>NC_081415.1:207442727-208800227 GCF_030272615.1 Cryptomeria japonica | reverse complement strand
ATGAAAATTGATGAGACTTTACCAAATGAAATTAAATTCACCCCTCTTTCAGATTCACCCAGTTTCAAAGCATAATCCTTTCATACAAGAATGCACAAACTACTGTAATAGAGACCAAACTGTTAAAATGCAGGAAATAAGACATAATTTCATAGCTTATCACTCCAAAATGACACCAACCAACCTTTGGTTGATGAATACAAGGTATTTATATGTATTCACATAATTTGCAATGGTTACAAACCAACTTTTAAATTGTAACCAACAAAAACATGATTATGTTCATAATGGCAACATTTACAACAAAAAGTTGCATGACAACTTTTCACTTTTTGAGCAAATTTTTCCAAATGACTCCCTAAGACTCCTAATTGAAATAAATCAATTAAAAATGGCCTAAAAGGTCTTATTACATGATAAAAACATGAACACAAAGTATTTTTCACAAAAATGGCCTTCTTGTGGCATGAATTTCACTAGGTCCTCTTGCACCATACTCCCGGGGTGAACAAAATCTCAAGTCCCTTGAGAATTTTATTGTAGCTTGTCCACACCATCTCTTTGATTTTGTGAAGACCTTCCATCTGGTACTCCTTTCCAATGAGTCAAGAATTGGAAACATGCACCATCCTTTCCCTTTGATCGATTCCTTCCTTGAAAAATACTGTCCTCCACTGAATAGATGTTGTCTAACTATCATTTCATTTGTAAATGTTACTAAACCTATATTCATACCTACAAACATAACCTTTCTATTCTTGTCTTGGGCTATCCTCCCCTTTACCATTGATATACACTTGAACTCACCTTTTTGGCCTTTTCATTTACTGTTACTCACTTCAACTTTTTCCTTCATCTCTCCCTTCAGATTCTTTGCCCCTAAAACCTCTATGTTATTAGGTTTACAAGCCTTTGTACTGATATAATTTGTTAGTATTAATCGGTGATTGAGAGGGGGGGTGAATCAGTCAAAACATTTTATACATAATTCAAACTTTCAAACTAACCAGTCTGCAACTATCCTTCCAAATTAACTTAAACATTGTATTAATCATGAAAGCAGGGAACATCGAAGAAAAGAGATTTGCATGCACAAATAAGCATCACATAACACTAGCAATTATACTTGGAAACCCTTGGTTAGAGGGAGAAAACCATGGTGGGGATAACCCGCAATCTCTTTTATTGTAATGAAAAAGAGTGCCCTGTTAAGAGCTTATAGCCAGTTCTTTCTGAGAACACCACCCTATTAGAAGTGACCGGTATCCAGTTAAGAATACCTTAGAACCTATTAAAGTTCACCTTGCTAGAGGATTTTACAACTTCATATTTGAAGTGACTCGGTTAAGATATTTTACACAAAGAACAGGTTAAGGTCCACCTTGTTAAGGGATTTACAATGCTGCAATTGTTAGAAGGCAACACAGATGATTGATCTGTCTGATGACACTACCTCTGTCTCATAGATCCACTTTTCATGCTTTGTTCTTCTGATCGGTGTCGGCTTCACTAATTCATACCTCTATCCCTTGCACTCTATTTTTGCTCCCCTTGTTGATATTCACACAGATCTTTTTCACATTGACAACACACACAATTAGAATGAAAGATGTGAATATATAAGCCTTTAGATCTGGTGCCAACTTTCCCTCCAAAAATCAGATTCAAAAAATTTGTTATCGTGCCTCAAATTGCTCTCCAAAAATAATTTTGAGAATATCGATCAAGACAACCGTTCATGTCGATAAGCTCATCGGTTGAAAAGGGAAGACTACCAGTTCAACTGGATATTATCTGGATGTTTCTAAGTCTGTCGGTTGAGACTCTTGTATTGTCGGTTGTCGCCTATGTACCGGTCCAATTCTACCTAACCGGTTACCTCCTGTATACTGGTCTACTCATTGCTTAGCCGGTTACCTCCTGTATATCGGTCAACTCACTACTTAGCTGGTTAATCCCTGTATACTGGTCGAGTCACTGCTTAGCAGATTAATCCCTGTATACCATTCTAATCACTGTCGATAGGAATAAGGACTCTTGTTCTTCACCGGTTACCCTTTACTCCTTTACCGATGGACTATGGAGACTTAGAAGATGACGTTGCCAACAATGACAACCATTTCATTGGTCATACAAGATGCATCATAATGCCAACAAACTCCCCCTTTGGCATTAGTGGCAAACACTGCAAAGTAGTCATGTATGTGTCAGTTCTGACCCTTGTTTCATCTACCTCATGTATATATATAAACTCCCCCTTTTGACATCAATGGCAAAGAATATACAAAAGGATTCATGAAAGTAAAGCAAAAATGTCTTTGACATTTTCCTTAGCAGTTTGCAAAGAGGATTTCCATGAAGGCTTCACCTGTTTCATGGTGTTGAAGTGTCCATGCAAAATTGTAACAAAATCCTCCATTTCATCTACTATCTTACAGTCAGGTGCACTTATGAGGCTTTCTGCTTCTTTGACACTCCTTTGCATGAAATCAATGATTGGTGCAAGGGAGCACTACAACTCTAACAGATTAAGAGCTCGTTTATCCTCTTCCTCTTTTAATTTTTTCATTTCATTAGTTAACTGTTTGACCTTTCCACTAAAGGTCATTGTAGAGCTTGTAAGAGGATCAAAAGAACCTATCAAATCTTGGATTTCCCTTTGAGTCTGAGCTCTTTTATCTTCAAGATCTTTGATTAAATCAGTGAAGATTGATGACTTGATCAATAATTGGCCAACTTCCTGTAGTATATATTTGACCTCTTCAGTGTTGGTGGAGAGAGCAACTTTGCCAACTGATATGTGCTCCATTAATTTTCACCTCTTTTTGTTTCATACTGTCTAACTGCAACCTTCTCTTGATCAATTTCCTCTGAACCGATTGCTTTGACAAGAGTGCCCAATTGATCAATGATGGGTGCATTTTCATCAACAACAATGTCAGGAATGAGATTAGATAGAATGGTTTTTGCAGTATTAAGAATTTTGGTCTTTTTTTTCTTTGCTATGAGTTTTGCCTTTTCAGCTTGAAGTTTCAATTTTTCAGAAACTTTCATTAAATGTTTGGGGTTCATCTTCTTTATGTCGATTACAAAGTCTTCCTCTTCTTCATCCTCTGTTTCTTCTTCCTTTTCTTCAACCTTAACCTTAGAGTTGGCTACGGTGGTGAGTTTAGCTTTCTTCTTTTCACTCTCCTTTTCTAAATCTAACTTTCTGTTTACCGGAGGAGTGTCCACCACTGTTTTCTTACCATCTTCAGGTTGACCGGATGAAGAATCCTCTTTCTTCTTGTGTTGTTCCAATTCCTTGGTCTCCTCTGTTTCCTTCATCTCTTCTTCCTTCTTTTTTGCTTCCTTATGTTTTTCTTCCTTCTCCTCGGTTTCCTTCTTCTCCGATTCTTCAATAGGTGGTATTGATGAATTTATCACCTTTGGATTTCCTTCCTCTGCACCTTTTTCTGACAAAAGGGGTTCATTGTGAGTAGGATTTTTTTGTTACCTAAGTTCTACGAGGTGTATCTTCGTAAGGTATATCTTCAACTATAACTTCATCTTCATCGGGATGCTTAGTTTTATTGACTCCCTTTACCGATGTAACATCAATATCAAAAGTTTCATTAGTTGATTTGTGTTTGACTGGTTGCTCAACATCCTGTGTCAAATTAGGAATATCTAACACAACATTACCTATGATATCTTCAACTGTGAAAACATAAAAAATTTCAGTAGAGTCTTTGTCTTTATCTTTCCCTTTGTCAAGGGTAGCTGCACCTTGGTCCTATTTTGTTCCCTTTGCTATTTCTTCTTCAGCTTCCTTTTGCTGGCTCAAGATTGTTTTCTATAAGGCGACACCCTCATCATGCACACCTTGGACATCTCCTATGACCACTCTCCCTGTCTTGTTCCTTATTTTGAAGCATTGAACACATGCTTCTGCCAATATAGATGCTTGACTATAATCAAGATCATGTTGCACTTCCATGAGTTCTTTTATCTAGTGCTCTTTCTCAATAGCTAAAGTTGTTTTCCATCTCCCTTCAATTTGATTTTGCAAGTCTAATGGAACTATTCCATATAGTTCACTGGGGGTTTTGCAGAACTTATGCATTTTCCACATAAGTGCGTCTTCAATTTTTCTTTTGTACTCATCATTGCAGAGGGGATATTTTCTCCCAACACAAGATAGACCTCCAAACTCTTTGATCCCATGGACCAATTCATCAATAGTTGGAAGTACATTTCTACCACTTCTTCTGACTTCTTTTATTTCCACATCAGATTGGGTGTCGGTGTTATCACTCTCCTTTTCATCCTTCTTGGGCTTCTTTTTATCCTTTGTGTCAACTGGCCCTTCACTCTTTTTCTTTCTTGCATATGTCACTCCTACCAGTCCACCTTTACTTGGGGAAGATGCAGGAGTTTTTGAGTCCTTTTCTTTTGTGTATGCTGTCGACTTGCTGGATGTAGTACCCTTAGGTTTTGCCTTCGACATTTTCTTCTTTTCTCCTTTTTTTTTTTGGTATGATTTGGCCCCTACTTGTTCACTAGTACCAGTGGAAGCAGTGGCACCAAATACTTCACCTCCGTAATTTTTGTCTAGGGTATCAATCATTTTCCTTACTCTCCTTTGTATGATTGGCTCCTTAAGTTCCTATTTTATTTCGGAGCTTGCCTCCTCATAAGTTCCAAATTTCTTTGCTTTTCTGTCTACCGGTTTAGATAGTAACATGTTTGCATACACTTTAGTAATGTCTACCCCAACCTCATAACCCATAGTAGGTACCCAAAAGGTTCTAGGTTGAACCACTTGAATGATGCAACAATCGGTGTCAACAAGAAAACAAATGTTGTCCTTCTACTTCTGAATTATACCGGTTGGGATTCTCTCTCTTTTGTGCATTCTAATTTGGAATTCTTTAAAATATCCCCACATTGTTTCCCCAAACTTATCACCTAAATCCCTAATCATTTCACCTATTTGATCTATGATATGTTTATCCTCAGACCACACAAAATTTCCCTTACCGGGAAATAAATTTTGCACATAGAAGAATATACATACCAGTAATGAGCCATACTTGAATGACTCTTTCTTGTCCTTCTTAATTTGCTCCATGTTCACCATAAATTGAATTCTGATCATCTCACAAATATCATATGTTGCATCCTCCTTGATGATTCGATAGGCTACATGTATAACACTGCTTGACACACTGTTCATGCGGCTTGATTGATAGACCCTATAACCCAACACTGCAGAAGAAAGCCTCACTTCTGCATCCTCAACATGAGCGATTGTCATTGCTCTCCTATCACATCGGGATTGAGTCAACTAGGTGACTTCAGTGGATGATATTGTTCTTAGGGTTAGTGCTTCACTGGTTGTGCTAAACCCTATTACTCTTTGAATCACATCCTTTGTGATCTTGATTGGTGCTTCAGCTTCCAGCCATAGAAATTGATCATGCACTCTTCTTAATACATACCTAACCCAATCGGCATGAAATTGATCAGGAAAATCAACATTCAACAAACCCTTGGTCTTCAGATGCAAATGTTCTACCTTCAACAGATCATGATCATATAACCCTTTAAATTCATTTCGAATGAACTTATCTCCAAGTTCTTCAAGCTTGCAATGGATGAAGGAGAAAATATCTTCAACCAGTAACACACCGGAGGGCACAGATGATAGGGCACCGGTCATGTCGATCTCTCCAGCCTTCATAGGATGCAGTTTGAACTCGGGTTGTGGTTCCTTAATTGCTTCAACCAATACAAGAGTCGGCACATAAGCTACCATGATGAACTTCAAACAATTTTTTCAAAAAAAAGAGGGTTTGAATACCTTCTCCTCTAGGGTTTCCAATCACCACTATCACATTGCTTGATCACTTCGCACAAATAGCGCTAGCAAGATTTCGATCGCCTTAGGTTGCATGAGAGCTCAAGAAAGTTCATAATAAATTAAGGTAAATGAAATGTATTGTCATTTCCTTATTTATTAATTAAGGTTTATCGGTGCTTCAATACAACGACTAGGTTGACCATTTACAACTTAAGGTACACCAATTTACTTCTTACCGGCTGCTTGTTACCGATACTGGTACACAAACAACATTTATTCTAACCCATAAAACATTTACCAAACAAGAACTTTAAACAAAGTTTTATGCATATAAACTATGCAGATAGACATAACCTCATATCGGTCGAGGCGATTCAATAATGATCTTACCATATGTGCTCCCCCTGAGCATCGATATGCCTAGTTTGAAGAGGAATTGTCATCACCGGTGGATGATGACTTAGTTTTAGAATGATTCTCTCCTTCTTTGCTTCCTTCCTTCTTAATCCATGTCTTTTTCATTTCATTCCTCACCTCTTCAATTGTCTTCTTTCCTTTCAAGTCATTTTCCCCTTTCTTCTTGCCAAACTGGTTCCTGTCTTCAGACCAGTTATAGGATTGGTTCCTGCATTCTCTGGCTAAGTGAACAATCTTATGGAAATTGAAACATGCCATACCAGTTGTTCTCCATGGTCCTGCATCATTTCTCTAGCCCATTCTCATTTTGCAATTTTCTGCACCATGACCAAAATTACCACAAGTGGAATAGGTGGCATTGAATTGATTACTACTTTTATTAGGTCTAACCGGTTTGAATGGTGATCTTGATGCATTTGTATTGAACATGCATTCTTTAGCTTTGTGTCCATATTTGTTGCATGTAAAGCAATATCCATTGAAGCTTCTTCTATTAGACATGCTGCTAGATCAAGATCTACACTTATAAGTAGTGTGACCATACTTGTGACAATTATAGCAATAACCATCAAAGGTGAAAGACTTCTTTTTATGGACCGGTTGATTTCTACAGGCATTATAATTATGACCCGATTTACCACAATGATTGCAAGAAGATTTATAAAACTTCATACCTTTCATTCCTGAATAGTTCCTTTTATCGTCCTTCATCCTTTTGGATTTAGATGATTCTCCAGTTTCCATAGGACCTGTACCGGAGTAACCAAGACCAGTTGTCACCTTTGTTCTCCTCTGAGCTTTTAATTGTTCATGTATCTTCTCAGAGATTTCATTAAATTTTCTCATCTTTTCATTCCTCTCATTTGCAACTTTCAACTCATTTTTGAGTTGTTCAATCTCTTTCATCATCTTCTCCTTTTCCTCTGCTTTGTCGTGCAGATGCTCATGCACGACTTCATTCTCTTGAGTGATAATTCAGATTTCTTCATCTTTTACAATGATGATTGTATCATTTTCTCTTAGGGCTTCTTCAGCAAGCCTTTTGGCTTTTTCATCTTTTGACAAAACTTCTTTTGCATCTCTTTTTCTTTCATCTGCTATCCCGCTGGCTTCTAGTATTTCAGTCATTCTCAGAGCTTGACTTTCATATTCTCTTTTTAGATATGTGATTTCTTTAGTCAACTTCTTGTTCTTTTCCATCAGTTCTGAGATTGCTTCTTCAGATCCACTCTGTTCAGAGAGTTGACCTTTGATATCCTAACTCTCATTTAGTTGTAGAGCTAGTTCCTTCCTTTTAGCAAGTGATTTTCTTAGTCTCTCTTTCAGTTGAGCAATAATTTCATTAGCTTAATCAATCTGCTTTTGATACCAGTATTCCTCCATGATCTTTTTCCTCAAGTTGTCAATATTTTCTTTAGAGGACCAAAGCTCTGATACCAATTGTTAGTATTAACCGGTGACTAAGAGGGGGGTGAATCAGTCAAAATAGTTTATACACAATTCAAACTTTGAAACTAACCAGTCTGCAACTATCCTTCCAAATTAACTTAAACATTGCATTAATCATGAAAGCAAAGAACATCAAAGAAAAGAGATTTGCATGCATAAATAAGCATCACATAACACTAGCAATTATACGTGGAAACCCTCAGTTAGAGGGAGAAAACTATGGTGGGGATAACCCACAATCTCTTTTACTATAGTGAAAAAGAGTGCCCTACTAAGAGCTTACAACTAGTTCTTTCTGAGAACACCACCCTATTAGAAGTGACTGGTATTCAGTTAAGAATACCTTAGAACTTGTAAAGTTCACCTTGCTAGAGGATTTTACAACTTCATATTTGAAGTGAATCGGTTAAGAGATTTTACACAAAGAACTAGTTAAGGGCCACCCTGTTAAGGGATTTACAATGCTGCAATTGTTAGAAGGCAACAAAGATGATTGATCTATTTGATGACACTACCTCTATCTCATAGATCCACTTTGCATGCTCTATTCTTCTGATCGGTGTCGGCTTCACCGATTCATACCTCTATCTGTTGCACTTCATTTTTGCTCTCCCTGTTGACATTCATATAGATCTTTTTCACATTGAAAACAAACACAATCAGAATGAAAGATGTGAATATATTAGCCTTTAGTTCTGGCACCAATTTTCCCTCCAAAAATCATATTTAAAAAATCTGTTATCGTGCCTCAAATTGCTCTCCAAAAATCATTTCGAGAATATCAGTCAAGACAACCGTTCATGTTGATAAGCTTGCCGGTTGAAAAGGGAAGACTGTAGGTTCAACTGCTTATCTGGTTACCTCCTGTATATCGGTCTACTCACTACTTAGTCGGTTAATCCCTGTATACCAGTCGAGTCATTGCTTAGCCGGTTAACCCCTGTATACCGGTCTACTCACTGCCAATAGGAATAAGGACTCTTGTTCTTCACCGGTTACCCTTTACTCCTTTACTGATGGACTGTGGAGACTTAGAAGATGATGCTGCCAACAATGACAGCCATTTCATTGATCATACAAGATGCATCATAATGCCAAAATAATTAGACTACCCACTAGCCTCTTTGGAAATCAAGGGACAAAGCACCTTTTCCACCATGATCTCAACATTCTTATCTCCCCAATCTTGCATTCCCACAATCAATTCATCTTTGACCTTCTCTTTATCAGGTTTTGACACCAATTCATCATCTTTTCTCATAAAAATTGAATCATTTTCCAAACTCATTGTCTTAGCATCTCCAAGCCTTGAAATGGTTGCAACTTCCTCATGTTTTCTCTCCTCAAAATTTACAAACTCCTTCTTAACCAGCATCATCACCTTAGCTGCCTTGGCCTTCTTCTTAACATCTTCCTGCAATGGTGTTAAAGTGAAGGTGTTTCCATCCTTTTTAATAGTACAAGTATTGTTTCTACCATCATATATGGCATGTCTATCAAACTGCCATGGTCTTCCATGTAACAAGTGGCAACAATCCATAGGCAACACATCACAAATTAATTTTTCATTATATCCACCAATGTTAAGCTCAACCCAAGCTTGCTCATTCACCAAAACAGATTAACTTTCATTCAGCCAAGGCACTTTGTAATATGTTTCACGAGGTATCTTTTTCAACTTAATTTTATCAACCATTTCAATAGACACCATGCTATCCATACTTCTAGAGTCTATTACAACTTTGCATACCTTTCCTTTGCATTTGCAGGTTGTATTGAATAGTGTTCTCCTTTGTGTTGATTCTTTCTTCTTGGATGCATTGAGTGTTCTTCTTACCATTAAGGATTCTCCCACTTCTCGATCAGTAACTTGATTAGGAAAATGAACACTCTCACAATCTTCCTCTTGCACTAATTGAATTATTTTATCACCACCACTTGAAGTAGAAGTGTGTTTATCTGGACACTTCCATGCTCGATGGTCAAAATATTGATTACAGTGATAACATCTCCCTGAAAATGAGCTTGAACCTCTACCTAGTCCACAAAATCTTCCTCTAAAGCCTCTAAATCTACCTCTCTGATCAACAACTTGGTCTTTTCTTTTACTTGCATCTTCTTGGTCTTCATAGGAGTACTACCTTGAACCTCTTCCTCTATTACTGATACCTCTACCCCTATTTTGTTTGTCTTGCTTCTTCCTTATCTTGTCCTCAACTCTGATTGCTAGTTTACAGTAATCCTCCACCATCCCTAGTTTAGTGAGACTCAGACGTTATACCTCAGCCATTGAGATACTTTTCCACCATTTCTTCTTCATCCTCTTCATGCCTTGTCCTTATACTCAACTTATAGAATTCTTTTGTGTATGCTTGCACACCCATCTCCTCTTATTTCAAAATTTGGAGTCTTTTAAATATTTGAATGTGATAATCATTTGGTAGAAACTTCCTGTTATGCCCTGCATATCTTGTCCCATCATTTTCATTTTTATGAAAATATGGGTCCCCTCTTTTGTCTTTTTTTTCTATTAGTTTTTCCTTTTCTTTTTAGTCTTTTGTTTTGCTCACCTCGAAACTCGGGTTCCCGAGTTCCTAAGGTGGGTTGTTTGCTTGTTTCTGTTTCTTTGTTCGAGAATCCGGGTCCCCATGTTCTCGAGTTTGTTGTTGTGTTGTGTTGTTTGTTTGTGTAGCCTGGAAGTTTGGGTTTCCAAAGTTTTGGATCATGTTTCTGTTTTCTTGTTCGGAAGTTCGGGTTCCCGAACTCCCGAGTTTGCTTTGTGTCGTTTCAGAGCATCAGTTTGAAACTTCGGGTTCCCGGAGTCTCGAAGTGTTTGTTCATATTTTGGTTTTCACCCCGGAAGTTCGGAATCCCGAACTCCCAGTTTGTTTTTTGGAAACTTGGGTCCCCGAGGTCTGAGCTTGTCGCTTGTGCATCTTTGTTTTCATGTATGCGTCCTCTTGTTGTTCGTTGTTGTCGTCTTTGTCGTGCATTCCTCTTTTTGTTCGTTGTCGTCATCGTCTGGTTGTCTCCGTCTTCTGTAGGTTGTAGGCTTGGCGTAAGTGTAGAAGATCTGCAAAATCCAGAAAATATCGAAAAAAAACATAGAATCCTTAAAAAATTGAAAAATTTGAAAAATAAATAAAAAATTGAAAAACCATTTGAAAATAACAAAAAAATCAAATATTTGCAAAAATACAAAAAAATAAAAAATTAAATAAATCACAAAAACAATAAATAATGCTAGAAACGAATTCGAAAATTTATTTGAATTAAGATTAAGTATTAAAATTGATAAAAGTTATTTTAATGTTTTGATTATTTTAAAATTCAAAACTTATTTAATTTTAACTATGTTAAAATTGGAATTAGTTTAAATTTTAAACATATTAAAAAAAATATTAATGTAAATTTTTATTTGCATTTTGATATTTAAAGTTAATTTTAATAAATTTTTAATAAGTTGCAATAAACTTAAAATTAATTGTAAAGTTAAAGTTTAAATTTAGTTTTTTTAATTCATAGTTATTTTGAAATTTAAATTTTAAGATTTTTATAAATTAAATAATGTTAAATTTGAAAATTAAAATTATGATTAGTTTTGATAATGAAATAAAGTTAAACTTTTAAAAGCTTAGCAAATAAATTTTAAAACTTTCAAAGTTTTAAATAATCAAACAATGCAATCTTTTGGAGTCTCCAAAACCCTAAAGCACATTCAGACTCTAGTCCTCCCTAAACACAAAGGAATTAAAATTTTCTAATTGAAACATTCTGGAGTTTCAGACTCTCGGAATATGGAGCAATGTGAATGACCAATGAATAGCCCAGATTCCTAAAATTCCCAATGTTCAGAACCCCAAGAGTCTGAAATCCCAGACTCTCAGATAATGTAAATAAAATAATGAAGGCCTCTTAGGAACTCCTGACCGCGAGGCATTGGAAGATTGAAAAATTAAGACTTGGAATCTTGCACTCCCAAGATCCCGAGGTGCCTAAAATTTTTATAGGTTGAGACCCTGCACTCCCGAAATCCCTGAGTGCAGGAGACAGTGCATCCCAAACCCACGACCCCTGAAGTCCGAACCCAGGGGTGCCAATGGTTAATTCAATTTGCAGCAAGGGAAAGGATGGACTGAAGAACTTTGGACCTCCGAAGTCCCGAAGAAATGAATTTTTGTGAGATCAAAACTCCATAGTCCCGAAATCCTGAAACCTCGGAATTTCAGACTTCCGAGATACGAAATAATGTGAATGGAAACAAAATAAAGAAAAGCTTGGAATCCATAATTCCAGATTCCCGAAGATAAAAATTAAAACAATGAATTCCTCTGGAGGGAAGGAAGTTCAAACTTCCAGAGCCCCGAGATCCCACAGGTCTGAAACCTCGAAGTGTTCAAGAATGAAACGAAATAGACTTGGAAGCTTCAGAGTCCCATGTCTCAGAAATCTGGAATGTCAGTGAAGGTCAGTAGCGCTAAAGGAATGGAAACAACGAAGAGTAATGAAGTGTAAGCAACGTTGTTTCGATGAAAGCTAAAATACATCCTGGAGTTTCAGACTCCCGAGATGTAGAGAAGGCAGTGTCTAAGGGGCTGAAAGCTGGAAGACCCAAGAATCCGCAAAACCCAAAGTCTGAAATTCTCAGTGTAAAATTACGTTGCAAATTTTGAAGTCCAGCCATTGATAACATAAGGAGGTGAGGTGCGATTTGAGCAGTGAAAGAAATGGAATACGAAGAGCAATTAATACAATTTTGGTGCAGTGAGTTTACATAAGAATCGGGCATCGCGCTAAACGAACAGAGGCATGGCATTAAGAAGCCATGTAAATCATGAGTAGCATACCGAGCAAAGGACGTTGAGCGACTACTATGGTTGTTTGGAGGCAAAAGGAAAGTCTGTGCAAAGAATGGATTTTAAAAGCTATAATGATGGCTCGGTTAGAGAAAACTGACTTGGATAAAGAAGCTCAATTCAATTGAAGATTAGCATAAAAATGAAGAATTTGGTCTGAGAAGTTTTTCGGATTTGGTGTATTGAAGAGTTTTCAAAAATCCCAGTACTCAGACATGTAAGGTTATTGTCCAAAGACAGAGAGGCATTAAACTCTGAAACTAAGATTGGAGGGCTCAATAAAATTCAACTTTCATAAGCAACAAAATGGACAAAACAGATGCTAAAATAAATGTACTTTTTCTGTGCATAGACAAACACCTTCAAATCATGGGTACGTGGAAATGCATAGCGATTGGAGATCATACATTTTATAGATGGATATCGTGCCCAAAAAAAAATGAGGTATATCAAAAGGAGACTCATTCAAAGAAAGGTGGTAAAAAGGCAATACAAAAAGAAAAGCCCTAATTAGGGCATCGACTTCTTCAAGAGGCAGCCAAGCGCTAAACCTTGCCACGTTAAATATTTTATCGCAAAGTACTTTTGAATCATATCTCTGGAATATAATAGTTATCGTGATGAAAACATTTGAAAGAGTTATGAGTCTAATGTTTGTTTTAATTATTATTCTACTTTCCCTTTGGAGGTGGAAAGAGGATTCATAGGATTATAAAATTTGATAAAGGGATTTTGAAAGCAAACTCAAAATGGATTTAAATCTTGTTTTTTTGGATTTAAAATATTTATTTATTTAAATTCATTCCTTTTGAAGTTAATTAATTATGTTTTATTTTTGCCTTGCCATTTAAAGGACAAACATGCAGTTAGAAAAAGCAAAATGCATGTTGGAGCAATGCCACTATCACAACCACTCTAGCTTCAACTGATAATGGATTTCACGCTTTCTTTTTGAGCAAATTTTGCATGATTACGAAGTGTTGGTTCATGAAACATCATTTTCGTAATGCTCACCCAGTCCCAGTTTCGTAATAGTTAACTGGAGTCCAAGGTAGAGACTTGCGAGTCAACTGCGACTCCTTGCTTTTTTTTAGTTGTTAATTTAGATTAGGTTTATTTCCTAGAAAGTAGGACAAGAAACTCTATAAATTGGAGATTATGATTCATTGTTAAGGGTTCGCGAATTGATGATTTGAGGTCCAATTAGAGATTCCATTTAGAGGGTCCACAAATTGACGATTTGAGGCCCACTTAGAGATTTTAGATTATTGTTATGAATTTGAGTAGTTTTGTGATACATTCTTTGGAGTTAATACAAGAAGCAACTTATAGATTGCCCAATCTATGCGTATGTGCTATGAATTTGTTCTTTGCAATCTGGTAATGTCTATTGTTTGAAATTAGCAACTTATTTTAGTCTTATGTTTTATTGCTTTATGAATCACATTACGCACGTAAGTGGTGTATGAAAATTAATGTGATAGAATGATATTGTGGTGGTACATTCTTTCCATGAATTTGTGAGGTTGTATGAGTTTGCATGTTCATTGGAGGTTCGTAATTGAATGTTGATTTGAATAATATTTGATGATCTTTGGATTGCAGGGTACTAATTAAGTAGTTCATTAAGTTGTTATTGAATTGGTTTCATTGTTATTTTCTTGTTTCCCTGATCTATCTTTTACAGTTTATTTTGAAAGAGAGTCTAAATCTAAATATACAAAAAAAGAAGTAGGTAATTCGAAGTTGTTTCAAGCAAAAGGCCCCTTGACAGGTACAATTGCATCAGCCACTGAGTTTCCCATCACCATTGAGACCCGACTATAGAGACCTTGGAGTAGTTAGTTTCTCAGAACATACTGCTTTTCAGGAGAGGTGGTGATTGTTTGCATAAACTACCTGACTGTTGGTGAGTGTGTCAAAACACCCATCAACACTTCCCCTTAAGTTTTGCCATCATTCTGTCCCAACAGGTTATTTTGGACTTCCCTCTCTTCCTTCTCTTAGTCTGCACAAAATTCCACCAAAGCAAAGCATGTCCTTTCAACTTTTATTTTGCAATCTTCACCTTTTCATCTTCTTGCACATCTTCACAGTCAAAATGGTTATCCAATGCTCCTATCCAATATAGGAGTTCCTCTCCATCTAACTTCCCTCTGTACATGGGAAAATCCACTTTGGTCTTAGGTTCATCTCTTGTTACTGCCTTCGAGGGTCTTACCATCCTCACATCCTCAGGATTCATTTCCTCATTGAATCCTTCTTGGGAATCTTCCTCTTACCCTTGGTCACTCACATACCCCATGACCTCATCTCTTCTTTGGTTTGATTCCAAGGCATAATTCCTGTCATTTAGTTCTCTCAACTCTTTAGCATGTTTTTCCTTCAACTCACTCACTTTCGTAGCAACGACATTGCCCTTTGGAGACATCTTATCTCTTTCAATTTAAGTCTTCCCTTTAGACTGATCCAACCTATGCTCTGATACCACTTGATGCAGAGTAGGGGTATTCTTCATTCAAATAGATCACAAACTGATCAAGTTTCACAATAATGGGGTTTGGTTTGATGGTTTATCATAAAATATTCGAAACTCTCTTTGGGTATACTAGACCAAGCCTATCTTCCCATATCTTTTAGAAAAAGGCTTCAAATGAATCCTAAAAATAAATGAAAACCTCTCAAGTGATTTATAAAAACAATGTGGACTCAATCATGTACTGGTTCAAAACCTTTTGCATGACTCAATGATGAACACTCCTCACTAGGTCTCAATGCTTGTAACCCTCCCAAATGGGTTTTTGGCGCATAAATTTTTGTACAAAAAAATTCAGATAGAAATGAAAACATTTTTGAGTACCCATTTGGACATTTTACAACATATCTAGTTTGTAACTAGGATTAATTTGCAACACAGGGCTCAATAATTGACTAGTAATTTTGTCCTAAGGCTTAATTAGAGCAACAACATGTGTATTTTGGACATAAATTTCAAACTATAATCTATCTCCCAGAAAGGGAACTTTATTTAAATACCCATTTGGGCTTTATACAACTTATGTCAAAATGGGATAGGGTTTCTTTGGAAAATCTTCCTCAAAAATGGATTGTCCTAGTCCCACATAGGCCTGATTAGGTCACTTTTACAAAGCAAGTGGAAATATTATTAATAACGGCTCTCAATAATTCACTCCTAGGAACTAAGAAAGATAAAAAAGGTCTTAAAAAACAAGTTCCATCCCTTGGAACACTCCACAATTCACCATTCAACCAAACCCTTCTTCCACTAATGCAAAACAAACCTAATACAAGGGATATTAGGCTAGGGCATCACCAAAATTGCCCCCAACACTTTCACCTACCCTTGAAACCTTATGAAACTTAAAATACATGAAAAATTATTCCATTCCACTAATTTGTAGAATTTTCCATTGGTGGAATGGCCCTATTTCATGATTTTTCCTCTCCAAACCCTCAAAACTAGGGTTTTTGGATTGTTTTCAGAAAAAAAGATTGTAGAATGTAAAATATCCAATGAAAATTTTTTAGACTTGAATGAAATTAGATTCACCCCTCTTTCAGATTCACCTAGTTTCAAAGCATAATCCTTTCGTACAAGAACGTACAAACCACTGTAACAAAGACCAAATTGTTAAAATTGTAGGAAACAAGGCAACATTTCATTGCTTATGACTCCAAAATGACACCAAACAACCTTTGGTCAATGAATACAAGGTATTTATATGTTTTTTAATAATTTACAATGGTTAGAAACCAACTTTTTAATTGTAATCAACAAAAATATGATTATGTTCATAATGACAACATTACAACAAAAATTTGCATGACAAATTTTTACTTTTTTGAGCAAATTTTCTCTAATGACTCCCTAAGACTCCTCATTGACACAACTCAATTAAAACAGCCTAAAAGGCCTTGTTACATGATCAAAACATGAACACAATTTTTTTTTCACAAAAAATGGTCTCCTTGAGGCATGAATTTTACTAGGTGCTCCTACACCTATGTGTGTGTGTGTACATGTGTATATTATATATATGTATGTATGTATGTGTGCGTATATATATATATATATATATATATATATATATATATATATATATATATATATATATATATATATATATATATATATATATATATATTATTATTTGTATGTACACACACATATATACATATATATGTACACACACATATATATATGTGTGTGTGTGTGTGTATGTGTGTGTGTGTGTGTGTGTGTGTGTGTGTGTGTGTGTGTGTGTGTGTGTGTGTTGTATGCAAGATTTTAGTGTAATTAGTCGGTCAATTTGAAACTAGAAACTAACATACCAATGAAACTTTTGAATACAAAGACTAACTAAACTTAAAATGATTAAACAAGTTAATCCCCCAAGATGTGTCTCATTGTTCTCTATCTCACAAGATTCCTCAAGTCAATGGTTGCTCTCACATCATTAAGCAACTGACTTTTGGAATGACAACTCCACAAACAAGTGATAATGGATGATGATCTACATGCAAGATGCATCTAATATCTATATGATATGATAAGCTTACTTAGATATGATTAGTTATGCTATGAGGAAGATAATGATATGATAAAGGAACTAACAAGCTATGCTAACATGATTCATGATTAAAATGCTATGTTAATATGCCCCCAAATGATTAAAATACTAATTATCAAAGAGTGGAAAATGCTTGATGAAAGTGGACTATAATATGGATACATGAAACTTGGATATCAATAATGAGAGAAATGAGGTGTATTTATAGAAGAAATGGGCAATTGGATGGTTAAGATTGTGTAATCTTAACAAGGGCTAAGATCGAATGATCTTCAATCCATGTTTACAATTTTCACTAATGCAATGGTGACAATTGTCAACATGAGATGGCTTGAAAGGAGAGAGAGGAGGCATTAAATTCTTGAGAAGACATGGTGGTTACCTTAGGGGGTAAGGTTAGGGTTGAGTTATTGGATAATCTTTTTTTCCAAAGGATAAACTCTTGTGCAAGGGTTGATAACCTTGGTCAAAGCAATGAATTCTTGAAGAGACCCATGGGTTTAAAGAAGGGTTAAGTTAGAGAGAAAGTCTCTAACCAAGGGTCAAGTTTGAGTTAACCATTAATGGTTATTGAAGTCTTTTGTGGTTAAAAGCCTTTAATGGTTTGTGAAGACTTTGAGGGTTTTCAAAAGTGAACCTTTTCTTAAGGATTGTGCAAATGTTTAAGAGGCAATTAGGCTTAATTAGAATGGATTAGAATATTCTAGAAGGGGGGATTAGACATTCAAGTGGATTTGTTTGGAGGATGCAAGTGGGAGGATTTTTGGACTTAATTTGAAATAAAATGATTTATTTCAAAAAGTGGTTACAACTTGCATTGGAAGGATTTTAAAATACATTTGATTTATTTAAATAGGATAAAGACTTTAATTAAATGTAAATTTAATTAAAATAGGAAATGAGGATTTAATTAAATAAAAATGATTTAATTAATTAAAGGTTAGAATGTGGTCAATCAAATAAGTTGAATAATCTATTTAATCCATAGAAGAATGTGGGGGGAATTAATTAAATATGATTTTAATTAATAACATAATTGATTTAATGAATTGCATAAACATTAATTATTTATTTAATTAGATGGTCAAATTTATACGTATGTATGTATATATAAAATGGGCGAACTCACAATAGTGGGTTACACTTTTTTTGGATGAAAGTAATTGACTATTTTGTCCAAAACTCAATTTTAGCTACGTTCTATTGAAACCCCCTTTCGATTGAATGCAAAAAACACGTTCGTTCGAAACCCCCTTTTGATCGAACCCAAAGAAGAATTCAACACAACATTTCTATTAAGGGGGTTCGATCAAACCCCTTTCAATAGAACATATGTTTTATCAAATCTCCATGTTAGAGATCTCCCCCAAACCTCTCATGGTTTCTGCAAAATTTTGGCCTTCGAAGCTCAAATTGGGTGCTGAAATGGATGAATTTTGACAAACCCAAATGCATGATGGTATTACTTGAAGCGAGATTTCCAATGATTATTATTTTAATATATATTGAATTTATTGTTTTTTTTTAGGGTAACTGAACATAGGTTTCACACCAAACATCAACTTTTGAGTTCAACGCTTATGGAAAAATAGTAAACAATTGAAAAACAATTCTGAAAAATATTAACTCACTAGGTATTGAAGTCCTCTTTCCAAAAAAAAAGAAAGATTTTCGTTACATACACAAGTTATGAACGACCAAATGGACATATTTCAAAATTACAATTAACTCGACTTCAAAACTTAATAAAATATGAAATATTGAAGATAATGTTATGAAACCAATTGCAATCATTAGATATGTATGTTAAAAAACTAATTTCGAAATAATCCCATTCATATCTATTTTAGAAAAATAGTTATGCCTGATCAAGTGAGTATCACTCTTTAAAAATGTTTTTTGTAAAAAACTAGTATTCGAGGGAGATAGAAAAATGGAAGCAAATTGATTCCAAAAAATTTCAAAAAAATATTTTCAAAATCTGCACACAAAATGACACAAATCACTAGTTCAAATCATCTACAAATTCCTTACGGTTTAGCAGTAATAGGTGTTCGAATGTGAAGTTTTTTCTAAAATGAATATTGCAGCGTCAATGTTGACAAAAAAGTGTCTATATGTATATGTACACACACACACACATACATATGCATATATGTACATACATACATACATACATACATACACGTACACGTACACGTTTATGTACATACATATACATATACATATACATATACATATACATATACATATACATATACATATACATATACATATACATACACATTCATGTACATACATATACATATACATACACACACACATGTATACATACATACACATGTATGTATGTATATACATACACATATGTATGTATATACATACATACACATATGTATGTATATACATACATACATACATACATACATACACATGTATATGTATATGTATATGTGTATGTATGTATGTATGTATGTATGTATGTGTGTGTGTGTGTGTATGTATGTATGTATGTATGTATATACACACATACACACACATGTGTGTGTGCGTGCGCGCACGTGCACGTGTGTGTATCCTCACTGAGCCAAAATCAAAAGAGAGACATTAATAAAGTATCCACCATATCAAGAGAATACATTCAGACTAAGGATATCTGACTAACTGATGGAACAAGGGTGAGAAACTGAGTCAAGGTCGACATCAGTAGGGTAATATGGACCTTACTCTACCAAGGCCAAGATGCTCAAGGTGTACATCCGATTAACTAGACCTAGGACTCATTGTCAATTCTCATTTCTAATATTCGCAACCCTCTCCTTGATGATAATCCCCCTCCCTCTTGAGGGTAGTGCACATCCTGCATCCACTTGATTGCATGAAAAGAAATTGGTTAGTTAGATCTTAACCAATAATAAATTTTAAAGATGAAATATCAATTTTCAAAATTATTTCTTCAAATGTTTCCTGCTCATTGAGAGTTTTTCAATCCATATGAGAAATTAAATATTAACCTTGATTATCCGATCATAATAACATAATAAGCATAATTCCAGAGTTAGGAAAGAGGAATGTAACATATTTCCCCCCTTGTGAATCATTTTCCTCATTGATGATGAAACACAAATTAAAATTCCAATTATTAACAAGTTCATATTACTTAGCGAAAAAGTTTAATAGTTTTTAAAGAGATGGGGAATTTTCTAATGGGTTTCTTCATAATCTTCCCAAGTGGCATTTTATTTTGCATACTGGTCCTATTGGACCTTGCATTGTGTAACCTTGTGGTCATGTAGGTGTAACTTACACACCTTGATTATTTTGCATGGTTCGATAATGATCACTCCTAGATCTTGCACCTGCAAGGAATTCTAGTCAATCATATGCTCAAAATATGCCACATACTTCTTAAAATAAAAAACATGAAAAACATTATGCAATCGTGTGAGAGATGATGGTAGAGAAAGTCTATAAGCTACCGTGTTAATGACTTCCAAGATTTGAAATGGTCCCACATATCTTGGAGCTAACTAGGAGGCTTTACCAAACTTGATAGATTTTTTTTGTGGTTTTACCCTAAGGAGAACCTTCTCCCTTACTACAAATTATCTGGGAGCCCTCTTTACATTGACAAAAATCTTTTGTTGATCGTTAGCCTCTGTTAACCTTTATTTGATTAGCTTCACCCGATCTTCCATTTCGTTAAGCATTTTCGATCCAAGGGTGACTCTGTCCTCTAACCTATCTCAACTAATGGGGTTTCTGCATTTCCTTCCATAGAATGCTTCAAAAGGTGCCATCTTTATGGCATATTGATATGAGTTGTTGTAAGAAAATTCTACTAGATGAAAGTACCCTTGCCATATATATTGTTGATCCATGCATTACATCCTTAAGAGGTCTTCCAAAACTTGATTTACTCTTTTTGTTTGACCATCTATTTCTGGATGATAAGTTGAGCTGATGTTTAGTTGTGTTCCTAATGCTACAAATAATGTTTGCCAAAATTTAGATTTCATTCTAGCATCTCTATTAGAGATGACCTTCTTAGGTATTCCATGCAGTTGAAAGATTTTTTGAACAAATTTTTGAGCAATAATATGTTCTCCATCAATTAGATTCCCTGGTATGAAATATGTTGCTTTGGTAAGCTTGTTACCACAAGAATTGCATTATGCATGTTTCTCATAATGGGCAAACCTTGCACAAAATCCATACTTATAATTTGCCACTTCCAATTTGGTATGGCGTGGGGTTGCAATAATCTTGCAGGATGTTGATGTTCTGTTTTTACTTTCTAACACTCAAATTAACTTGGTATAAATCTTGCTACATCCTTCTTCATTCCCTTCCATAAATACAAGGTTTTAACATCTACTAACATTTTTTTCATGCTGGGATGTTCTAAGTGTGGTGCCAAATGTACTTCTTTCCATATTAGTTTCCTTAATTTTGAAAAGTCGGGTATGTACATCCTTCATTGATACCTTAACAAACCATCTAGTTTCCATATTGTATCCCTCATATCGAGGGTCTTGGGAATCACTTTGTATAGCCCCTCATACTTGATTGTAAAATTCATCACCTTCCAAATTATGTAGTGTCCAAGTTCTCTGATCTGTATTCACAATTGCCATAGCTGGCAAATGTCTTCGATGACTTAACACATCAGTTACCCAATTTTCCTTCCCCTTGATATAGTAGATTTCAAATCCATAGTCAAAGATTAACTCCAACCATCTTCTCTGTCTTGCTTTCAAGTTAGGTTGAGTAAATATATACTTCAGTCCTTGATGGTCAGATTGGAGTTCGAAGGGCTTGCCCATAAGATAATGTCACCACATTTGTATAACATGCACCATAGTTGATAACTCTAGATCATGCAGTGCATAATTCTATTTGTAATTTTATAACTTCCTGGACTTGTATGCAATCACTTGATCATTCTAAATGAGGACCCCTCCTAAACCTTTACCTGATGCATTTGTAACTACCACAAACTGGCCTTCAGGATCCTATACCATTAGAATAGGTGTAGTAGTTAGTTTCTCCTTTAGATATTCGAGCGCCTTTTTGCATTTCCTATCCATTCAAATCTTTTCCCTTTTCATTGGAGGGAGGTGATAGGATGTGATAGTTTAGAAAAATTCATCACAAACTTTTTGTAATACCTCAAGGATAATCCCATGAAGCTCCTCACTTCTTATACGTTTTAGGTATTGGCCATTCCACTATAGATTTCATCTTCGCTGGGTCCATAGTTATTTCTTCTACAAATATTACTAAGTTTTGTACCTCCTTTTGGAAAAAAGGTACACTTTGATAGTTTTCTATACAATTTATGCTCACATAGATGTTGAAGAACTATTTGTAAGTGCAAAAGGTGTTCCTCCTCGGTCCTTGAGTATATTAGAATGCCATCCAGGAATACTAACATAAACTTGGCCAAGTAATCTTTAAACACTCAGTTCATCAAATTCATGAATGTTGCAAGAGCATTAGTGAGTTCGAAGGGTAAGATCATTAACTTGTAGTGTCCATATCTTGTTTTGAATGCCATCTTATGTATATATTCCTCCTTCAGTTGCAATTAATGATAAATTGACCATAAATATATGTTAGAGAACACTCCAGTATGTCTCATCTGATCAAACAAGTCAACTATTCTAGGTAGTGTATACTTATTCCTGATGGTGATCTTATTGAGCATTTGATAATCTAGGCATAACTGCAATGTCCCATCTTTCTTCTTAACAAAAACCATAGGGGCTCCCCATGGTGATAAACTTGGTTGAATTAACCCCTTCTCAATGAGTTTTTGTAATTGTGCTATTAACTTAGTCAACTCCACTGTTCTCATGTGGTATGGAACCTTAGATATTGGTTCAAATATTAGCACTAGTTCTATAGAGAAGTTGAACACTCTCTTGGGGGGTAGTCGGGTGGTAGTTCGAGCAATTCCTCAGGAAAAACATCCTGAAAATCCTATAGATAAGGCTATTTTTCTATGAAGGTCTCTTCATTCTTGTCATCCTCTATTGTCGTTTTGCCACTATAACTAGTTGTCTAATACTCCATCATATCATCTTGGTATGTATTCTCCCCATACTCCTGAACATCTTCCATCTTGAAAACAAACAACTAACAACCTTTCCATTTGCATTATTTCATTTTCATGACAGATATTTTCCATACTCTAACTCTGTGTTGGTTTCCTTGGAATCTTATGCAATTCCCTAAATCATCATTGCATTCTACCTTCTTGGTAAAATAATCCATAATCACCTTATGTTCCCTCAACCAATTCATTCCTAAGATTACGTCATAAGTCCCTAAGGGAGACACATAAATGTTTACCTCAATTACAAATCCTGGTAGCTCAACCCTAGGTTCAAACAAACATTGCACTACCCAAGCTCTTGTCTGGTTGGCATATTCTACAATCTAGACATTAACCATGTATCTAGTTCTTTTTGGAAATCTACTAAGTAGTTTAGGTGAAATAAAACATTTTGTAGCACCAATGTCTATCAACATCATGATGGAGTTACCGTAGAGCTTACCTGTCACTTCAACTAGAGTAACTTGGTACTCTGCTTGCTTGTTATCCACCATTGCATGCATCCTCTACTAAAATGCCATATGTTGTAGCGATAATGGGTTTTATTGCTGCTGGCCACCTTGGCCCTTCATAGTGCACAGATTGGTATAGTGGTTCCTCCACAGGTAAAGCACCCGCTAGGGGGTCCTCATTTTTCAGAACCCTTTTTGCCATAATTACCTTCTTTTTGGTTGTTAAAAAACCTTTTTTGTCGCTTATGATTAGGTTTGTTCCCTTTGAAAATCTTCTTCTTAAAGTGTGGAGAGGAATGATTCCAATTGAAATTTTTATGGTTCTTATCATGAAAGGTATCATCCCTTTCATCCCTTTCTCTTGCCTCACCACCTTTTCATACGACTTGTCCAAGGTTTTGGGTGCAAGTACATCTATTCCTCCTCCTATCTTATGGTCAAGTCCCATAACGAACTTGCTAACTTGGTAGTTCTCCTATTGATATACAAGGGGCATATACTTGATCAACCTAGTAAACGTTTCCTAGTATTCATTAACTATCATCTCCCCTTGCTTGAGGTCTTGAAAATCTTGCAACTTTTAGTCATAGAACATTTATGGAAGCCATCTTTGCCTGAAAAATCCCATAAACTACTCCCATGAAATTTTTATTATCTTAAGTCCCATCTCTGTCTTCTTATTCTCCCATGAGGCGATGACCTCTCCTAAAAGTAATTTCAAAATTTGAAATATTTCTCCATCTCAGTAATCTAAGCCTCAACAGTGTCCCCTGATGAAGATCCTTCAAACTTAGGGGGTTTGATCTTCTTCATGTCGTTGGATAGACTAGCTGCTAGCTAATTCTTCTTGGTATTGAAGTATAAAGTCTCTACCTTCTCTTCCTCATGTTGACGAGTTTTCCTAGATTATTCTTGTCTATAAGCATTAACCCTAGACTGAGTTTCAAACTCATCATCCGTATATTCTTGTTGACTCTCTAATTTTCTTCTAAGGTCATCTAATCTAGATTGGGTTTTGTTCATAGCTTCCATAATTTTCCTCATCATGACCATGTTAGTGTCTTTAGAATCTCCTCTATTGTTTTTAGAATGTTCCATGGCCTAATTGTTCTCTTGATCAAGAGAATTAATTTTTTCTTTTTAGTTTCATTTTAATCTAATCACAACAAGAGTAATTTAATAACAGATAAAAAATAGCAATCTAAAAATTTGATTTTATTTCTCAATTCAAAATGGTTTACCTTCAATAATTACAATTTTTTTTCAACTCTCATTCAGGAGTTGCTATCACTTCCTGTGATAGGTTCTTCTTGATCACTAAATTTATAGAAAGGAGCAAGTCTATAGCCTTGGGTAGGTACTTGATATTTCATAGACTCAGTCATGGTTACAGTCTTCTCAAGGGGTTTCTCCAAAATAGGTTTAGTTTCTATTCTGAATTCCTTTAGAATGACAACCTTGACTACCACCTTACGGGTGGCTATTCACTCATGCCTTTATCTGCGAAGCCACTCTAGAGCCTCACATCTTGGTCTTTGTATCATAGGGAATAAAGAAACATGTATAGTCATTCTTATTACACAAAAAAATCAATATTGACACCATATTCACCCGGAGACTCAAATACAACCAAAAACATCATATACCAAAGTCAAATTATGTATAGTCACTTTATTCAATATCAATGACGTAGAGTATTTACATCATCTCATGACTATCCATGCAATGCATCTTACAAATTTTGACATTAAAAACAACATGCAATATCATTCAACATTAATGAATTCATGCAATGCATTACATCTCTTAACATTTCATAAAACAATAGATTTTGTTCAATTGTGATACTAATACAAGTTCAAGATTGGTACGTTCTCCGCAATCTGCTCCCTTGAACATTCTATCAATGTTCACCATGAACATGATAGAGATCATGAATATCACATCACAGGTCTAACAACATAAAACAAAAAGTGTAGCAACTACGAGAATGTAAAAGAAACATAAAAATAGGATTTCACAAATTTCAATTCAAAGCCACAAAAAATGTGTGCATAGTCAACAAAAAGTAAGGTGTGTCCAAGGATCGTATAATAGATGAATATAAAAGTTTGGTGTTTAGTTTATCATAGGAAAGTTTAAAATTTCACAACCATCCCTTATAACAATTCAAAATTTCATCAATAACTGAAAAGAATAACCAAAATTGCAAAATAGTTTCACATAAATTGAGTGACTAAAACTAGTCATGTTAAGGGAGTAGAAGCTACACAACACCTTGCATCCAAGTTATGCTAGAGAACATGCATAGTTTTATCACTATACAAGTCTTGAAGACTTCAATATTATGTAGATATAAAGATAAATCATTCTTAATCAAGAATTCAAACTTAATTTGCAAACACTTATAGCCTTAGTGCATTATGATAATATTACTATGTAAGAATCGACCATTAATTATTCTTTTATCATAAAACTTAATAAGATTATCAAATTCTTCTTATAGGCAATTGCATTTTCATGCAACTTATCATATGAGATGAACCGTGCAAATACCTTTTAAAATGTCCCAATGAGTATTCATTTCATGGATATGACATACTAAGTTCTTTTTCAAAGAGACTAACGAAGATTTGAAATAATGATCCTTTTCTTAAATGATTTATGACAAAAATTCACTCTTTCTTGTATCACACATGCAACATAAATCCATATTAGTATTAATACAAGAATCAATTTAAAGATTTGAATTTGCATATCATGCAAAAGAACAATCATCAACCTTTACTTCAGATGCATTACTCACACAATATAGTTCATATTTTTCCATTAGTGTCTAAGGATATGCAATTTTAAATAGAAGTTGCACAATCATTCCAATCAATAAAGTGCACAAGCATAATAAAGCAATTTAAGGTTCTTTCTAAATTTTGCAACTTAAAATCAAGAAAGGGAAATCAAGTAGTCACACATTACACACATATATGCATACAGTCTCAATAAGAACTTATATGCAAAGGGTATTTCCCTGAGAGCGATTATTTCACTTTAATAAGGTTTTCAAGAAAGCGACACCTTTACTTCCTATCAGGTGTAACAATATCTAAGAGGCTCTCTTCCTCACTACTCAAGTTGATCCACATTGATTTAACTTTTGACTCAATCTCTAAGTACTTACATAGACATGTACTAAGCACTATTTGTTTGGAGGTTCATGTGATGAAAAGTCACAACTTAACATATTAAATTCAAGGCCCTAGTGCAGAGTCTAGATCTCTGATACCATATGTACAAACCTTCATATTATTAAAATATTAAATTACATAATTACATTTATCTCACACATAAATTGAGAATACATTCAATTCAATTTTATCATATATATAAGAATAGAGTCATGATAGTAGATTTCAACACAATGTCTAAAAACATAAGCCAAGAGATAGGCAAAACATAAGGAAATTATTTCATTTATAAGAGACCATAAGGTCAATTACAATGAGTGTATATAATACAAAGTTGATGATAAACTTGACAAGATCTCTCAGCATCTATCTCTCTTGAGCACACCATAGATGAGAACATTGTCAAAGTGTTTTTCTGCCCAATCACGGAGCAATTATGCTTCCCCAAAGTTTTTCATGACACAAAAAATTGCCGACCCTGCACGAGGACACCTAGCAACTTGAAGCTAGTCGGGTAATGGAATATAGTGAAACATAGTGTATCTATATTATAAGATGCCAATTCATTGATACTATGATATAAAAGAGTATAAAACATAATAATTTAAATACTAAGAATATACTAAGAGATCAAGTAATAAGATTTGGCCAAAGATCTTTTTGAGTCGACTATTGGTAGATAAGTTAAGAAAACATTAAAACTTCTTTGGAAACTTATCCTTCTCTTTACTCCCTATTTGGAACTCATCCAAAATAAAATACACATTGAAACACACTATTGTATAATAAATCCCACAAAAGCATACATGGGAAAAGGAATACAAGAGTATATAATTGCATATATGATATAGGAGCATCCCCGGTTCATGGAAATCTTGTATCAACCAAAAATATTTCCTTTCTGTTTTATAGTTTTAGCATTTTATTCTACATTTTCTGGCATTAGCTCACTGAATCTTGAGGAGTTGGATTTTGCTTGAGGACTTAACCATCTACCTTATTCCTAAACCGTGGAGCATTTGGATCATTTTCTACAAGTTATCGCTACCGGTTTTTGAGACTGTTTTCTGGTACCGGTTGCCTGGTTGTAATCTACCAGGATCTACCAGACCCCTTTCGTAGCTTGCAAAGCCCTGAGCATTGATTCTGATGTTCCTTGGCATGTGGCTAACCTTTCCTTTGATCTACACTTCATCCTTTGGATTTTATGGAGGAATTTCTTTGGCAGAGACCGACCTTGTTCCTTTTACACGTTAGGTCTTGTTCTTTGATATTTGATCCCTTTTGGGCCGACCAGATCCCCTTGGATCATATAAATCATTGTAACTGAGAATTAGAATGTAAGATAAGAAGAGATCAGTTAAGATATAGAACATAGAAGATAGATCCTAAGATTTGAGGTCCCGGTTGTGACCCGTTTTGTAATTGTGCATGTTTTAGTAGGCTAGTGAGCCGATTTCTGTAACCTAGTTGTTATCAGTTGTCTGTAATCAGTTTTCATGATATAAATCATTTATTTTCACATTGCCTCCATCATATCCTTGTGTTTCCATTGTGTTTACTCTTGCTGACCAGTCAGGATTGATCTCTTTGAGGTCCCTCCTAATCAGTGACTGCACCAATATAGGTGTAATTATTTAGGAAAGTCTACAAGTCTGCAAAAGCACTCATAGAATTTTAGAATCGTCTATTTATGCTTTATCCATTTGACAACTACTTGCAAATATTAATCAATTATGTACTTTAGCATTTGTATTACACATCCAATAGAAGTTAAACATATAAAAATAACACAATGATGCATTTATAAGCATAGACTATATGAGAGTACACAAGTGCATAAAATAAATTTTATTTATGCAATAATAGCTTGATATCTAATTAGATATTTTATTTATAATTATACTTTTAGCTAATTGTGACCAAGTCATACACCCACAAATATTACTTTTTTAATAAGCATAAATGATTGCACACAAAATCTTATGAATTATAGCAATGTTTGCTGATTACTATATATTTCCAAAAAAAATACTATACTATTCCTCCTGATCACCAATAAAATCATTATTATCCATAACAACATTAACAATAGTCAATAATTATTATCCACAAGAGATGAGGAGATTAGTCATCGATTACCCATACTCATCTAGAACAAAACATCACCACCGATTCAAATCCAATTCAAAGATAATGTTATAACTCCAATCATAAATGAATAATGCCATTACTTGATTCATGCCATGAAAGTCATAACACTGCAAGGATTAAAGCTTAACTTGAAGGTGGTTGTTATTTATAAATTGTTAATGGTCACTAATTCTCAATGTTTAAAAGACCTTCATCTAAACTTAGGATAACACTCTACTTACATTAGCACTCCTTAATCTTTTGTTTACACTACCATAAAGAAGACAATAGAATTTAGCCAAATTCCCTCAAAATGTATAGATTAAAACATAATTAGACAAGAGCTTCAATTTACTAAAAGAATCTATATTTTGACAATTTTTGGGGTTATTGTTCTATGCACTACATAGGGTTTGATAAATATTCTATTAATTAGCTAGCATACTATTTACAAGGTCTCAATCTCAATACTTGATCTTTCATGTAGATATTAGTGAGTTGAATAAGAATTATTTTCTAGATCAAGAAGCCTCTAAAAAAGTTGAAGGGGTTTATTTCTACAATGTTACTCTTGCCAGAGTTATAGCAATTAGTCCATATTTCAAAGTACAAGAAGTCTTTCATAAAAATATCTTCAACTATAATATATAAAGATACCTCCTAGCTATGAGATTTGTAGTATTAGTTTGACAAACTCTTAAAATTAATAGAGATAGGCTTACAAACAATGTTCATTTTAATTATATTATCGATAATATAACCTATGCATTATGATAATGCTATTCATTAATAAGAGAAAATTTATTTATTTATCGTGTTGTAAATAGTAATCTTGTATAATTTACACCACTTTTTGTGCCCTTGCCTTAGTGTGTTCCATTCTAGCTCTCATCCATGCTTATTCTAACCTTTTTACCTCAAAAATGATGTCATTTGTCTGCATGGTGATCTGAACCCCTGTCTTGAGCTGAGTGCACCCCATCATTAGCATGCTCACCTTGTTTTGGGTGGACAAGGATTTTTTGAGTGCCTTTATTAGGATAAGGGCGCCCTGGACATCCTTGTCCCCCAAAACCAAGCCTAAACTTGAATATCTTGGTACTTGCTTCCTTCGAGTTGGTTCCCAATCATGATGCATCGATTTGACTGTTGGAGGTCGACCTAATTTGTGAATACCTTGAGAACCTTATATAAGAGAATTATTCTAATTCATTTTGACATCCACAATCAATTCATCTTCAAGCATCCAGAAGCACTATCATCTACCTACATCTACAAGTAGTCAAGACAATATTTCATCCCACCATATCCTTCAAGATCTAGACATCAAGAAGGAACAAATTACAACCGTAGACACCTAAAAGTTGCGCAATGAATTAAGTGAATTTTATTCATTTAATTATCCTTAATTCTTCCAATTAATTAAATTAAGATTTAATTAATATCCATATTCTTCTAATTAGCCTATTAATCAAATTAAAGATTTGATCAAATCTCCTTCTTCTAGCCTAACCTATTAATTAAACTAAGGTTTACTTAAGTAACCTAAGTCATTTGATTAAATAAATATTATTTATTTGATTAAAATCCCATTTCCCCTTTTTGATTAAATTCACATTTAATCAAAATCCCATTTGCATTTAAATTAATAAATCAAAATTTATTTAGAAATACCCCCACTTGCAAAATCCTACAAATGCAAGTTGCATCTCCTTTTTGGCTAAATTAAATCATTTTAATTTACCAAAATTACCTATTTTCCCTCACCCACTTGCAAAATCCTACATTCCCCTAATAATTCTTCTAGAAGCCTTCTAATCCTATCCTAATCATGTCCCATCCCTAAAATTGGGGGAGTCACTTCTCCAAATTTGGGGGAAGTCTTCAAAATGTGTTGAAGACTTTACCTTATTCAACAAACTAACTTGTTGAGTTTCCCAAATTTGTAAGAGCCTTAAAAATTAGCCCCAAGAGCCTTCCCAAGAACATTTAATGCTCTTACAAGCCCACACCCCTTAGCCATGATGGTTGTCCCTTTAACCATTTTCCCATGGTGCACAAGAGTTTACCTCTTGGGTTATAGCATGTCTCCCTGGTTAATGACATTATCCAATGATGTTACCCCTTGAGGTTATCCCTAATGCTTACTTAGCATCTAATGCTTTCTTAGTGTCCTCTCGAGGCTCCACAAGGTGACATTTGTCAACTTGAGATTGGATTGAATTCCTCCCATGGATTGATAACTTCCAATCCTAGCCCTTGTTAAGATTGCTCAATCTTGGCCATCCATTTCTCTATTTTTTCTATAAATAGAGCCCATTTCTTCAATCAATGATCCAATCCTCTTGTGCATCTAAATTATAGTCATTTTGTAGGTGAAGGAGCTCAATAAAGTCATCTTCAAGCATCCAAGCATTATCATCATATCATTTTATCTTTATTTAGCATGTTTTAGGATATCATCTAGCTTAATTGCATATCTTTTCATAGCATCTTATCTTCATCTAGCTTAAATACATCATCTTCACTTTCAATTTAGAATCAACATAGTTTCATATCATCTTCATCATCTTGAGCATTTAGTCTTTGCATCCTAATCACCTAGCTTGCATTCTTCATCTTCATCTTCATCTCTTAGCACTAACTAGAATCCTAGTTGCATCCATTTCGATTCTAGAAGCATTTTTCATATAACTCGTTCTCTAGGTTGTCATATTGAGGATCAAGTGCTCTTCCAAGTGAGGGCCACCTTGAATCTTAGAGATCTTTAGAGATAGAGGATAATGAGGCGATTTTAGAGTTTTTAATCTATTCGTGTGTTTTGATTTCTAACATCTAATGCCATGCTTTATTGGTGTGTTTGAAGTGTTTTCCCTCTTGCAGGTGGAAGACCACATTTCCAACATACAACAACAATCTTCATGCAATCTTTTGTTCATATTTGATTTTGTTTATGCCTTGGACCATCATGTTATTGCATCAACACTTGTGACCACATTCAAACTACATTGCATAATCAATCTTCATCAACTATGATAGACCTGAGGTATAACATTCAACATTTTACTTTATCATTTCATTTCAATTCAAGGGTTAATTTAAAACCTAGGGTTTGACCTAGGCGGATCCCTATCCCCAACACAATTTCTCTTCTTCTATGTGTATGTGTCAAGTTTTGAAGCTACATTTACAGAATTAGGTTGAGTAGATAGAGAAAATCAGATCCAACTTTTGCACGAGAAAAAAACAAAGGACAAGGTCACCCCACATGTATCTATTTTTGATGGATTTTTGGTGAATCTTTAGTAGATCACTCTGGACTACATTCTAATCCTAGAAAGATATATGTTGTCTGCATTTGACATTTCAAGGACAAGATCAACCAAAGTATCCTTGTCTTGCACTTTTAGGCTCAGATTTGATATACAGGTTATCAACTTCCTTATTCTAGATTTATATTCATGTTTGCATATCAAATTTGAAACTACTCGTTCATGCTGATTTATGCCAATTTTACACCTATAACCCTATATTTAACATTCAATTTACATATTTCCATAGCTCATTTTCAACTCAAATAAAGAGATCAAATAAAGTTAATCAACATTCATCCTTTGGGAGTGAATCTATTGACTTTGCCTCCCTTTAGTATATTGAACATTGAAAATAGGCTTATTCCTTGTTTACATAACTAAATTAGCAAATAACCTAGTTTCACCTCATTAAATTTTGGTGAAGCCGATGCTTTTAACATATTGCATATTTTTTATTTGGTTTTTTTACATATTATTTTTATAATGAAATTTACAAAATCTATTTTTATTGCTATTTCAGATGTGATTACATTGCTCATTAGCTATTTTTATCAAAATCATGTGTTAGATAATAGCTTCTTTCACTTCATGTTACTTGCATTCATTCATACAACTTTAATGTATTGCAACATGAGGGTTTCAAATATTTTTCCTACATTCAAGGCATTTCTCAAAGCTTTCATACATATTTCATGTTGCTATATGATGATATTTATAAATAAATTAAGAGAATATTTGGATTTCATAAAAGCTTTGGTAGATGTTTTGAATGGAACCCTTTCTAATCTTAGAGATCATATTGAAATGAATCATACTTGTATCTCTCCTAGATGCAACATTGAAGAGTAACATTGAATCATCCTATTCTCACAAAAATACTTTGGTGCAGGAGGGACAAGGTAATCTTGGTACATCAATCACTCTAGATCCTCCTTATTCTCCTAGAGCTTATCTTAATCACCAACATATTTTGAGGCAAGTGATGGACTTGAAAAGCACTGAGGGGGGGGGGGGTTGAATCAGTGACACCAAAACACACAATGCTTTAAACATTAACTGGTAGATGATCTTAACTAGGTAGTTAAAAAAATTACATGCTACCCAAAATGAAATAACAATATCCACATAACATAGAACATCCACCATAACACAAATGTTTATACATGGAAAACCCAAATAGGTAAAAACCATGGTGAGATGGAATTCACAAGTTAACTATCTACAGTAATAGAAAACTGTTCGGTTAAGGTCTTACAAAGAGCTTTGCTAGGAGCAAACCTTGTTAGAGATCCCAAGCTTGATTAGAAGCTTATACCCTATTAAGAGTACTACCCTGTTAAGAGTAACCTTGCTGAAGGATTTTAGAATCCAAACTAATGGATCACCTTGTTAGAGGATTTGTACAATGAAGCTTGTTAGAGCTTACTCGGTTAGGGGATTTAGTTCTGTTGTAATAATTAGAAAATAACAAGAAAGATTTGATCTGTTCTGAGTAGCACAAACTTGCTTGATCAAATCATTCTAAGTACATTCAACACTGCTCTCCATCTAAACATTTATCGCTCTTCAACAAAAGTATTCACATAGATCACCTCTACTATATATGTTCTCTCTCTCTTTCATCTCTCTTTGAATGCTTCACTAAGATGTCTTTAAATAGGCATTCAGACCTTATGTTGGCCATAGGAACACAATTTCCTAGGTGCAGTGTATCTAGACATTTAAACATAACTCATCACAAAAATGACTGCCAAACAAACAGTGATGGTAACACATCACAAAATCAGATACCGGTTAGAGCAGTCAATACCAGTTGGAATAAAACTAGTGAATCGTTGTCCAAGAATCTTCCAGTTGATCTTCACCTTCAACTTTATCTTCACTTTGATGCCGACTTAGTATTACCTCAGGTTATCTCTTAAGCACATACCGGTTGACACAAAGTACCGATTAGAGATAGACCTTGAACATACCGGTTGGTAGTAAAAACCAATTGAAGTTATACTGATAGTCAATGTAATCATATATGTGTGTGAGAGTGTTTCATCAATGACAATAAGTGATGAATACATTACAATCATCATCAAGCCAACAACAAGGTCATGTTATGCATTTTATTCATGATCTATCTCCTAACATAACATTGAGAAAAGATGAAGCTTTAGATGATGAAAACAATTCTTCGCAACCTAACAAAGTGGATATAAATTATGGTTGTAGGAAGGAGAATATTCCTCCAAAAGATATCCCTTCCTCATCTATTCATCCCTCTGGCTCTTTACTATGTTATTACATAAAAAATTACAAACAATTCCATAATGAAAGTCCTTATCCTTCACAATTCAATTTTTTTTATGAGGTTGGCTATGATATGATTTCTAAACAAGGCTATAGTGGACATGGTCTTGGAAAATTAGAAAAAGGAATCAAGATCCCTATAGATCCTCCCTCACAATGTACTAAAGAAGGCATATGATATCCTCACTCATTACCTCAAACATCTATATATGATCTCCTCAAAGAATAATTAATCTTCCTTTATTTCATGAACAAAAGAAGAATTTATAAACCTAATCAAGACAATAATCCTTTTTGCACATATCATCAAATACATGGCCATATTATAGATGCTAAAATATTGTCATGTTGATGTCAAATATGACTCAGTTGCAAGAATCAATCATCATTTGTGCCACAAAGACACATAAAGCACTTGGACAGGTGAAGACACTTGTACAGATCAAGAACATGTTAGGAATTGCATGCAAAAAATATCAATTATATGCAAATAAAGATTAAACAGAAGAATGAAAAACACAAAAATAATAACAAAGAGGAGACAATTTTAACCTTGTTCACCCAAACTCAGGTTACATCCACCAAATATAGAGTCCAATATTATTATCCAACAAATCGAACCGATTACAACCAACAATCCCTTGCAACTCAATACCATTGCAAAAATGCTACAAAATTCTCTATAGAAAAAAACCCCAACCCTTAGCCTTTTATCAAGACTTATGTCGGTTACAAAATTAGGGTTACAACATGTTAGCCAATAGAAAAAATAACACTTGATGACTTTATAAAATAATAATGCACTGCCCCTGGACCTCGCAAGGGGTGCTGCCCCTTGACCCTGCCTTGGGGGCGTTGCCCCCAAATCCTCGTTAAATAAGTTGGGGGGAAACTACGTTGATAGAAGGGGAAAATTTAACCTCTAAGTTTGATTAGGCTCCATATAACAACATAACAAAATTATTACAACCTTTATCACAATTTAGATACTTGTTATAGAGAAGATCGAGTAAGAAAATCAACGACTTCATGAATCAGTGATCAAATGACAAAGCAACCACTTAGACTAAATAGAGAGTAAATCAGACATACTTGATATGGAGTAGATCGAGTAACAAAATCAGTGACTTCATGAATCAGTGATCAAACGACAAAGCAAACATTCAGACTAAATAGAGAATACAAATAAAATAAATAATCTATCTATGACTCTAATTTCCAAGACATCTTAAATAGTTCGAGTTACTAAGAAACAAATATGATAGATTTAAAACATTCGAGAGTCAAAGGAACTTCTACTAATATTCATTACAAAGAAGGGGCTCCATGTATGAATTACTTAGTTGTTTTCTAGAATATGTGTTTTCTCTATAAGCTGCGAATTAAATAAGTTGTTCATTTTATAAACAATGATTTGTCTTTATTAAAAAAAGAATTAATGAAAGTCTTGTTAAAAGAAAATTGATTGAATGAAGTGCGATTTAAGAGTGCAACCAAATAGCAATATGAAGAGGTACAATTTAGTTAAGTTTAATTTATTTGTAATAAAAAGGTATGTTCCAAGAAAGGTCTTTGATCAAAAGAATGCATCTATTCAATATGGAAGCTATAAAATAAATCAAAATTGAAAGCAAATTTTTGGTGTGTGGTGTGTTGTTGTGGTTTAAAAGTATATAATGATAAATACTAGAAATATATGCACCAAAGAGGTGAGAAATATATGCTGAGAACATGTTTATATCAGACTTAAGAAAGTTTGTAGCAATTTCTAAAGAAGATATAAATGTAGACAATTTATTTAAGTTTATGAAGAATTTGTGATTTCATCTAAAGGAGATAGATATTTCAATTTTGGATAAAGTTTATCAGCATTGTAGCAACCCGTCTCAAACATACTTACAGTGATTAATTTGTTTGATAGTTCAATGATCACCATCACAATAGATTGGTGAAATGATTAGTGGTAGTTTTTATACCAAATTTATGTGTTGAGGTTGCTGCCTCATCTTGGTGAAGTTGGTGCTTCATTTAGTGGAGTTGGTGCTTCACTTGAAGGGGTTGGAGCCTCTTGTAAGTTGGTGCTTACAGATTTTGGGAGTTGGTGCTTCCTATGGGTTGGTTCTCACAATTTAATCTAGGGGTTGGTGCCTCTAGAAATTGTAAAGAAATAATATACAAGCATTCATTTACTGTGGTTTTCTCCCATTTTGGGTTTCCACGTAAAAACTTGTGTTCTTTGTGTTCTTTGCTATGTGTATGGTTATTTGAAGTAGTAACACAATTTCAAATCAATCTAAAAGTTAAAATTGATTAATATACTAATTCACCCCCCCTCTCAATATATTTGAGTGCTCTTCAACAAATGATTGTCTTGATTTCCAAAATGAAATACAAAAACTCATTGATAATGGTACTATAAAAATGACATATGAGTAACATTTCCTTTGCCTATTATGTTGCAACTCACTATGTGACACTAGTAGCTTGTCTTTTGGGGGCTCTTTGATGAATACTAAGCGGGGGGGGGTGAATTAGTATGCCAAAAATCTTTGCACTTAAACACTTTGCTAGACTAACAGTAAATCGGTAAAACAATTTAGCAGACAAACCGGTTAGCACACATGCAAACCAAATAGCAAATAATGCATTCACCCACAGAAGCACAAACACCATAACACAAGATATTTTGACGTGGAAACCCAAATGGGAAAAACCACGGTGAGATGGAACTCACAAGTAACTATCTGCATAATAGGAACCAGGCCGGTTAAGGTCATACAATGTTCTTTACCAGAATAGATCCTGTTAGGAATCTCAATCTCTGTTAGGAGATAAGTCCAATTAAAGACTACCTTGCTAGAGGATTTTAGATCCACAGATGTGAACCACCTTGTTAGAGGATTTATAAGAGGCTTTTGGGCCTACCCGGTTAAGGGCTACAAACTTGTCAAAGATGTGAGTAATCAACAAGTGAGTGATCTAGCAAATAGCACAAATTGCTTGGTTAGATCCTTGATAGCTCGTTCCTAATGCATTCTAGCATTACTTCAGTCTTCTACACATTCATACTCTCTCTAACTCCTCAACCACCTTAAACCCTAGCAACAACATCAACCACACCAACCTAAAACCCTAGACATGATGTCCTTATAAAGGAATCTGATTTCATGTCAGTCCAATAGGATTACAATACAATTTCCTAGGTTCAATGCATCTAGACGTATTCTGTAACATGACACAAAAAGCACCGTTAAAGTGTCAGCACCGTCAAACAATCGGTGGATGGTAACTCATCACAAAATGCTAGTTGGTAACTCATCATAGAGTATTACCGGTTCATACAAAATACCGGTTGAAGCAAAATGCCGATTGCCAGTTTGACAAAATGAAGACTGGGAAATATGTGTTCTGTCGCTTTGATCCTTCGTACCGCTTGATATCCTTGAACCTCTTGGAGTCAACATACCACTTCAGATCAGTAATCACTTTCTGCAAAACACCAATAGTCTAAGGACTATAATGCATCATACCGGTTGGAACATGTACCAGTTGAGCTTTAACTAATACATACAAAAATGATCTCAATGCAAGTGTGTGTCCATCAATGACAATCACAACATAATCATCAAAATGCCAACACTCTTTACCATTCACGGTGGTACAATTTCATGTGATATTATACTTGGTTAGCAACATAATAATCTTTCATATTCTTGTCTCCATGCTTGGGGCAAAAGAATAAGTGTTTCAAAATTCTCTTTTGTCAAGGATTTGCTTTTATTTTGTTTAGTTTCATCTTTCATAACTTGATATCCTTTCTTGCATAGAATTGGCCTCCATGAGAGTACATATGTGTCCCTTGGTTAGGACCTATTCATTTCTTGAAACACTACATCTTTTAATAATAATCACTCCTTAGTGAATGTGTGCAATCCTTTACTAAGAATCCACTTTTTCTAGTAGTAGGGAAGGTGTGTATTCTTAGTATCCTTCCCCTTTCAAATATGTCATCTTTATTAAAGATCTCATCTAATTTTTTTGAGGTAGATATCTTTGAGTAAAGATGTCTTCCCATTTTCACCATGCATCCCTCAAAAGTATCCTTTTACACTTGTTTCAAGATACTTCTTTTACAACTATCTCTTCCTTGTTTCAAAAGAGTTAGGCATCTTTAGCTTGGAGTGATGTACATTATTTCTTAAAGGATATGTATTTTCTTTCTACCTTAAGATATCAACATAGGGCTATGTTGACATCTTCAGGGGGGTATATATGAGGTCTCCTTGTTGTTTCTTTTCAATTTTGTGTTGCATGTTTTCGTTACAAACAATATAATTTGTTTGATTATCCTTGTTGCTATGTCCTAGTAGTTCACCTTTGTGGTTATTTTCCTTGTGATAAGAAAGTTTCAATTCGAAAATTCTTTCCTTTCAATTTATTTATTTTTGCATATTTCCTTACATACAATGCTATGTTTGGTTATCCTAGTTGCAATGTCCCAGTAACACCTTCTTTGTAGTTGTTTGCCTTGTGATAAGAAAGCTTCACTAGACAAAAATTTTCCTTTTTATTTGCACCGATCTACCACCTTGCAATAATAAAACTTTGCTTGGCACCTCTTTTTGTAGGATGAGTGGAACTAGCATAACACAACTTGCTAAAATATTTCAATTCTTCCTTTACACATGTATCGCACAACATAACACAACTTGTTGTCCCATGAGAATCTGTGCTTCCGTGGATCACCTAGCTTAACATAGATATCTAGCCGATGGAATCTATATTTTCCTTCCTACAAATCTTGCTAGCCTATTGAACCCATGTTTCCTTTCTCCTTCCCCCTGAGCCCATAACATAACATACTTTGCTAGTCGTTGGATCATGGTTCATCATTTGATGTATGCTTTTACTCTTTCCATGTGACCACTTGTGCTCTTGTAATAGCACTGCAAGAAGGATATTAGTGGCTGAGATGTTTTGATCATCGAGGTCTCTTCAACTAATTGACTTGGAGCATTGGTTTTTAGTACAAACCCCTTTTGTGTGTCTTTTGTCTTTGTTTGTCTTTTTTTATTTCATTTTTTTTTGTCTTGTTTTGTGTATCCTTGTTTGTGATTGTGTGAAATAAGATCCTAAGCTTGGGAGCTTGTTCCCTTGAATTTATTGATGTCTTATCTCCTTGTAATATTGCTCCCACTTGTTCATATCTCTCTCTTTCTTCTAAGTTATCACGAGCATGCATGTAGGCTCATATTCCAGCTAAAGTGGGGGCTAAATGTAGAATTGTAAAGTATAACCTTGTACAATTTACACCACTTTTTTTGCCCCTGCCTTAGTGTGTCCCATTTTAGTTGTCATCCAATCCTATTTTTGATCTTTTTACCTCAAAATTAATGTCATTTGTTCACATGGTGATTTGAACCCCTATCTCGAGTTGAGTGCATCCCATCATTAGCTTGTTCACCTCATTTTGGTGGACAAGGACGTTTGGGGCACCCTTGTCCTAACAAATGACATCCGAGACATCCTTGTCCCCCAAAACTGGTTCCAAATTTGAATATCTCGGCGCTTGCTCCTCATCAGTTGATTCTTGATCATGATGCCTTAATTTGACTATTGGAGGTTAGCCTAATTTATGAAATGCCTTGAGAACCCTATATAAGAGAATTCTTCCAATTCATTTTGATATCCATAATCAATCAATATTCAAGCATCCACAAGAACTATAATCCACCTAGATCTTCAAGCAGTCAAGGTGACATTTCATCCCACCATATCCTTCAAGAATTATTCAAGATCTAGACATCATGGAGCAAAAAATTATAAAAATATCCATGCAATCTTGTGTTCATACTTGATTTCATTTATGTCATATCATTTCATGTCATGTTATTGCATCAACACTTGTGATCAAATTCAAAGAGCATTCCATCATCAATCTTCATCAACTACAACAACTTTGATATATAATATTTAACATTTTACTTCAAAATTTCAATTTAAGTCAAGGATTAATTCTAAACTCATGGTTTGGCCAAATAAAATCCCTATCTCCAACATAATTTCTCCTTTTGTGTGTAGGCAACAAGTTTATAATCTATAACTATAGAATCAGGCGAGTAGATAGTGACAGTCAGATCTAACTTTTTCAAGTGTAAAGCAGAGGACAAGGTCATCCCACACTCCTATGTTTGACAAATTTTTAACAAATCCTTAGGAGATCATCTAGATTGCATTATGATCCCAAAAGGATATTTTTTTATCCGCATCTAACATTTTGAGGACATGGTCTCATAGAGCATCATTGTCTCGCACTTTCGGGCTTAGATTCTAGACAAAGGTTCTTCTAGGATTCCTTATTCTAGATCTATATTCATGTTTGCATATCAAATCGGAAACTACCTATTCATGCTGATTTATGTCAATTTTACACCTTTAACTCTAGATATAGCATTCAATGCACATCTTTTCATAGCTCATTTTTAACTCAAACAAAGGGAATAACATAAGTCAATCAACATTCATCCTTTGGGAGTGAATCTATTGACTTCAATTAGTCATTGCAGATATGAGGTAGTATGATACAACATTTGCTTTAGTATTTCAATTACTATTTCAATTCAAGGTTAATTTGAAAATTGAGGTTTGATATATTGGAAACCCCCATCAACAACCCTATTTCTTTGTGTAGGGGATTGTCTTGAGAGCTACAAGTGGGGAATTTGATAGTGTTGATGACAACAATTAGACTTAGATTTTGAAGGCGTGAAAAGAATAGGGCCAAGATGATCAAAACCCCTCAGTCATGAGAATTTTTGACAACCTTCCGAAAGTGGATTTTGTGCATCATCTTGATCCAAAATACATCCGGTCTGTTTGCTCCCGATATTCAAAGGACTAGGGCGGCCTGCTCCCCTTGGTCCCAAAATTAGCCCAAATCTTGTCATAGGTTTTTGATCCATTTTCCCTACTTAGATCTAGATTTACATTTCTTCTTGATATATGAAACATTTTGTTACTATTATTTTATGTCTATTTCTCATTGTTTGTCCTAGATCTAACATTACAATTCAACCCTAATTACAGTTTAATTTCAACTCTAACAGGGGTAGGATTAAGATGGTCTGAATTCAATCATTTTAAGATTGGATCAATCAAATTCCTTACTCTTAATGTAAGGTTAGTTCAAGGTGAAATTAGTGGCTTTATTATCAATCTAGGCGGTGAAGCCCTAATTTCCCACACCTTACATTTTGGTGAACCCGACACTTTTACACACTTTTGATTTGGTGTTTTCAAATTCGAATTTTCATAATGGTGTTGACAAATCTTATTGGTTTTCTATTTCACATGTGATAACATTAATTTTTAGCTATTTTTATCAAAATCATATGTTGGATAATAGCTTCTTCCATTTCATGTTGCTTGCATTCTTTCATAGTACCTTCACATATTGCATATGGGTTTCAACAAAAAATTCACTTAAAATCATTGTTCATGTTGAACAAACCAAAATACTGAGAGGGGGGGTGATTCAGTATTCTCCAAAACATAAACAATAAATTGCTTTCATAAACTAAAACTTATCTTAATCTTAGATGTCTTTAACAATAGAACCAAAGAGCACAACAAAATCAATCACAAGAGAGACACCATATTTTTTATACGTGGAAAACCCAAATGGGAAAAACCACAAAGAGGGTTATCTCTCAAGATAATATAACTAGTTAGATGGAATTACAGAAAGAGGCTCACTACCAGAGGGCTCACTGCCTAGATTACAATAGCTCACTGGAAGAAAGGATCATTGCTAGAGAATAAAGAAATGAACTGAAAAAATTGCATCTACGTATGCATAGGATCAGATCCAATTAAGCTCAGACAACACACCAATTGCTTGTAGTAGATCCGGTTAAGAAAATTTTGCATAACACTACTATCTACCCGTTCCAAAACACTATCAGAAAAGATCTATCCTTCTCTTTTACTCAATCAACATCCACTTCTTCGCTTTCTCACTTACCACCTCACTCTTCACTTACTTCATCACAATACCTTCATCCCAAATTGTCTCATACAACTCCTTGCATACCTCTACCTTAAGAATAATATGATCATGCATATATATAAGTATAACAATAAGAATATTCATCAAGTCAGCCTTAACAACATTTTCCCAAATAATATCTTCAACGGTCAAACCATATGTTATAATCACCAAAGCTAAACATTAACATAATCTCTTAAGGTCAGCTTGACCTGAAATAAACATATCCTTGAATTTCCGTAATAGCATGCTATTGGAGCACCACGATCATGATCCAACTCAGCATTATGAGGTTAAAGACATGAACAACAAGTCATAAATAGGCCATCATTAGAAATCAAGAAACCAGAGGAAATCACACGAGGATCTGCTCAATATTGCATAACCAAATACATTTCAAGAGCACAAACATCTAAAGCATGACTTTTGGAGCACCAAAATCATGAATACAACAGTCTCAACTGATAACAACAGTCACATCAAAAATTATACTACCATATCTGCACCAAGAGCCAAATGCTAAAGATTGCACTTTTGAAATAAATCACTACATGAATGATTGGAGCACAAAAATTGATTGCCACAACCAACACCAAATCTTGAAGAAGTTGAGAAAATACAACTTCAGAGATCCCAAGAACACCTGTTAGCAAAATACGTATCACAAGAGAAGATTGGAGACAAAAACACAATAAAGGCTCTGAAAAAGATATTATCATTCAGAGAGGCAATAAAAAATAAAGTTACAATACAATCCTTATGACAAGAGAATTAGAAACCCTAAAGATGTGCAACCCTAAAGAGAAAGAGTATTTAATAATTAAATACCTACAATATTATTAAATGCCTAAGTTTAGCTTAAGCGTAGAGTATAATAGACTAATAATTAAATAAATAATTATTAGCTAATACAAGATAACTCTAACATCCCCCCTTAAGATGAACTCAGGGAGTAGCTAAAAAACTCAATGCATGAAGCAAAAAAAAAAATTGGGTCACGACAACAAGGCCTGATGCAGTACCCAATCACAAACAAATTTCTATGAATTGGAGAAATAGAGAAAACCGCGTGGGAAAAAAACTCTACTCCAAAAAGAGATGGAAAAAGCAAGTGAAGGACTGAAGAAGCCTCCAAACAAGAATGTTCCAAAAAGATAGGAACAAGAGAAGATCATGAAGAACACCACTGAAGCATGAAATAGCTGCAAACACTGTCGAAGAGTAACTGCTGATCTGAAGAACCTCCACTGAAATAGAACATGACTAGGTAGAGAAGACTGTAATCTGCCTGAATGCCCTCAAATGACACTACTCAAATCAGATGGAAAACAAGGGCAAACAAATGAACTCGAAGATACAGATGGCATGAGACACCAAAGCCTTAAGATTTGATCAATCGAACCAAGGAAGCATTAAAACAACATGACAAACCTCTCCATAATGCAGAAAAGGGAGACGGACAGGTACACTGAAAAGAACGGCCAACAAGAACTGCATGACGAAGAAACATGAACATTGAAGGCGTAGAGAAAATACATAGTGTCATGGAAGGAACACTCACTTGACACACAACATGAGGCAAATGTCATGGAAGGAACACTCACTTGACAAAGGTGGATGGCAAACAAGGCAAACATCAACCCCCTCATGGCACTTTAGAAGTAGTGCATGTACAATAAGGCACAAGATGTGAAAGATCCCAAGTAAACAATGCATGATGACACTTTATCTCAGTGCATTTGCATAAATAAAATGCTACAATGATAATAAGAGATAGAAGACTGGAAACAGAAAGAACAACAAAAAATGAGACATTCTACATAGAGAAAGAGATCCCAAGACCTGAAACATCCAAGATATTTCTTAGAGTGCTGAAAATAAAAAAATTGAATAAAATATACCTGGAGAAAAATCTGGAAAGAAAACTCATATGACTAGAAAGTAAACAGAACAATCTTTCCAACAATATAAAGTTTTCAAAAAATGGAGTTCATATGCTCAAGTTATGTCTCCTGGAGCGCAAAAAAGAACCTTTGTCTTGGATAGCAAAAAATGCCATCAAAAAAGAAAAATCAAAAGTTCAAACCTCTAGATCTGAGTAGATCTTGAAAAGAGATTTCCGGCGCCTATTCGTTTTTGAAAAACCGACTCCGTTTGCCCAAGTTACAACCAAAAGAAAAAAACCCCTCTTGTAGAGCATAAAGAAGGTTATATATATATCATTTGCAGGTACAACCGTATGGATTTTTTTGCCTCGTAAAATGTTCCAATGAATATAGAGATCCCAAGAACACCTGTTAGCAAAAGACCTGTCATAAGAGAAGATTAGAGATATAAACACAATAAAGGCTTTGAAAAAGAGATTATCATTCAGAGAGGGAATAAAAAATAAAGTTACAATACAATCCTTATGATAGGAGTATTAGAAACCCTAAAGATGTGCAACCCTAAAGAGATAAAGAGTATTTAATAATTAGAAATACCTACAATATTATTAAATGCCTAAGTTTAGCTTAAGCGTAGAGTTTAATAGACTAATAAATAGATAAATAATTATTAGCTAATACAAGATAACTCTAACAAATCTTTCTTGTCAAGATAAAATTACCCTCATACTAATTAAAGATATTTTTAAAGCAATGAGCATGTCTGCGACATATCAACAATAAGCATGTTTGCAACATATCAACAATAAGCATGTTTGCAACATATTATCAACAACAACTAAAATGTGCCACATGCAACATACATACCTATCTTCCACTATTTTACAACACATCATACATACCTATCTTTCATTGTTCTGCAACACATTATACATACCTAATTTCCACTATTCTGCAACACATAATACATACCTATTTTCCAATATACTGTACAACATCATACATGCCTATCTTCCAATGTTTTGCAACACATCATACATACCTATCTTCCACTGTTCTGTAGCACATCCGGAGCAATCCAGATCACCAGGTTTGACATCAATGAAAAGTATTGCTAACAATCTCCCCCTTTTTCATTGATGGCAAAACATTTATATCAAAACCTTGCCATAACTCCCCCTTAGATAATGCTTCCTTTAAAAACTCAATATTTTTCCCCGATACATAGTATTTCTCCCAATGCACAATATTTCACAATATTTCTCCCCTTTGACATCAAGGACAAAGGGTACTAGAAAAACAAATTTTTACCAAAAACAAAATCTATACTACAAAAGAAATAATGTTTCACTTAAACTTCTAAAAGATTCTCTTATAATTCTCCTTCAATTCTGGAAAGAAAGTCTTCCAAGAATTTATTGCCAAATGAAGTCTCAAACTCAAAGTTTCATTCTTGATTATTTCATCAACTGCATCAAATAAGGAATTAGGGACAACAGGGTTCCACACACAATTCTTAGCTTCAATATGGACACCAGAAAGATGTTCTAACCTAGCCTCAACAATCCCTTTCACCTTTAAAAACATATTCACCACATCTTCTTTCTACCTTTGATAAAATATAAGCTCTGACTATAGATAACTAATTTTCTTCCTTTATTTACCATCTGAATCACTAAAGATATCAAATGATTTTCCCATGTTGTTTAACTCAAATTAATTAGAATCAATCTTTGCCTTAAAATGTTCAATAGTCGTCGGCTATTGGAGAAAATATTTGTACACTCTGCCTGCTTCTGCAACACAGTCACTCATATTCTTAATGTCTTTTGATAGTTTCTTTTGAGCATATACACATCTCTTTTCTATATCATCTTGAACATCATCTTCTGAAACAGGTGCTACCTCAAGAGGCTTCTTCAAATGATCTTTAGGAACTTCATATAAAACATTCAAAAAGACATATGTAAGATCACCAAGAGCAATGTTGTTCTGGACTAAGTGGTCAACCAAAACTTTTTCAATCTGATCCTGATCATAGGAGGGATGCTTGAGCTACAAGTCTCCAATCTTCTTCATCCCATCTGATTCCTTAAGCATACTCAAAATGTTCTCAACACTACAGGGGTCATCTTCCTCTTTACTACCTTCAACCAAAGTTAATTTTCCCTTAGCCACTAAAGATGGTTCCATATCATCTAGGGAAATAATTTCTCTTTCTTCTTCACCTTATTACTTCTTCATCGGTTCTGGAGAAGACACACCAACTCTTCTCTTCAATCTTCTACTACCAGAGGAGGGACTCTCCTCAGGAGCACTGATATAATACTAGGAATTAGACCAAAGATCAACTTCTTCTGAAGATTTATGAAGTGATTTCACATGCCTGATCTTTATTATCCAAACAAGCTAGATATTTGAAAATTTACTTTCCAATAAAGATATTTGATTTCCATACTATATTCTCCTTCAACGGTAAAGATTTTGCTAAATAAAACATTAAACACACAATGAAATAACCAAACTAGAATGAATATCCCTGATCTTTTGTCATCTTAATGTTTTCTGCTAAATGTGTTTGCAACAACTCACACAAATCAAGGTTTTTGCCTTCTTTAACCATTTCATGAGCAATATATACTGCAATTGCCGAAGTAGATCCTTCTTTATTTTTGAAATAGATTTTATATGAAACTTCATATGCCACATATTGTTGGGTGAATATTTTGTCACCAGCGTACTAATGACAAAATATATAGTTCACACAACGTTATGCTAAGAAATTAATCTCTCCTCTCATCAAGGGGAGGTTCCCTATGAAATTTCTCCTCTAATTAATAAGAAATTAAATTTACGGGTTGGTGTTGGGCATATAACTCTTTTTTTTCAGAGTTTATGTATTCTCCCTTCACCTAGTTACAATTTCTCTACCTCTTCAGATACTAAAAGAAAAGAACTATTAATCTAACAAACTACACCAAGAGTTACTATTAAGCAGCACAAAGTCTCCTTTATGGTAACACTAATTCACACTGATCGTTACAAATTAAACAATTAGAAACTTAGCTTAAAGCTCAAAGTCTTCAAGTATAGATTTCTAATCCATTAAACTACAAATAACCGCAGCAATACAAAGCTTACCACAAGTTACTTAATTTATCAACAGATTTCTCAAGTATGCTAAGAGCACAAAGTCTACTTTGCAAGATTTGAGAGCTCTCTAATCACGTAGCAATATCTTAATGATCAAATAAGTAAAGATAATATAGATTTAATGGACATAGGAACATCAAATTATATAAATAAGTTTCTTGATACAACACAAAGTTTGTAATCAACAAAACTATTTTCTTTATTTGTTTGATAGGATTTTCACCATAAAAGCCCAAAGTCTTAGTTGGGATAAAAAATCTGCAGAGTTTTGCTAAGCATGAAAAAGATAAAATATTTACAAAAAGGTCCTCCTTATATAGGAAAAGAAGTTGAGAAAAAGGTGGGCACAGTTGACTTATTCAACTGCACAGTCCCATTTTACTACAACTACTACACAAAGAAAACGTGTAGTTGCACAAAAATTGACAACATTTATCGGTGTAACCGCATGAAGAAATGATGCCAGGAGGGGGAACTTCATTCTTGATTCCTCTCTTCATTGGATTTTTGGAAATCTTCGAATTTAGCAAGGATGGCTTTCATTTCTGCTTCGTTCGGCATCAAGGTAGAACTTGTGATGATTTGGATGCGGGACATTACATCTTGAATCTTCACCTGTTTCTTTTTAACATCCTTCAACATGGATGCGAGGACTTCAAAGCTGACCTGAATTTCTAACAATTTATCAAATGTATTAAGAGAGAAATCTTGTCCTGTGCATTGATCCATCAAAGAAAGGAATTCTTGTGTGACAACTTCAGTAGTGACGAGATTTTGATCGCCATCATATAAATAGCAAGGGAGATCACCAACTTTAGCAAAAATAAGGTCAACCTTGTCATCACCTTCTTTCTTCTCCCGATCCAGCTCTGTAATCATTAACTTCATTGTCTCTTGCTTATGAGACAATAAAGACAAGATCTGAATGTACTTTTCCCTTGTGGGAATTACCTTATTCTCAACCAGGACATCTATCCCGAAGTCCTCCATTTTGCTCCATAAGGTAGTACTTTTCACAAGCTCCTCAATCTCCTGTGATAAAGAGGTTTTGAGTCCTTGCATCCAACTTTGGATTACTTCATAATCAGACAATTGTTCCACTGTTGAGCTCAGAAGATGAGAGCCTTCCGACCTTAGCCTTGAAATCCACTCATCCATCACTCGGCCTTTAGCTCCCACCCGTTCAATCTTCTTGAGAGCTTCGATATCTATTGAAGATCCTATAGGCTCTATCTCTTGAGAAGATTGTGTGACCTTTAGAAGAACTTTGGTCAGCTATTCACACTTCTGCTTCAAGATATTTTTCTCATCCCTCTCTTGATCCAATCTTCTTAATAAAGAATTAAGGGCTGTCTGAGAATCTAATTTCTCACTCTCATGTGTTTCCACCCCGAGCTCTATGACCTGCATGGTATAATCTTCAGATTGTATGTTGCCTTTGTCCTTGTTTGATGATGGCACCATAACTTCAGCATATTTTCTCTTGGAAGCTGGGTCTACTACCACCCGAGATACCGTCTTTGGCTTTTTTGTTCCCTTAGGCTTTGGAGGAACTAAAAGTTCAAAGTGAAACTCATCTGGGGATATCACCTATTTTTTCCTCTTAGAGGCCACTACTTCCATCCAGGGGGGTAGTTCTAGATTGGCTGATGGAGTAGTAGCTCCTTGCTGACTTGGAGTTGAAGCTTCGGAAGCAAGTCGACTGGAATTTGGAGCAATTTTGAGTGTTACTGATGGTGCTGATATTGAGGCATCTAGTGGAACATTTGTTGCTGCTACCTCTTTAGTTACAGATGGAAGAGTGGAGGGTGCTGTGAATGTAGCTTCAACACTTACCAATGGAGGAATTGCTGCGGTGGTGGTAGTAGTGACAGGTAAATCTATTGAAACCTGTTCTGTAAGCACATCTTGCAAGGTCTCATTAAAATCCAACATGGTGGATTCAAAAGTAGATGAAGGGATATCATCTAAATTAGAGAAGTTGGTTATTGTAAAAAACTGACCAATGGTCTCTGATTGCGTCATACCCATACTTAGATCTCCATCTTCTTGAAAATATTCATCTTCTTGGTCAGAGTCGGAGTCAGAGTCAACAGAATGGACAATTACCTGTGAGGTAATCGAGGCATCAACTTTGGCTGGATGTGATACTTCTTCTGCCTGTACTTCCTCTTGTTGAGGAATTTCACCTTCTTCAACCTCCTTTCCTTTTCTAACTTCACTGGCAGACGGTTGTTCTGGCTCCTTGGCAACTACTTCCTATGATGCGGATGATGATTCACCCTTCTTTGACCCTTTAACTGTAAATTTGATTTTGGGTCCTTTACCCTTCGATTGTATCATAGGAGTTGAGGATAGTGCTTGTTAGTCTGCCATGCTCTTTGTTCTTGTTTCAACTGTTGTTGTGTTTCCCAATGGGCCATCACTGTTGTCGTCTTCTCTTGAACTACTGGGAAGCTATTTCATCCTAAGGTTCTGTTTTAGCAACCAAGCATTGGTGTTTGCTAAGATAGGAGAGATCCTCTATGTAATATATTTGCTTTCTTTCTTTGACCATTGCACAAGTGGAATTGGGGAGTCAACAATCTTCTTCTCATAATAAACAGGGTCTAATATGTCATCTGTGTCTTCCATGGTCATTGGGATCTTAGTTAGATCCAAATTTTCAATTTGTTCCAGAGTAAGGCGGCTGAAATCCATCCTTCTTATATCCTCCTCATTCTGACAATCTGCCCAAACATCCTCAAACCTATAAACATGAGTATAAGTCCTTTTGAGTTTGTTCTTTATACCACGAAAGTTGAAATCGGTTCAGGCTTTGAATCTTCTCATGGTATTCCACTACATTTCTTCCTCCATATTTTTGGCCTTGGGATTGGTTAGCACTAAGTACCTGCCAATCGATTCTGGGAATTTCAACCCAGTCTTATGTGCTTGTGATTGTTTCTCATGCACACTAATCAGTTGTCTGCATAGCTCCATAAGGACGATTTTTTCTAAAGGGAACCTTGAAAGAATGAAGGGCTCACTTGAGAAACATCCAATTCGGATATAGGTGAATGTGGGAAACTGTAGAAATACACACCCAAAATGAGACACCCTGCTATAAGTGGCCTCTGATATTCTTCTCTTCTGCATGCCTTTATAAAAAATGCACTTACATATAGAAAAGAAGGCGTCATTAACCCTTCTATAATGATTACCTTGATTCTTGATTGTCAGCTGGTCGTAGTACTCCCAAACGGGCACCATTCTTTTGTCACCCTTGGTAGACAAGCCTGGATATTGCCTCATTGAAGCAGCTGCATAAACCAAGTACGAGGTCATGTAAAACTTCTATGTTACCTTGAACTCCTTCAATTGAGCACAAAGTGCATCACTGATCTATTCCTCCCAATCAATTCTTGCGGCCCCCTTTCTGATTATATTTATGTAATAAGACATCCAACTTTGAAAATAATGAGAGTCCTTTAATCCTCTCATTTTCGATAACATGGTAACCATGTCATTATATTCCTCATTAAAATCACTCCCGTGGAAGGACTTAGGCCATCGTGAGGTGAGGGAAGTTCTTGCAGTAGAGAGATAAATAGTATTGATCACCTTTTTGCATTTACCCTCATGTTTCTCGTAGTACTCTTGAGCACTGTCTTGAGAAATATCAACTACTTCTTCAACTGATGAACCTTTGAAGACACTATTGAAGGATACACTGTCTAGGGTCATGATGACATTTTGATCTTCATCTTTCACTTGCCTTGTGCTTGGATCAAAGTGATCAGCTACTGCCAGTACAAATTCAGGATCATGAGCCGCAACTGGGAAAGATACATACTTATGCAGCTCAGATTTGATTAAACTGGTTAGACGTGTAGTAGCCTTTTGAACCCAATCAAAAAATTCTTGCATATCAACATGCCCAATTTCGGTGTCTCTGATCTCCTTAATATTTTAGTCCACTAAACTCTCTAGTTATAGATTCAAGTACCTGTCGTACTTGTATTTCATCTTTTTTGATGATGCTTTACTTGGAGAAGGTTGTCCTGAGGAAGACTCGGGTTTGTTGTGAGAGAGCTTTGACATTCATGCACAATGACTGCATTCAACACTGATGATTAGCTATTCATCATTATCAAAATTAATTTTTCTAAAACGGATCGAAAAGCGGGACTCAAAATAGGCTTAGGAGTAAAACTGCCAAAAATAGCAGGTTGGGGAAAAAAGTCCGACCTGCTCTTTTGAAAAGAAAAATTGTACATTGGACTTTAAAGTCCGAAGTGCAATTTAAAAAAAAATTGATCAGCACATCAGACTTTAAATTCCGATGTGCAATTTGGGATGAGTTATCAACACATCAGACTTTAAAGTCCGATATGTTAATCCGGGGAAAAACATTAACACATCGGACATTAAAGTCCGATGTGTTGGGGAAAAACATTAACAAGCACATCGGACTTTAAAGTCCGATGTGTAATCTAGAAAAGATTAAAGGCACATCGAACTTTAAAGTCCGATGTGCTTATAAAGGGGAAGGACAACTGGTCGACATGTTGGGTTTTAAAACCCGACATGCTGACCTACTCCCCTTTGCATATCAGATTTTAAAGTCTGATATGTGAAGGTTAAGATCCCGCATATCAGACTTTAAAATCTGATATGTAGAGGGACTAATCTTCAACTGCACACTGGATTTTAATGTCTGGTATGTAGCTTCAGAAGGGGGGCTCTGGAGGGCAATTGGGTTTTGAAGTCCGATTGTCCTCCAGAAAGAAGTCCGAAAAAGACAAACAAAAACAAAAACAAAAACAAAAACAAACAAGAATGAAAAACCCGAAAAGAAAACAAACCCTACCTCTTCCGCTATGATGACCGAAAAAATCTGACAAGGAGATCTGCTTGAGTCATGGAGAAGAAAATCTGAGTTGCGATGGAGAAAACGGAGGAGGGCGTGCACAAGACAAACGAAAATGAAAACCAAAAACGCAAAAATTATCTTTAAAAAAACTTTTTAACAAACCCTAATTAACAATTAATGCAACAATAAAGCCAACACGTAGTTGCACGTCGGGCTTTAAAGTCTGACATGCAAGCTAGGAACACTTGCATGTCGGACTTTAAAGTTCGAACATGCAAGCCATGGACAAGACACCTGCAGTTCGGACTTTATAGTCCAAACTACAGGCTAAACAACATGCAGTTCGAACTTTAAAGTCCGAACTGTAGGCTTAGACCACATGTAGTTCGGACTTTAAAGTCTGAACTGCGGTCAAGAAAACATACAAATACATACCAAACTTTAAAGTCTGAGGTGTATTTGGCAACAAAGAACCCCGCAGTTCGGACTTTAAAGTCCAAACTGCAGGTAAAACTGCAAAATTAAGGAACAAGGAAAACAATAAAAACGGAAAGCAAAGAACGAAACGAACTAACCGACCAAGTTGATTAAGCTCTCTCGGAGACCACAAGGTAAGAAATAGACTAGTTTCGTAGGGTTGCCTCATGATTTTGGCCAAGCTGAAATTGAGGACAACACATATCTTATAACAGGGTCGATGACGGTGTCAATTATTAATGCCCATTGATCACCCGTGACACCAGTTAGGGTTTCAATATTTTTGGTCTTGTTGGCAATTGACACTCATTGGGCGATTTTGGGTGACTTACGGTAGTTGCATATTTGTCTAGGGTTGTCATTGATGGAAAATCTTCTTGGAGATTCGATTCAGTAGTCGTGATTCATCTTATTTGGAAGATGGAGGTAACCGGTAGGCAGTTAACCAGTAAAAGCAGGGTATTTCAGTAATGTTTTAATCCGAAATGATTTTTTGATGATTGCGGTGTTTTTGGTGGTTGAATTCATCTTCTTGGTGATTGGGAAGACCCTTAGGAAGCATGTGATTATAATATTTTGATCTGGTGCTATGTTGTGTTCGAGATTGAAGCCAACTTGGAGCTACACGTTACACTTCTTGAAGTCGACTTGAAGGAGACTGCTTTTGTGTTAAGATCAGATATGTAATATCGAATTGACAATTGATTTTTGATGTGTTAATAATGTGGTGATCCATTTTGGTGCGATTGAGCGCAGTTTCATGTGCACACTTTGCTTTCAGACCAACTGGTAGTTGACTGAGATAGGAACAAAGTATTTAGCAGAGCAAAGATATTTAGAGATTTAGTGCTTAACCGAAACTCATTATCACATTTTGAGATGCTACTTGAGAGTTTATTTCTTTGTATATCCTCATTGTAATCAAATTGTAAGTCAGTGAGACTTCCCTGAAGGTTGTAGCCTTCTAGGCAATTGTAATTGAGTAGTGAGCTCTAGGCAGTGAGCATGAATGCAAGTGAATTCCCCATCTATGTAATATTTAAGTACTCCTGCCATATATGAATATTGTGGGTTCCAGCCCCACCATGGTTTTTCCCTTTCTAGGTTTCCACGTAAAAATTTTGGTGGTGTGGATTAGTGTATTCTTTGTTGCATGTTTATGTTCTTTTCTGCTATGCATTGCTAACCAATGGATAAAGAATAAGTTTGAGGATTTGATATCTGGTAGATCACTAATTCATCCCTCCCTCTCAGTGATCTCTAATTCTAACAATTGGTATCGAAGCCTAGTTCCTCTGTGGAAGCTTAACCACTTGAGGAAGATCTGGGAGATCGATTCAATGGATTCCGGTTTTCAGAGACAACTCAATGTGGCACTTGAGGATCTTGATGCAACTAGGAGTGAGGTCTGTACCTTGAAGAAGAATCTGAATATTGCTGCTGAATTCATTAGTGAGCTGAAGGATCAAGCAAGTATATATAGAGAAAAGGGGAAGAAATTAATGGACAATTTGAAGTAGAAAGAAGATTAGATCATGGAATACTAGGACAAAGTTGATGAGGTTAACAAGCTTGAGAAAGAGAATGCTGCTTTGAAGAATGAGATGCAATCCATTGTGATGAGACTGATTATGGAAATTGAGGACCGAAAGAAGAATGAAGAGAATCTAGCACAATCACTAAAGGAAAGAGTTGATGAATGCTTTAGGCTTACCTATGAGAATGATCAATTGAAGCTTGAGTTAACATAATCAAGGAATAATGGTCAAGAACTTGAAAGACAGATTGCTACCTTGAGGGATGAACTTGCTATTGCCAATGAATACAAAGACAAATTCAAAGCTAGTTCAACAAGGCTTGATGAGATGTTGGAAAGTCAGAGACATGGAAAGCATATGTAAGGCCTATGATTTGAGAAAGGTAAATCCTCTGGATCTGGACAAGGCAGTGCAAAACCTGATCAGAAGAAAAACAAGAATCCTCTGGTAAGACAACCTAATGCTCATAAATTCAATGGTAGATGTTTTACTTGCAATAAGTTTGGTCATATGGCGAGTTAGTGTAGAAGTAAGATGAATAATGGAATGATGAACAACATGAATAATGTTCCTACCTTTACCGGTCAGTGTTTCATATGCAATAATTTTGGACACAAGTCAAATCTGTGTAGAGAAGTAATGAATAACTTTCAGAATAAAAGATGCTATGCTTGTGGAATGTTTGGACATATTTCTAAACAATGCAGGACAAGGCATAATTAGATGAACTTCAGACCCATGAAGAATAATGTTGTTTGCGAAGCATGCAACAAAACTAGTCATATTGCAAAATTCTACAAAAGCAAAAATAGTGTTCCAATTGACAAGAACAAATCAGATGAAAAGGGAAAGGTAAAGGTAGATGAGATTAGAGATCAACATAAGAAGATGTGGGTAAAGAAGGATGAATGTAAGATAGATAATGGATTTGTACTTGAATCCGATGTAGAATCTTCATTCGGTAACTAGGGATTTTGGCCTTAGGGGGAGGAAAACCAATGCAAATCTTGCAATACCCCTTCATGAGATCTGTAGTCGATGGATACAGACGGTAGGAATTGAGCTTCAGTTGATATTTGGAATTCATATGGCTGATTTCGGCATCCAGTTGAATATTTGAGGTGCATTTATTTCAAAGTGAAATTAGGGTTTTCAAGGTTAAAAGGGAAAATGCGAGAATCGTTCTTAACTTTGCTAATAGTGTTTTCAAGCTGAAGAAGATCAAAGTTTCCGAGCGATCAGAGAGCTAAAAGCAATTCAACGAGTGATCTAGGGAATTTTTTGAGTCTGATTTTCTGAGAATTTGAAATGGCATTTGCATCTTCCATTGCTACTCCACTGGTTGTTGAGGTCAAGGACAAGACCCGTCTCGTATTTAAGAAACACCCCTACAAATCCATGGAAGTTGACCCAGTTGGATCATTTTCTTTCATTCTGCACAGTGTATTTCACATCGATGATTTTTGAGCCTACATTCACTGTGAGATTGAGGAAACCGGCTTTGAGGACATCTTGAACTTTATACTAACACCTTCATGGATGAGATTGACAATCCCAAGCCAGAATTTGCGCAGCTGCAAAGAAAGGGTTTCACACAATTTGTAAACTTTCTAACATTCGATGAGAAGGAATGGGTGAGGTATGTGTTAATAAGGATCCATGCTGAATTCATATGGCTTGACTAACCATACAGGACCACTGCTGATGCAATTAGGGTAGTAACCTATTTAAACCAAATCGGTGAAAAGCCAGGGTTGCACAAGGTCACAAACCCTACCGTGAACAAACTAACCGATGTAGAGTTTGATGGGCGATCGATGAAGATCAACACAATAAAAGAGGTTGATGTTAAATTTTTTGCAATGGTGATTGGCTACAAGGTATACCAGTCTAACATACTAAATTCTATATTAGGCATTGCTATCCATGCAACCTACAAAATGGTCAAAGAAGATGGTCATTATGACCTGTGCAGTGTGTTATTGGAGGAGTTGTTGATTTATCTGAAGAAAATTAAACAGGATAAAAAACATGTCTTTAAATTTGGTTATTTGGTTATCTGTCTGATGCTGTACTTCATGAATCAGATCCCTAGAACCGATAGAGTTCAATGGTCTTTTGACAGATCGGTGGCTCAACAGATAAATCAAGGGCTTGACAGACTTGGCAACAAGGATAATCATAATGTTGCTTTGTGGGCTTTCTTCAAGAATTTTTGGGACAAAATGAAACAAAGAGTCAGAATCCCCAAAGAAATTGTAAAGAAATATGAGGGGACAATCTGCTTTATGGTAAACAAGGATGAATGTCTAATGGAAGTAGTTCAACCCCAGACGATATGGATATTGCCTATTGGATATGAAGTTGATGAAGCTACTTTGGATGCCTACGCACAACATTTGTTACAAGCTTCGGTAGACACCAAAGAGGAAAGGTTCAAAATCTGCAAGGAGATTTTTCTAGTGTGATCCAGAAACCCCAATCCAGTGGTGAGAAGAAAGAGCCAAAGGAGAAGAATGCAAGATCTGATCCTATACTGACAGGAAAGCCCAAGAGAGGAAAGAAGACAAAATCAGAATTGGATGAGGTTATATAATCCGGTAAGATGAAGACTTTTAAAAAAGAGTATCATATTGTTCCTCCTTTGTCTATTCAAGAGTTGATTGATGAAATAATTAAAGATGGAAATTTGAAGAACATCTCTGTATATTATGCGAATATGGATGATAAGGATCAAAGGAAAATTGAGGAAGCTGTAATTTTGTACATGGATGTATTTAATAAAGCATTGATTGAATTAGAAAAATATCTTCCCAACGATTTGTACAACTTAATTGACGCTAGGAGAAAATTGGCTAGCCAAATGGATAGAGAAATAAAGGAGAGTGAATTGGTTAATCAGTGCACCAATATTACTATAGAGGAAATTGACAGATTAATTTTGTTAGCGAATAAAAAGGAATTTAGGAGCAAGCACAAAGTCAATAGTTTGATTGTTGGCTGAGTTGGAGAAATAAGGAGAGAAACCAATGAAATCTAGAAGAAGTTTCTTACTGAGAACCAGCTTGTAGAAAATATCTCACAAGATAAAGCCATTGAGTCAGAAAATCCCCCAGTTAATGATGTAAATAAGGAAGAGGATACTCAGGATGTCGGGGAACAACAAATTTTGGATACTGTCAAAGTTGAGCATGCAAAAGAAAATGATAAATCAATAGAGGTAGAGGATGGTGCACCAAGTGGTGACACCGGTGCACAGGAGGCACCTAAAGAAGTCAAATCTAGACCGGTTGAGACTAAGAAGAGGGAAGAAGAGAAATAGGAAGAACTGGATAAAGGAAAGGGTAAGGAAACGAAGACTCCGATACTTGTGGCAATTGACACAACAAAAATCCAAAGCCAAGGGAGTTTTCTGGGGTTCAATATCAGTTTTGATAAACCTTTCAATCAAATGTCTTTGACAGAATGAATGATAGCTGCTACTGCTCTTTAGGAACAAACTAGTCAAGAGTTAGCACAGTCGGAATCTAAAGAGAAGAGACTCATTGAAAAACGAGTTAAAGTTTTGGAACAGATGGTACTGAAACTGCAACATGATGCAAACACCAGTTCATCCGGTAAGCTTCAGAACATGATTGATCATATATCCATCCAGTTTGATTCTTTGACAAAGGGATCAACCCGACAAGCTATGGAGAAATTTAAAGATGCTAAAGTTCAAACATTTTTGCAAATGATTAGTAATGATAAGGCCTTAGCGGAAGGTGGTAAAATTTATATGTCTTGTCTAATTTTGACCAATTTTACTACTAAGATAGACAAGTAGATAGATAATTATAGAGGATAGTTATCTTAGATTTCTCAGGCTTATGATCCTACAACTAACTGAACTGACAGTATTGAAGGACAAATTTTGAATATCACTGAGAAGATTAGGAATTTTGAGAAGGAGAAGGAGAGGATGATCAGGCGGATAGGTGAACTTCAGAACCTAATTGGTTCCCGGTTGGACACCTTAGTGTATCATAAGATAGACTGCATTCAAAACATGTCTCAGGAGATTGGGGGTATAGAATTTCATGCTTATGTTTTGAATGGTTTTGTTTCAATTTTGGAGAAGTTGCGACCAAGATGGAACACATATCTTGGGTTCGTTAAGATGACATATGCAGATATACTAAAACCTGTATAGATTTGATCATCCAGTGAATGTGTATATATGTACAAATAATTTTTATACACACCCTATCTTTGGCATTGTTGTCAAAGGGGGAGAGATGAGGTGAAAAATGTACAGATTGATTGTATGTATGGAGTGTACAGTCTGGTGTAATGAAGCTTCTTGGATTGTTGATCTATGGGGGAGCCTTAGAGTTATTTTATTCTTTCATCCGATGTATAGGTTTTATAGGCTTCAACACTTAGCAATTTTTCACAGGTGTTGCGCTCAATGCCAAAGGGGGAGATTGTTGGCAATTGACACTCATCTGGTGATTTCAGGTGACTTCTGGCAGTAGATCATCTATGCCTCATTGCCCCATATCACATACCTTTCTTATATTGATGCTTGATCTGCAATACCAAAACCGCTTCAACAACATACACCATTTGGTCCTAATTGGATAACCAGGTTTGACATCAATGACAACTGTAGACACATAAAAATTTCCATTAAATATCCTCTTATTTAATCTCAATTTTCTAATTATTATCAAGTGGATCCATATAATATAATATTATTATTCTCCATTATCTCACAATATTCATTTTTCATTATTCCCTTATTCCTCTTTATATCATAACATTCATATTATAACATATATTAAATAAATCCATTTAATAACATTATTACTTATTAAATCCATTTCTCAATCCATCCCCTATTTATCATTTTCATATCCATCTATTACATCCACCTAATCAATATGGGATAAACATTTGCATTTCCACAACCGACCTTTTATCCCACATTCGTCTTACAACCTGGATCCCCCCCGAGGACATCTATAAATACTTTGCTCCTCATTTGTAAGCCTGACAAATCTCTCTATCATTTGCATACTTCCATTTTTTTCTTTTGCATTCTAGTTTGCTATTTGATCATTTTGTTCATCATCTCATTGATTCTCACATTGATTTCATTGAACTTGATAATCTTCATATCCATCCATCATAGCTTCTTATGCACGTGCTTCTGAGAGCACCCATATTTCAAATACAAGGGATCTTCTCCCATAAAATCTCAGATTCGATTTTCTCATCTTCATTTGGCACACCCGATGGGACACTTTCTGAAAATATCATTGTGGGAAATATCATTTTGGTTATCATTGTTTACATTCATTTTGTACCCCACAATATTTGCATTCGTTTAGTGTTGGTATCTGCATTTCATTAATTTTCCAATCGATCACTATGCATTCGCCTATTTGTTTTCTAAGTTATTAACAAGTTCATTGCCTTCACTAATAATATGTTTTGTTATTCTAAAAAAAGAAAAGAAAAAAAAAAGGCACAAAAATCAATTATTGTTCACGTGCCTTTGAGGCACTTTCTGGAACATATTCACACCTTCTTTTAATGCTTCCACATTTGCTTTAAGTATTCTATCAAACAGTTTTGCGCTTGAGCATTGCATTTGCTTAAATGTTTTCTACACACCATCACTCTTCACGCAAAAAATAGTATTTTGCACAATAGTTTCTAACACCTTATCTCTACTCTTACAACCCACGCAATTGTCAAAACTTCCACGTAGGGTATAAAAACAACGCATGCAACCATAGCATGGGCATTGAAGTTTAAAACCAATCCATCTTTGGACGTATTCTGTAATCATAGCTGACACTGCAGAGAAACAACCTACACATTTATGCCTTGTCTACGCTTGTGCATGCATGTCTAAAATTTGTTTCAATAAATCCTTCTTGTGCATGCGTTGAATTCTGCTTTTTGCATACTTTTTTGAAGGCAGATCAAAAGAAACAAAAAAATGTGACATGTCTAGGCTGCCACGTAAAGTTTAAAAGTCTAAAGGTTTAGTTTAAAAGTATTTAGGTTTACTTTTTAGTCTTTCTTTTCATTTTAGTTTTTATTTTTATTTTTTGGTTTTTAAGTTAGATTTTTTAATTAGACTTTTAATTTAGTTTTTAAATTAGATTTTATATATTTTGTTATATTATAATTCTTTTGATTTTATTTTTATAAAGTAGATTTTCTAATTTTTTTATTTAAATCAGATTTAGATAATTGTTATTAGATTTAGATTTTTGTTATTTTAAATTAGATTTTATTTTTGTTAATTAGATTTGGGTTTAGATAATTAGATTTGTTAATTAGATTCAATTTTGATAATTAGATTTTGTTAGTTTGACTTACTAGTGTTGGTTAGCTTGTTAGTTATTTTGTTTTTGTTAGTAAGCTTGTTAATTCGATTCTTGTTAGTGTGTTAGCAGTGTAGATTTTGTTAGTAAGTTTTGTTTGTCTTTTTGATTATCAGAAGCTAATCTTGTAGAGCTAACAATTTGTGTAGGTTCCGTCTCGTGTGTCAAAGATCATATCTTAAAACTACTGATGTTGTTTGATGCAGGATGTTTGACGAAGACTTGATTTTGAAACTGGTTGTCTGTTAGTTTAGTGAACACTTCAATTGGTACTTTAAAATTAACCATTGTCTTTTGTGTCTTGAGTGATAGGCTCTTTTTATTTTACCTTTTAGAGGGCCTGCCTCCCTAGAAGCCCTTAAGGGTCGGTGAGAGGGAATGACTCAAGTGGTAACAAGGCTAAGGCCAAGCCCATCCGAGCCACTATAAACAAATGTGTCTATGAGGAAACTTGTAGGCAACATGTGTCGATGTGTCATACCGACGTATGTCTCCCTCAGCATTCGTGTGATGCGTAAAAACTCGCAAGGGCAGGGAGGCCTTATTAATTTGAGCGAAATGTTGCATGTATGGCCACCTGAACAGATGCCCTTACTAGAAACTCATTGTTTTAGAAGCCAAAAACCTTCTACTTGTTGTCTCAGGCATTGTGATACGCGCATGCCGAAGATACCCCTCACGTGCCCCTCAATTAGAGATAGTAAATTTCTTGGGAAGTGAGGACCCAGAAATTTGAAGCTTGGTATGCCCGTAGAAGTGAGTGCCGTGGAGGGGAGCCAGTGCTACCAAGCTTCTAACTATCTGGTTGAATGTGGTATTTTATTGGCAGGGGATTCAACAAGTATTGTCTTGGCCAACCTTAGTATTTGTGCTTGAATGTGCTTTTATTTCATTGCAAAATCAAACAAACATTTTGTATATCATGTTTTCTGAGTGTGTTCAAAACAAACAAGAACATTTCACAATCAACACCACACTTGAAATTGAAACCTTACAAAACAAACATTGAACATTGAACTTGTCCTCTTGAAACAAACATTTTAGGTCACTTGGGACATCATTTTAAAGTTTTGATCATTTAGGTCCTTGCATAGTCTCCACCTAGTCACACCTTCAGTCCTTGCATACCTCACTTAGTCATACCTAGTCCTTTACATCTTTTAGATCATCCCATTCAATCATATATTCAGTCCTTGTATCACATCTTTATTCTTTACATCCTTTAGATCACTTCATCTCATTGCACATTTCAGTCCTTGCATTCATTCATTAGTCAAACAAATCTTAGCCTTGCATTTAGGTCACTCTCAAATGGTATTGAAACAAACATCGGTTATCAATCCCCCCGTATCACTTGAGGTACATCATCCTTAAGTTAGGGAACATTTTAGCATCTTTGAGTTGGGTAGTCCGCTTGGAGTTCATCATCTCCTATCATAGCATGCCCTCTCTTTGATCACTTATCCTTGTGTCTATCCATCATAGCACAAGTAACATCTTGCATCATAATCCTCTTCAGACCTAGAGTTATCTTGAAACCTTACATTCATCATACCAGATTTATCATTGGTCATCGATACCTCATTTAGAGTCATACATTTTCATACTGCTCATTTTAGGTCAAAGATCAGAACTATCATATAGGCCCATGGCTACCTTGGCTCAAATTCAAGATCTCAAGAGAACGATATATGACATTCAAGACCAACAAAAGGAATCAATGATATCTATTCAAAGACAAATTCAAGATATCAAGAATGACAAATTGAAAGGAATGCTAAAACAATTATATGATTTGGAACAAGAAGTAATTGAAAATCAAAAGCCAAATCTCAAACAAGATCACAAGTCACCTTCACCAAGACAAAAAGACATTTCCTCCAAGTATCCCCTAGATAGACAATTTACACCTTTGGGGCAATCTATTGAGTCAACTTTGAAAGAGCTTCTTGAGAACAATCTTATCATATTGCCAAACAAGACCACATGGGGATGTGAATTTTGAGTAATTATTGTGCATATCATAGACATATCAAACATAAGCCTTCAAAGTTCATGGAATTAAAACATAAAATTCAAGACCTCCTTGATAATGGTGTTATTGAAATTGAAGGTCCTAATGATTCACCTAAGGAGAAACTAGATGTCATTACCAAGCATGATCAAAATTATGAACCCGTGTCTAGAAATGACCCACATGTAGCCTCCATCTCTTCCATGATGCCTCCATCTCCTAAGTCTTCTCAATAAAAATCCATACCATATCCCTCCAACAATGAACCTAATGATAAAAATTCTCATGTTGACCCTCAAGGGCTATCAACAGTACAAATCCAAGCTAGTCCACTTTTTCATACAAATCCTTTATACAATTTGGATATTTTAGATCCTATACCATCATGCACTCCAATTCTAATCATACCCACTCTAGAAGTTCCCATCCAAAGTGCTTCCCCATCATGCAAACACATGAACACCTTCCAAGAATCCCCCATGCATATCGAAAATACTACCCCTTCCTTAGAAGTGGCTCCATGTCAAGAGTATAATATGAAAAATGAAGAAACAAGTCCCATCCTAAATCAAGATCAAGACACCAAAACTCTCCAATCCCGTCCAATGGTTGAAAAAGATCCTACCTCCCTAGAATCCCATGTTGATCCCCTTATAACTTTCCATTTATTCCAAGATGACCTCCTTCCATCTCAAGAGAAAATCATCCTTCCAAATCCCATTCCTAATCCACTTCCTAAGCAAGATCATGATGACTTGTCCACCTTTTCAAATAATCCTTTTTAAAATGAAGAGTGTCACACCCTTCCTACTCTATCCAATGATCCTCTTACATTTCAAGATCGAAGTATCCGTTTATTTCATTGTCATAATTCTCCAAGTTTACCTCAAGAGTACATCATGCCTATAAATCCCTCTCATGATCCTATCATTCCTTGCAAGCCACCTCCACCTCAAAATGGACTTGCATTTTGCATCAAAAGTAAGAAGAAACCTGTTTTTAAAAAGATCTTCCAAAGTATGCATTATCAAAGAAAATGGTTAGACATTCATGAAAAAGGTATATTAGAATCCCCTGATATAAAAGAAAATCTTGATTATAATGGCTACATTGCTCACTCTCAAGATGTTGGTATCCCTCATAAATCCCACATTTCTTCAGTTAAAGCCAAATGAACACCTTTTGGATCCTCCAAATCTATTTTGGTTCCCTATATACCAAAACCATATCCCTCAACCCTTCCATCCATCTTGGGTCCTTATATCCCTCCATCCACTAGCTATGTTACCCCTAGATTTCAATCCACTAACCTTACCATAAGTCAAGATCAACAAAGGCACACATCCTTGAGAACCTTCCAAAAACCTACCCACTTAAACTCTCCATTTCATTCATATCCATCCATGAATCCTAATGCCATTGGAAGCAACTTGGATGTTAAGCATAAAATTCCAATATTAAAAAACACACGAATCAAAGGATCAACATATCCCATCTAATTGACATGCAAAAACAAAGAAAATTTTGATCCAAAAAAAAAAAGAAATGTCTAAAAGGCCATAAAGACCCACAAAGAAAGAAGAAAATTCAAAATTTGTATGGCTTATTAAGTCTTACATCGAGGTAATGAGTTCTAAAGAATCACAAAAAAATGAAAAATCAAGAACAATGTGGATTCCCAAGTCGCTCGTACAGGTTGCACACTAAATAAAATCCAAAATTGGCATTCAAGTTTGCTACCCTAGCTTCTCTCACATCAACTATCCTAAAATATTTGTCACCTCCTTCATCTATTTTGGCTCCTTGTGTCCTAAAATCTACATCAACCTTTCCATCAAAATCACGAACTACAAAATCCACTATTCCTCCCTCATTCCTTCACCCTTCAAGGTTTGTGCCAATGTTGAACTTGCCAATATTTCCATCCACATCTATACAAATCTTCCAATATACCATCTATTATCCAACACCTATGTTCTATCCTTCCATACCTCTTATCCAATCCTTTGTATAAATCCTTATAACCTTTCCATCTTATCATCCATTTCATCTCTTTTTAACATCATCTTATCAACATCTTTGACTCTTGAGCATACCTTCAATAGCCATGGATTTTTATAGAACATCTTTCAAGGGTAATATCCAAAGATCAACTTGATCCCTGAGTCATATCTCCTATCATGTATCCATTATCTTCCAAAAGTTCAAAAAGTCAAAATGAAAAAATAAAATGAAAAAGAGAAAAAAAAGGGAAAAGAAAAGAAAAACGTGAAAAATCATAAAAATAAAGAGAAATAATTCGTCCATCGGTGAAAACTTGGCAAAGAGGCACCTTGGGAAATTACCATGATGAAAACCTGACAAACAGGCATCATGTGTAATCCATTATTTCTTGCACTATTCACTGGGGGCAAGTTCCATCCATGCTATCTTATCCACCACATCCATCTATTATCTCTCATCCTCCATTATCCTTCATCTTCCATTATCCCTTATTCACATGACCTACATATGTATCCCTTTTCCACCTTTGATCTTAACAAGGTTAAGGATCTTTGCAGCCTTTGTGTGTCCTATCTACTGCACTTGATCCACACCCTTGAGCTCCTATCCATTATTTTGTCCGTTTCTTGCTTCCATTCTTCATTACCCCCTTTGATCTTGCTTATCCCATCTACCTCATATCCAAATCGATCCCTTGATCTTGATCAAAACTAAGGACACAAATGCAAAACATGGTTTAAAAAAAAAACCTCTTGACATTCATTACACTATATCCTTGCTTTATATTGCTATATCCAGTCCCTTTTCTTCGATTAACATGTTATCATATTGTGAGAGTCTTTGAAAATCACATAAGCTTCTTCCATCATTTAGTTATCCTTTTCTATCCCATCTATTCATTCATAAAAATCATAAAATGTCATAAAATGTCTTGAAAAAATAATAAAAATCGTAAAATATCTTGAAAAAATCTTAAAAAATTATAAAATGTTATGAAAAAATCCTAAAAATCATAAAATGGCCTGAAAAAATCTTTAAAAATCATAAAATGCTTTGAAAAAATCATAAAATCATAAAATGTCTTGAAAAAATAATAAAAATCATAAAATGTCTTGAAAAAATAATAAAAATCGTAAAATATCTTGAAAAAATCTTAAAAAATCATAAAATGTTATGAAAAAATCCTAAAAATCTTAAAATGTTCTGAAAAAATCTTAAAAAATCATAAAATGCTTTGAAAAAATCATAAAATTGTAAAATGTCCTGAAAAAATAATAAAAATCATAAAATATCCTAAAAAAACATAAAAATCATAAAAAGTCCTGAAAAAAACCCTAAAAATCATAATTTTTTTCCTCAAAATCCAAAAACCTTTAATAAATACCGTGAGACACAAACACTTCAGATGAGCATGCAACTTTGAACGTCAATGAAATAATGACCTAACGAGATTACTCTTAAGTAGACATACCAACATTTGATCAACTTATGAAAACCAAACACATTAACTATGAACAAGAATCACTTTGGCATGAAACATACATGTCTATTTATGTCTTTTGATTATTTTTGATTTTATTTTGGTGACATGTCTTTTAGCTCTTCTGGGATGTCTCTAACTAGACATTTTTGTCTCTAGGATGTCTTTGACTAGAAAAGCGAGGATGGGGCATGTTCACTACTTTGCTAGTTGTGGATTGTTCCTTAGTAATATGATGACTTGTCTTAGGACATGATTGTCTAAGATCATCAAGGACATATGGGTCTCATGTGAATTGGGGCATTCCTTGACTGTCTGATGTGTTTTCTTTCTCACAATTGGTATGATGATTCATTTGGGTCTTATTCGTATCTAGATGCGTTTTTCCTTTTGCTATAATAAGCTTGATGATGATAGAAGCACTTAAAAAGCACAAGGATTCTCATCACCTTTCATATCCTCTTTCTCATCACTTTCCCCCTTTCATCTCTCTTTTTCATCATTTCTTTCTTCATCTTCTCCATATTTTTCATTGCACCAAAGATCAATTAATCAATGCTTTATCCAACTAATGCATATCTTTCAATCAATCACTTTATAAAATCAACCAACTTGCTTCTTGCAATCTCAATGCCCTTGGATCACTCAATCAATCATTGGATTACCTTATCTTGTGCTAGTATCAATTCCTATCAGCTTCATCAACTCAATCAACTTATCAACCTGGCTATACTATTCATTTCCATCAATTGTTCAGTCACGCCTCACCTACTATGCATTTCCATCAAATTTACATCTCAACTTAATAACTTGCGCAATATCAATAATCCAATCTCCTTTTCCTAATCTAGCGAGAGATCAATCTTCATCAATTTGTTTGATCAATCTATCGAGGGGGCATATCATATCAATCACCATCCCTACCAGGGTATCTTTGGGGCATGTATCGGTTGATCATTTTCTTTGAAACAATGCGATAAGCTGCATTGTCTCAAAGAGGGGCAAAATGTAGACAAATAAAAATTTCCATTAAATATCCTCTTATTTAATCTCAATTTTGCAATCATTATCAAGTGGATCCATATAATATAATATTATTATTCTCCATTATCTCACAATATCCATTTTTCATTATTCCATTATCCCTCTCTATATCATAATATTCATATTATATCATGTATTAAATAAATCCATTTAATAACATTATTATTTATTAAATCCATTTCTCAATCCATCCCCTATTTATCTTTTTTCATATGCATCTATTACATCCACCTAATCAATATGGGATAAACATTTACATTTCCACAACTGACCTTTTATGCCGCATTCTTCTTACAACTTGGATCCTCCCTGAGGACATCTATAAATACTTTGCTCCTCCTCATTTCTAAGCCTAGAAAATCTCTTTATCATTTGCATACTTTAATTTTTTTTCTTTTGCATTCTAGTTTTCTATTTGATCATTTTGTTCACCATCTCATTGATTCTCACATTGATTTCATTGAATTTGATAATCTTCATATCTGTCCATCATAGCTTCTTGTGCATGTGCTTCTGAGAGCACCCATATTTCAAATACAAGATCTTGATTGGTAGGAGAACAATGGACTGAATTTCTGTTCTCGGCATGTGTATTTTAGCTCATATATTTGCATTTGCATGTGTGTGTTTATTGCAGGTACTCTATTGATAAGATGTTGAATCATTTGGATCTTCTCTCATAAGATCTCAGATTCTATTTCCACATCTTCAACAACAATGACAATATTCACACAAGTCTAACAATCTCCCCATTTGTCATTGATGACAAACATCTCAAGAAGAATAATGCATGAAACTTGAAACTCCCCCTTACTCATATGACTAATATTTTTGATACTCTACCTATCTCTCCATCTCTATTCCTCTCCCCCTTTGACAACAATGACAAAGGGTGCCAACAAAAAGAAAAAGTAAAAAATGTAAGTAAGAAAAAAAGTTCCTTAACTACTCTTCTTCTGAAATATCTGCTTGTACTTTTCTTTTAGTTGGGTGCTCACAATAATGGTTCCCACTTTTTTGCCACTTTTGACACTGAGACAAACATTTTTGAAATAATCTTCAACTTCTGAGAACTATAACTTTTAAACTATTAAGAATTTGAAGATGATGTAAATTAGTGATTTATAGCATTTTGTCTGTAGAATATATATATATATATATATATATATATATATATTTGAAGGATTTTTAAAAAAAAATTTCCATCTCCCTCGAAAAGCAGTTTTTTACAATAAACTACATTTTTAAGAGTGATGTGCCTCCTGAAATGCATACCATTTTTTCTATAAATGATAAAAACTCAATTCTTTTGAATTTTGGTTTGTAACATCAATATCCAGGGCTTGCAGTTGGTTTGATAGTGATATGTTAAATATTTTTCATTTTATTAAGTTTTGAAGTTCGACTAGTCATAATTCAGACATAGGTTTGAGTTTGAACACATAACTTTTTATATATATATCGAAATTCAATTTTTTTTTTGTTAGAAAGAAGACATCAATACTTGGGTCATAGATATTTTTCAGATTTTTTTTGAATTAGTTTCCTATTTTTCCCAATGCATTGAATAGAGAAGTTCATGTTTGGTGAAAAACCTATGTTTGGTAAAATTTAAAAAACAACTTCATAATAAACTCAAGATGTAATAAAATTACACTCATTGGAAAGCTTGCTTCACATACTACCATACTACATTTTGGGTTGTCAAGATCATTCTATTTGAGCCTTCAACCATAGGTTTTAAGGCCAAAAGTCCACAGAAAAATGTAGAAAGCTTTAGAGAAGTGTAAAAAAGGGGGTTTTAATGAAGGGTGGTTTGAGTGAACCCCCCTTTTTTAGGGGGGTTCGAATGAAGGGGGGTTCGAGCGAACCCCCCCAATATAATTAAAAAATGACATAAACAAGCATTAAAGGTGCTTCAATCGAAAAAGGGGGTTCGAGCGAAGTGGGGGGCTCGCTCGAACCCCAAAGGGTAGTTCATTTGAACACCCCCACTTCACTCAAACCCCCTCTGATTTTTTTTTCCTTCCGTCTCGTTTTTCCTTCATGGGTGAAAGTGGGAACCATTATTGTGAACTTACCCAGTTCCGAAATAACTTTTTAAGAATACACAACCAATTTAATACTGACAGATAAACTTCTCCATTCTACTAATAGATCAAGAACACGGGAGAAATTGTCCAGAGCAGATAGATTCTGCTCATACTTAACTACACTACTAAGAAATGTTGAGAAATGTTCCAATTTTGCCTCAACAATCCTTCAGCTTCCAAAAAATAGTCACAAAGTCTTCTCTTTGACTTTGTAAAAACAACAACTCAGCTTGAAGAATTTGCCTTTTTCCTCTACTCTCCATCCTTGTCACTTAGGAAATCAAATAACTTACCCAAGGAGCTCAGTTCTTCTTGAAAAACATTAATCTTTGTTTTATGCTTCATTGTAGCGGCCGACCATGAAAGATAATATCTATAAACTTTGCTAGCACTGTTGATGCAATCTCTCATTTTATTTATGCATACAAATAAGGCTCTCTGTGCATCATTTCACTTCTCCAATATACTATGCATATCATCATCATCTAAATATTCTACATTAATAGGTTGCGCACTCAATTTCTCTTTACCTATCTCAGACAGGGATTCTAGAAGCATATCACTAACATATTCAATATTGATATTTTTCTCGAGCAAATGATCTATCAGGACATTCTCAATCCTATCTACCTCAATAGAAGTAAGCCAAATCTTTCTGATCGTCCTTATTCCATCTGCATTGCCAATGATCTCTAGAAAATTAAACTCATCATCAGATTCAAAAGCTTTTCCTTTCTTCTCTGCAACAACCACTTCTCCCTTAGCCACAGGAGATTTCAGACCGTTAATCACAACAATGTCTTTCTCCTTCTGATCCTTCTTTCGATTCTTAGATTCTAGGATAGTAGTAGGCTAAGACTCTTTCCTTTTCCTCTTTTTGGAGGAAGAACCTTCTCTAGCAGGAAATGGTAGCAGGGATACTGGGCCGATACTCCACATATCCAAAAAAGATTTAAAATAAGCATTGCATGCATCCTCTCTCTTATCTAGCCCATTCAAATATCGAAAGATTTGCCTAGAAAATAGGACTCTAGATTGCCATATAATGTTCTCCTTATCTAGAAGGGATCCTAGATAGTACATAGCTAAAGAAACGAGCAATGATTCAAAGCGAAAGGGGTAACCTTGCTCTTTTGACATCTTGATATTTTTTACCAATAGATTCTTCAATAACTCACACAAGTCGAATACTTTATCTTCTATACCAAGCATATGTTCCACGTACACAACAATAATTGAAGTGAAACCTTCCCTATTTCTTAAATAATTCTCGTAAGAAATGCCATACGCAACATACCTTGCAACAAGATTGATAATTTTTTTGATAATCAATGCTCGCTGATCACTTGTTACATCGGTTAGGGTTTCAACTTCCTTATTATTTATAGATTTCTTAGCCAAACAAATTCTTTGTCGCATGAACCAGTAATGGCCAAAATAACCTCCTTCGTGATTCGATAGGGTTTATCCAGCATGAGGCAATCATTCTGCACATGACTTAGAATTACTCTGATTACCTCCTCCTCATCAAACTAGGGAAACTCAGTCCATAAATTCAGTCCTTTATGCTCAATTTCCTTGATCTTCTATAAATCTGTGTCACTCAAGATCTTTTCCAACTTTTTGATCTTCTCAGGGTTAAATTTATCTAGACATACCTTCTCCACAATCTGAAAATCTCCACTGCTTGATTCACCAATGATCATCTTGGCTTCCATGACTATTTGCTCTACTTCTGTGCTCTTTGCTCTTCAACTGCTCACAACTTCTTTAAGCACTATTACCATGATAGATAAAAATGATCTCAAGCATTGATACTTATCTTGCCAAAAATATCCTTTTAGGGTTTTGTCGCCAAAAGGTATCTTGTTGATGATGTCAACAAAACACATTGAATTACTAGATAGCCTCTCCAACACATTCATGCTAGACTGACGACATGAACCAAATCAGAAGGGGGGATCAAAAGATTTTTTTTTAGAACTCCCCTTGAGCCAAAGCAATATGCTCAGTTATCAGAGGAAGAGGTGCCTGCACCGAATTCTAGTATACCAGGCTTTCTTACATTACTTACCTCCTTTCTCCAAACCAACACTTCCTTTTCCTTTGATCCATCAACCTTTATTACATTCTTCTTAGTAGAATTCTCCATACTTTTATTCTTACACTGATTAGCATAATGTCCAGATTGCTCGCACTTGTAACAACTAATGTTATCCACTAAATTTACTGAATGCAATCTAGATCTACACTAATTAGCTTTGTGACCACAACTATTGCATGTATGTCAATATCCATTAAAGTTATTAGTCACCTTATCTACTCCAACTAGATTAAGATTTTGACTCATAACATGATTTCTAAAATAATTTGCTTTATGACCAAATCTCTTGCAATTGTAACACTGAATGCTCCTATAGTTTACATCCTTATGATTAAATTTCTTGTATTGAAAATAATAGCCATTAAATGATGGGCACCTTTATGTATTTGGTTGACGAACCGATAGTCTTCTTGCATTAGTACTCTGATTTTGGGTTTTGTTTGCATCTTCTAATTTCTTCTCTTCTTCTGTCTTAACCTCTTTGCTTTTGTCTTTTCTATTCTAAATTGAACATTCACTGGTCTGAAAGCCAAGTCTAGTCTTGTCTATATGAGGTTTCTGCATGTTGATCAATTCTTCCAAAAGTTTTCTGCTATCAAGAACTTTACTCTCTACCTTCAACTTCTTCACTTCTTGTTCTAACATCTCACATTCTCTAGTCTTAAGCTTGATTGGTTCTTTTAGGATTTCTTTTATCTTGTTCTTTTCCTCAATTTTATGGATCAGATCTTTAGCAGTTTCATTTGCCTGCTTCAGCTAATTATTAACGTCCTTATGTCTCGGCTTGAACTTCCATATTTTGTTTTCTCAACTTCTGTACAGATTCATTCGCTACCTTCACATTCTCTTTCAATTCCTCATTCTTAGATTCATTACTTTCTAGATCTTCAAGAGTTGTTTGTAATTATGTTGGAAACCAAGAACACTGAGAGGGGGGGGGAGGTGTGAATCAGTGTTCTACCGGAATGGAGAAATTTAACCTTATTAATACAATAACTTATCAACCAGTAAACATAAAAACATATAATAATAAGCAACAATGTAATCACAAAGATGAACACCATAACACCATAGAGTTATACATGGAAAACCTCAAAGAGGAAAAACCACGATGGGATTAGAGACCCACAATATCTATCCACTGATCAGATGAATAAATATTACAATAAGGGGCCTTTACATGCAGGAAGGCCAACAACCTAGAGTACACTGCTCATCACAAAAGGAGTCTCATTGACTACAAAAAAATCCAAACTACGATCTAGAAGAAGATTGAACTGCAAGAATAACATCTCCCATGCCTGAGTATAGTTTTGGTTAAGCTCAATACTGGAGGCCTAAAACCTCTTCCACAAATCCAACTCAATCACCTATGATCGACCAAGTCCTCTACATGAATGATTACAACATTATTCTCTCACATACATCCTTATCATTATCCCTACATTCCATACCATGATCTACAATGAGATCTTACATCATATATATACAAACCCTTGACCACAAACAATAAGGTCGGCCACCAGACAATAAATCAATTACATAATTATAAAACATGTTAGCCTGAGACCAAACAAATAATGTCCAACCCATAAGACATCACAAAAGCACATCGAGAAGTCCAATCCACATGTTACATTAAGCCGGTCCATAACCTAGATAATACCGAGACCCAATATAGGTCCCCACATGCTAAAGCAATGATCCCAATTAGCCAAGTCTCGAACATGATCACCATCAGCATCCCGAATCTCTACTAGAAGCCGCACCAACACCACTTATGCATATCATCAAAGATCTTCAACAAAGCTCTGCCAGTGAAACCCTCACCAGAACAACAAACTAAGCTTACCAGCAAGAAGGATAGCATCTGATCACCAGATCAAAACCAACTAACTGAACATGAGCATGAATAAGACAATTCCATAACCCAAACATACCGGATCATATCAGATCATGATGATCCAATCCAACCAGAAACCAAAGAACCTACTAGGACCAGAACGATACCGGTAAACAACCAAAGTAGCTAGCATAGCTGGTATTGCCAGTGTTGCCATCAATGAAAAACATCAATGCAACACATAATAAATTCCTCCAAATTTCCAACAATCTCGCCCTTTGGCATTGATGGCAACACTAGATGTGAAAAAGATCAAAGTGCCAAGAAATGCCAAACAAGTCTCCCCTAATGGAAAATAACCAACAATCTCCCACAACATGATATGACAATAAAGTTTTGAACAAAATATCTCTGTACCAATCAACCATCCATAGATCTTAACCAAATTCCCCGAATGGGATATGACCAATTTGAAATTCTGTTCCTCCAATAATCTCCCCCTTAGACTGATATCTCTGTTAAGCTTTGATCTACACATAAGTATCTCTCCCCTTAATGTATATAACTCTTTATGTTTTTCACATGAATATCTCTCCCCCTTTGACATCAATGCCAGAAATATGACATAAATATCAAAGGAAAATCATAAACCACTGAATCACAAAACTAACTACTCCCCTAGAGCAGTAGCATCCCCACATAAATATGGAATAAACAATAGCTCTGATAATGCATACTAGACTGATACCAAATAACATCATTAGGTCTCTATCAGAGGGGCAGAAAACCAGAACCTGTCACTCAAATGCTCAAATGTTTCCTCAAACCAATCTGACTTCATTTGCTTCCACCAACTCCTTCAAAAAATTATAATTGATAGAAATACCAGATGACAATAGCAGTAGAGTTATCACAGTGAATAACTACTGGTACATTAAAATCCACCTTAAATCCTTCAACATATGCTTCAACCATAGAACCTGTGTACAACAACAAACTCATCTTATACAAGTAACCGGATAGGCTCATTCGATGAAGCTTTCTTTCTTGGAAAGAATCTTGTTTCATGGATCAGCAAGGTGCAGTCTTGTACTGTTTCATGGATTATTATTTGGTATGCATTATCAGAGCTATTATTCATTCTGGTAGAAAACCTCAACCTATCTCTGAAATGTTCAAATGATTCCACAAACCAATCTGACTTCATTTGCTTCCACCTACTCCTTCGGAAAATTATACTTGATAGAAATATTGGATGCCAATAGCAACAGAGTTATTATAATGAATAACTACTGATACATTACAATCCAACTATATATCCTTCAACATATGCTTCATCCATATAACTTGTGTACAATTAGTAGCAACAACAACATACTCAACTTAACACTAGAGAAAGAAGTACATGACTGCTTCTGCTGATCCATGAAACAATTTTCTTTCCAAGAAAGAAAGCTTCACTGGATGAGCCTATCCGGTTACCTATATCTCTAGCTCAATCCACATCTGAACATGCTCAAAGTGTAAAGTCATCATAAAAAAAAACCATACTAGATAATCCTTAAAACATCTAAAAATAGTAGCTATCGGAGCAAGGATTCAACACAATCAATTCCTTCCTTTTGAAAATATCCATTGCAAACCAATCAAGCCAAGTTCCAATAACATCCAAGACCATGTGATGTCCATATCTATCTGATTTAATTCCTCTTCCATAACATTCATCCAATATTTATCTTTGCATGCTTCAATAACTGATGTTGGCACAATTAAAGAAATTAAGCATACCTCATCAGCTACCAACCTTCTTCTTGTCTAGATATCTGATCTTCTGAATGATTCAACCTTTCATACCTAGAAATCTTCTGACTCTCTATTCCTCTTCTTGGTTCTTCAGTTACTGTTGAATTTTCTAATACTGCTAGAGCAATTGGTTCAACATTTTATTCCGGTAAAGGTATTACCAGTTTTGTTAAGACCATTCCCACTACCGGTTCCTACTTATAAACTCAGATTTGTCTTCTATTCCGCTCATCCACCTTGACATTAGAACTCTCCATAATTCTCTGCAATCTCTTGTTATAACATCTATATGCCTTGCTTTCATTAGAATAACCAAGAAATATTCCTTCATCACATCTAGGATCAAACTTTCCAATAAAATCATCTCTCTTGATATAACATTTACTACCAAAGATTCTGAAATACTTAACTGTAGATGTATGACCAAACCATAACTCATAAAGTGACTTATCGGTAAACCAAACTAGATCCAAGATCAAAGATCCAACAATCTTTGCCAGTTAAGCTCCAAAATGATTTCCAAAGATCTGAAACAGGCTTTTAGACCACTACCAGGGGCAATGCGTCATCAATTTTCCTCCCCCTAAGTCAAATGCCTTAGTTGCCGAATGAGTTTCCTGCCGGTGCAGGAACAATATGCTCTGCCAGTTGAGTAATCGGGCTATATCCTTCAGCCAAATGAACATCTAGGCAAATGATTCTTCCGGTCGAGCCTCAGACTTCATAATCCACTTCTTCTCACACTCCTTCCGAGTGTGATCAACCTTCTGCTTTCCCTTCTCATCACTTCTCGCCGGTGGATCCTTGCTTTTGCAAAAATTAGCAACATGTCCCACTTTGTTGCATGCATAACAAGTAACATTGTTCTTCTGAATTGCCTTACTCTAACCTTGACCATTTCTTGACCTACATTGATTAGCCATATGTCCAAACTTTCCACATGCATGACATTTTACATTCATTCTGCAATCTTCTATCCTATGTCCATACTTCTTACAATTTGAACATTGACTGGGAACTGCATCATTATTTTGATTCACTCCATTTCTACAATGCCTAGCCATATGAACATATTTATTATAAACAAAGCATCTACCAGTAAATTTATATGCATTGGGCTATCTTACTAGTGACCTTTGATTCCGGTTGACCTTCTGATCTTCATTTATAGTACGGGAGCTCTCTCCATGCTTAAATCCAAGATCTCTAGTGTCTCCAGTGTCCCTCTGATCCTTCAATAATTCATCAAGCTTAGCAGAACTAACCTTGAACTTATCTTTGTATTCACTTGCAATAGTCAGATCATCTCTTAGGATTGTTACCATTCTTTCCAATTCCTGCTAGTTGTTATGTGACTGCACTAATTCAGTTCTCAACATATCATTCTCATGAACCAACCTAATACATTCCTCAGAGCTATCTTTTAGAGACATAGCAAGATGTTCTTCCTGTAGATAGGAAATTGGAAACCATCAAAGCAATATAAACATTAAACTAGCTCAATCACAAAAACTAGATTGCAATGATAAGAAATCCTAAAAACATTCAATAGAGATATTGAAAATAAGACATTCAAACCAAATGCAAACCATTACAAACATGAATATCTCCTCTAGAATTCTCCATTGTCCTTCTTTCTCCTTCACATTAGTGTGTTTGTGGATCTCACCTACAAGTGCACAAGCATAGTATGAAAGCAAGATTGACAAGATGAGATGACAGCGTAAGGATACTAGAAGCGTGATTTATTTGATTGAAGAAAATCATCCAATTTATAGACAAATTGGAGAGAGGACAAGATTAGCATGAAGAGATTTGAAAGAAAATTCAAAACAAGAATAGAAAAATTATGACAAGTGTATGACAAATTGCTATGCAAGGTGTTATGACAAATTATGACAATTTATGACAAATTATGACAAATTGCTATGCAAGATGTTATGACAAAAATTTGAAATAGAAATAGAAATTAGGAGAAATAAAAAAATTAGTTAGAAATGATGAATTGGAAATTAAGAAATTAGAAATTGATGAAATTAGAAAATAAGGTGAATTAATTAATAATTTTTCATTCATTAATTAATTCACAAAAAGAGAGGGAATTAATTAGCCAATTAAATAAATATTTAATTGTGACAAGAAGACTTAGGATAAATAAATAAATTATTTAACCTAGAGGGAAAAATGACAAACAAGATTAAATGAATAAATCATAAAACCCTAGAAGGTGAATTAGAAATGCAAGGATGACAATTAGGTCAAGACCACAAGAAATTAATATTGATTCGATCATGATTTTGATTGACAAAGGATCAATGCTGATAAACGATTGAGATTGGTTGACAAATTGACCAAGATTGACAAAGAGATCAAATTGACCAAGATTGACAAAGAGATCAAATTGATAGGTGCCAATTGACGAGGAACAATGACTAATTGATCCAAATTGACATGATTGAAAAAGGACAATGATTGATGACAAATCGATCGCAAAATGACAAGATTGACAAGAGGACAAGGATCGATGACGAATCGATCACAAAATGACAAGATTGAAAAGGACAACGATCGATGACAAATCGATCGCAAAACTGACAAGATTGACAAGAGGACAAGGATCAATGACGAATCGATTGCAAAATGACAAGATTGACAAGAGGAAAAAACCCTAATTCGAAAGCGATAAAAAATGAGGAAGAAAGACTCAATGCTCGCAAATGATAAAAACCAAGTGCGCGACATAGAAGAAATGTTAATGCGACGCAAGAACCCTAAAATAAGGCAATGCGCCAATGTTAAAGTATGACTCCGCAAGCATTGACCATTTTTAGATGTCTACACTTCCTTCTTCTTCTGGTCTTCAATCTCCTTTGACATCCTTATAGTTAGGGCTTGCATTTCATTCCTCATAACCATATTCTCCTGACTTAGCTTCTGACATTATTCCTTAAGGGCATCCTTCTCTTCATCATCCTGATTTTGTAAAAGTTCCTTCCTCCTAGCTTGTGCAGTTGACAACCTCTCCTGCAGGGTAAAAATGAATTCCTTTGTAGATCTCAACCCATCTTTCATTTTCATGTTCCTCAATCTTTTAGCATCATAGTCTTGATAATTGTTGGAAACCAAGAACACTGAGAGAGGTGGGGGGGGGGGGGTGAATCAGTGTTCTACTGAAATGGAGAAATTTAACCTTATTAATACAATCTTATCAACTGGTAAACATAAAAGCATATAACAATAAGCAACAATGTCATCACAAAGATGAACACCATAACACCATATATTTATACATGGAAAAACCACAGTGGGATTGGAGACCCACAATATCTATCCATTGATAAGATGAATAAATATTACAATAAGGGGCTTGCACATTCAAGAAGGCCAACAACCTAGAGCACACAAATAATGAAAATGCCCCAGACAATAATGATGACATATGCATGCCCCCTCGAGGAATTGGCTGGAAACATCCAGAAAAGAGGCCAATTGATTGATAAGAATGACAGAAGACAATAGGTTCGAACGGACTGCCAAGACTGACGGAGGAAATGTTAGTAAGAAGAAATTAGGCAGAGGACAGTTAGAGATGAAGGAAAACTTGCTTTCACAAATGCACATAAGTAGGTGAGAACCTTTATTTATTGTAGCAAAGTGGATGCAGAGCATCATGGCATTGAAGGCCAGAGCTGGAACGTAACCCCTTTTGCAAAAGATAGACACATCACACACAAGGAATGAGTGAAGCATCCTAGGGTGCATACATCAAGGGTCGAGGTATGTGTGGCGTTCACAAAGCGAACATACTTATCACAGACACCCAATGATATAGTTGCCCCAGTTTGTGATAAACATTCCACAAACAACAAACACAACAAAAAAAGAAAGGGACCACGAACCATCCCGGTCACTCTAAATCACTCAGTGACATCCTCGAGCAACATAGGAACATGATAAATCAGTAAAAGATAAGATGCACAAATTCAACCAAGTCAAACAAACAGTTTGATTGTCATTGTCAAAAGTGGAAAATAGGAATGATCATGATGTCTGGTTTTAGGGAATGCGGTACCCCATCTAAGACAGGACATAGTCTGGTTCTTGAGTATACCACACCCTGTATAAGACCCATGATAATAGTGACAAGGACCAATGGTAATGTTGATTCTATTTTGATTGATGTGACAACTGTAATCAGGTTGAATGCTTGCTTGGTCGAACAGTTCATCTGTTAATACGTGATTTCATTGAAGCACAATGTTTGATAGATTGTCGTTGGATATATGCTTAGTGATCTGTCTATGCACATAGGGGATATTTTTGTTTTGTTTTTTCAGGACTGTATTTGACGTTTTAGGGATTTTTTTTAAGGACATTATTTGATTTTTTTTTTTGGGATTATTTCAGGACATTTTTTGATTTTTTTGGATTATTTTAGGACTTTATTTGATGTTTTTGGATTATTTCAAGACATTTTTTTATTTTTTTGGATTATTTCAGAACATTTTTTTGATGTTTTTGGATTATTTCAGGACATTTTTTGAATTTTTTTGGATTTTTTCAAGCTCCAGTCCGCACACAGGAGTAACTCCAATAATTGATCATGACAAAGGCGAGCACCCAATGAAAATTGGACAAACATACACAATAACCAGGACCAAAACATATGTACAAGGATTGGAAACCTGAGTATACAAGACAATGATGTTGACCAATCACAGGCCTGGAATAGAACATTGGGTCAGGACAAGGATAATCATGATAAACCTGCAGGGGGAAAGTATAGCTAGGGGTCATGATAGATGATTGAGCAATAATCTTTTACACATGGTGCCTATTTGCCAGGTTTTCACCATGGTACTTGCCCAAAGCGCTTGTTTACCAGGTTTTCACCAGAGGATGAATTATTTTTCTTTACTATTTTTCAAAAATTTTCACCTTTTTTTTTTTTTTTGGTTTCTTTTTTGAGCTTTTTGATTTTTTTGTATTTTTTTAGGATCATATTTGAAGAACTGTTGACAGAAAACTATGTCCAGTACTTTCGAAGGTGCATGCTATTTACAGGATCTGACAAAGGGTCACCGTGTGGGGTTGCAAGCTGATATGCCCCCGAGCCATAAGCTGTAGTAACTATAAAAGGTCCAACCCAATTAGGCTCAAATTTTCCTTTGATGATGTCATTAGATTGTGTATTCTTGGGGTTTGCCTTTAAAACCAGATCTCCCACTTCAAAGTGTCACCCTTTGACCTTCTTATTATAAGAGCGACAGAGACGGTTCTGATATGCCTGCAAATGTGTTAAGGCTATCTGACGTTTCTCATCTAACATCTCAAGCTGATGCAACCGAGAGACTCTGTGTGTCTCATCATCAATAAAATTTTGTAGGGAAACACGCAAAGAGGGAATTTCCACTTCCAAGGGTAAAATGGCTTCTGCACCATACACCAAAGAATAAGGTGTTGCGCCAGTAGGTGTGCAGATAGAAGTGCGATAAGCCCATAGTGCTGGATTCAACTGTACATGCCAATCTCGACCAACGTCATTGATCACCTTTTTCAAGATCTTAATAATGGTTTTATTTGATGCTTCGGCTTGACCATTACCTTGTGGATATCAGGGACTGAGAAACGGTGTTGGATGTGAAACTTTTCACAGAGTTCCTTGACATCTTTATTCTTGAATGGATGGCCATTATCTGTGACTATTGCAAGAGGAACCCCATATCTGCAGATGATATAATTCAGTAGAAATTTTGAAATTTGCACACCAGTGATATAGGTCATAGGGATAGCCTCGATCCATTTTGTAAAATACTCAGTGGCTGTGATGATAAACTTGTGTCCATTTGCAGATGTCGGGTGAATCTTACCAATAAGATCCAATCCCCATTAAGAAAAGGGCCATGAAGATATGATAGAATGAAGCTCTTGTGCTGGCGCATGAATGTAATTTCCATGGATTTGGTATTTGTAGCATTTCTTGACAAAATCATGAACATCCTTTTCCATAGTGGGCCAATAATACCCAACACGAATCAACTTTTTAGCTAGACTTAGACCATTGAAATGACCCCCACATATACCATCATGAACCTCATGTAAAGCTATTTGTGCCTCATCAAAATCCAAACACCTGAGGAGGGTGTGGTCAAAGTAACGATGGTAAAGGGTGTCTGCGATGATGACATATTTGGCTGTCTGGTGAATGAAGGCTCAACATTGGTTAGAGGAAAGGTTAGGTGGTAAGGTTTGGGATTTCAAATATTGATAGATGTCATTGTACCACGGGGAATTAGGACCAACAAGAACACACATCACATCTACTGTAGGAATTTCAAAAGAAGGGATAAGCAACTGTTCGACCAAAAATTCACATCTGTCCATATTGTATTTTGACCTTGTTTCAACAGGCATGATGCCCCCAGTTACTTTGCTAACTGGTACCAAATTTGAAATCTAGTCTGCATAATCAATGGGTCTGATAAAGCCCACATCTAATAATTTTTTTAGTTCTACCTTGACCAAGAGAGCCACCTGGGGATGCATCTTTCTAAGTTTCTGTTTGACGGTCTTGGCATCTGATTTTAATGGCAAGTGATGAAGGACTAATTCTGGATCAAGGCCGGGCATATCTGCATAGGACCATGCAAAATTGATCTTCTTCTCAAGAAAGAAATTGACAAAATCTATTCTTTCTTGTTTTGATAGAGAAGCAGCAAAATGAATGACCTTAGGGTTGTCAAGTGTACCCAAATTTATCTCTTCGGTCATTTCCACAAGCAATGTTGATTTATCCTGACTTGATAGGGGTATGTCCAATCTTCCACCTTTGGGCGCCTCAGAGAGGTTTTCACCCGCAGGTACGTCTTTTATTTTTACTTTTTCATGATCAAAGAGTGCCTTACAGTTTTCACTCAAAGACCTATTCTTTTGATCTTTTACTTTTTCTTTTTCATTTTTATGACTAGAAGATGGAGTTGACTCCCCAAAATATGCTATAGAATCTAAATCAATAGCAAACCTTTCCTTATGATCACCTTGTGGTATGCCTTCCCATAGTCCAAGGAATTCTGCAATTGCTTTGTCATTTTGAAAACAATCTAATGTGAGTGGTTCTTGTTGGTCCTGTTGGATAAGCTGAGGATAGACAAGGGGCATGTCATCATCGGTTTTAAGGAGAGAGAGGGCCGAGATGGTAAAGATGTAAATGTCCGTGGTATCACTGTCTGAACTGCTCGTATCTGAGTCAGAGCTTGGGTCCCAGAATGACTCTATCCAAGCATTAGGACATGTTTTGGGAGGGGGAGTTATTTCATGTTTGTCTTTCATGGGCAAATCATCAGGGTCAAGGAAAATATCTTCAAGGGCATATGAGCTAGAAGAAAAGGAACTCCATTCCCATTCATTAGAATCAGTTTTGGGTCGGATATCCTCAGGTGTTGTTTCATCATCAGAGTCATGCCCTTTTCCACATGTGGTTACTTTGGTAGACGAGGTTCCAATTCACAATGGTACAAAACCTAATCCTAAAGTTGGATGTCGCATCTTGGGTATAATAGGTTCTATTCTTTCTTTCTTGTCAGGGCCCAAACCAGTGCAGCTGTCATATCCCTTTTTCTGCAGCATAGTAAACCCTTTGCCATACCGCTCCACCGGCAACCTGACAGGTGGTGTCTCAGTTGGATCTTTATAAAGCCAATCTATGACATCATCATCCAAAGTTTCCTTTTCAAGTTCACCCCATCTTGTAAATGTAATGGGGGGCTGATATTGAATGACTATCTTAGGTTCCTTTTGCAACAAATGTGGTTTGCCATGGGAATTTGGAGATATTGGTAAATTCCCAATGAGGAATGTTTGAGCCATTGAATACTCTCTGCATCCTTGGTCCTGTATCTTCAATTTTCCTTTGACAACATCTAACAATTCATTAGGATCCACATAATTATGTGAGTGGGCCTCTGCCTCCCTATTGACTGGGACTTGTTGCTTCAGGGAATCCTTTAGATTAGCACAAAATTGAAATGGATTACGATCTCCTGGAATTGTTATCTCAATCCCATTGTAAGGATATTTTAAACACTGATGATAAGTAGATGGAACTGATTTCATTGTGTGGATCCACGGATGACCAAGAATCATATTGTAAGGGAGATCAAGGTCTAGGACCTGCAAGAAAGTGTTTTCTGTCACTGGACTGACTCAGATAGGCAATGAAATTATCCCTTTAGATGGGCACTCAGCATCATCATATGCTTTGATTGTTATTCTTTTGGAAGAATCAATGTCATTTTCTGTATAACCAAGACCAATGACTACCCTCAAGGTATAGATGTTAAGACCTGCTCCACCATCTATCAAGACTCGTCAGATTTTGCAATTATGGACAAAGACTTTGAGATGTAAAGGATCATTATGAGGGAGCTTATCAGGAGAAATATCGTTATCAGAAAAGGCGACATGTTGGGAAACAACTAAATGTCCAATTTAGGCTTGAAACTGGTCAACATCAATGTCTGTCAGGATAGTGGACTCAATTAAAACTTTATCTAGGACTGCATGATGCATAGGGGACATTTTCAACAACTCAAGAATTGATATTTGTGCAGGTGTCTTCCCCAAATGATCTAGGAGATTATATTGACTCATAGGAGTGGATTTGGGAGGAATTGCAGGAGCTCCTTTTAGGACTATTTTGGATCGACGAGTGGTGACTGCGCAAGAAGGATCTTGTCCCTTTATTCTTATGGTGGAAACATACTCATTTGATGCTTGAAAGCAATTGATGACATTGTCATAACCAGTATTTGCATAATTAAGATTTGCTGTTTGGGTAGAGTTTGAAGAAGATGCTTTACCCTTATCATGATCAAGCAAAGGAGTTTTAAAAATTGTATGATCAGTGTTAGAAGTCATGTTGGGCGGGTCTACCTCAATTACTCCTTGATCTAACAAATCTTGAATCATATGTTTCAATTGAAAACATGATGCGGTTTTATGTCCTTTTGACCGATGGTATTCGCAATATGCATTATCATTCCACCAATGTGGCTTTACCAATGGTTCTGCCTTGATATCTGGTAACTTGATAAACTTTGCTTGTATTAATTGTTTCATTACTGACTCAATAGGCTCTCCCAATGGCGTAAACTGTCGAGGAGGTCCATCCCTTGATCGGAAAGGTTTTCGTTGTTGGTTTTGTTGCTGACCTTGTTGTTGATTATATTGTTGAGTATGTTGAGTGTATTTTTGGTATTGCGGCTGTTGAGTAACATTGCTTGCTGGTGTTTGATTTTGTTCCATAGTTGACATATTAGGAGCACTCAATTTCTTTATTGTGAACAGGGGTTGATTTGCATTCACCGCTCTTGTGTCGACAACTCCATCATTAGTGACATTCTTATTTTTGTACCAAAATCTATTTCTGTCCCCTGAATTGTTTGTGTTGTCAATGTCTTTGTTGAGCTTAATGATTCCCTTAGCTACAAGAGCAGTTTCAATGTCCATCCCTTTCTTAATGAGTTTCTCAATGGTACTGGGACTTTTCAATTTGAGTTCATACATCATTTCTGGGACCAAATTTTGAATAAATAAGTTCACTTGTTGTTCTTCAGGTATATCTAGGGAAGAACGACTATACAAGCTTCGCCATCGTTGCAAGAAAGTCACTAATGGTTCACCTTGCTTTTGCTTGGTGTTGCATAAATTTGACATGGTCACTTCACTGTCAATGTTGAATGCGAAGTGGGATATAAACTTTTGAGCCAATTCCGACCAAGTCTTTATATTCCCTAGAAAATGCGAATACCAATCCATGGCTTGTCCTGTGAGACTTCATGCAAATAAGCACATTAAATATGTTTCCTCATAACTCACTTCAGTACATGCTGCGAAAAATGCTCGAATATGGTCTTTTGGATTGCCATTCCCTTTATATTTCTCAAAATTAGGTGCCTCAAAATGCTTAGGGAAGGGAGGCATGTACAAGCTCTTGTAGGACATAAATCTTGATCTGTGTATAATTTCTTTGTCCCTTTGGTTTCCAATGCATTGACTTGTCATTACAATTTCTCAAGTTGTTGTGCAAATGTGTCAGGTAACGAAGATTTTGGGAGTTCATCATTCACTCTTGGGTGTACTCTTTGTCGATACATCCTACTCTCTATCGACTGTTGATGCTCAAAAATTGCTGTCTTTGGTGTCTCTGGCATATAAAGTTCTTGATACAGCTCTTGTTGCTGTGGTTGTGCCGTGCCTTGACATTGACCCTATTGCTGTGCTTCTTGTGGTGGAATCATGATTGGTAGCCTTGGTTGATATTGCAATTGAGGGTGTTGTTGATATTGCACGGACATCAATTGTGGTTGTGAAGTATGATAATTTGTTTGTCTTGGCACATATTGAGGCACATGTTGTTGTTGATGTTGACGAATTGGAATTTGCTGACTTTGTGCCAACTGTTGTTGTCCTAATGTAAATCCCATCATTTGCAAAAAACTTTGTTTGGGAGGTTTTTGTTGTTTCTCCTTGAGATGGGGTATGGCACTTGCATTGACTTGCTATGTTGTTTGTCCAATCCATTGTGGTGGTTGCAAGTTCGAATTAACTTGTAATGGTGCAGAAGACACTACAACATGTTGTTGAATGCGATATTGTTGTTGTTGTGCATTGCGTGTTTGCGCATTTGATTGTGCTTTTTGTGTATTACTCAATTGTTGCAACATTTGTTGTTGGTGCAAACCACTATTTGTGGCCCTTTGTGTTGCCATTATCAAAGGATCTGTCACAATATTTTGCATAACAGGTACTTGAGTATTTGGAAAACATATTGAACTTAATGGGACATAGGAATTTTGTTGCATTGTAGAGTTGTTTTGGAAATTGGTGAGATCAGGCATTCCAGTCGTAAAGCTTTCTTGCATCTTAGATTTTGATCCACTTGTAATTATTTGAGGAATCATTTCTTGTTGAGGGATAGCTGTCAATATTTGTGTGGCCCTCATTTGATCTTGTGTTAAAGGTGTTGTATTAAATAACGAATTGTTTATTGTTTCAAATGGTGACTTTTGAGGAATAGTCACTGTCAACGTTTTTGAAGCACGTTTACTCATCAAAGTGTGTTGAGGTTCTTGTTGCACATTTTCTTTGTTTGGATGTGGAGAGAAACTTAATAGCTCACCTCCTTGTTTTTTTTGCACCTTAAGTTGCTCACTTGAGGAGGTCACATTACTCATCATGTCAAGATATTTTTGTGGAAACATCTTAAAGACCTTGTTCAAGAATTTATCCATCTTTTTTGTCAACTTTGGATCTTTAAGAAACATATCAACATCATCGGAAGCATCAGAATCTGATGAAGAATTTGGTAAAACATTTGGATTTATTTCTTGTTGAATGCCTTGATCTGAATCAAATCCTTGTGAAAGAGTTTGTTCCTCATGTAATGTTTGAATTTCATGTTGTAGGTTTGGTTGATTCTAGTCAAAAGGTGCATTTTCTCTTGGTGTTGGTGGAACACTCCCATATCCCGGTTTCATGGGTACAAACACTGGCTCATATAATGGAGGTGGTCCAAGTTGAACCATTCCATATGGTGGTAATGATGTGTTTGACGAACCTTCAATTTGTAATGATTGACTAGGTTGAAACTGTGAATTTGATACATTGTCAATGGGTTGATATGTTGGTTCGCCCATCTTCTTAGATTTTGACCTTGTTTCAACAGGCATGTCACTATGCAAATGCAATATTTTTTTTGGATTTTTTTGATTTTAAAAGGATGATGTTGACAAACTAAATGTAACCTAAATAGATGAAAATGCAATCTATGGCAAGAATGCAACCTATGTTTTTGTTGTTTTTCAAGATTTTGACAAATATTTTGGAATGAAAACCTAAAGACTCAACCTTAGGAAGTTGAAATGAAGCCAAGACCTTAAAGGACAAAGGACCAAATGACAATAGGACAAATTGACAATGTCTCACCTATATGCTTGGATACTAAGCTAGGTTTGACAAAAATGATATTAATAAGAGGACGAATTTTAGACAAGGTCAAGACTCCCTAACAACAACTTAGGGTATTATCCAAAGTTTTGATTTTCCAAGTTTGACAAATCAAATTTTTGAGACTAAATGCAAGAAGGCAATGATTATGACAATGAATTAGGATATGACAATGAAATGCAAACTTAATGAAATGATTTTAAACCTAAGTGCAAAATGAGGACACTTGTAATAAAAATGGACTTAAAATGAAAGGAGATGACAATATGCCTTAGGACCTAAGTTGGACTATGCAAAACCTAGCCTAAAGTGACATGAATGTTGAGACAAAGTTTTTCAATGTGTTTGAAAGCCATGTTTTGAACATGTTTTGAACTCTGTTGGATGAATGTTCTCTTTTTAAAACCTTGTTTGGACAATGTTTGGACTTGTTTGACAAATGATGTTTTGTGACAATTGTATAATTCAACTTTTGACAATCACAAAAGACAAGATGTTTGGACTTAGACCCAAGACAATCATGCTCATTCACAACAAATCCTATGGCTGGCAAGGGCAATATCTATTGAATCCTCTACTTGAAATAGAACACTTAGCCGGATAGCTAGACGCTTGGTAGCACTGGCTCCCCCTTACAGTGCACTCACTTCTCGGGCATACCAAGCTTCGAGTTCAAGGGGCATCACTTCCCAAGAACTTGCTCTCTCTAACTAAGGAGTACATGAGAGGTGTCTTCAGCATGCACGTATCACAACGGCTGAGCCAACAGATAGAAGGATTTTGGCCTCTAAAAACAAGAGATTCTAGTAAGGGCATTTGTTCGGGTGGGTATTGATCTGGCGAATAAATCATTGCAATACCATTCCAGCACTCGTTGTCTACAACTTTTGTTGCATCCACAGTTATTTAGAGTGGTTCGGAAGAGCTTGGTTTTAGCCCGTCACCACTTAGGGTCATTCCCTCTCACCAATGCCTATGCGAAGTGCCAGGCAAATCAGGAGGCAGGCCCAATTCTAAGGGTTAAAACATACAATCAAATTGAAAACAAACAAAGCATGCATGGCGTTCATTATCCTTCAAGAAATGAAATGTGCAACTACTTAAAAAATTTGCAAGAAAAATGTTGTTTTTAATGTGAGTCTTTGACCATGTCCTGCATAAGATTCATTAGTAGTTGCATTTTTGTCTTCGTCATACGTAACGCCAAGACGCTGCACAGAGAATTAGTACCAAAAAACCATAATGCAAGAAACAAATTGCAAACAAACAAACTTGCAAGTGAAAACAACTATTTTTACCCCTGTTTCTGGCCTCACACAGGCACAGATCTCAGCTAGACAGGCACAGATCTAAGCTACACAGGTGTAGATCCCTTCTGCACAGGCGCAAGAGTGTCCAGAAAGGTCTGAATTGCCCTGTTTCTTGAGTTTTTTACCTGCAAACAACTCAAAAAGCACTCAAAACATGGTTAAATGGGTTATTTTCATGTCGGGTTCACCAATTAATGTAGATAGGAATTTGGAAACCATCAAAGCAATATAAACATTAAACTACCTCAACCACAAAAACTAGATTGCAATGATAAGAAATCCTAAAAACATTCAATAGAGATATTGAAAATAAGTCATTCAAACCAAATGCAAACCATTACAAATATGAATATCTCCTCTAGAATTCTCCATTGTCCTTCTTTCTCCTTCAAATTAGTGTGTTTGTGGATCTCACCTACAAGTGCACAAGCATAGTATGAAAGCAAGATTGACAAGATGAGATGACAGCGTAAGGATACTAGAAGCGTGATTTATTTGATTGAAGAAAATCATCCAATTTATAGACAAATTGGAGAGGACAAGATTAGCATGAAGAGATTTGAAAGGAAATTCAAAACAAGAATAGGAAAATTATGAGAAGTGTATGACAAATTGCTATGCAAGGTGTTATGACAAATTATGACAATTTATGACAAATTATGACAAATTGCTATGCAAGATGTTATGACAAAAATTTGAAATAGAAATAAAAATTAGGAGAAATTAGAAAATTAGGTTAGAAATGATGAATTGGAAATTAAGAAATTAGAAATTGATGAAATTAGAAAATTAGGTGAATTAATTAAAAAGTTTTCATTCATTAATTAATTCACAAAAAGAGAGGGAATTAATTAGCCAATTAAATAAATATTTAATTGTGACAAGAAGACTTAGGATAAATAAATAAATTATTTAACCTAGAGGGAAAAATGACAAACAAGATTAAATGAATAAATCATAAAACCCTAGAAGGTGAATTAGAAATGCAAGGACGACAATTAGGTCAAGACCACAAGAAATTAATGTCGATTCGATCATGATTTTGATTGACAAAGGACCAATGCTGATAAACGATTGAGATTGGTTGACAAATTGACCAAGATTGACAAAGAGATCAAATTGGTAGGCGCCAATTGATGAAGAACAATGACTAATTGATCCAAATTGACATGATTGAAAAAGGACAATGATCGATGACAAATCAATCAGAAAATGACAAGATTGACAAGAGGACAAGGATCGATGATGAATCGATCGCAAAATGACAAGATTGAAAAGGACAACGATCGATGACAAATTGATCGCAAAACTGATGAGATTTACAAGAGGACAAGGATCGATGACGAATCGATCGCAAAATGACAAGATTGACAAGAAGACAAAACCCTAATTTGAAAGCAATAAAAAATAAGGAAGAAAGACTCAATGCTCGCAAATGATAAAGACCAAGTGCGCGACATAGAAGAAATGTTAATGCGACGCAAGAACCCTAAAATAAGGCAATGCGCCAATGTTAAAGTATGACTCCACAAGCATTGACCATTTTTAGATGTCTACACTTCCTTCTTCTTCTGGTCTTCAATCTCCTTTGACATCCTTATAGTTAGGGCTTGCATTTCATTCCTCATAACCATATTCTCCTGACTTAGCTTCTGACATTATTCCTTAAGGGCATCCTTCTCTTCATCATCCTGATTTTGTAAAAGTTCCTTCCTCCTAGCTTGTGCAGTTGACAACCTCTCTTGCAGGGTAAAAATGAATTCCTTTGTAGATCTCAACCCATCTTTCATTTTCATGTTCCTCAATCTTTTAGCATCATAGTCTTGACAATTGTTGGAAACCAAGAACACTGAGAGAGGTGGGGGGGGGGTGAATCAGTGTTCTACTGAAATGGAGAAATTTAACCTTATTAATACAATCTTATCAACTGGTAAACATAAAAGCATATAACAATAAGCAACAATGTCATCACAAAGATGAACACCATAACACCATATATTTATACATGGAAAAACCACAGTGGGATTGGAGACCCACAATATCTATCCATTGATAAGATGAATAAATATTACAATAAGGGGCTTGCACATTCAGGAAGGCCAACAACCTAGAGCACACTGCTCATCACAAAAGGAGTCTCACTGACTACATAAAAATTCAGACTACGATCCAGAAGAAGATTGAACTGCAAGGATAACATCTCCCATGCCTGAGTATAGTTTCGATTAAGCTCAATATCGGAGGCCTAAAACCTCTTCCACAAATCTAACTTGATCACCTATGATCAACCAAGTCCTCTGCATGAATGATTACAACATTATTTTCTCGCATACATCCTTATCATTATCCCCACATTCCATACCATGATCTACAATGAGATCTTACATCATATATATACAAACCCTCGACCACAAACAATAAGGTCAGCCACCAGACAATAAATTAATTGCATAATTATAAAACATGTTGGCCTGAGACCAAATAAATAATATCCAACCCATAAGACATCAAGGAAACACATTGAGAAGTCCAATCCACACGTTACATTAAGCCGATCCATAACCTAGATAATATTGAGACCCAATATAGGTCCACACACACTAAAAAAATGATCCCAATTAGACAAGTCCCGAACATGATCACCATCAACATCCTGAATCTCTACTAGAAGCTACATCAACACCACTTATGCATATCATCAAAGCTCTTCAACAAAGGTCTGCCGATGAAACCCTCGCCAGAACAACAAACCAAGCTTACCAACAAACAAGATAGCATCTGATCACCAGATCAAAACCAACTGACTGAACATGAGCATGAATAAGCCAATTACATAACCCAAACATACCGGATCATGCTGGATTATGATGATCCAATCCAACTAGAAAGATACGGGTAAACAAACAAAGCAGATAGCACAACCGGTGTTGCCAGTGTTGCCATCAATGACAAATATCAATTGAACACATAATCAATTCCTTCAAATTGCCAACAAATTATTCATCCAACTGATATTCTCCGGTCATAGTCATTGGTGCTGTAGTCACATAAATCTGTCCACTTAATTAAATGAATACTTAGTATTTATTTGATTATTTAACCATCAATTAATAATTAATTAAATTAATATTTAATTAATTCATCTTAACCCTCTTCTCCTATTAATTAAATAAATTATTCAATTTATTTGATTTAATTCACTTAACCAAATTCATACCATTAATTAAATAAATAAATCATATTTGTTTAATTAAATCTTCTCTCACATTTAAATAAATTAATATTTATTTAAATCCCCCAAAATCCCACCTCTCACATTTAAATAAATTAATATTTATTTAAATCCCCCAAAATCCCACCTCTCACATTTAAATAAATAAATCATTTATTTAAATCACCTTTATCCTCCACCCACTTGTATTTTCCTACAAAAGCAAGTTGCACAACTATTTTAAATAAATTATTTATTTAAAATCCTATTTATCCTCACCCACTTAAAACCTTTAATGGTTTCCCTTAAAGTATTCAAACTTGATGGCTTTAAAGTCTTCAAACTTGATGGCTTCCTTCTAAAGTCTTCTTAAGACTTTAATGGTTTTCCTTAAAGTCTTCAAGCCTTTAATGGTTTCCCTCAAAGTCTTCAAGCATTTTAATGCTTTATCTTCATTTTTCTCATTTAAATAAATTAATATTTATTTGAATATTTATCCAAATGCAAATTACACCATTTAATCTGGCCAGTTACACTGTAGGAACAGCGTATACCTCGACCATATGAGCATGAACCATTACCAAGGATCCTTATTCTTTATTCTTTATGTATATATTGTTTGTTTGCAGGTGCAATGCTCTTCATTTGGTTCCTCCTACCTCATCCAAACTGGATAAAGGTTTTTTATCTCTTAGTACGGTATGAACTTGTCTCAGGATATGATCAGCCTAAGATCAAGGAGGACGATCCAAGTCATGCATGAATAGAGATAATCCTTGTCTGTTTCGCAAGCAATACTTAGGTCAACTTGATCCATTATATCAAGTTGCTTGTATTAACTTGCTATATAAAATCCATGAAAGGAATACTCAGGTCATCTTGAATCATTATGTCAAGATGCTTGTATTCTCTTCCAACATTTTAAAGCTCAATGATGAAAATAGAGCACTATGGATCGTCATCTCATCTCATCTGTATATATTGCATTTCGTTGCATTCCACCTATCCATACATTCATAATAGCTACATATCATGCATACATAGTCATAATAATGCATACTCTATTTTCCTCTTCTTCCATAGGAATGAGTCATAGGTTTTCCATTTCTTCTATCTAACATTGAACCCCCCCCCCTCACCCTCCCCATCTCGATAATCAACATCACATACCCTACATCGTTTCTCAATCAACCCAATCAAGCCACGTTCATCACCATCCATCTCTAAATAGGAGGGATTGTGTTTCCTATCCTAAGTCATCCAATAAGCTAAGCAAGTTACTCTGTCTACACAGATATATCGACTCCCACACACCTAGACTATCAACAGATACTCTGATCACGTATCTTCGGGTCTCAACAGGTAATCGATTATGGTAATTCTAGACTACATCAGGCATTTATCATAATGACCTAGTCTCAACGGGGCTACTATGATTCACCACAATCATCCATCCCACGCACATACTATCAATTGATCAACCAATCAAACACAATCCAACAGACAATTACATCAATTGTCTACATCTCAAATGAGTATTTTTCTTCATATACCTTGACTTCATCGGGCAATTACATCAATTGTCTAAGTCACATCAGGTCACTTTGATTCACTTACTCAGACTTTATCATGTCCAAGCGACCAACTGACATCAACTGTCACACTTTGACTTGACCGGGGCAATTAAACCGATTGCACCAGATTGTCCAACCAATTTTGATCAATTGTATAGCATCAATCCAAACCCCACACTACATCTGCTATGTATCTCTTGCATGACCTCAGGGTACTCGCTGGCTTGTTATTTCTTCATATTCACTCCATTTTCTCCCATTCTTTCATCATTAGTTCTAATTTCTTCTATTCTACCTCCCCTCCACTTTGCATTCTTTTTCGAGAGATCACCCGATTTTTCAAAATAAAATTCGGCCCATCCCTCGAGGGGGCATACCACCCATTAAATTTACATTTTATGGGGCATTTCTTCACACCTATTTTTCTTTCTTTGAAACGACGCGATAAACTGCACCGTCTCAAAGAGGGGCAAATGTAGTCACATAAATCTGTCCACTTAATTAAATGAATACTTAGTATTTATTTGATTATTTAACCATCAATTAATAATTAATTAAATTAATATTTAATTAATTCATCTTAACCCTCTTCTCCTATTAATTAAATAAATTATTCAATTTATTTGATTTAATTCACTTAACCAAATTCATACCATTAATTAAATAAATAAATCATATTTGTTTAATTAAATCTTCTCTCACATTTAAATAAATTAATATTTATTTAAATCCCCCAAAATCCCACCTCTCACATTTAAATAAATTAATATTTATTTAAATCCCCCAAAATCCCACCTCTCACATTTAAATAAATAAATCATTTATTTAAATCACCTTTATCCTCCACCCACTTGTATTTTCCTACAAAAGCAAGTTGCACAACTATTTTAAATAAATTATTTATTTAAAATCCTATTTATCCTCACCCACTTAAAACCTTTAATGGTTTCCCTTAAAGTATTCAAACTTGATGGCTTTAAAGTCTTCAAACTTGATGGCTTCCTTCTAAAGTCTTCTTAAGACTTTAATGGTTTTCCTTAAAGTCTTCAAGCCTTTAATGGTTTCCCTCAAAGTCTTCAAGCATTTTAATGCTTTATCTTCATTTTTCTCATTTAAATAAATTAATATTTATTTGAATATTTATCCAAATGCAAATTACACCATTTAATTGAAATAAATGATTTTATTTTAATTGAAAATACCAAAATTTCTCCCACTTGCATTTTCCTACAAAATCCACTTGTATGCCTAAACCCCTTCTAGATTCTTCTAAACCCTTCCTAATTAGCCTAAATCCATCCCTTAAATATTGTCACATTCCTAAGCAAATTGGAGTCACTTCTCAAAAACTCCAAAGTCTTTGAAAAACAATTAATGCTTTGTGTGTTCAACAAATTAACCCTCAAAGTCTTGGATAACCTTTGAAAGCTTCCAACCTTCAACCACTAAATGGCTCAAAGTCTTTGATAACCATTGAAGGCTTTCAACCTTCAACCACTTAATCCCCAAAGTCTCCAATAACCATTAATGGTTACCTCAAACCCTCCCACATGGTTAAAACATTTGTTTTGACTCAACCTCTACCCAACCCAAGGGTCTCATCAAGCCTTTAATGCTTTGACCATGATTATCTCTTAATCATTTGCACAAAGGTTTATCCTTGCATTAACTCCTAATCCAGTGGGTAATCCTAATTTAGGCTTGACCCTTACCTTCTAGATAACCATGAAGTCTTCTCAGGCCTTTAATGCCTCCAACCTCCTCTCTCAACCCAATCCTATGTTGACACTTGTCACCATTTTATTGGTGCCAATTGTGCACATGGATCCCCAACTTTCAAGCTTGGCCCTTGATTAAACCATTCAATCTTAACCCTTCATTTCCCCATTTCTTCTATAAATAGAACCCTTCTCCTCAAGCAAAGGAGGAAGCATTTAGAGTATTGTTGTTATACTGGCATTAGCATAGAGCTTTCTCATAGCATCACTATCTACACTTGCATAGCATTTGCTTATCATATTCAACCATCTTGAATCTCCATATGGCATCCATGGCTAGTGCTAAAAGCTGAGAGCTACACTCATTTGGGACTTGGAGAGGAGAGGAACAAGGGAGAAGCATCAAAAGGCATCATGGAAGCATCTTAGGGAGGCTCTTCTCCTTTCTTTTATTTTGTTAAACTTCTTTCATGCTTTTTGAAATCTCTCTTGATATGTTTGGAATGGTTTTTAGTTCTTTGTTTTGTTTTTATGGTTGAAACTAACTTATTAACATTGAACTTTGTTGTTGCCTTGTCCCCATTTCCATGACATCATTTGGTGAACCCGACGTGAATCGAAGAGCAACCATTTTGAAGACTACTAACTTTTGAATGTTTTAATTGACACACAGGTCATTCTCTTGCATTTTTCTTCTCAATTTAGCACCTTCGCAAATTGATACTTTAACGCTATTGTCTATAATGTTTCTCTTTCATGTTAAATAGCACTTCTGTTTTCACACAGAGTAGAGCTATTGTAACAAAGAGTTGTAAGAAAATTCCTTGTAACCGAAAACCAAAAATTTTAGGCTTGTAGAAGCCCACCAAAACATGCAGATTTTTCTAACTAATTATCTTTTGTGCAGGTTTTAACTAACCCCTACAATAGCATTATTTTTAGCAATTTTAGCTTAGGAAATAAATTTGTTCATATTGCTAACTTTGTCTTTCAAGTTAGGATAAAATAAATTCATTTTCCTTTTGGGTTAAAATCAACTACACTTTCATTTGGAGTTTTAAAAAGAACCACATCTTTCGTTTGGAGCTCTAAAAAAGAATCACACTTGTTCAAAGTTAAAAAGAATCACAAAAACAAACACGCAATTTTTTTTTTGCAAAGTTAGGAACAAATTCTTTTGGTGCTTAAAATCAACAAGGCAAATTTTATTTCTTGCATCAAGATAAAACTTACAATCCACACTTCCATTTTTGGTGCAAATAAAATTCACAATCAACTTGTCTCATTTTTAAAGCAATTTTACTTCATGCAAACGTGTTTTTCATTAAGTTGACCAGGATTTTCAAATTCTAGTTTACTCCAACAATTGCCTTTGAAAATTAAAAAGAACACCATGATTGTTGGAGCAACATCTCCAAATAGATAGAAAATCATTGCGATGACAAATTAAAAGGAACAAGTGAATTTTGTGTTTGGCACACTTGTGCAAAAGAGTTGGTCGAGTGGTCCTACCTCTAACACACACTATCCTCTCCCTTGGCTCTCGTGGTCCTAGGTGCAAGAGAAAAGTGTTAGTAACGCTCAAATTTTATCTTTTTAAGAGAGGCCTGCCAAGGGATCGATACTCTTGGGAACGACCTCGAGCGGTAAATCCTTCGAGCCGCTATAGAAATCAGGTGAGAGCGAAAGCTGTAGCCTTGGGTATAGCTGTTCCTACAGTGTAACTGGCCGAAAGGACAAATGGGCCCCACCACCAGTTACAAGGCTCTTAAGTGAGTCACTGCAGAATGAACTTATGTCCAAAAATATCGAACATGACTAAACACCTTTAAGTAGTAGCCCACCCGTTCTATTGATTGAGGATATTTGAGATATAATTTAGTGCAAGAGCATAGATGGTTTTGCTCCCAAGATACTCACCATACATATTTCCTTGAGTAGAAACATAGCTTTTTGAAAAGTCACTTGTGGCTTGATAAAAGTGGTGACTCCCCCATCATAGGGATCATCTATTTGTTATGCTCGTGCAAGACTTAGTATATCACATCCTTACCTGCCACGACGGGATTCATAAGGTATGTAGTACCAAAGTCGAAGAAATATCAAGATGTGGGCTAAATTTATCACAACTGGCCATTTGACCTTAGGGATAAAAAGTGTTTGAAGTGTGTTCGTTTTACAGACCTAGTGCAAATTGAGCCAACTTCAGGCTTTGGAAATACACTTTAAAATAAATCTAAAGGAAGGGTCATATACAAGTCCAAAGATTGGGTTGATCTAGACCCATACTCATTTGTGCCTTTGGGGGCAACATTCTTGTGTTTGTGTGCTTGCTTTGTTTTCTTGTCAAAGAAAAATCAGCAAATCACTTTCAAAAACAAAGTACTCATCCAACATTTCTCAAAAACAACCAAACACATCAAAAACAAAGTACAAACAACAAAGAGTCAAATTTTATGACCATTCTTCACATCTTGCGAAAGAAGAAGTGTCATCAGAATATCAACTTAAAAAGGAGACCATTAAGCTCAAAGGCTTTGATCAAAAGGAGGAAATTCTTCTATCTCAATAGACAAATCTTTGTCTCACATAGAGTCTTTCTACATCGCATGCGTCTCTATCTTCAAGGTAAAACAAACGAATTTGATTCCGAATCATTGAACCGCAGAGCTTTTATGCAATATAGAGCTCTGAGTTATCACAAAAATCAAGGAGGAAAGATTAATCCCAACTTCTTCCCAAACATCTGTATCACCTACAACACAGCTCGAGAAGTGCCACCAATGCCTGAAAGGGAAGAAGTAGAGTTTGTTCCATTTGTAACACAAAGTTTTTATTGAAGTTGAAAACAAAACATCCATCATCTCATTCATACATCATTATTCCATCATCAATTCATCCCAAAACTCTCAAAACATTAAGAGGTTCTTGTCCCAAGTTCTCTTTTAGATATTGCTTGAAATCAAACACATCACATCACATCCACAACTTTGTCATTTGCACACTTCTTACTCTACAATACACACTTTGCTTTCTATATCATACTCTTCATAGACTCTTCTCTATTCATTCTCCTACATACCTTCTATATGTATATATATTGGTAAGCTCATACATTGAGATAATATGTCAGCCAAATACAAATGATTTACACAATAATATGCTGCTTGGACCAACACGTTATCCAATAAAGCCTTAACCAAAAAGAACATGTTAACAAAGTCGGCCTTCACATGATCACCTTCACTCTTCCTTCACTCAATTCATTTATCGATGTATACACCTTAATTATTGAGATAAAATAGGGGTATACCAGACCCATAGACTCAAACCCATAAGCACAAAATTCCAACTACTAATTCCAAATTGCAGATACCACAAATTTCAGAACACGAACCATGATGGATACAACAGATACAATTGATATATAATTGCTATGCCTGATACCAAAGCTCACACAACTGATATCGGAATAGGGTACCATCCAAGATAAGCACAACTTAGGATTCCAGAGATGAAGATCTTCCGAAAATGACTCCAGTAGGTCATCTATGCCTTACTGCTCCATATCACATACCTTTCTTCCATTGATGCTTGATTTGCAATACCAAAACTAGCTCAACAACATACACCATCCGATCCTAACTGGATAACCATGTTTGACATCAATGATAACAATTATAGTATTCACACAAGTCTAACACATCATATACAATCACTAGAGCATATAATAAAATTATCAATATAATCCATAACATGCATCTCTTTTGTTTGAGGGGGTCCAAATAGATCTATCTTTGAAACCCCTCCTAAGATGAAGCTACCAAATGAATTTTTGAAGGAAGAAGCTATTGGAAATACAGTTGTCATTGCACCAAAAGATCAACCTGTTAATGCATAATACAACCACATGAAACATAGAATCCATGAGAGGCAGTTAGGCCATGTCACAAATCCGTCACTTGTGCTGCACAACACAAGGTGACCAAGGGCGCACACCTTGCAACAATCCCCCCAGCCCAAGCATGGGGTTTGAACCCATGACCAAGATTTGATACCACTTGTTGGAAACATGGTTATCGTAACACCAAAAGATCAACTTGTTAATTCTTGATACAATCGCGTGACACATAGAATCCATGGGAGACAGATAAGACATGTCACAAACTCGTCGCTTGCGCTACACAATACAAGGCAACTAAGGGCACACACCTTGTAACAATCCCCCCAGACCAAGTGGGGGGTTTGAACTCGTGACCAAGCTCTGATACCACTTGTTGGAAACACGGTTGTCGTAACACCAAAATATCGACCTGTTAATTCTTGATACAATCGCTTGACACATAGAATCCATGAGATGCGACTAAGCCATGTCACAAACTTTTCGCTTGCGCTGCACAACATAAGGTGACCAAGGGTGCACACCTTGCAACAGAAGCACCAACACTGGATTCAAGTGCAATAGACTTGGCTATTTCTTTCTTTCTCCAAACCATATAATTCTTCTTCTTGAGTTTAGTAGATTTCACCAGAGCATTCACATTCCTACATTTGTTAGCAAAATGTCCATACTTGTTGCAATTGTAACATTTTACATTCCTCTATCCTGAATTCATTGAATTTGTTCTAAATCTGCACTGATTAGCTTTATGACCAAATTTATAGCATATGTTACAATAACCTCAAAAGGGATTATTTAGAAGTGATTCATTTACTCCATTCACAAACTATCTACAACTTCTACTTATGAATTGACTGTTGCAATTATTAGCCTTGTGTCCAAAACTTCCATAATGTAAAGCATTGAATATTTTTTCTTTCATTACACCTACAATCTACAACTTTATGTCCAAAATAATTGCATTGAAAACAATATCCATTAAATGATGAGTACCTTTGAGCATTAGGTTGTTGAACTAGAGGTTTGTTTACAACAGGTTTGGGATTTTGGACTTTGGTTGAATCTTCGTGCTTCTTCGGATCTTCCATCTTTCCCTTTCCTTTACTTTTGTCATTTGAACATTCACCAGGAAAACCTAATCCTTCCTTATCCTTGTAAGATTTTTGCATGGATAATAGTTTGTCTAATAATGCACCGCTTCCATTGACTTTTTCTTTTGACTTCAGCTTCAATAACTCTTGTTACAGTTTCTCATTTTCTTTAGTCTTCAAATTGATTATATCCTTCAATATTTTTTCCACCTTCCTACTTTCTTCAACTGAATCTTTAGGTTCACAATAGTCTCATTTGATTTCTTCAATTCCTTGTTGACTTCTCGATGCCTTTCTTTAAACTTTTGGATCTAATCTCCTAGCTTCTTCTCACATTCATTTTCCATATTAACATTCTCTTTTAAGTCTTCATTCTCAGATTCCACACCCTCCAGATGTTCAAGGGTTGTCTTCAATTCTTCCTCCAAGTCATATTCACCATCCATATCCATATAAGTCATTTGTTCAGATCAATATCTCCCTCAAGCGGTTAAGCTAGCAACTAGGGACCAAGCTTTGATACTTATTGTTGAACAGACTAGAATACTGAGAGGGGTGGTGAATCATTATTCCCCAAAACATAAACAATAAACTTCTTTTATAAACTAAAACTTATCTTAATCTTAGATGTCTTAAAAATAGAACCAAAGAGAACAACAAACTCAATCATAAGAGAGACACCAAATTTTTATACGTGGAAAACCCAAATGGGAAAAACATGGAGAGGGTTAACTCTTAAGATAATATAACTCGTGATATGGAATCACAAAAAGAGGCTCACTGCTCGGAGGGCTCACTACCCAGATTATAATGACTCATTGCTAGAGAATAACGAAATGAACTGAGAAAATTGCATCTACATATGCATGGGATTAGTTCCAATTAAGCTCAGGCAACACACCAATTGCTTGTAGTAGATCCGATAAAGAAAATTCTGTAAACAATCTACTATCTGCCTATTCTAGAAAATTGTCACACATGATCTATCCTTCTCTTTTACTCATTCAACATCAACTTTTTTTCTCTATCACTTACTACCTCACTCTTCACTTACTTCATCATAATACCTTCATCCCAAACTGTCTCATACAACTCGCATACCTCTTCCTTAAGAATGATATGATCATGCATATATATGAGTATAACGATAAGAATATTCATCAAATTGGCCTTAACAATATTTTCTCAAATAATATCTTCAATAATCAAATCACATGTTATAATCACCGGAGCTAAACATTAACATAATCTCTTAAGGCCGTCTTGATGCAAAATAAGCATATCATTAAAATTCTACAATAGCATTTTACCGAAGCACGATGATCACAATCCAACTCAACATTACGAGGTTAAAGACATGAACAACTAATCATCAAAAATCAAGAAAATAGAGGAAATCACATGAGGATCTGCTCAATACTACATAACCGAATACATTTTAGGAGCACAAAAATCTAGAGCATGACTTTTGAAGCACCAAAATCATGAATACAAAAATCTTAACTAATAACAATAGTCACATAAAAAATGGTACTACCATATCTGCATAAAGACCCAAATGCAAAGGACTACACTCCTAAAATAAATCACTGCATGAATGAATGGAATACAAAAATTGATTGCCACAACCAGCACCAAATCTTTCTTATCAAGATAAAAGTATCTTCATACTAACAAAAGATATTTTCAGAGAAATAATCATGTTTGCGACATATCAACAACAATAACTAAAATCTTCCATTTGCAACATACATACCTATCTTCCCTATTCTGCAACACATCATACATACCTATCTTCCACTATTCTACAACACATCATACATACCTAGCTTGAGACTCATCGAGATAAAGAAAAGTGTCTCATCAAGCTCCAAGTGGTGTTATTTTTTGTAGAGATAAAGGCAGTATCAACTCAGGTACTTGGTGATACATTTCAAAGCTCTCACTGAGTCTCAAGCCTTATTGATGAGCACGAGAGATGAAGCACTCAGATCTCAATGAGGTTTTCTTTTGCTTGAGTGAGCGCCCAAGGAGGGTGACCACAGTATGACATGTTGAATAATGTGGCATTCTCTAAGAGGTTCCCCTCTATTGGGAGAGTTCCTGAGTAAGTATCGATGCATGGAAAAGAGGACAAACCAAAGACAAGGTTCAAATGTTAGTATGTTAGTTTCCAATAAAAAAACCCAAAACAAATGAACTAAAAATCATTCCAATACATACCAAAGGAGATTAAAAGCATAAATGAAGCATGGAAAAAAGAAAAGAAAAGAGAAGAGCCTCCCTAAGATGCTTCCATGATGACTTTGTTGCTCCTCCCTTGTTTCTCTCCTCTCCAAGATCCAAATGAGTGCAACTCTTAGTTATTATCACTAACCATGGATGCCAAATGGAGATTTAAGATGGTTGAAAATGAAACACAAATGCTTATGCAAATGCAAAGAGTAATGCTATGAGAAAGCTCAAGTATCTATGCTAATTCTAGTATAGTAACAATGCTCTAATGCTTCCTCTTTTGCTTGAGCAATGAGGCTCTATTTATAGGCAAAATAGAAGATTGGATGGTCAAGGTTGATCTGGTTTGTGGAGGGCCAGGATTGCAAGATTCATGTTCCATGTGATGGTTTTCAACCCAATCTCATGATGACAAGTGTTAGTATGAGATGGCTTGAGAGGAGAGGGAAGGAGCATTTAATGCCCAAGAAGGCATGAGTGTAACCTCATGTGGGTTGGGTTATTGGATAAAAGTATTATCTAAGGGTAAGGTTATTATCTAATGGGTAAAATCTTAAAGCTTACCCATGGTTAAGCCTTGACTAAAGGGTCAAGACCCATGCGGGTTAGTGTGTTGAAGAAGGAAAGCATTTATGACTCTATAAGAATCTTAGAATGGTTGAGATGATGGGTTGGGGGTTAATTTTGGCTTAGGATTGTGTAAATGATTAGAAGAGGGATTAGGCTAATTTGGAAGGGTTTAGAAGAATCTAGAAGGGGGTTAGAGGAATCTAGAAGAAGTTTAGTGAGAAAGTGGGTTTGGAAAGTGGGTGAGGATAAATAGGCCTTTTAATTAAATGTTTTATTTAATTAAAATAGGTAGTGTAACTTGCATTTGTAGGAGAATGCAAGTGGATGACATTTTTAAACAACTAATGATTTATTTAAATAGGGGTTTGATTAGGGATTTTAAATAAATATTTAATTTATTTAAATGAGTGGAAGGGGGAATTAAATTAATTTATTAATTTATTTAAGTAGGATAGAAGAATAGGCTAATGGTGAATTAATTAAACGTAAATTTAATTAATAGAGGAATATTAGTGCATTAAATAAATATTAAATACTCATTTAATTCATGGATAGATTTATGTGTCTACATTTTCCCCTCTTTGAGACAGTACAATTTATCATGCCATTTCAAAGAAAAATTGATAGGCATGAGAAAAATGCTCCTAGGATGTTAGTTAGTGGGTTGGTATGCCCCCTCGAGAGACGGGCCAATTTTTTTGGAAAATCATGTGATCTCTTGGAAAATAGAAAGAAGTGTGGGGATGATAGATAAGAAGAAATTGGATTAAATGGCGAAAGAACAAAGGAAAATAGGGGTAAAATGGAGAAACGACGAGGCATGGAAGTTCTTGGGGTCCATGGTGGTGAGCGGAGTGAAGCGGGGGTAGGGCTAGGTAGGGTATATTAGGGCAAGAAGAGGAAAATTGGTCTCATTTGCACACTCCTCCATAGCGATCCAGACCTTTGATAGCGATCCGTTTGGAGCATATTGTGGAAGAGAAGTTGGTGTTTTCGATCGTAGATCACCACTTTGAGCACATCCAGAGGTACCAACGACCAACCGACTATGAACCCCTAGTAAGTCCAATTCAAACCTTTGTCATTTGAGCTCATTTATGGCTTGTTTTAGCTAGGGAAAAATTTCAGACGACAAAGGCGCTAAAATCCTGTTTTAGTGCTTTTGTCGCTCAAAGTAGCGCTATTGTGCCGTTATAGCGCTTTCACTAAGTAGTTTTGGTGCTATCATTAAGGTAGCGCTATTGTCCAGTAGTTTTAGCGCTTTTGATTTTCTTGGTTATAGTGCTTTTGTTTTTTCATGGTGTGTGATCATTTTTTAGCACTTTCGTCGAATAGGGTAGCGCAATTGTATATTTGATTGAGCGCTTTTGTTTTGTTTAGCATATTTGTGCATTTTGTTATAGCATTGTTGTGATGTTTTAGCATGTTTGACAAGTGTTATAGGATTTTTGTCACTGTGTTTAGGACAATCAGTGTCGATTGCCCCAGTTTGACTGTAGTGTTGACGGTTGATGTCACTATTGCTATTTATGTGTGTTTGAGAATCAGTGTATTGGTTGAGACTAGGCAATTGATGTAAATGCCTATTATTAGTCTAGGTGTATGTGAGTCAAATTACTCGATGAGACTTGAGATACTTGATGAAAAGTATCTATTGAAGTCTAGGTAGTAGCAGATTATGCGTAGCAAGGACGTTGACATTGTCATTTGATTGTGTTTGTAGGAGGACCTAGGTGTATTGTAGATGCAAGAGAGGCATCTAGCCACTGAGTAGTTTCATAACAAGATGACTGACCTGGAGGTCGATTGCATATGTTTTAGCAATTTGTTTGATATGATGCATCTACCTGTGATTTAGACGAATCATGGATTGTTGATTGCGTTGGCCGAGAGATGGCACGAGACTTGCTCCTTCCATTTGGCAATGGGAGAGATGTTTGTAGCCTTAGAGGATGTCTGGAGGATCTTGCATATTCTCATCACTGGCGAGTTGGTGACATATGATAGGGCGATGGGTAAGGTGACGCTATGACAAATCTTCTCTTACCTAGAGTTGGAGGTATATGATGGGTCAGTCGCGTGGGAGAATATCATAGATTTATATGAGCCACTACATACGGTGCTATCAGGTATTATTGGAGGGCCTCTATGCACAGATCGAAGATCTCATGAACTCACTGTCAGCTGGGAACAAGTTATTGAGCAGATGGCTAGTGAGAGCACCTGATTTGCATGAGGCCCATGCATCTTAGCACTTTTGTACAATGACCTACATGATGTGATGTACCATGGGATTACATCACTGGGGGTTGGGATTACTTTGTTCCTTATATGGGCATGGGAGAACTTTCCCATCACTCGTTCAGTTGGCATATACATGTACATGTATGGTGGTTTGATGACACAACCCCAACTGGGGAAGCTGGAGTATTGGCGGTGGGCCTTAGATGATTTGGACACAGTGATCTGGCACCCTTACCACAATTGTGAGCCATGTGAGGATGATGTGGAGGCCATGCCATATGTTTACACAGTTCAGTTTTTGATTGGATGCACATCCGATATTATAGAGACATCTATCGGGCTGCATCATGAGACAGTTTGGGCGGGTCCAGGTTATGCCATGGGGTTTGGGAGAGTATGCTTGAGTTGTACAAGAGAGATTCCAGTGGGGGCTAGTATTGCCATATGATCAGGCATTGGCAAAGTTTCGTTGGTTGCAGCCGAGGCCATGGCCATAAAGAGTAGATGTGGTTGATGCAGGAGTTATAGATGAGTAGGCAAAGTATCTTGCAGTGCATCCCTTTTTGCACATTTTAGATCCTGCAGAGCCAGTGCCACCTTTTGAGGATGATCGAGCACCAAGATAGGGAAGGAGGAGGAGGAGGAGATTAGATAGGGGAGGGGGAGGTGGTGGAGGAGGTTGAGATGGGGGAGGAGGTAGAGATGGGGGTGGGGGAGGTGGTAGGGGCAGAAGTGGGTGCCCTGTGCAACAAATACAAGCTCCACCTGGATAGGTTCCAACAGTAGTAGGGGGGAGATTGGAGGGTGAAGGAGGAGCAGGTGTAGATATGGGGGGAGATGCAAGAGGTGTAGAGATGGGTGGGGGAGGATAGGGAGACCCGTATGAGGTTATGATAGTGTGGTTACAGACTTGGCTTACCACCATAGAGGATCAGATTCATGACCTAGAGGCATAGTCAGATGATAGGGATGTAGAGATTACTGCCTGGTATGTGCATTTGTTTTCCCAAGGGGCCGAGCTCATTGTAGTTTTGAGGGAGAGAGATGAAGCAGTAGACAAACTAAGATAGGCATAGGACAGGATTCGGGTGCTAGAGGGAGTTTAGGGACAGGGCCCTACAGGTGAGGTGATGAGAGAGATGCGGCGAGTTGGGGTGGAGATTGACTACTGGCGGGGGTTGTATGAACAAGTAGTGCCCAATAGTTAGGGGGCTATGAGTTATTCCTATATATGGTGGGCTTGATCAGAGTGCTCACAGAGAGGCCAAAGTATCGGGGGTGTGATGGGTCCTCCTTGATGAGGTGGCGATGGTTGTGGTCACTCTACATCTGACGAGAGTGCCATTTGAGTTATATTTTTGTATTGTTATGATATTGACACTTGGATGGCTCTTGGTAGCCGATATTTTTGACATCATTGTATTTTGACATATGTATGCTTTTTGGATGAGAGATATATGATGAGATCCCATTTTTGGTGACAATGATATAATATGTATTATGTGATGATGTGATTTCCTTATGCATGATGATGTTGATATGTGATGGATTATCAATGTGATTATGATGATACTTGTATTAATGCTCAGGCTGTGATGGATGTAGATGATTTTATTCATGATTTATTACCATGATGGATATTTTTATGTGATGATGTTGATTATTTTTATATTTATGATTTAATGTGATGACGATACTAATATGTGGATGCAGGTTATGTTGATGTATGTTATGATGCTTATGTTTTGCAAATGAGTTTTGATTTATGCTATGGCCATGCTTATGATAATGTATGGTATGTAGATGTAATTAATGTTTTATGCTATGCATAATGTAGATGCCTATGATGTGATGAGTGATGTATACCTATTGATGAGATAAATGATCTAGATGATGTAACATAGATGCAAATGATGTTTTTAAGATTTTATGCTTTGATGTTTATGCATATCAAGCGGATTTATGATGTGAATACATACTTGTGGATATATATGTTGTGCAATGTATGGCTTAATGTGATTAATGATATATGAGGATGTTGATATGTGATGAACGTTTATGCAATGATTGAATGATGTTGGATAAAATAAAAAATGTAATATGTGTACTTTATGAATGCTCTAAATGATGATGATTTTTTTCTAAATGATGAGATAATAAATGATGATGATGATAGTGATAGATTATATGATATAATGAATGACCTGATAATACTATTTGATGATATTAATAATGACCTTAAATGATGAGATTAGATATAATGATATGGTGATAATATATGTAATGAATGAACTATATGAATTTAAATGCAATGTACTAAATGAATGCAAAGGAATGAACTAAATGAAAATGCAATGCAATGTACTAAATGAATGCAAATGAATGTCCTTTATGAATTCATATGTAATGGATGTATTAAATGAATGCAAATGAATGCCATTAATGCGAACAATTCTATAGAAGTGAAATGTAACTATCTATGATGCAAATTATCCTACATGATGCATAAATGCAAATGTGCCAAAAAAATGAAAGTATGAAATGGAGATGTGAGATGATGTATCAAAATACTCCATCGTGATTGTTTTCAAGATAATCCTTTTATACTAAACTTCCTCATAGCCACCCTATTCAATTGCAGATGCATGCTAACAAAAGATATTTACAAATGTATGAATGAACAAATGAATGCGCGATATGCAATAAAATGCAATATAAACAGATGAGATGAAATGGCGATCCATGGTTTATTCAGAATGCTTAATTTCCTCATTGAGAATGGTAGTATCGATCTTGGCTGAGGTATCAGAAACCAAGGTAAAGTGTTTCACTTGTAAAAAAAATCGCAGACAGGGAAGATTCCCCTTCATTCTGGTTCATATACATATGGTCGAGGTATACGCTATAGTCAATAAGCCATAGTGATCCATGACTTCTATTTCTACATAGGATCTCGTAGCTTGGTGAACTTCCCACGTAGACACCATTAGTAAATGCCCCATAACTTCATTGGAACATTTTGTAGACAAAAAAAAAAGAAAAAGATATCATGTACCATCTTGGCCACTCTAATCACTTGTAGATATCCTAGAGTAGCATAGGAACCTGATATAAAAAGTAGTAATATGACCGAATGCTTATCAACCAACAAAATCTTCTTGTCAAAGAGATATGCCACCATATTTTGTTTTGAAGGATGTATCTTTGTTTAACACGGTCTCATGTATGTGTTGCTCAGATGTTTGTTTGTTTATTGATATGACAGTTGGTCATCTTGTAGGTAGCTCAAATGTTGTTTTGCGTCTAATTGGATGTTTATGGATTGCAATGTTTTTGATTGATTTTGATGTTTTCTCATGTTTTTGCTTTTTGTTACGACATTTTCTGAATGTTTTTGTTATATTTGAGATTTTATGAATGTTTTTGGATTATTTTAGGACATTTTCCAAATGAGTAACTTGACTAATCACCAATATTGAGAATCCACTCCAATCATATAGTAAAAAGTTATCCCCAGTTAGTGTGAAAGTGTGATACGAGATGTATGAGGTAATAACCCTGACTACATATCAATAACAAACCATTATAGATAGGATGTATGAGTGATGGCTTGTCCTCTTTTCCATGCATCATTTTGGTATGAGGGTATGTGATGGTATGTCAATTTTCACCAGACTAGAGAAATATAATGTACACCTAAATCCAAAGAAGTGTGTCTTTGGAGTAACCTCTGGGAAGCTCCTAGGATACATTGTTTCCAATAAAGGAATTGAGGTTGATACCACAAAGGTAAAAGTAATCATGGAACTGCCACCTCCTAAGAACATTAGTTAGTTAAGGACATTACAAGGAAGGTTATAATCAATTAGTCATTTCATTGGACAATTTGCCAACAAATGTCATCCCTTCACACATCTTCTCCATAAGAATGTTCGTTTCAAATGGGATGAGAATTATCAATAGGCATTCCAACAGTTAAAGGACTACCTAATGACACCACCATTTCTATCACCACCATCTCTAAACATGCAATTATTATTATACATATCAACAAAAACTATGACCTTGGGAGTATTACTTAGACAACATAATGCAGAAGGCAAAGAATGTGCAATACATTACATTTCCAGAACACTGGTAGGGTATGAACTCAATCATACCCCTATTGAACAAGCCTTCCTAGCAATGATTTTAGTTGCAACCAAATTGAGGAATTACATGTTGACACACAAGATACAACTCATTTCTAAGATAGATCCACTGAAGTACCTACTTAGTAAAGCAACACTAACAAGCCATTTGGCAAAGTGGGTTATGCTTCTCAGCGAATTTGACATAGAGTATGTGGACAGAAAAGAAATCAAGGGGAAAGTCATTGCAGATTAGTTGGCCGAAGTGCCACTCATAGGAGACCATTCGCTATCTCAAATTTTCCAGCTAAGGAAATATTCACAGTCATACCAACATAGAAATATAAGCTATAATTTAATGGGTCCTACACTAGACTTGGTTCAGGAGCTGGCATTCTCTTCATCACACCTTAAGGTGATAGCATTCCAAAATCATATAGGCTCACATTCCCATGGATGAACAACATAGTAGAGTATGAATCCTTAATCATAGGACTAAGAATGACCGTCTAATGGAACTTGAAGGAGCTACAAGTCTACGGTGATTCACAACTGGTAATTTGACGAGTCAGTGATGAATACCAAACTAAGGATGATAAGATCATGCCTTACAAAAAAATGGTTGATAGTTTCAAGGAATCATTCACAGCTATCTCTTTTGAGCGTATTCCTCTAGATTAGAACAAAGCTGCAGATGCAATGGCTACACTAGCCTCTCTCCTCGATCTTCCACATAACTCAACACGCTACGAGTTCTTAGTTGAACAACTTTGGATCCCTGCTTATGATATCCCAGAATATGAGATGGTATGTCAACTCATCGATCCTAATTCCCCATGGTATGGTTAGTTTTATGCTTACCTACATGACCAAATCCTTCCACCACACCAATCAAACAATCAACAAAAAACCTTCATACGCCAATCTGCCCGATACACCATTATTGCCAAAACCCTATACCGACAAGGTCTTGACGATACTCTTCTTCGATGTTTAGAGAAAGGTGAGGTGACTATAGATTTAGAAGAAGTACTTGAAGGTATCTGTGGGGCACATTCAAGTGGTCATTCATTCGCCAAAAAGATCATACGGGCAGGATACTATTGGCCCTCCATGGAGAAAGACTCCTACTACTTTATCATAAAATGCAAAAAGTGCCAAGTTCACATAGATTTGATGCATGCACTAGTGCAAGAACTACAACCCATCACAACACCATGGCCCTTTTGTCAGTGGGGACTTGACATTATGGGTAAAATCCATCCATCTTCATCCAATGGTCACAACATCATCACTACCACAATATACTTCACCAAGTGGATCATAGCCGTTCCACTTACCCAAGTAACAGGCAAGCATATCTCTTTGTTTATCTTAAACTACATCATCTACTGGTATGGTGTACCCATGTCCATCATTATAGATAACAAGATTCCTTTCAAAAATCAGGATGTCCGGGAATTGTGAGAAGTTTCATATCCAATGTCATTTCTCCACCCCATTATACCCACAAGGAAATGGTCAAGTAGAAGCCTCAAACAAGAACATATTGAGGATCCTAAAGAAGATAGTCAATAATGCCGGTCGTGATTGGCACACTCGTCTGAATCCTGCACTATGGGCATATCGTACTAGCATTCAAACCCCTACAGGCACAATCCCATACTCACTTGTATATGGAGCAGAGGTCATCCTGCCTATTGAAGTTGAATTACCATCCCTAAGGGTCTCCTTGCACAATCTGATAAATGATGAAGAGTATTGAGTCTCACTTCTTCATGACTTGGAACTGCTTGATGAAAAGCGACAAGATGCCTACAATCACCTAAAATCATATCAATAGCGCATGAGTAGAAGCTAAAATCATAGTCATTTGAATCTTCCATGTCTTTTTTTGAAGGAAGGATGTATCTTAATTTAAGACGATCTCGTGTATGTGTTGCTTAGATGGACATAGAGTGTGTCATCACTGCAGTCTTCGGGTTTGGGGCATATCAGTTAGCAACTTCAGAAGGAGAACCACTAGCAGATCCAATCAACAACATGCATCTCAAAAAGTTTCATACATAATATGTGCAGAGCATCGAGCTCGTCAAATATAAAATAATACCAAAAACATTAAAAAAAGTCCTAAAAAAAGCACAAGAATTTTTTTTTTTTAAAAAGAAGAAAAAATAAAGAAAATAGTAAAGAAAAATCATTCATCCAAATGGTGAAAACCACTTCGTGGCTCCTTGGATAAGTACAATGGTGAAAACCTGGAAAACAAGTGTCATTCATAAAGGCTGTAGCTCCATTGTCTTTCAAACTTGTTGCGATTACATCCATTACATTCACTCATACATCCTATCTATCATAAATTGTTATTGATCTGTAATCAAGGTTATTACCTCATGCATCCCATATCACGCTTTCACACTAATTGGGGGCAAATTTTTACTAAATGATGGGAGTGGATTCTCAATATTGGTGATTCGTCGGGTTAGTCATTCAGAAAATGTCTTGAAATAATCCAAAAAGTTTCATAAAATCTCAAAAATACCAAAACTATTTAGAAAATGTCCTAACAAAAAGCAAAAACATTTTAAAACCCAAAACATGAGAAAAAATCAAAATCAATAAAAAACATTGCAATCCATAAACATCCAGTCAGACACAAAACAACATTTGAGCTACCTATAAGATGCCCAACTATAAGATCAAAAAACAAACAAACATTTGAGCAACACATACACGAGACCATCTTAAACAAGGATACATCCTTCCTTCAAAACAAGACATGGAAGATCCAAATGACTCTATGATTGTATCTTTTTCTCATGCGTTGCTAATATGCTTTTAGGTGATTATAGGCATCTTGTCGCTTTTCATCAGGCAGTTCCAAGTCATGAAGATGTGAGACTTGACACTCTTCATCATTTATCAGATTGTGCAAGGAGACCCATAGGGATGGTAATTCAACTTCAATAGGAAGGATGGCCTCTACTTGATATACAAGTGAGTATGGGGTTGCACCTGTAGGGGTTCAAATGCTAGTTCGATATGCCCATAGTGTAGGATTCATATGAACGTGCCAATTACAACCGACATCATTGACCGTCTTCTTTAGGATCCTCAATATGTTCTTGTTTGAGGCTTTTTCTTGACCATTTCCTTGTGGGTAATATGGGGTGGAGAAATAGTGTTGGATATGAAACTTCTCACAGAGTTCCTGGACATCTTGATTTTTGAAAGGTAGCCCATTATTTGTGATGATGGACATGGGTACACCATACCAATAGATGATGTAGTTTAAGATAAATGAAGTGATCTTCTTTGTGGTTACTTGGGTAAGTGGCACAACTTCGGTCCACTGGCATTAATGATGAAGTTGTGACCATTGGATGAAGATGGATGGATTTTACCCACAAGGTCAAGTCCCCGTTGACAAAAGGGCCATGGTATCATGATGGGTTGCAGTTCTTATGCTGGTGCATGTATCAAATCTCCATGAACTTGACACTTTTTGCATTTTCTACTTTCTCCATGGAGGGCCAATAGTATCTTGACTGTATAATATTTTTAGCCAATGAAGGGCCACTTGAATGAGCCCCACAGATACCTTCATGTACTTATTCTAAAGCTATAGTCACCTCACCTTTCTCTAAACATTAGAGGAGAGTACCATCAAGACCTCATCGGTATAGGGTTTCGACAATGATGGTGTACTGGGCGGATTGGTGTATGAAGGTTTTTCGTTGATTGTTTGATTGGTGTGGTGGAAGGATTTGGTTTCGTAGGTAAGTGTAAAACTCACCATACTATGGGGAATCGATACCAATGAGTTGACATACCATCTTGGATTCTAGGATATCATAAGGGGGGATCCAAATATGTTCAACTAAGAACTCATAGAGTGTTGAGTTCTGTGAAAGATCAAGGAGAGAGGCTATTGTAGCCATTTCATCTACAACTCTATTTTGATATCGAGAAATCTACTCAAAAGTGATATATGTGAATGATTCCTTGAAACTATCAACCATTTTTTGTAAGGCATGAGCTTATTATCCTTATTTTGGTATTCATCATTGCCCTATTGAATTACCAGTTGTGAATCTCCATAGAATTGTAGCTCCTTCAAGTTCCATTGGATGGCCATTCTTAGTCCTATGATTAAGGCTTCATACTCTACTATGTTGTTCATGTATGGGAATGTGAGCCTATATGATTTTTGAATGCTACCACCTTGAGGTGTGATGAAGAGAATGCCAGCTCCCAAACCATGTCTAGTGTAGGACCCATCAAAATATAGCTTCCATTTCTATGCTAGCATGACTGTGAATATTTCCTCATCTAGAAAATTTGAGATGAGCGGATGGTCTCCTATGAGTGGTGCTTCGACCAACTGATCTAAAATGACTTGCCCATTGATTGCTTTTTGATCCACATACTCTATGTCAAATTCGCTGAGAAGCATAACCCAATTTGCCAAACGGCCTGCTAGTGCTTCTTTACTGAGTAGGTATTTGGGATCTATCTTGGTAATGAGTTGTATCTTGTGTGTCAACATGTAATGCCTCAATTTGGTTGCTGCTAAAATCACTGCTAGGAAGGCTCATTCAATAGGGGTATAATTGAGTTCATACCCTACTAGTGTTTTGGAAATGTAGTATACTGCACATTCTTTTCCTTCTGCATTATGTTGTGCAAGTAATACTCCCAAGTTCATAGTTTTAGTAGATATGTCTAACAATAATGGCTTGTTTGGAGATGGTGGTGATAGAAATGGTGGTATCATTAGGTAGTCCTTTAACTACTAGAATGTCTGCTGACAATTCTCTTCTCATTTGAAATGAACATTCTTATGGAGCAGATGTGTAAAGGGATGAAATTTGTTGGCCAATTGTGCAATGAAGCGAAGAATTGATTATAGCCTTCCTTGTAATATCCTTAACTGACTGTTGTTTTTAGGAGGTGTCATTTCCATGATTGCTTTTACCTTTGCGGGATCAACCTCAACCCCTTTATTGGAAACAATGTATCCTAGGAGCTTCGCGGAGGTTACTCCAAAGACAAACTTCTTTGGATTTAGGTGTACATTATATTGCTCTAGTATAGTAAAATTTTTGTCCAGCACTAGGAGGTGACCCTCTCTTGTTAATGATTTAGCTAGCAAATCATCCACATAGTCTTCAATTAATGTATGCATCATGTGATGGAAGATGGTAGTCATTTCCCTTTGATATGTGGAACCTCCATTCTTGAGACCGAATGGCATTACATTCCAACAGTATGTACCCCATGGGCATGTAAAAGCTATTTTGTGTTGATCGTCTAGGGCAATCTTAATCTAGTTGTATCCTGAAAAGCCATCCACGAGGGATACCATTGCATGTCTAGCTGTGAGGTTCACAATCATATAAATGTTTAGAAGAGGGAAGTCATCTTTAGGACATGCTTTGTTTATATCTCTAAAATCCGTAAAGATATAGATTCCCCTAGTTGGTGTTTCCACTGGTACAATGTTGGAGATCCATTTTGCATAATCAGTGGGTCTTATGAAACCCACATCTAATGGCTTCTTAAAATCTTCTTTGACTAACAGTACGATTTGAGGGTACATCTTCTTGAGTTTTTAATTTGCTGGTTTGGCTCCTTTTGCTACTATCAAATGATGCATTACTAGCTCTAGATCTAGGTTTGGCATGTCTGCATAGGACCATGAAAAATTGATTTGTCTCTTTTGAAAGAACTCTATAAAATTAGGATCTTCAGCTGGAGTTATGATTTTGCTAGATGTATTATGTGTGGATTTTCTGGTGCCCCCAGATTGAATTCCTTTGTCTCTTCTATAAGGATGGATGATCTCTCCTAATTAGTGCTAAAGGGGAGAATGTCAAACCTTCCATCTTCAGGCGCCTCAGAGAGGTTTTCACCCTTGGATGCGTCCTTTGTTTTTATTGTTTTGGGATCGAAAAGTGCCATAGTGTGGTTTTCACTTGAGGATCTTGTTTTGATAGTAATATTTGTGACTGAAAGGTTTGGCATTCTCTCCAAAGTAAGATGCACTATTAAGCTCAATAGCATACCCATCTTTGTGATCCCCACTTGGTATGTCATTCTATAATTCAAAAAATTCTATGACTGCATCATCATTATGGAAGGTGTCAAGGTGTGGGGGATCTTGCTGGTCCCAGTCAATGAGTTCGGGGTGAATTATTGCCATTAACTTATCAATAAGGTTGAGTTCATATGATATGTCAGTTAGGGTAAGTATGGAGGAATCAAGGTCATTGTCAATACTATACTCTTTGTAATCAAACTTGGGAGGTGACCTATCTATTCTTGAAGTATCTTCAATATCCAAATCCCAAAAGGTTTTGATCCATGCTTCTCCCTTAACGCCTTTGTTTGCAAGAGTATCAAGAGAATCCTCTTCAAATTTATGTGAAGCCAAAGAACCCCATTCGTATTCATGTTATATCGTCTTGGAATCACTCGGTAGAACTCTATCACTGTATGTTATAGGGATGTCTGTAGGTGTGAAAGGTTTGTCGACAACTGCCTCAAGGGTTTTATCTGACCGGGTTGTTGATGTTTCTTGGGTGTCTGAAGTGGACAAGAGTTTTATGCCTTGAGTGACGGTTTGACGTGCAACATAACTCATTTTCTTACTCGCTATATGTGTGTACTTTAATTAAGAAGTGCTTTTGTGACTCGTATTTTCTAATCTTGTAGGTTGATCTCCAATGGACACTATCCTGCTTCTGGAAGGGATGGATTTGGAAGTGGTTCGATTTTGTTTGCATGGAGTCTTGAGCTTAGAAGAGCCTCTTGAATCAGGGTTGAATCCAAGTCTAGTTTTATCCCTTGGCTGTAATAAGGGTTTTAAGGGCTCTTGTACACCTTGTTTGTGGGATCCTAATACACTATAGCCATCATATCCCATCTTTTTCATTAGGGTAAAACCTTTACCATACCTCTCTATAAGGATATTGATTTGTTGTCTAGCTGTATCAGCAGGGTCTCTAAAGATCCATCTTTCCAAGTCTTCATCAATAGTTTCATGTTCTTGTGATCTACCTAGGGTGAATCCATCAAGTATATTAGTATTAGCTACAACAAGTGGCTTGATTGATATTTGTGGTTTTCCATGAGTCCTAGGTGAGAGGGGTAGTTGGACAACACATAAAAGCTAATTAATATTATACTCTCCTGGGCCTTTATCCTTTACTTTCATTTTTAGCTTCTCTTGTTTGGGTGTAGGGATCGATGTATTGGTGAGAGAAGTTGGGTGGATGTAGGATGATGATGTGGTGGCTTCTTTGTTGCTAGGTATTGTGATATTTTGTCGATGTCTTATATTATTGCAAAAGGAAAATGGGTTGGCATCACCAAGGATGGTAATCTCTACTCCATTATGTGCATTGATGGTAAGTGGATGGAACTGATTGTATGGCATGAATCCATGGTCTACCTAATAGAATATTGTATGGAAGAGGGAGGTCTAGGACTTGACAAACCACATTCTTCACCACAGGTCCTACCCATGCTGGTAGAGTAACACACCCTTTAGTGGAGCATTCTGCATCATCATAGGCCTTGATGGTGATCCTCTATCTATTATCAATTGCTTCTACTACATATCCCAATGATCTGATGAACTGTAAGGTACAAATGTTAAGGCCAACTCCATTGTCAATAAAGACTCACAATACTCTGTGTTTATGTATGAATCCCTCAATGTGGAGAGGAGTATTATGCGGTTATTGAAAGGACGTGTCGTCATTATCAAAAAAAGTGAGACATGGTGATGATTTGAGACTTCCAACCATGGCTTGAAATTGATTTGCATTGAGGTTGGATGGAACTGACACTTCTTGGAGAGCTTGGTCCAAGATGGTTTTATGTGAGGGTGATAGTCGCAAAATATCTTGTATGGAAATGAGTGCTAGAATCTTATCCAATTGATCCACAAGGCTATATTTTTTGGGCATGTATGCTGCTTTGGAGGGTCCTCCTTGTACAGTGATCTTGCTATGATGTGTAACAATGTTGCATGCAGGATCTTTGCCTTTTATTGTAATGGTTGCAACTTGCTCATTGGCATCATAAAGGTTATTGAAAATATAGGTATATGGTGCACGTGTATAGTTCACTATGTTATCTTGGTTCTTCCCTTGATGGGAGGGACTTCATTTTGACCATCCACTTCTATATCACCTCGATCAACAAGGTCTTGAATGATATCTTTTAACCAATGACAACTGTTTATTTTGTGTCCTTTTACTTTATTAAATTCATAATCTTCATTATCTCTCCACCATGAAGGTTTAATCTATGGTTCATAGTTTGAAGTTTTAGACAACGTGATGAGATCACAAGATATGAGTTGTCATAATATCTTTTCAAGAGGTTCTCCCAAGGGTGTGTATGTGCGATTGGGTTTGTAGGTAGGGTACCTATTTTTAGGTGCCTCTTGTTGCATATTGGGAGCTTAATTTCCTTGATTGTTTTGAGGATTACCTTGGTTGGTAGTGGGGTTGTTGCGATTATCTTCTTGCCCTACAATTTTGACTATGGGTTGAGCAATTTTGACAGTTCTTGCATCTGCAACACCATCATTAACAATGTTTTTGTTCTTGGCCCAAAATTTGGGTTTGTCACTATTGTAGGTTGGTCGTGGACCATCCTTGTTGTCATTGTATATTTTGACAAGTACCTTTTTGATAAGGGATTTCTTGATTTTAAGCCCCTGGGCTATCACGTCTTTGAAAGTGTTTGAACATTTGATGTCTAAGTAGAATTCCATCTCTTCATTTAAGTTTGAAATGAAAATTTTAACTAATTGTACCTCTGAAATGGGGAAGAAACATCTACTAGAAAGGTGTCTCCATCTTTGTAAGAATGCCGAGAATAACTCACCATTATTTTGTTTTGTATTGTAGAGATCAACCATGGAGACATCTCGTTCTATGTTATGCGAATGATGAGTGATAATTTTTTTACTAGGTCCTCAAATGTTTGTATTCCTCCTGGCAAACGTGAAAACCATTTCATGGCCGATCCACCTAAATTTTGAGGAAAGAGGCACATTAGACATGTTTTATCATATTCCACCTCTAAGCATGTGGAGTAAAATTCTCTTACATGGTCCCTTGGATCTCCTTTCCCTTTATATTTGTCAAATTTTGGTGTTTCAAAATTGTGCGGAAAAGGAGGCATGATCATGTTCCTATCAAATGGATATGGATAGATATCTTCAAGAGAATATTGCTTTTATGGACATCCTAAGTGCACTTGTTGGAAGAGGTCTTGCATCTATTGTCTCAACATATCCATTTCTATGGGAGGAGGCGGGATATTCCCTTGTTGGTAGTTATTGTCATAGTTGTGTGTATTCCTTGCCCTTCTACCATCTTGATTTCATTCTTGTTGATGGATATGTTGGGCTTGTTCAACTATATCCCTAAGTTGTGACACATCAAAGTTTTATGGAAGTTTTACTCCTTCTTGAACAAGTCTTAGAAAATGGGCGTTAGCATTTCCCCTGAGAATTTCCTCAAAGAGTCTGTTAAATTTGGGATTACTAGTTGCTTCTTCTATTTGTGCTTGTGTAGGAGTATTCGGGCCACCTCTTTTGGAAAAAGGGGTTAACGTCATCTTCTTCTTCTTCCCATATTTCATTTTGATTTTGTATATGACTTTGAGACCTAGTCCTAGCCATGTTTTAAGTGCACATTCATGGAAGTGAGGTGGGTGAAAAAGTGGGTGGTTGATTCCCTTTTTAGTTCCAAGATGATATGAGTTCGAAGTATTTCATGGATGAGTGATGTCTTTTACTAAGGTTTGGATCCTAACAAAGGCCTTTTAAAGATTGTTTTTCTTGGTTTTGAACAATTATAGCAAGGCTTTAAAAGCATAAGCTACCTAGCTTTGAGAGTATGCATTCAAAAGCTAGTTTTAACTTATCTAGATGCTTATTAATGCCCCTTAGGATGATTGATCCTATATGTAGAGACACATGAGAGTATTTTTGATTATGTGATTAGCAATATCCAAAATAACTAAGGATAAAACATTTGTGTGTTTGAGAGCGGAGTGGATTTTTGATGTGTTTGGAATGAGTGTAAAACCTTGGAATTTTTACTAAAGGACTATGAATTTGATGATTGATTTTGAAAATGATTTTGAAGTGAGAAGGATGAAAGAAATGATTCTGATGTTTTGATTTTTGGAAAGATTTGAATTTAATTTGTGGAAGATGAAAGCTTTTAGAAAATGACTTATGGAATATGGTGAATTTGGAGTATGATTTGGAAATGATTTATGGAAAATGAATGACTTATGAAAGATGGTGAATTTGAAGTATGATTATGGAAGGTATGTAAATTTGGAAATGTGATTATGGGAGATATTTGGATTTGGAAATGTAAATTTAAAATATGAAAATGATGAGTGATTTGGATGAAGAGGAAATTTGGAGAAAATTGTGATTTGGGAAATGATTCATGGAAAGGATGAGATGAAAAGATATGGAAGATGTGATTGAGTTAAGAAAATGAAATGTATGAACTTTGGAAGTGATTTGAATTTGATGAATGAAGATGAAATATAGAAAACTTATGAAATATGGAATATTAGAGAATGACTTAAGAAGATGAAATATGGAAGGTGTAAACTTTGAATCTCTAATAGGTGATTGCAGGTTGTGGAATGTATGATGGATGAATGCGTTGACCGTGATTGTGTCTATATGATAAATCTCTTCTTTGAAAGAAAACTTGTGATGCAAGGGGTTCTAGTTCAAAATTGTTAGTTATATTATAACTAAAATCGTGATAGCGATGGATGAAGGTGCGATGCTTTAACAAATTACAATTTTTGTACAAGAAACTTATTCTATTTTGGATTTTCTTTGCACTTTCCTTCTTCTTGGTTGTTTGATAGATTGACTTCTTGGTGTATTTGAGAGATTTCCAAACATGAAGCATTGATGAATTTTTCAAGTATGTTGTTTTGGTTGTTTAGATGATTGTGGGGATGTAACTTGTTTCAAATCGTTGATGATCTTTTTGACAAGAAGACACGACATGCACACAAGAACATAGAAACACTTCTTTTCTCTTGAATCTAATGAAATGCGTATGTTTAGGATCTTTTCAAATCTTCTCAAGGATATTTTCAAATCGCCTTTTGTTTTCATAGGTTTTTAACAAACGAAAGACAAATTAGATAGACTCTAGTATTGTCAAAAGGTCATTCCTAATATCATAGCTCACACTTGATACTTTGTTAGCTCAAAAAACCCTGTTACACCCTAAGGTGCTCTCATTTTTTTTCCTTTGTCCATAGTTTGAACCAAAGAGAATCGCTCCTCAATTGGATCATTTTCTTGGGAGATATATGGTGAGTGTCTTGGGGGAAGATTCTTTCCCACCCTTGCATTATGATATTACAAATGTTTGGCTAACTGACTTAGTTTGTCTTCTATGCTTAAGGCTCATAGAAAGGGTTCGGTTCGGTCTTCAATGATAAAATCCCTCAGGTGGCTTCCCAGCCTTTAGAACAAAGGCTTTATGTATCTCAAGGATACTGGGGTAAGGCTGATTAATGAGAAAAATTGTTGGACATGATTTTCATCACATCCACATTTTATTATAGTGGGTTGGATTACTTGGCGTTAGCCATTCCCTACTTAGGTCGTTCCCCTCTCACTGACCTTATGGGCTTCTTGGGAGAGTAGGCCTACTAAAGGTTTTCTTATTGCAAGAAATGAAAGAAAGAAAGTAGATAGCGAGTTTGGCTTTTTGATCACCTAATTAAGGGGAGAGCATATGCCTATCACTTTGGAATCACAACGAACACTTTTTCTTTTTATCCAATCATCGCAATATTGTCTAAATGCTACTTGGAGATGTTTCTCCAACAATCATGGGGTTCCTTTTATCCAAGATAGCAAAATGAGTTTTTCTTCTTTTTAACCAATAATTTCAATATTTTGAACCTTTTGAGAAAAAACTTTGAAATTGAACCTGGTCAACAAAATAAAGTTGTGTATTCTTTGTAGCAAAAATAATAAGTGAGGTTCCTTTTAAAAACCAAAGTAAAATGGAATTCTTTTTAGCTTTGCACTAAAGTGAAAATGAGGTTCATTTTAACCTTGCAAAAAGGAAAGTTTGTCTTGTTCGTTTTATAATGCACCAAAGTAAATGTGACCTTCTTACAAAAAAGAAAGTTTGGATTGTGGTTCTTTGTTAGCCCTTTGCAAGAAAGAAATTGGGATTCTTTTTAAAACACCAAAGAACAAGTGAAATTATTTTTATGCACCAAATGGATAAGTGAGGTTCTTTTTAGGCCTTTGCAAGAAAGTAAAGGATGAATTCTTTTTAATCCCCTTTGTAACAAAAAGTAAAGATTGAGGTTCTTTTTGAACACCAAAAACAAATGGAGTTCTTTTTAGGTTTGCACCAAAGTGAAAATGAGGTTCCTTTTAGTCCGTTTGTAAACAAAAAAGTAAAATTTGTAACAAAATAAGTAAAATGAATTAAACTACCTCCTTCAAAACCTCACAAAATGTTAGAACCTGCAACAAAAACACTCAAAATGTTATTCCACATGGTGGGCTCAAAAGGCTAAAAAAATTCTTTGAGGTTACAAAATTAACTCATCATCCGTTACAAAAGCACTAAACTGAGACTTGGAACAAAAGCGCCAGACAGAGAACATAAGCGCTAAAACAAGCCACAAAAGCGCTAAAGTAGATCAAAAGCACTAGAAAAGTAAAAAAAAAGTGCTAAATAATAAGCAGCAAGACAACTTACAAAAGCACTAAAACGCGTGACAAAGGCGGTAGAACGCATGATAAAGTCGCCAATTTGGGTGATGAAGGTGCTAAAGCATAGCCCGTGCGTGAAAATCTGCAAGTTTCAAAAGGGTTAGCTAAAATTTTAACTTCTTAGTGTTGAATTCACACCGAGTTCACCAAAATGATGCATTGAAAAGAGGACAAGCCAAAGACAAGGTTCAAATGTTAGTATGTTAGTTTCCAACCAAAAAACCAAAAACAAATGAACTAAAAACCATTCCAATACATACCAAAGGAGATTAAAAGCATAAATAAAGCATGAACAAAAGAAAAGAAAGGAGAAGAGCCTCCCTAAGATGCTTCCATGATGCCTTTGTTGCTCCTCCCTTGTTTCTCTCCTCTCCAAGATCCAAATGAGTGTAGCTCTCAATTCTTAGCACTAACCATGGATGCCAAATGGAGATTCAAGATGGTTGAAAATGAAACACAAATGCAAAGAGTAATGCTATGAGAAAGCTCAAGTATCTATGCTAATTATAGTATACTAACAATGCTCTAATGCTTCCTCTTTTGCTTGAGGAATGAGGCTCTATTTATAGGCAAAATAGAAGATTGGATGGTCAAGATTGATCTGGTTTGTGGAGGGCCAGGATTGCATGATTCATGATCCATGTGATGGTTTTCAACCCAATCCCATGATGACAAGTGTCAAGATGAGATGGCTTGAGAAGAGAGGGAAGGATCATTTAACTCTTGAGAAGACATGAGGGTATCCTCATGTGGGTTGGGTTATAGGATAAAGCTATTATCCAAGGGTAATGTTACTATCCAATGGGTAAACTCTTGTGCAAAGTTTACCCATGGTTAAGCCTTGACTAAAGGGTCAAGACCCATGTGGGTTAGTGTGTTGAAGAAGGGAAGCATTTATTACTCTGTAAGAGTCTTAAATGGTTGAGATGATGGGTTGGGGGTTAATTTTGGCTTAGGATTGTGCAAATGATTAGAAGAGGGATTAGGCTAATTTGGAAGGGCTTAGAAGAATCTAGAAGGGGGTTAGAAGAATCTAGTAGGGGATTAGTGAGAAAGTGGGTTTGGCAAGTGGGTGAGGATAAATAGGCCTTTTAATTAAATGTTTTATTTAATTAAAATAGATAGTGTAATTTGCATTTGTAGGAGAATGCAAGTGGATGACATTTTTAAATAACTAATGATTTATTTAAATAGGAGTCTGATTAGGGATATTAAATAAATATTTAATTTTTTTAAATGAGTGGAAGGGGGGAATTAAATAAATTTATTAATTTATTTGAGTAGGATAGAAGAATAGGCTAATCGTGAATTAATTAAATGTAAATTTAATTAATAGAGGAATATTAGTGCATTAAATAAATATTAAATATTCATTTAATTCGTGGACAGATTTATGTGTCTACAAGTATCAAGAGAAAGTTTGTAGAAGATGAAGAGTCCAACGTGTCAACTCAGGACTCGATGAGACTTCTTATGCGATTTCATTGAGTGCTCGAGAGAGAGAAACAAAAGACTAGTGATTTCAAAATCCAAATACCATTGTGCATACAGTAAGACTGTAGATGACTCTTGACCAATTTGATTGATGAAGGTCCTCTTGGTCAAAGGAGGTTTGAATCAATTGAAAGTCGTTGATGCATTTTGACCAATGATAAATATTTGGAGGGGAAACATGCAAAGAGCATCAAAAAAGTGATAGGTCGAGAACTTGATTTTTATGGTCAGAAAATAGGAAGATCCTGACAAATAGCCTACAAAAGATCATCACTAGTAGGGATTATCAAAGGACTTATGTGTAATAAGCTCAAGGAAGGACGTTAGTGGCATGAAAATTTGCATGAGTATGAATGATGGATTATTCCTGAAGGAAGAATTGAACTGGAGGTTAAGTATTCATAGTGTATAAGTTCAGATCATTTGAAAAGACAAAAAGCAGAAAAGACGTTTTATATGCATGATACAACAAGCTTGGATATATCTAGAGCTCTTAAATTCAGGATGTCAAGTTTTTTCTTAAGTTGGTGACTGATGAGTTGGTCAAGGAACATTATAAGTATTTACCTCTATGCTTGTTTAAGAGTAGTTTCAAAAATGGAGTGCCTATGTGCAAAAGCAGGTTGTCTGCTCACAAGATGTAAATTCAACGACACTAGGTGGAGAATACTTCAGTAAACTACTTTGTAGCTAAAGGGATATTGAAATTGTAGAAGGTAGCTAAAGGGATATTGAAAGGTAGCTATAGTTGAAAAATGCCTTTCAAAAGATACCTACCTTTATCCCTTCATCATCTAATGACTAGGAGGCAAAAGGGACGAGGAGGAGAAGAAGGAGGATATGGGAGAGTCAACTCTAGCAAAAAGTCTGTTTAGTTAAAATTGATGGCTAAATTTGGACCCCCTATTCTCATTACAACATCACTCTATGAGTTCCTCCAATAGTTTGTATAGTGAGAATCTTGCATCTCCAATGCCATCAACAATGCGATGGTGGTGTGGCTCAAGTAGTTGGTTTTCAATGACATTTAATTCTTCACTAGGATGGTTTCTAGTGCACAAAGTCTGATAAGTTGTCCTTTTTTGTTTTAGTTTTCATATCGAGACTATTTCTTTTTCATGTGTATAAAAAAATATGTGTCAAATGAGAATATGCCAGTTCTAAACAACCTGAAGCTTGTTGCATTCCTTACTCATATAAAAGGAATTCCAAGGCTGTAAAAAAGGGGCTAGTTCGTGGAAATTTTTGGGGCTCTATTGGAAGGGTAATAGTAGTGCCTACGTTAGGGGAATGAGCCTAAACAATGAAGAATACAAATATTCTCCTTAGTAATATCAATTAGTTCATGAAAAGTCATGGAGATTTTGCAAAAATTATCTCCATATTGTATTTCTTCATCTTACATGAATAATAATATTAAAATTTTTGTTATTCGTCTTTGCAAAAATCTTGTGAATCTTGTTTGTGGGTTCTTTTCAAGGAAGATTATAAATTCCTGCATACGTCTAATAGTAGGTTTAGGAATATAGTTTGGATATGTAAGAATTATTTCCGTAATAACAATAGGGGTTGCATTAGAGTTAGGCATTAATGCCATAAATACTCACTAATTAAGATAAGATTCTATTTGATGTTTTCATTTGGATGTGGGTTTGACTCTACACCCTGGGTTAGACAGTGGTCCGTAAATCTTTTAAAACCGACTCAGAAGAAAAACAAACAATTTGCAAAATCTCGTTTCCTTCTTGTTTTTGTTTCCTTTTTGATTATTTAAATCTTCAACATGTTTCTACGTTGAATGTTTAAATCATAGGATGTAATCAGAAGAATACTATATGCTTATCTTTTAGGAGTATAGAATGGAAAAGCTAATTTAATCATTCTCAGTGATTATAAGAAAGAAATGGGATCAGTATTGGGTAACTGTGAACTATGAACACCCATTGTTTATGAACCTGAGAATTATCCACCAATAATTACTTTTAGTTGTTGTTTATTGATGATTTCATAATATTGTATGAACTTGTGAATTGGGAACATCCTCCTTAGTTTGGTCGAGCTCAAAGTGAAGAAGGCTTGTTTAGCCTTGTTAATGCTGTGTTTTCTTGTCCTCAATATGAGGATAGAGTCAAATATATGACCTAGATTCTTAATCCCATGTTTAGGTTTTATAATTTCTTGTAGGATTGAGGGTAGAAAGAAAAATCATCAACATGACCTTGCCCTCTTGTCTACCACCTTGTTTTCCCTATTTTGGGAGGAAAATGGTACTTGGTGTTCCTTTGTCTAGGGCACCATGGTCACCCTTAAACATGCCCTAATTTAAATAGGACTAGGAAATTTCCTTCCTCGATTGATTTTGGTCATCGTGCCTCAATGTGACCATTGGAAGTTTTCCTAATCGATAATTTACCCAGGGAAACCTATATAAAGACATCCTATCATTTCATTTAGATCTCAAACTCTAAGTTAAATTCCTTGCATAATTGAGATTATTACATGTAGTCATTATTAATCATTCTCCAACATTAAAGGCAACATTTCATCCCACTATATCCTTCAAGCATCATGGAGAAAATCACATCAATCCCCATGCAAGCATGCGTGTTTGATTAGGTCATGTTCATGTTATGTCAATTCATGTTATTACATTGAAAGAGCATCACATCATCAAATTCAATCAGTCATTGCAGATCTAAGGTATTATGTTATAACATATATTTAGTATTTTAATTACTATTTCAATCTAAGGTGAATTCCAAAACTAGGGTTTGACCCGAGTCAATCCCCCATCAACAACCCTATTTTTTTTTTTTGTGTGTAGGGAAATTGTCTCCATAGTTTGAGTAGATGATGATAATTGAAAAAATTTTGAAGGCACAAAAAGTAGAGGGTCATGATGAATGATTCCCCTCATTCCTAAGAATTTTTGATGACCTTCCAATAGTGAATTTTGTGTATCATATTGATATAAAAACATCCAGTCTGTCTACCCTCTATATTCAAAGGACCAAGGCAACCCTCACCCCTTGGTACTGACAAATCAACCCAAATCTTCCGTCATAGGTTCTGATCCATTTTCCCTCCTCAGATAAAGATTTACAGCTCTGCTTGATATCTGGAACATCCCGTTACAATTATTTTATGTCTATTTCTCATTGTTTGTCCTATATCTAGCATTATAATTCAACCCTAATTATAATTGAATTTCAACTCTAACTAGGGAAGGACTAACCTAATCTAAATTCAATCCTTTTAGGATTGGATCAATCAAATTATCTTCCCTTAATGTGAGGTTAGTTCAAGGTGAAATTAGTGGCTTTATTATCAATCTAGGTGGTGAATCCCTAATTCCTACACCTTACAATAATGAACATTGGAGATAGGCTTATTCATTTTTTACATAGCTAAATTAGCAAATAACCTATTTTCACCTCGCTAAATTATTTATGATTGTCTATAATAAGGGCTTATATATTCTTTCTATCACATTTTTGTGATGATTCAAAAGATGAGCCTAATACTTGACATATTTGTAGCATTGTACATTGTAACCTTGTACAAATTACACCACTTTTTGTGATCCGTCTTAGCTCTCTCCCAAGTCCACTTTTAGCCTTTTTACCTTAAAATTGATCTCATCATTTTTATTGGAGAACTAAAAATATGCCTTGGGCTATGCAGTCTTATCTCCCACTTGTTTTCTATGTTTTTGGTGGATTGATCCACCTAGTATGTCCTAGTCTAGAATAGGGGCGCCTGGGGCATCTTGGTCCTCCTTAAACAAGGCCTATTTTGGGTAGGTTAGTGCAATTCTTCCCCCCAATGATTTTGGATCTTGGTGTCTCAATTTGACCATTGGAGGTCAGCCTAATCGATAAATTGCATTGGTAACATTACATAAGAGCATCCTTTTGATTCATTTTCATAACTTCATCTTCCCCATCATTCATGAATCCATATCAAGAAACATCAATAATCTTCAAGCATTTAAGGAAACATTTCATTCTACCATATTCTTCAACCATTTCAACATCATGGAGAAACAAATCTACATCAACCTTCATGTAAGCATGTGTGTTTGATTAGGTCATTCATGTTCATGTCATGTCAAGTTATATTATTTCATCAACACTTATGATTACATTCAAAGAGAATTACATCATCATCCATTATAAATTACAATATATTTGAGGTATATCATTTAACATTTACTTTAGTATTTCCATTTCCAATTTTAATTCAATTCAAGGGTTAATTCAAAACCCAAGGTTTGAATTAGGCAAACCCTTATCAACAACACCTTTTCACTTCTTTTTGTGTGCAAGTGACATATTCAAAAGCTATGAACAAAGATTATAACAAATAATATGACAATGATTAGATCCAAAAAAAATGTAGATAAGTTGGGGAGAAAATACCAACCACAAGAGAAGGGGGTAATGTAGCTAGATGGTATAAATGTTAACATAGTTGGTGTCACCAAATAATTGAGCCTTACATTGGACACATGTCCAAAATTCTCCATACCTCAATATATTTATGTCATAGAGTTCCCTACATACTTTTCCATTTGTTTATCTAGGGATTTCACTTCTAAGATAGGTGACTATCTATCTTTAGATTGGTCTCACATGCTAATAAGGAATATACATGGCACACAAGTTACTATAAAATCAGAAAAAATAATAAAAGACCACATTGAAACTTATGTTCCCATGGCCATCAATGCAAACTGCACTACTTTAACCAAGGAAACCATCCTAGAGCCAAAGAATTGGACACTCAAGTTGAGGGTATACTTGATGCATGTTGGCATATGGACACTCCAATGAGACATTGTGTGTGATTGAAGGTTTTGTCATTTATGGCAACCTTGCAATCCTATGGTACTAGCAAGACATCATATCGACAAAGCATTATTCAAGCAAGACAATGCACCGGCCTCAACAAGATCACTCTACACTGGCACCGGCACCGGCACCGACACTGAAGAAAAGATGTATACTGGCACAGAGGCCGATAGGATTTTTTTGATATGTAATATTTTGTTTATTATTGTAAGCTGAATTGGAAAATTGTAAAATGACTCTTGTATATAAAGAAGATCATTGTAGACAATTGTAAGGTAAGTAAATGAGCATAAAGAAAATTATTAGGCAGACCTAATGTGCGAATTATAGGTCAAGGGTATATGTAAAGAACAGAGCAAGAACCGGTACTGAATCTGGCATTGGAGATGCTATTATAAAGCAGTACAGATCATTGGATTAGTATAATCCTCATTGTAAGTTAGTGTGACTTCTCACTGAGTAGTGTGCTCTAGGCAATTGGCCTTCCTTCATGTGCAGGCCCCTATTGTAAGTAATATTCTCTTATTGGCCAGTAAGTGAATATTGTGGGTTACAAATCCCACCAAGGTTTTTTCCACATTGGGTTTCCTCGTTAAACATCTTGTGTTATGGTGTTCTTTTCATGTGGATGTTTTTGATTTTGTTTATTACATTAATTCTTGCATACCAGTACACTGCTACTTTATGTTCTGTATGTTTTAACTTAAGAAAATTTGACTACCGGTCAGATACTGATTCACCCCCCCTCTCAGTATCTGTGGGAACCCTAACAATGCACTCTTAGATGAATGGGTAGTTGAATACAGTCATAATGATCCAAGTAAACAACTAGAAGAGGTAGGATTTAGGGTCTACTTAATGCGTGCGTCTAATTCTTTTATGTCTAACATTTAAAGGAATGACAAACATCAATCTAAGCAGTAGGGTAATGAGGTTTGAAAGTCGTATTTTGATGGGTCAAGGAGGAAAAATGGTGTCGATGGAGGTTGCATGCTCATAACTCCTAAAGGTGAAAAGTATTACTCTTCATTTAGATTCACTTTTAGCTGCACTAACAATACAAAAGAGTATGAGGCCTTAATTCATGACCTACAATGGGAAAATAAGAGGAAGATCAATAGTATTTAGGTATTGGGTGATAGTGATCTTGTTGTAAATTAGGTAAGAGGCCTCTATGTGACTAAAAATGATGATTTAAATTCATATAAGCATAGGTTGTGAGATTTTATAGAAGATTTTGATGCTTTTAATTTGCTATCTATACCTAGAATTCATAATAAACATGCTAATAGACTAGCTGTAATAGGGGCTCAATATGATATACCAAATGATATCAACAATGGTAGAAAAAGGCTGTATTTCTAGGTTGTAGTAAGATATTATATATTTGATAATAAAATTCATTGGCAAGTGTTTGATAGTGATCAACAAATAGTGAACTTTTTGAGGTAAGAAACAAAGTTCTTACCTAGAAATCAAGAAAGGTTGAAATAGTAGTATGCAGATCAGATTGTGCAACTAAAAATAAATAAGTTACTTAAGGAACTAGTTACTTTGGAGTCCATATTTGATTCAAATGACCAAGGAAAGAAAAGGATAGTATGAAAATCAAACAAGAGCATTATGAAAAGGTGAAAATCTTTAAAAGAAAACTCCTCAAGCTTGACAAGGTATGTACTCAAAAAGAAAATGAGTCTTTTGTGAAGCTTTGTCAAGAATATAGTGATATCTTTTCTTGGTAATATTTTAATTTAAAAGGTTTTGATCCCAAGATTTCTCAACACACTATTGAGCTTGAGCCTATTACCAAACCACTGAGATAAAAGAAAAGGCCTCTCAACCATAAGCTTAAACCTTTCATGATCAGAGAGTTGAACAAACTAATTGAGAGTAACATAATATTTCCCATTAAGCATACATCATGAATATCTAATCTAATGCCTACATGGAAAAAGAATGGGGAAATCGAGCTATGTGTGGAATTTAGGGATCTTAACCAAGCTTCCTTTAAGGATCACTATCCGCTTCCCTCTATGGAGAAAATTTTACAAGTTATTTTAGTATCTAAAAGGTTTTCTTTGTTAGATGGTTTTCAAGTTATAACCAAATCTCGGTGAAGGAAGAAGACCATTATGAGACAACTTTTACAACTAAAAGGGGTACAATGTCTTACAAGAAGATGCCCTTTGGTTTATCTAATGTTGGGGAAACATTTAAGAGGGATATGAATATGGATTTTTAGGGACTAGTTTATAAGGTAGTGCTAGTCTATTTGGATAATATCATTGTTTTTTCCAAAAATCCTAAAGAACATTTTCTCACTTCAGAAAAGTTTTTGAAAAATGTAGTAAATATGGTGTATCATTAAACCCCAAGGAGTACATTTTTGTTGTTCGTGAAGGTAAGTTTCTTGTTCATGTGGTCTCCAAGAATGGAGTCACCATTGATCTTGAAAGAGTAAGTGTTATTTTGGCTCTACCTCTAGCTGCTCACAAGAAAGGCCTACAAAGTTTCCTTGGTAGAATCAACTTAGTTAAAAGGTTTATACTTGATATTATTGATTTATTGAAGCCATTAACATTTATGTTGAAGAAGATTATGCCTTTTAGCTAGACAAACGAGGGAAAGAGAAGTTTTAAGTGCATAAATGAAGCATTAACAACAATACCTACACTTGTAAATCCCAATCTTTCCTAAGATTTCATATTGTATTCCTATGGGAAAATTGCCAATATTTCTGCTATGTTGGTATGACAAAATGAGGATGGTTTGGAGTAGCCTTTAGCATTTTTCAATCAAGGGGCTTAATGATTAGAAAGAAAGGTATACTTTTTTTTGAGAAAAATGTGCTTCTTCTTGTTATAATTTTGAACAAATTTAGGCATATGCTCTCAAAAAAATAGGTTTACTTGATGATTGCTAAACCGTGTTAAGGATTTTTTGCTAAGTAAAGATTTGAGTGACAAGAGAGTTGGTCAGATCACCAAAGTGATTGAATATGATGTGGAAATTAAGGTGACTAAGATAGTAAGGGGAAAAGGTATTTGTGAACAACCAATTGATGGATCCAATGATAGTAATAAGAATGAAGAAGAGACTCTCCTAGCCCTCCAAAATAAACCAAACGTAGTTGCACCTACTTCTCCTATAAGTTGGGTATAAGATATGGTCCATTTCTTACAAATTGGAAAGCGCCCTCAAGGAATGGACAGAGAAAAGAGAAGGTCCTACAGGCTGCAATCCATCCCATATGTTCTTTTTAATGGTATTATTTTTATAAAGGAATTTAATGGTGTGTTACTTAGATGAGTTGAAGCCGACCAAATTAACAAGGTTTCATATGAGTTTCATGAAGGAGCAGATGGTGGACATTTTTCACCTAGATAAACACTAAAAATCATGAGGGCATGCTATTATTTACCTATTTTTTTCAAGGATGAACTCTCATGGGTAAGAAAATGTAAAGAGTGTGTCACTTTTACAATGAAAAGAGAGGTTAGTAGCTCTTTGCAGCCCATTTAGTTTAAGCAATCCTTCATGAATATTTGATTGCAAGGTTTGGTATTCTTGTGTCTATCATTTCAGATAATGCTTTGGATTTTGTAGGAACAAGAATAATTGATTGGGTTGTTAGGAATGTTATTTACTTGAATACTTCTTCTAGCTATTATCCCCAAGGTAATGGACAATTAGAGTCTACAAACAAGAATCTTCTTAGGATTATGACGAGAAAAAACATAGATAATCAAAGAACATGGCATACCAAACTAAAATCAACTTTATGAGATGATATAATAATTGTTAAAAGGTCTATAGGGTATTCACCTTACAAGTTGGTTTATGGTAAGAAAGAGAGGCTACCAATTTCCCTTGAGCTCCGAGATCTTGACTTAGCCAATAAGCTTGAAATGTTGAATGAAGAACCAATGGTAGCAAGTTTGGCAGAACTAGTCAAGTGTTAGAGGAAACAAAAAGTGAAGCTTTGAAGGCAATGGAGATTTATCAAGCACAGGTCAAGAGGTATTTTGACAAGAAAGCATCTCCTAGTACCTCCAAGGAAGGGGATATAGTACTCAAATTGGATGAGCTAAAGAGCATATTGAGAAAATAGTCCAAGATTGACTTATTTTGGAGTGGACCATACATAATTTTCCAATTTGTATGGAATGAAAGGTTGATATATTGTATTGAGTTGTACATGTAAAACCTTTATTAAATGTCCCATGGTTGGACATCTGTAGATATAAAACACTTACAAGGTGCAGATCACAAATTGTGTTTCTATGAAAAACAAATTCTAGATGTGAAAAATAATATGTTTTCCTTTTAGGAACTATAATAGGCTAAAGATTTTTGTGAAACATTTATGTATAAGTAAGCAAAAATATGAATTGTGCAAGTAGTGCTTGTTATTGGATGATTGCATGAAGATAGAAGTAACATAGGTTCAATGAAAAACCTTTTAGGTGTATCACCAACACAAAGTATAAATTTAAACATTTATTCTACTTTTTCATTGAAGAAATATTAGTAGTTTAGAATAGTTTTAGGTGAAACACCAGGAGAAACCAACCTTTTTCTAGAGGTTCACCTCTATCATTAGAGCCCACACTCTGAGAGGTCATCCCATGTGTCAAAAGGTGGATAAGTTAATAGCTTAGATAAGGTGAAACTTTGTTGACAAAACTACCATTTTTACCTCTTCTCTCTTTTGATATGTTGTGTAAAATATTGTTACCTTCATGTTTGATCGAATGTTTTATTATTTTCTATGTTATCACATTGTGTGAATCTTGTTTGCAAAAGCTATATGTGTAATCTCTCTTCCTCTTGGTATTTATCAAACCCTAACCATCATGTTTACCTCTTGGAGCTAATGTAATAGAGATCTACCTATATCTTTTTGTGATTTTGTAGATTTTGTTGGCATTGAGTTGTCATTGATGTCAACCGGTATTGCAGGCAGGCTACCGGTAGAGGTATGTCATTTGGTATGAAGGAGAGTGTATCAGTATGGTGAAAGACAATTAAGGTATTGGAAGATTAACATGAAGACTTGTCAAACAGGTATGGTGGAAGACAAGTAGTTATTAAGACTATCAGTGACATCAACGGTATGAGGTGAGATGCATGTGTGTGTTGGCATGTTGAGTGATAACTGGTAGAGTTTAAACTGGTTTGGAGTTTGGCTACCTGTTTATGATGAAGAGGCAGAATGTTAAAGTAATCACAAATCACCGGAGGTGAAGATGTGCTACCGGTGAAGTGTGAACTATAGTTTATAGGAGGAGAAGGTCTCATTGGTAAAGGCATGTACCGGTATGAGTTTGATAAATGTTCAAGTATGAACCGACTATGTGTCGGTGAGATAAGTGATTAACCATTGTGATGCCATGTGGAGCTCAGGTAGCAAACATGCAAAGGTCGGTGAAGCCTCCATCAACATGGTTGTTGAAACAACTAGTCGACAATAATAAAACAACCAAAAACCATGGGATTGTAACTGACTAATGTGGCTCGAGGAAGAAAGAATAATAGAGGAAGATTACGGAGTAGTTGGTGCATGGATCAAAGGAAAGAAATCAGATTGCAAGAAGATCTTGAGAAGGAAACAACTGAGATTTTTAAGAGCCGACAAATTTCAAGGTAGAAAATCATGTATGAGATTTCTATCTTTAGCAAGTATGCATTGGATAATGGAAAATGTGTACAGTGTTAGGACGAAGAAGGCAATTGAGAGGGGGGGGTGAATTAGTTGTCTATGAATTTCAACCCAAATACAACTTAATCATACTTGATACTTAATACCGACAAATCAAACTTAATGCCGGTTAACAAATTAATAGTTAATATCAATATCGGTGAGACTTAAAGCATGAAACATAAAGAGAAACAACATCCACAACACATAACACATAGATTTTAATGTGGAAAACATGTAAAGGGGAAAAACATGGTGGGAAACCTTACCCACAATCAGATGATACTACTGCAGATAGTATGTGTATACAAATGGGGTTTGCACATGCAGGGGGTCTGCATCGCCTAGAGCACACTACTCAAATGGGAGTCGCAATGACTATAGTAGGATAATTAAATCCTAGAATAATGTACTCCTCAAAATAGCATCTCCAATGCTGGATTTAGTACTGGTTAAGCTCTGATAATCACCTTCAAACCTTCCTTGAACCTTCTCTATGGTCTTCTCATATGATCTTCAATATTCACACATACCATATTGTAATACCATAACCTTACATGCCATATCCCATATCCTATATCTCATCAATTGAGATCTTACATACATATAAAACCTAAGACCAAATGTGTAGGTCGTCTTACTAAGAATATTACAATAAAATCAATTACAAACAAGTCAAGATGTGATGCATCATGTCGGCTCAATACATTAACAACAATATCCAATTAATAAATCATCTCCATAACATGACATGCTGATCTGGAATAGATAACACATACCGGTCCATAACCTAGACCAACCTACCGGTAATAATAAATATATCAACCTGATTAGACCAATAACCAAAACACCAAAACCAAGTATCCAAACCATGTCTTTGACATGATCAAGTGTTCTCCAAATGATAACAAGTCATCCTTAGTGCCAGTGAACATAATGTGTCAGTTCAACATAACCAAAGATCTCCAGAAGGATAAGTTTTGACATCAATGAGAAAATTAATGCAACATATCCATAATACCATCATACATATGCATTCTTGGAGTACAGGTGATCGATCCAAGACAGACTAGATCAGATCTCATGTAGATTTTGTTGGGTAAAGGAAACCCTAACCGCTTCGAGTTTGAATTGTTTCTTGGCAAGAAAGATCAAGTTTAAATATGATGACTTGAGACTGTTGTAGTTGTTGCTGTAGAGTGAAGATTTGACTGATAAGGAGAAGCAATATAAAATGGTGTAGGGAACAACCGGTAGAGTGTGTATTGATCACATAGGTGACAAACCGGAATAGTCCGTGCCTGATTAAGAGTGATCAAGTGTGAGTTGAAGGTGAAAAGACATTGTGAGAGGGGATTTAGAAAAGTTATCAGCAAAGTCAAGTTGTAGAGTGGGTGGAGAGAATACAAATCGGCAGAGGAGAATATTGTAAGGTTGCAAAACTTGATTTACAATAGTGATTTCATTTGTATATCTGAGATTCATATTATTTTTCATTAAGTTGTAGCTTAGTGCAAGGGTTGTAGCTCCTTTATGTTGTAGCCTATAAATTGTGCAGGGGTTGGTGCTCCTTTGAGTTGGTTCTCATAAATCAGGGGTTGGTGCTCCTTGGGTTGGTGCCCCAAATATTGTAATCAGAGTTTCATTGTGAGGCTAGATTGGAGCAGAAGATCTCCAACATCTATTCTCACTGATGTTTTTCCCACATTGGGTTTTCCTCATATATATCTGGTGTTGTGTGATGTATTCTTGTTCATGTGTGATGATAATGTTTTAGCTAGTCCTTTCACACACTCTACTTGCATTGTTTAAGTTACCGGTTAGCATTCAACTTGTCCTCTACTTTCTCGGTATCTCTCTGTTAAAGAAAAAGAGTTTAAATCACTGATTCACCCCTCTCTCAGTGATCCATTGTGTCCAACAGATTCTCTATGCAACATTAGGAAGGAAGAAACACATATTAGTTTGGTGCATCACCACTCCTTTTCATTTTTTGTATTCTCTCTCCTTTTCCTTCTATAAGTTGATAGAGTAGGATTACAATAAGGTTTCTAGAATAGAGAGGAAGCAAACCTTCTCTAGAGATTTGACCTCATTTTACAAGGTTCTCACACCTTGAGGTTGTTTCCATTGTGTCATTGGAATGTTAGATCTAGTTAGAACAAGGTATAATTTCATGTGACAACAATAAGTATATCTTGAATTAGGATGCCTTATAGTTCCAAGAATTAGGAACAATAAGAGAAAAGTTTTGTAGATTAGTGTAAAATTTAGTGGGATCAATAAGATAAAAAATGCAACACGAGAAAATGCTAATGATATGAAATTTTTATATCACATTCATTTTGAAACTTGTTAAAAAATGATACTATATATTGATACACATTATTTTGATGCTTGAAGATGATGCATATTTTAAAAGGACAAATATGTCATGACTCTTTTCTATTGAAATTATAAAACCTTATAATTATTATTCTTAATATTGATAAAAGTATTTATTAATTAATTAACTAGATGCAAATAATGTCCATGGTAATGTCCATGGTGATGGATTATTGAGAGGGAAATATGAAGAGTGATACAAAAGGGAAAACATGGGTAGACAAGGTCGATTTGGAGTTTTCTTTTGAGTGAAATAATAGTTTTTTGTATCATGGGAAAGGTGGTAGTTGGGTCCCTTAGTGGGACTTTTAAAATAGTGAATGGGTGGACAAATTGAGACCAATACGTGAAGGCAAGAATAAGCAAGGTAATGTGGATCCATATTCTATGATTTGGGTAAGGAAGGCTAGTTTAGGGTAGAAGGATTGATAGATCTTATTAGAAATAGAGTGGAAAGGAGAAATGGATATGGGAAAGATGGTAAGAGGTAATTAGGCTTGTTATGATCCTTTTGAAAGGAGAAATGGATTTGGGCAAGTTGATAGGTGCTCAAGTTGATCTCGTTGGGTGCCTTTTAATTACACGTTAGAAAAGGGAGGTCCATTTCATGAAATCAAGCAACAATTTTGCGATTCCAAAGGTCATTATGGCTCTAGAACCAAGAGTTTTATGTTCAAGATAAAAAGGGGAAATTTTACATAGATCAAAATTTGAAGAAAAAACATGAAGGGAATGGGTGGTCTTAGAAAATCAAACAAAGTTGAAAGATCAAAGGTATCACATTTGAACAAAGAAGCATTGTCTTGACATCTAATACCATTTAGAGATTCACCTTTGGATTTTTGGCAAGAGATCTCCAATTGAATGTTGTGTTTGTTTAGATTTGTGGAGGAGATGTTTCTACTTCAGTTTTGCATAAGTAGGTTTCATTGAATTGGTATGCGTCACCATACTTTCATCTTTTATCTACAAATAGATTTGTGGTTGTGTTTGAGTTTGAAACTAAAGAAGCTAAAAATATGACTTTAGAACATTTTTTCTATTGGTACAATTTTTTTTTTATGGTTGTTTAACCATGGAATACTCATTATGCTTTGTCGATGGATTTTCCTATCATGCTTCCTCCATGGTTTTCTCTTCCCAATCTCCCTTTGGAGTTCACAAATTTGACTATTTAAAAAAAAATGGATAATCATTTGGGTATTTATAGAATCATGATATAATTTTTGAGAATGGAATTCTAACTACTAAAATATGTGTACTTGTGGAAGTGAATGCCCTTATGCCCAAATTGGTGAAACTAAAATCCATTAATTGGATTTGGCACCAATCAATTGGAACTAGATAATCTCTGCATACTAGTAAAATTTAGAAATTCAAATAAATCTTTTTAAAGCTGGGGTCTCTTAGATTTGAAATTATTGGCATGAGCAAGGTTCCCAAGGATTCTACTAATAGGGAGATAGGTCTGAAAGATGCTTATCATTTATAAATGCAACTATCCCCTCTCCATGTAGTTCAAACTCAAATAGTGGTGGATGATGAAAGAAAGAAGGTTACACTAAACCAAAAATAGGGCATTGATAGAGTCATGCAGATTACTGGAAATGTAAATACACTTGTGCATTTGAAGGTTCAGATGGGAGACTTAATCCTAGATGATTTTCCCCAACCAACATTCTTTGAGAGGGAGGGAAGCAATCAAGATCAAGGAATGGGTCTTAAAGGAGTGCAAAACGAGGATTCCTCTCTTCCTTAGTCCCATTTCTAGAGAGATTGATAATCTCTCTTTAGAAGATTTAAATGTTATTAAGAACCTTTTTATTGACAAAGAGAATAATGAGACGATCCTTGAAGGAGTTAAGGATTTGGATGCATAGTTGGATATATTACAATCAATTGATATCTTTGAAGATCCCATATTGGTGTTAGACAATTCAAATAATCGGAAGACAATTGAGAGGGGGGGTGAATCAGTTGTTACAGATTACCAAAACATTTACCAATTAAAACTTTAATGCCAGGCCCCAAAACATTAATACCAGAATGCATAAACCAAATACCGAAATAGAAGTTAAACCAATTAAGAAAGAACACCAATCACAAAATAAATACCATCCACATGACACAAAGATTTATATGTGAAAAACCCAGTTAAGGGAAAAACCACAGTGGGAAGCCTACCCATATTTAGATAATACTTCTGCAGTAAGTATGTGAATAACAATTGAGGGGCCTGCACTTGCAGGAAGGCCAACAACCTAGAGCGCACTGCTCATCACAAAAGGAGCCTCACTGCCTACATAGAAATTAAGACTACAATATGGAAGAAGTGTTTGAACTGCAAAGATAGTATCTCCTATGCCTGAGTATAGTTATAGTTAAGCTTAATAGAGAAGGAATAAATCCTCTTACATAAACCCAATTTGATCCCCAATGATCGACCAAATCCTCTACCTAAAAGATATTACATTATTCACACATTACATATCCACACTCTAAAGAAATGATCTCCATCCACCAAGTCCTGAACATGATCACCAACAACATCTTGAATCTTCACCAGAAGATGCACCGACACCACTTAGGCATATCATCAAAGATCTTCATCAAAAGCTCTGCCGGTGAAACCCTCACCGGAACCACAAGCCAAGCTTCCAAGAAAACAAGATAGCATCTGATCACCAGACCAAAACCAACTTACTGAATATGAACACGAGTATCATGAATAAGCCAATTCCATAACCAAATCATATCGAAGCCTACTGGATCCAAACCAACCAGAAACTACTCACCTACTAGGACCGGAGGGGTGCCGATAAAGTATCCAAACAACTAGTGTTGACATCAATGACAAAACATCAATGCAACACATAATTAATTCATCCAAATGGTCAACAATCTCCCCCTTTGGCATTGATGGCAACACTAGCTATGAAAAACATCTAAGTACCAAGAAATGCCAAACTTGTCTCCCCCAATGGAAGACAACCAACAATCTCCCACTCAAAGATATAGCAATGAAGTTATGAAATAAAGACCAAACTCCCCCTTTGAATGATATCTCTGTAAAGCTCTGAATTTTACATATATCTCTCCCCCTAATGTATACAACTCCTTAAATTTTCCTTTTTTACATCTATATCTCTCCCCCTTTGACATCAATACCAAAAATCTGACAAAAATATCAAAGCAAAAACATAAACTATTGAATCACAAAGCTAACTAATCCCCTTAAGAAGTAGCATCCCCACATCAGTGCCGAAAAAAATATCTTTGATAATTCATACCAGACTAATGCCAAACCGCATCAATCAAGTCTCTATAGGAGGGGAAGAAACTCCCAATCTATCTCTGAAGTATTCAAATGATTCCTTAGGCAAAGGTTTAGTGGATATATCTGCAATCTTCTCTTTAGTGTTCACATAAACCAGTCTAACTTCATTTGCTTCCACCTTTTCCTTCAAAAAGTTGTACTTGATAAATATGTGCTTTGTCTTAGAATGAAATACCAAACTCTTTGATATATCAATAGCAATAGAATTATCAAAGTGAATAACTACCGGTCCATCACAATCCACCTTTATATCCTTCAACATTTGCTTCATTCATAAAACTTGTCTACAGTTAGTAGTAGCAACAACACACTCAGCTTCAATAGTAGATAAAGAAGTACATGATTGCTTCTTTCTGATCCATGAAAGAAGTTTCTTTCCAAGAAAGAAATCTCCACCATAAGTACTTTTTTGGTCACCAACATCTCCAAACCAATCTACATCTGTATATGCACATAATGTAAAGGCATCATCCTTAGGGTACCATAAACCATATTCAGTTGTACCTTGTAAGTATCTAAAAATCCTTTTCACCGCACTCATGATTTTCTCTAGGATCACTTTGAAATCTTGATACAATATAAACAACATTCATTATGTCAAGCCTAGTCTGAGTCAAATAAAGTAGACCTCCAATTATAGATTTGTATCTTGTAGGATTTACTGGTGTAGAAACATATTTTCTTGTCAATTATCACTTGTAACCATAGGAGTACTTACCAGTTTGGAATCTCCCATACCAAATTCCCTAGCATACTTAGTTTGACAGATGAAAATACCTTTATTAGTTTGAGTAATCTACAAACCTAAGAAAAATTTCATTTCCCCAATCATAGACATTTCAAATTCTTTCTCCATATTCTTAGAAAATTCCATGCATAACTTATCTTCACCTGCAAAAATAATGTCATCAACAAATACTTCAATAATCGGTATATCAACATCAATGATTTTATAATATAAATTATTGTCAGCATTACCCTTAGTAAAACCAATCTTCAAAAGATATTTATCCAACCTATCATACCAAGCTCTAGGTGCTTGTTTCAATCCATATAAAGCTTTCCTTAACCTACAAACCATTTTTGTATCATCTAATAGTGAAAAACCATAAGGTTTCTCAATATAAACTTCCTCATCAAGATCCCCATTAAAAAATGCACACTTAACATCCATCTGATAAACCTTGTAGTTTTTATGAGCAACATAGGCAAGAAATAATCTTACAACTTCAATCCTAGCTATAGGTGCAAAAGTCTCTCCATAATCAATTCCTTCCTTCTGAGAATATCCTTTACAGACCAATCTAGCCTTATTTCTTACAACTTGACCATCCTCATTCAATTTATTCCTAAAAACCCATTTATTTCTAATAACATTCTTATTTTTAGGCTAGGGAACCAAAGTCCATGTGTTATTTTTCTCAATCTGATCTAATTCTTCTTCCATAGCTTTCAACCAATATTCATCTTTACATGCCTCAATTACTGATACTGGTTCAACTTGAGAAATTAAACATACCTCATTATTTGTCAGTCTTCTTCTTGTCATTACTCCATTGTTCTTATCTCCAATGATCTGATCTTTTGAATGATTCAATCTCACATACCTAGGAGTCTTTCAACTCTCTATTCCTCTTCCCAGTTCTTCAGTTACTATAAATTTTTTTGATACTGCTGGAGTAACTGGTTCAACACTCTAATCTAGTAAAGGTGCTATCGGTTTAGATATAATCATTTCCATCTTTGGTTCCTTCTCATAAACTCTGATTTGACCTCTATTCAGCTCATCCACTTTGACATTATCACTTTCCATAATTCTCTACAATCTCTTGTTATAACATCTATATGCCTTGCCTTCATTAGAATAACCAAGAAAAATGCCTTCATTACATCTAGGATCAAATTTTCCAATGATATCATCTCTCCTGATATAACATTTACTACCAAAGATTCTGAAATACTTAATTGTAGGTGTATTTCCAAACCATAATTCATAAGGTGTCTTACTGGTTTCTCCTTTGATATGTACTCTATTGAATGTCTAAACCATTGTGCTCACTGCTTCTCTCCAGTAGATATGAGGTAGACTAGCTTCAATCATCATTGTTCTAGCAACATCCAAGATAGTTTTGTTCTTCCTTTCCACAACTCCATTCTGCTGAGGTGTCTGGGGAGCATCAAATTGTTTTCTTATACCATGCTTCTCACAAAAGTTATTAAACTCACTGGATGTGAATTCTCCACCATGATCTGACCTCAAACATTTAATCTTCAATCTTGTCTCAGTTTCCACTTTAGCCTTAAAGATTTTAAACTTTTCAAATGCTTCAAATTTTTCCTTTAGAAAAGTAACCCACATCATTCTAGAATAATTGTCAATGATTAGCATGAAATATCTATCACCTTGAAAACTTTTAACTCTAGCAGGGCCACACAAATTAGTATGAATAAGATCAAGAACATCATTAGATTTGTCTTGTATACTCCTAAAAGAGGTTCTAACATATTTCTCCATTTGACATTCTTTACATACCAGATTATAGGGCTTCATAATCTTAGGCATATATCTGACTACCTTAGTTGAACTGATCTTCACAATGCAATCAAAATTCACATGACGCAAACCTTTTATACCATAGCCAACTCTCATCAATTTGTGTAATCAAACATGTCTTCTCACTAGAATTCAAATGAAATATATTATCTTTTGTTTGTGTACCGGTTGCAATCTCCAAACCACATCTGTTAGTGATTTTGCATTTTCCATCCTTGAACTGTAATTGAAATCCCTTATCCACCAATTGTCCTAAACTCAAAAGATTATGCCTTAAACCTTCAACATAATAAACATTGTCAGTATTGTTCTTACCATCCAATGATATAGTTCCTTTTCCTTTGATCATACATGTTTTGTCATCTCCAAATCTAACCAAACCGCCATCAAATTCTTGCAAAGATAGAAACTTTCCTTTATCTCCAATCATATGATGTGAACAGCCACTACCAACTACCCATTCATCTTTGTCTTTAATTTTATTAGGAAGTGCCTTCTCTTTAGGTACATTCTCTTCCAGTGCCAGAACATCTTCCTTGATAGCGAGGAACACCCAGTCCTTCCGATTGTCGGAACCACTAGCATAGTCTTCTATCGGTTCATCATCAGAATCAATATTGCCTTCCTCATCTACTATGTAGCATGATTTGTCTCCATTTTTCCAGTACTTATACTTGTTCTGATATCCAGGGTTAGGCTTAAAATATCTTCTAGCTCTTTCTTCAAATCTTGAATTCCTTTCTGGACATTTAGATGCAAAATGACCAATCTTATTACATGCAAAACATTTAAAAGGTGCTTTTCCTTCATACTTACTTCCTACCGGTCCTTTAGGTACTCTTCTAGCAAATAGTGCTTCAAGTTTCTCAAACTCATCATCTTCTCTCTTCATATTATCCAATTCCTTTGCATACAAAGCTTTCTAATCTTATTTATCGGTTGTTGATGCAAATGCATGAAAAGCAAGTTTAGACTTCACAGCTCCAAAAGGTCCAAATTCTTCACACTCAAAAGAAGATAATTTCCCAACCAAAGTATCTCTTTTGATAGATGTATTAGCCATTGTTCTCAACTCATTAATAGAAGTAGCCTTCATCTTGTAAGACAGTGGTAGGGACCTCAAAACTTTAGAAACAATTTCATCTTCACTCAGAGTTTCACCACAACATTGAATTCCCATAACAATCTCATTTACCCTTTCTATGAATCCAGTAATCCTTTCATCTTCTTCCATCTTTAGGTTTTCATATCTCACCTGGTAACCATCAAGTTTAGAAATCTTCACTGTAGGGTCACCTTCATTAAGATTCTCCAACTTATCCCATATAGCCTTTCCAGATGATTTGTCAGTCAATCCCATTATTTGCTGATCAAAAAGTGCACACAAGAGGGCTTCTCTTGCTCTACAAACATTCTCAAGATCCTTATCCAAGTTTTCTAGAGGAGGATTTCCAGATGATGGATTATAAGGTGTAACACCATTCTATGTGATCTCCCAAATTTCCTTGCCAAGACATCTCAGATGAGTCTCCATCCGAATCTTCCATACTATGTAATTTGTTCCATCAAGCCTAGGAATATCCCTCCAAAAGATAGCTCCAGATGAACTGGATGAACTCGAATTGTTAGACGCCATAAGATCTTCCTCAAGAGGTTAAGCTTTCTGTAGAGAGGACCAAGGCTTTGACACCAATTGTTAGATAGTTCAAATAACCAGAAGACAACTGAGAGGGGGGGGGGTGAATCAGTTGTCACAATTTACTAGAACCTTAAGCAATTAAAAATTTAATACCAAAACCCAAAACATTAATACCAGAATGCTTAAACCAAATACTGGAATAGAAGTTAAACCAATTAAGAAAGAACAACAATCATAGAATAAATACCATCCACATGACACAAAGATTTATATGTGGAAAAACTGATAAAAGGAAAAACCATGGTGGGAAGCCTACCTACAGTCAGATAATACTTTTGTAGTAAGCATGTGAATTAAAATTGAGGGGCCTACACTTGTAGGAAGGCCAACAACCTAGAGCACACTGCTCATCACAAAAGAAGCCTCATTGTCTACATAGAAATCCAGACTACAATTCGGAAGAAGTGTTTGAACTACAAAGATAACATCTCCCATGCCTGAGTACAATTCCAATTAAGATAAATACCAGAGGACTAAATCCTCTTACATAAATCCAATTCGATCTCCAATGATCGACCAAATCCTCTGCCTGAATGATATTACATTATACACACATTACATATCCTCACACATGATCTACAATAAGATCTTACATCATATATATACAAACCCTCAACCATAAACAATTAGGTCGACTACTAAACAACAAACCAAATACATAATTACAAAACATGTTGGCCTTAGACCAAACAAATAATATCCAACACATAAGACATCCCAGAAACACATCGAGAGTTCCAACCCATACGTTACGTAATTACAAAACATGTCGGCCTTAGACCAAACAAATAATATCCAACACATAAGACATCCCAGAAACACATCGAGAGGTCCAATCCATATGTAACATTAAGCCAGTCCATAACCTAGATCAACCGGGACCCAATATAGGTCCACACGCTAAAGCAATGATCTCCATCCACCAAGTCTTGAACATGATCACCAACAACATCCTGAATCTCCACCAAAAGCTGCACCAACACCACTTATGCATATCATCAAAGATCATCAAAAGATTTGCCGGTGAAATCCTTGCCGGAACCACAAGCCAAGCTTCGAAGCAAATAGGATAGCATCCGATCACCAGACCAAAACCAACTTACTGAATATGAACATGAGTATCATGAATATTCCAATTCCATAACTAAATCATACCAAAGCCTACCGAATCATGTTGGATCCAAACCAACTAGAAACTACTCAATCTACCGGGACCAGAAGGGTGCTTGTAAAGCATCCAAACAGCTAGTGTTGACATCAATGACAAAACATCAATGTAACACATAATCAATCCATCCAAATGGCCAACATATTGGATGGTCTTTTTGTTGAGGAAATGATCCCAATACTAGAAGATAAATTGATTAAACTAGTTAGAGTTATGGTAGACAAAACTAAAGTACAGTTTAAAAAAGTTGTAGAGCAGCTATAGAAAGATGATTTATCATCTTGGAACTACAACCCACTTCCAATTTCTAAAACAGATAGAGAAGGTAATCATCAAGATCCAACAAAAGATAATAGAGGTAAGAAGCCTAAGTTAGAAGACTCAAAAAGAGATTGATGTAGGCACCCAATCGACTATAGTGCAAAAATTGAAAGATACCAACTAGAAAAAAGGCTAATGACAAGAAAGACCTCGATGAAAATTCCATTGGTGTAAAAGATAAGCAGTAGGAGGTTGTTGTTGGGTTGTAATGATATCAGGATAAGAATCCTAGATTGAGGAGAGACGGTAACTCTCCTCGAGTACCATGAAGATATCCTCATAGAATATTAGGGGCTTGAATACCCTTAACAAAAGGCATTCAAATAATAGAACTAATTAATGCTGATGTCATTCTTCTAGAAGAAACAAAACTTTTATAGTCCTAATACTCATTGCTTTTTAACAACTCGTATAAATTGAAATATGTGGTTTCTCCTGCTCATGGGGATTTTGGTGGATTGGCTATTATTTGGAAATATTCTAAGTTGTATATTGATTTGATGGTTTCAAATATTCACTGGATACTAGTCAGGGCCCAATCACACTCCTCATCTTTTTTTTTTCTATTTAATATTGATGGACCAAATAGTATTACGACAAAAAATTGGTTTGGAATGAAGTGTTTTAAGCATGTCTTCCCCTCTTTAATGCATTCAAAATTTATTAAATAAACTTCAATGCCTTTCTTTGGGACTTTGAGAAAATGGGTGGTATTATTCTGAATAAAAGAATGATTAAATATTTCAAAAATAAAAGTAATTAATTGCATCCCAAAAATGGCTCCTTTACATGGACTAGCAGACACAAAGATTTCACTCAAATTGGAGAGAAATTGGATAGGTTCTTTGTTTCAGATAACTAATTGACTTCTAATCTTGATCATTCCTCCCCCATTCTTGCTCATTCTAGATCAGATCACTTCCCCATTTAGCTTTCCATTTTTGAAGGAAAATCTTCTTTCAAGTCCTCCCTAAACCTTAAACCCTAAACCCTAAACCCTAAACCCTAACAAGCTTGAATCAATGTGGTTTAGAGATTCAACCTTTATTCCATCAATGGAGGCCTAGTAAAATAGCTACCCTCATGTTAAGAGGATGAAAATGTTTAAAGTGTAGGAATAAGTTGAAGCACCTAAAACATCAAATAAAAGAATGGAATTCTTCTCATTTTAAAAATGTGTGTGCAAAAAAGGATAGAATAGAACAAGAGCTTGCTAATTTATATGAAGTGGTATTTTAAAAAGGTATGGATAAACAGTACTTTGAGGAAGAAAAGAGATTGAAATCCAAATTGGAAGCAGTTCTACTTAGATAAGAAGAAAATTGGAGAAAAAATCAAGATAATGTTGGTTCAAATATGGAGATAAGAACACAAGTTCTTCCATGCTCTAGCAAAAATGAGGAGACAAACAAATAGGATAGAGTCAATACACTCCTCTAATGGGGTTCTCTTATCAGATCAAATGGAAAATAAAGTAGTAACCTTCTTTAAGACTCTCCTTTCTCCTACATTATAAAACCTCCAAACAAATCATTTGACCTCTCATATCTAGCTGATAGGAGAAACATAACAAAAGTCTAATGGGAAAGTTTTCATTATCTGAAGTCAAGGAGTTAGTTTTTTGTATGGCCCTAGACAAAACCCCTGTGCCTAATGGATTCATTGGTCTTTTTCTTAGAAGTGTTGGGAAATTGTGGCTAAGGATGTTTTTCTTGTTGTGGAAGAAGCTCATAAAAATAGGTCTATACTTGTTGACTTCAATACCACTATCATAGTATTGGTTCTTAAAAAATCTTCCTTTGTAACTTTTAAAGTGTAGTGTCATAAATTATACACCCTTAATTAGGTTTTCCAATTCCACGCTTACTTAGAACTCACCTTAGCGTGTCCCATTGCATTTTGCACTATAAGAATTCTTTAGGCATTTAATTAATAATTTATTTAAATCTAAGTCCTCTCTCACCAATTCACACATCATAAAATTGGGCCCTTGATCCTTGGTGTGCCCCTTTTTATTTAATCTCGATTCAATCCTAATATTACCCTAATTTCAATCTTCAAAGAACATCTCGCATATCTAAAGATTATGGTTTAAGCCACTGAGTTGGATTCGACATTAGAACCCCATTATGTTTCATTTCCCAAAAGTCGAAAAAATAATGCTAGGACTTGTTATGCCCTGCATATCTAGTCCCATTATTTTTACTCCATGAAAATACGGGTCCCCTTTTTTGTCTTTTTTTTGTTACTTTTCCCTTTGTTTTTTAGCTTTTGTTTTGGCCACCTTGAGAGTTCTGGTTCTCAAAGTTTTGGAGTGGGCTTTTTCTTGTTTCCGTTTCCTTGTTCGAAAGTTTGGGTTCCCAAACTCCTGAGTTCTTTTCCGTTTTGTTTCAAGGTGTCATCTCAAAAGTCCGGGTTCCCAGACTCCCGAAATGTGTGTTTGCCTTTTTTTTGTTTTTCACCCCAGAGGTTCAGGTTCCCGAACTCTTAGGTTGTTTTTTTGTTCTGTTCTTTGGAAACCCGGGTTCCCAGGGTTCCGAGCTCATCACCTGTGTTGCACTTTGGAAACCCTGGTTTCCAGGTTCCTAAAGTTGCATTCAATGTGGTGTAGGGTTAGGGTATAAATATGATTGGAGGTCATTTAGGAGCTCATTTATGCACTCATTCTTTTGAATCCAGAGCTCTGACCTTGCGATTTTGAATTCCTGTGCGCTCGAGTTAGCACCATCTTCATTTTTCATGCCAAGTAGGTGGATTTCTTGCCTCCTTCATGTGGATTTTTGTGCATCTTAGGTTAGATTTCATTTGGTTTAGTTCTAATTTCTTAGATTTTTCTTGTTTTGTGTGTTATTTTCTTGCGGTTTTCTATTCTACCCTAACCTCAGAATCTCGGGTTCTTGAAGTTCCGGGTTGGGTTTTTCTCGTTGCCATTTCATTTTGGAAACTCGGGTTCTCAAGTTCTCAAAATGATAGTCTTTTCCTTAGTTGTTTTATTTTTGCATTATTTTAGAAACCCGGGTTCTCGAGTTCTCGAAATAACAGTTGTAGGTTTTTATTTGTTTTTCATCACTTCGGTTTTATTTGTTTTCCAATTGGAGAAACCTGGACTGAGTGCAGAATATAGGCGAATTAAGAGATCCGACCTAGTAGAGGCGACTATTTTCCCACAATTAGTGTAGGTGCCAAAATTGATAATGCAAGTGGCACAATTCTATAACCCCAACACTAGGAAATGTGTCGATGCTGATGGGAAATCAGTGATTGATTTGTTGTCGGATATGTTGGCCCTAGTTTTCCAAATTCCCACTAGGAAGGAGGTGTTGGTTGAGGGGGAAGAAGACAAAGAAAGAGAATGGAATCAAAATATAAGCCAATGCAAGAAAAGAATGAATGAGGAAAGCTCGTGGAAGAGAGGAAAATAGGCCTGAAGGCAAATGAGATTTTGACGCAGGATTTTAAGGAGCCACAAAGGGATCTAATAATAATGCTCAGCAAGGTCTTCAGAAAACCTGCCTGTCGACACTTCCAACCATGGATGTTGTCTGCCTTGCCAATTATAACAATAACTAGACTTAAAGTCTTAACTTAGGGATTGGTCATCCATTCTGAGTAGCTATCATTTCCATAACTAAGGTTCATTTACTTGCAACCCAGGGACGTATTACTTGAAATGGGCTTGCACTGTTTATGCACTATGTTCCGATAAGAGTCACTCTATCCTACTGCAACAACTAAATCTAATGAAATAAACATGCAAAAATATGACAACTAAATAGCTACAAAAAATATTAACATTAACAGATGACTCTAAATAAATAATTGTTATCTAAGTTCAAAGCTAACAAACATGAGTTACTCTGTTTGCTTTGGCTGCAGGAACAATCAATTGCTAGAACATCTACTGCAGCAAAAGAAAACTTAACTTAAAAATTAAACAAGAGTACCCACCAAGTGGCCCCCCTTGGATGAGTGTATCCAGATCTCAAAACGATTCTATATGCTCAAAATAATATAGTTTTTATTCATTATCTCCAAAAGTTGATACAATACATAAAACAAGAGAAATAATTCTTAACTTTGAAAACTCTGTCTAACCTCTGCGAAGAGGTACAAATCTTTATTTATAAGAAAGTTATAACAAAATCTAAACTACTTAGACCAAGCCCATGAAACTAGGTGGAAAATTTTATTACAAGAAGAAGAAGAAGTCAACCATAGAGATCATGAGACTTCATTATCACGTGACCAAGAATATAGCATGACGGTTTGTACTAGATTGCTGCTTGCTGAAGACAATCATAAATAGGTCTGGTACTGCCTCGCTATTCCTCTACCACTTCACTTGAACACCATCTTCTTCACTGTCTTAAATTCTCTCAACCACCTTGAAATATCTCTAGCTGTTTGCATGGCCCGATTCTCCATCTAGCTTAACTTGATCGCTTTCTGCAACAACTTATTTACTCTTGCATTAAAGGTTAGAACATACAAGCACATATATATCCATTTTTCATCAATCACAACATTTATACATCCACACATGAAATTACCATAGTAATACTCATAGCTACAAGAATACTTAACCAAAACAATACAAGGTTCAACGGGTTTACTTGTCATTCAATATGCACACAGTCAAAACTCTGATATATCCTACAACCTTCACATTGTCGAATTATACAACTTAAAACACAAGAAAAACTTATCAGTCATAGAAATAAAGAGCTATTATTTTATCTCATCATTGCCCCCCAACCTAATGTCCTGCTGGTCCTCCAGTAGGAGGAAAATTTCTTACACAGACACTAACTCAAAAATCAATGGTACCCTATCATGTGCCTCCTGTAGCCAGATTCCAGTAAATCCCTTCATCTTTTCCAATCTAGTTTTTCTGGCTTCTTTCGTGGTCTCATCATATGGTTTATTTGTGACTCTACATCCCATTAGTGGCCACATAAGAATGAGTGGCTGATATATCAAAGGTATCCAATTATTTCCTTTTGTCCTGCCCAAGTGGATATACTTGGGAGATCTTTGTATTGCTGCATGATAGTTAGGCAATGAATGGGGTTCACCCTGCTTTAGATCATCTGGAAGACTGTTCCAACACTGAGCCAGATGTCCAACTGCAAAATGATTCTCAGTTCCAACTAAATTATCATACTCCCGAAACACTTCTTCCCTCAGTGGTATAACTTGGCTCCTGATGTCAGATCTATTCAATAGTTTTTTCCAATCATAATACATCTGCCATTGATTTTTAGCTTCAACTCTGAGTGGCAGTTGAAGAGGGGGAAAGATGGAAAGAGGATATAGTGATCAAATACAATGAAATAAGCAATAAACCATTAAAAACACCAAAAGATTATTATACCTTATTTCTTCTCCTTCTCCTTCGGATTGAGCTTGATGAGGTTGAACTTGTGCCCTTGTCTTCAACCTGATTGGATGTGCTCCTTTGTTTGATGTAGTTGGCTCTCCAATATTGTGCACTAGGTATTGGATGATGAGATGGAATGGATGGGAAATTGGTTAAGTGATAGGTGAATGAAAATTTTACTAGAGTTTGGATACTTGGATGATTTTCTAGGCTCAAATTGACAACATGAACTTGGATAACTTGGAGATGTGAAATGAGGGATTGGAGTCTCCAATTTATAGAAGAAGAGGGGAGGAAATCAAGGGCTAGGATTGATCCAAGATGGAGGGTCAGGATTGCATGTGATCCCACACATGGTCCAAGGGGAGTTGACAAGACAAGTGTGGAGTCCAAGAGATATTCCATAAAGGCATTTCTTGTCTTCATACTCCTCAAGGTTCATTGGAAAGGCTTCCCAATGCACCTAGGGAAGAGAAAAGGAATAAAATATTCCTTGAGTGATGAGGAGAAGGAATTAAAACTTCCTTAAAAGAATGCTCATAGGGATTGGAGGAATAGAAAGGAATTAAAAATTCCTTCGGTGAAGGGATACCTAGAGGAATGTGAGATCACATTCACCTAGGAAAAGGGCATTTAAGGAAGGTGGGTTAGTGAGGGGACAAGGAGTTGACTTTGTGGCTAATCATGAGGATTACCCACTAGCAACTCATTAGGAGAGAGATTAGAAGAATGATTAGGTAAAATTAGGGCTAGTGGGATTTGTAGGAAGATTTGACTAGGAGAGAGAATGAGTGGAGGAAATAAAAAATTAGAGGAATATTGGTAAGTGAGGTTAATGGTGCTTCTAGAAGAATTCATTAGGTTAATGATGGATTAGGAAAAGGGTGATTTGTAGGAATCACTTGAATTAATTAATTAATTAGGATTAATTAATTAAAAGGAGGAATTTGGAGAGAATTGATTTTAGGGATTTTAGAAGAATAGGGGAATAATTAAGTTATTTGATAAATTAATTATTGGACAATAGTGAAAATATTAATTAAATTTAATTAATATTGAGAAAGGATATGGATTATCACAATTAATAAATTAATTATGTGAGGCAATTAAATTAATTAATTAAAATAAGTGTCTACATTTTTCCCCTCTTTTACACAGCAACAAAATTTTGCGATGGGTAAAAGATAGAAGAAGAAGGATGCCCCAGCGCAAAGCGCATGTGGTGCATGCCCGCTTGAGATTTTTTTTGGATTTTTTTGGAAAAATTGATGGAAAAATCTCAAAAATGAGGAAGGAGAAGAAGTGACGAGTGAACGAGAATGAAATAAATAGAGGATTGGGGAAATAGAAGAAGGGAGAATATGAAGGGAGTGGGCCCACAAGGGGGCCCATATAAGCCACATTGGGCCCAATGGAGGTTCATTGTCACACATAAGCATTCAAACATTTTAGAGCCTAGAAGAAGAGGAGATGAGATGGATCACATTTCAACACATGAGAATTGCGTCAAGAGGGTTTTCTGGTATGAGAGACCTCAGGGCTATGAACCACACGCTGATAACCATTTCAGAGCGTGCACCCCTAGGGTAGTGCGAGCGCTTGCAGGTAGAAGGGTTCCCAGGGAGGTTTTAGGGCGAGCAAGCGCGATCACCCACATTAGGGTAAATTAGGGTAAGGTTGGGGAGGGGAGAAAGGGTAATATGGCGTGAGCGTGCACGCTAGAGTCGATTAGGGTTCAACCAGGGAAGGAAAAAGTGTAGCGCTTGCGCTGATTAGGTTTGGGGACCCAAAGTTAGGGTGGGTTAGCATGTGCAACTATGGCACATTGCGAGCATCACAAATTTGGTGTGAGCATTGAGTAAATTAGTGCAAGTGCTAAGGAGAAGAAAATGGAAAAAATTTGTATAGAAGATGGATTGCGGGGGCATCATAAATGCCTCGAGAATAGGATACGACCAAGAATATGAGCTGATGAAGTGATTTTCTTGGATGTAGGTGGATTTAGGACCCTTGGCATCGAGGGAGCACTGGCCAGCAACCATGAGATTGTATAGCCAGCTGCAGGTGGATGAGTTAGAGATTCTAGTTGCAGTGGGATTGCATTTCATCAGGTGATGGCTTAGGATTAGAGCTCATACTGTGATGATGATAACCCTTGTAGAGAGATGGGATAGTAGGTATAACACCTTTCATCTACCTACTGGAGAGGCAACAATTAGTTTACTGGATGTATGGAGGATCTTGAAGATCCCCATTCACAACGTGATCCCAGAGTACCGGTTAGATGCAACAAATTTCTACCTCTAAGAGATTTGCGAGTATGATGCACTGTCGATGCTAGACAGAAGCAAGATGCATTTGGGAAGGGCGATGGAGATCAAACATATCCCTCATTTGGTGCTTGTGATTTGTGAATTTTTGAGCAGACGAATCATGCCTAATCTAGGAGGACATGGGTTTCCCATTGGATGGAGCAGATGCATATACTACATGATTCAGGATTGTGCCGAGTATGCTTGGGGAGCTGTGATGCTGGCTTAGTTGTATCATGACATGCACCTTGTAGTATATCGGGAGTATGCCAGCCTATCTGTGGGGGTGACCCTTCTTCACATATGGGCTTGGGAGCATATTGCAGTTACACAGCCATTAGGTGTACATTATAGGTAGGCCTGATGACCATATATAGATAGGTGCAAGGGCCTCTTACATTACACATAGATAGGTGCTATCTGGTTTTGGCTCCGTGTTTTTGATGAGCTCATGGAGTTCACTTGGCGACCATTTTTGGACAATGAGACATGGAGGGGGGATTGGAAGCTACACTAGGTTGGAGTGGAGATGTGGCTCTTGGGTCGGTCCATTTACATCATGGAGTATTATGCCCCTTACAAGGTAGGTAGATAGTTTGGCTTAGTACAGGATATAGTGGGGGACATACCATTATATCCTCGGATGACATGAGAGGTGAGGAGCTAGGGTTCGATAGTGACTCCATTGGAGGGGAGGACCAGCTTCTAGTCGGCATTGTATTTGGTTTGGGATGAGCAGGAGAGGATCCAGGGACTACTAGAGGTTACAAGAGTTGGTGGGAGGGACATTATCCAGTGTGTCTGACCATTCTTGGATTTTTAGAGGGTGATGAGCTACAACCAACAGTGGATGACGTGGTTTGCGGAGAGGAGGATGCAACCGATGATAGGGTTTTGGCGGGAGAAAAAAGGGGTGGTGGTGGGTAGTGGAGGGGGGTGAGGGTGGTATGGAGGAGAGAGGTTGAGGTGGCACAGGGAGATGCAACAACACTAGGGATAGGAGAGGCAACCGGGGTAGGGGAGGGTGGTGTAGGTGAGGTTGTATCCATAGATATACTAGAGGTACAAGTACAAGGCGTAGGGGTAGAGGTTGGAGGAGTAGCACATGCCAATTATGACAAGCTCTTACAACAAAGAGATGCCACCTGAGAGAGGTTACACATGCTCAAGGATGAGATGTAGATAGAGAGAGAGAGAGGAGAGAGCCTGGAGGCATAGATTGGGTGACTGCAGTGAGAGATGGGAGATTTGACAGAGAGCCTCCAGACAGTGAGGATGGAGGTGGATGATCTGAGGATGGATATGGAGGAGGTGAAGCAGATGCTGGAGGAGGCTAGGTCAGGGACCGCTATTAGGGCATTACAGGATGCTCTTCGACGATAGGATGAGGAGTTGGAGGGGTTGTAGGCCAGGGTGCACAGGGTAGAGGCAGATACTACACGCCCGCGGGGGGAGAGGGATGAAAAACAATAGATGTTGGTCCCCACAGGGCTTGGGTAGATGTATGATGCAACAGAGTGAGAGAGAAATTTGATAGGTGACCTATTATAGAGGATTATACCATGGAGTGGTACATGTGGAGTAGCGAGCAACCTAACCTCATACACTAAGAGTATGCGATCTCACAGGACACACAACCAATGACCAACACAGAAGCAACAAATGAGTGGATTGGTGGGTTTTAGGCCACCTAGGGCAGGAGGGACAAGAGGAGCCAGGGGAGGAGGTGATGAGGAGGGGGCTGGGGAGATAGGTGGAGAGAGCTAGCTCCATTTTGGCTTATGTGTTATATTTTGACCCTTCGGGATGATCATTGTATTATGACATACATATTCATTTTTTGAGCTATATATGATTTTTGGCAGTGGTTATACATGTATTTTATTATGGACATTATGATGGACTTATTTTTTTATAGTATTTTTATGATGTGATGTATGGATAATGGTTATGGATGCATTGTGCTGACCTATTTTGTGATGCAGGATGGATGCTTATATATGTTTATGTTTATGATGTGTTATTGACATGTTCATGGTTGCAGGATGGTTAATTATGTGGATGCATATGTTTTTGGGATTTTTTGATGTGTATATATGTCGTATATGAGAATAATTTTATATGATGTTTAATGTATAATAGATATGATAATGTAAGAAAATGAATCTGTAATGTGATGATAAATGTGGATGCAAATGATTAATAACCAATGTAATCAAAGTGATAAATGAATCTAAATGAGTAATAAATGCAATCTAAATGAGTAGTAAATGAATGATAAATGCAACACAATCTACATAGATAATGCAATCTAAATGGTTAATATTTATGGAAATGATTGATGGATAATGCAATCTAAGTAAATAATGTAATGGAATGGATGGATATTGTAACCTAAATGAATGTATAATGCAATCGAGATGAATAATGAAATGTATGTATAATGCAATCTAAATGAATGACTCAACCTAAGTGGATAATAAAATGGATGGATAATGCAATGAATGATGCGTGAATATGCTGATATTAATACAATGATCTTACATAGAAATAGAAGAATAGGGGGGAAAAAATTGAAGACTCCATAAGGTTATTAGATCAGGGGAATTAGGAATTTATGGATTGATGGGGAGAGTTTTTCTCAAAACATGTGGAGAGCCAACCTAGTTTTGATATTGCCCTAGGTAACCTGCACCACTGATTATGGGAACTAGGATGCCATGAGAAAATCAAGGCGTGGACTGATTCATAGTCAAGCAGGAATTCCTTACACACAACTATGCAAGTGTTGAGAGACACTGGTACAAAGTTGTGGGTATGTGCAAGGAAACCCTCAAACACACCATATCCATTGTACACAACAAGATAAGTGTTGATAAACACTAGTATGAGGTCGCTCGTTCATACAAGAGAGATCCAAAACATGCCATGCCATGAAAATATGCCCCAGTATGAACCTATTGTAAACATACCTGGATATGGAAGATCAAAGTAGTCGTAGATAGATGCAATTGTAGGACAAAAGATGCAAGTCAAAAATGAAAATCCAAGAAATCAAACAAGTCACCCATACATGACCAATTGATGTCTCTTGCCAAGAGTAGGATTAGGATGAAATCTAACCTAGGGCAAAGGATGGGATGGGTGTGATTGAATAGGCAATTGACCAGATGACCATGAGGACCAACCTGTGGATGTAGGACTAACATCAAGACTTGATGAAGCTCACATGGAGGCACAAGCTCAAGAAACAAGAGATAAAAGCTCAGCTGGATGGGATAAAGCTTTGTTTGATGGGGTGATTCTTATTCATGATTTGGGAAAATACTCATCATCATACGAGTGATTATGTTGCGAGGAGTGTGGGTGATGGATGCTTTGGTAGATGGATTGGATAGCAACAAACATGGATATCAAGTGGATAAGCGGTGAGAGGAAATCTGTCCTGATATATGATGGATCTCAATTATTTACCTTGGTGCCTGCATGCAGGTTTTCACCAAGGTATTTGCCCATAGCACCACGAAGTGGTTTTTCAGTAATGGACAAATTGTTTTGATTTTTGATTTTTTGAATTTTTTATTTTTTTTATTTTAAGACAATTGATGACCTTCTGAGGACTAGGCATCTAATCTCTTAAGGTGCATGATGTTCATTGGATCATCCAAGGTATCTCCTTAAGGAGTACCCGATTGATAGGCCCCTGATCCATACTTTGCTGTGATCACATATGGTCCAAGCTAATTAGGCTCAAACTTGCCTTTCTTCTCTCTTTCTTGAAGGTTTCTCTAATTTTCCATGAGGACAAGCTCACCAAATTCAAATTCTCAGGTTCTGACCTTCTTGCAGTAACTCAGGCGTAGGCAATTTTGATATACCCTGAGATGGTTTAAGGCCTTGAGGCGCCTTTCATCCAGCAGTACTAGCTCTTATAGTCTGACAAATCTATATTCCTCGTTTGGGAGGATATTCTACAATGAAACCATTAGAGAGGGGATCTCAATCTCAAGAGGGAGGATGACTTCAAAGCCAAAGACAAGGGAATATGGAATGGTGCCTGTGGGGGTGCGGATGGAGGTGTGGTAAGCCCACAAAGAAAGATGGAGTTGGAGGTGCCAATCACGACCAGCTTCATTGAATGTCTTTTTGAGGATTTTGATTAAGGTTTTTTTAGAAGCCTCAACTTGATCGTTACCTTGCAGGTAATAGGGAGTAGAGAAGTGGTGTTGGATATCAAATTTCTGACAAAGCTCTTTAACATTTTGATTTTTGAATGGTCTGTTGTTATCTGTGATGATAACTTTGGGGATTCCATATCGATAGATCAAGTAGTTTAAAATGAATTTAGAGACCTGTTTACCAGTGTTGAAGGTAAGAGGGATGGCCTCCACCCAATTGGTAAAGTATTTAGTGGTGGTGATAATGAATTTATGACCATTGGAGGATGTAGGGTAGATTTTCCCAATGAGATCAAGCCCCCATTGTGAGAAGGGCCAGGGTGTAATGAATGGCTGAAATTCTTATGATAGAGTGTGGATCTTGTCGCCATGTTTCTGGCAAGGGATGCATTTCTTCACATAATTGTATGCATCTACTTCCATTGTAGGCCAGTAGTATTCCATTCGTAAGAGCTTTTTAGCCAAAGGGAGCCCACTTGAGTGTGCCCCATAGATACCTTTGTGCACTTCACGTAGTGCCCATTCAACCTCTTGTTTGTCTAAACACCTTAGGAGGGAACCATCAAAATTCCAAGGATAGTGTAATGAGCACATCGACGGATGAAGGTTTGTTGTTGGGTTTTGGTAAGGTGTGGGGGAATGGTGTTGTCTCTTAGGTAAGTGAAGGTCTTTTGATACCAGGGAGATTTGGGACCAATGAGTACACACACCATTTCAAACTCTGGTAAATCATATGCCGGTATGAAGAGTTGCTTGACCAAGAACTCACACTTCTTACTATGTGCCGACATCTGAAGGAGGGAGCCAATAGTGGCCATTGCATCTGTAACTCTATTTTTTGTTTGTGGAATTTGATCAAACTTGATTGATGTGAAATGATGCTTGAGATCTTCAACCATACTACGATAGGGAAGAAGCTTGTCATCTTTTGTTTGATATTCATCATTGACTTGTTTAATGACAAGTTGGGAATCACCATAGACATGTAGTTCCAATATCTTCTATCGGATAGCCAGGCGTAGTCCAGTAATCAGTGCTTCATATTCTCTGATGTTGTGGGTGCATGAAAAGGATATCTTGTATGATTTTGGGATGCAATCTTCTTGAGGTGTGATCAACAGTATTCCTGCCTCTGATCCATTTTGGGTGCAAGAACCATCAAAGTACAACTACCATGTGGAGGATATGGTGACAGTCATTATGAATTCATTTGGAAACTTTGTAAGGATCGGATGGTCACCTAGAAGTGGAGCGTCGACTAGTTGGTCTGCTATTACCTATCCTTTGATTGCTTTTCTATCCACATATTCAATGTCAAATTCACTTAACAACATGACCCATTTAGCAGTTTTGCTAGTGAGAGCAACTTTTGACAAGAGGTATTTGAGAGGGTCAATCTTAGCAATCAGTTATGTTTTGTTGTTAAGCATGTAGTGTCAAATATTTTGTGTGATAAAGACAAGTGCTAAGCATTCTCTTTCAATGGGGGTATAATTGAGCTCATACCCTCCTAGTGTGTGATTGATGTAGTATATAGCATGCTCCTTTCCCTGATCATCAGTTTGTGCCAATAATGCCCCCAATGCCACTGCAGTAGTAGTTATGTACAAAAGAAGTGGCTTTCCTAGAATAGGAGGCATGAGAACCAGATTCGATGCAAGATATTCCTTAAGATTATCAAAAGCCTTTTGACATAGGCAGTCCCATTTGACTTTGGTATCTTTGCGTAATAAGTGAGAAAATGGGTGACATTTGTCTGCAAGTTGTGAGATGAAGTGTCCGATAGATTGGAGCTTTCCTTGGAGACTGCACAACTATCTAAGGGTGTTGGGGGGAGACATTTCCATGATAGCTTTCAACTTTGAAGGATCAACCTCTATGCCTCTGTGGGAAATGATGAAACCTAGTAGTTTTCCCGATGTGACACCAAAGACACATTTATTAGGATTGAGGCGCAGTTTGTATTTTTCCAATCTTTCAAAAATTTGCCTTAAGATAGGGATGTGCTCATGGCTTGTCTTGGATTTTCCTAGAAGATCATCCACATAGTCCTCCATGATTTTGTACAAGTGGTCATGGAAAATCATTGTCATTGCATGTTGATATGTATATCCAGCGTTCTTGAGACCAAAAGGCACGACTCAATAACAAACGGTGCCCCATGGTGTTGTGAATGTTGTTTTGTGTTGATCTTCCTCTGCAATCTCGATATGATTGTATCCAAGAAATCCATCCATAAGTGATAGCATCTCATGTCTCGCTATGAGGTCTACAATCATGTCTATGCTGGGGAATGAGAAATCATCCTTAGGGAAAGCTTTGTTCAAATCTCGGAATTCAGTACAAATGCGGACGCCCCCAACAACTTTGCCAATAGGTATGATGTTGGATATCCATTCAGCGTAGTCTATTGGTTTAATGAATTCTGCATCCAACATCTTTTGAAGTTCTGTTTTGACCAGGAGTGCAATATGTGGATGCATCTTACATAACTTCTGATTTACTGGTTTTGCATTTGGACGAACAACAAAATTGTGAACTACCAAGTTAGGATCTAGGCCTGACATGTCAGCATATGACTAGGCGAAATTAATCTTTGTTTTTGTGAGAAAATTGATAAAGTCTTGTTTTTCTTGATCCATTAAGGACTTGACAATGAGCATGTTCTTTGGAGTGTCTTCGGTGCCCATATTGATACTGTTTGTTTCCTCTATTATTAAAGTTGACCTGTCTTGCTCAATGGTAGGGAGGTCAAGTCCCTCATTGACAAGTGCCTGATCCAAGCTTTCACTTTCGGCTACGCCCTTTGTTTTGACTCTTTTCTCATCCAAAGGTGCCTCAGAGAGGTTTTTACCTAGGGAATCATGGTTTTTCTTTTTATCATCTTTTTTTGCGAGTAAGGGCATTGACATGACTGCCAAAGTATCCTTTTTCATGTAATTGAATCCCATGAATTCTATTGCAGTCTTCCAAATTGCACATAGTCAAGAGAGTCATGAGAGCATTATCATCGACGCAGATGTCTAAAGCGGGTTTGTCTCATTGGCCCTGGTCTATAAGTTTAGGATGGACAAGTTGTAGCTCATGTGGAATTGGAGGGGTTATGGGAGTGATGGTCTTGATGTGAGTGTCAAAGAAGATGTCATCTTTGTATTCAAAAGGCATTTCATGGAACTCCTCTTCATCCGAGTTTTTGACATCCAAAGGACTTGAAGGGGCACCAGTGATAGTGATCTTAGGAACTAGAGTATAACCCAAGCCCCTGTTATACTTGTATGAGATGGGATTTATTGGTTCTTTTATTCCTTTCTCTTCTGGTCCTAGGTCATATCCTTTGTAACCCATCTTCTCTACTATAGCTGATGTTTTTGGATACATTTTCTTAGGCATTTTTGCTAGATTTGATAGACTTATAAAGCATTGAGAGAGGGGGGGCGAATCCATGATAGCAAAAATAATAACACTTTAAACCCAGACCGGTAAAAATAATTAACTAGTTTTGTTAAGACTTTGCATGCAATCCAAAGTGTTATAAAAGCATTCACAACAAGTAAAAAATTCACCATAACACAAGTGTTTATACGTGGAAAACCCAATTGGGAAAAACCATAGTGAGACGGGACTCAAAAGTTAACTATCTGCAGAAATAGGTAACTAACCAGTTAAGGTCTACAAAGTGCTTTGTTAGGAGCGAATCTTGTTAAAGATCCCAAAGCCCTGTTAGGAGCAATACTTGGTTAAAGGTAACCTTAGTGGAGGATTTTAGATCCAAGTTAATGAATCACCTTGTTAGAGGATTTCTACAATGAAGCTTGTTAGAGCTTACCCGGTTAGGGGATTTAACTATTGTAGTGATTAGAAAACAACAGGTGGTATGATCTAGGAATAGCACATTTTTCTTGTATAGATCCTTTTCTGCTCACTCAATACTACATCACCGACATACTCTGCAACTCTTTCAATAAATCACATCAACTCTAACTCATAACATCACTTGTATCTTGCATATCAAAATAGCTCATCACAATGTCTTTTTATAGACATTAGATTTCATGTCGGCTCAAGAACCTCAACGCAATTTCCTAGGTTCAGTAAATCTAGACAATCTTCCATAACACATCACAAATCATCACCAAAAATGTTGGTTAGAGATAACTCTTCATGACCGCTAATAACTCATCACACAATCAGTGAAACCGGTTGGAACACCGATACTAGTTGAGTGTTAACCACTTCCAACTCATAGACCGATTGTCTCCATTCGTCTCCTTGCTTCTCTCCGCTGTATCTCAAAACTGGTGTTAGTGGAATTGACCAAAACCAATTGTCTTTACTGCATATACCAGTTGTCTACATATACCGGTTTAGACATCCTCATACCGATTAAACTTCTCTATACATATGATACCAGTTTACAATATGAAGACCTAGGAGTAGTACCGGTTTGACTTAACTAAGATGACTATGACAATATGAACATATGTGTGTGTGTATATGTGCCATCAATGACAAAACATAAAGTCATCCATTACAAAAATCATCATCAATCCAACAATCTCCCCCTTTGACATTGATGGCAACACTTAGAATTTTTTTTTACAACTGTGTGCTTACAAAAATGTATAGACTCCCCCTTAATAATACATACAAAATTTTCACATCACACACATATTTCTACTCCCCCTTTGACAACAATGCCAAATTGAAAAGTAAAATACACATGTATTACATCAAAAGATACATATATATAAATATAAGAGTTTTTCAAGGTGTGTTCAATGCAATTCCTAAGAAAATGTCACTGAAATGAATCTTCATCTGTGCAAAATAATTATCCCATGTTTCTAACAATGTTTTAGTAATCTCAACATTTGTCATAATCTGTGCGGCAAATTCTTCCATTGCATCCACTATGATCATCTTCAGGGTAGGCAAAACCACTTCTGAATCCTTGTATGCCCTCTGTAGGATTTCAACTTTTGGAATGAACTCATTTTTTAGTTCTTTCAAGGATCTGATATGCTTAACCTATTGAAAATCATAAACATCTAATAGATGTTGCAAAGCATCAACAGATTTGCCAAAAGCTAAAGCTGAATCCTGTACTAGTATATAAGCATTACTTATCCTCTCCGGTTCCTTTTCTATATCTTCGCACCTTTTCTTGAAATCATAATAGAAAAATGAAACTTTAGATGTATTGGCCAAATATTTACCTCCAGTTTCAATAGTAGTTCTCAATAGATCTTTATTCACAGATAAAGCAATCTTACCTTTATCAATGTCTGACATTGTTTTCTCTCCCCTTTTCTTTCTGTAAACTTTTTAAGCTAAGGCATGTACTGCCTTTTCAAGCGATTTCAGTTGGTCAGTAGAATCGGCAACTAACTATCCAAGTTTTCCAATAGGGGTAGAAAAATTACCAGTGTCAGTCTCTGGTAGGAGACCTGACAGAATGTCAACATCAGTCTGAATAGTTTCTGCTTCTTTTCTCTGCTCTTTCATTAATTTCTTTTGAGCTCTGGATTGCATAACTATAACAATCTCCATTAGTTAAGATGCACTCAAATTATCTACATCTATAAGGCCTGTTATGCTAATTGAGTCATCATCAACAACAATTGTTTTCTCCTCTTCATCCTTTTTCTCTTCAATCTTCTTCTCTTCATCCTTTTTCTTCGGTTTATCTTTCTTGGCCTTTGCTTGTTCATCCTGTGTAGTTGTAGTGATTGGTGGCAGTTGACTTTCGACATTATGTTTACTTTTCGGTGTTGGTGGGATGTCCACACTTGGTTCATTAACCGGTGCTTCATCTATTATTTATTCATCGACAATATCTGGTTGTGGTTCAGTTTCTTTAACTGATTCAATGACATTACTAGTTGTGTCAACAGTATCCTAAATTTCTTCAGTATCATCCACAAAGAACATGACCGGTGGAGAACTTGTGTCATCCTTGTTCTTGATAGGATAGACTACATCCGGTGTAATAAACTCTTCAACATCTAGCTCTGGTGGAGCTCAAGTCTCAGTCTGATTTGGTTTATTTTCATATCCTTTCAATAGTGCATTCATCCTTTGAATATCTTGAGCTATATGATGAGTATCATCTTCAATAGGTTGAATCTTTCCATCTAGTAGTTTCAGTCTCATTCTCTTAGAATGAAGCTGTCATTTGTACTTAGCAAGTAATACTAATAATTCATCTCGAGACAACTCAGGAAAATATTGAACAAAAACTCTATCAATAATTTCTTGACCCTGATCTAAAATCAACTTCCATTTATTTTCAAGAATTGAATATAAAGAATTAGAAATGTCTTTTTCAATATCTTGTGGCAACTGATTGTATTGCCATAGGTGATTGATTACCTCTTGAACAATTTCTTGTTTTCGACCTTCATCAAATGAATCAAAATATTCTTTTACATTATCAAAACATTTTCTCTTTAGTGTTTTCAGAGTCCTTTCAAAATCACTCATTGGTTTGAAAGATGTAACATTAATAGGAGTTTTTTTCTTAGAAATTTCTCCTACTGGTTTGGATTTCTTACTAGTCAATTTCATCTTCTTTGATTCTTCTTTAGTATCAGTTTCCTTAGATTCTGATTGAAGAATGAGATGTTTGCCTCTCTTCTTTAATGCAGTCTACTTATTTGCATATACCTTGGGTATCGGTTCCTTCTTGATTTCAATACTTCTAGTTACCCTTGCACCGATGGTCACAAAAGCTGGCTGATCAAGTTTCTTATTTTTCTCCTTGGCACTACTAGGTTGAGCAAGTGTACTCCTTTCCTAATAATTTCCCAGTATTTTCTTCTTAGTGTCCTTAGGAGATGCCAAAAGGTTGTTGGCATAACTGATTAGTAAGTCATAGCTGACTTCGTAGCTCATTTCTTCCATTTCTTCTTCTTTGGATTCAACAACCTCCATAAGGCAAAAGTCAGTGGTCATAGTGAAACATATATTTTTTTCAAAGTGTTTCACCACTTCATCAAATAACCTTAATCTCATGCTCATCTTCTTTTGAACTCATTAAAATATTTGTTCATGGCAATAGGAAATATGTTCTTCACAACCTTAATGCTATTCTTGATTTGGGCTGTAATCGGTATGTCCTTAGACCATCCAATATCACCAATTCCTAGAATGAAATCTTGAAAGTAGAAAAATAGACCAATCAACAATTGACCATATTTAAACTTTTGACTGTTGTCCTTCTTAATTGATTCTAAGTTTAGCATCAATTAATTTCTCATTGCCTCACACAAATCATAATCTGTATTCTCTATCATCATTCTGTAGGCGACATGCACATCAACAAATGGTACACTATTCATCTTGCTAGAATGGAATATCCGGTAACCAATAACCATTATTGCACATATGACTCCTAGATCTGCAATGTTATTGACCGATATAGCACGACCATAAGTAGTGGTATTTGTCAATGCAATAACAGGCTCCTTTGAGATTGTCCTCGATTTTGGTACTTCATGACCGGTTTGGAAGAAACTAGTTATTGCATGAATAGCCTCCTTTGTGATGGTGTGATATCTATCAAGATACATGTTCCCACCATGTGCATGACTAAGGATAATCCTGATATGTTCTTCCTCAAAATCTTCAAGAAAATAGGTTGCATTATGAAAACCTTTTTCATAAACCCTAATATATTCGGGTTTGATTTTCCCGCTCTTATCATACAGAGTTTTAAGTTGAGAATAGATTGCCAATGACCCTAGATCCTCAATTTTACAATCTATGTAACTTGTCAAATCACCTTTGATCAAAACACCTTGTGGAACTTGAGACAATGCATTATAAGACTCTATCTTATCTATTTCTGATTTCTCTCTCATATGCACATCAGATTCTTCTTTCCTTATCTTCAAATCCGATTCAACTTTTGATCCATAGCACAGATTTATTCTTAATCAGCTAACAATGCTCTGTTTCGCTTTGCAAGTTCTCAAAATGCTTCTTCAAATACAAATAGGGTAAAAATAACTTAGTGAAACTTTATTTTATTAACTTACCCACTGCATTAATTACACTACCGATAGGGTAACAAAACCTAATTACCACTTAAAAAACTCACCTATACCGATAGGTATATAACCAGTTGGTAATCCTTAGAAAACCAATAGATAATAAGACAAAAAATTCTCATATTACAACTCGAAATGCAAAACTCTCTTACCATACACTCTTCAAGGGGTCCGTAAGTAGAGTTACCGATATGCTCCCCTTAGTCTTGTTGAAAAGCTCAGTTTACCAGTGTAGCATTCTCCACACTTAGTGAAGGGTTTGATTCTTCTGCTGGCTTGTCCTCACTTTTCTTTTTCCAAATTCTATTCATCTTCGTTTTAGTTTCTTCAACATCAACCTTCTACTTTCTTTTCTGATCTTCAGAGTGATTTTTCGGCTGATTCTTCTTGGCTCTACAAAACTTAGCCATGTGTCCTGGTTTATGGCAATGATAGCACGCCATCCTAGATGCTTGCCAAGGTCCCGCATTACCTCTTCCATTCCTTCTTCTATAGCTCATAGCCACATGTCCATAATTATTGTAAATTGTGCAAATCATATTTGTTACCTTCTCCATCTCATAGGGTCTGAATTGGTTGACATAGGGTTTTTGTCAGTTCATGTTTCTTTGGTTGTCAAAAGTCCTTCTCCAGTTACCGATAGGTCTTGGATTCATGTGAGGTGCTGTATTGTTTGCTCCATATCTGTGTTCAACTGATCTATGTTCTTACATATTGCATGTGTAACAATAACCTTCAAATATTCTACACACATATCTAGTATTAGCCTTATATCCTGTGTTCTCATTAGATCTACTTCTACAAACATTAGCAGTATGTTAATATTTTTGACAGATAAAGCAAACATGTTTGTAGGCTTTCTTACCGGTAGGCTTCTTAGCCTTAGGAGCACTTTTACCTTCATGCATGGTGCTCTTGGTATTGAAATATTCTCCTTTCTTAATTGTATTGAATCCTAATCCAGATGTGTCACCTTTCATCCTCTGAGATTGGATTTGTTCATCCAACATAGAGGAGCTCTTGTTGAATTTCTCAAGATTTCTATTAGCCTCAGTAAGCTCTTTGGTAAGATCTTCATTATGCTTTGTAAGAGTCTCTCTAAGAGACATTTCCATTTCAAGATCTAACTATAATGCTTGTTTTTCTTCCTTCTCCTCATGCTAGTGTTCATGCAAAGCTGCATTCTCTTTCTTGATCTTAGAAATCTCATGATCTTTCTCTTTGATCAGGTCTTCAGATGCCCTCCTTGCTTCAAGTTCTCTCCTTAGATTGAGTTTTTCACCATTCAGTTTCTCCACTTCTTCAGCCAGTGCATCAATGTTGGCCTCATCTAAAGAGCTATTATCAGAGATCTCCAATAATTGCTCAGTTAATTCTCTCCTCTTTACATGTGAAGCTTTTAATCTACCTCTTAGGATTTCAAGCTCTTCCATGGTTGCATCAAGTACTCTATCCATCTCTTTATAACTCATATCCCCCATAATGGCTTTAGGATTTCTTTCCAAGTGATTAAGCCTTAAGGAAGTTAAGCTCTGATACAGATTGATAGACTCATAAAGCACTTAAATGGGGGTGAATTAGTGATAGAAAAAACAATAACAATTTAAACCCTGACCGCTAAAAACAATTAACTAGTTTTCTTAAGACTTTGCATGCAATCCAAAGTGTTCTAAAAGCATTCACAACAAGTAAAACATTCACCATAACACAAGTGTTTATACATAGAAAAACCAAGGTGAGATGAGACTCACAAATTAACTATCTACAGAAATAGGTAATTGATTGGTTAAGGTCTACAAAGTGCTTTGTTAGGAGCGAATCCTATTAAAGATCCCAAAGCCCTATTAGGAGAAATACCTGGTTAAAGTTAACCTCAGTGGAGAATTTTAGATCCAAGTTAATGAATAACCTTGTTAGAGGATTTCTACAATGAATCTTGTTAGAGCTTACCCGGTTAGGGGATTTAACCACTATAGTGATTAGAAAACAACAAGTGGTATGATCTAGGAATAGCACAAACTGCTTGTATAGATCCTTTTTTGCTCAATCAATACTGCATCACCAACATACTCTGGAAATTCTTTAATAAATCATAGCAACTCTAACTCATAACATCACTTGTATCTTGCATATCAAAATAGCTCATCACAATGTCTTTTTATAGACATTAGATTTCATGTTGGCTCAAGAACCTCAACAGAATTTCCTAGGTCCAAAGAATTTGGGCAATCTTTCATAACACATCACAAATCATCACCAAAAATGTTGGTTTGGGATAAATCATCACGACCGGTGATAACTCATTACAAAATCAGTGAAACTAGTTGGAACACCAATACCGGTTGAGTATTAACCACTTCCAACTCATAGAATTATTGTCTCCATTTGCCTCCTCTCTTCTCTCCGTTGTATCTCAAAATTGGTGTCAATGAAATTGACCAAAACCAATTATCTTTACTGCATATATTGGTTGTCTACATATATTGGTTTAGACATCTTCATATCGGTTAAACTTCTCTATACATATGATACCGGTTTTCAATATGAAGACAGAGGAGTAGTACTGGTTTGACTTAACTAAGATGATTATGAAAATATGAACATATGTGTGTGTATATGTGCCATCAATGACAACACATAAATTCATCCATTATAAAAATCATCATCAAGCCAACAGGGTCTTCATCTTCTTCCCAGTACAACCATGAAGACACATCTATCTCAAGACTCTCCTCATCAAGTGGGCCCCATTGTTGTAAGGTGGTATCTTTACATTGTCTAACAGGTTTTTGATATTTTTTTATTCTTTTGGCTTGCCAAATGACTTGGGAGATAAGGGGAGATTTCCTATTAATAAGACATCCTTGAATTTGTATTCTTCGTAGCCATTATCCAGGATCGTAATTTTGGGCTCTACTTGGGATGAGGTGGAGGCAACATTTGATGTGTCAGATGGAGGAGTTGGAGAGGGTCTATTTAATGGGAAATGATATGGATGATTCCCCTCTAAGAGATTGAAATATTTAAAGGGTTGTGGACCACCTTTGATAGTGATCTCTCTTCCATTGAAGGGGAATTTGATGCATTGATGATAAGTGGAAGGGAGGGCCTAAAGCAAATGAATCCACATTCATCCGAGGAGGATGTTATAAGGGAGATAGAGATCTAGGACTTTGCAAGGGGTCTCAATTGTAATAGGGCCCACTTAAAGAGGCAAGGTGTTCATTCCTTTAGAAACTCTTTCTGCATCATCATAAAATTTTATTGTGATTCTTCCTGACATATCTACCAGGTCCTTAGAAAGTCCCAATTGATTTATTAACTTGTATGTATAGAGATTGAGTCCAGATCTACCATCTATCAAGAGATGTGTTTAACCTTGTGTTTTTGGATGAGAGCTTCAACATGCAATGGTTTGTTATGGTCTTCTTCAATAGGAGTGGCATTGGAGGTGAACACAAGGTGTTGATGGGCATCAAGGTTTCCAATGAGAGCTTGAAATTGGGCAGCATTGATATTTTTAGGGACACATGACTCAAGGAGGGATTGTTCCAAAATCTCCTTGTGGACGAGGTAAGTTTTGAGGAGATCTAAGATGGAGATCTATGCGGGGGTCTTTCCAAGATTGTCAAGGAGGTCATATTGACGGGTGGAGAACATGGGGGGAGGGTTTGGTGGGGGAGGGACTCCTTGGACAGTGACTCTACCTCAACAGGTGGTTACGTTGCAATTATTATTAGAGTGGGAAGCGGAAGGTGTGGCACCTTGAATGACTATCTTAGTAGGTTTAGGTTTGCTTTGGTAAGGGGGAGGGTTAGCTCTTTGAATAGTTATGGCATTGACATGGTTATCTGCAGGCTCAATGTGACCCACTAAAAAGTCAAAGCCCGTTATATGATTGGTGTAATTGTAGTTCACAACATTGGATGATGAGCCCTTTCCTTTTCCATGCTTCAAGAAATGTTCCTAGTACATCTTAAGTTTGACATTGTTATTACCAGGTTTGGTTGTTGCTACTTCAATATCACCCTTATCAATAAGGTCTTGTATGTAGATTTTCAGCTTCATACACTTTAGTGTATCATGACCATTGATAGGATGATATTCACAATATTCATTCTCTTTGTACCACCTAGGTCTGGGTTGATTAGGATCAAACAGGCAAGTTATCAGAAAGACTATCGCACCTGCTTGGACAAGATTTTGGAACACAACCTCAATGGGCTCAACAAGAGGAGTGAAGTCTCTTGGAGTCCTTGTTGCTAGATCGGGGTGGTCACCCCTAAACTGAGACATTTTTATGAGGCTTTTGAGATTGATTTTGATTGTTGAATTGGCGATTGGTGGTGGCAGGATTTGGAGGAGCAACCACAGTCTGGACCCATTTTGCATCAGTCACACCATCATTGACTACGTTCTTTGTTTTGAACCAAAATTTTGGTTTATCATTATGGTAAGAGGAAGAATTTTGACTTAATTTTTGATAATGTTTTAAGGTCCCTTCCTCTAAAAAGACATGTTCAAGGACTAGGCCCTTGTCAGTCAATATTTGGAAAGATTTTATACATTGAGATGTCAAGGGTCTTGATAATTTGGGCACAAGATCCTTTTGAAATAATTAAATTTGGTGTTGTTCTGGCATGTCCCACTGGAATTTCTTGATGAGATGTCACCATCTTTGCAAGAAGTTAGCGAAAGTCTCTCTAGGCCTTTGTTTTGTGTTACAAAGGTCCATCATGGAAAAATCATTAACAATATTGTAGGCATAGTGGGCCACAAAATTTTATGCAAAATCTAGGAAGGAAGTGATAGAACCTTGAGGTAAGGACGAGAACCATGCAAGAGCATCTCCTGTGAGACTCTTAGGGAAGAGCCTTCAAAGGTATAAGTCACTATAGGAGACTTCCTGACATAAGATGTGAAACTCACGAACATGGTCTCGGGGTTCCCCTTTGCCCTCATACTTCATGAATTTAGGCATCTCAAGCCCTAGTGGGTATGGTGCAACTGATATAGATGGGTCATAAGGACAAGGAAAAAATTCCTCAAATGATTCAGGTTTTCTTTTTTTTAGTCCCTTCCTTCATGTTTTTGATAATGTTTTTCATGTCTTGGATTTCCTTGATGATGTCTTGTTGTGGATTTTGAACATGATGGATTGTGTTTGCCCCTAGAATTAGATGAGTCATGGAAGATGGGCCACCACCACTAACATACTGATATGATGAAGAAGTGGGGATGTGGGATACAATGACTGATGTTATGGGACTTGAGTGATGATTGGTTGTGACCCCCGAATCGCTATGACAAGAGGAAGTGAAGCTTGGATGAAATTAGCGGCGTTGTTAAGAGAAATGGAAGATTGTGGAAAGGAGATATGTGGTCGGGTAGAAGAAGATGGCATAGATGAATGTTGGAGCATAGATGTGATCGGATTGGATATTGTCATGGATGTTAAGATCATAGGGATGAATGCCATAGGTTTTATTGATTGGGTTTGGATAACGGGTGGGGGCACAATTGATTGAGGTTGAAGAATGGGTGTCATGATATGAGTAGGAGCAAGGTCTTCTTGTGGTTGTTGATCAAGAATGGATCTATCAAAATCGAGGGGGGGGGAGGCAAGCTCCATTTTCAATAAGAGTCTTTAGAAGAGCACTAGGATTATGTTGGATAAATTTCTCCATCATTTCTTAGTTGTAAGAATCTTCTAGGAATGTTCACACTTCTAGGGATAGGTCATCTTGATCGACCATGTTAGGGTCCCCTTGTGGTTGAAGATCTTGGATGTCGGGTTGCACACTTTGTGTAAGATCTTGTGTAGAGTCTTGATATAGGACACTAATGTTTGACACATGCCATATTATTGTTCAGCCATCTTTTTCTTTTGGGATCGAGTTGTGACCATACAAGAATAACCTTAGGAAGATCGATTGGAAGAAAAGGGGCTTGGTGAAAGGACTTAGCAAAAATTTTGGATTTTGGATTTGATAAAATTGGATAGATTGATGGATGGGATCCTTGGATTAGGACACGAGTTTGATTAAAATTGCACCTTAGTCCTTGGATGAGGATTTTAGGTGGGAGATGTTGATGAACCCACAAGCAAGGTAACAACCAAGCTAGGTAAGATTTAGACCTTAGAATAATGATCAAAGTATTTCTTCTACTAAGGATTGACTAATGATCCTAATCAAAATAAAGACATGAGATAAAAGTCTTGATCGACTCAAAGGATGGGGCAAAGGGACTTGGAGAGGATTCTTCTTCAAGCACAAAAGACAAATGATTGATTGATTAAAGATGAGGTCTAAATAAAACTTCACAAGGCATAAAGCCTCAACATGAGGTTAATTGGATTAAAGGATGATTGATTGAAGATGGTTGATTGAGGATTGATTTTATTAAAGATGGTTGATTGAAAATTGGTTCATGTGCTATGTCCTTAAGAAATATTGAGGATGATTGATCAAAGAGAGGTGATAGTGACGATTAGAAGAAATTTGGTGACTAGACTATTCTTGGCATGAACATGAATCAATAGATGATTGGTTCGGGTGGCAAGTTGTATGAAGGGATGCGACCACCCTGATTCTTACGATAGTTGGTATTAAAAGACAAGCCTAAACCTTGATGGAGGGAACAAACTCTTAATTAATCACTAGCATCAAACTCATTGCTATGACCATGGATGTAATCGTGGTAATGGTACAAAAAGGTCCTATGTTTAAGTAATAGTATGGGATTGGTGTACCCAAACTTTTGACGTCTAATGAGTTGTTCTTGCATGAGTTTCTTCTTCTTGATTGGTTGATAGATTGACTTCTTGGGATGCTTATACAACTTGTGCTTATAAAACATGAAGTGGACAGAGTTTTGACGTAGTTTGGACTTGTTTGGAAGACTTGAGTTTGTTATGACTTGGACTTGATTAACGTTGGTTCAATTTTTTTTTGTGCGACTAGGACATGATTTGGGTATGACTTGAATATGACTTGGAGATGATTAGGGATTATGAATTGTACTAGAATTGATTTTGATGATAATGATTAGGATGTTGACTAATTCTACTCTTGGCAAGAAGACAAAGCAAAAACACTGGCCATTGATTCAAATAATCACATCAAACATATGAAGCTACCCTAGGAAGTTACCTAAGGAGGAAAACCTTTGCTTGCTGAATTAGGTACACATCCAATAGCTAATCAGAATATGACCATTGAGTCTGATGCAATGGATTCCCAATGTTGTATTAGCCGACTCCAAATGCTAATGGGGGCAGGATATGGCAAGTCTCTTGGGGGAGTTACTATCTCCCTTGCACAAAGATTATCCACCTTTCGAAGGTGAATCAGGTGGTCTCTAATCCTAGAGTTATTAATAAGGATTTCCATTCAAAGACTACTCCTTGTAGTTACACAAGCACGATTGAGGCCTATAGCCCTACAAAGTACCAAGCAAGTTGTAATCACGCAAGCGTGATTGAGACCTAAAGGCCCTACAAAATGCCCAATATGAGAGTGAACTCTCAAATAGCTCCGTCCTCTAGAATTTTCATCCCAAGAGGCCTATTTATTATAGTGAGTTGGAATGATTTGGTTTTAGCTGTGTGCACTTGGGTCATCCCCCTCTCACCAACGCCTATGAGAATGTGCTAGGAAAATTGGGAGGGAAAGCCTACTAAAGGTATGCACACAATCAAACTAGAAAAGATTAGAGGGTCTAGATGTATGATTGTCTAGATAGACAAGAGCATACCCTCCTACCTCCATGCTTTTCCCAAACAAGATCAAACACTTTCTTCCTTTTACCCCTAGTTAAATCTATGTGCCTAGAAAAAGATTAAGAAAGCACAAGGTTTGGTCGAATTTTCTTAGGCAACCTGCAGAAAATCAGATTAGTAGTTTTGTTTTATGTCTTGAACAATCGAATAAACTTGCAAAACTCACAAAAATGTGACTAATAGAGACAGATCTGCATAAACAATGCTTGCGTTGTTCTGTAGACACTCTCGTTGAAGTGCTTGCAAAGACACTAAAATGCCTACGTACACGCTATAGAGGGGTAGAAAATAAAAAAGAAAAGTACAGAAATGCACATAAAATTAAAAAAATGCAGAATATACCTTCATGGTCGTGCTATTATGTTTTTGGCCGTGCTAAAATACGTGTGCTTGCATTGAAACAAGTTAGTAAAGAAAACATAAAAAAATCCAAAAAACTGAAAATTTGAAAATAAACAAGAATTAAATCAGAGCGCTTGCACTGAACTGAGATCTCTAAAATGAAGCAAGGTGATTAGACAAAACTAACCAATTTTTTTTTTCTAGCTTTTTAGTGTGTTTTTACTGCTAATTAAGGAATGAAATAGAAAATATAAACAAACACTAATCAAAAAACAAGTATAAAAATGGCAATGGGGGACTCCCTGTTTCAGTAACGCTCACACTATTCTGGGATCCTGCAAAAAGGGAGGGTTAATATTCGAATTTTAAATCACCTGCGCTGAAGCACATGTGCATGTGTCGAAGTAATTTGCAGTCGCTCTAATTTGCAGTCACGCTAATTTGCAGCTGCTCGCGCTCTTCTAATACCTATGATCAAAACCTCACAAAAACTCTAAAAATGATTAAATTCTAGGGACGTGCGTCCCACCAAGCATACCAAAATGAAGAGGGGGAAAGATGAAAAGAGTATATAATAATCAAATACAGTGAAATAAGCAATAAAATATTAAAAACATCAAAAACATCAAAAAACCATTATACCTTATATCTTCTCCTTCTTCGGATTGAGCTTGATGAGGTTGAACTTGCACCCTTGTCTTCAACCTGATTGGATGTGCTCCTTTGTTTGATGTAGTTGGCTCTCCAAGATTATGCACAAGGTATTGGATGATGAGATGGAATGGATGGGAAATTGATTAAGTGATAGGTGAATGGAAAATTTTCTAGAGTTTGGATACTTGGATGATTTTCTAGGCTCAAATTGATAGCATGAACTTGGATAACTTGGAGATGTGAGATTAGGGATTGGAGTCTCCAATTTATAGAAGAAGAGGGGAGGAATGAAGGGCTAGGATTGATCCAATATAAGTCATCAATCATTAATAGACATCTTTGTTGATATCAACAACCTAGAGTGACTCCATGTTTGTACAAAGTTACCACTTATCCTTCTCCACTTGTGCAGACCTCATCTTAACCGGTTTTCCAGAGTGGAAAAATCATCACTCTTTACTCTTCCTCTTCTATCCCGGTATCTCATCATTCCTTCTTAACTCCTTTCTAACTGTCTTATCTTAGAGTGTTATGATGTATTCCATGCATGTTGTGAGATAAGCTAGGCATTGCTACTTATCGGTGAGAGTAGATAGATAGTTGCACTCAACCTGCCAATCACTGGTGGGAGAGGTTCTTTGTCACCTATCAGTATTAATTTGACTTACCTAAGGAGTAAATACATTTTCAACTTGAAATATGATCCAGTTGAGCACACTCCCTATCAGTCTTCTCTTCATTTGGTGACATCATCTGAGTCCGGTGGGAGTCCTGCTAATTGACATCTAACTATTTACCGGTTTCACACTTCTTCATTAGCTCACCCGGATTTCTTAATGGTCATATGCTTGCTGGTTGTCAACAGCACACTTCCAACATATCACTTACTGGTTATCATACCATACTAATCTCCAATACTTATGTCTTCAACACAAGCCAACACTAACTTGTGTACTGGTGACTCCAATGACCATAATGTTGGTTGACATCCTCTTCTTACTTGTGACAAGCTATACCGATAACCTGTAATACTAGTTGACATCAATGACACCATTACTGATTGACATCAATGACAACACAATTCCAACAATCTCCCCCTTTGACAACAATGGCAAAGGGCACTGACAGAGTTTCTCTCCTCCTTTTCTCTACTGGTTGCTTCTCCCTCTTGATCATTGACTCTGCATACTCTCAATCAGAAACACTTGAGATGGAGAGCTAAAATACCAACTGACACCAATTGCTCAACCACCAAGTGTATAAACAAAACTGATACCAATTGTATATACCAGTCTGATACCAATTGTAGAATAATGTGTCAGTGAATTTCACTTCCCTGCCGGTCAGACTCCATCATCTCCCCTTTGATATGCAGAAGGTTATTCTAACCCTAATTTGCTGATACCAAGTGTTGATGCTAACACTGATACCAATTTGATATCACATGTATATTCTCAGATACCAAATGCATGTTCTCCCCCTATGCAGGTAAATCTCCCTCTTTGCAGGAAAATCTCCTAGTGGTCCAGTTGTGATTTCTATTAAGTACAAATTAAGTAGACATTGAAAGACCTCACAAACAAGGACCGATGAGAACTTCCCAAAGTTTCAAACATACCAGTACAACCATAGACACTTGATCTCCCCATGTGTTTAGTATATTTGATACCAATCAGAAGGTATGGCTATGAACTCCCCTAAGCCATAGATCTTAGGTCATCTTTGCCTGTCAGGTTCTAAATCGGGACTCCAAACTGCACCTTGTACCGGTTAAACTTAGTGAATAAGTGATCAACTGATGATCATCCAACTCCACAACATCCACCACAACTAATGATTGTCCAACTCCACAACATCCACCACAACTTATGACATGATCTTATATGAACACAATGCCAAACCACATCACTATCATGTCAATTAACAAACCAGTTAGATCAAAACTATGCATGCATATATGATCTACTACCAGACCAACACATGTCATTTAGGTCTTTTCCAATATCACCTGAGACATAACTTCCTCAATCCACACCACAGGAGTCACTATAATGATCCCAGAACACATTGACTCACATACTCTGCAATATTGGTTAATATCCATACCAATATTATACTACACAAACCGACTTGCCATACCAAATCAACATCTCCACAGGAGCACCTTCCTCTAACTTTTGTCTTCTTGTGTCAAGCACTTCTATTTCCAATAGAAATTTAACCATCCATTGACACATGCGGTAGTAATCCATCTCTCATATGTAGATGTCTAGTCAGGGAAGAAACTACACATACTGTCATCTCATCTTCTTCCTTATATCGACAACAACTTGCCCTTCCAGTTTTCCTTTTCAACCATGGGGGTAAATGATGTGATCAATATATAGCTCCCCCTAAGGTCCTGCATCTCCTTTAAGACCTAGGAGATACCACTTGTGCATTTAATGCATAGTGCTAGTCCATGGTTCTACTCTCTTGCTTCTTCCTCCATACTTGCTTGGTCTCACTCCTCTTTCCATTTGTAGTGTTTAGAGAAGGTCTTACCTTCTTCTACAGATTGGTCCTTGCTCTACCAGATTATACAACATGACCAGAAGCATTGCTGTAGAAGTAGACTGTGATCATACCAAACACATGATTGGAGGACCTTCTATCAAACTGATTTGATCTCCTTCCTTTGATCATGTTGTTGTAACCAGCTACCGGAACCAATGGATTTCTTGATCCTATAGGGGAACTTCTCCTTTGGTTCCATGCAGGTCTTTGCCTCTCATATGCTCTATACCCACTTCCATATTGAGCATAGCTGTTATACCAACTCCCATATGACTACAAGTTCTTCTTTGTATAGTCATGACTTCTATGGCCAAATGCATTACATCTTTGACATGCAAGATAGTTATTCCTAGGAAAAGCATATTTTCTATTCCTAGACCTCATTTTGCATTCATCTACCCTATGGCCATAATCTTTGTATGCAAAGCAATAACCAGAGAAGGAGGACATATTACTTACAAATTTATTCTGCGAAACATGAAGAGATCTTGCTGGTTTGGCTTCTCCATTTCTGCTTCTCCGAGGGTGGATCTTGGATTGTTTACTCTCTATCATTCTTCCATCTGATCCTTTCTTCTTGCACACTTGTCTTGACTTGTGTACAACACCATCTCTTTGTCTTCTACTAGTTGGAGGTCTTCTAGGTTTTCCTCTAAAGTTCTTACTCCTGATGAAGCTATCTTCTCTCAATATTCCTTTTCCTTTTGGATCGACATTGTTTCTTCTTGCAACACCGATCTTCATCCTCATGTCTTCACTAGTTGTAGTTAGGTCTATCTTCCTTCTTGGAGCATTCCTGACTGCGAAGGTTTGTCTCTTGTTGTTTCCATTTGAGGAAACAAACTGGATGTCTTTGTGAGAGACATTCTTGCTAGTGGAGAATCACCGACATTACATCCTAATCCTGTGGTATCCTTGGAGTGTTTTTGCTTCTTCAACATCTTGTCCAAGGCAACACTACTGCCATCAAACCGAATTCTCACCTTGAGCTCATCTTGACACTTCTCAAGATATTTTTTGAGATTATCCATTTCATCTTTTAGCCTCTGAAATTATTTGTCTTTGGCCTCTAGCTCAAACTCTAGATCTTTGCACCTACACTTCTTGGTGTCTTCTAGTTGAGTTTTCAACTCTAAGATACATTCCTCAAAATATTCAAGGCATTTGATCAACCGGTTTTGTTCCATAATGGAAACATTCTTTAACAACTTGTATTTTGTTTTTATTCTGCTGAGCTCCTCAAGTGCACTTACAAGCTCTCCTTCAAGATCAACTTCAACTTGATCTTCTTCTTCATCTTCACCATCACTGCCAAACACATCTTGTTGTTAGGATTGGTCTGCATGATCACTTTCTAATGTGTGCATCACACCTTCTATCTCTTGAGCCATGAAAAGGTGGGTTCCTTCTTCATTATTTGTGTTGTTGCTAACTGATCTATCTTCTTCTGTAGACTCATGTGACACACTTCTCTTCTTGTTCTCACAAACCAGTTTTGCAGTGGTAGGCTCATTTCCATAGAGATTCTTTAGTCCATCCTACAAAATCTTTGCTGACTTGTGTGTGTCCACCTGTGATGAAACATCACTGGAAAGACCACTGAGTATAGCCTTCATTTCTTCATCATTACACATATATCTTGTTTCAGCTTTAGGACTGGTGGGAGGATTGACTAGTCTAGAGAGACCATTTACAACCGATATTCATACATCATAGCCTAATGAGGATAGGTAGACTTCCATCCTACAACTCCAAATAGAAAAGTTTGATCCATCAGACACTAGAGTAGGTGTTGACACAAAACAAACCATTGTGTTCACAAAACTAGAATCTACCCAAGCTGGAGAAAGCTTATCTAACTGGGAACCTAGGCTCTGATACCAATTGTAGAACACAAGATGCCACTGAGAGGGGGGGGCAGGGGGGGTGAATCAGTGGTTTCTAAACAACCCTTTTTAATCCTAAGTGTATACCAATTAGTAGATCTAACACAAGATGAATATACCGGTGAGATAGGGAGAGACACAAATGCAACCACACACAAAAGGAACATCACCTAACACTAGATATATGAGAAAAACCCAACATGGGAAAAACCTCAGTGATAAATGTTGCTGGAGTCTACTGATCCAATCCAGCCTCACAATAAACAATGAATACAAAGTTTAGGGCACCAACCCAAGGAGCACCAATCCCTGCACCATGCACCGAGCACCAACTTAGTGATTACAATGAATGGTATCAATTCAATACATTAGTTATAATCCGGTTAAAATTGAATTCTGTAACCTCATAGATATGTCTCTTCACTAGTCCACCTCTTCTCTACTCTTTGCCGGTTCTCTTCTCACCTTCTCTGACTCTTCCTCTACTCTGCCTCTGCCTTGTTTTCTCTCTTCTCACTTTCTTCCTCTACTCACCTCTGCTCATTGCAACTCCCTTACCGATTTAGACTTTACCAGTTACACTGCTTAGTAGTCACACCCTGCTCTATCTTTGCCTACTACTGTTGCTCTCCTACTAGCTCTAGCACTACCGGTTCAGTTGAATCATGTACTCTTGCAGCTTACTGGTATCTCAAATCTTACTGGTTTAAACCCCTGTTAAACCCTCTTACCGGTTGCACCTCCAAATGCTCAGTTGCTTCACTCTCACAATTATATCAACTCTTTGCTAGCACTCTTTTGTATCAACTGGCATCACACCATCTGGTAGCATCAATAAAACTTGGTCTTCTGTCTGCATACTTATAGTCAAGCTTTCCCACCAAAATGCAACTTCAAACTTTGGCACACTAGTGTTTCTTTACCAACCATGAGGCTAATCGAATCAAATATGATCTGCACGTAGATCGACAACCTACAAGCAATAAGACATCACTTTCATATCTCTTTTCTTCCAAAGCACATTTTCTATACTTAGCAAACAAGGGTTGTCCATCGGCTTGGCACTTGGTCAATCACCATAAATGGTTTGACGGTTTGCTTCACCTAGTTTGATCTGCACTTGGACACTCTACATCGATCAATTCCTACCATTGATCTTCTTTGTTCGATCTTCCTCAAGCCACAAACCCCTACAACACATCCCATGATTTACACAGTCAACATTAGTGTCGACCTACTCACCAACTACTCCGCCGATGCATGGTTCATCCCCCACTACATGTACGCCACCTAGAGTCCATGTGTCCACTATATCAGCATCCACCTCAGCTTAGTCAATTATGTCGGTTTAAAGTCTATCATTGACCACATCATACACTACTGGTTCTCACCTACCAGTTCTCTAACCTTGTCGGTATATCTTACCTTACCGGTTAACCTTCATACCGTCTCATCTTTGTTCTGCTGATGTATCATATTGACCGATCATTACCCTTGCAAATTAGCATGCTCATTTTTATCTGATGAGAGCCTTTCACTTGTTCTCTTTCTTGCGTACCAGTAGTGTTATTTATGAGGAACCAGTTATTACTGAGAAGAGGGGTGAATCAGTAATAAAAATAAACTTGAAAAATTTAACAACCACCAAAAACTTCTTTCAAAACAACTCATAAATAGTACTGGTAATAACTAAAATCATATTGCTAATCAGATTTATAAAACTGTTCTTCTAAGTGTTCATCAACATGCATGTAAAATAAAGATATCAACTCAACACATAAGAAACCAAGAAAAAAATGAACACCAAGATTTTCAGGTGGAAAGCCAAATGGGAACCATGATGGGAATTGGTACCCAAAAGATTTTTGCACTCTTTCAGAATGCACCCTATTAGGAGCTTACAATTATGCCTAGTTAGGAGAAGACCCTGCTAAGAGTCCCCCGGTTAAGGGATTTACCTCAGCCCTATTAGGAGCTTTACTCAGTTAGGAGTAACCTTGTGAAAAAATTTAGAACCCAAGCTAATGAGTCACCCGGTGAAGGGATTTATACAATTAGGCCTATCAGGAGCTACCCGATTAAGGGATTTTGAGTCTTCTGCAACTGCTAGGGAACAACAAATGTATGATCTGAAAATAGTACTCTTTGCTTGCTTGTACAGATCCTTTCCTGCTCCAATCTGCTTCTCTCTTGCAGACACACACTGGTTCGACCACACACTCTTCCTTTGATCACCGACATAGTAAATCATCACAAAATTTCCCTAAATAGACGTTACAACTTAGTAGGTTACAAAACCCTAACCTCATACTAAGTTTTACATCATAGATCATAAAAAATATTTACAAGTCATTACAGATCATCATATGGATCATTACAATGAATTAAAAATCAATTATAGCTGTTGAATGATCACCGCACATCGATCTAATATACTATCAAACTCTTAGCTCATTCTACTAAGCACTTTGCTCATTCCCAATAAATTCACTCTTTGATCATGCCAAAAAATCATTTAAACACTTCACACAGACTCAACCACGTCATCACCATCTTACAAACATAATGTAATACACCGCCGAACTCAAAATCATTACCAATTATATGATTTAAATACCAGTTCTTAAACCCTACTAAAACCCTACAGAAAATACATCAGTCAATAAAAAACATGACTTCTGCTAGCCAAAGTATGATACGGTTCTGGTCATAACCTCATTACAATGTTACAAACACATATTCCAAACCGCAACACCAAATTCCTCATCAATTTTAAGATCCAATTACTTAAGCATAATACAGTTTCACATTTACCGATTAAAGTCCTATTTGCCAGTTAACTGTCAAATCCATTCCATAGCTTTCCGATCAATCATAGATGACTTACATAACATGATAGAATAATATAATCATAGTTTCCATCAATGACAACACAAATTGATCATCAAGTCATCAAACAACATCTCAACTATATCATCACCAATAGTCCTTATACCAGTTCATCAATATCATCAACAATTATGCCAATATGCCAACATAGTCTTGTTTACTGATGACACTACTCCTGCCTTCATGCTGGTAGTATCCTTGATGACACTATATCATCAGACTCCAACTATCATGTACCAAATTACATCTGCCTGCTGGTTGACATACTCACCGATTGACACTGCACCTGAGTACATGGCCCATCTTCTGGCACACCGGTGGCATGACAGTATCAATCATCGATCATTAACAGATACCTCTGTTGATATTAACAACCTGGAGTGACTCCATGTTTGTAAATGTTACCACTTATCCTTCTCCTTCACTTGTGTAGACCTCATCTTAATCGGTTTGCCAGAGTGCAAACTCATCACTCTTTACTCTTCCTCTTCTATCCCGGTAGCTCATCATGCCTTCTTAACTCCTTTTTGAATGTCTTATCTCAAAGGGTTATGATGTATTCTATGCATGTTATGAGATAAGCTAGGCATTGCTACTTACTAGTGAGAGTAGATAGATAGTTGCACTTAACCTACCAATCATTGATGGGAGAGGTTCTTTTTCACCTACCGATATTAATGTGACTTCCCTAAGGAGTAGATATATTTTCAACTTGACATATGATCCAGTTGACCACACTCCCTATCAGTCTTCTCTTCATCCGGTGACATCATCTAAATCCGGTGCTAGTCCTATTGATTGACATCCAACTGTTTACCAGTTCTGCACTTCTTCATTAGGTCACCCGGCTTTCTTATTGGTCATATGCTTGCTGGTTGTCAACAATGCACTGCCAACATATCACTTAATGGTTATCATACCATACCGGTCTCCAATACTTATGTCTTCAACACAAGCCAACACTAAATTGTGTACCAGTGACTCCAATGACCACAACGCTGGTTGACATCCTCTTCTTACTGGTGACAATCTATACCGGTAACCTACAAAACTATTTGACATCAATGACACCATTACTAGTTGACATCAATGACAACACAATGCCAATAGTGGATGAGAAAATTTATTAACAGAGAACGGTATTTCCATAGAATATGGAAATATTTATTATGAGTGCATGCAAAAAGGAATTTAAGATTTCAGGCCGAGAAGGCCCCTTGCAGAGGCTGCAGGAACTATGGTCTTTGCTTGGATGTCAAATTGTTGCAGGAAGTCGTCTTTTGTGGTAGGCTTGTGATAAAGACATAATCTATGACCATTTACTAGAAGTTTGAATTTTACTAGGTCTATTATTTCTAACTGAACCGCTACATTTTGAAAAGCTCAACAACTTCATATGGGTCCAACCAACAAGTCTGCAGCTTCCCCATTGTATCCTTATACCTGGAATCATATAAAAGTGCCCAACCTCCATATTTAAATTTCTTTTCTTTAATAAATTTGTCATTGCATTTAGTACACTAAATTTGAATAACTTATGTGTGTTGGACAACCATATTTCTTATTTCATCCAAAGCATTCAATTGCATGATGCAGTCTTTTTGTGCCTCTAATAGAGTCATATTCAATTGCAAAGCTATCCTAAGAGTTTTATGTTCAAACTCAATGGGCATCATAGCTGATTTCCCATACACCATTTCAAAAGGTGTAAAACCAGTAGTTGTTTTCCATGTAGTTGTGTATGCCCAAATGGCTTCTGGAAGTCTATTTGACCAATATTTCTTATGAAGAGTTGTTTCCTTTGTGAGAATAGCTTCTAATTCCATATTAGTCACTTCTACTTGACCATTTTCCTAAGGGTGTTATGGAGTGGACTTCTTGTGCCTGATATTATATTCATTAACCAGTGTTGTGATCAGTGTGGAAGTAAATTATGGTCCTTGATCTATAACAATTTCTCTTGGCACTCCATATCTTGTAAATATTTCCTCATAGAGGAACTCAGCTACCTTATTATCTCTAGCACGCGTCATTGTTTTTGCTTCCACCCATTTTATGACATAATCAATGCATACTAGAATGTAGGATTTCCCATTGGAAGAAGGATCAATTGGTCCTACAAAATCCAATCCCCACTTGTCAGATGGTGCAACCAGTATTTGGGGATACAATGGCATTTTATCAGATCTTGTGGGCCTACCTATCGGCTAACATCTATCACACTTTCTAGTATATTTAGCTGCATCTTTATGTAAAGTTGGCCAATAATACCCTATGTTAAGGATTTTAAATGTTGTTCTCTTAGCAACAAAATGTCCTCCACATGACTCATCATGAAATGCATGAAGAATATCATAAGTTTCATCCTCTCAGACACACCTTCTTAACACTTGATTAGGTCCATTGTAGGATAAACAATCAGAAATCCAAGAGAAATTGAAACTCTTCTCAACTAACAACCTTCTTTCCTTGGGAGAAAAGTGAGAAGGAAACTTATTAGCAGCTAAATAATTTACGGTATCAACATACCAGGGAGTGTGAGATTTTATCAAGAACAAGTGTTCATCAGGGAACACATCATCTATTGCTTCAAGAATGTCCTTCAGTTGAAGCCTAGAATGATAATCCGCAACTACATTAGCTTTCCCCGATGTATCAACAACTGTAATATCAAATTCTTGCATCAACAGTAACCATCTAGATAATCTTCCTGTGAGTGAAGGCTTGTTCATAAGGTATCTTATTGTTGTATGATCAACATGCACATATATTTGATATCCTGTGATATAATGCCTAAATTTGTTAAGTGCATATATGACTGCCAACGTCTCCTTTTCCATGACAATATAGTTAAGCTCAGGTCCCTGCAAATTTTTGCTGATGAAATAAATTGCATTCTCTAAATTATCCATCTTCTCATCCAAAACTGCTCCTATAGCATAATCAGATGCATCTGTGTGAATATGGAAAGGTAATGACCAGTTTGGACCTTTGAGCATTGGTGCTTGAGTCAATACTTGTTTTATCTTGAAGAAAGCTTCAAGGTATGCGGGAGTCCAATCAAACTCCATATCTTTAGACAAAAAGATAATATAAAGGTCCTTCCATTTTACTAAATTTCTTAATAAACCTTCTATAGTATCCAACATGACCAAGGAAACTTATATCATCCTTTTGCTTTGTAGAAATAGGAAGGTTTTGGATGACTTCAATTTTGGTTGGGTCAACCTAGATTCCACTTGTAGAAATCTGATGTCCAAGAACTATTCCTTCCTGCATCATCATGAAGTATTTTTCACTGTTCAAGGACAAATTGTAATCTTCACACTATAAAACTTTCTTTAAATTCCCCAATGCCTCAAACTCTGATCCATAAGTAGTAAAATCATCCATATAAATCTCCATGCAACCTTGGGAAATGTCTGAAAATATGTTGATGACTGCTCTTTGAAAAGTAGCTGGAGCATTACATAGTCCAAAGGGAAAAACAAAATATGCATACATACCCCAAGGGCAAGTAAATGTAATCTTTTCTTGATCCTCTGGAGCACTTTGAATCTGGTTGTAGCCACTGAATCCATCCAAGAATGAAAAATACTGCTTTCCTGCCAAAGAATCTAACACTTGATCCACAAATGGTAATGGAAAATGATCCTTCTTAGTTGTTGAGTTCAGAGCTCTGTAATCTACACATACTTGTCATTTACCTCCTTTTTTTGGAATTATGACTAGAGGCGACACCCACTAGCTATATGATATAGGAAAGATAAATCCAACATTTAACAATTTTTACAGTTCTTCTTTAACCATCTCCCTTAATTCAGGATTGATTCTTCTTTGTGGTTGTCTAATTGGTCTGCATTCTTCTTTGATATAAAATCTATGTGTACAAATCTTAGGATCTATTCCTTTCATATCTCTATAATCCCATGCAAAAGCTTGTTGATGACATTTAAGCAAATAAACCAGTGTTAGCTTTTGAATTTTTGTGAGATGATTATTAGTATTCAAACATTTATTCAGAGCAACTTCCACTTTGATAGTAAGATCTATCTGAGCTGCTTCAGAAAGATAAGAAGTGCAAACTTCCTATGGCAATAAGGTATGTAATATGTCGATGGTTGCAAGAAGTTCGATGTCGTAATACATGATGTTAGCTCCTATAATTGCTGCTCCAAACCATATTGATTTTCCATAATATTAGAAAGCACAAAATCTTCATCCTAAAATTGTATAAATGATTCTCTATTAATCATCATAAGATGACTAACTGAATTGACTTCTCCTTCTAATTCCCCCCCACGTCAAGCCAAACAATTTGCTCTTGATCAAGTTGGGGCTAAGAAGGCGAATACAGGGCAAGAGTTTTATTGGAATTTCCATAAGAAATAGTCATGTCCCCTGATCGACATCCAATGTATGCATCAGCTATAGCAAGCCAAGGTCTCCCTAAGATGACAGGATATCCTCCCAATGTAGCATTGAGAGATAATATCATGAACTCTGCTAGATATTCCCAAGAATCTATACTAACCCCAACATCTTCAATGATACTATCAGGTCGAACTGTAGAACTGTTAGCAAGCTGTAGGACCATAGGAGTAGGTTTGAGACTGGTTATGATAATTTTTTGCATGATATCCTTAGTCATTACATTGATGGCTACTCCCAAATCTATTAGAGCATTCTTTATCTGAGTGCCATTAATGACTATTTTCACAATAGGACTACCAGAGTCAGAATATTTAGGTATTGTAACCTTGCCCAACATAATATCAGCCAATTGACCCATCACATGAACTATTTGTGGATCCTTTTTCTTCTTACCTAGTTTCTTTAAACATGCCTCCTTAATTGCCTTACCATAGACATGGACATCCTTAATAGCTTAGAATAATGGATTTTTAACACATCTGTTTCAGTTGATCAATAAGATCAAAATTTACATCCTCTTGTTGATTACTCTCTTTGACTTGCAACCTTTGAGGAAATGGGGGCATTTTATTAACTGAAGGTGAACTGGTAGGCTATTGATTATGAGGAATTTGAGTTGTTGGACTCGATATTTCCTTTTCCTGTGGTACTTTAGTTATAACCAGAGGGAACGGGTTAGGCAATTTTGTCCCAGATCTAAGGTGAATATCACTTATATTAAGAGAATATGTCAGGTATTGAGTAGGATCAACTGAATATACTTTCTACTATTGTTGAGGCTTGCTATTAGGATTTAGCATGGTTTGAGCGGGTAGCTGTGTAGGTTTAGATGGAGTAGCATTAAGAGCAGGAGGTGGCATTATAACAAGCTATTAAGGCTGCTGTAGTGGTTGTTGATATCCAAAAGATTGATTTGAGCACTGTTGACTATTGGCTTGATGATGAGTTTTGTAATGTATGACTTTATGTGTTGTCATTGATGGTACATATCCACACACACATATGTTTATATTATCATAGTCATTTTAGTTAAGTCAAAGTAGTACTATTCCTAAGTCTTCATATTGTAAACTAGTATCATATGTATAGAGAAGTTTAACCGGTATGAGGATGTCTAAACCGATATATGTAGACAACCGATATATGCAGTAAAGACAATTGGTTTTGGTCAATTCCACTGACACCAGTTCTGAGATACAATAGAGAGAAGCAAAGAGGCGAATGGAGACAATCGGTCTATGAGTTGGAAGTGGTTAACACTCAACTGGTATCAGTGTTGCAATCAGTTTCACTGATTGTGTGACGAGTTATCTCTAACCGACATTTTTGGTGATGATTTGTGATGTGTTATGGAAGATTGTCCAAATTCACTGAACCTAAGAAATTGTGTTGAGGTTCTTGAGCTGACATGGAATCTAATGTCTATAAAAAGACATTATGATGAGCTATTTTGATATGCAAGATACAAGTGATGCTATGAGTTAGAGTTGATGTGATTTATTGAAGGAGTTGCAGAGTATGTCGGTGATGCAGTATTGGGTGAGCAGAAAAGGATCTATACAAGAAAAATGTGCTATTCCTAGATCATAGCACCTATTGTTTTCTAATCACTACAATAGCTAAATCCCCTAACTGGGTAAGCTCTAACAAGATTCATTGTAGAAATCCTCTAACAAGGTGATTCATTAACTTGGATCTAAAATCCTCTACTAAGGTTACCTTTAACCAGGTATTGCTCCTAACAGGGCTTTGGGATCTTTAACAGGATTTGCTCCTAATAGAGCACTTTGTAGAACTTAACCGGTCAGTTACCTATTTCAGCAAATAGTTAACTTGTGAGTCCCATCTCACCCAGGTTTTTCCCAGTTGGGTTTTCCATGTATAAACACTTGTGTTACGGTGAATGTTTTACTTGTTGCGAATGCTTTTATAACACTTTGGATTGCATGCAAAGTCTTAAGAAAACTAGTTAATTATTTTTACCAGTCTAGGTTTAAAGTATTATTGTTTTTTCTATCACTGATTCACCTCCCCTCTTAGTTCTTTATAAGTCTATCAATTGGTATTAGAGCCTAACTTCCTTAAGGCTTAATCACTTGGAAGGAAACCCTAAAGCCATTATGGGGGATATAAGTTATAGAGAGATGGATAGAGAACTTGATGCAACCAGGGAAGAGCTTGAAACCGTGAGAGGTAGATTCAAAGCTTCACAAGTAAAGAGGAGAGAACTGACTAAGCAATTATTGGAGATCTCTAACAACAGCTCTTCAAATGAGGCCAACATTGATGCACTGACTAAAGAAGTGGAGAAACTGAATGGTGAAAAACTCAATCTAAGGAGAGAACTTCAAGCTCTTACAATCTGTATGAGTCAAGAAATTGAAGCAAGGAGGGTGGCTGAAGACCTGATCAAAGAGAAAGATCATGATATTTCAAAGCTCAAGCTAGAGAATTCAATTTTACATGAACACTGGCGTGAGGAGAAGGAAGAAAAAGAAGCATGATAGTTAGATCTTGAAATGAAAATGTCTCTTAGAGAGACTCTTACAAAGAATAATGAAGATCTTACCAAAGAGATTACTGAGGCTAATGGGAAACTTGACAAACTCAACAAGAGATCCTCTATACTAGATGAACAAATCCAATCTCAAAGGATGAAAGGTGACACATTTGGATTAGGATTCAATACATATGAGAAAGAAGGATCTTTTGGCACCAAGAGCAACATGCATGAAGGTAAAACTGCTCCTATGACTAAGAAGCCTACTGGTAAGAAAGCCTACAAACCTATTTGTTTTATCCATCACAAATATGGACATACTGCTAATGTTTGTAGAAGCAGATCTAATGAGAACATAGGCTATAATACTAATACTAGATATGTGTCTAGAAGATTTGAAGGTCATTGTTACACATGCAATATGAATGGACATAAATTAATTGAATACAGATATGGAGCAAACAATCTGGTACCTCACATGAATCCAAGACCTATCGGTAACTGGAGAAGGACTTTTGACAATCAGAGAAACATGAACTGACAAAAACCCTATGTCAACCAGTTCAGTCCCTATGAGATGGAGAAGGTAACAAATGTGATTTGCACAATTTGCAGTAACTATAGACATGTGGCTATGAACTGTAGAAGAAGATCTGAAAGAGGTATTGCAAGACCTTGGAGAGAATATGGGATGGCTTGCCATCATTTCCATAAACCGAGAGCAATGGCTAAGTTTTGTAGAGCCAAGAAGAATCAACCGGTAAATCAGTCTAAAGATCAGAAAGGAAAGAAGAAGGTAGATGTTGAAGAAACTAGAAGGAAGATGAATAGAATTTGGAAGAAGAAAAGTGAGGTCAAGCCAATAGAAGAATCAAACCCTTCACTGAGTGTGGAGAATGTTAAACCATAAATTGAGCTTTTCAACAAGCCTAAGGGGAGCATATCAGTAAATCTACTTCCGGACCCCTTGAAGAGTGTATGGTAAGAGAGTTTTGCATTTTGAGTTGTAATATGAGAATTTTTGATATTATTATCTATCAGTTTTCTAAGGATTACCAACCAGTTATATACCTATCAGTATATGAGAGTTTGTTAAGTGGTAATTAGGGTTTGTTACCCTATCGGTAGTGTAATTAATGTAGTGGGTAAGTTAATAAATGAAAGTATCATGAAGTTATTTTTACCCTAATTACATTCGAAGAAGCATTTTGAGCACTTGTAGAGAAAAATAGAGCTTTGTTAGCTGATTAAGAAAAAATTGGGGCTACGGATCAAAAGTTGAATCGGATTTGAAGATAAGGAAAGACGAATCGGGTGTGCATATGAGAGAGAAACTGGAAACCCTACCAGTGCAAAGGGAATAAGGTATTTTTGTTAATCTCTCTCTTGAAGCAAGATTATCTAGAATGGCATCGTCATCTACACCAGCAAAGAGTCTTTTTATTATTGCTAAAGCTATGGAATCAATGGGAACAGATAAGATAGAGTCTTATAATGCATTGTCTCAAGTTCAACAAGGTGTTTTGATCAAAGGTGATTTGAAAAGTTACATGGATTGCAAAATTGAGGATCTAGTGTCATTGGCAATCTATTCTCAACATAAATCTTTGTGTGATAAGAGTAGGAAAATCAAACCCGAATATATTAGGGTTTATGAAAAGGGTTTTCATAATGCAACCTATTTTGTTGAAGATTTTGAGGAAGAACATGTCAGGATTATCCTTAGTCATGTACATGGTGGGAACATGTATCTTGATAGATCTCACACCATCACAAAGAAGGCTATTCATGCAGTAACTTGTTTTTGCCAAACCGACGAAGTACCAAAATTGAGGACAATCTCAAAGGAGACTGTTATTGCATTGACAAAGACCACCGTTGAAGGTCGTGCTATATCGGTCCATAACATTGCAGATCCAGGAGTCAGATTTGCAACAATGGTTATTGGCTATCAGATATTCCATTCTAATAGGATGAACAGTGTAGCATCTACTGCTGTGAATGTCGCCTACAAAATGATGATAGAGAATGTAGATTATGATTTGTGCGAGGAAATGAGAAGCCAATTGATGCTAAACTTAGAATCAATTTAGGAGGACAAAAGTGAAAAATTTAAATATGGTCAACCATTGATTGGTCTATTTTTCTAATTTTAGAATTTCATTCCATGAATTGGTGATATTGAATGGTCTAAGGACATACCGATTACAATCCAAATCAAGAATAGCATTAAGGTTGTGAAGAACACATTTCTTGTTTCCATGAACATATATTTTAATAAGTTTCAAAAGAAGATGAGCATGAGATTACGGTTATCTAATGAAGTGGTGAAACACTTTGAAAAAAACATCTGTTTCATTATGACCACTAACTTTTGCCTTGTTATCACTATTTAAGAAATGGGTTTTCTTTTCCCATGATTGGCTAAATTTTGAAATTTTTGGGTCAAGTAAGCTTTTAATTGCTTCAAATCTCTTCTAGGTCTTTAAGGGTTAAGGGTTTAGTTTTTAATCACTCAAATGTCTGATAAAAAACCCTCTGGCTTCTATTTCTGCATTACTTTATTCACTTAAGTAATGGGTCTCTAAGTCGTGTAAAGTGCCCCCCTTTGTTACTTGCCTAGGCGGCCTCTAATTAATTGAAAAAATTTATGCTTGTCGCTTATGCCTTTTCCTAAATGTTGTTGGGTCCTGTAAGTGTCGCACAACTCTCAGATTAATCTACGCCTTTCACTATTTTGTTAGGCGGAGTTGCGGGTGCGTTATGCTCTTCGAAATAGCGAAAAGCAAAAGAAGGCTTGACTATGTGTATGGGCGGCCAGCTTAATGAGACCCCATCTTATTTCAAATCCAATGGCTCAAGTTGATTCACAGCCAAAATAAGTAGGTAAGTCACCTTTTGGAAAATGGTGAAGAGGTTTGGCGGGACCTAGTGGTGAAGATGTTTCCACAGCTAAAAGGCAATCAAGTTTAAAAGAAATCGACGGCTCTCGTTGTTTCGTGGCCAAGAGATGCTCACAGTTTATTCTTTGCGAAATAGTGAAAGGTTTTTGGTCCTAGGCAAAAGAGGTTCCTAAAAGGCATAATAGATGTGCAGGTCCCCAAGATCTAACAATCAGTGTAGTTTCGCAGGAGGAAGGTGCTCATGAGATAGCTTTCATGAAATGGCAAAATGACATGGCATTACAAGCGGGAAGTCCAGCTGGCTGAGATGACAAGTAAGAAATTCACATGTCAGTTCAGGAATGACCGAATTCCAGGTGGATAAAGTTGAGTCAGAAGACCCATGTCTGCCAGTTTTAAGTAAGTTGTTAAGTATCATGCAAGTTCTCAAGATCTCACGGCTTGCGTAAATTCACGAAGGTAAGATCCTACTACTTTAAGGCCTACGAAATGGCGAAAGAGTTAGTGGGCCCAAGGACAGGTAATGCATAAAGGTAAAAGACAATCAACTTTGTTTTGATCCAAGGGTTCTCATTGCTTCGTGGCTGCAAACCAACTGAAGATTAAGGCCCGTGAAATGGCGAAAGACAAAGAGAGGTTCTGTATGGCATGACGTGGAATGACATTTGCTGTTTATTATGGGGCTCGATGGTGATGTGTCAGATGACATGTGGTTTTAAAAGAAATTATGGGCCCGCCTATGTGTAATCGATGGTTATGTGGAAATGTTGAAGTATGACACGTGGCTGATTCAGAACTGAACCCAAAGGAGCTTCCAAGGCTAATGGTCGAGTGCCAGGTGGCATTTATTATTCAGTAAACAAGTGGGGTATGTAATACCCGGATAAAGGTCCCACTTAAAAGGTGTTCATCTCAAGATTGATCCAATGCTTCTCATTGTTTCGCAGCCCAAAGATGGAAGTGGATTAACCCCTGCAAAATAGCGAAAGGATTTTAGCTAAATGGGTTGACAATCCCAGTCAGAGTTAAAGGTCGAGCGGTTAAAGTTCCATCTAATGCTTGGCACGTTTTTGCGAAAGGAAAATGCTCAAGGATTAAAGCCCGTGAAATGGTGAAAAGAAGGTAGGGCCTAACATTAAGGTAAAGAGATCAAATGAAGATAAAGACTGATCATGTTCCATCCAATCGGACGACTGGCATGGCTTCACTGGGTTAAAGTACACGTTGGCTACTCTCTGCGAAGTAGTGAAAGGATTTTTAGCTCATTGCCGGATGAGGAAAAATAAAAGGGTAAAATTAGCACAAGTTTGATATGATCTAACGGCCAGCGCAGTTTCGCTAGATGAACGTGCAAGGATGTTATGCTCTGCGAAATGGCAAAAGAGCGAAAAGGAAAATACAAAGGTGTGTTATTACCCGTTGGAGCAAAATTTTTGAATTCTCCTATGAATTCAATTCTGAAGGGACGGCTGAAGCATGTGGCATCAATGTCGCAGTTAAGAGCCTAACTACCGTATATGATCTCGTATCAATTGAATGAAGACATCATTTTGAAGAGCTGTTGCAAAGAAGCGGGTACAAAGCAGATTTTTTCACGTGCAGAGCAGAATTCTTCGAGCCAAGAACAGGTTCTCTTGTACTCTTGCTTAGCAATTACTTGATAGTTTGTTTCAATTGGGGTTTTAATCTATTACAGAGCTGTCTGGTTAGTAATTAAGTACTTGCCTAGTAGTTTTAAGATGGCACCTAAAAGGGAGTTCTTAGGAAAGGTTAATTACCAAGAAAGGGCGATTTGTGATGATTTCCTAGAACAATTGACCTTGTCAACTAATGTGGCTGCCAAGGTAAAAGAATTAGTGCCAAGAGCTCCTCGCCTGAAAAAAGGAGAAGGATTGTACGACAAAGGCAATTGGCTGAGAGACCCACAAATAGGATTGTCTGGGTTGGGTCTTTTCAAGGTCAAAATCGGCATGAGACATTCCCTAGCCCCAATGAACAACATTTGGGAGTTCGATGTAGGAAAATTGGTAGTTCCTGCAGTGTTCATGGATGTGGACCTTCTAACTCAGGTTGCACACAATTATGACGCCACTACAAAGAGTATTAGGGACATAAATGGAAAAACCCTCATTGAGATTAATAATGAGGAGTTCAGAAATGCTTTTGGGCTTAGTGAATTTTCCAAATTTTTAGAACCCATCAATTTTAAATCACTAGCTTAGGTTTACAATGCATAGAGGAATCACCTTAGGAGTGGACCTCTTAAAGAATTCTTTGTGAAGATAGGTGGATTAACAATCGTAGACCAAATACTATGGAGCAAATATGCCAACTCATTACATGTTAATGATTGCTCAAATTTTGAATCCTTCTCTGGCAGTAACCTTTGATTATGCTTCCTATGTTACTGATGCCATCCATGAAGGCTTGATAGGGATAAAGAATGGGAAAGTGGGTAGACCTTTTGGATAGTATTCCCTCCTCATGCACTTATTTTTGTTCAAGGGTGGTGACTATTTTGCAAATGGAATGGATCTTGTGAAAGAAAAGGATGGAGAGAAGATGCCAGTTCAGTTATTGAGTACAGTGCTTTCATGGGACAGAGAGGATGCTAGCTACTTGAGATTTGATAAGTGATTTGCATCCAAGATTAGGACTCTTATATATTTAGAGAATCCAAGAGTCCCTAAGGTTCTTTTGGAATTCATTAGGCCAAAAGTGTTTGCTGAAAATATTAAAATTATCCACAATTGGGGTGATATGTACTTATACCCTGTCTCCATAGTTTTCAGAGTGTATGGTTTCAGAGGAACACCATTTTTGTTGCCATATCAGGTCCCTCTTAAAGTAGGAATTGTAGAAGTTCCTAGGTAGATTGGTGGCGTGCAAGAGGCAGAGATAACAGGTAGAGGTAAAGGGGCCATTTCCCCTACAATAACTATAGCTCATCAGTTTTTAATAACTAAAGGAGTCTGGAAGTGCTTTGAAGATTTCCTTCAACCATACCATTTATCGACTGCAATATCAAGGTGTGTTGACCCTGAAGATTTCTTCAACGACATGTTCAGAAAGAGGGCAGTATGTAGAGGTAGACCTCACCAATTCCAGTTCCCTGAAGACCTCATCAGGAATGAGTTTGATTTGGATGAGCAAGAGTTAAGGAAAGAAAAGTGGGTGGCCTATAGGAAGGCCCTTGATTTTGTGCACCAATTTGACACCAGCTATGACCCCTTGTCTAGTTTCCACCCCTTTGAAGAAAAGGTAAAATTCTTAATTCTTTGTTTTGAAGATGTAATGTAGACATTGAAAGAAAAGAGGGAGGTTGTGATTAAGAACAACCCTGAGAAAGAAAGACTAGTTTTAACTAGGTCTACATCTGCCAAAGCAATCCCTCCAGGTGATTACATGTTACATAAGAAGTCCAACTATAGTGTGCTGATGCCAAGAACAGGGGAGCCTTCTACCTCAAAAGGAAAGTGGAAGATACAGGATGTCATTGACATTCAAGAGAGCCCAAAGAGGCAAAGAGTGGGAAAGGAAGTACCATCTAATGAACCCTTGTATTCACCATCTCAATCCCTTATTCATATAGGAGATGAACAAGCAGCAGCTGAGAAACTATTACAATTAGGCAGTCTACGAGAGATAGCCTACACCTATGATGAAGTGGAAGAGGGAATGCCAGAAGAGCCCCTTAATGCTGAGATGAATATAACCACTAGTGATTTCAAAGGCCAGGAGTTGGATCTTGAGATCAAACAAGCCAGTGAGGATTTCATGGCTGATAATAACTTTGTCACATCAAGAGCTTTCATGCAGTTTGTGTAGAAGCAAAATATTGATCAATTAAATGCTAGGTGTGAGAAGTGGAAAGGTGAGCAGCCCCACAAGGATCCATCTATGGTGGATGAAGAAATCAAGCAAGAGATGATTACTGAGTTCAAGACAATCAATCGTGATCAAGGAAGAGACATGGTGGCAAAGGTTGGTGTACTCATTCTCCCTGAATGGGACATACCAGATGCCTTGGTTTTAGAGGTAGTAAGGAAGGAGACTAAACCTATGGAGGGAGTCACTTTCAACAAGGATAATTCTGCCCTGGTTATGTGGTCTCTGAAAAGAGATGAAAATAGAAGGAATAAGGACACCCCAGGGTCAAGTTACCTTGAAGGTATGATAGTGAAAAGAGTACAAAGCACTAGGGTGGTAGAAGCTGCAAGCACAGTCCTAGAGACTGCAAAATTCAGTGTTGCATTAGGAGAAAGAGAGGCAAAAGAAAAACTAGATCTCCAAGCTAAGTTGGAGATAGTTTTAAAATCCTATAACAGTGCCAAGGAAGAGGGAAGGGGTAAAGATAGCATCATTGCCAAGCTCAAAGCCAGTTGATAGGAAAATACCATCAAGGTGAGTCCTCAACATTGATGATTTCCTCTTCTCCTACAAGGCCTCCACCTACTAGACCCATTATTGAATTCCCACCATCTCCAGCACCTTCTAGTTCCTAATTGATTGAGCTCACTCCCCAAGAATTGGAGAAGCTAAAACAGGCTCAAGCCCTATATGCAAAGAAATATGAAGAGAGAGTAAGGGCTATAGTTTTGACTTTTGCTAACACCATAGGGTCCTCACTAATGTATAATAACATGAGTAAGATTTTGGAAATGTGGAATGAGCTAGATGGAGACAAGGTTGTTTTAATGCCTATTTTTTACAAGTGGAAGCCCAGAGAGCAGGATATAGAACTTATTTGTGTATCCTATGATGAGGTAGGTGTTGACCCCATTATTAAATCTTCCAATGATATGAAAAAGGGTTTAGTAAAGTTGGTAGAAGAAGTAGATAATGTAGATAGAAAGATCAACTTGTACAAGAAAGAGTACACTGATCAAGTTTTTGAATTACTCCCAGGGGGTTTTGCCAGTCCAACACAATTAAAGGGCAAAAACATATGGCTTAAGGAATTAGAAGCCAAGTTGTCATATAGAATAAAAGGAATTATTAATTCAGAGGATGCCTCCATATTTATCAAATCAATTGAGGAGATTGAGAAAATCAAATCTCATTATGGTTTTCTGAACTCAGAGGTCAACAAAATGAGGAACTCTTGGAAAAGATTAGCTAAGACAAAGGGAAAAGTGATTAACTTCTCATGGTCTGTTGATGATGTGTACCAGGAATGGACAAGAAAATATGCAGTATTGGATGTAGAGTAGTTAGAAGATGTTGCAACAGAACAACAAGTAGAAGAATCCGCGAATGTTGAAAAGGACTTGTAACTGCATTTGGAAAAGGTTTTGTAACTACTTCTTAAGAGAAGTAATGATTGTAACAAGCTCTCGTAGGAAAGTCCGAAGCTTTGTATGCATCCATGTTATTATAAATGGATACCAGGACTAGTAAAAAAAGGATCGCAAGGAATTGTAAGAAAACACTGCAGAAATTTATCTGAGCTTTTTTTTAAGTCTTAATGGAGAACATTCAAATGTTTTTGTAATACTTTCTGAAATAATATCAATATACAGACCATCGGTTTTGAGCTTAAACTTTGTGTTGTCTTCAATTATGTTTTGCAAATATTTACTGTTTCGTTCTGAGTAATCTAGGATTATTCTTTTTGAATATGGGTTGTAAGCCGACTTCAAGTGAATGTGCTTCTTAGCTTTTCTCTTTAGAAGGGGGATTAAATATGCGGGAATTATTTCTATTAGTAAATTCTTTGTGGGATACTTTGAATTTGATAAATGCAGTTTAGTTCGGTATGAATAAATTCTTATGTATATCAGGCATATGTAAGGATCTGTAGAAGCCAAGCTGATAGGATGTGTGGAGATGTTTGATTGTGGGACTATTGTTTGAACTTAGATGACTCTGTGGCTAATGGATAAGGCACTGGTATCTATTGTGGTTGTCTTTTTACATAGTTTGTAGGTCAATACTGAATATGAGTACAAGTTTTATTTCTTTGTTTCAGTTGGTTTTAAGGTGATAGGATCCACTGGTTTTCATACTTGTTTACTGTGGATTTATCTTTTAAAAGTGTGAACTTAGTTTACAAAAGGGTATACCCACTTGAACTTTGGACAAGTTCAAAGTGTAGAAGGTTAATCAAACCTTGTCATATGTTGTTCTGAAAGTTTCCTTCTCTTTGATTTCTCTTTTGCAGGCAAAGTTTGTCATATTACATTAAGGGTCTTAAGGGGAATCAGATTTAGAGAACAACAAAAGTGGCGACTTTGCTAGGGAGAGTCATAGTGAAAATCCAAACATAGATTTGTGCTTAAAATTATAGAGGAAATCATCATGTGATGATGGAATAGATTGGTGTTTCAATGAATATAGCTGTGGTGTCTAGAAATCTCTGTTCGAAGGTTCCCTCTATTTCTTTTGATGTATGATTTTGGTCTGAAGATTCACAACTTTTATTCAAAGCTTGTTTTCATATTTCCCATAGTCTTGTGGGTGGCGACTCTGTTATTTTGTAACCAGTCCTTGTTAAATAAATATAATTCTAAAAGGGAGACAAGCATAATGCAAGGAGGAAAAAACACCAGATCATTCATGAAGAAGCATCCTCATGAAACCTTGTAAGAAGGTTTGCCTGAGCAGTCACGAAGAGGTTAGAAGAGATCAGTACTCCATGAACCATCAAATGCTGCTTGGGTGCAGAAAAACAACAATACCGGTAAGGTACCTGATCAACCTGTTTATTCAAAATCTAATTCTTCTTCCAAAGAACTTGAACATGATATATTAGGTTTCCATTCTGGATTGTTTGGAAATATAGATAATGTTCATACTTTAGATCAAGGTATATCTCATGTTAGCCTTTCTGGGAGAGATAGGACTAGTTCAAATGCAATTAGACATTCTGTACCTAGAACAGTTGATGGAAACATCAGCTTGATTGATATAGACCAAGTTGATATATGTGACTCTGATGAGAATTTCCCTGATGGAGATAAAGTGTCACAAGAAATAGAATATTTAAATAGAAAGGTTCATCACTTAATCTCCTTAATAGCCCAAAGGAAGCAAATAGGGAAAAGGAAGTCAAAGAAAAACTAATGGAGAGAGATAGGCTTCTTAGATAGATAGTTGATCTTGAATTGTTGGCCCAGGAAAAGGAAAAGAGTGAAGATGAAGGTCCTGTGATTATAGAAATTCTAATCCCTAAGGCCAAGCTAGCATATAGGTCAGTAATCCAGCCAAATAGGGAAGTTCTTAGTGATCCACAGCCTCCTAAGAATAATGTTGATAAAGGGAAGCAGAAGTGGGTGGATGATGGAACTGGATCTAGAAATATAGAGGAGATCTCTCATAGATTATCAGCACATGAGAGAGAGATGGAAAGAATGAGGAAGGAAAAGGAGGATCTACAAATGGAGTTAGAGAAAGCTGAGTTGGAAGTGGCTAATCAGGAAGTTAAAAGAAAAATTAGTTATCTAAAAGCTCCTCCTATCATTTTTCCATCAGGAGATCTCAGTAAGCCTAATTCTCAGCAAATTTCCCTTCCCCCGATTAAAGTCCAGCCTACTGTGCCTATTAATACAACAACAGTTAGTCAAGCCCCTATAAACAATTAGCATAACCAAGTCTCTCAGACCCCGATCTCCAATGTCAGAATGAACATGGGTAATAATAACATTTTCAACCCTTTCCAAAGGAGACCCATCAATTTAGAGTAGTATAGACAATTGTTTTTTGATGGGATCCCAGGATACCCCAACCATGTTCCTACTGAGTTAAGGGATAAACTCCATAAATTTGTTGGAAACAATGCAATTAGTACTGAGGAGAATTTAAAATCTTTTAGTGATTTGATAAATGATTATGAGATAGTGGATGAAGATGTTATAATTAAATTATTCATTCAGTCCCTGGTAGAGGATGCAAGAGATTGGTACAGAGGTCTCCTAGCTAATAGCATTGGGTCTTGGGAGAACTTTAAGAATTGTTTTCAGGAACAATACAGTGACAAAACAAATGTGAGCTTCATGCTCAATGAGTTTAATAACATTAGAAAATCTGATAATGAAATGGTCACCTATTTCAATGCTAGATTTCAGAAAGCCATGCATAGATTGTATCAGGTGATGAGGTTAGATGATAACATGTGCTTGAACGCCTATTATAATGTATTTGATTCTAAAATGGCTTACATATTAAGGGATAAAAATCCCCATAGCCTGAGGGATGCATTTAGAATTGCTATTAATGTGGAAAGCAATAGAAAAGCATCCAGAAAGTTAGGGAGAACTGATGGTAGGCTATGGCAGGAAGCAAAACAGCAACCCAACAAAGTTGCTAAGGAGGAAGACAAGATAGAAAAGTTGGTTACTGCTATGAAGGATCTAACTGCCAAGGTAAATAAAAATGATAAGCCTCATTATAATTGGCAAGATAGACCCCCTAGGCTGCAGGATATGCCCTATAATACCAACTGGAAAGATGGCAAGCCACAGAATGAGAAGCCTAAAAATACTTAGAGTCAGGATACCCCTGATCCCTTAAAAGGGAAAAATGTCCATAATATAGAAAACACTCCTTGGTGTATTGCTTGTGATGGGCCACATTCTCCTCATCACTATGCTGTAGCTCAAGCCCTTGAAGAATCTATGAGACAAGAAGCTGAGCCTGACATTAACATGTTTGAGACCATTGTAGAAAGTGATGAGGAATCTGAACAAAGTGAATTTAGTGATGTGTTGGATAGTGAAAGGTCTTTTCAAGGACAACTAACACTGGATTGGCATCCTACTTTGAATGTGGTAACTATTGAAGATGAAGAAGTTCATCTCAGAAGGCCTAGTGAGGAAGAAGTAAAAAATATCACTAAAGCTGCTATAGCTAAGGCAAAGCACAATTATAATCTAAGGAGCACTAAAAAAGATAGTGATCAGGGTGAACCAGGCTCTATGTTTATAAAAGAGGTTCTTCAGAAAAGGGCTACAAGTAGTACTACTTCCCCTCCAATTGGTCAAGAAAAGAAAGAGCAAATTAAAGATGCACCCAAGAGTGCAGATGATAAAAGTACCAATGATATACAAGGAGCTGCCACAACAAAAAAGGGGAGTCAGCCTAAGGCAGAAAGAATTAAAACTAATGCTGAGTTGAGCGGAAATTCCACATTTGATATGGCTCAGGCTCTTACATAGATGAAAGTCACTATCCCATTAATAGAATTACTAAAAATAAAAGAACATAGGGATGCTGCCTTGTCTTTGTTTTCGAATATATTTGACAGTGACACAATCTTACACAACGGTTCAGTTAAAAATGGAAAGGATCAGGAGTTCCAAACCCCAGAGGTTTATGTTGGAATCACTATTACTCAAGAGCCTTCACAGGTAGATCCTTTTTATGTTACTTTGTTAGTGAATAACCAACTGATAAAAAACTGTATGATAGACTCAGGGGCAGCTGCTAATGTAATGCCTTATGGTGTTATGAAAGAACTAGGACTGTCAGTAACTACTATATATCAAAAATGCTATGCTATGGATAACAGAGAAGTACCGGTGATAGGTACAATGAGAGATGTTGAAGTGAAGATAGCAGCATTTCTTGAGGTAACTTACAAAATGGATGTTATTGTTACTGACACTAAGCCCCATTATGGCATGTTGCTATCGAGGCAGTGGGTAACAACAGTAGGGGGAAATTTCCAATTAGATTTATCTTGTGCCACCATCCCAATAAATGGGAATCAGTTCAAGTTGTACAGAGAACCACGTGCTCCTAGAGTAATTGAAAAGGTGGATCCTAACATGCTTAATTGTATGATAGATGTTGATCTTGATAATTTTAGAGTGCAACCAATTTTGCCCCAATTGAAGAATACTGACTCCATTGTGATTGAATTAGAGTCACAACAACATGGTTTATGGCAGATGTATTTTGATGGAGCTTTCTTCAAAGAAGGGTCAGGAGTAGGAGTCCTTTTTGTATCCCCATCAGGTATGACTTTTAAATATTCTTTTCTATTAGCCTTTCAGTGCACAAACAATACTGCAGAATATGAAGCTCTGTTGTTGGGGCTTGAAGTTGCAAAGAGGCATGGCATACAATTGTTGAAAGTTTTAGGAGATTCATAATTGGTTGTCTCTCAGGTAAGATCCAAATATGCATCCAAAAATGATAGATTAAAGAAGTATAAACATGTAGTTTGGGATGTCATTGAGCATTTTAGTGCATTTTCTATTAGTTGGATAGAGAGATCAAAGAATATCATGGTAGACTTTTTAGCTAATGTTGCATTGAAAAATGATGATGCAACACTAATTGGCATATCCATTGTGGAAATAAAATCTAGGCCTGCCATCCCTGATAATGTGTATAATTGGCAAGTTTTTGTCGATGATGAAGATATTCTTAGGTTCATTCAATGTGTTGATGATTATGATGGATAGGAGATTGATTGCAATGCATTGGTGGAAGTGGTTGACAACAAGGAAACAGTGTTTGGAAATGACTTGGTCCAGTTGGAAACAAATGAGATACCTAAAGGGTTGGTAGAGCTAGAGAGTATGTTCAGCTACAGTGACAGTCACTTGCATCAGCAGTCTACCACCAAGTTAGAAGAATTGGAGGAGGTAAACCTAGGGACTGAATCATCCCCTAAGTTAGTATACATTGGGAAGAAATTACCCCCTCATGTCAGAATTAATCTTATTAATTTATTGAAGAGATATAAACATGTTTTTGCTTGGTCTTATGAAGACCTAAAGGTGTATAGACAAGACTTGTTTCAGCATGAAGTCCCTTTACTTCCAGATGCTAAGCCTTTCAGACAAAAGCAGAGACCTATTAACCCCTTGTTAGAAACTAAGATGTAGCAAGAATTGACTAAGTTAAGAGAAGGTGGGATTATCAAACCTATAAGACATTCTTCATGGGTCTCCAATTTGGTCCCAGTAAGAAAGAAAAACGGGGACATAAGATTGTGTGTGGATTTTAGAAATTTGAATGTTGCTTCTTTAAAAGATAATTACTCTTCACCCAATATGGAAGCCATGCTGCAGAGAGTAACTGGTTGTGATCTTTTGTCCATGATGGATGGTTTTTCAGGATACAATCAAGTGTTGGTGAAGGAATTTGAACAATTCAAAACTGCCTTCACTACTCCATGGGGAACATATGTCTATGTAAGAATGCCATTTGGATTGAAAAATGCTGGAGCTACATTTCAGAGAGCTATGGATGTAGCCTTTAAAGAATTCATCAACATCATCATGGTGGTTTATCAAGATGATTTAACTTGTTTTTCTAAAAGGGTCGATGACCACTGTGGACATCTGGAAAAGGTGTTTAGTAAGGCTTTGGAGTTCTCAGTGTCATTAAATCCCAAGAAGTGTCATTTTGGTGTCACTGAAGGAAAATTATTGGGGCACATTGTTTCTAAGGAAGGGGTAAGAATAGACCCTGAAAGAATTGAGGCAATAAATAATGTCCCTACACCAAAAAATGTCAAAGGTATCCAATCCTTTTTGGACAAGGTTAATTTTGTTAGAAGATTCATTGCAAATTTTGCAGAGATAGTGAAGCCCATTGTAAAATTGCTTAAGAAAGATACAACATTTTGCTGGAACCAAGAAGCATCAAGAGCTTTTGACGAGATTAAAAGGGCCATTCAGGAAGCACCTATGCTGAAATCTCCTGATTATAGTAAGCCCTTTTCTCTATTTTCTTTTGCTTCATACCATACAGTAGCTACAGTGTTGTTACAAAAAGATAATGAGGGATATGAACATCCCATAGCTTTCTATAGAAAGTCTTTGCAAGCAGCAGAACTAAAGTATGAAACCATGGAAAAACAGGCTTATGCTTTAGTTAAAGGTGTTAAGGCTTTTAGGCCATACCTTGTGAATGCAAAAGTCACTACTTATGTCCCACATGTTGCAGTTAAGGATATTTTGTCCTAGTCTGAGGTTACAGGAAGAAGGTGTAGATGGATTAATAAAATCCAAGAATTTGACTTGGAAATAAAGATCACCAAATTGGTGAGAGGCTTAGGTCTGGCCAAGCTTATGACTAAATCTAATCTTCTGAATGTTGAGATAAATAATGTTGAAATCAAAAAAATTTCAGTCACTAGTATTGAAAGACAACCCTTGTATTCAGAGGTAGTACCTTTCTTAAGGGATGCAACATTTGCAGAAGGGATGACACACAATCAAAGAACCCTGAAATTGAAGTCTCGGAAATATGTTCTTATTCAAGGTGACTTGTTTTGGAGAAATAGAGATGGAGGGTTACTGATGTGTTTAGATGAATTCTAGGTGAAGAGAATGCTGATTGAAATGCATAATGGAATATGCGGGGGTCATTACTCTGCTAAGACAACTGCTGGAAAAATAGTCCAAGCTGGGTATTATTGGCCTACACTATTCAAAGATACTCATGAATATGTCAAGAGATGTGACCCATGCCAAAGGTTTTCATCCAAGCTAAAATATGAAGGATCCCGGCCCTTGAATCCAATTACAGTGGAAGCCCCTTTTGTCCAATGGGGAATAGACTTTATTGGAGAGATTGTTGAAATCGGGAAGAGGTCATAGGTGGATTATAGTAGCTATAGATTATTTTACAAAGTGGATTGAAGCTATTCCCACCAGAAGAGCTACAAGTAAAATTGTTATTGATTTCCTGATGGAGTGTATCATAACCAGATTTGGGGTCCCTGTGAAATTAGTAATGGACAATGCTATGAGTTTTAGGTCAGAAGAGTTTATCAAGTTTTGTACCAGTCATGGGATACTCATGTCTTACTCTTCACCATATCATCCGCAGGAGAATGGACAAGCAGAATCCAGTAATAAAAGCCTCTTGAACATTATCAAGAAAATCTTAGAAGAAAACAAGAGGTCATGGGATCAAAGTTGAGACTAGCTTTGTGGGCGGACATAATCACTGTCAAGAAAGCCATTGGAATGTCACCATTTGAATTGGTATATGGTGCACAAGCCAGAGTGCCTGTAAACAATCTTCTTCGAGTGTATAAGTTCTTGCAAGCTGAAGACATGGAAATGTCAGAGCCTATGGAGGACCGAATGATTCAGATGGTCAAAGTGGAAGAAATCAGGTCATTAGCCCATAAGAGGAATTTGAAGATCCAATTGTAGCCTAAGTACCTTTTTGATAAAAGGACATCATTAAGGAAGTTTCAAATTGGTGATGTTGTTCTTCAGTGGAATGCATGAGGACAGGACAAAGGAAAGCATAATAAATTTGAATCATTGTGGATTGGCCCTTTTGTGGTCTGTGATTTAAATGGAAAGGATTCATATTTTATAAAAAATATGAATGATGAAGTACAAGAATTTCCAGTGCATGGACAATTCCTAAAACATTATTTCTCTTGAAGTCCATGCACAGTAGGTCCTCTGTTTGTATATATTTGTGTGCTTTGTGTTGTTGTTGTTTGGGTTTGTGTTTTTGTCTATTTCTCCAGAGTTTCCTGAGTTTCTTGTGTTGACCTTGCAATCAACCATCCCTAGTCAGAGCCGCTGTTATCACTGTTTAAGAAATGGGTTTTATTTTCCCATGATTGGCTAAGTTTTGAAATTTTTGGGTCAAGTAAGCTTTTAATTGCTTCAAATCTGTTCTAGGTCTTCAAGGGTTAAGGGTTTAGTTTTTAATTGCTCAAATGTCTGATAAAAACCCTCTAGCTTCTATTTCTGCATTACTTTATTCACTTAAGTAATGGGTCTCTAAGTCGTGTAAAGTGTCCCCCCTTTGTTACTTTCCTAGGTGGTCTCTAATTAATTGAAAAAATTTATGCCTATCACTTATGCCTTTTCCTAAATGTAGTCGGGTCCTGTAAGTGTCGCACAACTCTTAGATTAATCTACACCTTTCACTATTTTGTTAGGCAGAGTTGCAGGTGCGTTATGCTCTGCGAAATAGCGAAAAGCAAAAGCAGGCTTGACTATGTGTATTGGCGGCCAACTTAACGAGACCCCATCTCATTTCGAATCCAGCGGCTCGTGTTGATTCACAGCCGAAATAAGTAGATAAGTTGCTTTTCACGAAATGGCGAAGAGGTTTGGTGGGAGCCAGCAGTGAAGACTTTTCCATGGCTAAAAGGTGATCAAGTTTAAAAGAAATCGATGACTCTCGTTGTTTCACGGCCAAGAGATGCTCATTGTTTATTCCTCGCGAAATAGCGAAAGGTTTTTTAACCCCAAGAAAAAGAGGTTCCTAAAAGGCATAACAAACGTGCAGGTCCCCGAGATCTAACGGCTAGTGAAATTTTGCAAGAGGAAGGTGCTCATGAGATAGCTTTCACGAAATGGCAAAATGACACGGCATTCCAAGCAGGAAGTCCAGCTGGCTGAGATGACAAGTAAGAAATTGACACGTCAGTTCAGGAATGACCGAATGCCGTATGGATAAAGTTGAGTCAAAAGACCCACGTCCGTCGGTTTTAAGTAAGCTGTTAAGTATCATGCAAGTTCTCGAGATCTGATAGCTCGCATAAATTTGCGAATGTAAGATGCTACTACTTTAAGGCCTGCGAAATGGCAAAAGAGCTAGTAGGCCCAAAGGATAGGTAAGGCTTAAAGGTAAAAGATGATCAACTCTGTTTTGATCCAAGGGTTCTCGTTGCTTTGTGGCTACAAACCAGCCAAAGATTAAGGCCCGGGAAATGGAAAAAGACAAAGAGAGGTTTTGTCTGGCATGACGTGGAATGACATTTGTTGTTTCTTGTGGGGCTCGATGGTGATGTGTCGGATGACGTGTGGTTTTAAAAGAAATTATGGGCCCGCCTATGTGTAACCAGCAGTTATGTGGAAATGTTGAAGTATGACACGTGGCTGATTCACAACTGAACCCAAAGGAGCTTCCAAGGCTAATGGCCGAGTGCCACGTGGCATTTATTAACCGGTAAACAAGTGGGGTATGTAATACCTGGATAAAGGTCCCACTTAAAAGGTGTTCATCTCAAGATTGATCCAACGCTTCTCATTGTTTCGCGGCCCAAAGATGGAAGCGGATTAACCCCTGCAAAATAGTGAAAGGATTTTAGCTAAATGGGTTGACGGTCCCGGTCAGAGTTAAAGGTCGAGCGGTTAAAGTTCCATCTAACACTTGGCATGGCTTCACGAAAGGAAAATGCTCGAGGATTAAAGCCCACGAAATGGTGAAAAGAAGGTAGGGCCTAACATTAAGGTAAAGAGATCAAACGAAGATAAAGACCGATCAGGTTCCATCCGATCGGACGGCTGGCGTGGCTTCGTTGGGTTAAGGTGCATGTTGGCTACTCTCTGTGAAGTAGTGAAAGGATTTTTAGCTCATTGCCGGATGAGGAAAAATAAAAGGGCTAAAGCAGCACAAGTTTGATATGATCTAATGGCTAGCGCAGTTTTGCTAGATAAACGTATAAGGATGTTATGCTCTACGAAATGGCGAAAGAGAGAAAAGGAAAATACATAGGTGTGTTATGACCCGTTGGAGCGAAATTTTTGAATTCTCCTATGAATTCAATTCTGAAGGGACGGTCAAACCATGCAGTAGTAATGTCATAGTTAAGAGCCTGACTACCGTATATGATCTTGTATCAATTGAATGAAGACATTTGAAGAGCTATTGCAGAGAAGCGGGTGCAGAGTAGATTTTTTCAGGTGCAGAACAGAATTCTTTAAGCCAAGAACAGGTTCTCTTGTACTCTTTCTTAGCAATTACTTGACAGTTTGTTTCAATTGGGGTTTTAATCTATTACAGAACTATGTGGTTAGTAATTAAGTGATTGCCTAGTAGTTTTAAGATGGCACCTAAAAGGGAGTTCTCAGGAAAGGTTAATTACCAAGAAAGGGCGATTTGTGATGATTTCCTAGAATAGTTGACCTTGTCAACTAATGTGGCTACTAAGGTAAAAGAAATAGTGCCAAGAGCTCCTCGCCTGAAAATAGGAGAAGGATTGTATGAAAAAGGCAATTGGCTGAGAGACCCACAGATAGGATTGTCTGGGTTGGGTCTTTTCAAGGTCGGATTCGGCATGAGACATTCCCCAACCCCAATGAACAACATTTGGGAGTTAGATGTAGGAAAATTGGTAGTTCCTGGAGTGTTCATGGATGTGGACCTTCTAACTCAGGTTGCACACAATTATGACCCCACTACAAAGAGTATTAGGGACATAAATGGAAAAACCCTCATTGAGATTAATAATGAGGAGTTCAGAAATGCTTTTGGGCTTAGTGAATTTTCCAAATTTTTAGAACCCATCAATTTTAAATCACTAGCTTAGGTTTACAATGCACAGAGGAATCACCTCAGGAGTGGACCTCTTAAAGAATTCTTTGTGAAGATAGGTGGATTAACAATTGTAGGACCAAATACTATGGAGCCTTTCTCCTTAAATCTATTCACCCTTAGAGCCAAGCGATTATACTGGTCACTCTGCCAAATTTTAGGAGAGGATGCTGAGGCAAATATGCCAACTCATTACATGTTAATGATTGCTCAAATTTTGAATCCTTCTCTGGCAGTAACCTTTGATTATGCTTCCTATGTTACTGATGCCATCCATGAAGGCTTGATAGGGATAAAGAATGGGAAAGTGGGTAGACCTTTTGGATAGTATTCCATCCTCATGCACTTATTTTTGTTCAAGGGTGGTGACTATTTTGCAAATGGAATGAATCTTGTGAAAGAAAAGGATGGAGAGAAGATGCCAGTTCAGTTATGGAGTACAGTGCTTTCATGGGACAGAGAGGATGCTAGCTACTTGAGATTTGATAAGTGATTTGCATCCAAGATTAGGACTCTTATATGTTTAGAGAATCCAAGAGTCCCTAAGGTTCTTTTGGAATTCATTAGGCCAAAAGGGTTTGCTGAAAATATTAAAATTGTCCACAATTGGGGTGATATGTACTTATACCCTGTCTCCACAGTTTTCAGAGTGTATGGTTTCAGAGGCACTCCATTTTTGTTGCCATATCAGGTCCCTCTTAAAGTAGGAATTGCAGAAGTTCTTAGGCAGATTGGTGGTGTGCAAGAGGCAGAACTAACAGGTAGAGGTAAAGGGACCATTTTCCCTACAATAACTATAGCTCATCAGTTTTTAATAACTAAAGGAGGTTGGAAGTGCTTTGAAGATTTCCTTCAACCATACCATTTATCAACTATAGTATCAAGGTTTGTCGACCCTGAAGATTTCTTCAACGACATGTCCAGAAAGAGGGCAGTATGCAGAGGTAGACCTCACCAATTCCAGTTTCCTGAAGACCTCATCAGGAATGAGTTTGATTTGGATGAGCAAGAGCTAAGGAAAGAAAAGTGGGTGGCCTATAGGAAGGCCCTTGATTTTGTGCACCAATTTGACACCAGCTATGACCCCTTGTCCAGTTTCCACCCCTTTGAAGAAAAGGTAAAACTCTTAATTCTTTGTTTTGAAGATGTAATGCAGACATTGAAAGAAAAGAGGGAGGTTTTGATTAAAAACAACCCTAAGAAAGAAAGACTAGTTTTAACTAGGTCTACATCTACCAAAGCAATCCCTCTAGGTGATTACATGTTACATAAGAAGTCCAACTATAGTGTGCTGATGCCAACAACAGGGGAGCCTTCTACCTCAAAAGGAAAGAGGAAGATACAGGATATCATTGACATTCAGGAGAGCCCAAAGAGGCAAAGAGTGGGAAAGGAAGTACCATCTAATGAACCCTTGTATTCCCCATCTCAATCCCCTATTCATATAGGAGATGAACAGGCAGCAGCTGAGCAACTGTTACAATTAGGCAGTCTTGGAGAGATAGCCTACACCTATGATGAAGTGTAAGAGGGAATGCCAGAAGAGCCCCTTAATGCTGAGATGAATATAACCACTAGTGAGTTCAAAGGCCAGGAGTTGGATCCTAAGATCAAACAAGCTAGTGAGGATTTCATGGCTGATAATAACTTTGTCACATCAGGAGCTTTCATGCAGTTTGCGTGGAAGCAAAATATTGATCAATTCAATGCTAGGTGTGACAAGAGGAAAGGTTAGCTGCCCCACAAGGATTCATCTGTGGTGGATGAAGAAATTAATCAAGAGATGATTACTGAGTTCAAGACCATCAATCCTGAGCAAGGAAGAGACATGGTGGCAAAGGCTAGTGTACTCATTTTGCCTGAATGGGACATAGCAGATGCCTTGGTTTTACAAGTAGTAAGGAAGGAGACTAAACTTATGGAGGGAGTCACTTTCAACAAGGATAATGCTGCCCTGGTTATGTGGTCTCTGAAAAGAGATGAAAATAGAAGGAATAAGGACACCCTAGGGTCAAGTTACCTTGGATGTATAATAGTGAAAAGAGTACAAAGCACTCGGGTGGTAGAAGCTGCAAGCACAGTCCTAGAGACTGCAAAATTCAATGTTGCAATAGCAAAAAGAGAGGAAAAAGAAAAAATAGATCTCCAAGCTAAGTTGGAGACAGTTTTAAAAGCCTATAATAGTGGCAAGGAAGAGGTAAGGGGTAAAGATGGCATCATTGCCAAGCTACAAAGCCAGTTGGCAGGACAATACCATCAAGGTGAGTCCTCAACATTGATGATCTCCTCTTCTCCTAGAAGGCCTCCACCTAGTAGCCCCATTATTGAATTCCCACCATCTCCAGCACCTTCTAGTTCCCAATTGATTGAAATCGCTCCCCAAGAATTGGAGAAGCTAAAATAGGCTCAGGCCCTGTATGCAAAGAAATATGAAGAGAGAGTAAGGGCTACAATTTTGAGTTTTGCTAACACCATAGGGTCCTCACTAATGTATAATAACATGAGTAAGATTTTGGAAATGTGGAATGAGCTAAATGGAGACAAGGTTGTTTTAATTCCTATTTTTGACAAGTGGAAGCCCAAAGAGCAGTATATAGAACTTATTTGTGTATTCTATGATGATTTAGGGGCTGACCCCATTATTAAATCTACCAATGATATAAAAAAGGATTTAGTAAAGTTGGCAGAAGGAATAGATAATGCAAATAGAAAGATCAACTTCTACAAGAAAGAGTACACTGATCAAGTTTTTGAATTACTCCCAGGGGGTTTTGCCAGTCCAACACAATTAAAGGACAAACAAATATGGCTTAAGGAATTAGAAGCCAAATTGTCATTGAGAATAAAAGGAATTATTAATTTAGAGGATGCCTCCATATTTATCAAATCAATTGAGGAGATTGAGAAAATCAAATCTCATTATGGTTTTCTGAACTCAGAGGTCAACAAAATGAGGAACTCTTGGAAAAGATTAGCTAAGACAAAGGGAAAAGTGATTAACTTCTCATGGCCTGTTGATGATGTGTACCAGGAATGGACAAGAAAATATGCAGTATTGGATGTAGAGTAGTTAGAAGATGTTGCAACAGAACAACAAGTAGAAGAAGTCGCGGATGTTGAAAAGGACTTGTAACTGCATTTGGAAAAGGTTTTGTAACTACTTCTTAAGAGAAGTAATGATTGTAACAAACTCTCCTAGGAAAGTCCGAAGCTTTGTATGCATCCATGTTATTATAAATGGATACCAGGACTAGTAAAAAAAGGATCGCAAGGAATTGTAAGAAAATGCTGCAAAAATTTATCTGAGCTGTTTTTTAAAGTCTTAATGGAGAACATTCAAATGTTTTTGTAATACTTTCTGAAATAATATCAATATACAGACCATCAGTTTTGAGTTCAAACTTTGTGTTGTCTTCAATTATGTTTTGCAAATATTTACTGTTTCATTCTGAGTAATCTAGGGTTATTCTTTTTGAATATGGGTTGTAGGCCGACTTCAAGTGAATGTGCTTCTTAGCTTTTCTCTTTAGAAGGGGGATTAAATATGTGGGAATCATTTCTATAAGTAAATTCTTTGTGGGATACTTTGAATTTGATAAATGCAGTTTAGTTTGATATGAATAAATTCTTATGTATGTCAGGCATATGTAAGGATCTGCAGAAGCCAAGCTGATAGGATGTGTGGAGATGTTTGATTGTGGGACTATTGTTTGAAATTAGATGACTATGTGGCTAATGGATAAGGCACTGGTATCTATAAGGCACTGGTATCTATTGTGGCTGTCTTTTTACACAGTTTGTAGGTCAATACTGAATATGAGTACAAGTTTTATTTCTTTGTTTCAGTTGGTTTTAAGGTGATAGGATCCACTAGTTTTCAGACTAGTTTACTGTGGATTTATCTTGTAAAAGTGTGAAATCGGTTCATAAAAGGGTATACCCACCTGAACTTTGGACAAGTTCAAAGTGTAGAAGGTTAATCAAACCTTGTCATATGTTGTTGTGAAAGTTTCCTTCTCTTTGATTTCTCTTCTGCAGGTAGTGTTTATCATATTACATTAAGTGTCTTAAGGGGAATCAGATTTAGAGAACGACATGCCTTATGGAGGTTGTTGAACCCAGAGAAGAAGAAATAGAAGAAATAAGCTATTAAGTCAACCATGAATTACTAATCAGTTATTCCAACAACCTTTTGGCATCTCCTAAGGACACTAAGAAGAAAAGACTGGGATCTTATCAGGAAAGGATTGCACCTGCTCAACCCAATAGTGCCAAGGAGAAAAAGAAGAAAGTTGATCAACCAACTTCTGTGATATTCAAATCAAGAAGGAACCGGTGCCCAAGGTATATGCAAAGAAGTAGACTGCAACAAAGAAGAGAGGCAAACATCTCATTCTTCAAGCAGAATCCGAGGAAACTGATACTGAATAAGAATCAAAGAAGATGAAATTGATTGGTAAGAAATCCAAACCAATAGAAGAAACTTATAAGAAAAATACTCCTATTAGTGTTACATCTTTCAAACCAATGAGTGATTTTGAAAGGACTCTGAAAACACTAAGGAGAAAGCGGTTTGATAATGTAAAAGAATATTTTGATTCATTTGATGAAGGTCAGAAAAATAAAATTGTTTAAGATATAATCAATCACCTGTGTCAATACAATCGGTTGCCACAAGATATTGAAAAAGACATATCTAATTCTTTATATTTAATTCTTGAAAATAAATGGAAGTTGATTTTAGATCAGGATCAAGAAATTATTGATAGAGTTTTTGCTCAATATTTTCTTGAGTTGTCTCGAGATGAATTATTAGCATTACTTGCTAAGTACAAAGGACAATTTCATTCTAAGACAAGGAGACTGAAATTACTGGATGGAAAGATTCATCCTGTTGAAGATGATACTCATCGTATAGCTCAAGATATTCAAAGGATGAATGCACTATTGAAAGGATATGAAAATAAACCTAATCAAACTGAGACTGGAGCTCCACTGGAGCTAGATGATGACATGTTTATTACATTGGATGTAGTCTATCATGTTAAGAACAAGGATGACACAAGTTCTCCACCGGTCATATTCTTTGTGGATGATACTGAAGAAATTCAGGATACTATTGACACAACTGGCAATGTCATTGAGCCAGTTAAAGAAACTGAACTGCAACTGGATATTGTTGGTGAACAAATAACAAAGGAAGCACCGGTTAATGAATCAAGTGTGGACATCCCACTGCCACTGAAAAGTGAACATAATGTTGAAATTCAACTACCACTAGTCACTACAACTACACAGGAGGAACAAGTAGAGGCAGAGAAAGAGAAACCAGATAAAAGGATGAAGAGAAGAAGACAGAAGAGAAAAAGGATGTAGAGGAGAAAGTAAAGGAGAAAATGATTGTTGTTGATGATGACTCCATTAGTATAACATGCCCTATAGATGTAGATAATTTGAGTGCATCTAAACTAATGGAGATTGCTACAATTATGCAATCCAGGGCTCAAAAGAAAAGGTTGAAAGAGAAGAGAAAAGAAGGAGAAACTATTCAGACTGTTGTTGACATTCTGTCAGGTCTCCTACTAGAGACTGACACTGGTAATTTGTCTACCCCTATTGGCAAACTTGGACAGTTGGTTTCTGATGCTACTGACCAATTGAAATCATTTGAAGAGGCAGCACATGCCTTAGCTGAAAAAGGTTACAAAAAGAAAAGGGGAGAGCAAATAATGTCAGACATTGATAAAGGTAAGATTTCTTTATTTGTGAATAAAGATCTATTGGGAACTGCTATTGGAATTGGAGGTAAACTTTTGGCCAATACATCTAAAGTTTCATTTTTTTATTTTGATTTGAAGAAAAGGTGAGAAGATACAGAAAAGAAACTGGAGAGGATAAGTAATGCTTATATACCAGTACAAAATTTGACTTTAGATTTTGGAAAATCGATTGATGCTTTGCAACATCTGTTAGATGTTTATGATTTTGAACAGGTTAAGCAAATCAGATCCTTGAAAGAATTGAAAAACCAGCTGATTCCAAAAGTTGAAATCCTATAGAGGGCATAGAAAGATTCAGAAGTGGTTTTGGCTACCCCAAAGATGAGCACAGTGGATGTAACGGAAGAATTTACTGCACAAATTATGACAAATGTTGAGATCATTGAAACATTGTTAGAAACATGGGATAATGATTTTTCATAGATGAAGATTCATTTCAGTGACATTTTCTTAAGAATTGCATTGAACACACCTTGAAAAACTTTTATATTTATATATATTTAGGTTTTGATGCAAATTTTGATGTAATATATATGTATTTTACTTTTTAATTTGGCATTGTTGTCAAAGGGGGAGTAGAAATATGTATGTGATGTGAAAATTTTGTATGTATTGTTAAGGGGGAGTCTATACATTTTTGTAAGCACACTTAGTTGTAATTTTTTTTCTAAGTATTGCCATCAATGCCAAAGGGGGAGATTGTTGGCTTGATAATGTTTTTTGTAATGGATGACTTTATGTGCTATCATTTATGGCACATATACACACACATATGTTCATATTGTCATATTCATCTTAGTTAAGTCAAACCGGTACTACTCCTAAGTCTTCATATTGCAAACCAGTATCATATGTATAGAGAAGTTTAATTGGTATAAGGATGTCTAAACCAGTATATGCAGACAACTGATATATAGTAAAGGAAATTGGTTTTGGTCAATTCCACTGACACCAGTTTTGAGATACAAGAGAGAGAAGAAAGGAGGCGAATGGAGACAATTGGTCTATGAGTTGGAAGTGGTTAACACTTAACCAATATTAGTGTTCCAATTGGTTTCATTGATTGTTTGATGATTTGAGATATGTTATGGAAGATTGTCCAGATTTACTAAACCTAGGAAATTGTGTTGAGGTTCTTGAGCCGACATGAAATCTAATGTCTATAAAAAGACATTGTTATGAGCTATTTTGATATGCAAGATACAAGTGATGTTATGAGTTAGAGTTAATGTGATTTATTGAAGGAGTTGCAGAGTATGTCAGTGATGCAGTATTGAGTGAGTAGAAAAGGATCTATACAAGCAAAACGTGCTATTCCTAGATCATACCACCTGTTGTTTTCTAATAAGTACAGTAATTAAATCCCCTAATCAAGTAAGCTCTAACAAGCTTGGATCTAAAATCCTCCACTAAGGTTACCTTTAACTAGGTATTGCTTCTAACAGGGCTTTGGGATCTTTAATAGGATTCGCTCCTAACAGAGCACTTTGTAGAACTTAATCGATCAGTTACCTATTTCTACAGATAGTTAACTTGTGAGTCCCATCTCACCATGGTTTTTCCCAATTGGGTTTTCCATGTATAAACACTTATGTTATGGTGAATGTTTTACTTGTTGTGAATGCTTTTATAACACTTTGGATTGCATCTAAAGTCTTAAGCAAATTGGTTAATTGTTTTTACCGGTCTGGGGTTAAAGTGTTATTGTTTTTCCTATCACCGATTCACCCACTCCTCTCAATGGTTTATAAGTCTATCAATTGGTATCAGAGCCTAACTTCCTTAAGGATTAATCGATTGGAAGGAAACCATAAAGCCATTATGGGGGATATGAGTTATAGAGAGATGGCTAGAGTACTTGGTGCAACTAGGGAAGAGCTTGAAACCCTTAGAGGTAGATTCGAAGATTCACAAATAAAGATGAGAGAACTGAGAACTGACTGAGCAATTATTGGAGATCTCTGACAACAACTCTTCAGACGAGGCCAACATTGATGCACTGGCTGAAGAAGTGGAGAAATTGAATGGTGAAAAACTCAATCTAAGGAGAGAACTTGAAGAAAGGAGGGTAGCTAAAGACCTAATCAAAGAGAAAGATCATGAGATTTCTAAGATCAAGTAGGAGGATGCATCTTTGCATGAGTTGTTGATACCTAGAAGATTGAGTTGACCACTATTGACATCCTCTCATTTGACGAGCAAGTTGCCAATTCCCTTGTGATGGCTGCCATGGTCCCTGAGATTGAGACCAATTTCCCTGTGGCTGTTTCCACTATGGAGATATATTTGAAAATTTTTGCCCTTGGCTTTGAGGATTATACCAATTTTTTGGTGTATAATTTCCAAAATTTTGAGCATATGGAGGTTGCCACTAATTATTTTGTGCATAAAAACTCCCATTATAACTAGTAAAAGACAATGAATCAGGAGGCATACCTTGTCTTGGGAAATTTGACCTTCATCGAGAAACATAAAAGAGTTGTTCATCATCTCCTTGTATTGGCTTAAACTCAGGAACATAAATATTTGCAACCAACTTACATTTGCAGTCCCTCTTCTTTTGCCTACAATGTGGATAGAATTCTGCAAGCATTGCCTCAACTTCCTAATTCTTTTTCTTATCTTGAAGTGTGTCTAACTGAGTGGCCATATTATTTATGATATCCTCTTTAAAATCCCTCAGAAGATGGTTGAGCTCCATTCGTGACACTTCATTATTGGATGTTGATGAAGACACTCCCGACTTAAAACACCTATTCTTCTTAGTAGTGGCTTTGGAATGATTTTGACAAATTTGGCTGGTGTCATTCCATGTTGATTGAGTTATATCTCCACCTCCCATAAGTTCTAAGGAATCTGTGCATTCTTCACTGATCTCTCTCAAAAATATCAACTTAAGAGATTATTCATTTAAAGTACTATGCTTAGACTTCTTAACACATAATAGAAATCTCTCAAGATAATCTTCTAGACTCTCATCCTCCTTTTGTGTCATTCTAAAGATATCATCTCCATGGCGGTCAGTTCCCCGACAATAATCTTTATATTTCTCAAGAAACAATCATTTCATCTCATCCCATGTATTGATTGAACTACTCCCTAGACTCATAAACCATCTCAAAGTAGACTCTTTCAAAGTAGCAAGGCATATTTTAAGTCTATGGGCATCTATAGTGTAGTCATAGCTCCTACAGAGGACATCAAATTCAAACAAAAAAGTATCGAGGTCTTATGTCACCAGCCCATAAAATTTAGGCAAAGAAGAAGCTAAAAATGTTCTTGAGGTTAGAATTATCATGCAAATCAAAAATGGGGAACTCAAATGTTGGGTTAACAAGTGGAGGTGGGGGATTACCTCCACCCCCAGATTATCTCCAGCTCCTACTCTAGCTATTGGTCCTTGATGAGCAACTACAGGGTACTAATCCTCTTCAGGTGGACCAAAAAGAAAACGAAGGCCGTTCTCTGAAAGTTCAAATTATCTAGGGCTTGATAAAGTGCAGCAAAAGGGTTTACATCTGGTGCTTCATAAGAATTGAGTCGTAGTTTGGCACCATCCCCGACACCATCCTCGACAACGATGCCAAAAATGTCTGCCTTGCCAATTAGAACAATAACTAGACTTAAAGTCTTAACTAAGGGATTTTTCATCCACTTTGAGTAGCTATCATTTCCATGACTGAGGTTCATTTACTTGTCAACCCAGGGACATATTACTTGAAATGGGTCTACATTGTTTATGCACTAAGTTCCGGTAAGAGTCATTCTATCCTACTGCAACAACTACATCTACTGAAATAAACATGTAGAAATATGACAACTGAATAGATACAAGAAATATTAACATTAACATATGACTCTAAATAAATAATTGTTATCTAAGTTCAAAGCTAACAAATAGGAGTTACTATGTCTGCTTTGGCTGCTCGAACAGTCACAGGATCTAGTTCCAGTGGCTTCAGGAACAGTTAATTGCCAGAACATCTACTGCAACAAAAGAAAACTTAACTTAACAATTACACAGGAGTACTCACCAAGTGGGCCCCCTTGGATGAGTGTATCCAGATCTCAAAACAATTCTATACGCTCAGAATAAAATAGTTTTTATTCATTATCTCCAAAAGTTGATACAATACATAAAACAAGAGAAATACTTCTCAACTCTAAAAAACTTTGTCTAACCTCTACGAAGAGGTGCATATATTTATTTATAAGAAATTAATAACAAACTTTCAACTACTTAGATCATGCCCATGAAACTAGGAAGAAATTTTTATTACAACAAGAAGAAGTCAACCACAGAGATTGTGGGACTTTATTATCACACGGCCAAGAATATAGCATGATGGTTTCTACTAGATTGTTGCTTGCTGAAAACAATCATAAATAGGTCTATTACTGCCTCGCTATTCCTCTACTGCTTCACTCAAATACCATCTTCTTCACTATCTTAAATACTCTCAACTGCCTCGAAATATCTCTAACTGTTTGAATGGAGTGATTCTCCATCTGGCTTAACTTGACCGCTTCTGCAACACCTTATTTACTCCTGCACTAAAGGTTAGATCATACAAGCACATATATATCCATTTTTCATCAATCACAACATTTATACATCCACACATGAAATTACCATAGAATCTGCATAGCTATAGGAATACTTAACCAAAATAATACAAGGTTCAACGGGTTTAATTATCATACAATATGCACAAAGTCAAAACTCTGATATATCCTACGACCTTCACATTGTCCCATTATGCAACTTAAAACACAAGAAAAAATTATCAGTCATAGAAATAAAAGAGCTATTATTTTAGCTCATCAGATGTTTTCAATCATGTTAACCATTTTGGTTAGGCGACAATACTATGACTGGGCTCAAATTTTGTCAGATAACATAAGAGACCAGCTAAAGGAAGTACATAAAAAAAAAAATTCTTTACATTTTATGTTGTTTGGATGGTAGCTAGATCTGGTCAATTCCCAGGGCTACAGACTGAGGGCAGTTTGGGTGAAGATGAAGGACAAAATGCCATATGGGAATATTACACCCAATTACCATTAAAAGAATCTGGATTGCACTATAAGAGAATCAATGACGTATTTTTGTTTCTAGTTATTATAAGGCTAATAGGTGAATGGAGATGATAAAGAAGTGGGGGTGTTGGTTTATACAAAACTCCCAATCTACCTATTTGAGGGTAACTGGGTTCACTAGAGAACCATTTTTACTATCTAGGTATTGTACAAATAGAGTAATTTTGTTAGAATATGCAAGACAGATGGTGCATTTGCAAAATTTGTTGTCAGCAAGACATAAGATAGGGGTTACAGGTGAAGATTTCTCCTTAAATTTATCATTATTTTCATGTCCAAAAATTCATGTGGCAAAGGTTGTTGAACAAGAACTATGGGAACTACAATTGAAGCCTTTTAATTATGCCAGACAATTTTATGACCCATACAATAAATTAAAAGTACTGATGCAAAGATTATATGAAGGAAATCAGCCTGCCCTGGAGGATTTTTGGGCCAATCTTTAGGATAGTTTTGAGGCAAGAGAAAAATATTACCATCACCTCACTGTTCCACAAATAAGGGATTTTGGTATCAAGACCAACCTACCCAAACAGTTGCATGATGATGGTAATTTTATAGATCCAATGTATAAAGAAACAGAAAGATATAAGAGGTCGCTCCCTCCAATCAGATGGTCACAACAAGAAGTGGTGGACATTGATACAATTTCTTAAGTAGTGGTAGATATAACCCAGAAGTGGTTAGGTCTGAGGATTAAACTAGATACCTCCAAGGGTAAACAAAAGAATATCCTGACTGACAATCCTCAATCAAGGATACATAAGGAATATACAAGGAGAACCCGATCAGAGTCGACGAAGAACACCTCTACAAACCCTAAAGAGGAAGTTGAAACTCCTTTGACCATAAAATAATTATGGAAAAATTGAAATGAAAAAAATAAAGGCAAAATATCTAGCAAAACAGGTGAGTTTAGGGATTAATGCTAGCCTAGGGGCCACACCACAAGCATAAAATCATCCCGCTAGGCTTACTATTGAGGGTGTTGTAGTAACGATGGAACAACCTTCTCAAGAGGCTCAACCCTCTAGTACCTCCACCACTACTATTACTACAACCACCACTCCTACCACCACTACTACAACAACACTAGCCACCACATCAACCACATCTATTGCACCAGCTGTTTCAATAACACCTCCACCCTTGGTTACAACAACTATCACTCTATCGTATGTTGCTTCAGAGATGCCTACACCTATGATGCCTCCTACAACTGAAAAATTAACTATTCATAGTGTGGAATTAGACTCAGACCAAGAGGAGGTCGAGCCAACACCAAAGAAGGTAGAGCCTAAAAAGAGGATGTAGCGTCGTAAATTGTACGCACTTGCTAGGGTGGTACAATTTCACACCTAGTTTAGCACCCGCCTTGGTGCATTTTGCATTTTGCATTGCATTTCCCCTTTAGCACTTAATTAATTAAATTAATTAGGTCTAAGGTTCTATTTTATCATCTCCCATATCATAAAGTTGGGCCCTTTTCATTAAAGTGTGCCCCTTTCATTTTATTCTTCCAATACATCATTTAATCAAAAACCCTAATTAGGTCCTATTTTGAACTTGGGGGCTTGATTTCGGGGGTCAAAACATCTCGAAATCAGCTGTAACTTCGGGATTCTCTCTAAAATCATCATATCCGACGGCCCTGAAAATTTGGTGAAAAGTTGTTGGGACCATGGCGCCCGGCGTGCACATGGTCCTGGACATTTTTCCCGAAATTTTAGGAGTGTGATCTAATCATAAAATAAAGCTTAACCCCAAGAAATTGGCGGGAGATTCAATCTCTAGGTCGGCCAAAAGTTGAAATTAAGACCTAGGGTTTCATATATAAGAGCTCTCTTTCTTCATTTGAAAGGATCAGAAATTTTGGTTTCAATGACCTTATATGCAGTGAAAGAGCAGATCTTTGAAGACTCCAACAACATTCAACATCCATCTATCAAGCATTCATCAATTTCATTCATCCATTTAGGGCTTTGAAGACATTAAAGAGCAATAGGGGATCACTGACTGAAGATTGGCTTGTACCCCTCCCTTGGGTTTGGGTATGATTTCATGTTGTTTTCATGTCTTTGCATAAGCCTCATTATATCACTTGTATTCATGCTTTAGATCTCTTTACATCTTGATTTGGAGCATTTACATTATCATTTGCAAGCAATTAGGGTTTACTTTCTAGGTTACTCTAGTTTGCCTACTTGCATTTTAGGATCTTGCACACACACAAGGTCTGCACACACATTACTTTTACAATACAACTTGGCTATTTGTGGAGGTGGAAATCACCAAAGTGGGGATTTGACTAAGGCAAAACCCTATATAGCCGCCCACCATACCTTTTCAGATATAAGTGCAGGTTTCAGGATTCGGACAACGCTGCAAGTTGCAGATCCGAAAGAAGCAGACTGAGACAGAACAACACACAAAATTTCAAAGCAAAAGACCAGGACAGGGGCGTGGGGCGCCCTGGTCCTTCTGTCAGACAGCAAGTTTCAGCATTTTTGACAGCTTTTCAGGTTGCAAAACAGCAGTTTCAGGAGTAGTTTCAGGTGCAGAATCAGGACAGTGGCACCCGCGCCCCCGTCCCGAACATTTCCACTCAGATTTTAACCCCAGGTACACAACTGCATTCTCCTTTTATCCTTGTGTTTACAGCTTTCCATTGTTTAGCTTCAATTCTGCAATCTTGTTATTAGTTCATACTTGCACTTTGGGGTTAGGAATCGAACTTGCATCATTTTATCTTCCAATTACAACAAAGGAATAGAAATCCTAATAGGTAGCCCGTGGCTCTCTCTTCCACAAAAAGAAGTAGCCAATTGTGTGATACCTCTAGGCTCTTACGTATTCCACAAGTGTGTGATTGAAAGTGAGATTAGGGCATGTTTGCTTAGTGTCACTTTTTCCCCCACACATTTTGGTGAACCCAACGTGAATTCCAATCTTCTCTAATTCTGATTTATGTTTTCAAATTTGAGTGTTTATGCTATTTCAAATTCAAATTTGTATTTACAAGTTTTAATTTCTTGCAAGATTCAAAAATTTAGAGGAAATTTTTTCAATTCAAAATTGAACTTGTGGATAGCTTAATTGGGATCAATAATTTCAAATCTGATTTAGGAACTCATTTGAATCATAAATTTCATTTTCTAAATCTACATTCTAAGTGCTTGCATTGGTTAAAATTACACATTTCCTTCTATTTTGCATGTGTTATCATTTGAAAGAGGAAAATTGTTGTCATGATGCATTCATTTCATAGATGTGATAATGGGTTAGCTTCCCTTGTTTCAATTTTTCCTTCTCCTAAAGAACCTCCCCCCATCTATAACAACATTTTAGTGCCTAAAAGAGTTGCTACCAATCCCTTTGAGACTCACCCATGCTCTAAGGATGAAGACTTTAAGAGTGATCTTGACAATTCTCCTAAAATGTGCCCTTCCTATTTAGCTATCCTAGAGGAAGAGAATGATATCATAAACACCTTTCTTAATGTTACTTCACCTTCCCTACATGATGCCTCTCTAAGTGAAAATGCATTGATGGACATTGACTTATTTTCTCCTAAAGTTGGTCCTTCCAATGGGGGCATGTTAGTGCAGCAAGAGGTTATGAACACTTCTTTCAAAGATCTCCTTCCTAAGCATGAATCTTTGGAGAAATATGTTCATGTTCCTCCTAACAAACACTCCCTTCATGAGGATCCTTTTGTGTAAGAAGATGACATTATCCCTACATTCCCTAGTGATGGCATTTCCTTTTCCAACAAAATTCCCACTAGAGATGATGAATTAATGATAAATGCTTACCCTTCTCCTGAAGTTTGTCTTACCCATTAGCATCCCTTAGAGAAAGAAGATGAAATAATAAGCAATTTCATTAATTCTCTCTCCCCTAAAGATCATATTGAACATATTTTGAGGAAAGAGGATGAGTTTAACACTTCTATTGATGCTCTCCCTCCTAAGGATGAGGAATTAATAAACAATGTTATCTCCTCTCCCGAAATTGACAATACTTCAAACATTCCTTTCAACAACCTCACTATTTGGGATGAACCATTAGAAGAAGGTGTAGATTATTCTCTACCCCATGAGAGAACCCTAGCCAAAGGGGATGAAATAAAGATTGAAAACTCCCTTGATATTTTCTCACCTTCCTTGAATCTCAATTATTCTCCCTCTAAAAAAAAAGCATCTCCCTCTCCTCAACTTGGTTCTACTCATAAGGAAACCCTAGTTCAAAACAAGATGGTTAAAATCTCTTTCAAAGATCTCCATCTCAAAAGTGAGACTTTAGAGAGTAATGTTGATCCTTCTCCTAGAGAGTTTATTCCCCGTGAGGATCCTTTGATGATAGAGGATGATATGACCTTTCCTAGTATTACTCTTCCTACTGGAACATCAATGCCTACCCCTTGTCTCTCTCCTAAAATTGATTTAATCTGTGATAAGATTTTAGTGCAAGAGAGGACTATCAACAATTCTTCCAACACTTTTGTTCATTCCTCTAAACCATCCTCAATCAATTTGATACATGTGAATGAAACACCTAACAAACCTCTCTTTACTGTCCAAGGTGCCTATCCTTCTCAAAATTCTCAACCTTTAAATAAGCCTATCTTAGTGGTCCAAGGTGGTTATGCTAATGATTCTTTTTGCACTCCTAAGAAACCTATTATTACTGTGCAAGGAGGTTATTCTACTAAGAGCCCTTATGAGTATGCTAAGCAACTAACTAGAGAAAGTTATAATGCGGTTGCTCATACCTATAACACAAGAAACAATAGGAAACCTAATCCTCCTCCAGTTATCCCAACTTCACTTCCTCCTTCCCAACCTATTCTTCCGCAAGTTCCACGTATTTCACAAGTTCTTGGTAAGGAATATGATCTCATAGAACAACTTAAAGCTGCCCCTGCTAAGATATCCCTTTGGGATTTGATCCAAACTTCTTCCGCTCATCATGGAATGTTACAAGATGCCTTGAAAGATGTGAATGTTCCTCCACCTAATACATCTAGTAATATAGTGTCTTTGGTTAACTCTGTGATGAATCCTAAAGCTCAAATTGTGTTTACTCAAGATGAGTTGCCTACTAGTGAAATTCAACATCAATATGATCCCTTGATGATTGTGGTTATCATAAATGACACTATTGTAAGATGAACACTGGTAGATAATGGCTCTGGCCTTAATGTGTGTAGCATTAATCTATTGCATAAGATGAATGTGGATACATCCCTTATTGAGCCTGACTCTCATCCCATTCGAGGCTTTGATAATGTGGCTAAGTCTTCATTAGGTATTATCACCTTACCCATCACAGTAGGACCTGTTACTTTGCCTACTCCTATCCATGTTATGTCAGGAAATCTAACATACAACTTGTTATTAGGGAGACCTTGGATTCACAGTATGCAAGCTGTCCCCTCTACATTGCATAGACAAGTTAAATTCATTTATAATAATAAGACATATACCTTGATAGGTGGTACTAATTTTCAAGCTTGTTTGCGAACATCTACTTCCAAAGGGAGTTCTTCTAAGCCTTCCTCTTCTAGTGATGACTCGTTAAACAAGATACCTATGGATGAATCATCACCCTCTGATAATCAAATTTCTTTGGATGAGTCTGAAGTTCCTGAAGAAGATTCTTCTCAACTTGAATCTACACATGAAAAGGCTTTTGATCCTGAGAAGGTTCTTGCAGAAGATGATTGGGGATCTCTTGATTTCAATCCCACCTTTGTAGGTGAGTATAGGGTTCCTCCTATAGAGCTTAAAGTTAAAAAGAAGGAAGAAACTAGAGATCAATCAGTCTTACCTGAACCTATGAGCAATAATTTTGTGGCCGCTTCTCAAACTTCTTCTCCTCACACCTCTAATTCTGAAAAATTTGATTCTTTGTCTTATGAAAAACCACCTTTTCTTTCTGAAATGGCTAATCGTTATGGTCGTGGTTTTCATATTTTGGCTAAGAGTGGCTATAGTGGAAATGGTTGTGGCGCAAATGAACAAGGAATTAAAGTTCCTTTAGAACATAACATGCATGAATATTCATTTGGACTTGGATATAATCTTTCTAAGCCCACCAAAGCATCTAAAAGACCATCTCTCAATGTGAATGCTATATTTAGTAGTGATGATGATCTCACTTCAACTAAATCATCTTCTACTTCTATCAACCCTCATTCCCCTCATAAGGAAATCTTGGCTATGAACAAATCTCTTTATGACTCCCCTCAAACTTCTAAATCCACTTATGAATCTTTATCTCCTATTCATCATAAAGTCCTTTCCTCCAGGGATAAGGCTCTAATAAATTACACTCATCCCTCTTCTAAGATTTCTTGTGACTTTTCTTCTTCAATTTTTATCACTTTATACATGTTTTTGATCTCACTTATAGTTGAGCATTTAGCATGTCATATTCAAATACCTCATTCAATCTATCATGTCTTTAAATAACATTAATGGCTATTATGTTGCTCATCATTATGTGACATTGGTAGCTCATTTACTGGGGGCTCATTGTCATTCATGATGGTACAATTTCAAGTGCAATCATATTTTTGAAGCAACATAATAGCCTAATTTTCTATGTTATCTCTTGTTCCTATGGGGACAAGAGTGATTTCATACATCTCTTCTCTTTATGGTTAAAATTTCCCTTTGGGGTAATAGTGTGGAAATATTGATCATCTTTTCTTTAGAGTCCTCTTTCTTATCCTACCCACTTCTTGTGAGGAGCATTTTACATACACTAATGTCTTTCTTGCATGAACTCATGTGAGTATGTAGTACATTTTGCTTATGTCTAAATCTCTCCCTAGAAGATTGTGTAAGTCCTTCATCCTTGGGAGGCAATGATCTTTTCTTATTTTTATCTAAGGATCCACTTTTTCCTATTTTGTGGATGGTGCGAACTTTATTATTTGATGTTATTCCTTGTATGCATTTGTTGTTGTTTGTTCAAGGATTCTCTCTTACAAGAGGTGTAAGTCCTTGACTACAACCTCTTTTGCACTTGGTAAAATATATCCATAATGAATTCACTCTCCCAATTGGGTTAAAAAGAGCGTCATCCTTCATTAAGAATCATTTTCACCTCGCAAAAGAAGGAAGTATTGCATTCTTATTCTCTTCTTTGTCTTATTCTAGAAGATGTTTCCTCTCGGGGATAGGTGTCTTTTGTACAAAGATCTCTTCTCCTCTAAGGATCTCCTTTACACATACTACAAGATATCCCTTTTCAACTATCTTATCCTTGCTTAAAGAGTGCAAAAACTCTCTTGCTTGGATCTATGACATTGTTGCATTTTGGGGGTATCTTCTTTTGTGATGAAGGTAGGTAGCCTTGTTCTACTTTGCTTATGACATAAACATTACACTTTTTGAGCAATGGGTCATTCTCGGAACCAGAGCACAGACTCTTAAAGCGAGATGTCTCCATTTTTCTTTTATGCAAGGTGATTATTCTCGGAACCAGAGCACAGACTCTTAGAGCGAGATGTCACATTTTTTTACTATACATATACAGGTTGTAGCATACTCGGGCATAGACTCCTATGAGGTGCTTCTAACCTCCCTTACACACACATGCACGAGGTTGAGTGGAACTAGCGGCATAAGGCTAGACTTTCTCACTCTCCTCCCTTACATGGACCACCTAGATAGACTCTAGGGGCTAGTTTTCCATGTACTTTTTCCCATGGATCACCTAGACAAGATCTAGGGGTGAGAAGTCCATGTTTTCTCTCTCATTATTCTTCTCATGGATCACCAATGTGTGTATTCATGCTTTTTTCCTTTCTTTTCTTCTCTTTGCATTTTGTTTCCATTTACATCTTTCATCTTGTGTTAGAGAACTCTCAAATCCTCACACTCTTTGTTGTGTTGGAATTGAGATTTAGTCCTCTTTCTTACCAAATGATTCTCCATTAGTTTTTGATCTCATATCAAATCTTCTTGTGAGCATTTGTTATCAATATTCTTTAACAATTCGAAGTGGTAAACATGATACCCTGTTTCAACTCACTAAAATTAGCAAGCCGAAACAGGGGGGGGCATATAGCTACCCTCTAATTTTCATCACCTTCCTTAGTAAGCATTAGGTGATTTTGTGATCTAACGTGTGTTTTGTAGGGTGTGGGTCCTAACTGTGTACTGCAGATACCGCTGGGGGCTTCGTTTGACAGACTTATGGATATATCCTTTTTCAAATAATGTTTACTTTTTTGTACTTTAGCTTGCATATGCACGTAGTGTTCATATGACCACTAAAGTGGGGGCTAAATGTAGTGTCGTAAATTGTACGCACTTGCTAGGGTGGTACAATTTCACACCTAGTTTAGCACCCGCCTTGGCGCATTTTGCATTTTCCATTGCATTTACCCTTTAGCACTTAATTAATTAAATTAATTAGGTCTAAGGTTCTATTTTATCATCTCCCATATCATAAAGTTGGGCCCTTTTCATTAAAGTGTGCCCCTTTCATTTTATTCTTCCAATACATCATTTAATCAAAAACCCTAATTAGGTCCTATTTTGAACTTGGGGGCTTGATTTCGGGGGTCAAAACATCTTGAAATCAGCTATAACTTCGGGATTCTCTCTAAAATCATCATATCCGATGGCCCTGAAAATTTGGTGAAAAGTTGTCAGGACCATGGCGCCCGGCGTGCACATGGTCCCGGACATTTTTCCCGAAATTTTAGGAGCGTGATCTAATCATAAAATAAAGCTTAACCCCAAGAAATTGGCGGGAGATTCAATCTCTAGGTCAGCCAAAAGTTGAAATTAAGACCTAGGGTTTCATATATAAGAGCTCTCTTTCTTCATTTGAAAGGATCAAAAATTTTGGTTTCAGGGACCTTATATGCAGTGAAAGAGCAGATCTTTGAAGACTTCAACAACATTCAACATCCATCCATCAAGCATTCATCAATTTCATTCATCCATTTAGGGCTTTGAAGACATTAATGAGCAATAGGGGATCACCGACTGAAGATTGGCTTGTACCCCTCCCTTGGGGTTGGGTATGATTTCATGTTGTTTTCATGTCTTTGCATAAGCCTCATTATATCACTTGTATTCATGCTTTAGATCTCTTTACATCTTGATTTGGAGCATTTACATTATCATTTGCAAGCAATTAGGGTTTACTTTCTAGGTTGCTCTAGTTTGCTTACTTGCATTTTAGGATCTTGCACACACACAAGGTCTGCACACACATTACTTTTACAATACAACTTGGCTATTCGTGGAGGTGGAAATCACCAAAGCGTGGGTTTGACTAAGGCAAAACCCTATATAGCCGCCCACCATACCTTTTCAGATATAAGTGCAGGTTTCGGGATTCGGACGACGCCGCAAGTTGCAGATCCAAAAGAAGCAGACTGAGACAGAACAACACACCAAATTTCAAAGAAAAAGACCAGGACAGGGGCGTGGGGCACCCTGGTCCTGCCAGGACAGGGGCGCTGGGTGCCCTGGTCCCTGGGACAGGGGTGCTAGGCGCCTTGGTCCTTCTGTCAGACAGCAAGTTTCAACATTTTTGACAGCTTTTCAAGTTGCAAAATAGCAGTTTCAGGAGCAGTTTCAGGTGCAGAATCAGGACAGTGGCACCTGTGCCCCCGTCCTGAACATTTCCACTTAGATTTTAACCCCAGGTACACATCTGTATTCTCCTTTTATCCTTGTGTTTACAGCTTTCCATTGTTTAGCTTCAATTCTACAATCTTGTTATCAGTTCATACTTGCACTTTGGGGTTAGGAATCGAACTTGCATCATTTTATCTTCCAATTACAACAAAGGAATAGAAATCCTAATAAGTAGCCCGTGGCTCTCTCTTCCACAAAAAGAAGTAGCCAATTGTGTGATACCTCTAGGCTCTTTCGTATTCCACAAGTGTGTGATTGAAAGTGAGATTAGGGCATGTTTTCTTAGTGTCACTTTTTCCCCCACACAGAGGAAAAGAATGACTCCTTCTAGTGCAGAGAAATGAAGGGAGATTTATGTGCAAAAGGAATCAAAACTTCCACAAGTGACCCCTATGGACATAGATGATTAGGGTGCTTAGGAGAAGCATCAAGATGAAGAAGGAGAAATGGAGGAAGGACAAGATGATGAACATGATGAAAGGTTGGTTCTCACTCCACGGGATGTAGAAAAATTATTGAAAGATATCACAGGTGGAGATATAGAGCAAAAAAGTCAAGAGCCAACCAATGACTTCAACGAGAAAGTGAGTGAGAAGTTAGAAGAATATAAAAAACAACTTGATATTGATGGTGCTCTAAAATCGAACTTGGCTCAACAAGCTCTCTCACAACAACAATGACTCGCCGTACCAGTGCTTCCTACCTAGGGAGAGACTCAAACTCCTCCAGATACATAGGTTGCAGAAGAAGAGCAGCAATAGGAGGAGGAACCATCACAAGAAGCTGGAAGGGTGACAACACAAATAACATCCCAAGGAGGAAGTACATATGAAGGAACACCACAATGGTTAGCCTTCACTTTTGATAAGAAACAAAAGGTGGTGCTTCACAAACTTACATTGTAGTAGGCTATTAGGGAGGAGCCAAAGAAAAAAGATGGGCCAAAACAATTCATTATTTATCTAGAACTAGCTCTGGTGAAGTAATTTTTGATATTGCATCCCCTATGGAGACTAAAGGAAAGGGTCCTTCAAAATATCAAGTATCAAAGGTTAGGCTTGGAAGGCAAACAAAGTGGGGAGAGCTTGATACTTTATAGTTTGCCACTAGTACGGTCATGAGCATAATGGAGAAGGAGCACAACTCCCAGTTTCTGGTAAAGGTGCAATTAGAGCAGTATAAGCAATTGCTTGTGGAAATGGGGAAGCCTTTGGATTCAAGGGAAGATGACATGTTGCCGTCAACATCATCACTACCAAAGGGTGATGTAAGAACTTTGATTGAAATAAGAAAAAGTAGCTACTACTACCAAGTTTTTGGAAAAAGAGAATGTTTCAAAAGTGAAACTCTTCCTACAATATACAACAGGTATTTATGAAAAGATCCTCAAAACGAAGAAAGAAAACAAAGATTGATCAAAAAATTGGGAAGTGAGGATAAAATACTTCACTAAGCAGTGTAAAAATTTGAGTAAAATATTGGCCTTGGGTGAGGAAGTGATTAAAAATGAAGATTTGTTGGGAGGAGATGATTTTGGTAGTTTACAATTTTATATCTTTATAATATAATTTAAGATAGAAGTTCTTGAGCAGTGCAGGTCAAAGATATTGGAGGTACATGCTCCTCTTTTGAAATCAATTAGTAAATATAAGAATTTTGTGAAGAAGTTGTTAGGGGCATATGGTCACGATATTTTGAAAGATGGTCGCCTAAAGGAAGGTATAGTGGTAGATCAATGGGATCAATATGCGGCTTATATTTTTTCTCCTACAATGGAGTTTAATACTGAGTTAATGGATAGATACTCATTCTTGCCCTTTGAGTGTATACATGCAGAGGGAGTAATTGATAAGTTGGTCAGCAGATGGGAGCAGACAAAGAAATTTTTGAAGAAGTCTGAGTTCCATATATCGTACGTTGCTGATCCTCCCAAAGATACAGTTGCATGCTTTATCAGTAACTATAAGAACTATAAAAAGGAGTAAAGGATGAACATATAATTGCCACACATGCAATTTTGACAGCTTTTTGAAGATATTTTTGGTTGACACCAAGGCTAGGAGTTTAACTGTTGTACAACATTAACTTCAACTTTTGGGAAAATTTTGGATCGTTGTAATGGTGAATTTCGGAAACACATGTTTTGTAGTGATATTTAGTTAGTAGTGTTAGATAGTTCAAATAACTGTAAGACAACTGAGAGTGGGGGGGATGAATTAGTTGTCACAGAGTACTGGAACCATTAGCAATTAAAACTTTAATACCCGAACCCAAAACATTAATATCGGAATAGCAGTTAAACCAATTAAGCATAAACAATAATCACAGAATAAATACCATCCACATGACACCAAGATTTATACGTGGAAAACCCGGTAAAGGGAAAAACCATGATGGGAAGCCTACCCACAATCAGATAATACTTTTGCAATATGTGAATTACAATTGAGTGTCCTACACACTTGTAGGAAGGCCAACAACCTAGAGCGCATTGCTCATCACAAAAAGGAGCCTCACTAACTACATAGAAATTCAGACTACAATCCGGAGAAGTGTTGAACTGCAAAAGATAGCATCTTCTCTGCGTGAGTACAATTCCAGTTAAGCTCGATGCCAGAGGAATATATCCTATTACATAAACCCAATTCGATCTTCAATGATCAACCAAATCCTCTGCCTGAATGATATTATATTATTCATACATTACATTCCCTTTCCATAACCATATATGATCTACAATGAGATCTTACATCTATATATACAAACCCTCGACCATAAACAATCAGGCCGACCAACAGACAATAAACTAATTATATAATTACAAAACATGTCATCCTTAGACCAAACAAATAATATCCAACACATAAGAACATCCCGAAAACACATCGAGAGGCCTAATCCACACGTTACATTAAAGCTGGTCCATAACCTAGATCAACCGGGACCTAGTATAGGTCCACATGCTACAACAATGATATCCATTCACCAAGTCTTGAACATGATCACCAACAACATCCTGAAACTCCACCAAAAGCTGCACCAACACCACTTATGCAATTCATCAAAGATCTTCATCAAAATCTTTGCCGGTGGAACCCTCCTCAGAACCAGAAACCAAGCTTCTAAGCAAACATGATAGCATCTGATCACCAGACCAAAACCAACTTACTAAATATGAACATGAGTATCATGATTAAGCCAATTCCATAACCAAATCATACCAGAGCCTACCAGATCATGTCGGATCCAAATCCACCAGAAACCACTCAACCTATTGAGACCAAAAGGGTGTCGGTAAAGAATCCAAATAGCTAGTGTTGACATCAATGATAAAACATCAATGCAACACATAACCAATTCCACCAAATGGCCAACAAGTAGTTTCATTGGAGTTAAGGGAAGAGACTTGCATGTCAATTGCATCTCCTTACTTTTGTAGCACTTGGTTTAGATAGCTTTAATTTCTAAAGTTTAGGACTTGAAACTCTATAAATTAGAAATTTTGATTCATTGTAAGGGTCTGCGAATTGATGATTTGAGGTCCCATTAGAGATTCCATTAGAGATTTTATGCAAATTTTTATGATTTTAGAAGAATTTTTGTGATACTCTTTTAAGTTTAATACAAAAAGAAGCTTGTGGATTGCTTGATCTACTTGTGTGTTCTATATGGTCATGTTCTTCGTAATCTGATAACTTCTATTATTTGAATCAGAAACTAGTTCTTTTTGGATGCTTTGTTATTTTATGAATCATATTGTGGATGTAAATGGTATATGAAGATTAAATTGATAGGTCGATTATTGGTTGGGTAATATTAATTTCCATTGGTGTGTGAAGTTGATTGACTTTATATACTTTCTTTAGCTCGTTATCTGAATGTTGATTTAGTATTATTGATAATATTGGGATTATGAAATTCTAACCGTGTGGATCATTCAGTTGTTATTGTATTGATTTCATTGTTATTTCCTTGTTCCCCTTATCCATCTTTTGTTGTTTATTTTTGACAGAATCTAAATTAGAAAATACAAAAAAGTAGGTAATTCAAAGTTGTTTCAACCAGCAGGCCCCTTGACAAGTACAATCACATCAACCACTGAGTGACCCAACACCATCGTGACCCGACTATAGAGACCTTGAAGCAATTAGTCTTTTGAGATTGATTAATTTTTAGGAGAGGTGGTGAGTGTTCACATAAACTACCTGACTATTGGTGAGTGTGTCAAAACACCCATCAACATAAATTGGCACTAGATGGAGGGCCTGAAGGACAAATTATCGTAACTATCAATTGCATGGTCACACTATGACCTAACATGGTACTCCTAGGAGACGAACTTCTACCATTCACACAACCCAACCTCAACTACGAACAAGAGGAAATCATTTCCCAACTATACTTTCTTGCTTGGGACAGTAGAAGGAATCATAGTGATTGGTTACAAACACAACAAGTCCTTGAAAAGGAAAGGCAAAAGGGTATACACATAGAAGCAGAGGCACAAAGACAACTCCTTTCTCAAAGAAACCCTCAACTACCTTCTCAAGAAATTGAGATACTAAAGTTGGAGCATATATCATCTTTCTTTCCGGAGAGGTTTCATAAAGTTCTTAGGAGTAACTCTTCTCTGTCAAACTTAGTAGAGTTAGGACCTGTAAATAGGAAGAAGATGAATAAAGCTAAAGGACGGTCTTCAACAAATCCACCAGTACAACCATCTGAATCTAACGTAGAAGACCAATTGATCCCTAGTCCTCAACCCATTGTTGCACCTTTCATAACTCAACATCCACCAGCACTTGCAATGGCCTACTTTAACCAAGATCACACAACATTGGGAAATATACCTAGAGGAATACATGACCTACCTAGGAATCTAGACAAATTGTATAGTAAGTTCTACTTTGGGGGACCTAGGTCCATAGAAGATCATATTGAAGCATTTAAGGATGTAGTGGTTCGTAATAACATTCAACATTAGGATTTGGTATGTAGACTTTTCCCATATTCACTTGGGGAGGAGTATAATTGGTATCTGACTCTACCAACAAACTCCATTCATGGCTGGGACCTTTTAGAGAAATATTTCATCAACCAATTTCAGGTGTATGTTGATCTCAAAACATTGCACCATTAGTTTGCCTCCCTTAAGAAGTTACCAAACTAACCTCTGACAACTTTCAATACTAGCTTCCAAAGAGCATACAAGAGATTACAATCTCCTTACCAAGTGGCACCAAATATAACAATTGATTCCCATTTTAGATCCATTGACCCCTGGAGTGCAATGTTTATTAAGAAAAGTGTGTTTGAAGATCAAAGGGATACTCTAGCAAAAGTTTATGCTTTGGCAATCAACACAGATCAAGAATTAAATCAGACGCTTGAGGGGATTGGATACAACTTTCTTATAGGAATAAATATGGGAAATTACAACCAACTCCCTGGGGTGTCGTCATCCTTACCAATAGGAGCCCCAACAATGAACATGGTACCACTTTATAAACCCCAACCTCAATCTAGTCAACAATTTGATGTACAGGCTTTACAATGGCAGAACAATGTCAATGCTGCTCCTATCCAAACACAATACGCTGATCAAATACATGGAACAAGACAAAAATATGGTAACTTAAACACAGTAAACCAAGCCCCACCTTTGATACCTGAGAGTCAAGGGTCACACATATCCGCCGAAGTAGAAGCTTTGAAGAAGATGATTTCACAAGTTACTTAAGATCTTAGTCAACTAAAGATGAATCCTCTAGGAGGATACAACCAACCCCAATTGTATAATAATTAGCATGGTTACAATAATCAGAATCAAAATCAAAGATATAATTCCAAGCCATATAATAGACAATAGAACATGGGTCTAAACAACGATGGAGTAAATCATGACCATCCTGATGAAAGAGACAACCATAACAACACACAAAGTGTTAACCTAGCGGACATGAATTTACTAACTAATTGGTGTAGGTTGCATGATACAACATCACATTCAGAAGTCAATTGCACATAGTTCAAAAAACTAATTAGGATTTCTCAAGTGGATTCATAGCCAAAAAGGTGCTCTAATGAGGAACCATAAAAGGTTAATACAACATTGCTAGTTGACACCTTCCTTTACAAATAATTTCAAGTAGAAGCTGAAAGTGAACCATGTGTTTACAATGGCCAAGCCTTCCAAACCAAAAACAATTACAATCTCAAAAGTCAAGGCAAGGCACCATTGACAGAACCACCTCCCCCAAAAGGCAGATTTGTACCTCCTAATGCAAATGCAAGCGACAATCCTCCTCCTCAGGATTTTCAAGGAACACGTCCTAGACAAGGAAAAAGCCAAGAATATGTTGTAAAAGGATCTTTTGATGTTACCAAGGAGATGGAGAGGACTGCAACTACTATGTCATTAATGAAAGTGTTGAGATATTGCCCCAAACAGAAGAAGGCTCTTCTCAAGAAATTAGAATAGTTGGAATCTTAGAGTAGTGAGGTCAAGATGGCTGACTTGAATGAGGTTAATGCTAATATCAATAATGATGCCATAGAAAACCCTCCATTCCCACTCAGCCTAAAGATATGCAGAAAGAATCTACATAACTGTTTGGTAGATTTAGGTGCTTCTAGAAACGTAATGCCTTATTCCATATGTTAGAAGCTTGGTCTTAACCTGGTACGTGTGAATAGAAAAGTGGTGCAATTAGATAAGACTGAGGTGAATGTGATTGGGGAGTTGAAAGATGTGTACATTCAGTTGGGTTCTGATCCGCACATATCCTATTACATTGACATCCAATAGTTGATATTCCAGAAGTATATGGGATGCTTCTCAGCAGAGATTGGTTGAAGACTTTGGGAGGTTACTTATCAACTTGTTTTACATACTTATGGATTCCATGGAAAGGTGTAAGTAACCAGATACAGATTGATAGTGAACCCAAGTTGAAGAAACTAGTTACAGATTATGGAGCTCCCAATGAGGTAGCATATGTTGAAGTAAGTCCAAGAGTTTATGGAGTGAATGAAATTCTTACTTTCTCTACACCTCCAGTTCCCCAATCCCATCAAGTTGATGCAACATAACAAATGGGGATAATTAAGGATTTGATTGCAAGAATGAAACAAGGGATCTACTTGTTAGGAGATAACATGTAAGTGCAAGATTTATTACTCCTGCAATGGTGTAGGATACATCATCAAGAACACTCAGAGATATCCTGCATCCCTTGTCAAAATGAAGTCACAAAGTTGATGAGTTCGGTCCCTTGTGAAGATACAGATTATGATACTGTTGTCGAAGAAATTGAAAAACCAAATTATGAGAGAGCAATTCTTCAAAGGGAGGAAATTAAAATAGAAGCTCCCCAGACAGGGCAGTGTAAAAAGGAGGTCCTTCTAGTTGGGGTAGGGAAGCAGGAAAATGAGGAGACTTAACCTCCAATGGAGCTTCAAGTAGAGCAATTCACTTCCACTATGGTTGAAGTACTCCTAGAACATTTTAATGAACAACCTCAAATACTAGAAGATATTAAACTCAGGGAGAAACAACCACTTTCTGGAAGTAATCTTTAGCCATTGATTACTGAACCCAAGCTAAACAATATAAAGAAATTGAAGGATGAAATCTGGTTTCTAAAGTTTGAAGGATCCATATCCAAACAAGGTAGTGGAGTAGGAGTTGAATTAACCAGTCCCAAAGGGAAGACCTTTCTAGCCTCCTATCGACTCCAATTCCCTTGCACCAACAATATGACTGAATATGAAGCCTTAGTTAGGGCACTCCTCTTCGCCCATAAAAAGGGAGCTAAATTCTTAAGAGTGCAAGGAGATTTCGAGTTGGTATGGGGATTGATTGAAGACTTCAACGCTTTTGATATCTAGTTAGTGCCTAGGAAAGGAAATGAAATATTAGATGCATTGGTTGTTGCAGCAAGGAAATTGGAACCAGTAAGTCAATCTCCTTTGAAATGATTTTTGGTAGAGCTGGTCTCCACACCAGCTATACTTGACAACATCAAGCATTTCCAAGCTTTTGAAGATGATAGACACATCCTAGCTTTCCTAGCAAATTCTGGTGCTTTTGAGGAGCATATTATTGAAGAGGGTGATAGATCAGACATTGGTGATGAAGATGGTAATGAAGAAATTGTCGATCTCCCCAAAAATGTAATTCCCAAAGGTATGGTCACTTTAGAACGTCTTTTTGAATTTGACCCTAGGATAAAAGAAAGATTGACCACGGATTTAGATGCTGGAAAATATGAACTGCACAATATTGGTCAAGAGGGTCAAGAGAAGATAGTTTATATTGGGAAGATTTGCACTCCCACTAAGAGGGAGAAAATTATACAAATTTTGAAAGAATACATTGATGTTATAACATGGGGATATGAAGACCTAAAAAAATTTGATACATGTATTATCACACATGTTATACCTTTGAAACCCAATATGAAGTCTTTCAGATAGAAACAACGACCGATCAATTCGTTAATAGAGCCCCTAATTTTTAAGGAAGTTCAAAAGTTGCTTGTTGTTAGGATTATTTTCCCCATACGCCACTCCACTTGGGTTGCTAATTTGGTGCCAGTAAGGAAAAAAAATGGAGAGATTAGACTTTTTGTTGATCTACATAACCTCAATAAAGAATAAGAGAAAGATAATTATCCACTACCTTCCTTGGATGAGGTGTTACAAATCGTTAATGGTTCATAGATGATGTCATTCCTTGATCGTTATTTTGGATATAGCCAAGTGTTGGTAAACCACGAAGACCATATGAAGACAACGCTCACTACAAAGTGGGGGACTTATGCATATCACCAGATGTCGTTTGGGTTGATTAATGTTGGGGCAACATTTCAGAGAGCGATGGACACAACCTTCAACGACTTGATTGGTCAATGCATCATCACATATATGGATGACCTCACCATATTCTCCAAAGTTAGGGGAGACCATCCAGACCACCTCCGCAAAGTTCTAGAAAGATGTCAAAAGTATGGGATATCTCTTAATCCCCAAAAGTGTGTGTTTAGGGTTGCTGAAAGGAAGCTCCTTGGTCACGTAATCTCTGAAAGAGGAATATCCATCGACCCAAACTGAGTGGAAGCACTGTTGAAATTACAAATGCCTGGGAGTAAAAAAGAAATGAGGTCCTTCTTCGAGAAGATTAATTTTGTAAGAAAATTCATCACCAGTTTTGCTGAGATAGTCAAGACACTAAACGAGATGATGAAAAAGGATGCCAAAATTGAAAGGAATGTTGAAGCAAAAGAGGCATTTTTCTAGATCAAAATCTCCATTGTGGAAGCTCCCGTACTAACTAGTCATGACTATACTCTACCATTTTACATATACTCTTTTGCCTCATTGCATTCTAGTGCCGCTGTTTTGACACAAAGGCAAGCAGGGGATGAAAAAACAATTGCATTCATGAGTTCACCTTTCAAGAATGCTGAGGTACAATATTCTGCTCTTGAGAAACAAGCTTTCGCCCTGGTGAGAGCAGTTAAGAAGTTTAGACATTATATCTTGAGGAGTAAGATATACGCGATTGTATCTTATCAAACAGTTAAGTCACTACTTATGCAATCAAACTGGGGGAGCACCGAGGAAAATGGATGGCCATTCTACAAGAATTTGATCTAGAAATGCATCTAATGAGGTTAGTTAGAGGTTAGGGTTTGTCTCAAGCTATGGCAACTGACACCCCTCATGTCCAGTGCTAGAAATATACATTCCAGTCATTCACTCAAGACCCATGGTACACTGACTTGGTCTTCATCTTGCTGAATAATAAGTGTCCTGAGGGGTTGATGGCTACACAAATGAGATATTTAAGGCTCAAAAGTTCCAACTACATGATCAAGGATTCAACACTCTATAGAAAAAACTACAAAGACCTTCAATGTCTTGATCACTAGGAAGCCCGTAAGATGATAGAGGAATTCCATGGGAAATATGGTACAAGCCATGGGTCAGCGGATGCAACAACACACTAGATTTTGAAGGATGAATACTTCTGGCCCAACATTTTTAAAGATACTGATGAACATGTGAGGCATTGTCATATGTGTCAAACAGTTGCTTCCAAGGAGAGGAACCCTGTCGTGCCTCTCCAGCCAATATTCGAGGTAAGACCATTTGCCCAATGGGCATTAGATTTTATCAATGTTATTAATCCTAACTCATCTGTAGGACACAAGTTCATTCTCATTGCAAAGGATTACTACACCCGATGGACGAAGGCCATAGCATGCAAGAATGCCACTGCAGAAATTGTTCTGAAATTCCTTGATGAGTATATCGTTACCAGGTTTGGCATGTCGTTCACCCTGGTATGTGATAATGGCCTTGCTTTTACTTCTGCACAATTGATGCAATGGTCATATGAGTACAAGGTAGTTTTGAAATTATCGTCTAATTATTATCCACAAGGAAATGGAGTAGCTGAATCCACAAATAAAAACATTTTAGATGTTATTAGAAAGCTACTTGAGAAAAACCCTAGGGATTGGCACAATCAATTGAGGTATGCCCTATGGGCTGATCACACAAGAGTTAAAGCCGCCCTAGGGACTTCTCCATACTATCTTGTTTATGGCCAAAACCTAGTTAATTTACATATACCTGTCCTCCAACTAATGAAATAACTTTAGATTGAGGATCAGGTAGAAGTTTGCCTCTTGAATTTATTGAAACTTGATGAGAAAGGGATAAATACTCTGCAACACTGTGCTAAGCATCAAGTAGTTGTTAAGTGATGGTTTGATAAAAGAGCCAAGGTGAAAGCCTTTCAGATCTTTGACTTAGTTCTTTTATGGGACAAGGCCAAGGAAAAGAAAGGTGATCATCATAAGTTTGAGAGATTTGTGTTAGGTCCTTATCAGATTGCTGAGATCTTAGGAGAAAACACCTTCCGATGAGATCTTTGACTGGAGAACCTGTACCATTGCCTATCAATGGTCAGTTTCTCAAGCATTATTTTAATTAATCCTTGATGGAGCTGGATCTTTTATATTATAGTAGTTTAGTCATGTTCGTTTGGTTTGTGATTTTGTGGTTTTCTTAGGTTTGCATGTTGCTTGTGTTGTTTTGTTTTAGCTGCTTGTTTGTTTCCCTTTTGGTTCGTTTTCTTTATTTGTTTCGTTTTGTTGTGTCGGGGCACATGTTTATTTTCAAGGATTCTAAAGAATAGATATTCTTTGCATAACAAGTTGGGAAAATATTGAGAGACTTCGACTCTTTTCTCTTTACAACTTCATTATTGTTTGGTTAATCTTGAAATCTTTGTCTACATTCATCCAAGGTGATATATAATGGTTTAATTATGATTTGAGTTCTTGACTCTCAATTGGAGAAGGCTAACATGATTACTCAGCACCACCATCACACTAAGTTACATCATAAAATTTTGTAAGATATCAGATGAACTTGTTTCCAAGTGAAAAATCAGAAGTCAAGATGTTTCACGTTGTCCATCATGGCTCCTAACTCACTAATTGGACTTCAATGTTTGAAAGTTGCTTTAAGGTTACGAAGAAATAATCGTTCTATATTCTATGAGGTGAAAAAAATGATCTAAAAAAGAGAAAAAGAAAGAGAAGAAATAACTCACTTGCAACAACTAAATTTGGGTGTTTCAAGTAATCTCCATCGGGGCTATGGACACTTGGCTAGTAGTGGAGCACTTCTTGACGGGAGCCAGAGATATCTCTATCGGGGCTATGGATGCCCGATTGGAAGCAGAGCTATGCCTGAGATGACATTGCATGAAACACGTGGATTGACTTCACCTACGTAGCTTGGGCCCACTTTCCTTTATTTATCTTCACTATTGAGAACAGTGAAGTAATCAATCATGTGCACACACTTAAGAGTTGATCTTGTTCAGTTCTAGATTCGAGTGCTTGTTCATCAGTTCACTCATCTTTTGCTCTTATACATTGTTTTGAATGATAGTAGCCTTAGGCGTCGGATAAACCAAATATTTTAAATTTCTAAAATTCCTAGAGTCATTTTTCCCAGATAGTCACCATTTTTTATGCCCTACATATCTAGTCCCATCATTTTTATTCCACGAAAAATACGGGCCCCCTTTTTTGTCTTTTTCTATTAGTTTTTCCTTTGTTTTTTAGCTTTTGTTTTGGCAACCTTGGGAGTTCGGGTTCCTGAAGTTCTGAGCTGGGCTTTTGCTTGTTTCTGTTTCCTTGTTCGGAAGTGTAGCGTCGTAAATTGTACGCACTTGCTAGGGTGGTACAATTTCACACCTAGTTTAGCACCCGCCTTGGCGCAATTTGCATTTTGCATTGCATTTCCCCTTTAGCACTTAATTAATTAAATTAATTAGGTCTAAGGTTCTATTTTATCATCTCCCATATCATAAAGTTGGGCCCTTTTCATTAAAGTGTGCCCCTTTCATTTTATTCCTCCAATACATCATTTAATCAAAAACCCTAATTAGGTCCTATTTTGAACTTGGGGGCTTGATTTCGGGGGTCAAAACATCTCGAAATTAGCTGTAACTTCGGGATTCGCTCTAAAATCATCATATCCGACGACCCTGAAAATTTGGTGAAAAGTTGTTGGGACCATGGTGCCCGGCGTGCACATGGTCCTGGACATTTTTCCCGAAATTTTAGGAGCGCGATCCAATCATAAAATAAAGCTTAACCCCAAGAAATTGGCGGGAGATTCAATCTCTAGGTCGGCCAAAAGTTGAAATTAAGACCTAGGGTTTCATATATAAGAGCTCTCTTTCTTCATTGGAAAGGATCCAGAATTTTGGTTTCAAGGACCTTCTATGCAGCGAAATAGTAGATCTTTGAAGACTTCAACAACATTCAACATCCATCCATCAAGCATCTATCAATTTCATTCATCCATTTAGGGCTTTGAAGGCATTGAAGAACAATAAGGGATCACCGACTGAAGATTGGCTTGTACCCCTCCCTTGGGGTTGGGTATGATTTCATGTTGTTTTCATGTCTTTGCATAAGCTTCATCATACCATTTGTATTCATGCTTTAGATCACTTTGCATCTTGATTTGGAGCATTTACATTATCATTTGCAAGCAATTAGGGTTTACTTTCTAGGTTGCTCTAGTTTGCTTACTTGCATTTTAGGATCTTGCACACACACAAGGTCTGCACACACATTACTTTTACAATACAACTTGGCTATTCATGGAGGTGGAAATCACCAAAGTGGGGGTTTGACTAAGGCAAAACCCTATATAGCCGCCCAAAACACCTTTTCAGATATAAGTGCAGATTTCGGGATTCGGACGACGCCGCAAGTTGCAGATCCGACGGAAGCAGACTGAGACGGAACAACACACCAAATTTCAGAGCAAAAGACCAGGACAGGGGCGTGGGGTGCCCTGGTCCTGCCAGGACAGGGGCGCTGGGTGCCCTAGTCCCTTGGACAGGGGCACTGGGCGCCCTGGTCCTTCTGTCAGACAGCAGTTTCAGCATTTTTCTGAGAGCTTTTCAGGTTGCAAAACAACAGTTTCAGGTGCAGAATCAGGACAGTGGTGCCCGCGCCCCTGTCCTGAACATTTCCACTCAGATTTTAACCCCAAGTACACATCTGCATTCACCTTTTATCCTTGTGTTTACAGCTTTTCATCACTTAATCTCAATCTTGCAATCTTGTTACTAGTTCATACTTGCACTCTAGGGCTAGTAGTTGATCTTGCATCATTTTATCTATCATTAGCAACAAAGGAATAGAAATCCTAATAGGTAGCCCATGGCTCTCTCTTCTACAAAAAAAGAAGTAGCCAATTGTGTGATACCTCTAAGCTCTTTCGTATTCCACAAGTGTGTGATTGAAAGTGAGATTAGGGCATGTTTGCTTAGTGTCACTTTTTCCCCCACACATTTTGGTGAACCCGACGTGAACTCCAATCTTCTCTAATTCTGATTTATGTTTTCAAATTTGAGTGTTTATGCTATTTCAAATTCAAATTTGTATTTACAAGTTTTAATTTCTTGCAAGATTAAAAAAAAAATTAGAGGAAATTTTTGCTAAAACCCTAATTTTTCAATTCAAAGTTGAACTTGTGGATAGCTTAATTGGGATCAAATCTGATTTAGGAACTCATTTGAATCATAAATTTAATTTTCTAAATCTACATTCTAAGTGCTTGCATTGGTTGAAATTAAACATTTCCTTCTATTTTGCATGTGTTATCATTTGAAAAAGGAAAATTGTTGTCATGATGCATTCATTTCATAGATGTGATAATGGGTTAGCTTCCCTTGTTTCAATTTTTCCTTCTCCTAAAGAACCTCCCCCCATCTATAACAACATTTTAGTGCCTAAAAGGGTTGCTACAAATCCCTTTGAGACTCTCCCATGCTCTAAGGATGAAGTCTTTAAGATTGATCTTGACAATTCTCCTAAAATGTGCCCTTCCTATTTAGCTATCCTAGAGGAAGAGAATGATATCATAAACACCTTTCTTAATGTTACTTCACCTTCCCTACATGATGCCTCTCTAAGTGAAAAGGCATTGATGGACATTGACTTATTTTCTCCTAAAGTTGGTCCTTCCAATGGGGGCATGTTAGTGCAACAAAAGGTTATGAACACTTCTTTCAAAGATCTTCTTCCTAAGCATGAATCTTTGGAGAAATATGTTCATGTTCCTCCCAAAAAACACTCCCTTCATGAGGATCCTTTTGTGCAAGAAGATGACATGATCCCTACATTCCCTAGTGATGGCATTTCCTTTTCCAACAAAATTCCCACTAGAGATGATGAATTAATGATAAATGCTTACCCTTCTCCTAAAGTTTGTCTTACCCATAAGCATCCCTTAGAGAAAGAAGATGAAATAATAAGCAATTTCCTTAATTCTCTCTCCTCTAAAGATCATATTGAACATATTTTGAGGAAAGAGGATGAGTTTAACACATCTATTGATGCTCTCTCTCCTAAGGATGAGGAATTAATAAACAATGTTATCTCCTCTCTCGAAATTGACAATACTTCAAACATTCCTTTCAACAACCTCACTATTTGGGATGAACCATTAGAAGAAGGTGTATATTATTCTCTTCCCCATGAGAGAACCCTAGCCAAAGGGGATGAAATAAAGATTGAAAACTCCCTTGATAGTTTCTCACCATCCTTGAATCTCAATCATTCTCCCTCTCCTCAACTTGGTTCTACTCATAAGGAAACCCTAGTTCAAAGCAAGATCGTTAACATCTCTTTCAAATATCTCCCTCTCAAAAGTGAGACTTTAGAGAGTAATGTTTATCCTTCTCCTAGAGAGTTTATTCCCCATGTAGATCATTTGATGATAGAAGATGATATGACCTTTCCTCTTCCTACTAGAACATCAATGCCTACCCCTTGTCTCTCTCCTAAAATTGATTTAATTCATGATGAAATTTTAGTGCAAGAGAAGACTATCAATAATTCTTCCAACACTTTTGTTCATTCCTCTAAACCATCCTCAATCAATTTGATACATGTAAATGAAACACCTAACAAACCTCTCTTCACTATCCAAGGTGCTTGTCCTTCTCAAAATTCTCAACCTTTAAATAAGCCTATCTTAGTGGTTCAAGGTGGTTATGCTAATGATTCTTTTTGCACTCCTAAGAAACCTATTATTACTGTGCAAGGAGGTTATTCTACTAAGAGCCCTTATGAGTATGCTAAGCAACTGACTAGAGAAAGTTATAATGCGGTTGCTCATACCTATAACACAAGAAACAATAGGCAACCTAATCCTCCTCCAGTTATCCCAACTTCACTTCCTCCTTCCCAACCTATTCTTCCGCAAGTTCCACGTATTTCACAAGTTCTTGGTAAGGAATATGATCTCATAGAACAACTTAAAGCTGCCCCTGCTAAGATATCCCTTTGGGATTTGATCCAAACTTCTTCCGCTCATCATGGAATGTTGCAAGATGCCTTGAAAGATTTGAATGTTCCTCCACCTAATACATCTAGTAATATAGTGTCTTTGGTTAACTCTGTGATGAATCCTAAAGCTCAAATTGTGTTTACTCAAGATGAGTTGCCTACTAGTGAAATTCAACATCAATATGATCCCTTGATGATTGTGGTTATCATAAATGACACTGCTATAAGAGGAACACTGGTAGATAATGGTTTTGGCCCTAATCTGTGTAGCATTAATCTATTGCATAAGATGAATGTGGATACATCCCTTATTGAGCCTGACTCTCGTCCCATTCGAGGCTTTCATAATGTCGCTAAGTCTTCATTAGGTATTATCACCTTACCCATCACGGTGGGACCTGTTACTTTGCCTACTCCTATCCATGTTATGTCGGGAAATCTAACATACAACTTGTTATTAAGGAGACCTTGGATTCACATTATGCAAGCTGTCCCCTCTACATTGCATAGACAAGTTAAACTTATTTATAATAATAAGACATATACCTTGATAGGTGATACTAATTTTCAAGCTTGTTTGCAAACATCTACTTCCAAAGGGAGTTCTTCTAAGCCTTCCTCTTCTAGTGATGACTCGTTAAACAAGATACCTATGGATGGATCATCACCCTCTGATAATCAAAATTCTTTGGATGAGTCTGAAGTTCCTGAAGAAGACTCTTCTCAACTTGAATCTACACATGAAAAGGCTTTTGATCCTGAGAAGGTTTTTGCAGAAGACGATTGGGGATCTCTTGATTTCAATCCCACCTTTGTAGGTGAGTATAGGGTTCCTCCTAGAGAGCTTAAAGTTAAAAAGAAGGAAGAAACTAGAGATCAATCAGTCTTACCTGAACCTATGAGCAATAATTTTGTGGCTGCTTCTCAAACTTCTTCTCCTCACACCTCTAATTCTGAAAAATTTGATTCTTTGTCTTATGAAAAACCACCTTTTCTTTCTGAAATGGCTAATCGTTATGGTCGTGGTTTTCATATTTTGGCTAAGAGTGGCTATAGTGGAAATGGTTGTGGCGCAAATGAACAAGGAATTAAAGTTCCTTTAGAACATAACATGCATGAATATTCATTTGGACTTGGATATAATCTTTCTAAGCCCACCAAAGCATTTAAAAGACCATCTCTTAGTGTGAATGCTATATTTAGTAGTGATGATGATCTCACTTCAACTAAATCATCTTCTACTTCTATCAAATCCCATTCCCCTCATAAGGAAATCTTGGCGATGAACAAATCTCTTTATGACTCCCCTCAAATTTCTAAATCCACTTATGAATCTTCATCTCCTATTCATCATAAAGTCCTTTCCTCTAGGAATAAGGCTCTAATAAATTACACTCATCTTTCTTCTAAGATTTCTCGTAACTTTCCTTCTTCAATTTTTATCACTTTATACATGTTTTTGATCTCACTTATAGTTGAGCATTTAGCATGTCATATTCAAATACCTTATTCAATCTATCATGTCTTTAAATAACATTAATGGCTATTATGTTGCTCATCATTATGTGACATTGGTAGCTCATTTACTGGGGGCTCATTGTCATTCATGATGGTACAATTTCAAGTGCAATCATATTTTTGAAGCAACATAATAGCCTAATTTTTCTATGTTATCTCTTGGATGGTGTGAACTTTATTACTTGATGTTATTCCTTGTATGCATTTGTTGTTGTTTAAGGATTCTCTCTTACAAGAGGTGTAAGTCCTTGACTATAACCTCTTTTGCACTTGGTAAAATACATCCATAATGAATTCACTCTCCCAATTGGGTTAAAAAGAGCGTCATCCTTCATTAAGAATCACTTTCACCTCGCAAAAGAGGGAAGTATTGCATTCTTATTCTCTTCTTTGTCTTATTCTAGAAGATGTTATATTTGTCTAAGACAATTCCTCTCAGGGATAGGTGTCTTTTCTACAAAGATCTCTTCTCCTCTAAGGATCTCCTTTACACATACTACAAGATATCCCTTTTCAACTATCTTATCCCTGCTTAAAGAGTGAAAAACTCTCTTGCTTGGATCTATGACATTGTTGCATTTTTGGGGTATCTTCTTTTGTGATGAAGGTAGGTATCCTTGTTCTACTTTTCTTATGACATAAACATTATACTTTTTGAGAAATGGATCATTCTCGGAACCAGAGCACAAACTCTTAGAGCGAGATGTCACGCTTTTGTACTATACATATACAGGTTGTAGCATACTCGGGCATAGACTCGTATGAGATGCTTCTAACCTCACTTACACACACATGCACGAGGTGGAGTGGAACTAGCTGCATAAGGCTAGACTTTCTCACTCTCCTCCCTTACATGGATCACCTAGACAGGCTCTAGGGGCTAGTTTTCCATGTCCTTTTTTCCCATGGATCACCTAGACAAGATCTAGGGGCGAGAAGTCCATGTTTTCTCTCTCACTATTCTTCTCATAGATCACCAATGTGTGTATTCATGCTTTTTTCCTTTCTTTTCTTCTCTTTGCATTTTGTTTCCATTTACATCCTTCATCTTGCGTTAGAGAACTCTCAAATCCTCACACTCTTTGTTGTGTTGGAATTGAGATTTAGTCCTCTTTCTTACCAAATGATTCTCCATTAGTTTTTGATCTCATATCAAATCTTCTTGTGAGCATTTGTCATCAATATTCTTTAACAATTCGAAGTGGTAAACATGATACCCTGTTTCAACTCACTAAAATTAGCAAGCCGAAACAGGGGGGGGCATATAGCTACCCTCGAATTTTCATCACCTTCCTTAGTAAGCATTAGGTGATTTTGTGATCTAACGTGTGTTTTGTAGGGTGCGGTTCCTAACTGTGTACTGCAGATACCGCTGGGGGCCTCGTTCGACAGACTTATGGATATATCTTTTTTCAAATAATGTTTACTTTTCTGTACTTTAGCTTGCATATGCACGTAGTGTTCATATGACCGCTAAAGTAGGGTCTAAATGTAGCGTCGTAAATTGTACGCACTTGCTAGGGTGGTACAATTTCACACCTAGTTTAGCACCCGCCTTAGCGCAATTTGTATTTTGCATTGCATTTCCCCTTTAGCACTTAATTAATTAAATTAATTAGGTCTAAGGTTCTATTTTATCATCTCCCATATCATAAAGTTGGGCCCTTTTCATTAAAGTGTGCCCCTTTCATTTTATTCCTCCAATACATCATTTAATCAAAAACCCTAATTAGGTCCTATTTTGAACTTGGGGGCTTGATTTCGGGGGTCAAAACATCTCGAAATCAGCTGTAACTTCGGGATTCACTCTAAAATCATCATATCCGACGGCCCTGAAAATTTGGTGAAAAGTTGTCGGGACCATGGCGCCCGGCGTGCACATGGTCCCGGACATTTTTCCCAAAATTTTAGGAGCACGATCCAATCATAAAATAAAGCTTAACCTCAAGAAATTGGTGGGAGATTCAATCTCTAGGTCGGCCAAAAGTTGAAATTAAGACCTAGGGTTTCATATATAAGAGCTCTCTTTCTTCATTGGAAAGGATCCAGAATTTTGATTTCAAGGACCTTCTATGCAGCGAAAGAGCAGATCTTTGAAGACTTCAACAACATTCAACATCCATCCATCAAGCATCTATCAATTTCATTAATCCATTTAGGGCTTTGAAGGCATTGAAGAACAATAAGGGATCACCGACTGAAGATTGGCTTGTACCCCTCCCTTGGGGTTGGGTATGATTTCATGTTGTTTTCATGTCTTTGCATAAGCTTCATCATACCATTTGTATTCATGCTTTAGATCACTTTGCATCTTGATTTGGAGCATTTACATTATCATTTGCAAGCAATTAGGGTTTACTTTCTAGGTTGCTCTAGTTTGCTTACTTGCATTTTAGGATCTTGCACACACACAAGGTCTGCACACACATTACTTTTACAATACAACTTGGCTATTCGTGGAGGTGGAAATCACCAAAGCAGGGGTTTGATTAAGGCAAAACCCTATATAGCCGCCCAAAACACCTTTTCAGATATAAGTGCAGATTTCGGGATTCGAACGACGCCGCAAGTTGCAGATCCGACGGAAGCAGACTGAGACGGAACAACACACCAAATTTCAGAGCAAAAGACCAGGACAGGGGCGTGGGGCGCCCTGGTCCTGCCAGGACAGGGGCGTGGGGCACCCTGGTCCTGCCAGGACAGGTGCGCTGGGTGCCCTGGTCCCTAGAACAGGGGCGCTGGGCGCCTTGGTCCTTCTGTCAGACAACAGTTTCAGCAATTTTCTAATAGCTTTTCAGGTTGCAAAACAACAGTTTCAGGTGCAGAATCAGGACAGTGGCGCCCGCGCCCCTGTCCTGAACATTTCCACTCAGATTTTAACCCCAAGTACACATCTGCATTCTCCTTTTATCCTTGTGTTTACATCTTTTCATCACTTAATCTCAATCTTGCAATCTTGTTACTAGTTCATACTTGCACTCTAGGGCTAGTAGTTGAACTTGCATCATTTTATCTATCATTTGCAACAAAGGAATAGAAATCCTAATAGGTAGCCCGTGGCTCTCTCTTCTACAAAAAAGAAGTAGCCAATTGTGTGATACCTCTAGGCTCTTTCGTATTCGACAAGTGTGTGATTGAAAGTGAGATTAGGGCATGTTTGCTTAGTGTCACTTTTTCCCCCACACAGGAAGTTCGAGTTCCTGGACTCTCGAGTTCTTTTTTGTTTTGTTCCGGGGTGTCACCTTGGAACTCTAGGTTCCCAGATTCCCGAAGTGTGTGTTTGCCTTTTTTTTGGTTTTCGCCCTGGAGGTTCGGGTTCCCAAACTCTTGGGTTGTTTTTCTGTTATGTTATTCGGAAACTCAGGTCCTCGGGGTTCCGAGCTCGTTGCCTATGTTGCACTTCGGAAACCCGGGTTCCCGGGTTTCCAAAGTTGCATTTAATGTGGTGTAGGGTTGGGGTATAAATATGATTGGAGCTCATTTAGGAGCTCATTTGTGCACTCACTCTACCGAATCCAAAACTCCAATCTTAGGATTTCAAACTCCCGTGCACCCGATCCAACATCGTCTCTATTTTTCGTGCCATGTAGGTGGATTTCTCGCCTCCTTCCTGCAGATTTTGGTGCGTCTTAGGTTAGATTTCATTTGGTTTAGTTTTGATTTCTTAGATTTTCCTTGTTTTGTGTGTTTTTTTCTTGCGGTTTTCTGTTCTACCCTAACCTTGGTATCTCGGGTTTCTGAAGTTATGGGTTAAGGGTTTTTCTCATTGTCATTTCATTTCGAAAATGAGTCTTTTCTTTGGTTGTTTGCTTTTTGCCTTATTTTGAAAACCCAAGTTCCTGAGATCCCGAAATAACGGTCGTAGGTTTTTATTTGTTTTCCATCACTTCAGGAACTCGAGTTCACTAGTTCCCGAAATGATGGTTTTAGTGGTTTTTGGTCTTATATTAAATTAATCGAAAACCCGAGGTCTCGAATTAGTTTCTTTTTTGCATGTATGTTCAACTCGGAACCTCGTAGTCCCGAGCTTCTTTCTTGCTCCATATTTATAATTTACCGAGACTTTGGTTCTTTGAAGTTCCGCGTTGCATGTTAGAGTCCCACCCCGGAACTTCGAGACTCTGAAGTCTCGAGTTTGTTTTCACGAGTCTGTTGTCTTACCACTTCAGAAACCTGGGTTCTCGAGTTCCCGAAGTGGTCTCCTTTTGTGCTATTGGTAAGTTTGGTATCCTAGGTTCCCAGGGTTCCAAATTTTCTAGTTTTGTTAGCATTCTTAACTCAGGACCTCATGTTCTTGAACTCTCAGGTTTTCTTTGTAGTTTTTTTGTTTTCTTACCTCAGAACCTAGGGATCCTGGAGTCCCAAAGTGATTTGGTTTTGTAGAGCTTTTTCTTTGAGTAGTTATTGATGTTTGTTTATTTTGTTTTGCAGGTTTAGCTATGTTTAATGGAATCTTCCCGAAAGACAAAAGATCTCAAGAAACTGCCAGTCACCATGAAATACCAATACCAGGGGTGAACATACACCTCCAAGATGGAAGATGCCATTCAATGGGTAACCGATACAACTATCGAGCATATTGAGCTTGAAGATATAGAAAAGCAATTGGAGAAACCTATACTGAGTACAAAGTACAGGCGAATTAAGAGGTCTGTCCTGGTAGAGGCGACTGTTTTCCCACAATCAGTGCATGCGCTAGAATTCATAATGCAAGTGGCACAATTCTATAACCCCGACACTAGGTAATCTATCAACGCTGATGGTAAATTGATGATTGATTTGTCATCGGATATGTTGGCCCTAGTTTTCTAGATTCCCACTAAGAAGGAGGTGTTGGTTGAGGGGGAAGAGGATGAAGAAAGAGAATGGAATCAAAATATAAGCCAATGCAAGAAAAGAATGAATGAGGAATGGCTCGAGGAAGAGAGGAAAGAAGGCTTGAAGGCAAATGAAATTTTGAGGCAAGATTTTAAGGAGCCACAAAGGAATCTGATAATAATACTCAATAAGGCCTTCGACAAACCTTCCTACCGACACTTCCAACCATGGATGCTCTCATTCATGTTAACCATTTTGGATGTGCAGCCATACTATGACTGGGCTCAAATTTTTTCGGATAACATAAGAGACCAGCTAAAGGAAGTACATAGCACGAAGAAATTTTTCTTTACATCTTATGTTGTCTGGGTGGCAGCTAGATCTAGTCAATTCCCAAGGCTGCAAACTGAGGGCAATTTGGGTGAAGATGAAGGACAAAATGCCATATGAGAATATTACACCCAATTTCCATTAAAAGAATCCACATTGCACTATAAGAGAATAAATGATGCATTTTTGTTTCCAGTTATTATAAGGCTAACAAATGACACTAGGTTTAGGCTCAACAAGGAGGCAATAGAGCTGATAAAGAATTGGGGGTGATGGTTTATACAGAACTCCCGATCTACCTATTTGAGGGTAAGTGGGTTCACTGGAGAGCCATTTTTGCTACCTAGGTATTGTACAGATAGAGTAATTTTTTTAGAATATGCAAGATAGATGGTGTATTTGCAAAAAATTTTGTCAGCAAGATATAAGACAAGGGTTACAGGTGAATATTTCCCCTTAAATTTATCATTCTTTTCATGTCCGAAAATTCATGTGGAAAAGGCTATTGAACAAGAACTACAGGAACTACAATTGAAGCCTTTTAATTATGCTAGACAATTTTATAACCCATACAATAAATTAAAAGGACCGATGCCAAAAGTATATGAAGGACATCAACCTACCTTGGAGGATTTTTGGGCCAAAATTCAGGATAGCTTTGAGGCAAGAGAAAACTATTACCATCGCCTCACTGTTCTACAAATGAGGGATTTTGGTATTGAGACCAACCTACCCAAACAGTTGCATGATGATGGTATTTTTCTAGATCCAATGTATAAAGAAACAAGAATAGATAAGAGGTCACTCCCTCCGATCACATGGTCACAACTGGAAGCGGTGGACATTGATACAATTTTTCAAGTAGTGGTAGATAGAACCTGAAAGTGGTTAGGTCTGAGGATTAAACCAACTGCCTCCAAGGGTAAACAAAAGAATATCTCGACTGACAATCCTCAATAAAGGATACATAAGGAAGATACAAGGAGAACCCGGTCAGAGTTGAGGAAGAACACCTCTACAGAACCTGAAGAGGAAGCTGAAACTCCTTTGACCATAGAAGAATTGAGGCAAAATTTAAATGAACAAATGAAAGAGGCAGAATATCTAGCAAAACATGTGAGTTTAGGGATTACTACCAGCCTAGGGGCCATGCCACAAGCATAAATTTATCCTGTTAGGCCTGCTATTGAGGGTGTTGTAGCAACGATGGAACAACATTCTCAAGAGGATCAACCCTCTAGTACCTCCACCACTACTATTACTACAAACACCACTCCTATGACCACTACTACAAAAACACTAGCCACCACATCAACCACATCTGTTGCACGGACTATTTCAATAACACCTCCACCCTTGGTTACAACAACTGTCACTCCATCTTCTATTGCTTATAGATTCCTGCACCTATGATGAATCCTACAACTGAAACAGTAACTATTCATAATGTGGAGTCATACTTAGACCAAGAGGAGGTTGAGCCAACACCAAAGAAGGTAGAGCCTAAAAATAGGAAAAGAATGACTCCTAGTGTAGAGAAACAAAGGGAGCCTACCATGCAAAAGGAATCAGAACTTCCATAGGTATCCCCTATGGATATAGATGATCAGGGTCTACAGGAGAAGCAACAAGATGAAGAAGGGGAAATGGAGAATGGACAAGATGAAGAACATGATGAAAGGTTGGTTCTCACTCAATGGGATCTAGAAAAATTATTGAAAGATATCGTAGGTGGAGATACAGAGCAACAAAGTCAAGAGCCAACCAAGGACTTCAACGAGCAAGAAGTTAGAAGACTACCAACAACAACTTGATATTGATGGCGCTCTACAATCGAACTTGGCTCAACAAGCGCTCTCACAACAACAACAACTCGCCGTACCAGTGCTTCCTACCTAGGGAGAGACTCAAACTCCTTTAGATACATAGGTTGGAGAAGAAGAGCAGAAACAAGAGGAGGAACTGTCACAAGAAGTTGGAAGGGTGACAACACAAATAACCACCCAAGGAGGAAGTACAGATGAAGGAACACCACAATGGTTAACCTTCACTTTTGATAAGAAACAGAAGGTGGTGCTTCCCAAACTTACATTGCAGCAGGTTATTACCGAGGAGCCAAAGAAAACTAAGAGGGATAAAACAATTCATCATTTATCTATAACTGGCTCCAGTGAAGTAATTGCCAATATTGCATCCCTTGTAGAGAATGAAGGAGAGGGTCCTTCGAAATATCAAGTATCATGGGTTAGGCTTGGAAGGAAAATGAAGTGGGGAGAGCTTGATACTTTAGAGTTTGCCACTAGTACGGTCATGAGCACAATGGAGAAGGAGCATAACTCCCAGCTGCAGGTAAAGGCATAATTAGAGAAGTATAAGAAATTGCTTGTGGAAATGGGGAAGCCTTTGGATTCAAGCGCAGATGACACGTTGCCGTCCACTTCATCATTGCACAAGGGTGATGTAAGAACTTTGATTGAAATAAGAAAAGTAGCTACTATTACCAAGTTTTGGGCAAAATAGAATGTTTCAAAAGTGAAACTCTTCCTACAGCATACAACAGGTATTTATGAAAAGATCCTCAAAACGGAGAAAGCAATTAGAGATTGTTCAACAAATTGGGAAGTGAGGATCATAAACTTCACTAAGCAGTGTAAACATTTGAACAAAATATTGGCCTTGGGTGAGGAAGTGATTAAAAATGAAGATTTGCTAGGAGGAGATGATTTTGGTAGATTGCAATCTTATATCCTTATAATATAATTTAAGATAGAAGTTCTTGGGCAGTGTAGGTCAAAGATATTGGAGGTACATGCTCCTCTTTTGAAATCAATTAGTAAAGTATGCGTCTCATCATTTTTCTCCCAAAGTGGAGTTTAATACAAAGTTAATGGATAGATACTCATTTTTGACCTCTCAGTGTATACATGCGGAGGGAGTAATTGATAAGTTGGTTAGCAAATGGGAGCAAGCAAAGCAAATTTTGAAGAAGTCTGAGTTTTGGATTTCGAACATTGTTGATCCTCCTAAAGACACAGTTGCATGCTTTATCAGTAACTATAAGAACTATAAAAGGAGTAAAGGATGAATGTATAGTTGCCACACATGCAATTTCGACAACTTTTTGAAGATATTTTTGGTTGACACCAAGGCTGGGAGTTTAACTGTTGTACAACATCAACTTTAGCTTTTGGGAAAATTTTGCATGGTTGTAATGGTCAATTTCGGAAACGCATGCTTTGTAGTGATAGTTAGTAATTTCACTGGAGTTCATGACAGAGAATTGCATGTCAACTGCAGCTCCTTGTTTTTGTAGCACTTAGTTTAGATAGCTTTAATTCCTAAAGTTTAGGACATGAAACTCTATAAATTAGAAATTTTGATTCATTGTAAGGGTTCACGAATTGATGAATTGAGGTCCAATTAGAGATTCCATTAGACATTTTATGTAGATTTTTTATGAGTTTAGAAGAACTTTTGTGATACTCTTTGAAGTTTAATACAAAAAGAAGCTTGTGGATTTCCTAATCTACTTGTGTGTTCCAAATGGTTATGTTATTCGTAATTTGGTAATTTCTATTATTTGAATCAAAAACTAGTTCTTTTTGGATGCTTTGTTATTTTATGAATCATATTGCACATGTAAATGGTATATGAGGACTAAATTGATAGGGCGATTATTGTTTGGGTAATATTAATTTGCATTGGTGTGTGAAGTTGATTGACTTTATATACTTTCTGGAGCTCATTATCTGAATGTTGATTTAGTAATATTGATAATATTGAGATTATGAAATTCTGACCATGTGGATCTTTCAGTTGTTATTGTATTGATTTCATTGTTATTTCCTTGTTCCCCTTATCTATCTTTTGTTGTTTATTTTTGAGAGAATCTAAATCAGAAAATACAAAAAAAGTAGGTAATTTGAAGTTGTTTCAACCAGCAGGCCCCTTGACAGGTACAATCGCATCAACTACTGAGTAACCCAACACCATTGTGACCTGACTATAGAGACCTTGGAGTAATTAGTCTTTTGAGATTGATTGCTTTTCAAGAGAGGTGGTGAGTGTTCACATAAACTACCTGACTATTGGTGAGTGTGTCAAAACACCCTTCAATAGGACTGGGACATAGTATACTACCTGATCCCGCACTTTTTCCTTGAATTTCAAGAGGATAATTTGGCGATATTTTATAATTCAAATCCATCTTCATGTCAAGTTATATCAATTCTAGGTCGACTTTTCATCAAATTCAAACCTAGGGTTTCATATTTAAGGAAAGTCTTTTCCCCATTTTAGGGATTTATCTAGCAATTAAAAAATAGATCCTTGTGTGGCGAAAGTATTCTTTTAGGTGAAGTTTTAGATCAAAAAATTCATTCATTATCAAGTCTTCATCAACCATGAAAGCTTCAAAAGACATTGGAGGATAATAAGGGAATCACCAACTATCGATTGGCTTGTACCTCTTGCTAAGGATTGGGTACGATTTTATGTTGTTCTTATGCCTCTACATTGAGCTTCAGATCTACATTGTATTAATTTTCATACCTACATTATTCCTCTATATTTGCATCCTAATCATGGTTTAAAGTATTTACATTACAATCATTTAGGGTTTTGTCTAATACATTTGGGTAGAACTCTATTTTGCATTTAGCTCATAGCAATCTTACATACACATAAGATTCAAGAGAACACACATTTTTAGTTACAATATTGACTACTTGTGGAGGTGGAAATCACCAAAACAAGAGGTTTGACTAAGGAAAACCCCTATATAGCCACAACCCTACTATTTTCCATTTGCAGGTGCAATTATAGGTATCTGGAAAAGCAAGAAGATTTTGGGAGATCTCAAGAAGCAGGTATAGGTTTGTTACTAGAATTCTAACCTAGTTCTCAAGGATCAAAATGCTTAGCGTCGCTGTGCAAGGACCAGGGCGCCCAACACCCCTATCCAAGGAGCAAGGCGCCCAACACCCTAGTACTCCTTGTTCAACCTTAGATTTCAAGGTTCCAACCCAAACAACATTTGGATTCTGCCCTTCAGATCACAACTCAACAAACCAAGGCACCTAGTGCCCTGGTCCTATCAATTTTGCTCTAGATTTCAACTACATGTGCACAATAGAACCTATTCTCATATTTGTATTCATTGTCTCAGTTCACTTATATGTTAGTGTGCTACAACACCTTCACATTTTCTTCTCTTTGTACTTTCATCATATTTTTGCATCCTCCTATACTTTGCATATTCATTTCCATAATAACAAAGAAATAGAAACCCTAGAAGTATCCCTTGACTCTCTTTCACAAGAGTTAGTCAAGGACGATCATTCCTCTAAGTGATTTTGTATTCCAATGTTTGTATGAAAGTGGTTTTAAGTCCTAATTCTACCCGATTCCATTTTCATCCATTACATAGAGATTTCCATCCACACTTTGTAATACAATTTATAAGATATTTATCAAAAAAATTGCTAATAGATTGAGTAGATTAATCCCATTGGTTATATTTGAAGAGCAAGGAGGTTTTGTACCAGAGAGGGAAACTCTAGATGGAACAATTGTGGAACATGAGGTTCTTTCTATCTTGATGAAAGGGGTTTTTGTTATGGTTTTGAAACTTGATATGGAGAAGGCTTACTATAGGGTAAATTGGTCTCTATTGATCTTTGTTCTTAGAAGTTTTGGTTTCAGGGAAAAGTGGTGTAAATGGATAAAGGTTTGTATATTAGGGGCTAGATTTTGAGTCTTGGTGAATGGTTCCCCATGTGGATTTTTCTCTCCTTCCCAAGGCATAAGACAAGGAGATCTCCTTTTACCATTCTTGTTTATTCTAATGACAAAAGCTATGAGTAGGGCTATGAAAGCAACTCATCTATCTTCCATATGTGAATTGGTTAAGATCTCTTCTTATCTTGAGGCTTTCACATATAGCCTCTTTATGGATGATACACTACTGTTCGAGAAAGAAAACATGAAAGAAGCAATTACTATTCAAAAAAATCTTGCAGATTACTTTTCTTCATTAAGATAGTTGATTAACAAAGATAAGTCTAAAATCTTCTTTCTAGTTGTTCCTCCATTGGTACAACAAAAAATATCCAATTTCTAGGGCTTTTCATCTGAATATCTCCCTTACAAGTATCTAGGATTACCTTTCTTTTTGGGGAAGAGAAACATAGCTTGTGGGAGAAAGTTATTTCCCTTGTTTCATCTGGAATCCTCACATGAAAATTTAAGTGGCTCACTTTAGTTGGTAACTCAGTTATGATCAAATCAATGTTAAGTGCCATATTGATTTATCTTATGACAATTCTCCGTGTGCCTAAGGATAAAATGAATGAGATTTAGAAGACTTGAAAATCCTTCTTATGGGAAGATAGTCTTCAAGGAAAAGAGAATTAAATATCCTTGGTGGCTTGGAATAAGCTTTTTTATCCTAAGGAATTGGGTGGTATTGGTATCATGAATGGATTTGCAAAATATGGCTCTTGAAGTTAAAATGATTTGGAGAATCTATGCTAACCCTATAGCTAGATGGTGCAAATTGCTAAAACACAAGTGCCTCACTAACATGGAAATAGAATCAATTTGTTCCCTAAGAAATTTGCCTTTAGGTTCAAAAATGTGGAGCTTCATGTCTTCCTGCAAGGATGTTATTCTTCTAGGCTTAGCACATGTTATTCATAATGGGGAGAAAGCACACTTTTGGGATGATGCTTGGAATGGACACAAGCCACTTCATTCCTTGGGAAATTGGCTACTAATTGAACTTATCCCTAGACATATATGGGGTTCCAAAGTTAGAAATTATTTGTTGTAGATGCTACTTCCTTCCCTTATAAGGTTAAATGGAGATTATTTGATTTTCTATTGGTTCCTAGCAGCATGAAGGTTACCTTGAAGATGGAACTATCCAAAAGGACTATCATCTTCTCTAAGGAAGAGGATGAGATCATGTGGACCAAGTCACCATTTGGTCAATACATTGTTTTTGAATAAGGGAAAACAGGTTTTGAAGGGACCCGAAACCTTGTACAAAGAGGGTTAATATGGGGGAACCTGAAACCCACATCTAAAGATATTCAAGAATAACCACTAAACGAAACAGAGCTAAGATGAGACATAACAAAGCCAAGAAAGGGGATCGAAAAAGACTGACCCCACCAAAAAGAAAAGTTGCCTGACAAATAAAAGCATTTACATTGGAAATCTGCAGGTAGTCCGATATCCAAAAGGAGAAACAAACGAGCAGTAAAAAGCAGCTGCCCAAAGGGGTTTTAACAACCACCCAACCACCCCCCCCCCCCCCCCCCAACCTGGAGAAAACAACCAACATCAGGATTTCCCTTTGGATCCCTTCTTTTGGGATCTAAGGGTCATGTCAAAAGAGGGCGAAGACCTTTTAGAATGTTTGCTTTTAACTAAAATCCATCCTTCTTCAACCTTAGCAGCCTCAGCTTGCCACTCCAGAAAATCCAACACAGGAAACCTAGCGCCCAAGGAGGGGCCAACAAACATCGAAGAGCCAACAGGACCACTAGATCCAAGGCCAGGCATATCCCTGGAAGAAGAAACAGATAAAGGGACAGCTCCAACAGATGCATTAGAAGCTGAAATAGAAACAAAAATAGAAACAGGTATAGGCGCAACACCAACAAACGAACCATCCAGAATCATATCACACCCAGTTGCAGGGGTAGAACCAGCAATCTATAAAATATCAGGGCCACCAGATGGCTCAGAAGGAATCAAAGTAGGAACACCATTTGAAACATCAACAGAAGGGACATCACCATGAACAACATCCACTGAAGGAGTATCAGATTCCATCCCAGTGACCAAGGGGATAGATCCAACAGCCACAGGCACTTTAGAGCCATTGATGGGAAGATCCTAACCAACCATTTGAGAAGAGCTCTTGAATATCGTATAATGTTGAGAAGAGGCACCTTTCCACCATGAAGAGGTCTTCTTCACTTTAACTTTCTCTAAATCACATTTAGCCGCAACATGCCCAGTCTTGAAGAATCTTCTACATCTGAAGGGAATCCCTTCATAATCCAAAGGTTGAATCCAGAAACCCTTGGGTGTTGAAAGTTTGATCTCTGCTAGTAGCCCCTTAGAAGCATCAATATCTACCAAAATACAAGCATAGGTGGAGTGAAGGATATTAGAGGACTCCACATCCACCATAAGAAAATCTCTCAAAGCATCACCCACTTCCTCAAGGAGTTGGTCCACCCAAAGATGAAGTGGGAGGTTGGGAGTCCAACCCAAATCGGCATTTTACAAAAGGATTCAGATGAGGGATTAAAATCCTCATGCCAGGGTTTAATCATCAAAGGGAAACGATTCTCCCAAAAAAAGTGATCACATAGAATGATCTTTCTATCCATCACTTTATCAAACTTTGCAATAAAAAAACCCTTTGCCAAAGGAAAAATCTAAACCGAATCTGAAATGAGGGGTTCCCAATGCTTAGAGATCCATTCATGGAGTCCCGGGAGACTAGGCCAAAAACCCTTAAGCCGGCATATAATCGCAGTAGAAGAAAGATCAGAGGCAACCTGATCAATCTCTTCAACTGTCTTTTCTTCCAGATTAATAGCAATAGATTGACAAACAGGGAAAGGCTTAGTCTCAACATGAGCAGATCCCTTACCCCTTCCAAAAGCCAGACGATCCGCATAAGATCTCCTAGAGACCCCAAAAGTTGAGCAATCCGCACTTGAAACACAAGCGACCGAGTCAACACAGCAAGCAGACGTCAATGTAGGCACAACGGGCACATCATCACCAGCATGGGCCATTCCATTAGAGCTGCTGGAAAAATCAGTAACCCCCGCCGAAGCGGAGGCACCCAGAGCAGGCACCTGGTCAATACATTGTTAAGGTGGATATATGAAAGCCTAATTGCAAGAGCATAAATTGACAATTGGCCTTTTAGGTTTCTTCTGAGGATCTTCATGTCTTGCAAAAGTGGGTAGCTTTGCTTGGCTCATTGTAAAAGACAAAACTTTGACATGGTTGAGACTTGACAAACTTAGTATTACCCCTTTATTCTCTTATGCCTTATGTGAAAAAGCTTATGAGAGTTCAAATCATCTTTTGCTCAATTGTCCGTTTGCACAACAATGTTGGATGTGGCTAAAGTCCATGTTGGATTTATATTCTCCGCTTCATAATACTCTCATTGGGCAATTTTAGAGTTGGCCTTGGATGTGGCTAAAATCCATGTATGGTTTTCTCCAGTTCATAATACTCTCCTTGGGCGATTTCAGAGTTGGCCGCTACTCTACAAAGCTTCAAAAGCTTCAACTTTTGCAAGCATTTGGGAACTTAGAGAACACATGACTTGAGGGCAACAATAGGATCTTTAGGAGGACTTCAGTTTTGAATGTTATCTCCATCATTGAAAAATCTCTCTTTGAAGTTATAATATCTCAAGTAATCAAGAATAGCAATTCAAAAATGGTATTTTCATCTTGGGATGTAGGTTTACTGAGGAGATGGAAGGTCTTAACCACACCCCCTCCCCCATAGAGGAAATCTATTCTACAATAAGACACAAAACTACTTTGTCTAAAAGCTAAATGGATCCCTCCTCCTCATAATTGGGTTAAATTGAATTTCAATGGAGCCTCACGTGGGAACCTAGGTAATTTAGGTATTGGAGTCATTTTTACAGATGATAAAGGAAAGGTTTTAAAAGTAGTTTTGACAATTGACTTTGGCTATAAAAACTATGTATTGAAGGTGATTCGATGATCACAATCCAATCGGTTATACAGAAATTAGTCTCCTTGTGGAAGCTTAAGTACATATGTGATGAAGAAATTTTTCCTCTTGATATTTTTGATAATTCCAAGTTATATATTGCTTTCGTGACGTTAGCAAACAAAGTTATTGATGAGGATACAACATTTAAAGTCTTCTTAGCCAAGGACTTTCTTTGTGATGAGGGTCTTAAAGTAGCCAAGGACTTTCTTTGTGATGAGGGTCTTAAAGCCAAATGGGAATTTGATATTAGTTAATCTATTGATGTGGTATGTGCTTGGACAGGTTGTGTGGGTGACTTGGCATTTTGATGATATTTCTTACCATCTGGTTGCTTACACACGAGGGATATACTAATTATGATTAGTGATTGTGTTGTCATCTCAACCACGGGTACTAGAGCTAATGGTCTGAGCATGTGTAACGTCCCTTCACCCCAGCTCAATCTCAATGGAAAGACCACTGCGAATCATAATTAATCTCGACATTTTCTTGACTAACATCATCTTGTCTTTTTGCAGGTGTGTTTGGAGGTGTATATTGGATTTGTCCTACTGCTCCTTATAGTTTGCATATGATTTTCCATTCATTTCTGAGCTCACTATAACAATTTACTTCCGTTCGTGTTGATTCCATAACCACTCGTCATTACATGATCCTTGTGTCGACGCCACTTTACTTCTCACTATGGGGTGTCTCACCAAATATGGCTCTCACCGGAGCGCTTTCACATTTCTCCATGATTTTCTCTGGCAATCTTTGGTTTGGTTTTATCCTCTGTGTGTTCATGGCATGCTCTTGGAGAGTGACCTTACCAGAATGCTTTTGGGAGCATCCTGAACCATCTATATATGATAATGAAAAGTTGGGAAGAGTCTTTATCCTCACAGGTGATCATGTCAAAATTGCAGTTAAGGAAATTCTCAGGAAGAAATGGTTGGTAGTGAACCCATATGCCCTGTTTTCAGAAGTGGCCTCTTGCTTTTCGTCCAATTGTATGGACATACTTCAGGATGCTGAAATGGTCTTAGAGATTGCAAGTTTGTACGTCCAACCTTATGTTCTCTTTACAGGATTTGGATCAAGATCTTCGCTCTTACTTCACTCTTGATGGGACTGCCCCTCCTGTTGGATTCATGGAGTTGCATGATTTGGGTCTGAATAATGCATATACTGAACTTCTATCTTCTATGTGAGCAAGTCTAATTTGTAACCTCTTTGAAAATACTATCTGGTTATGGATCACCTTTGCATGGAGCTCAGTGAATAGGTCTTGGAAGTTCACGAGAATTCATTTTCTGCTGAATCTTAGCTTCCATATCTTTGTTGAGCCAATTTCATCATTTCACCATCATATGAACCCAATCCAAGTGGATCTGCTAGTTCTCTTTCTCCTCCTCACTTTTGTCTTAGCTCTTTTTACCTACAATTGGTTTTTGGTTTCTGTTGTCAACATGATCCAGATGTTTTTGTAAACTTTGGTGGCCAACTATCGAATGCAATTTTTGATCTTTGGTCTCCCCTTGCCTAAAGATGGATATTATATTGGGGTAGACGAGATATCTTTGATGCACATTTTTGGATTTCTACTTCTCAAATTTTGGTCTTTTTGGGGGGGAGCCATACTTTGTAAATTTTGGCTATTATTAATATAATATATTGGTGAATTTGTCATCTTTTATTAAAAAAAAAAATAATAATAATAGATAATAAAAAATGGTAATAATAAATAATTAATAAAATTAAATAAAAATAGATGATAGAACGCTTAAGTAAATCTCAAACTAAATCTAAAGATAATTATATTCACTATATACTCATAAAAATCTAGTTAAACAATTTACTTAATTTTTAAAGACCTTAGGTCAAGCTTTTATATATATTCTAAATCATGGTGATCTTATTGCACTTTCATTAGGAAAATGTAGTCATTCAAGAGAGACTTACGAGTGGATGTTATATGAGTTTAAGTCTTTGGTCAAAGCATTAACTATCTCGTTTCAATAGATACCTTTTTTGTATGATGGATGCATGTCTAGCATGTATGGATGGATGCATGTTCCATATAGATAGATGATTACTATAAAGAGATCTTAATATATGGATAATGTGTTGTTAAAGAAAAAAAAAACGGTGAAATTTTGAAGTGCAACTTTAGGGTTTTACACCTTTTAGAATAGCTACAAGGTTACATATTTCACAACTATGATATTTCAAACCTCAATACAAACATCTTTTGCACATGTCACTTCTTCTCTATTACATTCAATCTATTAGAACAATTTTAAAATTCTCTTGCATCCAAAATTTAATTTTGACATTTCCCTTGCCAAGAGAATTAAGACTTTTTTCTCCCATTATAGTAGACCTTCCACAACCTCCATCTTTCTTCCATTACCATTCCAATCCCATTGTCTATTCACTCCAAAACCTATGACCTCACACTCCTCTCCATTTCCAAAATATTGGCACCTTGAGAATCCTCCATTTACTTTACCTCTTTCCATACATTAGAGTACCATCACACGCTACAAATTTTTTTATAGGATTTGTAATCACTTAAGCATTTATATTTTGTCAACAACCTTGCATTTTAGCCAACACACACCTCCCATCTTTTATTGGTTGGACAATGAGGTTTCAATATACCACTTAGGCAATTGACTAAGTCAGTCTACTCAACAACAAAACAAATTTTTTTTGTCCATTCTATAGATTTCAACCTTTTTAACTTCTTGCAAGTAGAACAAAATATTCAATTTTTGAGTCCTACTGGTCATTTTTGTTTTATTGAACACTTCAAATTTTTAGTACTAGGACACACTTCACTAATTCAATTGTGATTGCACTATAGTGATCTCCATTGTATTGTTCTAGATTTTTGTTGGATGCTCTTTTTGATCATTTGTGCATCATTGTTTAAATAGTCTTGCATTGTTACAACTAGCCATCTTTTTCTCCAATGATGAACTAGGTATGCTTATAGCTTAGCCATCATCTTTATATAAATCTTAGCTCCAATATTGTTTAATTATGATAGTATTTCATTTACATCATTTATTTCCTTTACACATATTGGAGTAAACGAACATGTTAGTCAAACAATACGTTTAGTTAGGAAAAAAAGAAACAAATGTTATCTACACATAGCCCTCAAATCAAGTTACAACCTAACTAGATAGTGTCACACTTGCAAAAGAAATTTGTAGCTTCACTTATTGGATACAAACTAAAACATATCTCTAGTTGGCCTAGCAAATGGTGGAATTTTTCAACTTTTGTTTAACTTATGTAATGCTGAATCTCTATTTTGCCTCCTTTCAATGGTGGTTGTATTTGGTTGGTACAAGGACCTCCTCTTGGTTTCAGTTTTTACTCCTCATTTGCTTTTGAGAGCTCTTAGAAACTAGTATTATGGGTATCAGTGAGGATTCACCCCTAATCACAAGGCTAAATTCAACACAACCATGACAAGATCCTATGCTTGAACTGTGGACTTGACAAGTCTAGTGATAGGACTTCCAAGTCTATCCAAACTCACAAGTTCCTCACTTAAAATTGTGAGTGCAAGGTAGTGGGGCTCTAAAAAAACACTTAAAAAATGACAATCCTATAATGAGGTTTACTATCTATGCTACTCCAAAGAGGGGGTTGTTTAACATTCACTTTTTTAAGACATCTTAAATCACATTGCATAAAACTAAGGTCAAAAAAGGTCTATAAAAATATTTGAAAGAAAAATGAAGAACAATTTGAAATTGAAATCTATTGCAAGACATGTTTAGTATGTGGTACTTGAGGTAGAAGGTAAAGACTAAATGTGATTTAATGTTATGAACAAATAACACAACATGACAAAAAGGATGAAAATGAAAGACGAAGATGTCATTGGATTTGGTTATAAAATGTCATGAAATGGGAGCAGCTCATGTCTTGTTGAAAATATTTTAGTGTGTAAAGCAATTGGTTTGAATAATTGGGAGATTGGCGATTCTTCCCATTTTGTTAGAATACATGATTCTTTGTGTCGCCTCACCTAATGTGATTTTCCTTTCTCCACTAAGGGATATAAATTTTTCTCATCTCTAATTATTTCACAATAATATTAATATTGTTTTTTTATTGTTGTCGTCCTTTCTTGTAAAGACTTTCAAATTTGAAGTTCCACTTACAATATGCAAAAATTTACTTAGTTATGTGTATATTATATCTACCTAACTATTTTTTGTGTATGTTTGATGCTAATGTGATACATGATGCAACATAATAAGCCCATTCCTTACAATTCTCTATTTTCAATCAAATATTTTAAACATTTGCCAAGTTTCCCAACTTAATTTGAGTTTGAGCGAAAAATTGGGTTTTGCCAAGATTTTATTAAGTCTATTCTCAACACTACAATAGAAACTCCCATTATCCATGTGAACCGTTTAAGATTTTGATTGAATGAGAAATTTTGTAACATTATCCTCCAATTGACCAAACCTTTCTTCATCAACTTGAGGTGCTTTCTTCTTAAGAACCATGCTTCTTGCTTCTCTACTACATTCCCTTGTGGGTGTCTCTTGTTGCAAAGGAATTAGGAGAGCTTCTCATCTAGCACTATCTAGTCTAGTACAGGGTATGAACTTGTAAAATTGTCACATCACACAAAAACACACAAGAAGGAAATCTTGCTTGGATACTAATATGATCCACAATTAGTATGGATATTCCATTACTTAACACCAAGATAAATCTTATTTGGAACAATGATTGAATTGAATAAGTGGCTATGCCACATGCAATTCAACGAGAAAGTAATTATATGCACTTAGATATGCATTGCCAAGTGTACTCATTTAGAAGAGGAAGATTAAACATGTAGAATAAGAGAAAGAATGCACAAAACAACACTTATGAGAAACCCAATTTGGCAAAAGACTCTAGAAGAGTGAAAGAATTTTGTGCCTTGCCTCTTTTCTTTTGAGCTATACAAGTTTATTGCCTTCTAGAGACCTTCAGAGACATGTTGGTTGGAAATTTTGTAGTTACCTTACATGTAATTACAACTAACTAACTAAGACTTATTCCAACTACAGTCCTAACTGAACTCAAACTGTAGTTGCCTTACATGTAATTACAAAAGTGCAAATAATGACTTATCTTGCAATTTACAAAATGGATTTTACATCTAACTTGTCAAAAAAAAAACTACAACTAAAAGATTACAAATTTGGAAAAATACAACTAAGTGTTGAAAAAAACTCAAGCTGCAATATGTGAAGACATGAATCCTTCAAACTTTTGGGTGATCATTCATAGTTCATCAAGATCCGGTTCATGGGTGTTCTTGGCCACGATCATGGTTTTCATGACAACATCGCTGCAACGAAGGATTGTGGCATTATTTCTCTCAAAGGAAGATTGAATTTCCGACAAGTAACCTTGATAAGTCACTAAGGCTTGAATGGATGCTGCTGAAAATGGTTCACTTTTCCACTCTTGACAGATCTTCAACTGTAGATCAGAAAGAACTTTTTCTTCTATCAACAATTCTCCATCATGACCCATGATGGTGCAAGAAGCTTTCTGACAAAGAGAGACCATATCCTGAAAAACTTCCATTCGCAGCCTCATAGCATCATCAATGTCTTCAATAAGTGACTTAAGAACAAGGGCTTTGTTCTCCAAAAGTTCTTGATATTTCAAGTATACAACTCTTGAAGGAATTACTTGACGTTCTAAAAGAATGCTTAATTTTTGCGGAGGAATTTTAAGCCAAATAGTCAAGTTGTCTTCTACCTTTTCCAAGTTCCGTTTGAAAGTATCAGAAACTTGGTTCAATTGATTTTCAATGGTTTTCAACCTGGCTATCATTTGGAAAACCTCCTTCAAGACTTGTGTAGATAGATTATGAAGCTGATCAACCCAAGATTCCAGTGCTTGTACCTTTTGAGCAGCTCTCTCAACTCCCTAGATTGATTCTCGTGCCTCGAAAAAACTTGTAGGATTACTCACTTCACCAATTGGTTTTGTGATTTTACGAACAGCTACAACAAGTTGCCGGTTGTCCTCTTCTAGCTTATATTTCTTAGCTAGAAGTTCATTGTATCGCTGCACCAGTAAGGCTACATAATACTGGGCATCATGTTTAACCACTTCATGCGTTTGCTTGCTCAATTCTACCCTTGTGACTTTGTAATCAGCAGCCGACATCTCTTCAAGTGGCTTATCTGCTAGAGGTTCAACAATTTCAGCCACTTTCATCATGTTGCTATCAACAGTTACTCTTGAGATAGTCTTGGTCTTTTTAGCAACCTTAAGCCTAGACTCTTTAAGTTGCTGATAATCAAAGGCATTAGGTGAGATTTCTTGCTTCATCCTCTTTGGGGTAAAAGAACTAAGTCATGGAGGTAAAGCCATCAACTCTCCTTCAGTAGCAGTTGCGAGTAAAGGAGAAGCATTTTCTATTTGAATAGTCGTGGTCACCCTAGGAGGAGTATCTGTTTGGATGGCAACCATGGTTTGCTTAGTAACCAATGGGCATGAAGATTGCCTCATAAATTCTTCAAAACCAGAAGTGGAGGTATCAATCTCTGACAACTAGATACATGTAGGAGTATCCTCAGGAATTTCTAGCACACTCTCTTGTTGATGATCAGGAGGCGGCTTGCATGCTGAAATAGGAATGACATTCTGAGGAGACTCTTCCACCATTATGTCAGGAGGAGAAAGGGGCATCTCAATGGAAACTGAGGAAGGAATCTCATGAGGTGAGTCCGAAGTTGGAGACTTAGGAGCATCATCAGATTGTTGTCCTTCTAGAATATCAAGATTGATCACCTGAATATGAAACCATGACTTTTCCTTTCCACGAACTATTGCCTCCTCGAGACGAAACACTACTGCCCGACTAACTCGCAATTTGATCCTGGTGCCAGAAGATGATGCACCTTCCTTATTGTCAATCTGAATCTCAGACTTATGTCCAAGAGGCCTCGTAGAATCATCTTCTTTCCCAACCTTGATTTTGATGAATCTAACACCATTACCTTTGAGCCAAGATTGGCTAAAATCTTTCAAGAATGGATGTGCATTCTTTATGCGACCATTGGATTAAAGGAAGTGGAGCTTCCTCAACCCTTCGTGAAATATATTCAGGATCAAGTACATGCCCATGATCAATCATCCTTTGTGGAATATCCACCAAGTTCAAATCAATAACCTGCTCAACAGTAAGCCTGCAGTAATCCATCTTCAGAATTTCCACTTTTGTAGGAAGATCTACCCAAATATCCTCAATACGATGCACGTGCATGAAGGACTTTTTGATCTTTTCCTTCACACCCCGGTAATCAAAATTAGCTCTGGACTTAAACCTTTTGAGTTTAATTTCCTGCATCTCAGTCTCCATAGCTTTGGCTTTGACGGAAGTGACAAGAGAATACCGACCAATTGTCAATGGGTTTGTTGTAGAAATCCCCATTTCGACCTTATGTCTGTCAGACTGATGAGCGTGCATAGCCACGATCTGTCTTCCCAACTCCATAAGTATGATCTTATCAGTCAGGTATCTAGGGAGCATGTATGGCTTCCCACTATAGCATCCGACTCTCATATAGGTAAAGGTCGAGAATTGAAGAAACAAGCATCCATACTCATTTACTCTTTCCCATGCCTCATCTGACACCCTTCTGTTCTCTAGAGTTTTGTCAAACTGACACATGAAGTAACCGAAGAATGCATCTTGAACTCTTCTGAAATGCAATCTGCTGGGTCTCAGAGGTAGCTGATCATAGTATTCCCATATAGGTATAAGCGAGCAGTCACCCTTGGTAGAAAGACCAGGGAAATGTCTGAGTGACGCTGCCAAATACACTAAGTATGAATTCATATAGAAAGTCATGGTGGAAAGGACTGTTGCAAGTTGCTCGCACAAGGCATCACTGGTAATCTCTCCCCATGATATATGATGGGACTACCTTATGAACATGACGAACTGGAACATCCAAGGCTCAAAAACATTAGAATGTTCAAGACCCATCATCCTGCTGAGGAAAGTTATGATGTCTCCAATCTCCCACTTGAAGTCACAGCGGTACAACTTAGCTCATCTTGAGAAGGCGGCTCGTGGCTCATGACTTATGAATCCACCTATTAATATGACATTTGCAGTCTTTTTCCCTTTTGACATAGTACTCAGCTGCACTATCTTTGGAAATCTCCATATAAACAAGTGCTGGTGGTATTCTGAAGACTTTCTCAATTGTATCTGCATCAAGGCAGATTATTGCTTCACCATCATCATTTTTAATGGTTCTCATCTCCTTGTCAAAGCGATGGGTGCAAGCAAGAACAAATTCAAGTTCTAGGACAACCACTAGAAAAGAAGATGCGTGATGGATATGGTTGTCCAATAGCCGCTGCATATTGCTATCCTGCGGATCCTCTACTCTCTTAACAAATTTTGACATGTAATCATGCCCTATCTCTATATCTTTTATGCGATCCAAAGGAAAGGAAACTTGAGAAGTTGAAATTTCATTTTGGTACTTGTCATATTTATACTTCATCTTCTTTGGAATTGGAGATGACGACAAATCTGACATTGAAGGACAACCTGGTATACTGCGATGAAGACTTAAAAGTGTTAAAGCAACATCATAATCAACTGCAACTAACATTTTTCCTTCTTCAAATGGGATGAACTCCAACCCTTGCACTTCAAGTTTTTGTGAGAGAAAGAGGGGAAATAAATGGGAAATGCTAGGAATCTTGACTTTGACCAATTTCGGATCTTGGAGAAAATTTTACAAGTATACAAGTTTGGAAAGAATTCACATGCAATCGGATTTTTAAAACTCGAATGCAAGTATACTTGTAAAATGGAAAATGGAGAAATGAGTGAAAAATGAGAATTAGACTTGCCAGAAATGACGTGAACGGAAAGTATGGATATAGGCAATATTGATGGATAAAAATGGAAAGATTTTGGGAATGACATTTTCATGAAAATGGGAAGAACTTTGAACATGCAATCCGGTTCTTAAAACCCGATTTTGAAAGGATGGGTATTTTTCATCTTTGCAATTTGGAATTTCAACAAAAGATGGTTAAATTTTTTTAAGGGAAGAACAATGATTTTCATCCAACTTGTAATCAGGATTTAAAATCCCGAATACAAGTAAAGAGGGAAAATGGGGAAGAACAATGCAATTCAAAAATTATTTTTCAAAGGGGAAAATCTCTCTCACAAAACCGATTTTTGGGGCAAAATCAACATATATACAAATCTAGAACTAGAAAGGAAAAATAAGAAAACAAGAAAACAAGAAAAGAAAATAAAACATACCTTGTTTCAATCTAAAAATGGCTCTTCAAAAGATGATTAGTCTTTGAAAGAAGAAATGATAGCTCTTAAATAGAGATTAACCGCAATCCAAAACCCTAGCCACGTTTTTACTAAAACGCCATAAGCAAAAAAACGTGGCACCAAATGCAAATAAAATGGCCCAAGAAGCGGTCAAATCTCCTTCAAACTTTAACGCCTTAGCACAGCAAGCAAAAACGACTTAGGAGGTTGGAGATCCATGGCAACTTGGGAGAGAAAATCGTGGTTTTGGTAAAAACATGTTTGCTTATTCAACACCAAAATAACCAACAATCATACACCTCAAATGGTGTGATATGTGTTTGCAAATGCATGAGAATAGGGAAAAATCCCAAACGCCTTCTATCTCCCAAAAATTCTCCACAAAAAATGCTTCAAATTTCTAATAAAATCGCCTTCCTTTGGCTGGTCGGGTTTTTGGAAATGGAATGCAAGTTTAATTTTACCTGCAATAGAGAAAATTGGGTTTTATTTCCCATATAGCAAATTTTAATTGTCACTTTATCCTCAACAAGGCAAAATCGGGTTTTAGAAATGAAATTACAAGTTTAAAATTCCCCGATTTGCACTTTATGGAGAAAATCAGGTTTTTTGGACAAAATAGCAAAATTTAAAATGTCACTTTATTTCATTTCTAGGCAAAATCGAGTTTTGGAGAGAGATGTGCAAGTTACAAATTACTTGTAAAGGGAAAATAAAATCCCCACAACAAGTTTTATAACTTGCACATATGTAATTGGAGCTTAAAATCTCTATTACAAGCAAAAGACATTAAAATAGGGGTTTTAGAAAATAATTACAAGTTATTTATAAACTTGTAATTTAAAATTAACTTGTAACTTATCCAAAAAATCCTTATCATAACTTAAAAAGCCAAAAGGCATCAAGGGGGAAATAAAAGGTAAGTTACAAGTTCTTTTTTCAATAAAGTGCACCTGTAATTAGCCAAAAATTTCCCTACAAAGACCAAAACAAAAAAAATCATTAAAACTTGCAATTCAAAGAAAATTTCCCACCTGCAATCAGGGAGAAAAAACCCGAAATTGAAGGAAAGACAGAAAACGAATCCAGAGTTTACAAAATTTGAAACGTAGTTCGAGGATGGACTGAAGATTAAGCCAGTCCAAGGATTAGGCAAAATTCTGCCTTGAGAAGTGTGCCATAGAGTAAAATTTTCATTTTTTGACAAAAATTTAATGTAATGGTCCTTCATTTTTTAAAACAAAAATGAGGACAACAAGACATTCCTTAGATACATGTCTTAACACCCATAGAAGCTTTGAAACATGCTTAGTTCACTTCCCATTCACTCAAACTCTTTGACTCAAGGCTGTTAACACTAACTCTATCAATCCCGTCACAATAACACCATATGGCATTTAAATTTATACATCTCTAGAAGCTTGAGAAAGAAGCTGAAACAACTTAGAAAGGGAAGATAAAATGCATGCAGCTGTTCCTATAAGCTTTCTTAGTTGTTGGCAAAAATTACTGAACTTAGTTGAAAACACTAATTTGCACAACAGTGATTTCTGCTACAATTGTTTCAAAACTGAAGAAATTGATGGCCTACGTAGAAAAGTAGTTGTGTAACTGCCCCCTTATTGAACTGGCGATTCTTGTACAATCCATGGAACCATTGTTTCTTGGCCATCCACTAAATTGAACTGGTTTTCACATCAAAGGTGTTTAGATCACCTTAGACATGACCATACCTATGTGTATCCTCCTCATTCTTGGTTGAAAACTCTTGGGAACAATGATTATAAAGTGCTTTCATGTTACATTCTTAGTCTTCCAGAGAATAGAGACTTGAGCTTATTTTGCCAATACTACACAATCCAATTTGAGTTAAAAAAAATTGTACAACTTGACTTTTAGGCAGAGATTTCTTCATGAGTAATAAAACTAACGAGTTATTTTCCATGGCAAGCTTAGATTTTTCTCAAGTGAAATTCAAGCTTTAGATAGTTTGAATATTAATTTACACTAAATATAAAGGTATGGCATTTAAGTAAGAATATTGGGCTGTTGAATATTTGCTAATTAAAGAACAGCAATTAAAAGTCAAAAGAAAACTTTGGAGGATAGCTAGATTTTTGGTCGTATTCTTCCCACTAGTACAAAATTCATGAGTTGTTTTCCGTCGAGAGCTTTGGTAGGTGCTGTATCAGTTCAGACATGGTATTCTCAATATTGTGCCAAAAATAAATGTAATGTGAAAATTGAGACTTAAGCAGACCACACTATCAACAAACAAAAATAGTGGGTACTGCAGTGGCATACATATATTGGCTGAACAAGTACTTTTCTCTGAAAACGGAATGAAACATGGTATTTGCAAGGACACAACTTGAAAAATATGAAAATCGAATAGGATTATAGGAATTTCCTTTGCATGTTGTTTATTGCAGCACACACTAATTACATGAACGATTTATTTTTGGCATGAATGGTGACTTGTGGTAAATAAAATGTAACCACAAGCATTGCCTGTACTTTACAACAAAAATGGGTAGATAAAGAATGCGCTAATCACAGATAGTGGTGTAACAGATCTGCAGGAGAAGCTTTTAATCTGCAGCTTTGTCCAAGATGAACGTCTCCAAACACATACCTAGCACAATATTCAAATTAAGTGAGCTAGAAGGCATATTTGGTACCAGTGAATAAAATATTACAATGAAAATTTCTTATGTATTTAGAGACACCTAAATAGAGAAGAAAACATTATCAAAAGTGTTTTGAGTCTTGTAACCTATATTCACAATGATCTGGTAGAGCACATCGTGCTTTGGCATAGTCCCAGTAACATTCTTCATCCCTAAGTGGCCCCCGTTTAGCTGCTAGTTAGAATATAACAATATTAGAGGAATTCCAAAGGAAGAATAACCTTTTCTGCTACTATACAACAAAAGGAGTAGCAAGAACCTTTTGATACAAATTTTGTTTTTGTGTCAGGATGAAAGCTATGCCACATCTCCAACCAAAGTTCTCTCATTATCACCGGTGATTGAACAAGATTCCTGTGGTTCACTATGACAATGAAAGTTTGCTGAGTTCATCCCAGTGAGAAGCTAAACACATTCTCTACAAGAAAAACAAAACAAAAAACAAGCTCACTGCCTCAGTAATGAGTTATAATGCAAAGAATGAAAAGATTTGGCTTAATGTACCTTTATCAAGCTCCCACACTGCTGTTCTTTTTCCAGGAATGCTTTCTCCATCTTCATAAAATGTAATGTATTTGAGACGGTTATCCCTTGTCATGTTTGGAATAAAATCTCTTCCATGTTGACGCTCTATGTTAAGGGCTTCTTGTACATCAGAACCATCATGTTCTGACTGCATACAATACAGCAACGAGGAGTGAAGCCGTCTCAAAAACTATTTAAAGAACGTTTCTCTGAATTTATCTTAAAAGTCAGAAAGAAAGTAATTTAAATTTTATAAATCCAGGCAAAGTAAACAGTACACAGATAATGACAGAAAGAAGAAACAAAGATACATGGTTTTATGTCAAAAAAATATGGAACACAGGCTGAAACAAATATCACAGGGAAGATAACAGGACCTGCATTATATCATTTATTGGATGGTCAAGGATTGCTGAACCTACAAGCTTTGCGAAGAGGACCAAGCTTCTCTCATTACTGTTCTGTCACACCGTAATGAGTCAGCAATGCATTCAAGATATTCATTCTCTTGAATTGAGGCTGGTGGTACATTCAGTGACATGAGATTTTCAACAACTCCAACAAGTTCTATAGAAACTTTTCGGTGTTGTTTTAGATATCAAAGGATTTTTACAGTCAGCTCGATCAAATGAACTGTTGAATTTCTAACTGGTCTTGTTTTACCTAATATTTCAGTGCACAATTTTTTTTATTGATATATAGGAATTCACGAAGAAAATGCAGAACTTCTTGTAAAATGTTTTGTCAAGTCCAATACACCTTGTAGATTAGTTGCAGTGTTTGTGTCCGAGAAGGAAACAACCCAAGAGAGCTTTAAAAATTGAAAACAGGTGTCAAAACAAGGTCACAGTCAATAACAGTTGTTGACAGGCCAAAATTAGAGATTTGTTGGATCATTCAAGGGCTGCCAAATTCTTAAGGAGGGTAGATCTCGCACATGATTATCGCCAAGTCTGTATTGCGGGAGATATGTGAACATTCAAAACCAGACAAGGGCTGTTTGAATTATAGCCCCAAAAATCTTTTGGGTGAAAAAATGGGGAAAATATGGATTATCATAAACGTTGAAAAAAAGAAAAAAATCTACTACTTTTTAATTTAAAGGCATTTAATAGCTTAGAGATATAGAAAGTAAAAATGAGAGCAGGGATCTAGGGTGGCAGCCCCTAGCATGGTCAAGGGACAATACCTCTCATGGAGGTCTAGTCAATGACCAATGAGGTCGAGGGGTAGTGCCCCTCACGAGGGTCTGGGGCAATGAGTTACAAGACCACTTCCACTAGCCATGCAATATGTACAAGTTGTTTCATCTAAAGAGATTTTTGGTAAGGTATACAACAACAACATCTAAGTCAACAGACTTAAGAGTTAGATCCTAATTCCTTGTCACTCCTTGATTGTAATTAAGTTTTCTATATGAGATCTCAACAACTACTGAAGGTTTGGGAGTGGAGACCTTAATAGTTCGAGGGGCAACACTCCTCATGAGAGTCTCTAGCAGGGTCGAGGGACAATGCCCCTTGCAGGGTCGAGGAGTAGTGCCCCTAATGCATTCTTTGTTCCAATATAGGGTGAGGTCAAGGGGCAGAGCCCCCACCAGCAAGATCATATTAAGGCCTTTGAAACCACACAATCTTCACAGCACACCATTTTCACAATTTTATCACTTAATGGCGAAATTAGGTATTTGGCGCATTTTTGTTCATAAAAATGTTTTAAAAATTAATTTTCTATTTTTTTTTGGTTTGGGCAGCCGTTGGATCCCCTTGAGTTCACTTGGGAACAGCCTGAGTACACCCAGGGGCTGTAATGTCCCAAAAATATTAGAATAATTTCAGATTTGAAAATTAGATTTACAAATTTAATATCGATTTCATAGAAAATACCAAAACTAGTCAGCTAGTCTTGCACACAAGGACATTGAATTGAATGAAACTTCATAGAACACCACTAAAATGTATTTTCTAATATCCAACAGCATATTATCAGGTCTGAAATCTGATTTACAACAGTTGCAAATATTATAGCTTCTTACACTAAAATCTTTACAAAACCTACAAAACATTAAACAATGACAAATTCAAATCAGCTGATTCACTCCAAATACTACAAACTAATACTATTTGAATTCCATAAATGAAATTACAGCTTATATGATTTGATACAAACATGATAAGATCAACATAATGCTGTAGCATACTTGCAAAGACTCAAAACTACCAACAATCACACAACTATGCAGGAAAACTCACTATGCAATACAACCCACAATGCCAAAACTACTTAACACTGACCAACAATAACCAAAGTTGATCTCTGATGTTTGGTATGATGAGCTACAACAAAATCTCAAAAAATACAATGAAATCACAATACAAACACCTCAAAACACTTCTGGAATCATTGCAACAAACCAATTAAGCCTTGCACACAAACAATGGAAAATTGTTGTAATTGTTGAAATCTTGAAGCTCCAACGCAACCTCTGAATGAAGTTGCTCAATGTGAACAATGGGGTTTCATCCACCATCCACCTGAAACTTATGGGTTTTTGTCCACTAGCTTCCAATCTCCAATGGGTTTTCGTCCATTGAAGAATATTGCAAAACACGAAGTTCATACAATGAGAAATTGAGAAGTAGAAATGGCATAAAGATCCAGCAAATATATAGAGGACCAACTCCAAATGACCCCCTTTTGGAAAAATAAATAAAATTTCATTATTTTCATCAATTTCCCTTCAAAATAGGCTTCCATTATGACAGTTGAGTTGCCTTGAAATTCCCTCCATTTGTAATGGTCGATTCTTTCTTGGAACTTCTTTCCTCATGATGACCAAAGGGCACAAATTCCAATGTCCAAAAATGAGCCTCATGAAAATTTAATTTAGTTTTCAATTGTCCTTTTGGCTTTAAAAATGAATGGACAATAATAAATATTAAATGAATCTTTCTTCTTATTATTACCACTGACGGAAAAACAAAATGAGTAATATTGACCCAAATCCATTTTTAAACAAAAGGCAAAATGCGAGGATCCTACCCAGGCATCCTCGGTTTATGACAACATTATAATTTTCTTTTTTAATAATTTTTTTTGTAAAATTCAAAATATAAACTTTTATTGAAAAAACAGCTATATATTTTCTCAAGTGTTTTGTCTCTTTTAACCGAAGCCATCGTTTTCTAATTGATTTATCGATTTGTTAAATAAATGATGCCCAAAAAGTGATTTTTCGGGAAATATCTTGAATGAGTTTTGTTCATTAAGAAAATAAATTTTTAACCTTTTCTAATTGGAATCTTCTATATAAAAACATAAACTCTACTACGTCATAGATAAATAATTCTTCATAGATAATAATTAGCTAATCAAAAGAATCATTGAAAAATTAAAAAAATATATTGTTAATATTGATTAAAAAATATAATGTATCTTACATTATAAAATAGATATTAAAATTATATTTTAAATTTAAATATATTTTAAAACCATAAAAATATAATTTATTAAGTGGAACATGCTTGTAATTTTAGTCCAGCTTGTTTGCGGACTCAGCTCGAGATCGCCACACAAAAATCCCACTGAAATATAAATAAGCACGTATTGAAATGCATTAAAAAAACGTTGAAATCATGCGTAAGTATTACTCTGCAGGAAAGACCCCTAAAATCGTTTTTAGAAACAACAAAAACTGAGGTTAAAACCAGTCAAAATCAGTCAACAATCGATATTTTTAAAATAGCCAATTTAATAGTGAAAAAATCAGTGAATGCACCATTCCGCTATTAATCGTGTACAATCGCAAATTTTCACGATTTTTGCCTTTTCTATTAGGTTTGTCCAATTCACCTGCGTAATTCTCCAGTCTAACAAATGCAATTAGCAGACTGTTCATGGAGAATATTATTTGCATTGTATTCAGATAACTTTGTCATCTTCAATGAGAAATGGTAGGTGCATTTACATTACATTCCGTGAAATTCCACCTTATTGTGGAATTGCACACACCGATCTATTTTTGAATTCCAATGACAATAATCAACTATCTCTAAAAATTTGTGCCTCAAAGCTGAAAGGTAGCAAGAACATTCAGTATATTTTGAAGCAATAATTTCTTCACTTGACAAAAGTTTTAGGAGGAAGCATTTGACACCATTATTTGTACTGCAATACCCCACTTATGAAACTTCCCAATGTCAGACAACTATTTGAAATTGAAATGGAATCGTATTGTAGTTTGTCCTAGAAAGGTAGCCCTATTGCCTTCTACTTTGAGGAACTATCTGCTACAATGCAAAGGTGTCCACCCTATGATAAAGAGCATACTAATTTGAGTTGGTCAGCAATGGACTATCTATAAATCTGGTCAAAACTTCAGGATGTCAGCCATATGATGTGAATAACATATTTATAATCATTCAATTTGTTCGCTTAAGTGCTAGAAAGGGAACATCCAACTCAGTTACAAATTGCCTCTCCCAAAGGCCACAAAATTTTTCACACTTCAAAGACAAATCACTAACCGCATCGTTATTGTTGTGCCTCTAAATGCCAAGAACTAGTAGTTGATTGTCCACAACATTCCATTGAATCCCACTACAACATTGGGCACCTTGATCCAACTGGTTTAATTCGAGTAAAACAAGTTCAAGGATCTCTAAGCCAATGACCAAAATATTGGCATTATCTTTTCTGCTGTCTAGCAATAAACTTTACGCTACTGTGCATATTCAGATTACCACCTCCAAAATGGAGCCTATGTATACTCCACACCCATTGCATATTCCATGGTCCTTGTAAAGGTTGGCAAGGCAAATTATAAGGTAAAGCAATTTCAGGTGCATAAAACTAGAAATTTTGTGAAGGTATTTCTTTAGGCCTTGATGTCAACAGATCATCCATAAATTTTTAACTACTTGCATGACTTTCAGTCTTTCAACACTTCAAAGATAAAGGTCAGCTCATTGGCAAGGTGCATACTTGTCAAAGATAAAGCAATTTCAGGGTGCATAAAACTAGAAATTCTGCAAAGATATTTCTATAGGCCTTGATGTCAACAGATCACATCCAATATTTACATAATTGCATGACTTACAATCTTTCAAAGACTTTTAAAAAGAAGACTGGAAACTATCACCCACTGCTCGTTCTTGATGCCTGTGATACATTGTTATGGATTTTTACAATTGTTGCTCACCTATCAATTAGTGCACTTGATTATGTTGGTTATGGCATTCAACAGAATGCAATTCTAAACACATGTAAGAACACTATCCTCTAGAAATAAGTTAAATAATTATTCTGCAAAAATGTCTAGGTACATTTGGGTTGCTAAAGTCACCATCTGGAAACAGAATAACAAATCCCTTAGCATATTTTGTTACATACTTTTATTGTTGACTGTCATGGATAATCCCCTGAAGCACATACAATGTTTCATCCACAAACTCATGGGTGGACTAAAGTGGTTGGGAGTTGAGACTACTGTGCAAATGCTTTGTGCCTATGACCATCAGCATTGACTATGGTATTTGTGTCTGCCTTGTATTCAACAAAGGTGATGTCATTTGAGGAGTACCACAATTTTCTTTTGAAAGATCAATCAGCATCCCCATAATTACACGAGTGAATACCAAGGATCATCATGTATAATAGTAAGTCTACAAATTTATAAAAATCAAAGCAAATCAAACTATAGGTGCAAGAAATTATTGAACATTGGCTAGGCCACTACATCACAGTCAATATAATATCATTTACAGGTGGGTACCAAAGCTCTCAAGTTGGGATTAGCATAATTTTTTAGCATGGTTCAAGTGGGTTCTTCAAATACAATTCCAATGATACCACCAAGCTCATTCTCATGGCTACATTTAAATAATAAAGATACTAGGATAAAATTAAATGAATGTTTTCTATGCATATACTTTCCAAACTACCATGCTGGAGGTGTAAAATGTAAGGCACCTGGGGTGTCCTGGTTATATTCACGTGAGAGCCAAGCCATGTTTTACACCATGATAAAGAATGATATGGAACCTGTGCCAATCACAAAATTTGTAATGCGACTTCAAAACATTAATTACTTAGCAAAGAGGGAAAAAACTAAACCTGAAGAGCCAATTCTGCCTTGAATGAAACGAAAGTTAAATATTAATCCATGTGCAATAATCACAAGGAAATGAAATTCACATTGAGCGTATAATACTTAACATACAGTTGTGTCTCCACTTGCTTTTGTAGGATTTCCATGCACAGGATTTCCTGATCTGTCAAGCCACAATATGTCAAGGAAGGAAAAGGACTGCAAGATTCTCAAACATGCATGAAACACACTATTGGTATAAACATCATCTTCTTGAGAGAAAAGTATGCATTAGTTAAAGAAGGAATCTCAGAAAGACAACACAACAACATATGTTTTACAAAGCATTAGACAATAATGTTAGAAATCACACATGCCTACAAAGTCAAATAGTGAAGCAATATAGATGCATCCAAGGATTTAATGACACATGTTAAGAGGTAAAAACTTGATTACACTTTAGGACAAAGAGGTTTCACAAATAGCAACCCTCAAATGGATTTGGTGCCCAAATGGCATAATGCGTTAAAAACTTCTAGAATCCTTATTAACTACAAAAGGTTCAACTCACCAGAGATCAAATTCCTTTCTTAATAGTTGTCACCATCCATAGGTTCATCATGTTGTTCCTAAAAGGAAACGAAAAAACCACCTTGTTCCTACCTAAAATAGTCCTAAAAATACAGTATGGATGGAAACTATTTGAGGAGTAAGTTCAACTACAAACATCAATTGAGCACAAGACATTGTGCTCTTAATATTTTTTCTCAATCCTATATATCCTTAAGCAAAATAAACATTTTCTCTATGAAATAATATAATTTCCATGTAGATGAGGGCTACAAAGAAAGACTGAAATTATATGTAAGTCCATGACAAACTAAAGGCAATGGGACTTGAAGAACATCTGGTTGCAATAGACAAGTGTAGAGTCCTGTTGGTGTACGTGTTATCATTCACCGAACATTAGAATAAAATGTCAAGGACACTCTACCCTCTCTTGAACAAAATCACTACGTATGCCAAGATTGCAAAGAAAGACCACACGGTGACTCCAAGGTTTATATGTGTGAACGGGCGACTTATTGTTGGATAGCTTCCTTGGTTATGTATGCTGAAATACAAGGGGGACTTACGCTCAACTAATATCATTCACAAGTTAGGACTTAGACGAATTTGATAGTAACTGCTCTCTCTCTTTTTTTTTGGATTTTCAGTTTGGGACTTCAAAAAGGGATAAAAGGATAAGGGTTTGGAAACTTTCTGCTACTCCTAAGAACTCAGGAGACGACAAAGATTAGGTGAAACCAATAACAATACTTTGCTTTGCCACATTGAGGACAACTACACAAAGTAAGTGCAATCTTCCAAGGTTGTGCTAAAGATTTTTATACTATGAATAATACCATCCAACGAACATTATTTATCCAAAGTAAGAGTTAAAGCATCCACAATGATAAGCTCAGGCTAACTTTACATATTGAACAAAAATCATTCATCCAAAGAAAGTATGGGCAATTGTTTCACCAATCTATACTATCAAATTCTTCATTCATCTAACAACTTTGAAAGCAATTTTACTCTAAGCATATCTATCCTATGTTGAACAAAATATGCAACCATGCAACCACATAATAACAATAAGGTTTCAAAGCAAACTGCAAATGAACTTATATTATCAAAGTAGCTCTAAGCAACAATTTCATATATCTCTCCCCACAACAAAATAAGAGAATGAGAGTTTATATAGAGTTTCGGAAAGCAAATGAAAGGCTGAGATCAATTTAAGATCAATAGTTGAGATTAAGACACAACAACCCCAATTAGGTTTTCCCAAGATAACATCAAGGACGAGTGCATGAATGAAAAGTGGCTCAAGGAGCTATTTTCTAGGAATGTGCATCCTTATCCTCTCACGTGGAAGTATGTTGAATGAACCTAGACATGATCGAGATGACCTCCATTGTGACATGTGGCAGCATATTGACCTTGAATTCCAATCCATCCAAATCATTTGCTCATGCAGCAAAAGCAATCTCCCATTCCAACTCCTGTTTCTGGAAGGCATCCTGGATGGACAAGAAATTCAATGCCTTCGTCAAATTCTGCTTCAAGACTGGTCCAGTGATGGCAAAGAAAACCTCCTAAGTTCTGAGTTTTAGACTTTCCAACTGCATATCATTTTCTCGATGGTCTTTTTTCAAGCAGATCAACAACTACAAGGAAAATCTTGTTTTTAATTTCTCTAATTTGCTCCTTAGCTTTAATGCTATTAGCCTTCACTTTTTCTAGGACTTCACTCCGCACAACCAATGCCCAATGCCAAGTGTTGAAATCATATGCAGCTCTTGCTACAGTTACTTTTCCATCAATTAATTCCTTCTTAGGAATTCCTTTCAACACTCTAAGGCACAGGATAATTTTGTCCTGAACATCATGAAGGTTGTCCCATGCTTGTGATTCAAGAGAGCAAAAAAGAAGTTTGTCCATATGTTAGCATCAATTTGTCCACAAATGTGGCTGGTTCTTCACTTTTGCTCACTATCCATTCTTTAGCCTCTCTTGCTGTCACTTTTTCTTCTTCAAAACTTCCACCTGCTTCCTACGAAGGATTCAAAAGTGGAGGAGTTGCTGCATCGCCTTGATTACGTGGCTTGGTCAAGTGCTGAATATATTCCTTTAGGCATTCGCTTTCTTTCTTGTATTCTCTTTTCTTTCCTATCTCCTTGTCCAATCTTGCCTTCATGGAAATGATTAGATTGTCTAAGTCCTCAACCTCTTGACCCCTTGTAGTTGGTCCTAAGTCGATGGTAGTGATTTCATACTCTTGAGGAGTAATATCCACTTTTGCCTTTTTCACTTTCGACACAACAATTTGCATTGTACGGCAACCGGTTTCATCCCTCTGAATTGTGGAAAACCTGTTGGTTGGCTTCTTTGTAGCAACCCTCCCTAGTGTGGCCAAGAAATCCGTCGTGTCATCTTCTTCCTGGACTACTTCCATAGGTACTTTTATCTTCAACCTTTCCTTCAACCAATCAGGAATCGTAGGTTGTTCAATGTCTTCTTCTTCCTGATTACTTTCTTCACATGGAATATCCTAACCTTCTCGAAGAGTGGAAATCATTCCCTCCTGAAATTCCTCACCTAGAATATCCATTTCATTTTTTGATTCAAGTATCTTCGTGCCTGTAGGAGATGGGAGCTCTTCGTCTTCCTGCTGGATTGACTCCATATTTCCCACATGGATTGGAGAAGGAATCTTTATTTTAGCCAATGATTCATCCTCAATAGCTAATACATCGTTCACATTCCTAGATGTGGCAAAATGGGATGGCTCTGATCTATACTTCTTCTGAGCACATTCCTCGTTCACAGCCTCTTTCCCCTTTGACCTTGAAGAGCCCTCAACTGCTTCCTTCTTTTTTTTGGAATTACTGTTCTCAATTGGCCCGACACTTTGGGACACTTCTGCATTTGAAGAATATGATTCCATTTTGCCCATAAGTTATAAGTGAGGGTCAAATTTCTGCGCCTTAGCACTTGGACTTGCTGATCAACCCACCATTATGAATATTTGACAATTGGTCGCATTAAAGTGGTTAAATCAGCAAGCTCTGGCTTTGACCATTTCATAGGAGGAAGAGGCCAATCTTCATCAAAGCGCGGCTTAGTGTATTCTCCATCATCTTCTAACTAATTAGGCACACGTAAAAGCTATGTTGTTCTGATCAAGCTTACTGGCAATTTGGACCATAATCTTTTCTTGATATCAAACTCATCCGCAACATTTGCCCAAAAATCCTCCAGATCAACCCTATGCCTGTACCTCTCTCCATTCATTGATCCAATATGGTCGTAAGGATCGAAATTAGCCCTGGATCGGTAAAATGTGAATGGATACAGTTCTATTTCTAACCAGTTTGCAATTATGGAAACAACATTATGGTAAATAGCATGCCAAGAACACAATGGAAGTCATTAGAGGAACTAAATGTGTCACATGACCAGAAGGATACTTTGGTAGGTATAAGGGAGATGTTTTCCCATATCAGAGAAATATGTTGTGATTCGTTGGTGTGCCTCTATTGATGGGGAATACAAAGTCAAACTGGGATATAAGGGAAGCTATAGTGGATGATTAGCAATGGCCAAAAGATCTTATATGAGGCAAACATTGCCTACCTAAAGTGGGAGCTTTCTCATGGATGGCCATTCAAAATCGAATACTCACATAGGACAGACTGGCAAAATTGGGAATAGCGGGACCGAGCAAATACTACATATGCAAAAGTATGGAGTAAAGTGTAGATCACCTCCTCTTGACATGCCCTTATGCAGAGACATGTTGGAAACATTTCCTATCTAAAATGAACATTCAATGCCCACTATCACTTAAAAGTTTGGTTTGAAATGTGGCCAAGTAAGACCAGAAAAGGCATATTCGAAAGTCTATGGCAGGTTATTCCCTCATTAGTTATCTGGGAACTCTAGAAAGTATGCAATCGAAGGATATTTCAAGATAAATCAATGTCTAGGGAAAACCTAATCACAAAAAAATGAGACTAAAATCATACAATTGGTTAATTCTGCTGCTAGGAATAGATCGCTGAAAGATAACATCTTCACAAATTAGAATGATGAGATGACCAAGGTGTTCAAAGGCTTAAAGCCCCCCCTATTGCAAGTGATAACAATGCTAAGCAATCCAAAAATCCACCTGACGATGGTAAATGGGAAGCCCCTGAGGCTAGTTGGGTCAATTTAAATTTCGGCGGTGCCTTAAGAGGGAACCCAAGCACAAGCGGAATTGGTTGTGTGGCTAGGGATATTGTTGGAAGTATCATTGCAGAAAAGGTCAATGCATATTGGGGAGACTGCGAAAAATACAGTAGAGTTTAGAGTTGCCTTAATGGGATTGGAATTAGGCAAGGAAATTAGATTAGAGAAAATACATCTGAAAGGTGACTTTCTAATCACTATCAATGCCATTCAATAGAATCATATGCATGATTGGAAAATGGGTAGATGGTTGGAACCAATTAAAGAACTAATAGACTGTTTGAAGGACTTCAAGCTCAGTCACATAAAAAGAGGGCAATGACATTACTGATGGCCTAGCAAAACAAGTGGTAGAAGTACCAAGGTGAGGTGACAAGTTGAGGACAATGATGAGTTAGTAGAGTGGATCTCACATGTGGCCCATACATAGATATCCACCAAATTATCATATGGAGGAAATGTAGCGCCAGGAACTCCCTCAAGATGGTACTTATCGTACCACACGCATCAATCTCACGATGACTCATGATGATAGCAGATAGTGATGGTTGATCAGCACGTGATAGGAGATGATAAGTTGTACGTGTATGACAGCTTCGATGTATGATGAAAGGCTAAGACGGATTAAGTTATAAATGTGCAAGATGGAGCAATATTATTGAGCCAAGATCTCATGCACTTCGTAGGATACGGGAATATTTAGGATGAGGAAGTAATAATGAGGACAATTGTATATTTGCTATTTAAAGAGGCAACAATGACGAGTCACTCATTCAGATCATTTTGCTTTTCCTAAATATAGTGCAGTATAAGATGATGGATGTGCCTGTGCTATTGGAATCCACCAAATGCCAAATGGCTTTCATAGGAGAAATTACAGATGAAAGGCTGGTCGCTATCTTGACGTCGAGTCATCCTCTGATATTGCATGTGGTTAAGGCCATATTGGGTCAAGAATTCTTGATGGCATATCATCACTACAAGGTTAATACGGACATTACTGCGATTCTCTTAACCCTAGTGTTATATTTGGGGGTATCCAAGGCAAAAGCCAAGAAACTTTGTCAAATCATGTTCAAATATGGGTTCTTGGGGGAGACAGATGTCGTTTTGGCAATGTTGGTAGTAATCTTATGGTGCCTCTACCACAGAACTACTATTTGACCAGTTGCCATGGTGGGTAGGTGAAAAAGCATTCGATAATGACTCTGGAACCAGACTTGTTGGAAGCAAGATGGGGTGATATGGAGCACAGCCTTCTTTTTTTGCAATGACTTTTTGGCATGGTTGCCTGCTCGGAGGAAGAGTGGTTGATGAATTATGAGCGAGGAAGGACTTCTCGAAGATGATAAGGAAGACAATGGCATTATTGTTGAGCTCTCGGAGGATGGTTAAGAATGGAGGGAAAATGATTACTGAGATGCGAAAGAAATTGGAAGAAGCCCAGCTCATCATGCGTGCGGTTTGGAGTGCCCAATGGTTGCAAAGGCTATGGTTGTTGCAAGAAGCATAAGGGACGAAGAAGAATAGATAAGGGTGTCTCTCCCAGCGTCTATATAATCTGTGAAAGTGTCAGTTAATTATAGCATATGTCATGTTACTTCCACATTTTGGTATATTGGTGGAAATTTTGATATGGCAATCTGTATCTGTTTAGTATATAAACTAGTATAGTTTCAGCTTTATAGTGCTAACGGAGCTCATGTTATAAAGATGGTCAATTTACTTAGGTAAAACTAGTTATGCTCTATTTGTTACGGGGCCTAGAGATCTATAGGTCGTTAGTCTATAGTAACAACGAAAGGCAATGTAATGATCCTTTTTTATATTAGTACAGAGGGAGTTGGCCCATACCAGATATTAAATTAACAAAAATTAAAATTAAAAAAAAGAATGAAAAAAAAAAGATAAACAAAACAAATGGTCTGTTTCATGTTTAAAATTTGTAAAACAAAAATGGAGGAAAAAAATTGAAAATCTTACCTCTTTGACAGCCAATGGAAGATTGAAAATGTATTGGAATGAGGGTGCAATCCTTTGATGAAGCTTCAAAGTTTGATCTTCAACTCCCTATGTAGATTCAACAAGCAAAAATATATGGTCAACTTGTAGGAATGAAATTTGTTGTTTGCAAAGAAATGAGCAAAAACTAAGTTGTTTTGGTGTTTTAACTCATTTGGAGGTCACTTTTAGGGTTAGGGAGGGCACCAAGTCAAATCAGACTCCAAAAAAAGGTTTAAAAAATGCAAAAAGACTTTGTTTTTCCATCGCTGGGTGTCCAGGTTTGACCTAGGTTTGCTTGAGTTCTCCCAGGACGAACCGGCCCGTTTCACATATACTATGAATTTCAACCCCTGATATATTCCCTCCAATATGAATGTTAGATATATAATTTTGAGCAGGAACAAGTTGACAATAGATTACAATCCCCTAGAAATGAGTTGAAGTAGTCACAATAATATTTCAGATTCTCTAGCACCTTTCTAAGTGCTCCAACCACACCACAAAAAGGTCACATCCAACGTTCATTTGCAGAAGACTTCCAATTGCTCCTTGAAGATATGAATACCACCACCTCAAGGTTATACCTAACACTTGTCCCTTTGCATATGAAGCTCATAATTCATTATAGAAAATCTTTGAATACAGAGCTTGGAGGAATACTCTTTAGATCGAGCTGCAACAGCAATGTATATGGATGCACCAATGCCATATTGATTTGAGTTTAAAAATGCATAGCATTTCCAAGCACTAGCCTTTATGATATCAATAGAGAATAATATTTCAAACAAAACAATATCAAACCATACAATACAAACCTCTCCCAATCTCCAATACTTCACTTAGCTACCATAACAAAATCTTACGCAAGCTGAATTGATATGAAGTGCACAATAGTACTTAGGAATACTATACACATGCCATGAAATGAGAATCAATCCATCAGTGCGGCTTGCAAACTCAAACCATAATGTTGCTGCAAATAACAAATGCCTAGACCTGCCCACGCTAGAGTAAGGATGATCTCATGCCATAAAAGCATTTCCTCCAAATGTATTATGTTTTAGTCCATGTAATGGAAAACCATGCCAAGATAAACATTCACTCCAATGAAATCCTGCAGTGGAACAAGCATATTCATCATGAAAGAGGCGAATTCAAACAACAATCTCTTCACACGGCCAAGGAAATTAGTGGTTTGGCATCCAAATGAAATGGATGAGCAAAGGTCCACCCGACCAGGAAGAGGAAGATCATGCTTGTCCCAAGAGATTCGAACCAATGAAAGGCATAAATTCCACACAATTATCTAGAGAAATTCTCCAAGGAACTAATACCATACAGGTTGCCATGAGGATGCCAAGAATTACTATCGCATTTCCAAGTCAAGAGCCACATCACTTAGCACTGACTGTAAATGTAGGAAGCTGCACATCAAACAATCTTTAGCAATATCAATCACCCATCAAGAAATTAAAGAGGCGACAAAGCCAGAGAAATAATGATATTAAATTATTAAAGCTACAATACCCCCAATAATATCAAAGTCCAAATAAAATACTTAGCTGAATTACATAAGACTCTCTTTATTGCCTAATATAAACAAATATTCTTTATTTTCTTTCCTCATGCCAAGTTAAAGGAAATCCATGATTTGATATATCAAATACGCCAAAACAATAATTCATCTCGTTACAAAACAATAAAATTTAGTCACCAAACTCTTAATGTTACACCCAAGATAAAACTAAGAAACTTAATGGAATAAAATTATAAATTCAACCAGGTGCCCATTCTTACTTTTAGCAATAAAATCCATTCTCTGCAAATTTGTTTCAACACAAGACTTCAAAAATTTGCTAAACTTTCTTGTTAAAACCTCTATGAGATTCTTGTATTAAACCTCCAACCTGAATTGGGTTTTCATCCAATTCCTAATAAATCCCAAGGGTTTCCATCCTCAATTTTCTTGAACGTAAATCTACAAGCTCTTTATCCCTCCAAGAGAAAATAATAAAACCAAGCATGCCCAAATGACTCCCTCATTCCTCATTTTATAATCTTTCCTGGAACTTCCCGAAAAAAATATAATTTCCATCCATTTTAAGAACTGTGGAGAGATAAGGTGGGGTCGTCAAGTGGAGTGATTATGCGAGGAGGGTACGCATGGAGAGATAAGGAGTGGGAGGTATAAGGAGCAATTATGATAGGTGGTTGCACAAAAATAGCTTGGAGGTGTTAATACCTCAGATGATAATGTAACCATGGGGAGGGGGTCCCCCAATTGTGACCCTCATTGGTTAGAAACTCCAGTATAAAAAAGACATTAACGATTAAAAAAATAAAAAAATAATAAAGTGACCTTTAATAAGTTTCCATAATATAAAGTCAATTATTGAAATAGTTGAGGAAGTATTTAATTATTTTTAATGACCCTTTTAAATAATTAAAATTAGTCATCTTATAATTTATTTATTTTTCAACAAATTAATTTTAATCATTTAATTACTTTCGAAGGTCAACAAAAGGGGACATTACATTTGTGTGGTTTCAAAGGCCTTAATTTGGGCTTGGTGATGGGGCTCTCCCCCTCAACCCCTTAAGGGCACTTCACCTAGAGGCTAGAACTCCACGAGGGCGACGTTACCCCTTGACCCCACTAAGGACATTGTACCTAGACCCCCACGAGGAGCATTGCATCTTGACCTCACTCTACCCCTTGATCCTTGCAAGGGGCATTGCCTCTCAACTTCATTGGGGCCTCCAATTCCAAACACCAACTAGTTGCCATCCCCAAATCTAAACTCTTGCTCTCCCATCCTCGAGACCTATCCCCTCATCCTGAGGCCCTATGGATTATAGTTTATTTTGCCCAAAGTTAAACATTTCTACAGGTTATGAATTTTGCTTCAACTGAGATGAATTGGAGCACATACTCCTTTATCCACTCAATTAAGTGTAGCCAATTGGGTGGAAAAGAAGCTAGAATTTGGTCTTCGTGCACTCCAACTTGCATGTCTTGTCACATAAGAAACCTGATTACAATCTTGAGTGTGCTCATTTAGATGATATTGTTGCACAACTAATTGAATTCTTTATAGATGAAGCAACTTTTACATATGACATGGCTAGTGGAAGTGGTAGAGTAGCTGGTTGTGGATCAAATAAATTGAACCAAATGTTGATTTTGATGCTCTCATTAAAGAGCAATATGAAGATCATTGAATATTCATTGTAACTTTTATTGTGTATTGATATTGGAAAAATCACTGAGTTTTATGAGTAGTTTCTTTTTTGCTAATTATGAGGTATATAAATATTTTGTTCATTGGCAATTATCAGTATCACTGTAATTATGAGTAGGTATATTCTATTGTTAATAGAATATAAAATTATAAATTATACATGCATACAAACAAACTCATACTCGTTGTTGTACCAGGACCAGCAACTTAGCATATTTGTTCATAAAACAACTTACTACCAGGACACAAATGATTGTGTGTCATTATGTGTAAATATCAACAAGGAGGTGATATACAAGATGCACATTCCTTACAATAATATTTTAATGGAAGGATCACATTTAAGTATGCACTTAATAGTAACTGGATCCTGCTCCAAAAATCTTCAGTTTTTCTCTTCCTAATTTCAGCCTTTATTTTTCAGAATTCCCTTCGAAAGTTTTATAGACGCATGTAAGGAAATACACCATTTTGTATGGTCATCACAACCAGGAATAGAAGTTTAACTAACCTTTTAAAGCATCTGAATGCCAGCCAAAGTTACTGTTTTGTAGTAAACCCCAAGCTGACCAAATTCATTTTACTGTCATTCTCCTTGATTTCCCATTAACAAGAAAACATCATTTCTAACAGCAAAAAAGAGTAACTTTACACCTTTAATCTCAGAAAGCTTCCTCTATTTTTTTGTTCTTATACAATAAAAACAAATTAATATAATATACAACTGCTTAAAAATGTATCGTATAAGTTTTATGAATTTTCCAGTGAACCTAATACAGCCAAAAAGGTTCAGCACTCCATCTTTACTAGTCTTAAACAACAATGAGAACTTTATGATTTTTGTCTTCTCCAATTCAAGTTATGGATCTGATAGGTGTAATCACCATAACCATAAGGGAGTCAGTATCAACAGAACTGTCCAAAAACTTGTCACTGAGAAGTTTTGAAGCCTTGGAGGTCAAAAAGAAAAGACTAAATGAAAGGAACAAATCTAAATGTTTTCTTTAGCAATAAAATACATTTTTTTTAGTTGGGTTTACAACATGTTAATAACCTGGATTGCAGAGTTCCCCCTTCAACCTCATAGATAATATCTGTAACGATCCAATTATCAGGGTATGGCTTGCCACTAGGTGCAAAGTGATAGCCCACCTGCCAATAATAAAATGAAAAAAAATCATCATATTGCTCACACATAAATATGGATGTTTGACAAAATAATTATCACCTAAAAAATGCATTGCTTCCTACTATTTCACCAAGAAATTTAGTATAGAAAACAATAAATTTCAGGTATTTAAATTTGGCCTCCGAAAAATCAACTACAAGATACATGAGACAAGTAGCAGTCGATTGGCCACTAGATCTTTCTATTGTGATTCAAGTATAGCAGCAATTAAAAAAAATCATTGAGGTTTTTTTTTCTAGATCACAATCTGGGATGCATGGACATCCCTGAGATAGTTGAGGGATGTTATTGAGACCTTTGGCCATAGTAAGAATGTTCAGACATCTGTATGAGTAGGACCTCCTAACGAGATGTTTTAGGGGGCATGCAATGACCAGAGACATCTCCTATCATCCCTGTGTCCTAGAGATGCCATAGGGGATGGGATGCAAGGTTTGTAAGGAGTTGGTGGGGGTCAAGGAGGTGGGAGTGTTGGGGGTGCAAGGTGGCAAGGGGGCTTTGGGGGGCCAGATCTTGAATCATATCCATTGATACATTAAAAATTTAAAAGTCATGGGAGAGACAAAATCAAAGAGGCAGCAGATCAAGATACAAACATGCAGTGCATTCAATCTAAAACAATAGAATCCCAACAGCCAATTTCCGTAGAGTTTGCTGCCCCATAAACCTCACATCAACCAATTGTACGAATTCAGCATATGCATCACCAAAATAGACACTGCATGGATCTAATCCCTAGAAATGTCAAAAATTATGGAACTGAAAGATAATGAACATAAAGAGAGCGAACTGATAATGGAATAGGAGAATCCAATAGAATAGAAGCTAGAAAACTTGGAAGCCAGCTTGATTTTCTAAACATCTGAAATCAAATTTAGAAGAGGTTGTCAAAGAGGATCATCCTTCCAAAGTTACCCTTAGCTATTGTGAATCCTTTTATTGAGGTTGATGGGTATAGGTGCACCCAACAAAGGCCACCTACTATGAAGCATTGACAAGGAAAACTAAATAGAAATGGCCCTCCAGCAGGAAACAATTAGTGCTAGTTGCTTCTCCAAAATATGATACAACAGCCAATCCCATTACTGTATGACTATCAGAGTATCCCATTACTGTATGACTATCAGAGTTGCCATCTACAAGAACCCTTAGATGTGTCCACTTCACTTTTTTCCTCATAAAATTCAAATTCAATTCATCATATATATAGCCTCCTAAAGAGATATGAAATACCTCTACCTTGACCACATTCACATGACCATCTCATTTTTATGGGAGATTTCAACAAAATAAGAACTCCTAAGGAAAGGGTGCAAAAGGATTCAACTCCAACATAACAGATGTTTTAGAAATCTAAAAATATTGATTGATGAGCTATAGATATAGATTTCAAGGAAGGTCTATACACTTTGAAAAACTGTTAAAGGGTAACAAAATCATAGCAAAAAGGCCGCACATAATTCTCATCTCCAGCCAACTGATTACAACTAACTTGTGTAAAAGCATAAATCATGGAATCCACACTGTTAGACTACTCTCCTAGAATGCTCAACAATGACTTGCAAAACTTAAAACAACAAGCCCAATTCTAAATCGATATAATGTGTCTATTTGAGTGAATGGTCACCTAAAGTCACATGCAATGCAATGTACATGTTCATCAAAAACTAGATCATCTAGTGCAGAAATAAAGCAATGGAATAGGAAGGAATTTGGCAAGATTTTTGTCCAAACCAAACAAGAGAAAGAACAACTTGACAAAATACAAAAACATATTCTTAACCAAGGTCTCATAGAGCCTCTGGCTCCTAAAAGACAGAAAAGTGAAAACCATTGCTGATTTGACTGTATCACAGCAGAGGGAGCAAAACTATTGGAGACAACAATCATTACAAGAATTGATTCTCAAGGTGCATCACTACTAACGCACACTCATTTACTCATAACATAAGAGAAAAAAATAACCATCATGCTTTGGAATATAGCATTAGTCAAATCCCCATATACACACAGGCCACCACAGACTTTGCTACAAAATATTTTTAGTTCTCTCTTAAATCTTAAACAACAACAATTAGCAAGTTCAATTATTCCAGTTCTAGGTAGGCCAGAACAATACCTACCTACTTGACCCACCCTACTTGACAACCGTGTTGATAGATTTGTCAAAACCCTTGAAAATCACCATACATAAAGAACACAAAAAGATAAAAAAAAATAAGTCGTAAAAAAAACCAAAACATCTACCCAAAATTATTAAATATTAAAACCTAACACAAGAAACACAAACACAGAACATAAGGGACTAAACAAATTAAAAGAAAGCCCTAAACACCTAAACAAAAAATGGCAGAACAAAAAACAAAAGTAAAACCTACAACAATGATAGAAAAGAACCACCATCAAATCTACATCAATAACAAACACAAGTGATGAAACAACAAACAAGTGGCTTCTTCTTTTAACATTCTTGCTATGGAACAAAAGCTTCTTAGTGATGTTTGCTTTGCAAAAAGAAGGAAACCTACATTCTTATGCAACACGTCCTCTTCTCTAGCAAATGAAACAAAAGATGTACTCGTCAACTTGTTTTCCGAAATGTTCTTTTACCTTCTTCTCGGGCTTAGCTTGTGGTGAAGTAGAAGGAGTGGAATCTCCCCATTTCTTCTTGTGTATCTTGTAAAGTGCCTTTCCTTGCTCATCCCTTGAAGGTTTTTCTTTGTCCTCTTGAAGTAGGGGTCTGCTCCTCTCTTCTTTTCTATATTGCTGCTCTTCCGTTGAGACAATATATAATCATTTTCAGGATTTCATAATACAAAATTAGAGAATTATTTTCCTCTCATGGGATATCCTTGGTTCACACATAGAACATACCTCTTCTTTGAGCATTCCCCAATTTCCATGCTCCTGTATCCAAGGCTCTCACATGATGGTCTTTCCTTCACCGTAATGGGTTGTGTAACCATTTTAATTTGTCTCCTTTCGGACAACTCAGATGAGAATAATATGTGAGGTAAAACCTCTCTTCAAATTACAAGGGAAAGCTCCCTAAGATCTAAACTAACCTAGACACTAAGGTATAGACAAAATAAACAGATATTCACACAATATAGTGTTTCTCTTGGGGAAGGTTTGCATGAAAGAAACAACTAACTAGTTTCCTGCCTTTTTTGCCTTGGCAGACTGATAATACTTTGTCTCCAACGAAGTATTTTAGATATTAAGAATGAAAACAACTAATCCAAGCACAAAAGACAACACCTTCCTATCACCTAAGATAGAGATCAACAATTCAATCCAAACAAGATGTCTAAGGGAATGAATGAATGCTTTTAATAACGTCCGCGAGGCCAAACAGCCTATGGGACCCACAGGTAGCCAGCAAAGAAGAGTATGCAAAGACCAAAGAGCAATCTGCTAAACCTACTTTTCCTTTTCCTTCTGCATCTTGGATCTTAAACTATGTAACTTGATCAAGAAATCTGCGACTCTTGTTATCTTTTCTTCTTCGAATAAACTGCTCAAGGTGTTTACATTTAGCGTGTCAATGTGGTGGATCTAGATAACACTGTAAGCTGGGCATTCCACGATATAGTGCCATTCTGTCTCCACAACCCCTTGGGTGCAATATCTACATTTTCTATCTGCCCACTCCTCTTTAGATATAATCCATCTTCTGGTTTTACACCTGAATTGATGTGAACTAGTTCTTCTGATTTGAGCAATTAACATTTTGCTTTCCATTTTATATCCATTCCTATGTAATTCTTTTGTGTATGGTCATGTGTGGGATTGAAATGTCTGATATAATATTAACAATTGTAACAGTGACACATTATTCCAAGGGCCAAATAGCTAAGCTGCATGCAAAGTGTTGATGTATGTTTTGTGACACTCGCCAACACAAAATAAAATATTCTATCCTCTTGAACAAGAAAACCTCAAATGCTAAACAATGTGGTCAAATAAGGCAACCCCAAGGCTTAAAATGCGAACAATGCGACTTTGTGATGGATAGACTTAGTGAATGATGTGATTTTGCTGTTTACACAAAGGGACTTACACTTAGTTGGAACTTGGATAGTAGATTGACTCAAACTTCAAACAAAAGACAAAGGGATGAAGGGTTAGGGAATCTAATCTAAGAACCTAAGTGTTATCCTCATTTTTGTTTTCAAAAATGAAGGACCATTACATAAAAAATTTGTCAAAAAATGAAAATTTTACTCTACGGCATGCTTCCCGAGGCAGAATTTTTCTTCGCCCTTGGACTGGTTTAATCCTCAATCCATCCTCGAACCACGTTTCAATTTTCATCGCATTCTGGGTTCGTTTTCTATGTCTTTCCTTCAATTTTGGGTTTTTTCTCCCTAACTATAGGTGGGAAATTTTCCTTGAATTGCAAGTTTTAATGATTTTCTTTGTTTTAGTCTTTGTAGGGAAATTTTTGGCTAATTACAAGTGCACTTTATTGAAAAAAAAACTTGTAACTTACTTTTTATTTCCCCCTTGATGCTTTTTGGCTTTTTAGTCATAATAGGGATTTTTTTGATAAGTTACAAGTTAATTTTAATTTACATATTTAAAGGTCACTTGTAATTCTTTTGTAAAATCCCTATTTTAGTGTCTTTTGCTTGTAATGGGGATTTTATTCCCCTATTGCATGTGTTGAGTTATTAAAACTTGTTGTAGGGATTTTATTTTCCCTTTACAAGTTATTTATAACTTGCATATCTCTCTCCAAAACCTGATTTTGCTTAGAAATGGAATAAAGTGACATTTTAAACTTGTTATTGCGTCCAAAAAATCCAATTTTCTCCATAAAGTGTAAATAGAGGAATTTTAAACTTGCCATTTACTCCCTAAAACCTGATTTTGCCTTGTTGAGGGAAAAGTAACATTTTAACCTTGTAATATGGGAATTAAAACCCGATTTTCACTATTACATGTAAAATGAAACTTGCATTTCTTTTCCAAAAACCCGACCAGCTAAGGAAGGTGATTTTGTTGGAGATTTGAAGCAATTTTTATGGAGATTTTTTGGGAGATAGAAGGCATTTTGGATTCCTCCCTATTTTGATGCATTTGCAAACACATTTCACGCCATTTGGGGTTTTATGATTGCTGGTTTTTTGGATCTAAAACAGCAAACAAGTGTTTGCCAAATCCCATGTTTTGGTGAATCCAAACTCCAGGAATCTTCCATCTCCTAAATAGTTTTGTCTTCCTTCACCTAGGCATTGAAGTTGGAGGAAGATTTGACCGGTTCTTGTGCCATTAAATTTGCATTTGGTGCCACGTTTTGCTACCAATGGCGTTTTGGTAAAAACGTGGCTAGGGTTTTGGAATGCGGTTAGTCTCTATATAAGAGTTTTCTTCCCTTCTTTCAAAGATTGATCATCTTTTGAAGAGGCATTTCAGATTGAAACAAGGTATGATTTATTTTCTTTTCTTGTTTCATTTTCTTGTTTTCTTGTCTTCTTGTTTTTTCCTTTCTAGTTGTAAATTTGTGTATATGTTTATTTTGCCCCAAAAATCGGTTTTGTGAAAGAGATTTTCCCCTTTGCAAAGCAATTTGTGAATTGCATTGTTCTTCCCCATTTTCCCTCTTTACTTGTATTCGGGATTTTAAATCCCGATTACAAGTTGGATGAAAATAATTGATCTTCCCTTATGGTTATAAGAATTTAACCATCTTCTAGTGAAATTCCAAGTTGCAAAGATGAAAAATACCCATCCTTCCAAATTCGGGTTTTTAGAACCGGATTGCATGTCCAAAGTTCTTCCCATTTTCTTGCAAATGACATTCCCAAAACCTTCCTATTTTTATCCATCCATATTGCTTATATCCGTACTTTCCATTCACGTCATTTCCCACAAGTCTAAATCTCATTTTTCACTCATTTCTTCATTTTCCGTTTTACAAGTATACTTGCATTCAGGTTTTAAAAATCCGATTGCATGTTCATTCTTCCCAACTTGTATACTTGTAAAACTTTCCCCAAGATCCGAAATTGGTCAAAGTCAAATTTTCATCATTCCCATTTATTTCCCATCTTTCTCTCACAAAGTCGTGAAGTGCAAGGGTTCTTCCAAACTGAAGAAGGAAAAATGTTAGTTGCAGTTGATTATGATGTTGCCTTAACACTTTTAAGTCTTCATCGCAGTATACCGGGTTATCCTTCAATGTCAGATTTACCATCCTCTCCTATTCCGAAAAAGATGAAGTATAAATATGACAAGTACCAGAATGAAGTTTCACCTTCGCAACTTTCCTCTCCTTTGGATCACATAAAAGACACGGAGATGGGGCATGTGGACATGTCAGAATTTGTCAAGAGAGTCGACGATCCGTAGGATAGTAATATGTAGCGGCTATCGGACAGCCACATCCATCACGCATCCTCTTTTCCAGTGGCTGCCCTAGAACCTGAATTTGTTCTCACTTGTGCCCATCGCTTTGACAAGGAGACAAGAACCATTAAAAATGATGATGGTGAGGCAACAATCTGCCTTGATGCAGATACAATTGAGAAAGTCTTCAGAATACCACTAGCACCTGTTTATCTGAAAATTTCAAAAGATAGTGCAGTTGAGTACTATGTCAAGAGGGAAAAGGACTGCAAACGTCATATTAACAGGTGGATTCATGAGCAACGAGCCGCCTTCTCAAGGTGGGCTAAGTTGAACCACTGTGACTTTAAGTGGGAAATTGGAGACATCATAACTCTCCTCAGCAGGATGATGGGTCTCGAACACTCTAATGTTTTTGAACCCTAGATGTATCAGTTTACCATGTTCATAAGGCAATCCTATCATATATAATGGGGAGAGATTATCAGTGATGCTTTGTGCAAGCAACTTGCAGCAGTTTCTACCACCATGACTTTCTACATGAATTCATACTTAGTGTATTTGGCAGCGTCACTTAGACATTTCCCTGGTCTTTCTACCAAGGGTGATCGCTCGCTTATACTTGTGTGGGAATATTATGATCAGCTACCTTTGAGACCCAACAAATTACATTTCAAAAGAGTTCAAGATGCATTCTTTGGTTACTTCATGTGCCAGTTTGACAAGACTCTAAAGAACAAAAGGGTGTCAGATGAAGCATGGGAAAGAGTCAATGAGTATGGGTGCTTGTTTCTTCAATTCCCAACTTTCACTTATGTGAGGTTCGGATGCTACAATGGGCAACCATACATGCTCCCTAGATACCCGACTGATAAGATCATTCTTATGGAGTTGGAAAGACAAATCATGGCTGTGCACGCTCATCAATCTGTCAGACATAAGGTCGGAATGGGGATCTCTACAACAAACTAATTGAAAATTGGTCGATATTCTCTTGTCACATCCGTCAAAGCCAAAGCTATGGAGACTGAGATGCAAGAGATTAAACTCTAAAAGGTTTAAGTCTAGGGCAGATTTTGATTACCGGGGTATTAAGGAAAAGATCAAAAAGTCCTTCGTGCACGTGCAGATTTTCTTATACCTTTAGCCACCACATTGTCAAGCTAGAGGAAACCTCAACTTGGTGTGTGCTTATTGCTCTTTCTGATAAAATAAATACATGAATCAATAATTTAAGTATAAAGTGACCTTTTTGGAGCCCAAAAGTGAATTAAAAATTAAAAGGGGTCACTTAATGAGAAATAAAGTAAAAGTTTCTTGAAAGTTTGGAAGAGTGTAATGTCCCTACTAGTTAGGGATAAAGTTCCTACAAAATAGATTTGTTAGAATACCACAGACATATAAATATATAACTGATTTGAATTGCAATCTAACTTTGAAATACTTAATTAACATAATCATAATTTTTATCTAATAAAAAGGATACGAATGCCATACGAAAGTATGTCCTTAGGCGGCCGTGAAGCTTGCCTTCTTGGAACCCATCTTGGTTCCAAGCCATCCAAGAAATCGAAGGTTAATTCGATTCCTGTCTTGGATGTAACGTCTTACATCCAAGCCATCCAAGGAAGACCCTTGTCAATTTCTCGCCTTGGATGATGCATCCCATCATCCAAGTCCTCAGAGGGGACCGGCCAGATCCATCTCTTCTTAGTTGAATTTAGTCAACCAAGCCATACATATGCATATAGATGTTCAGTATATACTATCCTAGGGATTATCATAACCCCCCCTTAGACTAAGAGAGTTTCCTCCCTATAGCCTCCCTCATGTGATTTCATTCATAATACATTCCTTTGCATTTTCATTTACTATTTCCTATTTCATAATCCACATGTACATAGTCTTGTATTCATTACCTATATTCATAAAATGTTCATTAACCATTACTCATATGTATTCCTTTAACATACATTCCTATTATCCTGATATGTATTTTTCCTATCATCCTTTACTAGTTACGAATCATTCATTATATATGCTTACAGCACGTCCTTCATTCCTATATATATATATATATATATAATGTCACTATCTATCTTTATGCGTTTGTATTTATTAATGTATATATATTAATTATTCCTATTAATATATGTACTAATCCATTGCCTATCTTTATATCTTTATATTCATTAATACATACTATTCCTATTAATGACCAAAACCATTAATACATACTATTCCTATTTTTTAATATATTAATGCAAAAACCATTAATTATACCAAATCCCTTACCTATATTTAATGACCAGTGAATTAATTAATACATATATTTATATGCACTAGACCTCAATTAACACCCCTTATTAATTAATGTTACACATTACCCTTTGAGTATTACCCATTAACTGGTATTAATGACGTTACATCTTAACTGCTGTCCACCCCTTAACTAATCTGATTATTTAATACCAGCAACCATCTATTACTTACCTTACGTCTCCGTAGAAGACCTTCTTTCTTTTTCCCCTTAGACGACTTGGTTCGATCCTTATAGATAGGATAGTGTGGAGACATGTCTCCCGTAGGAACATGTCTCTACGTAGAGAACATGTCTCCCGTAGGGACATGTCTCTACGTAGAGAACATGTTTCTACGTGAGACATGTCTCTTGACCGATAATTAACTAATCGGTATATTAGCCTATGCTGTTTAATCGATACTCATTATCGGTTCATGTTATAATTAAAACCCAAGTCGATACACCTAATAAATTCATATAATAGTCAATGCAATAATCGGTATTAAATATCATTTACCATATTATTATTGATACTTATTATAGATGCATAATATGATATCGATATTTATTATCGATGCTTACCAATGTGACTGTTGATATCCAATATCGATGCATGGTATAATTAGTATCACATTAAGATTAATGTTTAACAGCATTATTAATATCAACAGTATGAACAGCATGGTTAATGATTGTTATATCAACCTCAGTCATGTGTTGTGATAAACATAATTGTTAGCAGTATACCGAAGAAGGATAGTAATCAAATGCTCAAGGCCGATAGGCCACTTATGCATTTGATTTCATCGATAGGAATAATCCGTTCAAGGCTTCAATTCATTAACACTAATATTTTACTATTAAATAAACATTAACATTAATATTTCCTTTCTTAATACATTTTTAATAATTGATTTTGTATATCCCTTAATTTTCTTTAGTTTATATATACTATTATCCTTATGGGGATATTTTATAATACTTACATCGATGTTCGGTAATGGCACGGTTTTGTCATATCAAGGAATATCGGAAGAGTTGGCTTTCAATATTATCAATCTATAATACAAGGAGCTTTCTCCTAGTTATTTAGCATTTGGATAGGGTTGTCACAAAGAATTTGCAATATAAGGATTCGTTGTAATATTAATTTATCTTTATTTGAATATTTCAAGAATGTTAAATTAGTAATAAAACATTAATAATATTTTAAACGATTATTTATTGGTAACTATATTTATAATAATAATTGTTTTATTTAGGATATATATATATACATAACGATCAAGGATGGGTCATGACAAAGAGATATAAAAATGAATTGCTCTGATCATCATCCTAAATCTTCAGTATCATGTTGGTGTGATCAAAGTTCAATTCCGATGTCATTTCAGTGATTTCCACAACTTGAGTAAAAAGATTTAAATGTTCATTGAAGTTTATAAAGTTATATTTTTATAAGTGACTACTGAAGTGAAATATCTTTTAAAAAAGTGAAAGTATTTCAAAAGTGGAAACTCTTATTAGGAGTAGAATTACGTTCATTGTCTGCCAACATCTCCATCTTGGTCATATATATACATATAAAGTAATGCAGGACTAAATATTTTTTCAACATCAATGTATCTTCTCTTCAAAAGGCCTACAAAGCATCTTCAAGAGTTGGAAAACAGTACAAAATAAAGACTTATACTATGTTGCAAAATTGATAATGTGTAATAAAAACCTCTGTTTTAAGATCAATTCCGTATATGCAAAAGATATTTTTTATTGGAGGCCTATCCCATGGAGTAAGTGAATTTAACACAGGATCGTTGTGATAAAACCTGCCAAAAACAAATAAATAAGCTATATATCAAAATATGCAGGTACGTTAAAATATTCAAAGTTTAAACGAAGACTATGCTTTGTAATTGAAGAAAGAAAAGAAAAAGCATTTTAGTAAATATACAATCATAAAATTTAGGCCATCTCCCTCAACCCAACTGCCATTGAGGTTAGTGATTAATGACCTACTATTACACGCCATTGATTGATGATCATTGAATTGTAATTCTCTATATAACACCAGTTACATCCATCTGGTGTCATTAACCATATTACATACATGGTATGACTGATGTTATGTCTATGAACACTTTAAATATTGGCCAAAAAAACTGATTATATTCCTATCACTACATAAAAAATTCATAAACATGTAAGTTTTACCAAGGAAAGAATGGAAGGATGATCACAATGTATTATCTCCCAACAAAAGACACATCATATGGACAATCTTTTATTTCAATCTTTCTATGACCCATAAATATGTCAATGTAGAAGCTCATTGTTTCACGAGACCTATCAACCTATCCACTATCCAGATATCAAGCAAATGGTCAAGCACAAGGTATAAGAAGTCATAAGCATGTGTTGATTTTTTTTTCTCTATCATAACCTTCATTGTTGCATGGGGATTATTTTTAAGATAAAATAAAAGAAAACAATAGAATAAAATTGAAAAAACTTTATTTATAGTAAATATAGAATGATCATAAATCATTACTATAACTTCTTGAAGAGAATCAGAGATTAATACAATAATGAAATTAATCTCCTCTCCCTTAACCTAACCATCGTTGAAGTAGGTGATCAACGACCTGCTAGTGTGTTCCATTGGTTGGTGGCCATTGAAGGGCCATTATCTACATAACACTGGTTACATCTATCAGGCATCACTAACCGTTACATGCCACCTTGACAGTGTTATTTAGGTTTGACAACACCTGTGTTTGCCTCTCCTCCATTTAGAAATAATGGTTCCAGAAGAAAAATAATTTCTGAGCATTGTTTGTTATGAAAGGGCCATTTAAAATCACATTTTTGTCTCTCGACTCTTTCTCTTCTCCACAGGTTGGTTTGCCCTTGTCTCTCAAAGGATCAATCTCAAAGTTTGATATTAACCTTTAAATTCAAGGACCCATTGACCAAATCCCAGGGAATATGCAAAGGAAGGCACTCTAAATTGTGGTAATCTAGATGGGCTACATTCAGAAAATGACACATATGAAAAGTAATGTGACTGGAAAAGAAAACTCGATAACCTGTGTCATCTATACATGGCATACCCTTGAGAGAGATGTATAGTTGTCTATCTTCAACTAGATGTATTTTATGATCTCTCTTGTTGATTGCCAAATCAAAGAGAGCATAAAGGAATTAGGAATATAAATAATCATTTTATAAGAGTGGACAAGTACAAAAACTGTATATTTTCCAAACATTCATCTTCCTTATTGGCTGTTGATGAACAAGGAATAAGAAGTGTCACCAACAATGTGTCTCATTAGGTAGTATTGTCAGGGTCTGACATACTGACAGTGTGGTTCATAGAACTCTTGCAAGAGGCACAAATCCATCTTTACAAAAACATTTGTGGGAGCTACGAAGTGTACTGAATTTGATAGCTGTGAATGCTACAAAACAGAGAGCTGCAAATATGCCTTGGAACACTAGTAACCTAACCCTATGGTACTGGCTGTGCAAAATTCAAATCTGCAGTGTTTATCCTATGAGGTGCTAAATTTGCAGATCACAGGGCTGTGAACTGCCAATTTGCAGAGGGCGCAGATTTACAAATGGTGTAAATCTAGTATGTTTGAAGCTGAATATAGAGAACCCAACTAGATCACACATGGTGTTTGACTCTGAAATCACTTTTTCAAATCAGAACAACAAAGATACATCGTACAGAGAGCAATTATATCAAATTATGCCCAGATCTCCATTACATTTGTAATGGTGTTCATCAACTAAACCAGATAACTGTCAATCACCTAGTAATTTTCAAGGAACTCATAACTACTAATTTATTAACAACCAACTAGATCATAAAGATCATGACCAAGTAGAATATGACCATTACATCTATTCTGATAACTATGATGGATGTAGGGGAAAAAATTAACAGCTTGGAAAAAAGAAATGAGACACAAATAGAGAATAAAAGAGTTATAATTCATATGCATATGCCAGTGGATGCAACAGGAAAACCACTGATGGTAAGGATGAACACAACAAACAATAAACACGGAGCTATGATGGATAAGAAATAGATGTTGGATGCTAGTCAAAACTGATAATATGCACATCTTTATTCTCAAATTCCTTGTATGTTATTGTTACATATTTATTAATATTTATAGTTGTGTATATAATATACTCACTTGTGAAGTTGATGAAGAACAGTTTTGCTATTTGGATCAATATCACCGATCTCATTAAAAAGTGTACCATCTGCCACCTCACGTGCAGAAAAGGATTGTTGCAAAGGAATGCCACACTCAAAAGATGAAGTTGCAGCCTCGGCTTCTTTTGAAATTCCAGGGTATGCAGCATCTGCATGTGAAATTTTGTAGACAAAAAGAGGAATGAACAAATTTAACTCAAGGATTAGTAATGCAATCTTTCCTTAACTTCATATGTAAAAATTTACAAGTCACCTGGTGAAACTGGAATTTCAATGTTTACAAGGTCCACAGGCCACCCAGAGAAATTTGATGTGTATTCCTTCTCATCGCAATGGACATTATAGCCTTCTCTCTTTATTCCATCAAAAAAACTCTTCCAATATATGTGATCTCTACGACAGTGTTCTGAGAAGGGCAACATCCATAGCGATGATCCAAATGAATTGCACATCAGGCGGGATGTTCCCTGTTTAATCACAACAAAAGAATTAGGGAACCTACCAAAAAAAATGAATATCTGTAAGTTGTAACATATAGAGCCATGAAGGTTGTTTCCACAGACTCCAGAGCTTATAGGTTCAATTATTCAACATTTCCTTCTAGATTAGTACTATTTCAAAATCATGAGCAAAGATAAAGGGCCTAAACAATCAATTACCGAACTGAATTCCTCAGAAAAGAAAATCTCATTTTTTCTTTGAATCCTGTTCCATTGTATTTGACATCTATGATAAAGGAGGACTTGTCAATTTTGGATCCTACATTATTCTAGTCATATTTAGCATGATAATTTTGAATTGAAATTTGTGAATACCCTCAAAGATTGATTTTGCTTTGTCCAAACTTATAAAAGTTGTACTGAAAAACCATCTGATAAAGGTATTCTTCTTCACTTGACGCTTCAGGAAGAACAAACTGTTTAAAATTTTTAGGATGCAATTTGGAAAATTGTGAATTTCCTCAAAGATTGATTTAGCTTTGTCTGAACCTATGGAAATTGTAAAGTAAAACTATCTGATATAGGCATTTTCCTTCACACGATGCTTAAAGAGGAACAAACTACTAAAACTTTTAAGATGCAGCTTGCAAAAAAGGTTTCCACAAAAGTGCACGCATATGAGTGCAAATGCATGCATACATACACTATGTTTACCAGAAAATATCAAAGGACTTTCATGGTGAAACCTCATTTGACACAATACACATTCTCTTTAAGATTCATGATCCAGAATTCTTATCAAATTATGGAAATTGCAACAGCTAAAAGCATATCGCATAACAGTTGACCAAATGCATAACAACGAAAAGATTTATTTGGACATAAGATCTTCTAATAAGAGTATGGTCTTTTCTCTTCAAAAGTTTAAATTTTATCTTAATTTCAGTTCATTGTTTGCAAATTTGCACTATCATATTTCCTGTCTTCAAACTGTACCATATTTTATTCCATTTGTCACAAAAGCCTATGAGTTCATCTGTTGAGATGGAGTCTAGCATATAGACTTTACCTATTAGCATCAACTTTACATTGAAAAAAGATCTTACATGTATAATACTAGATATGAGTATTTAACTCTCAATAAGCACAGTTTAAAGATAGGATCAACTTAGGTCCCAATTATGGTAATTCAATCTCTATTACAAAAAAAACCCTTTAAACTCTAAAAGCAAAAGGAGACCGACATACAAAGGCCAATTTTTACAAAAAAAGCTTCAATGAAGAAGCAGAACATTACTAGTAGCAGCAAGAAAAACTACTAAAGAGATAATTACATGAAATAACAAAAATTAAAAATCAAGTCTTTATATAGACTAACACAAGTAAAACAGACTTATAATCCTCAAATTGTTAATATAGATTGCTATTAAGAGTGCTGCCAGTGGACTTCTCTTCCATCCCATTATGGGTGCTACTGATTTTCGTTACAGAAAACAGGCAAGTTCCCTGTGTCTTCTTCTTTCTTCTGTAGTTTGATGCAGATGGATCCATTGTGGCTGGTTGACGATTGAAATACTCTTTGGGATATTATTCCTATTCACACATAGGTCTGCATAGTAAACTGATAAGAAAAAGCAATTTGATGCTTATTCGTGGCTCTTTCCAATCCTTTCACTGCATTGGTTCAGCAAGGAATCTTTGATTCTTTCCTCTGTTAGGAATCACCTTACCTCTTGTCTGTTGAGAAGGTGTTGGCAGTTGACTATTAGCAGGTTGAGGCATTCCATCTATTGCTCTGTACTGTTCTGTAAATAATTCAATTCTCTTTTTGCCACTGTATGTGGTTATCATAAGAGAGATGCATTACTGGAGGAGGGCTATGTCTAGTCCTTTTTCTTTCATCTATTGAACTAGGCCATAGAAATTGTGAATTATATTAGTAGACAAGATTATCATTGAGGAGTTCGAAGGATTTTCTTTCGAGTTTTGCTCTATTCTGGGAATTCTGCAACGAATAGGTTTGAAAGGTGTGGCCAAATGAAGACTGCAATAATTATTGAACCGATTAACAAGATTCAAAACTATTAAAGTAATATTGTAATATTAGTGGCTCGTTAATGGGCCTAAAAGGGTTGATCCTTTGCATAACGAAGTAAGGGAACCAAAATGAACACCACCTGAATGTGATTGGATTAAGGTGAATTTTGATGGTGCAGCAAAAGGAAACCTAGGTCCCTCGGGAGAAGGTTGTGTGGCAAAAGACCACAACGAAAATATCATAGCATGCTGCAGTCAAAGATTAAGATGGGGTTCCAATAACCGAGCAGAAGCATATGCAGCTCTCCTTGCTGTTAGTATGGCAAGAAAACTGAAGTTAAATAACCTCCATCTTGAAGGGGACTCACAGATTATGGTTAGAGCAATCTCGAAAGGGCAGGCAGATAATTGGAAATTAGATAGGATCATTCAAAGTATTTAGAGCCTATCATTTGGTTTCAATAAGTTTAAGATTTTGCATGTACTTCGGGAGTGTAACACTGAAGCTGACAGGTATGCCAACATGGCTCTTACACTCCAGGTTGGTGAAACCAAGTGGTCTGACGAGGTAGGTGAGTTGGTGGAGCCCGAAGCCGTGCAAATATAATTCAAACTGGTTTGGATATTATTATCCATTATGGTTGATGAGGCCAATACAAATGGCCTTACAGGCATTAATTGAAATCGATCGCTCAAGTATGGCATTGGCATTAATTGCTCCTAAAGCTTGGCGGCCTTGTTATCATTGGCGAGTTGAAATTACACTTGAAGCATGTGAACGGTCTTGGAAAGGATTCCCAGGTTGGTTAATGGATTGTTGCAGGCATGGATCGATTGTGCTGGAAGCATGAGAAAGGACAACTATTTTAAATAAGATTTGCGAGACTGATGAACGAGATCTTCTTGCTAGAAGTTCATGGGGAATGAGTTTTTTGACGTGGGAAATGATAGGTTGCTATTTAACAACAGCCACATCGTACGCATAGAATGCAGAGTTGGTGTGCGAATTTCCAACGACAGTATTTTTTTGGCCAATGACAGGTTGGCGTAGATTTATTACTAAGGTGGATGGCTAAGTGTTGTTTATGAGAAGAAGTGCCAAACACAGCAGAATTTGGCATTTGCATAGAAGTTATTTGAAGTTGGTGTGAAAGGCAGGTGACACAATGCAAGCAAATTTCTCCTTGCAGACTATCAAGCCCATGATGGCTTTTTGGGGAAGGATCACTGATGAATGCCTTACCCATGTCTTCCAAATATCGGAGACAACCTTCATATGCAGGGTGAAAATCGTCTTAGGGGAGAAATACCTGAAGGCAGAGTATTGATATCGAACAAACATCGATATCGCTTCTTTGTTCTTGGCTTGGTGCTTAGAATTTGAGCCCAGTGAAACAATCCTTTGGCTCATATACAGCTGCGTGGAGGACTGATGTTGGGGTTTGGCGAGCCTAATTAGAATGGCTTGAGAGGGGCAAGGATTTGTATGTCCAGGGGGAGACTGGTTACATGTGGGTAAGTTTAACCCTCCCCTCCGTCCTTTTCTCCTATGGAGTGCAAATGGAAACAAGGAAGTGAGGAGAGCTTTGGTCCAAATTGGGCTGCAAGGAATAAAAGACTTCTCAAGGCCTAGGAGGCACAAATGGTTAGAGAAGAAGTTGCAAAGTGGATGCCGAGAGCCAAAGTCCAGGAGCGTGTGGAGGAGAACACTCCTCCCAAAAGGAAGCGTGGCAGAACGATTGGGTCTTTTAGCTCGAAGTGGCGTCATCTTTTGCAAGGTAGCTCATCCTCGACAACGTAGATACAGAGTGCAGGTGCAAGTGGCCTGATGGAAACAAAGGATGCAAAGGTTCGCGGGAAAAGCATAGTGGAGCAGGAATAGTGCTCCCATTTTATAAGTATTGTAAATTTTATTATTAGAAGATATAGAATGACATAGAGCCCATTTTGTATGTATACTGTACACAATATGAAGAATTGGGCTAGTTGAATAGATAGGAGGTGGCTTTGTGAAACTTGTTTTTCAAACTTGAATCATATGATGTAAATATTTTTTGCTTATCAATATTAAGAAACAATTACCGATCAGAAAAAAAAATTGTAATATTAGTTTATTATTGTCAATTAAGTTGATAGGATAGACTTTAGGATTATTCCTTTATTCTTTTTAGATAAGTTCGTATCCCTCTACTTTCTTGGTTGTCGATCTTATCCTTAGCAGATAGATCTTTGTATCTCTTATTTGAGGAGCCTTTAGCTCCTTAGCAAATATCAAATATCTTGGTAATCATTCTGAGTGTTATTACTTTTCATAATATGGTATCAAAGCTCAGGTTTTGTAAAATATCAGGATCAGTGAAGGCGTGGATTCTATTGATTGTTGTAGTGACCAATTGCATGCATGTGACACAAAAAAATGTGCCAATAAGACATCATATGAGTCGGCCAAGGGAAATCGCAGATTTATTTCACTTAAGTTTTTGGATTATTTTTGGATCATGGGCTTTTTTTGGGGGGTGACATCATGTCATTTTCATCATCATCAAAGATTTTTTGTTTCACACTTCTTCCTTCAAGTGTGTTTGCCTCAAATCATCTACACCACTCTAAATTAACCACCATTAATTGTAAAGTCTCTTGGACCTCAAACATAATCTCTAACAAAATGAAGCAGCTCGCATATCTAGTATCGACGAGATTGAGAAATTCCTTCCTCAAAAATATCTTGAACAAAGCAAGTGAAGAGTGATGGTTGCAAAAAGCTATATGTATATCTCTAACCTCTAAGACCACTACCTTCATCCAATATATCTTCCCAATGTCCTTCAAGGTATCGTTCAATGCATGAACACAACATGGGGTCCAAAAAATGTGCTTGTAAGTGTCCTCCACCATCAAGACAACTTACACCATAGTTGAACTACTTGCCAAAAACAAAATCTCACCAAGGCCCGAAAAAAAAATCTCGGCAACTTAAAAATTTGCTTGAATTTAATTAGAAATGCAATTTTTTAGCAAAATTCAATGAGGAGATGCATCCAATGAATCAATAAATGAGTACACAAAAGAAACAAGATGAGTCTAGATATATTTGATTGATTTAAATGCAATTGGGTACAAAATGGCATCCTCATGTGGAATGTCGATGGCTAATAGTCTAAAACAAAATGAAAATAACAAATTGTTTTTGTAAAATTAAATATAAATACTACATCAAAACATTTTACATCTTCCTCTTCCCAGCTCTAGAGAAAACTATGGGAGAGGTAGAACTAGAAGACCTAGTCCTAGAAGTCCATTGTGGCTCCTCCACCTCGCCAAAACACAGGTCTGGCGGTGTGAGAGAGAGAGGTTGAGAGATAGGTCTAGATCTTGGGGGAGAGAGGAGAGAGTGAGATAGAGAGTGATAGAGAGAGGAGATAGAGGAAGAGTTATAGGGAGATGGATAGGTCTAGAATTTAGGGAAGATAAAATGAGTGACATAGAGAGAGCAAGAGAATGCTGATAGGAGCTTATTGATTATTGAGATTAGACTAATTCTGAAAATTTATAACATCCTCTAAAACCTAGAATTTGCATAATAACTCCTAGAGATCTGAAACCAATTTCAAACATCCTACCAATATATACATGAAATATAACTTAAAGTCAAAGAAAAAAGACTTATACTTAAATGTTATATTTCATGTATATATTTTGATGAAGAGAATGAGATTGACTTGAAGAAAAAAAAATTACATAATTTTTTGATGTGTCTGGGCCTCTTTTCTTTTTATGCAACCGAGATTTCACTAGAGACTTGACAAGTTTTTGTGAAAAACATGCCAAAAAATCGGCGAATTTTTCAATTAATGGCAAGTTTACTCTCCATGCCAAAAATCTCGCAAGTTTTTTGCAACTCGGCAAGTAGTCCATCTATGACTTACACATATAGGTTGAAAAGGTCACTACCTGCACAACATTAGAGGCTCCAACCTCTTCTATGGCATCTTTCAAACTTTAAAATTGGAAGTTTGCATCCATCCTCTTCCTTGAACAATCAATAGCTCTAAGAAATAAAGAGTCAATTGAACTTGTGACAATAACATTGACGAGTGCCCAATGTTTGATATCAATCCGCCCATCCATGATGATGGAGCATCCATCCATAATCCAAGTTTGTCTCATCTCTTTTATCAACACATTCACCTTGGAATATTCTTTATCAAGGAGAGTGGTGCATTGCTTATGCTCACTAGGTGGGACAAATGAGGGACCAACAACTATTGCATCATGAATATTTATTTAAAATAGGGTGAATGTGCCACATGTACTGGTATGACATGAGCATAAAAAAACTTAACATAGAAGACTCACCCACATCTAGTGATTGTATGTTAAACATATCTACAACACTTGTAGTTCTCTTCTTTCCTCCCATTGAAGTAGAACCCTTTCCCCCTTGAATTTCAACATCCAAGGATCCTATAGGCAATGACACATTAGGGTGGAATTCCCTTCTTTCTTGTCTCCCCCTCAATATCCAATCTAGTTTGTCTAAGTGTTCTCAAGTTGAGTTATAATTCCACAATCTTTCACTCCTTGACCACCTATCTACAAAAATGTAATGTCCCCTTTCGGGGTTTACCACAATTTAGACCTAAGACAACAATTCCAACTTAAGGTGAGAATTATAATACATTTATAAATATTATTTTATCAATTCTGAAGACATTTCACTATAATATTAAACTTAAGATTCCAAAACTAGTTTGGAAGATAGAACTTATGTTGATAGCTTCCTCTGATTTGTATGCTTGAAATATATGCCTCAATGTTATAAATTGTTGCTGCTCAACTAAGCCTTCCGATAAGAGTAATAGATTATTCACAGCTATAGTTCTCTCTTTCAACTTGATCTTCAAATGCTATGAAATGACTAAAGTCTGCCACACAATTCTCTTCAAATTGATGTTCTTTATATCACCTTTGAAACTGCTATAGATTTGGTCATGTTGATGTGTGTTTTATGCACATGCAAGCATCAGAATAAAATGCCAAAGTACTTTACCCTCTCTTGAACAAAATCACCTCAGATGCTAAGGGTAAGATCAACTAAAATGATTCCAAGGTTTCTTTAATCAGGTCTTGACGAGTGGGTAACTCAATGGTCGATGTGAATTGTTCTTTTCACTTGGGGACTTACACAATTGTTTGAATCCACTTTGTTTATCGTGAATATGGAATGGGTACGCTGATAACTTAGGATTTGGCAATGAAGCTATTGACTAAATTCTAAAAAGACTTTCTAAAAAAAGGGGAAAAGGGAAAAGCGATAGGAAATCTATTATGAGCCTAGAATGCAAAAAGTGGTGAACAAATTTGGTGGAATCAAACTAGGCAAGGTCTCACCATCAAGTCAAACAGATTTGGAGACAAGCTTAGTGCAATCATCTAAGGTGTACTTCATAGATTTTCAAATTACTACCATTAACATTGATACCATCCAAGTTGATGCATAACAATGGACGTATAATAATTGAAGTTAAGTTTGCATAAACTTCCAGTTGACCATGCATGGCGCACTTCCAATTAGCAAGAGGCTAGTGGTATGGATAAATGGATTCCACACAAATACATTCAACATTCTTTCATTCAATCTAACAAACTTGAAAACAAATTCTAATCTAACTTAGAGGAATTGAGAACCTTGAATGCAAGACAACACTTAAACAAAAATCACCATCAAAGTTGAACAATGATTTATATTCAAATCTACAGCATCTACCAACAATTCTAAAAATTCTCTCCCTTACAAATGAGAGACAATGAGGTATATATAGAGTCTCATACAAAATGGATGGCCAAGATTCAATCAAAATCAAGGGCTAAGATCATGCCAACAAAGCCCTAGAGTTGCCCTAATTAGGGTTTACATAAAAAATGGAAACACCAACATATGGCCCAATAGAAAGACACCTAATCATCAAATAGGGAATCTTCTAGAAGATTTTGTCCTGCATCTCTTTCTCTCATAGCATAATCCAAGAATCTAGCTAATATAGAATCTAATTCTTCCATGGAAATGTTCGGTAAGGTATCCTGCTGTAAATCAATCACGTCCAACGCATCCGAGCAAGCATCCAAGGTGTTCTCCCAATCTGGCATGAGCTTCTACAAATTGTGAACATGAATCAACAAAGAGACCAAGTCATCCATCTAACTCTTCTTCAAAGAGTCCAACTGATTGAAGTACATGAACTTCATCTTGTCTCTCAATTCTGTTAAGTGTAAACCACTGACCTCACTAACATCAACTCCCAATAATTCCTCAATCGAGGCAAGGATCTTTGCCTGAATATCATAAATTGATCCTTCCATCTCTGCACAATTATTTTGTGCGCTCTCATAAGTTGATTTCTTCATGGCCAATGAACCATACAAGCCATGGAAATCGTATCTGTCTCCATTATGCACAATATTTTCTTTGATCAATATGGACGTAGGAATTTTCTTCAAAGCTCTGAGGCGTGGAATAGTCTTCTCCTAAATAGGTCGGAATTCTTCCCAAACTACCTCCAAATACTATATCCTGAATATAAGCCCTATTGTCCTGTCAAAAGCCTGGACAAAATGAGTAAAGAAATTATCCGTCTATCTCTTCGTAACCTCAATCCATTTCTTCACTTCCGAGAGTGTATCTCTCGCTGCCTCATTATCTGTATGTAGTCCACAATCAATTGCAATAGGGGAAATAAGGGTGGGATTCTCACGCCTTATCCTGCAATGTATTCTCTAAGTCTGATATTCTCTTCTTCATACTTATCTCTCTTTTCAATCTCTCGGTCCAATCTTGCACTAATTGCCTTAAGGGTCTCACCAACCTCCTGAAATTCCTCTTCTTTTGTAGTACGGCCAAGGGCAACTAAAGTAATCTAGAAATACATGGTGTTGTTCTCATTTTTGTTTTGAAAAATGAAGGACCGTTACATAAAAATTTTGTGAAAAAATGAAAAAAATACTCTATGGCACGCTTCCCGATGCAAAATTTCGACTAATCCTTGGATTGGCTTAATCCTCAGTCCATCCTCGAACTACGTTTCGAATTTTGTTGCATTTTGGATTCGTTTGCTATGTCTTTCCTTCAATTTCGGGTTTTTTCTCCCTAGCTGCAGGTGGAGAATTTTCCTTGAAGTGCAAGTTTTAATGATTTCCATTGTTTTGGTCTTTGTAGGAAAAATTTTGGTTAATTACAAGTGCACTTTATTGAAAAATAAAAACTTGTAATTTGTTTTTTATTTCCCCCTTGATGCTTTTTGGCTTTTTCAGTTAAAATAGGGATTTTTTGGTTAAGTTACAAGTAAACTTGTAATTCTTTTCTAAAACCCCTACTTTAATGGTTTTTGCTTGTAATAGGGATTTTAAACCCCTATTACATGTGTGCAAGTGAATTATAACTTGTTGTAGGGATTTTATTTTTCCTTTACAAGTGACTTTAAACTTGCACATCTCTCTCCAAAACCCGATTTTGCCTAGGAATGAGAAAAGTGACATTTAAAACTTGCTATTTGTTCCAAAAAACCCGATTTTCTCTATAAAGTGCATTTTTGAGGATTTTAAACATGTAATTGCATTTTAAAAACCCGATTTTTTCCTTATTGATGAAAAAATGCAATTTTAAACTTGTCATTGCACCCGATTTTCTCCAATTCATGGTAATTTGAACTTGTTATTCTTTTCAAAAAACCCGACCAGCAAGGAAAAACGTTTTTTGAGGATTTTAAGCAAGTTTTTGTGGAGAAATTTTTGGAGGTAGAAGGCGTTTAGGATTCCTTCCTATTTTCATGCTTTTGTAGACATCTTTCACGCCATTTGGAGGTTAAAATTGTTGGTTTCTTGGTTTATAACAGCAAACACGTTTTTGGTAAAAACCACGTTTTTCTCCTTCAAAGATGCCACGAATCAGCAATCTCCTAAATCATTTTGGCTTGGTATGCTAAGACGTTGAGGTTAGAAAGAGTTTTTGCCACTTTCCACGCCATTTCCCTTGCATTTGACACCACGTTTTTATAAAACGTGGCTAGGGTTTGGCATTGTGCATTGTCTCTATTTAATGGATTGTCTTCTTCATTCCAATTTTCAGTTTGAAACAAGGTATGATTTCTTTTCTTTTCTTGTTTCATTTTCTTATTTTCTTGTTTTCTTAGTTTTCCTTTCTAATTGTAAATTTGTAAATATGTTGTTCTTGCCCCAAAAATCGGTTTTGTGAGAGAGATTTTCCTCCTTGATATGCAATTTTTGAATTGCATTGATCTTCTCCATTTTCCCTCTTTACTTGTATTCGGGATTTTAAATCCCGATTATAAGTTGGCTGGAAATCTTTGTTCTTCCCTTACGGTTAAAGAATTTAACCATTTTTGGTTAAAATTCCAAGTTGGAAGGATGTGAAATACCATTCCTTTCAAAATCGGGTTTTAAGAACCGAATTACATGTTGAAAAGTTCTGCCCATTTTCATGAAAATGACATTCCCGGATTTTCCCATTTTTATCGATTCATGTCACCCATATCCGTACTTTCCATTTTCGTCATTTTCTGCAAGTCTAATTCTCATTTTCCATCCATTTCTCCATTTGCAAATTTACAAGTGTACTTGCATTCAGGTTTTAAAAATCCGATTGCATGTATGCCCTTTCCAACTTGTATACTTGCGAAAATTTCCCCAAGATCCCAAATTGGTCAAAGTCAATATTCCCCCATTTCCATTTATTTCCCCTCTTTCTCTCACAAAGTCGTGAAGTTCAAGAGTCAAAGTTTTTCCCATTTGAAGAAGGAAAAATGTTATTTGCAGCTGAATATGATGTTGCCTTAACGCTTTTAAGTCTTCATCACTGTATTTCAGGTTGTCCATCAATGTCAGATTTGTCGTCATCTCCAATTCTGAAAAAGATGAAGTACAAATATGACAAGTACCAAAACGAAGTTGCGCCTTCCCAAGTTTCCTCTCCTTTGGATCGTATCAGAGATACAGAGATATGGCATGTGGACATGTTAGAATTTGTCAAGAGGGTTGAGGATCCACAAGATAGCAATATGCAGCGGCTGTTGGACAGCCATAGCCATCACGCATCTTCTTTCTCAGTGGCTGCCCTAGAATCTGAATTTGTTCTCGCTTGCACCCATCACTTTGACAAGGAGACAAGAATCATTAAAAAAGATAATGGCGAAGCAATAATCCGCCTTGATGCAGACACAATTGAGAAAATCTTCAGAATACCTCCCACACCTGTTTACATGGAAATCTCCAAAGAGAGTGCAGCTGAGTATTATGTGAAAAGGGAAAAAGACTGTAAACGACATATCAACAAATGGGTCCATGAGCCACGAGCCGCCTTCTCAAGGTGGGCTAAGTTGTACCGCTGTGACTTCAAATGGGAAATAGGAGAAATCATAACCCTCCTCAGCAGGATAATGGGCCTTGAACATTCTAATGTTTTTGAGCCCTGGATGTACCAATTCATCATTTTCATAAGGCAGTCCCATCATATATCATAGGGAGAAGTCATCAGCGATGCCTTGTGTGAACAACTTTCAGCAGTCTCTTCCACCATGACTTTCTCTATGAATTCATACTTAGTATATTTGGCAACGTCACTCAAACATTTCCCTGGTCTTTCTACCAAGGGTGACCACTCGCTTATACCGGTATAGGAATACTATGATGGCTTAGTTCTTTTACTCCAAAAAGGAAGAAGCAAGAAATCTCACCTGATACCTTTGATTATCAGAAACTAAAACAGTCTAGATCCAAGGTTGCTAAAAAGGCCAAGACTATCTCCAGAGTAACTGTTGACAGCAACAAGATGAAGGTAGTTGAAATTGTTGAACCCATTGCAGATAAGCCACTTGAAGAAATGTCAGCTGCTGATTACAAAGTCATAAGGATAGAATTGGGTAAGCAAACGCATGAGGTGATTAAACATGATGCTCAGTTTTTTGTAGCTTCATTGGTACAGCGGTGTGATGAACTTCTAGCAAAGAAAAACAAGCTAGAAGAGAAAAACCGACAACTTATGGCAATTGTTCATAAAATCACAAAACCTGTTGCTGAAGAGAGTAATTCCATAGGTTCTTCCGATTCCCAAGAATCAATTCGTGGAGTGGAAAGGGCTGCTCAGAAGGTACAAGCATTAGATTCCTAGGTTGATCAACTTCACGATCTATGTGCACAAGTGATGAAAGACATTTTTCAGATGATGTCTAAGTTGGAAACCGTTGAAGAGAAACTGGATCAGACTTCCGATACTTTCAAAAAGAATCTGGAAAATGTTGAAAATAGTTTGACAATCTGGCGTACCATGCCCCAACAACAGCTGAGTGTTCTCAGGAGCATGCCATCATCTCTTCCAGGGTCATGTACTTGGAATTTGAAGAGCTTCTGGAAAATAAGGCCCTTGTTCTTAAATCGCTCATTGAGGAGATTGGTGATACAATGAGATTACGAGGTGAAGTTTTTCGGATATCGTCTCTCATTGTGAAAAGGCCTCTTGCAACATATTAAGTCAGGATGGAGAGTTTGATTCCAGAAGAATAAGTTCTTGCTGATTTATAGATGAGGATTCATAATGAATGGAGGAGCAAACAATTCTTGGCCGCTTCAATTCAAATGTTGATGAAACACCAAATCTTTTTGCATGAAATCCAGTCTATCCTGGAGAAAAACAGCTCTGCGCTCCTCCGATGTCATGATACTATCGTGAAGACCATGGTTGTTGCCAAGAACACCCATGAACCGGATCCTGAAGAACTACAAATGATCATCCAAAAGTTTGAAGGATTCGTGTCTTCACGTGCTACAGCTTAAGTGTTTTTCAACACTTAGTTGTATTTTTCCACATTTGTAATCTTTAGTTGTAGTTTTTCTTTTGACAAGTTACATGTAAAAAAAATTTTGTAAAATGCAAGTTAACTCATTACTTGCACTTTTGTAATTTACATGTAAAGCAACTACAAGTTGTGTTCAATTAGGACTGTAGTTGGAATAAGTCTTAGTTAGTTATTGAAGTCTTAGTTAGTTATTGAATAAGTAATGGTGGTTGAGAGAATCTCTCAAGTTAGTTAAGATCCTCCCACCTTTTTCTCAAGGCTCTTCTTCTATAAATACTTGAGGGGTCTATTGTAATTTTTATCTTTTGGAAAGCAAGCAAAATCTCTGCCAAATTTACAGCAAAGAAGTCTTTGAGCTTTCATGTGTGAATTCAAGAATTGAAAGGAATAGAAGGAAATTGCTCAAGCTTTGAGTCTTTGTGCTACATACTTGAGTTTGTGTTCTATATTATCTTTCTTGCAAGTGTTTCTTGAAGAGCTTAATCACATCTGATTTGCAGTCTTTGTGCTGCAAATAGGTTAGGTTAATATAGATTAAAATAAATATTTTCTTGAGAGAAGCTGTAAGTCTTTGTGCTTTCAGTTGTTCTTAGGAAAATTTAGGAGTGGATTTTGTGAGAAATAGCTGTGAGTCTTTGAGCTTATACCACTTCCCATTGTTTTAAGTAGAAAAGAATAAGATATTCCAGTCTTTGAGCTGTTATAATTTGTTTTTTATAGCATTAGTGTAGAAAAAGGTAGATAGGACTTCACATAATCAAGTCTTTGAGCTTGATATTGTTGTCCCATCCCAAAGGAAGTGACGGAAGTCTTTGCGCTTTTAGAAAACTTCATTTCCTTTCTCTCATTTCATTTTGAAAGTAGTTACAGTTGTTTATATCAAATCGCTATCCTTTTCTGTGATGAGAAAAGGATATTGTCTTTCTTGAAAGAAGAAGAAAGATTGATGTCCCATCCTATTTTATTTTCAAAGTTGTAGTTAGATAGGGGGAGTCTCCCCTTAATTAGGAGAGTTTTACTCACACATTGTGGTTGAAACCACAATTTTGTATATTTCCCCAAGTGTACACAATTTTCAACCAACACATGGGAGTAGCAATGTCCGTCGTCACATCTCCAATAGGAACAGCCACTTATGCAATCCGCATTCATGTCTCATCTCTAGCTATATGTGACAAAATCTCAGCTTTCTTAGGTTCTTTCTCTTTGTTGCAACTAGCTAAGTAGTCATCAATGTCATCAATTGGCTGCGCCTCTACCATCTTCTTACTTTTCTCCATACTACTCATTAACCAATCAGAAATAGCAGCCATCTCTATACCATCATCGAGACACATCTCTCGATCAAGCTCTCTCAATGCCGAGATAACATCATCATCGTCATCAGGATTATCCCTAGTCAAATCATACACATTCTTTCCCAAACTAACTGTTATCACAAAAGCTCACACCCTTGCTGAGCTATCAACTCAGCAACATTGTGAAACATGGAAACAATCCCGAAGTGTGGGACCTTGCGCAAAGGGGTTGAATTTCTGGAGAAGGTCGGCTTCCTTCTCAATCCACGTGCAGGTGTTGAACCAACTCAACACTTCAAAACTAACTCCTAGGCCTATCCTAAAAAATTACAGAGGTAAAGGGAAGAGAGAAATGCTTAAAACAAAAGGAGGTGATGCACCAAGAAGAGATTGTTTCTCTCCCTACCCGAAATGACACAAAGAATCAATTGAAACACCGAGGAGATGCACAAACTTCAATTGTATGAGTGACCCTGATGCATGTATGGAGGTTAGAATTCGTTGAATGTCAAGAGGGGAGAAGGTTTCCCACAAGTCACACTCGGAAATAAATTTAACACAACATATATGAGAGAAGAACCACAAAACATGCACCTATGATGAAGGTAAGAAACATAAACAGCATACATAAGTTAAAAGAAGGCAAGAATGGTGATTTCGATCAATTATAAGGCCAATGGCCAACTTACCGTTGCAAAATACGGAATAATACAAGAGAAGTGGGAGAGCATAGAATAGCTCAAGCCAGCAGGGAGAGAACCCTTTACAATGAGGCTTAACAAACTTTATATAGAAAAATGGTTACAAGGGTGATCATGACTCCTATATGTCAATTTGGGAGTGCAGGCAAGTGCATGCACTTGACTTCTGTACATGCAAGCAACCTAGCCATACCCACAAAAGGCAACCCTGAGAAGGGTGGATTGACTGACCTTCCAAAGTCAGAGTATGCAGACATGACATAAGTCACTACAACAAGCATGGCCTCGTACCTCCCTTGATGGAAATCCTGCCAAAAACATTAAATGCACCCCTGTGGCTCCACAAAAGAAGGTGCACAAGTCACAAAAGTCGTCGGAGCATTTAAATCTTCGAGTGTCAATCACGCCATCCGGAAGTATTGCAAGCCAAAAGGAGTTTGGAAGACTTCGGAGACCTAGGTCACCGAAGTTGGGGAAACTTCGAAGACCTGGGTCACCGAAGTTCTAAAGACTAGCAACTTGGGAACTTCGGGGTTCCGGAGTTTCGAGGCAAGAGAACAAGAGACCAAGTAAGGGAACTTCAAAACCTTGGGGTTCAGGAGTTCCGGGAAAGAGAGAAGAAGAGAAGGCTTGGGAAAGGAACTTTCGACAAGACAACACCTCATACTTTATGATTCCATCGTCTTCTGTTGGATAAAACTGGGGCAGCGTTGGTCCATGGAACATATCTCTGATCGGTTCTCACTAATGGACCAAAGGTGTCATAAAATGACAACATTTTTGGCGATTTCTACGCGATGCTTGCCTGCTAAGCATATAGATCAGTAGCCTATGTAATCCATTGGGCGCAGAGTCACAACTACAAAAAAAAAGAAAACTCTCTCCTTTGTAACTTGCAAAGGATCAAGATCAGCCATTCAGAAGGAGAACAGCCTGTGCTCATGCACTTCTTGAAAAACAAGAAACCTAATTAATATTTACATTGTTATAATAAGAGGCAATTGATTGCTTTTTCCTCTGTCAAAGAGGAACCTTTTGAAGGAGCTGATCCCTCTCATACCATTGTGTCATGTCCCCTTCTCACTGATGACCTTCCAGTGGTCCATTAGCCTATTCCTGAGACCCGTAGGCTAGGTGGAATGAATAATGAGGGTCCAACATTGATGAAACGAGGACTTACTATTTTTAGTAAGTCAAGGAATGGCCATTCTGGTGTTACTGCCCTACTAAGCTCTCCATGTTTTGCCTCTGGACGGGATGATCATGCTTTTCTGAGCATTAGTTCTTGACTTACTATTTTTAGTAAGTGGCTATGTGGCACAATTCTATTTTTGGCAGTAGACAATGTTCTGATTCTGCATCAGTTTTGTGGTCGTTCGGGCTCAGTTTCATCCTGGTTGTGATAATAATTTGTACGGGAATCATTGGCGACATAATTAAATATTATTTTCCTTATCCTAAGGTTTAATATTTAATTAATCTGATTTTGCTACTGATTTATTATATTTGGGATTAATGTCCATATTTTTCCTAAGTATTTGGCGAGTTTCATGTTTATCAAGGAGATGTCGAATTATTTGAAAGAAATATTATTTTGTGACTTATCTCTAAATATTGGCCAAAGAATATCATGGGTCCATGCCTTGGCCGTGGGATTTGACTTATGGGAAATAGCGCCACTTTTGGGGGTCCACATGTAGTGGAATGAAATGCAAATGCTAGGCGTTGAATTTGGAGGAATTGCATTTGGATTTGAGGAGTGAAGTTATAAATATGAGACTTGGGCTCCCATTTGCATCATCTTTGAAAATTGCATCGTTATGCTGCCGGTTTGGCTACTGAAAATCTGAGCTTCGAAGTTGGCTTCCTAGCTAAGTCTCAGTTTCGTACTTGCAAGATAGTACCTAGCTGTGTCCTTGTATTCCCATTGCTAATTGGTGAATGAGTTGAAATTATGGAGTGTTCTATGCTGGATTTGAGTGTTTCTGGTTGCTGGTCGTGGGACTGCTGAAAGTATATTTTGCTCACACCTCTTAACCAAGCGACTACATCATTCTGGGTACCGGCTCATCCTTCCTTCCTAGCCATGGCGATACAATGTGTGAGTTTTTAGCAATTTTAAATGAGCAATGAATTTACTAGATAAAATCGAACTTCCCATGTATAGCGTGGATTTTTTGACTTGCATTGGGATGTGTGCCAAACGAATAGTGGGTTGTTTGGGTTGTAGTTTGGATTGGATGTTGTTGTTAGTGTTATATTGTGGGATTGGGATTGATTTGAATTGATTCGGGTGAAAAATGAGGGAGTTATGAGCATTTTGGTGTTTCCATAGGCTGCTGAATTATACTTTCAGCCTACAGATTAATTGTAACAGAAAATTATATTCCTGCTGTAGAAATCTGCAATTACTCTTCTCATCTCATCTCTATTTTGTAAGGTTGTTTCAGTAGTACTGATCATCCCTTCTTGCTGCTCTTAATTGTAAACCCCACTGCATAAGTGGAAGAGGCTGGTTTGCCGCCTTCCAAGTTTTGTAATTCAGTTTTTTGTACTCAGTCCTCCCACTGAATAAGTGGTCGAGTGATAAGTTCAATACAATGGTCCTCCTGCTGAAATATGCGATAGAGTGATAGCTTAATGTAATGTCCTCCCGCTGAAATACGCGATTGAGTGATTGAGTTTCAGTTCTTGTCATGTTTTCCTTGGATGGTTTACTGCCAAGAGTTTAGTTTCTATCCTGTTGGATAAACAAAAGGGGCTGGCTTGCCGCCCAAGCATTGTAATTTTCAGTTTGTTTTATGGTGCTAACAATCCCCAGAACATCGTATGCTCTCACCCTCCCAGCTTGGGCTCTCGGTGAACAAAAGGTGGAAGGGTTCCCTTTCAGCAGTTTGGATGATTTCTCTAACCTTAACGGGTTGTTGTGTTTACTTGTAACTCTTATTGTTAAAAAACAAAAAAAAATTATTGGGATATTACAGTGGTATCAGAGCTTGGTTTCCTGCCAGCCTATGAGAGTCAGTGGGTTCAGAAGTATCCATGAGTGACAGAGATGTCAGATACTACAACAGAGAGCAGAAGAGACAACAGCTTTAGGGTCCGATAGTGCCGGAAGAGGACACTTTCTCAGAAGTACTGAGAAACAGAGTAAAGGATTTAGACACTTCAGACTCAGTGCATTCAATGGCAGATAGGACCACAAACCCGAAAGAAGAACCTGATAAGAAGGCAAATAGGCAATTTGCTGCCATGATGGACATGATGTCCCTACTGCTGGCCAAGCTTAACCAGAACGTTGTTGGGACCCCTAATCAACCCAACAATGGTCCGAAAGCCAGCACTTCCAAGGCTCCTGTGGACAATAGGAACGAGAGTAACAATGGAGGTTCAGCCCCAAGGCCCTTACAGCTTGTCTTTTTGCCAAAAGAAGTACAACAAGCTGAAACAGAGATACCCACAGCTGATGAGATAAGAAACAGCTACATGGAGTATGCTTCCCTTCCTGGTGAGATCCGAGATATCCTAACTCTGGATCAATTCATGAATCAGAAAATGAAGAGAGGAAGGAGGAATGACTACAAGTCTGCTGCCCCAAGAGATTTCCAGCAGGCTCTTGGAAGAGTGACCTTAGCCCACTTTGATGGGAGCGCTAAGAGTACAGCCAGAGCATGGGTACAGAAGTTGGACAATTACTTGTCCTTGAGACCGATGTCGGAGGAGGACGCCATCAAGTTTGCTACCTTGCACTTGGATGGAGTGGCCCACGAATGGTGGTACCATGAGTTGGTCACAACTTAGTCACCACCTACGCTGATTCCACCAACAAGCTAATTGAGGGATTTGACACCAAGGATCCAAAGGTGAAGTTTAGAGAACTTGCACAACTTAGGTAGCAAGGTTCATTGGACACTTATGTGACTGAATTCCAAAACCTGTCAGTCATGGTGAGTAGCATCTCAGAGAAATAGTTGGTTGTCCTTTTCATTGAAGGACTTGAAGAACCATTGAGAGGATGGGTCAAAGCTTTTGATCCGCCCACCCTGGCAGAAGCTATCAAAAAATCTCAAAGCATGGAGTTGGCTGCCCCAAAGAGTAAAATTCAGTCTAAGCCTTTCCCTTTCAGAAAGGACAAGAAGAAGTTCACGAATCAGACCAAGAAGTTCTCTCCGCGTATGGATGATGGGCTCCGTCAAGAGCTCCGGAGAAAGAATCTATGTCATTCTTGCAGAGAACCTTGGGTTCCCGGACATAGGTGCCATGGAAAAGGGAATTTGCATCAGATGGAATGCTATTCAGAAGAGAGATCGGATTCTAAAATTTCAGAACAGCAAACTGAAGTTGAGGACAGCAAGTATGAAGAGGCTCCTGAAGGGCCTGAATTTGGGTCAGAAGATAGGGGAGTAGTTGCTCAACTCTCGAGCATCCACAAAAATGAATCCTTCAAAGTTCGGGGTGTGATTGGAGAGCATCGTGTCATTGCTCTCATTGACACAGGTGCAACACACAACTTCATTGATGAAAGGATTGTTGCAAAAAAGGGGCCAGTGGCAGAGGAAGTTGAGGGTTTCAAAGTCATGGTAGCAGATGGCTCCACTATATCCTGTAACAGAATGATTTCCAACGTGTCTCTGAAGTTGGGAAATCATGATATCAAAGATGATTTCTTTGTGGCGAGCATTGGAGGGACTGATGATGCAGTCCTCAGGATTCAATGGCTGAGATCTCTTGGTGAAATCACACTAAACCTACAAACCATGGAGCTGAAATTCATGTCTGAAGAGAAGAAGGTAGTTTTGAGAGGAATGTCGCATGGGGGGCTTAAAGTTGTATCCTTGAAAAGAATGGGGCTGATCCGCCATAACCAGGTGGAGTGGGCAGCGGAGTGTTTGATAATGCCTTCCAATCCATTGGTGGATAAGGGCAGCTATTCCTCAGATATTTCAGCAATGGTCAAGGATAGAAGCAAGATCATGGTAATGCCTTCAGAACCACAACAAGAGCACATAAATTATCCTAAAGACATTCAAGCTTTGATAACTAAGAGGAGCAAGGTGTTCGAAAATCCCCCTCCTGGCAGGCCCCCTGAAAGAGGTGCCGAGCACATTATCGAGCTTGAAGAAGGAGCTAAGCCAGTCATGACTACTCCTTACCGATATCCTAAGAAGCAGAAGGATGAGATTGAGAAAGCAATTCAGGAATTGCTTGACATGGGTTACATACGGCCTAGCAAAAGCCCCTTTGCTTCGGCTGTTGTTTTGGTGAGAAAGAAGGATGGGACCATGCGCATGTGTGTGGATTACAGGGCCCTGAATCAAAAAACCATCAAGAATCGGTATCCTATTCCGAGAATTGATGAGCTCATTGACGAGCTACATGGGGCAGTGTTCTTTTCCAAGATTGACCTTAGATCGGGGTACCATCAGATTAGAATGAGAGCATCAGATGTGGAGAAGACTGCTTTCAGATGCCACTTTGGGCATTTTGAGTTCCTAGTCATGCCCTTCGGTTTGACTAATGCTCCTGCTAGGTTCCAATCATGCATGAATAGAATCTTCCAAGATTAGTTAAGGAAGTTTGTTTTGATATTTTTTTATGACATCCTAATATTCAACAAATCTTGGAAAGAACATTTACAGCAATTGGATGAAGTGTTGGGCATATTAGAATCTGAGTCCCTGATCGCCAAGGAGTCCAAATGTGAGTTTGGGATGGAAGAGTTGCTCTACCTCGGTCACATTATCAGTGCAGGTGGTGTGAAGGTGGATCCTGAAAAGATTAGAGTCATCCTTGATTGGCCTACTCCCAAAAACATAACACATTTGAGGGGATTTTTGGGATTGTGTGGATTCTATCGGAGGTTTGTGAAGGAATATTCTCAGTTGGCTGCCCCCCTTACAAATCTCACAAAGAAAGGAGCTTTTGAATGGTCCGAAAAGGCACAGACAACATTTGAGCAATTTAAAGGGATCATGAGTTCCTGCCCTGTTTTAGCATTGCCTGATTTCACCAAGCCATTTGAGCTACAGTGTGATGCATCTGGAGAAGGTGTTGGTGCGGTCCTCATGCAGGATAAGCATCCTATAGTCTTTGAGAGCAGAAAGTTGAGAGGTCCTAAGTGACTGTATTCCATTTATGACAAGGAAATGCCTGCCATAATGCATGCCCTTGCAAAGTTCAGATAGTATCTGGTGGGGAGTAAATTCATTGTTCAGACTGATCACAATAGTCTTAAACACTTCATGCATCAGAAGGATCTGAATGAGAGACAGCAGAAATGGGTGAGTAAGCTACAGGCTTACGACTTCAATATTGAGTATGTTAAGGGTAAAAACAATGTGGTGGTAGATGCCTTATCCAGGAGACCCCATTTGAGCTCACTTTGAGAGCTTACTGCTGATTGGAGAGAGTTATTGCTTGCCGATTATGCCAAAAATCAGTTTGCAACCAGCCTTATAGAAGGTACTTTTCATGATGAAAGGTACAAATTGGTTGAGGGATTGATACTGTACAAGGGAAGAATCTTCATAGTACCTAAATCTAAGTTAAAAGAGAAGATTTTGAAGACTTTCCATGACATCCCCCTTGCTGGTCACCAAGGTTATTTCAAAACATATAGGCAGATCCGGGAGAGATTCTCTTGGAAGGGACTTAAAAGTGATGTTTTGAAGTACATTAAAGACTGTCATACATGTCAGAGGAACAAAGATGAGCACACTATACCTGCTGGTTTGTTACAACCCTTGCCTATTCCCGGTCAAAAATGGGAGAGTATTTCCATGGATTTCATCACGGGGCTACCTCGGGCTCAAGGGAAGGATAGTATCTATGTGGTGGTCAATAGACTTACAAAGTTTGCTCATTTTTTCGCCATCACCAGCTCTTTTACAGCAGCACAAGTTACTAAAGTGTTCTTTCGGGAAGTGTTTAGATTACATGGGTTACCGAAGAACATTGTGAGTGATAGGGACAGCAAGTTCCTAAGTGCTTTTTGGCAGGAAATTTTCAAATTGTGTAATAATGTGCTCACTCCAAGCACTAGTTATCACCCTCAAACTGATGGGCAGACCGAGATAGTGAATAAGTGGTTGGAAGGTTACCTTAGAAACTATGTCTCGGAGCAGCAGAATACATGGGTAAGATGGCTTCACCTAGGGGAATATTGTTAGAATTCCTCCTATCACATGTCCATTCGGATGTCACCATTCATGGCACTATATGGTTATGAAGCTCCTAGCTTCGTAGACTTGGTATTCGGTGATAGCAGAACCCCTCAGGCAAAAGATATGATGCAGCAAAGTCAAGATATTCTGAGGATTTTGAGGGACAATCTCCAGCATGCACAGAATCAGCAGAAGTTATATGTTGATCAGCAGCGAATTGAGCGCACCTTTAAGGTGGGCGACATAGTTTATTTGAGGCTCCATCCCTACAGACAGTCTACTCTCAAGAAGAGTGGGGTTGAGAAATTGAAGCCTTGATTCTATGGGCCTTTCAGAGTCAACAGAAGGGTCGGAGAAGTGGCTTATGAGTTGGAATTACCAACAAGCAGCAGGATCCATAATGTATTTCATGTGTCTCGCCTTAACAAGGCTCTAGGACATAATGTTGTTGCTTCAATTGAGTTACCTCCGCTTGATGAGGAGGGAGAGTTGGTTTTGGTTCCGGAAGCTATCCTTGAATTCAGGGAACGATCTTTGAGGAGAAGAGTGATCAGGGAGTACTTGGTCAAATGGAAGAATCTACCAGCAGAGGATGCTACGTGGGAAAATGAGGAGATTTTATTGCATCCAGCCTTACAATTGCTTGAGGACAAGTAATTTTGGGGAGGGCGGACTGTAATGTCCCCTTCTCACTGATGACCTTCCAGTGGTCCATTAGCCTATTCTTGAGACCCGTAGGCTAGGTGGAATGAAGAATGAGGGTCTAGCATTGATGAAACAAGGACTTACTATTTTTAGTAATTCAGGGAATGGCCATTCTGGTGTTACTGCCCTACTAAGCTCTCCATGTTTTGCCTCTGGACGCGATGATCATGTTTTTCTGAGCATTAGTTTTTGACTTACTATTTTTAGTAAGTGGCTGTGTGGCACAATTCTATTTTTGGCAGTAGACAAGGTTCTGATTCTGCAACAGTTTTGTGGTCGTTCGGGCTCAATTTCATCCTGGTTGTGATAATAATCAGTACGGGAGTCATTGGCGACATAATTAAATATTATTTTCCTTATCCTAAGGTTTAATATTTAATTAGTCTGATTTTACTACTGATTTATTATATTTGGGATTAATGTCCATATTTTTCCTAAGTATTTGGCGAGCTTCATGTTTATTAAGGAGATGTCGAATTATTTGAAAGAAATATTATTTTGTGACCTATCTCTAAATATTGGCCAAAGTATATCATGGGTCCATGCCTTGGGTGTGGGATTTGACTTATGGGAAATAGCGCCACTTTTGGGGGTCCACATGTAGTGGAATGAAATGCAACTGCAAGGCGTTGAATTTGGAGGAATTGCATTTGGATTTGAGGAGTGAAGTTACAAATATGAGACTTGGGCTCCCATTTGCATCATCTTTGAAAATTGCATCGTTATGCTGCCGGTTTGGCTACTGAAAATCTGCGCTTCGAAGTTGGCTTCCTAGCTAAGTCTCAATTTCGTACTTGCAAGATAGTACCTAGCTGTGTCCTTGTATTCCCATTGCAGATTGGTGAATGAGTTGCAGATTATGGAGTGTTCTATGCTGGATTTGAGTGTTTCTGGTTGCTGGTCGCGGGACTGCTGAAAGTATATTTTACTCACACCTCTTAACCAAGCGACTCCATCATTCTGGGTACCGGCTCATCCTTCCTTCCTAGCCATGGCGATACAATGTGTGAGTTTTTAGCAGTTTTAAATGAGCAATGAATTTACTAGATAAAATCGAACTTCCCAGGTATAGCATGGATTTTTGCACTTGCATTGGGATGCGTGCCAAATGAATAGTGGGTTGTTTGGGTTGTAGTTTGGATTGGATGCTGTTGTTAGTGTTATATTGTGGGATTGGGATTGATTTGAATTGATTCGGGTGAAAAATGAGGGAGTTATGAGCATTTTGGTGTTTCCATAGGCTGCTGAATTGTACTTTCAGCCTGCAGATTAGTTGTAACAGAAAATTATATTCCTGTTGTAGAAATCTGCAATTACTCTTCTCATCTCATCTCTATTTTGTAAGGTTGTTTCAGTAGTACTAATCATCCCTTCTTGTTGCTCTTAATTGTAAACCCCACTGCATAAGTGGAAGAGGTTGGCTTGCCGCCTTCTAAGTTTTGTAATTCAGTTTTTTGTACTCAATCCTCCCACTGAATAAGTGGTCGAGTGATAAGTTCAATACAATGGTCCTCCCGCTGAAATATGGGGTAGAGTGATAGCTTAATGTAATGTACTCCCACTGAATTACGCGGTTGAGTGATTGAGTTTCAATTCTTGTCATGTTTTGCTTGGATGGTTTACCGCCAAGAGTTAAGTTTCTATCTTGCTGGATAAGCAGAAGGGGCTGGCTTGCCGCCCAAGCATTGTAATTATCAGTTTGTTTTATGGTCCTAACGATCCCCAGAACACCGTATGCTCTCACCCTCGCAGCTTGAGCTCTCGGTGAACAAAAGGTGGAAGGGTTCCCTTTCAGCAGTTTGGATGATTTCTCTAACCTTAACGGGTTGTTGTGTTTACTTGTAACTTTTACTATTAAAAAACAAAAAAAATTACTGGGATGTTACACATTGTTACATTCACCATCTAGCTGCAATGGTTGAAATCTCTTGTATGAATGCATTAGATCACACATACTACTCATGTGGTGAAAGAACACTTCACCATTTACCTTGCCACCATAGGGAAGCCATAGAAAATAGCCACCTGAGACATCCAGGGATGCATGAAGCATACACATAGTAGCAAGGGGGGAGTTTTTTAGGAGTCGGCTAGCATCAAAAGAACTACTCCATGCAAAAGAGAAGGCATCTCTTTTATACAAGGGGGCATCATTTTTTCCACAATAGCAGACCTCCTCTTGGTGTGAGTTGAAACCAAAAGAAAAGGCCTCGAACTCACATGCTAATGAAAAGTATACCATATCTTTGTCTTGACCAGCACAAGGGGGCTCTTCAGACACATCAAATTGGAAACTTTGAAGCTCGAGTATACTGTCAAGTTGAGCAACCAAAAGACTGTCGGCATGACCAACATGTTGTTACTTAACGTCATCAAACTTGGCATGTTGGTCCCAAGCAAGATCAGGCACATCATCCCTAATGCCAAAAGAAACATCTTCACCTTGAATGAAGACCTCATATTCAACATTATCATTTTTAGGGACAGGGGAGAACCAACATACATCATAATCACGTGCTGATATCCAACTCATCAGCACAAATCTCAAGTTTATGAGACACCTCACAAGAAGATCTAAAATCCTCAGATTGTCTCTTTTTTTTTGTTTCCTCCTCCAAGCAACATAATGCAACAACCTCAGGTTCATGGCACGATCCATCCGCCATGCAATCTGCAGCAAAAACATTACCCCGTGTGCGCTCCTCAAGACTAGCTTGTTGCTTCAGAGCTAGCATCGAGGGAGGTGTAGACATATCCTTCTCCTCATGATCAATAAAGAAAGGAAGATTGTCAAATGAGAGGACAGTGTCCGCTTGTTTACCTTCACACTCATGTTCAATGACCTGCTGCTGCAACTGATTGTTCTCAATATCCTCCTGCAGCATTGCCGATTCCTCCTCCTTTAGAGCATATGAAGACTCACCAATGGCTGATTGAAACCCTTTGTCATGATGAGGATGGGAACCATCCGTCCTCCATACAATAGGTCTGCCCTTAAAAAAAGAGATAGCATCAAGAAAAGGCCTAGGGGGTGGGTTGTTTTGCAAAAGGCATTGAGAAGGCTCTTGTATAACAACAGTTGGATCTCCCTTGAAACTTGGAATTTTAAAACTAGGGGGGGTAGTTGAAGGCTTGGGAGCCCTCCCCTGCCTGAAGCTTGGGATTTCAAACTAAGGAACCCTAGGAGCAAAAACCTCCTCCTGTATGAGCCACATCTCTATGGTTGCTAGTTGCTTAATTTCTTCCTTCCTAGCAAAGGCAAGCTGACTTGCAAGGAACTCCTTATGTTGTCTTTGCGCTCCCATCTGTTGTTGTTGAAGATGAGCCTGATAAGCAAGTTGATCCTCTTGCAAATCCCACTCCTATTGCCTCTTCAACTCCTCCAGCTGCTTGGTGAAATCAAGCAACACACTTTTAATTTTTCAATTTGCCTTTTTTCATCATCTTGGGGCTGGTTGGGCTGCCAAGAAGGCTGAGCAGGGGTGGGTGGGTGGCAAGCATTAGGAAAGTACCCACTTGCTACTGAAGTGAAGTTGTTTGGGTTGAAACTAGGAGCAATCCTAGTTCGGTCTTGTTGGTAAGGAGGGGGAAAATGGTTGGCATTCTCATAGAATGGGGGTGAATAGAAGTTAAACTCGTGATATGAACTCATTTTAAAGCATTTGAAAGAGATGGAGCTTTTTTAACAATATGCTTAAAAGAGCAGGCAGACCCTCTCAACCAGAGACTGATAACATACCACAAATCCACCAAACGATTGCAGAGTTGCCAGGTGCTTGAAAGATGTTGCCTCCAAAGGCTTGATGAACTGAAGAACACATCGAACCTTCAGTTGGCTTGGGCTTCAGATTGCATGACTTCAGAACCTCGAGGTTCCAGATTTGAGGACTTAAGCACTTCGGAACCTGGGGGTTCTGAGGTTCCGGACTTGCGAAACTTCGAAACCTTGGGGTTTCGGAGTTGGTGACTTGGGGACTTCGGGGTTTCGGGGTCCCAAAGTTAGGAACTTCGTATGAGCAAGAACTGGACTTTGAGCAGAGTCGCCAAGTGCTTGAAAGGTGATTGCCTCTAAAGGCTAAAACACTAAGAATTAGCTCTGAATCCTTAGCATGTATGTCGAACTAAGTCCCACCGGGCGTACCAAAAACTGTTATCACAAAAGCTCACACCCTTGTTGAGCTATCAACTTAGCAACCTCGTGAAACATGGAAACAACCCCGAAGTGTGGGACCTTGCGCAAGGGGGTTGAATCTCCGAAGAAGGCCGGCTTCCTTCTCAATCCAGGTGCAAGTGTTGAACCAACTCAACACTTCAAAACTAACTCCTAGGCCTATCCTAAAAAATTGTAGAGGTAAAGGGAAGAGAGAAATGCTTAAAACAAAAGGAGGTGATGCACCAAGAAGAGATTGTTTCTCTCCCTACCCGAAATGACACAAAGAATCAATTGAAACACCTAGGAGATGCACAAACTTCAATTGTATGAGTGACCCCGATGCATGTATGGAGGTTAGAATTCGTTGAATCCCAAGAGGGGAGAAGGTTTCCCACAAGTCACACTCAAAAATAAATTTAACACAACATATATGAGAAGAAACACAAAACATACACCTATGATGAAGGTAAGAAACATACACAGCATACATAAGTTGAAAGAAGGCAAGAATGATGATTTCAATTAATTATAAGGCCAATGGCCAACTTACAGTTGCAAAATACGGAATAATACAAGAGAAGTGGGAGAGCATAGAATAGCTTAAGCCAGCAGGGAGAGAACCCTTTACAATGAGGCTTAACAGCCTTTATATACAAAAATGGTTACAAGGGTGATCATGACCTGTAATGTCCCCATTTTAGCAGACTTGGATTTTGCGAGATTAGCCTATTATCCTGACCCTCGTAGGCTAATGTGTTGGATAGAGGGTCTTTTGAGGATTGGTATCATCTTCAGTGTTCAGAGTGCTTCAGTTTGGTCTTCGTTTGGCATCATTCGGACATCATTTGCTCTACTTCCTATTTTTAGTAAGTCTTGGGATGTTAGAGATGGACCCCTGCTATTTTTAGTAAAGGGGGTATGGTCATATGCAGTCTCCTCATGTTAGCTCCCAGTTCAGACGACGTTTGAAAATACAAAGTATTCATGGAGATATTAATGTTTAATTGGCTCCATTAAACATTAATTATTTGGAGATTATATTATTAAGTTATAAAATGACTTTATATTATAAAGCACTTAAATGAGGGTCTATTTATCATGATAAGGGGGCCAAGTTTATTAATAATTTATGAGCACATAACCCAAGGTTTAATTACATTATTGATGCAAATGAAATATTATAACATTTTAATGTTAATTAAGAGCTTTTTGAAGAAGTTCGAACTTCTTGAGGAAATATAAGTGTGCAAAAGGAATCGAACTTCATTATGTGATTGGAGTTTTTTATTGAAGTTTCTTTGGAGCATTGAAGTGTAGAATACCAAGGGTTTCTGCAGGATTCAAGGCTTGTCGGCATTGGAGAGCATGGCTTCTTCATTGTAACAGCATATAGAGGGTGTGCAATATCATCTAGTTATGCTTGTGAGAGTTGGCTTCATTCAGAAGTCAATATTGAGCTGATTGGAGGGTTTATTTTAGAGTTTTGTTTGCAAATTGAAAGAGACTACAGTGCGCTACAATGCCGTGAACAATGCGCATGAACAGTGCGCTTTGTTTGCAAATTGAAAGAGACTACAATGCACTACAGTGCCGTGAACAGTGCGCTACAATGTCGTGAACAGTGCGCTACAGTAGTTTGAATTCTATAGAAGGGGATTTAGAAAGGTGAACAGCTATATATATTTGACAAGGGCTCTGCGTATGAGGAGAATCAAACCAATATATCAAGGCAGCCATTGAAATTCCAGGTTTTCTATCTATGGTCATTGTATTAGAAAATCATTACTTCATTGCATCATTTTCTATTATGACTATATCATGAAATACTTGGAGGTTGCATATGTTTAATGGAGATATAAGTTGCATATTCCACATTCATGGTAACATTCAACATTGATCAGCCACTTAGCTTTCATGCCAATTGTTTTCTTAAATGCCTAATGGCTGTAGGTATACATTGGGATGCATGACAAGTGTTTGTCTTAATGTCAACTAGCTGTACTAGTTAATTTCAGTCATTACATGTGTGTGTAAAGGTCTAAAACACCTAGTATATCATTTCTATAGCAACTTTGCATTGTTAGAAGCTTTCCATAACTTCATTTGCAGCCTACAAACCCAAAGAAAACAAATAAAGAATTCACTACAGCGGCTTCAAACATTGTATGCCAAGTGTTTGACAATATTCCTTGGGGTTCAAATAAGCGAAACAGGGTCAGATTAGCCAAGGGATATTACATGACCCCTATATGTCAGTCTGGGAGTGCAGGGAAATGCATGCACTTGACTTCTGTACATGCAAGCAACCTAGCCATACCCACAGAAGGCAACTCTAAGAAGGGTTGATTGATTGACCTTCCAAAGTCAGAGTATGCAGACATGACATAAGTCACTACAACAAGCATGGCCCCGTACCTCCCTTGAAGGAAATCCTACCAAAAACATTAAATGCACCCTCGTGGCTCCACAAAAGAAGGTGCACAAGTCAAAAAATTCGTCAGAGCATTTAAATCTTTGAGTGTTGATCATGCCATCCGGAAGTGTTGCAAGCCAGAAGGAGTTTGGAAGACTTCAAAGACTTGCATCACCGAAGTTGGGGGAACTTTGAAGACCTGGGTCATTGAAGTTGGGGAAACTTCAGCAACTGCATCCTCAACAAGGTAGGCAATGATGGCACCCTTAGGAGTCTTGACCATTCGGGAGCGAGGATCATAACATTGCCCGCATTCCAGGATTAGCTCGCTGCACTAAATGGACTGCGGAAATCCAACAACTTGATAAATACCACTCTTCATAATGTTTGCAACTTTGCATAAGCTGGGGAAGGAATCTAGCTTCCAATTCCGAACATCCGTTGCCGCATCTGGTCCATGTTCAGGAAATGCATGTTTGTGTCTATAATCTCCTTCCATCTGGATGGCATCTTGGATTCCGAATAGAATCCCGTCTCAACAACCCTTTGTTGTTCCTTTCGGATGCTAATTCCAGACTTCGACATTGCACCTGTATGAAGCTGGAAGTTAGACATTCGAAAAATTTATCCTGATAACTATTTTCAGAATTGAATAAGTTCTGATTTCTAAATGATTTAGACAAATTTATGGATGGAAATCAAGAATTTTATCCACATTTTAAGTGAATTCTGAAAATAGAACGAAAATATGACAAGATTAGGGTATGATACCTTCATGAAATTCACTAAAATCATTAATTTTCAGACTTAACAAAGTCTGAAGACACCTCCTTATACTTAGAGATTTTATCAAAATTAGAGTGCAAAGGAGTATACCGGATCGGGAATTGAACTAGGAAAGGTGTGAAAAGTAGTGTTTTCACACAAAAGTTGTCTGAGGACACCTTCTCGAGGTCAACAATGGCTGCCAGCAAGTCTGAAAACACCCTGCAACTCTATAAATCAGTTATTAAAATCATGTTGCAATCGCATGTTATGCAAAGTCTATGATGAAAATAAATTTCCCAAGGCAAAAATGAATAAATCTGAGCACGTATGTAGGACTAGAAGTGAATTTTCAGTCTGAAGACAAGTTTTCAGACTTACCAACACCCCTAGGAATGACAGTAAACTCAAAAAATTGCCAACAAATGGTGCAAAAATGCACTCCAAGTGAAATCGCCTAAATAGGTAAGTGGTTGGAAATGAATGTTTTCTGAGGACAGCCCCTTGACAATGAAGTTTCAGACCTGCAACAACATTAAGAAGGTCTGAAAATGCTCTAAAACTCCTCAAAAAACACCTCCAAACAAAATCGCCTAAGTTGAAACAAGATGGTTGGTGAAAAATAATTTTGGAAATGTGTTACCAGACAATAATGTAGGTCACACAAGCTGCAATAATGGCGTCAAACTCAGATTTGGAAGTTATCACAACAAGGAATGACAATGGCAGCCACCAAGAATGAAGGAAATTCACCCAAAATGGTGTCAAATAATTTCCAAAATAAAATTGCCCCCTTTCAAGTATGGCGCCACCTCCCAAAACACACAAGTCTGAAAAAATCTGCAAATAACTTCCTCCAATGGCAGCCAAACAAATCGCCCAAGGCTAGAAATGAAGAAAAATAAGCAATGAAAATAATCTTCAGCCTTAAATGTGTCAACTTGACACTCCACTGAATTCGCCAGCTAGAGGAAAATCACCCAAATCAGCAACACACTTGGCAAATATAATAATATTATAATGTTGGCCTCCCTCTTTTAAACTTGAAATTGCCTTGAGTTTTCACCACACAAGCAATGTGGGATAAAACCTTGATACTTATACTTGCCTGGGGAAAATCGATTTGCTTCTAGAAGGTAAAAATCATTTAATGTTTATTGCAAATCATTATTAATTGTTTTTATTTTTTAAATAATCGTCATCATTTGTAAAAATAATTAAATGTGGGGTCAATTTGTTAAAATATTTCAAAAATTAGATCAAAATTGACCATTAGGGGAAAATCAATTTTAATTGGGATAAAAATCCCAATAAAAAAAACATCGAAAAATTATTAGATGCCCATTTGGAGAAAATCGCCCCATGTTGGGATGAAAATCCCATCAAATTTCATCAACTTTGCACACATTTGGTCTCCAGGGGAAAATCGATCTATGTTTGGAGTGAAAATTCCAATTCAAACTTGCCACTTAGCACAAAAAATCACCTTGGGGGAAAATCGACCCCTGTCTGAACAGTTATCCAGACCCAAAAATCATCAAAATCATCATGGTGGAAATTCGCCCTATGCTTTGGAATCACAATCCACACAAAAATCCTTAAAATTTCACCATAAATGCACTGGTGGAAAATTGATAGGCATCAAGAATCATCATTTTAGTCCTCATTAAAGTCATCCGCAGTCCTGGTGGAAAACCATGGGTCATCAGGAAGAATTCTCACACTTAGCCAAATTTTTACCATCCTAATGGAAAATTGCCCCATGTCTGGATAATGAGGGGGGGGGGGAAATTGGGTCCATCAGGAATCTAGTCGAAATTCACCACCAGTCAGGATTTTGAGTGGGGGAAAATCATGGGTCGTCGGAAATGTGGGGGGAAAAGCACCTCCCATCAAGGATTTTGACATTTTGACCCTTAGAACAAGCACCTCCCATTTGGAATTTTGACATTTTGACCCTTAGAACATGGATTTTCATTCGGAATTTAACAATTTAACCACTCAAAATCATCTGGACACTTAGAATTTTCAATAAAATGCATTGGGACTTAGGCAAATTTACCAAAATTTGAGCGAAACAAAAGGAAACCTATTGGAATAAAGTGCAAAATCAACTTAAATATCTTCCTAGGAGTGAGAAAACAACTCAAAGGTCCTGAAACACCTTAGCACTTAAAAATCACCAACGAGGATGTTCAAAAACACGTTAACACTCAAAAGGTTTACACTTAGACAAAATTAGGATCATTTAAAATCTCAACTTTTACGCACTTGATCCTATAACTTCAAAACTCTAAACGACAAATAGGCATGATCAAAAATCCGAGACTAGGGCACGGGAACTCAAAATTGCCCACTATGCTGCCAAAATCCTAAACCAACCAACACAAAAAGCAGGAAAGAGGGGGTCCCCGTTTGCAATGGGGTGATGTGTGAAAAGGTCACAACAGGTCACAAGTCTGATACAAAGAGATCACAATCTCTTTCTTATAAGCTGCTCATCAAATTCATATACGCTTCTGATTTAATCTTTTATATAATGCTTTACCCTCTTGGTGTATGTATTCCAACTATCTTCTACACATACAACCCACTCTCCTAAATATATTCTTTAATTTCCATCCTCCCGTACAACCTACTATTTTCAATATGTTCTTATATCTTCACCAAGGGAGGCAATACTCAAAGTCACCACTCTTCATTCACCAAGGGAGGCATCTCTTTGTTCAGTGCTTTTCTTTAAGCCTATGCACACCTCTCCAAATCGCACCATTTGGTCATTAGTAAAATTGCACCCTTTCATCACTTACTAAGTCACACCCTTTTGGTGTAATTCTCATTTAAACAAATCACACATCTTGACATAGAACCGCTGCAAACTGCACCCTTTCATTAATGAGATGTAATCTTTAATAACTAATATTTAGATCATTGTTTTAAGGTAATTATTCCTCTTAAACTATCGCTGCCCTAGCTCATTCAAATCGCTGACTTTTTAGAAGTCTATATTATATTAATCGCTTCATATTCTTATCTCATCGCTCCTCATTAACTGTCTTTGTCTCTTTCATTAGCTTTGCTGGTTTGTTCAATATAAACAAATTTATTTATACTAATCATTGTCTGGAAAGTTCCTTTAGAGTAATTACACTTGCTTATTGGTCAAACCACCATCTTCTAATTGTAATTGTTGTCGTAATTTACTTCAAAAGAAGTTGACCTTGCAAAGAATTCACACTTAATTCATTTGAACTCCACGCTGCTATTGGTATTCGTCGCCTTTCACTCCACATGATTCTTCTTGCAAATAACCAATTGGCCATACAAACTCAGTGCTACCAAGTGAGTCACCTTCACTATTAAAGCTATTATTGCAAACTCATAATATCATTACTCTTTATGATATAGTTGCTGTTGTTTATGATTTCATGAAGTTGACAATAGAGGATTGATCTTAAATAACGAACCCGCATCATGACTGTTTTCCATCACACCCTTTATTAACTTAATACATATTTGCCTTCTCATATAAATCAGTGCATATGTAAATTGCATTGCTTCTACAATCTCTGGTCTGAATTGGTTGCTAGAAATCCTTCCATGGAGTCGCTGTCAACAATAGTCTTTGATTGGGCTTTCTTTTTATTATTTCACTTGCTCATGAAGACATGAAGATCACTGCCACAAGACAGATTCCTATCTTATTCAATCATGAAGGTCACTGCCACAAAACAGATTTCTGTTCATTCTAATCACCATCTACTGTCATAATGATAATTATTGTAATCTGTTGTCTCATCCCTCAAACGGCTGCATATAATCAATAACATTTTTTTAATGAATCGCAGCACTGCATCTCTTTCTTTCTTTGACTAATCGGTTTCGCTCACTTCTTTGTCACATCTTAGTCAGCCTTTCTTATGATATCATTTACTTAAACAATGAGTTCTTCCCACAATGGCTTTGACATTAATCACAACATTCTAACAATCATAAAGCCGGCTTTCTTGTCTACAATGCTTCATTGATGCCTAATGAATTGTAAGCTATCCTTAAAGATAATACAAGGAGCTTTCTCAATATTAACAATACTTGACAGAGTCTTGTTTGGGGACATCATAGAAAAATGACAATAAAATCTAGTGTAGCTACCGCAATAGTCCTTTTTGCACAAATGGCATAGCCATACTCTAGCCCCTCCATTTTTTTTTCTTATCTTTGTCAATTCATGATGCAAATTATCTTGTCAGTCTATTACTTCTAATAAAAAATTATTGCACATTAATTGCTATCACATATATTCCAAGATTAAGAATAATTTTTTGACAAAAGATAGTTGAGGCTTAGATATGGATAAAGAATAGAATGGAAAATAAGGAAAAGAGTATCTTCAACAGTGCTTATATCTTTATAATGGTAGGGAAAAACTCTACCTGAGGATAGAATTTTTCACAAGATAAACAAGTCATCAAACTACGATTTGATATCAATGAGAATCAATATTCTGACTTAGCTTTGTATTGCACACTCAATTGGAGAAAGAAAGGATAGAGGTCTGATAAAAGAAAGGCACCAAAAGAATAATGGAATTGCTAAATATGAGTCAGTCAAACAATTTCAGCATGAATGATTCAAGCGAAGACTAAAGCACACATTTTCCTTTTGTTTGAAGGTGGCAATCAACATAGAAAAATCATGCCTATGGGATATTAGAACTTAAGCACAATTTTTCAAAACATCTATCTTCTTTCCAAAGCTATCGTGAATTCAAGAAATTTGTGCCAAAGAAAATCACTTTGTAGAAGATCTTGTGATTTTGCTAAGTGATAGATAGCACAAACAATCATGGCTAAAAATGACGAGTTTCAACTTCAACTCATGCCCTAAAAATTAAATAGTGCCTAACAAGAAGAGCTCACTTTCAAAGAAAACAAACATGCCTGGAGTTGTTTCGTGCCTATCTAGGGGTGTAAAAAATGACTTTTTGACAAAAATTGTGGCAACACAGAGGCATGCACCCTAGGATGTAAAAAAAGAGGTGTTTACAAATAACTATTTATCTCCTTTTAATAGACGAAATACCTTATAAAAATACTTGACTCAACCAAAACCATAGTTGAAAAACTCAGACTCGGCAAACCAAAAATTTGGACTCGGACTTGGACTCGTGAAAGACTCGGCAAGGACTCGGCAAAAAAGAAAACCATAGTTTTACAAAAAAACATAAAGAAATTAATGCATTTAGAGAACATAAGAGCCATAATTGAAACATTACACATGTCACATACTCATAGTTTCAAACTTTCAAGTCTAAAATGTATAATACCAAGATTTCTTCAATGCTAATTATGCTTTTATATGGAGCCTAATCAAACTCAGAGGTTAAATTTTCCCTACTTCCATCGGCGCAATTTCCCCCTATATTTTTCGACGAGGGTTTGGGGGCAGCGCCCCCAAGTTGGGGTCAAGGGGCAGTGCCCCTTGCGCACTCCCTGTCGCGATACAGGGCGGGGTCGAGGAGCAGCGCCCCGCGAGGCCAAAAATACTTTTATTATTTTATTAAGGCGTCGGGTGTTATTTTTCTTTTATTTTTCACTCCCTCAGTTATGCCAAATGAAGGCAATTTAAAAAAAAAAAACTCAATTTTAAAGCTTGCATGACTTTTTTTCTGGGTCGCGCGAGTCCATCTGAAAGACTCGCGAGTCCTTGCAAAAGACTCACGAGTCTTTCAGATGGACTTGCCAGGACTCGCCTCGCGAGTCCTTGGCGAGTCGACTCATGGCTCCCATGGACTCGCGAGTCCGTGGCGAGTCCACGAGTTTTAAAACTATGACCAAACAAAATTACTTTTCTATTTGAAGATGAAGAACCATTTTAAAGGGAAAAGAGGTGACTTTTCAACAAAAAATAATTTTGCTTTTTATAGAAATGACATCTATTCAAAGAAAAATCTTTCATAAATAACAAGCAAAGTCTAGTTCAGAAAGAATATTATACTTTGTCTTAGAAATTCATTCTTTCCAACAACACTGTTACTACTAAGTACTAACAAACAACAATTTTATATCATTTGCTAAGAAAAATCCACAATGAACTGAAGTCAGTTATAACTACAATCAAATCAAACAAGCCATCCTTCAATCTCCTATGAGATTAGCGGAAGTGGGGTTGTTTGAAAAGAAGATTTTCAAGGATTCAAAGCAATATGGATGAGATGCACCAAGATTAACGGAAACAAAGTCTTTAGATATTAATGCATCAAGAGTTCATTAAAGTTTCAAAGTGTTTCAAGGGTTTGCCAAACTTCATCAAAATACAAGATCCGCAATGAAGGTTTCGTCAAATCATCCAAAACCACATATTCAAAGAAATCTATTTTCAATTCGCACTATAAATAATGTTTTGCAATTTTTAGCCATCATCATTTTCAAAGAGAAGAGCATATTATGAGTTTTCTATTTTTAGCCAAAACCTACTACATTTATCACCCTCCAATTATAGCATAGAGTCTATTATTATTAGATAATTTATCTCATCATATGAGTGACATGAGTTTTTAAAGGATGAATTTTAATAATCATAATTGTCAATTGAACTAAAAATCACATCTCACGATATTATATTACTGAATAAAATTATTTTATAATAAAGCTTGTAAATCAAGCAAGCAGTCATAGCTGGAAAAGAAGCATAATTAAATTATTTCATTTATTTTCATGTATAGCTTTGTAAACAACATAAATAAGTACTCTCTAAGATCCTTACATTCTAGGTTAAAGGGAACCTCCCCTAATGATTTGAAGAATAGTTTACTATAGACACTATTTGGTCTCATCTCACATTGAAAGATGTGAACTAAAAGACTAACACACCCTTTGATGAAACTTGCCATACAAACCCCTTTTTTAAGTCTAAAAAATGAGCAACCAAAGATGAAACCCTTGCCCAAATCTGCAGTAGGTGTTCGGAACAAATTCTGATCCCAATAGGTGTCAACAATCTCAAAAAATCTGTTATCAGCACTCACTAAACCCTCATGGAAGTTGCTAAAAACAAGTCCTCAAACCCTTGAAAGAGTTGAAACCTTATTTCTTGAGTGGAGAAAGAATTTTGCTGAAAACCCTCAAAAACAAATAGGAAGCTATTACAAAGCATAAGATTTTATGACAGCAAACACTAGACACCACTTGTGATGACTAGAAATCTTTATCAAACGCCAGGTGCCTATGGAATGACAGGAAATTTATTTTTGATGACTGGTAACTCAACTTAGACTGCTGGAAAATTAGGCGCCTAAGTATGAATGGGAAAAGTTCGCTGAAAATGACTTTGGCATCCTAGATGAATGTTGAAACCTTACTGTACCTCTTGCCAATGGGCAATAGATTTCTGTGAACACTTTCTTCTATAGCCTAGAATTTACAAAAACCCTTCTTTGATGGAGTGTGCTTCTTTGCATTTAGTTGAAAATTATTGTTTTTGTCTGGTTTGCATCTCTTCGTATAGGCATTTGCTTCTATACATCACTGCATTTTTTGAGGTTCCAACTTGATGTCTCCCTTTAGAGAGGCATATGCCACTATAGACATGGGCTTTTGCAAATTTTAAGTTTAATGCACCCCTTTAAGAGTCACAAGCATCTCCATTGGCAACCTTTTTTGGTTCTGAAACTTATTTTTTGCACCCTAATACCATGCATGTGCTCTTACACTGGCAAACATTTTTAACCTAACACTTTCTTAACATCGGCACACCCCCTAGGCAAGGCTCACGCCATTGCATTAGCAAAAATCTTTTCCAATTTTACTTGTGTTCCTCTTGGTCAGGCACAAGCCACTGCACTATGATGCACTTTTCTGACTTTTGATGAAATTTGTATTCTTTATTGGGGAACATTGTTCATTTCTAAGTAAAATTTTGCACCTTCTCTTTGTCATTTGAGCTTAAATCCTAGCTTCATGGGATGCACATTAAAGCTCCTTTCATTAGTTGTGCAAACTGCAAAGGCATTGACTAGAAACAACAAAAACAACATTAATGACCATGACAAGGATTCAATTATGGCTCACAAATAGTGGAAGTTTAGGAAGTTTGGGAAGTTTAGGAAGTTTAGGATACAAAAACAATTGGATGTACATAATAGCGTTATGATCTCTGAAATTGTGATTAGTCCCAAATTGTTCCACCTATTCTTTGAAGTACTTGTGAGAACCATTACTAATTCTGCTCCAAAGACTCAATTTTGACCTTTTGACATTTCGTCAAATGGTTGGCATGCAATACCTAAGTTCTGATTTCTGAGTGTATATGTGTTTCTTTTGTTTGTATTTGAATGATTTGCAATTCCAAAACATATACCAATACATAGAAGTGATAACCAATAACTTGCATAAACAAATAATGAACATTCAAACCTTCAAATGAATTTTTATTGCCACTATATCAGGTCTGATAACAATGCAAATCAGGTCTGATACACTTTGTTTCAGATTACAATAACATACAGTATATCAATATATTTACTTCAGCTCTACAAAAAAAGATTGAAAATTCTTTAATCTTCATACCCGGATGGCTGAAGTCAAATACTGGAAAATCTGTTATGAAAGAATCAGCATCAGAAATTCTGGAGATCAGTGCAGCAATGGTGAACCCTTATTCATGGACACTAGGCATTGATTGTTGAGTTCTCCACACTATCAATGCATCATGCTGATAATAAAAGTCTAGCCGCTCCAAAGGATGAACTAATAACATCTAAAACTAGGCGTTTCTGCCCATAGCTTCATACACCCAACTCCTTTCACATTGTACGGCCTCTGGAAGCAACAATAGAACCCCACATGCTGTAGAATAATGGCACACAGTCAGCAATCAAATATTCTTTCCACAATAATCTTCAACTTTGATCTGCTAATAAGTATTCTTTGAAACCCTTGCTTAATCCTTCAATGAAGCACAAACTTGACTCCTGGATGAAGCCAATAGTAGAGCAACTTCAGATGATAGTTTCACACCCTCAGATTGCTGTTGCAGAGAAGAAGCTATGCTCTCCAATGCCCAAAAGCTCTGGAAATGTAGAAACCCTTGGTTTCTCTCTTCCCATCGCCAAAGAAGTTATGAAAAGATATTATCAAATGCCCAAAGAATCAATCGATTTTCCCTTGGCAGCCATATATATATTTCTTGAAGAAGTCGATCCCTCCAAAAAGCTATTTAATTTGTGTTTAATGCATTATAATCTTGCACTTTTATATTTTATAATAATCTCCTTGGCAGGCGCTCAAATAATTAATTAAATGGCCCCCATTTAATGATAAATGGACCCTTGAGTTATAAAGAGCAAATATAACATTAAGATATAACTTATGTATTAATATTTGACTTTATTTCACTAAATGTCCCTTATATTATAAAGTCCAAATATTAATCATTATTATTCACTTATAATTAATTATTATTAAAGTATAACTTTAATAATAATTAAAATATTATAACTCCAATAATAACCACTATTTCTCAATTCTGCAAATACCATAGAGTAGCCCACTGCGTCCACTGTTCATCCGGATGCCTTACTAAAAATAGTAAGGATCCCTCCTAATCATCCACTAACTTACTATAAATAGTAAATGTGTGAAACTGAGTCAAACGAAGGCCAATTCTGAACCGAACTGAGTTCCAAAGAAGAGAACGCTCTGCCAACTGCCCACCAGGAGCCTCTAACCATCTACTTTAGGCGACGAGGACCAAAATAATAGGCTAAACCATAAAAAACAGGAACAAGCTAAGAGGGGACATTACAGTACTCTTTCCTATCAATATTAACTCGGAAGGAGAGAGAGGCTTTATCGTACAGCCACTATATACATGGCAAATCATCCGTTACTTGAAAATTAGTGTTTCATGGAAAGCCATGCCTTTTCATAATCTAGGGTCCTGCTTGGGAGATTGAGTTTCTTTATTCTTTTGACAAGACTGCCATGAAATATTTTTTCAGCATCTAGACAAGCTCCATTGATCTGGTGAGTTTGCAGTTTTCATGATCCAAACCTTCAAAGTTTTGGATCTGTGGAAAGCTCCCAGTGGCATATCAGTACCCGAGCCTTAAGGAGCCAAAGCTGAGCTTCCACCTCTTCTATCGCCAAGATGACTTTTCGAGTGTCTCCCATCATCAAATAGCAATATTCTCATTTCTTGATGGAACGTAAGTTTTGAAATGATTCTCTGGACATGAAATTTGATGAAATCAAATATGGTTTCAAGAGTGGCCACTTCCTTGATATTCTGGGCTCTTGTTACCATTGGTAAGATGTTGCCATAGGAGCGAGCATATATGGGAGGAAGCAGCTATAGCGTGAGGTTGCTGGTCTAGAGTTAGTAGTTTTGCTACAAATGCTGTATAGTAGAAAAGAATATACAAATCCTTCAAACTAATGATTGATGAGTTTACCTCTGGGACAGGAAGCCCAAATGTAACACCAGACAATGTTGCTTTTATGGTCTCTACTGCTCCAAGAAAAGGGGCTCCTGAAAAAGAGAATAAAATCAAAATAAGTCTTACATTTAGGAACCAATTAGGAATACATAAATAATCACATTTCTCAAGCCAAATTAAAAGAAATATGCAACGGAAAGGAGTCAGACCGACAGCAAAGTAAGCATAGATATGATCGTCCAACCATTGGTTATAGAGCTTGGGAGCTATTTCGAGCTTCAGCCACTCCAAAAAATAACGGAAGACATTGTTTCCCATCGAATGTGCAAACACCAATGATGGACCTCCACGAAGCTTGAGTGCTGTTTCAAAAGTCAACCTGAAAAATCAACCACCAGAGGAAATGAGCAAAAATTACGATATACAACAAAGAACCATCAAATATTGTTATAAAAAGTATCATACCAACTCTTTTAGGGATTTTGACAATTTCAGAAAAAATTACCTTGCTAGCTAGATTTACTATTGATGTGATCTCTATGTCCTCTACCAAAAAGTGAATAGCATTCCAAGCTAATGGCGGCACAGTCTACAGAAGAGACTTGCTGAGATATAAGCTCCCTACATAAGTCATTATACCAAGAAATGTCCACTCCTTGAACAAAACTATCATTGTAGAGTCTGTATCCATATAGATAGGGGATCTGAACTGTAACTAGGATATATTTTAGTGTCCTAGTTCGTCAAAACAGATCCTAAGTTATATATAACAGAAAAACTTACATATATCGCCGTTCTTTATGTACCTTGCTTAAAACAAGTCTTAAACATAGGGTTGTGAAGCTATCCAAGAGCTGGAATTTATGACAGCAGATGTACAAACAATTGAGCAAATAAATTAGCAAGAATCAATCACAAATAAAGAGAAATGACACAGATTCACCCTGGAAAAATCCAGTAAGGGGAACATCCAACAACTTGAGTCTGTGCCTCCTTATGTCAATTCAAATAACCAAGAATTCAAGACAGCTATTCCCTTAGAGTTCCCAAGGACATGATGGGACTGATACAGTACTCACTAAGGCTCTTACAAGCTTGCCCTGAGCTAAAACAATTTATTGCATCTTTGTAGTCAGGATCGGGAACTCATAGTTTGAAAAATAATGACTTGAAAGACCCAATTTTGACTCAGACATGGCAACTCAACAAAAGCTTGGCAATTTAAAAGAATTATTTAAATTCATTAAAAATACACAAATTTCATACATAATACAATTTAGAGAAACATATCAAAATGAATGTATAGAACATTGGAAAACTGTTTTCTATACGATTTGAATAAAAAAGGAGTATAATATTGCATCAACAGTCAAAAATTCTAAAAGTCACATTCCATTCAAATTGCTGTCAACAGTTGTTTTGCAGGGCTAACAATTCCTGTTGAAAGGTCATTTTTTATTGAAAATAAAATAATAAGAGGGGGCTTGCCTGTGCTCATTGAAAGGTTATATCTTTTATTGAAAAAAATTAAAAAGGATAAGGGTAGTACATGGGCAAGCAGAGGAGCAGACACAAGAAGGGAAGCACACAAGCAGAGCAGAGGAAGGTGTGGGTGCAATGTAGGACAAACAGAGGACGGGCATGGGCAAATGAAGGTCATGGATAGAGTCGGCAGAGCATGTGTAGAGCATGATAACAAGTAGGAATGGGTAGAGTGTTAGCATTTCAATCCACATATTTCAGTGTAATATAAAACAAAACAAATATGCACAAGAACCGTTCTTTTCAAATCAAATGTGGAAGCTCATTGTAAATAAAGTTGAACATAAAACTAGACATTATGTACTTACCATTCACAATATTTACATTGGACTACGGGATGATTTAGAGCAAAGTTGGAAAACTCAGACTCGGACAAAACTTGGGAAAGGACTCGGCAAAAAAGAAAACCAGTTTTAAGGAAAAACAAAAAGAAATTAATGCATTTAGAGAACATAAGAGCCATAATTGAAACATTACACGTGTCATATGATCTCCAAACACTCAATATTTGAATTTTCATCATTCACACTCATAGTTTCAATCCTTAAAATGTATAACAGACCTGTTTTGAGTAATATCAACTGTCAAAAGTGAGGAAAAGTGAAAAAAAAAACATGTTTTAAACTTGACTTGGGTGTTCTCAGCAGGCGGCGAGAGTCCTTCATCAGGACTCGGGAGTCCTGACACCAAACTTATGCGGGTCCTTAGCACAGACTTGGGAGTCTTTGGCCCGGACTTGGCTCGCGAGTCCGTGACGAGTCGACTCGGCCCACCAACGGGCTTGCAAGTCTTGGCGAGTCCGAGGCAAGTCCACTAAGTAATTAAACTATGATTTAGAGTATGTAATACATACAAACTAAATAAACATCTATCTTTTTGTTTTCTTAAGCTAAAGTGCAAGGGGATTCAACACATCAGTACTAGATACGAGACATTTTGGGTTTTTTGATCAAAAGAAATTCCTACAACTACATGCTTGCATTGTTCAATCTCTACATTTAGCTAAACAACACAAATGTGTAGCTGTAGGGCTTTCTTTCAGTCAAAAAGCTCAAAATCCAATGTTCCACCAAGTTTCTGAATTTGGAGATGGGGGTACGCATCTCGAGGATGGGGATACTTGGGGCCTAAGTTTGGGAACAGCAAGGGGACGGTGGGGGGACAGGGGGCGACGTCGAAACAGTGCTAACATAATACATATAGAACTTGATAAATTAGTTTTAAAAAGATAAAGATGTATAACATAATAATTGTTACACTGTATAAGCCTAAGGAATAGGTAAAGTTTAGTTTAAACTTAAACACATTGCAGTGATTGCATCAAACTAGTAATAATAAATTATAAATATAGACATTGGAGCAAGAATTTTCAAAATTTCTGATTTCATTATCATGATTTATCAAAATTACAATGAAGTTATTAAGATTCAACAACGTTCAAAGTTCAAAATTCAAAAACAAAATAGTAAATACTAGAATCTAGATAGTAATAGACTAATAGTCAATGGCTAATAGTCAAGACTCTAGAAGTAGAGTCTAATCATCCCCAAGCTCCTCACCAAACTCCTTATCACTCGAACTGTTATAACCCACATGCTCAAGCTCATCTATAACAATACCAACCGGCCCTGTCTGTGTAGCATCATCATCAATGTGTGTTGACTCTTCTGACTCTACATCCCATCTGGCTGCTAAATTCTCCTTGTACGTAGATGTGTTGCGGTCAATGAGGCGTAAGGTACTATGTACCACCACAAGCCTCTCCACCTTCCTACAAGTAAGCTTATTCCTCTTAACAAAGTAGATGAAGCTATAAGTAGACCAGTTCCTCTCAGCAGCAGAAGAACTAGAAACTTAGGATAGCAAACGAATGGCTAGAGTAGTTGTCAAAGAGCTAGGCCCATGCATAGTCCATCACAACTTGGGGTCCTCTCGTGACATAATCTCTAGATCTACCTTGGCTGCCTCTGAATATCCCCAAACAGTGGCAAATTTTATCCAATCAGTATGAATCTAGCTAGCCTCTGTAGGACCATACATTTTGTCAATTGCCTTCATGAATCCTTCCTTCACCTCAACATCCTCTATAGGTGTAATTATACTAGCCCATTGCACATACCACTTCGGGTTCAATGCATAGGCAGCCATGTGTAAGGGAGCATTGTGCTTCTCCCATCTACGTTGAATGATCGATGGAATATGCTCAGTGTTGACTTGCAATGTGGGGTCCTCTCGCACATCAAGCATAGAATCAATGCACTCATACACCTCTCCAAGGGAAGGTGCATTAGAATTCCCATATCTAACAGCTGTGAAGACTGGAGCAATGATGGAGACAATATATTTGCCATTAGCTCAAAAGACATCATTCTTCACCACCTCCTTCACCCTCAACACCTTTTGTATCTTCGACTTAGGCCACTTGTTCCATTTTGTTGTCATAACCATTAGTTGCAATGCCTCTTGCAACTCAAGAATCCTCTCCAAGATAATAAAGTATGATGCATACCAAGCCTCTACAAGTTTCAGGAATTCCTTCTTGGAGAAGGTCATGAGGAGTGCATGTGAAGTGTGGTGGTTGCAAATACACATCTGCACATCTCTAGAATCACTAACAATTGTTTCGATCCAGCTGATTTTACCCATGTCTTGAGTACATTATTCATGGAAAGCACACAACAAGAAGTCCACCAAATATGTCTATAGGCTGCCTTAATCAACTTGCTTGTAACTTTACACACATGGGCCGCATTTGTCACTACCTACACCACATTTTGTGGCCCAACCTCCTCTATAGCATCCTTGAGGATTTTGAAAATGAGTATCCTTGCTATGCCCTGAACAATCAATATCCCTAAGGTAATAAGGGCCTACTGTAGATATAACCATGATATTGGTGAGTGGACGATGCCTAATGTTCGTCCACCCATCCATGATTATGCTCCAACCACTTGTGACCAAGTTCTCTTCATCTTCTCCATCAGAATATTAATCTTGAAATAGTTTTGACCCAAGATTGTTATCCTCAATTCAGTCTCACCAAGTAGCACATATAATTGTCCTGCTCTTATTAACTTTGACACAGCTTCCTTATAATGAGAGCAGGACACATGGAACAGAATGCCATTGGCAAAGAAGAATTTGCCAATGGCATCATTTGCCTCATCCTTTGCTTGCGCATTGAATAAATCTACCAATGGTTGTGAATATGGACTAGTCACCTTACGTTTTCCCCTAGGCTTTACTACCCCTGAACTAGATGGAATTGGTGACCTTTGAGTTTGCACAGTAGAAGTAGAAACTGCAAAAATTTGGTTATCATTATCCCTACTCCTATGTGGCAAGTAGCAGATACAAATACTTCATCTTCAATGCAACCTTGTGATTTTAATTTTTCAGCCATGTACTTCCAAGTTCCCTTCCACATTTCCGCATACTTCTACACCTTTACCTCGAACAAGAAGGAAGTGAGCATGACTTCTGGTAATGTTGTCAAACCATTCAACATTACATATGTGGCACTTCCACTTTCTAGTGTCCCTAGTTGTCCAAGGCTTTGTGTAATGCCCCCTTTTCCGCTCTAGTTTGTTTTGGGCACTATCAGTCAGTCTTGAGACCCGTTGGTCAGTTAGAGGCAAAATTAGGTTTTCCTATTTTCTAGGAGGATCCTTTGGCAGTTTTTGTGGCTTGTTTGTTGGAGTTTTACAGTTCTGATTCTGGATTCCTTTTGGGTTTTCAGGAAGCTTTGCAATGATGGTACATGCGTAGCAATCAATGGAGTTTGGTAAACTTACCATTTTTAGTTAAGTGGCAGCGAGGACAACTTATTTTTCTCAGTTTTCAGAGAGCCTTGCAATGGTGTGACATGCAAACGAATCTGAAGACTTTTCCAGACTTAGTATTGGCATGAATTTGCATCATATAGTTCATTTCTAACACCCAAATCTTGAGTGTCAACACTAGGGAACTCCATACATCCATCTTTCACACATGGAATGATGGTTACCTCATGATAGTGCACAAAATTCTGACTGCTGCTACAAAAATCAGAACTGTTAGAGCTTGTATCCTCTGCACATTCCTCATCTTTGACGCTCGCTTCCAACTTGCGTGCCAACAATTTTGTCATATACTAAAACATCTACATCATGATTAAGCTCAATAGTTTGGTTGCTATGTAAATCAGCACATGTATAAGTCTCCTTAATCTCAATGGCTTCATAATGGGATCCTCTTTGTCCTTCCAAATGATGTGACTCATGAATCCCATCATCTTCATGCAACAAGTGCATCTCCAAATCTGCCTCCTTCATGGTTTCCTATTCAATGCATCCGAGGTCTTCATCAAGCTCCTTTACCTCATTATTGGTGCATTGGTGGTTAGGCTCCCAAAAACCTTTGCAAGTGAAGCATAGACCTTGTCTTCTCATTTCATTCTTACTCATTATGGGAGTTCCTGTAACCTAATCATTGAACTTGGAAGTAGAATCACCTTCATAATCTGATTTAGTAGCTCTACCATACCTACTCACACTATGCCCATGACTGAATGTTCTCCGTTTAGATGAAACTGCCTCCTTATACACCCTCCTAATGTACTTTACCAGCCCAATCCTATCAAGCCTCAAGATAACAACAAAGTTCAGAAAATTATTAAGGGGCAATTGTGCTTTAAAAGCATCCAGCATATTCCAATTGTCCTCAAAGAGTTGAGAAGCTTCTTGTTCGCATCTTTCCCTCATCTTGATGGCATCCTATTTGATCTCTTCCCTAGATTTCCCTACAATAGTGTAGTAACACATAACTTGAACTTATGAGTGTTGGTTACTCAATTTCCAAACGTGTGAGCTCAATGATTTCCAACCCCAGCAGGAGGGCAAGAAAGAGCTCTAATACCACTGTAATATCCCTTGCTAATTCTAATCCAAATTTGTTGATTAGAGGCTCAAGGAATATCGTCAAACACTTTGTATGCAAAGTTGTAGCTTGCTGATATGAATTTCAATTTGTTGTGTATGCTCTTTAAATCAAGTAGAAATGATGCAAATGCTTTGAAATGAATGTCAAAAGATCTAACAATAAGCTGAGAATGAAATGCACTTGTTTTTACTCTTTTCAAATGCAAATTTATGAGTTCCTAAGGTAAAATGCATACCTACAGCCAAGTAGCATTTTCACAAATACTTGGCATGTAAACTAATGTGCATCTACAGCCAAATACCCAAAGACAAATAATGATGTGCAACTCCTTCCTTGTATTAATATGAAGCATAGGCAGAGTATAAGCTGATTTGATTAGCCAAGACTTTTGGCCTCACAATGACATGTAAATCTGATGAAAGCACACCTACTGGAACAAGCTAATATGACTGATATGACAATTCAAACTACATCTAAAAATCATGAAGAACTTGGTGTAAATAAGCGCCCATATCCGATGAAGAGGTGGCAGCTCTTTACTTGACGAATGGTGCCTTCTCCTAGCCAAATCAAACTTGCCTTCAATCAAGTGTGAAACCCTTGCGTAAATTTCACCATATTGCCAAAGCACTGTAGCATTTACTATTCACGCCACTGTAGCAGCCAACATAAATTTAGATTTGCAAATGAATAACTCTTAATCTTCCACAATCTTCAAACCTGCAATGTTTGCCCTTTCAATTTGCTCTCAAACTGTGTGGTAACATTCTGGGATAAAATGCAGCTGATAATATGAATTTGTTTGCAGACCCTAGCTGCCATTATTCTAAAAACATGAATTAAGAACCTGCAATAACTCCATAGTGATTCCTGAGTGAAACCACCTCACAATGGTGCTTGGATTTCCGTCCAACACCAAGAAATACTAGGGACTTCGTCCTTAGAATAGTCCAGTCACTGAATAGCAGCAACAATGGAGGAATAACTCAATATAATATTTTCATAACATGCTCTTGAAGGAAGACAAGGTTTGTTTATAAAGACTCCTCAAACTCCAAATCAATCTCCACACTCAATGTGGGATAAATCCTCCTTTACTTTTAATTCCTCCATAGTCTTGGCACCTAAATAATTAAATAACATGGCCCCCTTTTAATGATGAATTGACCCCTCAACTTAAAGTAAAAATAAAAAATTTATAATATGTCTTTAATGATTAATTATTAATAAAATATTACTTTATTAATAATTAAAATAATATAACTCCATAAATACTCATTATTTCCCAATTTCGTTTGAACCAAGGAGTCAACCACTACATCCACTACGCAACTAACTTACTAAAAATAGTAAGGGTACCTCTCAAACAACCACTGACTTACTATAAATAGTAAGTGTGTCAAACTGAACCAAACGAAGAGCAATCCTGAACACTTCTGACCTGCACTGCCAATTGGGACCCTCTAACCGTCGGTCTTAGCCTACAAGGGCCAATAATAGGCTAATCCAAACATAAACCATATCATCCCAAAAAGGGGACATTACACTTTCTTTTTCAACCATTGCTTTAAAAATTTAAATTTCTCAAATGCCTTTGATTTTTCCTTTAGAAAAGTCACTCATGTCATTCTTGAAAAATCATCCACAAACAACATAAAAAGTCTTTCATTTTTTAACCCTTTAGTTTTGGTCAGTCCACAGAGATCAGTATGAATTAACTCTAAAGGCTGCAAACTTGAATATTCTTTTTGGTTTAAAACTAATTCTAGTTTGCTTACTGTTGTCATTTTATGACACCCTTGGTCCATCACTGAGAACCAATCAGAGATATGATCCATGGACCGGCGCTGCCCCAATTGATCAAGGAGAAAAGCAATGGAATTATAAAGTGTGAAGTGTTGTCTTGTCTGGAGGAAGTTCCTTCCTTGGCTTTTTCTCTCTTCTACGGAACTTCGGAACCCTGTGGTTCCGAAGTTCCTTCCTTTGCTTCCTTTTCTCTCTAGTTCCCTGGAACTCCAGAACCCCGAGGTTCCGAAGTTCCTTCCTTAGCCCCTTTTTTCAATTTCCCGGAACCCCAAGGTTCCGAAGTTCCTTTCCCTTCCCTTTTTCTTTCCCCGGAACCCCCAGGTTCCGAATTTCCTTGCTGCCTCTCCTTCCCTTCCCTGAAACTCTGGAACCTCGAGGTTCCGAAGTTCCTTGCTGCCTCTCCTTCCCTTCCCCGGAACTCCGGAACCCTGAGGTTCCGAAGTTCCCTCCTTGCCTTCTTCCCTTCTCCGGAACTCTGAAACCCTGAGGTTCTGAAGTTCCTTCCTTAGCCTTCCCTTTCTTTTCTCCAAAACTCTGGAACCCCGAGGTTCCAAAGTTCCTCCCTTTCCTTAGCCCCTTTTTTCAGTTTTCCGAAACTCTAGAACCCCGAGGTTCCGACGTTCCTTTCCCTTGCCCTTTTTCTTTTCACGGAGCTGTGGAACCCTGATGTTCCGAAGTCCCTTTGCTAAGTCTTGCTCTTCCTTGATGTCCTTCTCTATTCTCCGGAACTCCAGAACCCCGAGGTTCCGATGTCCCTTCCTTGCGTCTCTTCTTTCCTTTCCCGGAACTCTGGAACCCCAAGGTTCCGAAGTTCTCCTTCCCCTTCCCTGGAACCCCAAGGTTCCGAAGTTCCTTCCTTGTCTTCCCCACTTCGGGAACCTGAGTTTCCGAAGTCCTCGGACTTCCTTCCGGCTTGCAACACTCCCGGATGGCGTGATCAACACTCAAAGCTTTACATGCTTTGACGACTTTTGTGACTTGTACACCTCCTTTTGTGGAGCCACAAGGGTGCATTTAATGTTTTGGGCAGGATTTCCATCAAGAGAGCTACTGGGCCATGCTTGTTGTGATGACTTATGTCATGTCTACATGCACTTCCCTCCACTCCAAAACTGACATTTCCTTGCACACACAATGGTCATGATCACTCTTGTAATCATTTTTCTATATAAAGGCTGTGAAGCCTCATTGTAAAGGGTTCTCTCCCTGATGGCTTGAGCTACTCTATGCTCTTTCACTTCTCTTGTATTTATCTTGCATTTTTACAGCTGTAAGTTTCGCCATTGGCCTTATAATGAATTGAAAATCACCATTCTTGCCTTCCTTCAAACTTATGTATGCTATGTATGTTTCCTTCATCATAGGTGTATGTTTTGTGGCTCCTCTCGTATATGTTGTGTTAACTTATTTCTGAGTGTGACTTGTGGGAAACCTTCTCCCCTCTTGACATTCAATGAATTCTAACCTCCATACATGCATTGGGGTCACTCATACAACTGAAGTTTGTGCATCTCCTGGGTGTTTCAACTTTGTGCATCTCCTGGGTGTTTCAGTTGATTCTTTGTGTCATTTCGGGTAGGGAGAGGAACAATCTCTTCTTGGTGCATCACCTCCTTTTACTTTAAGCATTTCTCCCCTGAATTCATGGAACTGATTTTAACAAGACTTTCAAAATTCACATGACCTAATCTTCATTCCCAAAGCCAACTTTCATCAAACTGACCCAGCAAACATTTTTTACCTTCTACCTCTCTTAAATCATAAACATTACTTTCAATTCTTTTACCTTCAACAACAACCTGTCCTGATTTAGATTTTCTTATTTCACATCCTTGAGCATTAAAGACCACACAATACCCATTATCACACATTTGAGTAACACTTAGTAAGGTATACTTTAATCCATCAACAAACCAAACATTGTTTGTTTCTAAAGTACCATTAATGCTCAAAGAACCTTTAATCTGAATTTGAACTGAAGACCTGTACCAAATTTCACTGGACCACCATTCCAATCTGTAAACGTAGTAAACTTACTCTTATCACCTGTCACGTGATTCGAGCAACCACTATCCACTATTCAAAGATTTTCCTTCTTAGCATGCAATGATGTCTGGACGACATGGATTTCTTTTCCTTTTTCTTCCATACTTTTTCTACCCCATCCTTCAAGACCCTGTTCTTTTCTACAAAATTCATGTGATAGTTTTTTGCAAAATGACCAACATTCTAACAATTAAAACAGATTACACTGAAATCCTTCAAATAATCAAAAGAATTTCTACTGATAAAATTAACATTCCGTCATGGCACAACTTTGCAATTAGCTACTTTATGACCAAAATAGTTACAAAGATTACAATAGCCATGAAAGGAATATTGTATGTTTGTTGTCAATCTTCTAGTAGGAAAATGCCATTGTGAATACCTCTGTTGTCTCTAAACTCTTAACAAATTTATTGCTTTGTCTTTGTTATCAAAACTTTGACCTTGTTCAAAACCCAAACCAAATGTATTCTTATTTGACCTCTATTTAGTTAGCATTTCATCCAACAAATTAGAGATTTTAACATTTTGCTTTTCTATCCAACTCACTTTTATATTGTTCAAGATCATGTTGTAAAGCTACTAACTTATCTTGTTAAACTATGCATTCTTCAAATTTAGACAGAAATTTTGAATGTAATAACTCTTCCCTTTTCTTACCTTCTTTGATTTCAGCTTTTAGCTTGGTGATCATTTGATTTTTTTTCTTCAAGGCTCTTCTTTAGATCTTCGTTTTCCTTTACCGCTGAAGCACTTCGTTGTGTGACCTCTTTCTTCAATCTTTTGATTCCTTCTAATGCACACAATAGCTCTCCTTCAAGACTTATCTCACCATCTTCATCATCTTGCAACTCTTCATCACTTAGATCTGTAGTGATAGTTCCAAGTGCCATAAACAAAGTTTCAGCACTAGAGTCCTCACTGTTTTCTAAGTTTGAATTATCTTCTTTAATACATAAGCTTTTCTTCTTTTTTGAAAAGTTTTGCAGTTTAAAAAACGATTGTCCTTTATACTTCTTTCTAAAGCCTTCCTCATTATCTTTATCGTCTTTGTCATAAGGACACTTGGCAGCAAAGTGCCTAGTTCTTCCATAGTTGAAGCACTTAAGAGGTAACTTTCCTTTGCGCTTCCCAAAACTCCTTTTCAGTTTCTTCACCAGATATGCAAGCACTCCTTCCTTGCTACTATCTGAATTTGAATTCTCTTCTTTTGCCTTTTTTGTTGATTTGAAGGCAGCCTCTCTCTTTGTGCCTCCTTCTAGAACCAATCTCATTTCACAAGCAGTCAGAATACCATGGAAATCATCAATTTTAAGCTTACTAAGATCACTTGCTTCTTCAATGGCAAAAACTTTTGCATTATATTTAGAAGGTAGAGACTGCAAAACTTTCTGGACAACCACAACATCTTTCATTTCTTCACTGAGACATCGCATTTACTATCTCATCAACTCTGAGAAGATAGTCTGCAATTCATTCTTCTTCCTTCACTTTTAATTCTTCAAACTTGGCTTTGTAAGTTTGCAACTTTGCCTGCTTAACCTTGTCATCTCCCTCAAAGATGCTCTTTAACTTGTTCCATAACTCCTTGGCTGTTTGACAATGCATTACTTTAACAAACTCAGCGTTAGACAATACACAAAGTATAGCATTTTTAGCCTTCGCATTATTCTCATAATCTCTTTTTTCAGCAGGATTAGTTAAAATATGCGAAGGCATTGTATAACCATTAACTACTGACTTCCAAACATCAAACACTAAAGATATCAAATAGCTTTCCATCCTTATCTTCCCAAATGCATAGTTAGTGCCATCAAACAATGGTGCTTTATTAGAAGAAGATCCTTCCTGACAAGCCATGTGTTCTATACTCGGAACCTACTTAGACAAATTAACTCTTTTTCAAGTGCTTGGCTTTGATACCAATTGTAGAACACAAATATACTACTGTGAGGGGAGGTGAATCAGTAGTAAATAAATCTTAAAACTTTAATCTAATTAATCTCTTATGATAATTTGCTTAAAACCTGAAACCTAAAGTAAAACACCAACTGAAAAATCTACAACGAACCACTACACCAAGAAGACAATGCACAAGCGAATACGTGGAAACCCAAGATAGGAAAAACCACGGTGAGAAATGCTGCTAGGATCTACTGGCCTAATCCAGCCTCACAGTTAAAATGTTTTACAAAGATTTTTAGGGCACCAACCCCAAGGAATCACCAAATTCCTTATATAAGAGCGCCAACTCTTCCAAGATCACAATTTATTGATATGAGCACCTACTCAGAAAACATTATCACTGATTACAATCTTTGAGATTTCCTTTACAAATGTATCAAAATGAACTATAACAATCTCTCAAAAAACTGAATACAAATTGAGAGAATGATTCACATGGATCTGCAAATATGACTTGAAAACTTCTTCCAGTAATCAGAAAAATCTGAAACACACTCGTCCACAACTTAGAACAGATTTGAGTGAAAAAATAACACAGAACTGTTTACTGTTGGAACAGTATAGCGAGAAAATCAGAATTGATCGATAGGTTTCTATAACTACTCCAACTCTTCCAAGATCACAATTTAATGATATGAGCACCTACTCAGAAAACATTATCACTGATTACAATCTTTGAGATTTCCCTTTACAAATGTATCAAAATGAACTATAACAATCTCTCAAAAAACTGAATACAAATTGAGAGAATGATTCACATGGATCTGCAAATATGACTTGAAAACTTCTTCCAGTTATCAGAAAAATCTGAAACACACTTGTCCACAACTTAGAACAGATTTGACTGAACAAATAACACAGAACTGTTTACTGTTGGAACAGTATAGCAAGAAAATCAGAAATCAATTCACTGTCACTGTTATACCTGATCTTCAGAATTCCAAGTAATCTACCTTTCTTCCTTATGAATATATCGATCTTCAGACCTCAGCAATAATAATGTTCTCAGAATGTCTAATCTTCAAAACATCTCTTTTTGTAATGATCTCTTTTCACCAACACTTATAAAGATTTCCAAACATATTTGAATCTTTTGCACACAGACTGCACTTGATTCATCACATAGAAAAAACTCTCTTTCATGAAATAATAATAATGCTTTTTAACCGTTTAGCACAGCACTCTTCACCAAAAACTCAATCAAATAGAATGTATATATAAGTAGAATTGATCGATAGGCTTCTATAACTACCTTTAGTTTGGGAAGTTAATAAGTATTTGCATCAACTGAGAACTCACCATTCAACCATCAGCAACCTTAAGGGGAGTGGCCATCGACTGGTACTCCGATATGGATAAGACCAAAGTCGGCACATGGCCCAACCTGAAGGAGGAGTTCAGGATAGAGTTTCGCCTCCTCAGAGACGACAATGAAATAGTAGCCGAAATCTATGGCACAAAGCAGAACAAGAATGAGACTGTCCGAGCCTATAGTCGGCGGCTCAAGGAACTATTGGGGAAAATGGAGAGTCAACCAACCGATGGGTTGAAAAAGAGATGATTCGTGGAGGGACTGAAACACTCCATCCGGAAGAAGATGAAAATTGTTCCACCAACCTCGTACGAAGATGCATTTAATAGAGCGATGGATTTCGAGAGCGAGAGCGAGACCAAGACATCCAAGAAGAAAAAGAAGAAGGATAGCTCGTCCGAGGATGATGACTCTTCCGAGGGAAGCAGCAGCGATGGCGAGTCCGGCAAAAAGGTGCAAGCCCTGCAGAAGGACATGTTGAGGATGATGAAAGAACTGAAGGTTATGAAGGGAGGTCCAAGCAAGACCGACGAAGGGGAGCTTTGGTGCACGGAATGTAAGACGGACGGCCACACGAAAGGCTTCTGCCAAAAGAAGGCCTATTGTGATATATGCCAGTTGATGGGGCATCCCACCAAGGAATGCCCCTACAAAATGAAAACACGAAACCAACAAGTATTGCTTACGCAAGAACAACCAACTACATCGGGCGGTACCGACAGCTCCCAGGCGAACAACAATGCAACATCGGGAGGCTACCGAGATAACCAGGGGGGAGGACGAAACAACAATAACAATACAAGGAGCCGGATCCAATACGACTCCAAAGGTCGACCGATGGTACAATGCAGAGCATGCAAGCAGTGGGGGCACTTCGCTCGAGACTGCCCGAAGGGAGAGGCCACCCAATATTTGTGCAAATGGTGCGGACCGGGAGACCACAAAGACGCCACCTGCCCGAAGTTCGGTGTCAACTTGCTCAATATCAAGGAAACCAAAGAAGAGAAAGTGTTGGCCATAATCCGCGCCCAAGCCAAACACGCAATGTGCCCAGACTCGGAGACGGAGAAGCGAAGGGTACGGGAAGCACGAGAAGAAATTGAGAAAGAGATACAAGAAAGGGCGAAGGCGAAGGGTATGGCAAGTACTTCCAGCCGATCGGAGGCAGAGGAGGCTATACTAAATCAAATTTTAAAACTGGAGGTGCCTGTGAAGGTACACGACCTCTTCCAGACGATGCCTCAATTACGAACGGAGTTGCTAAATAATCTCTCCCAACCACGCACCAATACCAACCACCGCACAGATGTTCCTGGGGGGTCTGCAATAGACCCCAAGCTGCTGGTAGTTAACACTGGAAGGAACCCGGCCATTGTGGAGATGGGTATCCTTGGCACCATTCTAACCGATACCATCGTCGATGGTGGATCGGGAGTGAATGTTCTTCCAGAAGAAACCTAGTGGAAGCTAGGGAAGCCAACGCTGTGGCCATCTACATTCAATTTGCTAGGAGCAGATCAACATGGAATCAAACCCATCGGGACACTGATGGGCCAGCAAGTTACCATCGGGGCGCAACCCTTCATACTAGACTTCATGGTAATCCCACTAAAGAAAAAAGGGTATGATGCGATCTTAGGGAGAGGGTAGCTGGTGGCAGCCAAGGCCACCCACAACTGGAAGAAGAACACTCTGTCTATGGAGAATGGAGGAAGGAAGTTTATCATAGACCTTGGGACGCAGTTGGTTAGTGAGGAACTAGCATCATCTTCGGAATCAGAGGGTGAAGGAGAAGGCGACCTGAGGGACGAAGGACGGGGCTGCAGGGAGCCCAACGACGAAGGGATTCTCAAACTAGGAGAGTGCTCCAAGGATGAGATGGGGTCATTGAACGGGCTCTTCCACTGGCAAATGGAGGATTACGAAATGTTCCAGAGCTACAGGCTCGAAGTAGAGGAACCAGAGCAAGTAACAGAGGTGTACCTGCCGAAATATAGAGAATATTGGAAGGGAGACACCCCAAACCTCGGTGACATAGATAATCCCAAGATCATTCGTGTCGGCAATGATTGGAACCCTGTGTTGAAGGCCGCAGCCTTCAAAATCTTTATTATTCTTCTTCTTATGTACGGGAAGGAGACCGTGGTCCCTATAGAATTTGTGGTTCCAGGTCTTCGGATGGCCATTGAAAATAGACTTGCCACCAACGGGTCCAAATTGAAACCCTACCACGAGAAGCGTGCAGGGGAACCGAGAGGCCGGAAGGACACACGAGAGTCCAAAGGGGAACCCGATAGGATGGAAGGGGACCTGAGAGGCCGGGCAAGTGACTCGAGAGGCACGGGACCAAAGCGGGAGACTCTCGGGCAAGGCAAACCGAGAAAGGGCGATCCCAGAGGCACGAAACCCGAGCCAAATTTGGAAAATAAAAAAATTAAAATAGAAAAACAAAAAAAAAAAGGAAATCATCATTGACAATGGTGGTGGGACCACCGTGCGGTGAGACCATTGTACGGTGGGACCCCGTGCGGTGGAACCACTGTACAATGGACTACCGACGACGGAGGCGGCGGTGGAATACCACCGTACGGTTGATTGTCACTTGCGTTGGGCGTGCAAAAGGAGGCCCGTACGGTAGACGGTTGGTTGTGTATTCCATATGGGGTGATCCATACAGTGGAGGGGTGTTGACCGCACGGGAAGGTGGTCGTACGATTGGAGGTGTCAGTGTTGTTGTTGGTCATACAGGGCGGTTGTATGGCCGGGGTGCCATCGAGGCCATTATAGTGAAAAAAAAACGACGATCAGATTGAAAACTCATTTGTTGGAGTCTGGAGCCAGGACACTGGAAAATTAGAGTGGAGAAGAAGGTTTTTGGTATCTTAAAATATCACCCCTCGACCCCACTGGGGCGCTGCCCCAGACCCCCAGTTTATTTTTTAGCGTCAAAACACTTTTTGGAGTTGGGCGAAGGGCATCTGAGAAGTCACGATAAGTGTTGGGGTTGTTTCGTACTGTGAGAAAGAAGCCTGAAGCTAAGCATTGGCGGGAAGCCATAAGCCATAGAGGGAGACGGATTATCAGCCTTTGGGGAGTGTGATGGAGGATTTGAGGTGTCTCCTAGCCTTTGTGCCAGAGGGTTGTGGCCACTTCCCGGCATGAATGGTACGCTTTGAGGAACTCGGAGTATGTCTCAGCTAGACGATAGGTTGCCTTGGTGGATGCACAGAGGGCTCGGGAGGAGATGACCACCAGATTGGAGGCAGGAGTAGCGTGAGACTTAGCTCAACGTACCCAGGAGTTGGATGTCGAGAGGCAGCGTGGGTGGCTATCCAGGACAAATTGGCTAGGGAGACAATATCATTTGAGTAGCAGTTGGTGGAGGCTGAGACTGAAAAGCATGTTTTCCAGACATGTTTGGTTTAGGCACAAGAGGACTATGATGTCAAAGGAAGCACTAATGGTGAAATCCGCACTTGAGCATCGGATGGTAGCAAAAAAGGGTTTTCAGGCGAGGACGCAGCAGGTGTATGAGTTCCACGCTCGACTAGCGTTCGCAGTTCCTGCAGTTCTCTACCTTGGTTTTGTTTAATGCCATCTCTATTTTGTATTAAGTCGTCTGGAGGCGACTTCTTTTCTTGGGGGGGATGATGTTACTAGGAATAATCATTATGTTATATTGTCATATTATGTTTATGTTGTCGTCGGTAATAATGAGTTACGGCAGTCAGTTAGTTAGTCGTCCCGAAGGGTAGTTGGACGCGACGGTTGGTCATACCCCTTCAGATATTATATATTGCATACCGTTCCTTCTTAGTATCATCATGATAGTCGTATCTGGGTTTAATGTTATAAGCACTTGATGTACATGGACTGTTGAATTAATATAGAGACTGGTTATTTAATATATTTCCATTATGTTATGTGCATTTACTTTATGCATTTAATCGTTTACCCATATGTGGCAAACATTTATGTTGTCGTCGGTAATAATGAGTTACGGCAGTTAGTTAGTTAGTCGTCCCGAAGGGCAGTTGGACACGACGGTTGGTCGCACCCCTTCAGGTATTATATATTGCATACCGTTCCTTCTTAGCATCATCATGATAGTCGTATCTGGGTTTAATGTTATAAGCACTTGATGTACATGGACTGTTGAATTAATACAGAGACTGGTTATTTAATATATTTCCATTATGTTCTGTGCATTTACTTTCTGCATTTAATCGTTTACCCGTATGTGGCAAACAACCATTAGGTATCACTGTCATCTTGTCTTATAACAGTGACTCAATCTGATCATTCAATTAGATTGTTTTATTCCAATGCAACTGTAATTCAGCCATCTAAACATTTCATTCTGATATAACAGTAATATAATTTGACATCAATGACAAAATATGCTAACACTTATTTCTGCTCTTCATACAATAAATATCCCTTTAAGTGCTGGCTTCTAACATCCTTCAACCTCCTATTTATACAATCCAGAATGCCCTTTCATCCAAGAGATGTATCCCTCCAAAGAGGTCAGCCCAAAACAGCATATAATATATTTTTTATTTATTTTCATTTGCTTGCCCAAAGTGAGCACTCAAACCAAGGGGTCATCCCTCTTTGGGAGGCCCAAAATAAATATTTAACAATGCATTTAAATTCCCCTAAATTGGGGCAACTCCATGAGGGGGGTCATCCAAAATTAATAATATTATGTTGCATCTTATTTTTTTAAAACTCCTCCAAACATGGGTCGCCCTTGTATACAATAAATAATTATTTGTACAATTTAATATTTATACTGCATCATTCCTTGTCCAACGAAGTCTCAAAAATATTGCCATAAAATGGGCACAATTATCCTCCATTAACTTCGCTACCGACTTGCCCTTTGACATCAATGACTAAAATCCAACAAACCATTTTTGATGTGACCTTCATCTTTGCAATATTTGCACCACACTTCCTAGGTTTATTTACTAGTTTCTTTTTCTACCTTCAATTCCTTCATCATCTGCATCATATCCCTTCTCATGGATTGTGCAGTTCCAAATTCATCGTCACTTATCTAATTTGAACTTTTCTACTTGGCCAAAAAAATTGATCCACACTTCGTCAGGATTGGTAAGTGCCTTGCTATCTCCTCCCTATCTTCCTTCATATGCTTCTTTTGTATAGATACTTACACATTATATCAAGACGTAATTTTATTCATGAACGGCTGTAAATAAGAACAATAAACATGTTGCCCAAAAAAAGTTTACATCTACAGGTTGCATGGATTTTCCGATTGTTGTGATAATCTTGCAACACTTCCTTTATTCTTAATTTCCATCAAACAAAGAATCTTTTAACAGAAACTTGCTGATTGCGTTTCTCATAAATCCATGTTGTAAGAAAAGGAAGGGTTAAAAAAAGCTACACTTATTCTGAATTAATTTAACACACCAAAACTTTGCTTCCTTATTTATGAGAGAAGTTTGACATACTAAAAAATACTTCAAGCACAATACCTAGTGAAATTATTATGGAGAGTGAATACAATCAAGGACATTACCTATATATCTTTGTTCTATTTGTGTATTTAATATTGATGCATAAGCACGTGTTTGACTTTGTATAGGTGTGTATGAGAGAAAGAGTAGGGGAGATAGGGGTAATGTAAAGAGCATGAATATGGTTAACTCATTTCTAGGATTTGTTTAGAACACAAAAATTTAAAGCATTAAATGATAAATATTACATACTTCAGTTTGTGAAAATACAAATCTCGTTCTTCAAGCATTGAAGCTGATAGCCTCCAATCATATGGAACAGCCAAAATAGCATTTGCATCAATTCCAAATTCAACACACCATTTAACCCAATCTCTCCAAACTGAAGATAGCGGACCTGCACCATTATCAGATAATTACAACTCAAAGAAATAATAGAATACAATATGTACTTGACAAATATGATGTTGTGAATCTTCCAGACAAAAGAGTGAAAAAAAAATACCATCCTCAACAAAGCCAGAATGCAACAAAAGCATTCACGTCTTACATTAAAAGTAGAAAAAAAAATATTATGAACATTAGAAATTCATATCCCATACGGTTCAGCTTGTAGCTAATGAGTTTTTGTAACACTTTTTTAACCGAGCTTATTGATTGAAAATATTCCAATTCCAATTCATAAAGTTTGAAATGAAATTCTATATGAAAATATATCTTTTAAGTGCATTATTTATAACTGTGTCAATTGGCCTTTGACCAGTTGAAGAATATGCAATAAGTGATTTCATCAACTATCAACAGATTAGAAGACACGGATAGAGGTTGAAGAAAAATTTGAAAAAGAATTAAGATGCTGTCATCCAGAAGCCCAATTTCAAGTTAACTGGTATTTTAAGACAAGGAAAGACGATCAAGGAGTATAATTGGAGAATGTTAAAACTATGTTGAATTTCAGAAACATCTTTAAAACTACATTGAATTTTGGAAACATCTTTACAAGATAAGTTATTTCCTAAGTTACCAGGTATGCCCTTAAGGCCTCCTGCACCTGTACTGGGTATGTCTAGGTACAAGTTTGCTCGAGGTACACCTTGGTACACTCAGGGCACACACATGGGCATCTGGGTATGCCCAGGGTATGTACCAGGCATACCCAATAGCGCTGAGCGCCAAAAAGTAACAAAAAAAAGACATTTTTTGACTTTTTTTTTGCATCCAAAAACCCTAAATGATCACAAAAATGTTGAGCAATATCTTAGAATCAAATGATTTGAAAAAAAGGAAAGTCAGTGATATAGTCCATGAAATGCAGAAAGACATACTGAAGAAGAGTTCCCTGTAAATCTTGACAATAAGTGACATAAAAGCCAATGATACAGAAAAGTGCCCATTTAATTTGAATAACAAATAAAGGAACAAAAATAAGCAGTTTGGGCACAGCTAACACCAAAAAGAGGTGGTTAACTGGTCATGAAACATCATCACAATAAACACTGTGATAGTAAGAATGATAATAAAATCCAAAAATTCAGAATTTGCAATTCCATGAGTTAAGAAAAGACAACCAATCTCTAATGGCAGTAATGTAAGAAATGGGATAATTTCAGATAATTTCACTAGAGATTGTTCACAACAAAATCATAACTTAATGTGTGCAGATTGGAAAATCATGAAGATGAAGATTATCTATGATTAAAATCAGAATATATAACTCAAATGGATGATATGAATTATAGTACTACATGAGGAAAAATGAAGAAGCTAGAAACATATGAATTATAGTACTTACATGAGAAAAAATGAAGAAGCTAGAAACATATGAATTATAGTACTTACATGAGAAAAAATGAAGAATCTAAAAACTAATATGTTCATATGAAAAAATAAATGATTCAAGATACAGCCCAGGTTGTGGAGGTTATTAATGAGCAACTGCCACCAGTTGAAAAGAATCAACTTGAAGAAGATAAAATGAACAAAGGAACTAACAATTGAGAAAAGAAATAAAAGAACATTAAAATGATAGCTGAAATGCTTTGCTAATAAGAGAAAGCATTCGTAAATGGCATTCATGTAAGCAAACCATTGAAACTGCAATTGGAATGTATTTTGCAACTTATAAAAATGCATATACAAAAGAAATCCTGAATAAGATTTCAATGTGTTCATTGTCCAAAAAGATGGCATCAATGGCAAATATTCAATGCTTTTTCTGAGGAATTGACAACGCACCACACAGCTGATAATTGATGAATTTTAAGAATACTGTAGTGAGAAGCCCTAGCTTGAGATTATTGAAAAATTGGGCATATCAGAAACCTCGATATCGCTCTTGAATGTGCATTTCTATCATTCTCAGCAGACTTAAAGTACACATACTCCGGATGTTTGAAAGTCATGTGTAAGTAGTAATTTGTGCAAGTACCAAGCAGAAAACACATTTTTTCTGTAAGTGTATGGTCTTCATGTCTCAGTACCTGATCAGACTAACTTTAAAGCCATATGATGACAGTTTTTGTGAGTTCAGGTAAGAGGTCATAATAGTGATTCTGGGCTGATGGAGAGAGTTGTGTCTTCTCAAAGTTAACCTTCTACAGCTGTGATTTTCCTGTCCGAACCAGAGGATTATTGCAATGCAATTTTTTCTCTATTAAGGAGTCAGATGTTGTTGAGAGTCACTTTAAAGTCTTGTGATCAGAAAAAAAAATTGATGCCATTCAATGAAGTGTCCATAATAGAGATTCTAAGAAATATTAAGGGAGGTATGCGCTCAGGAATTTGACCCTTCCTAAATTACCTATTTTTTTTCACTTGCTATACTGTGATGCTGTGAGGGACGCCCTGGCATCCCCCTGGTGTCCCTCCCTATAGGGAACATTCCAGGAGACATCCCTCACATAGAGGGGGCATCCCTAGGATGTACCTGAAAATCAGAAGAAAAAAAGGGGGCATCCACATTCTTCCATCCCCGGAATGTCCCCCATACTTACGTCATTAAAACCCCAAGGAACATTGTAAATACATCAAAATTAAAGATCACTCTTTATGGTACAATTATTGATGGGGAATCAAGGGAAAATATTCATCCTGAGAAAGTATGGATTCAATTTCAAAATCTCCACTATTACTGTCACCATAGTCGGCAGTTTATACCAAGTGATCATAAATAAATAATTTGTTAGCCAAGTGTTAATTTTATAAGTATTAGTCGGCTACTTATGTATTGTTGTCACTTCTTCCCGACAGGTAGTTGGGTTTGGTAGTTCCTGGCGCTTGGTAATCTTTATTGTACTCATTTTGTTGTGTAGGGAACCAGTTGATTATTGTACACATTGCATGTGGAAATGAATGATACATCTTTTTGAAACTATATTGTCTTGGCATTGCCATACTCTGTTATTCTATGTTTTACAAGTGATATCTCTGTTTACTCTGCATATTAAATAGTAATTGCCATTTTGGCGTTGTTGTCAATAAGAAGCCTAGAGATCTAAGCCACAGAAAGGTAGTATGGCGACAGGAAGTATGGCAATATAATGGGCTGAACGATTGAAGAACCAGAAATATCCGAGAAAGAGGAAAACACGATTGAGGACAAATTGATGCAGGACCTTGTATACTTGTCCGAAGCATCTGTCCACCAGTATGTTCGAAAGGAGGCTCTCCAGCAAGAGGTCCCTGAGGGTGCTATCCAAGATAAACTCACAATGAACGACGTGGTCAACCATCTCCTCCCAAGACTACAAAGGTTGTTCGCATGTAACTTCATTGCCCTTTGAGATCGTCGAGAGGAAAGGGACCAAAACCAACGTTGATAATAGATACTACAACAGTATGAAGAAAGGAACTGGGGGGAGGAAGAAGAGCATGATACAAACAAATGTCGTACCTGCAGCAAGTAATGCCCCTACGGCCAAACAAGGACAGAACACGTATTGGACACAGGCAAGAGAAGGGAGAGGGATCAGTGAGAAGATCTCTCCAGCTTAAAGAGCAAGGTGAACGACGATGACAGTTACAGAGAATCATCAAGGAATTGCAAAGTCCAACAAGAAGTAAAAGTAGAAGAGTCAAAGCCATAGTTGGGAGAGACTAAAATTGTGCAACAAAGAAGGCATGACACATTGTATGTGAAGCGAGTGGGAGGAAATTGCCAGAAACCTGCCACTCCCCAAAAAAGTAAATGAAGATCTTGCCAACCATGCAAACAACCAGTCTGTACAGTCAATATTGGACGAAGAGAACGAAGAGGACTCCAGGTCCACAAAGAGTAGCCTGTTCGTACTGTCAGTACGCAACCAAGAGGATGAAGGAAGGAACCTCAAGAACGAGGTTGCTGAAATATTTGAAAATAATTTGCACTACATTGAGAACCTATCTATAGCAGAGGAATTCAGAACAGGGGGGCCTAAGTCAAAGACCCCAATGAGGAGGGAGTCGAGAAACGAGGAAGGTAACCAAGGTGCAAAGGATGCTAACGATGAACATGTAGAGGGCTCACACGTGGACGAGAGTGCAAGTGTAGAACCGGAACGTCGAGAGCAAATCATTCCAATCTAGTCCTGGGCACATGGTACATATCAATCAAGAACAATGGTGACCACCCCAACGAGTCCAAGTGTTGATACACAGAAACTCCCCAAGTTCATGAGGAATGGATCAAAGGATCTTGTAAAGCATTGTAAGACATGTGAAACTATCTAGTTGGCAAGCAGTCAGATTGATATAGACTATTGGTTAAGGTCATTTCCCGCAACGTTATAAGGAGTAGCCATTGACTAGTTCTCATAATTGGAAGATGCACACACAAAATCCTGGGATAGGCTAAAGAAGGCATTTCAAGAAGAATTTAAACTCATAAGGGATGATAACAAGATTGTTGCGGAAATTTATAACACTAAATAGGGGAAGCATGAGAATATGCAAGCTTACAGTCATAGGCTCAAGGAGTTGATGGGTAGGTAAGATGAAGAACCAGCCAACTGTTGTGCGAATCGCACACCCATCCTCGTCTTGGACAGGGACCCCCCGGTTTGTGCCTCTTTGTCTTTGCGGAAGAGGAAGGGGATATGAAGGGTCAAGTTGGTGAGTGATGAAGTCTGGAATGTCCTGATCTTGAAATTTGGCTTAGTCTAGAATGTCCTGATCCTAAAATTTGGCTAAGTCTGGAATGTCTTGATCCTGAAATTTGACTAAGTCTGGAAAACTGAGGAATCCTCCAAAAACTAGAATTTGCAATATAACTCCTGGAGGTCCGAAACCACTCTCAAACATCCTGAAAGTATATATGGAATATAACTTAAAGTATAAGTGACATTTCCTTTCTTATACTTAAATGTTATATTCCATAAAATGATCCTTCAGTGAGATCTTGACAAACTCGTCCAAGTGCCCAAGCTTGCACTTCTTGAGGAAAACGTTTAAAATAGCTAAAATGCCCAATTTCGGACCCAAAAGCCAAAACTGGGAAATGTTTAAAAGTTGCAAAAAGACCCTTTAGGTCCGAAAATCACTTAAGTCTCTCAATTTCGAACCCTGGGGCAAAAAGTGAAATATTGCAAAAAGCTCCTCTAGGTCTGAAATTCACTTAAAACCTCAATTTCAGACCCTAGCTCCGAAATTTGAAATTTTGGCAAAATTGCAAAAAGGTTCAAGAACTCTGAAATTGCCAAAAGCGCGTTTAGGTCCGAAAATATTCCCAGTTCGCCAAAACGCTTGAAAACTTCGAAAATCACTTAAGTCTCAATTTCGGACCCTGGGGCGAAATGTGAAAAATGTTAAAAGTTGCAAAGAGACCCTTTTGGTCCGAAATTCGCCTTAGACGTCCAAATTCAGACCCTGGGGCCGAAATTCAAAAGTTTTATAATTTGCCAAAATGTGTTTTAGTCCGAAGTTTTTTACGAATGGCGATAGGGTCCAAAAGCTTTTCTAAGTTGCAAAGCATCCAAGAACTTCAAAGTTTTTTGCATAACGTCTAAAACATCTGAAATTTCCCAAAAGGTGCTTTAGGTCCGAAAATGCTTTAAAAGTTTGTAAGAAACCCCAAGAGCTCCGATTTTCGCCCAAAACATCAATTTCGGACCATGGGGCCGAAATTTAATATTTGGAAGAGTTGCAAAAACCCCCAAATGGTCTGAAATTTCATTCAAAACGCCAATTTCGGACCCTGGGGGCTAAATTGGAGAATATGATGAAATTACAAGAGCGATAAATGGTCCGAAGTTTTTTAAAGAGGTTGTGAAACACGTCCAAATGGTCCGAAAATGCCTTTGGGCACCAAAACGCCTTGAAACTCCGAATTTGCACAAAGTGTTTAAAGGTCCAAAATTTTGGATAAAAGGTTAAAAATCGCGAAAACTCCGAAATTTGTAAAAACGTCTTGAAACTCCGAATTTGCAGAAGTGTTTAATGGTCCGAAAATTACCCTTCAGCTGGAATAAACTCCCCATGCTCCGAAATTTGCCAAGGACGCGAAAATCGCGAAGGACGCCATAGCTCCGAGGTTTGTATAACTTGAAAGAGGCGTCCATATGGTCCGAAGTTCGCCCTTAGGATTAGAAAACGCAGTTTAAAGTTTGCAAAATAGCGCCAATGCTCCGAAATTCACCAAAAAGCATTAGTGTTGGGATTTTAAAATTTGCAGAAAAGCCTCCAGAATCGCGCTATAAGAAGTTTTCAAACGCCATAAACCTATTCAAAACGCCCAAGACTCCAAAGGTAAAATCACGCAGAAGTAAATCGCCCAAGGATCAGATTTCACATTCGAAGAGAAAAGAGAAGCATTTTCAAGAGACATCTCACAAAGAGCTTCTCAAGCCAGACGTCGTAATTAAATTTAATATTTGTTAAATTAATTAATTAATTTTTCAAATTGATTTATTGAAATGAAATTAATTGTTCGCAGGTCGCAGGATGTCATTAAAGAACTAGAAGAAAGACTTGAAACGCAAATCGAAGAAGGATTGCAATCAAGGCCAGCGAAGGATTGCAATCAAGGCCAGGCGCTGAAGACTGAAAAAAGAAAAAGATGTGGGAATGTGCTACAGGAGCGCAAGAGCAACGAAACATTGGGAACCGTGCCACTGAACAAAGCTGAAGTCCACCACCAGGACCAAAGACCAAAGAACACTCCGAATGCTGCAAGTCTATGCATTCTCAAGAAAGTGCACAGCTAGATTTAAGTCCAAAAATTCAGTTTTAAAACTGAAACAACTTTATTGTAAACTACCTATGGGTCCCGCGCAAGATATTTTTGTGGATAACTATTCCCAACCACCAAGAAGATTGGATAGACCTGAATTAAAGCCAAATAGTGGCAGGTAGTTGAGATAGTTGCTGGTTGGATAACTGAGAATTAATTCGGCATGGGTTAAAGCTGCCAGCTTCTGGAAGGCTAATCAGGACCCTTGGATGCAGTCCATCCTAGCCTTCGATTCAAAATTGTAATATCTATAAAAGGCAAAGGCCTTTCTTTTGTAAAGGGTCAGATTGTTAGATAGTGAGATGGTTAGATAGTTAGATTGTTAGATAGTTAGATTTAAGAGTTAGAATAGGTTAGATCTTAGCAGTAGCATAGAGATGCTACAAAAATTGTTGTAATATGCAACTGAAATCAATATATAGACATTGATTTGGTTTTTATTGTCTTGTTTTCATCCTGTTTGCATGGTTTCTCTCAGCATTTTAGATAGATTTTTCTATTTTGGGTGTGCAGGTATTTGATAGATTCAGGATCACACCATTGAGGATATACTGATTGTGTATCCTTTTGTATGGTTAACCTGAGCCTTTAATTGTGCTTAGTTCAATTGCAGGTGTCCGTCTAAGCTGCGCCAGAATTGGGTGCTTAGCCGTGCGTCTCCAATCTGAAAATCTTCCAAGTCCCTTTGAAGATTGCACCGTTCCTGCAAGGTTGTGAGCTATTCTGGCCAAGCAGGAATTGGTTATGTTGAATCCGTCTACCCGCATACCCATGTTGTTAGTTTTAGGTCTCCTAACCCTTTCCTTTTGCTCTTTATTGCGTAATTCGAGAATCACAGCAGACCAGTTTGTTGCAAATCATAAGTCTCGTTGTGTTTCCAGCAAAAACACATCAAACCACTGAGTAATCCCGCAGTCAAGACCTGACAAAAGAAACCTTGAGGTTGTCCCCTTTGATCAAATTTAAAAAATAGCATTAGGGACTTCCTTATCTCAAGAGAGGATAGGATACTCAACTGGTTATTCTATTCTGCGTTGGCCGTATGGAGTTTGCAGCAATGCGATTTCAGACACATCAACACCAACCAATGAGTTGAAGAAAAGATGGTTCATCAAGGGACTGCTCCCTCCCCTAACGAAGAAAAAGAAGGTAGTACCTTTGTCCTCGTACGTTGGTGCGTAATGAGCAACAGCCCAAGAAGCAAAATCTGGTATGACGCAAAGGGGAGACCAATGAACAAGCAACCCCACTGACCACACCACCAAAACCACCTGCCAATTCCAATGCATCGGCTCGTCGATACTACAACAAGTGAAGAAATAATAACCGCTACAATAATAGCAATAACAATAGTGGCCCAAGAAGCATAATCTAGTACGACGCAAAGGGGAGACCAATGATTCAATGCCAGAAGTGCAATGAATGGGGTCACTTTTCCCAAGAGTGCCAAAGTGGTCAAAATAACTTAGGCATGTTATGTAAGTGGTGTGGACCTGGGAAACACGAAGACACCAACTGCCCCAACCAAAAAGGGGTGAATATGTTGGTCGTGGAGGAACCTATGTAACTTGGGGACGCATCCCCGAGCTAAAATCCCCCGTCCTAGTACCGAGGACGTTTCAAGGACTTGGGGACGACCAAGAGACGTCATCCCCAAAATTGCAACATTTGTGGGAAACATCCCAGAAACTTGGGGATGGTAGTGATTCTCAAAGGGGACATCCCACCATCCCCAATATGGTTGGGGGATATCCCCCTGTCCCCTAAGCGTCTTGGGGACTTACTGTCCCCCTTTTCCCAGCACATTAAAAAAAAAAGACATGCCCAAAAAAAAACATTTTTTAATTTTATTATAGATCTGTAAAATTGGATTTTCACTAATATGACAGGTAAACATGTCTGAATCAGACTTCCAAAAGCACTTAAAAATAATGAGCAGCAGCCTGGTAATAAATTTCACAAACACTTAGAACTCGGTAGTGCATAAAAAAGTGGTTGTAGGTCTGCAATATTGGACTTTTCACAATTATGAAAGGTAGACAGGTCTGAATCATAGCCAAAAGCACTCAGAATTATGAATAACAGCTTGGTATAGAATTTCACAAACACCCAAAACTTTGTAGTGCATAAAGAAGCGGTTGTAGGTCATAATAGAAATGGAAGACTATCAAAATATCCTCCGACCAGAAAGAAACAATGAACTACATGCAAACAAGTGTTGGCATATTGACAATGTATTTTCAATTATAATGCATATTAAGTATTGACAATGAATTCTGAGTTATGAATGCATATTGAGTATTGACAATGAATTCTGAATTATGAATGCATATCAAGTATTGACAATGAATTTTGAACACAAAAGTGGTATGTTAAGGTTCTATAATGTACATGTACCTACTTTACCTTTAAAATTTCCCTATATATTTTAAGTTTTCTCTAATTTTATATAGTCATCCCCTTTGTCATCCCCCCGTCGTCCCCAAAAATGGCAAAAAAAATTTGCCGTCCCAGAAACTCGTCCCGTCGTCCCCATCCCAGAAACCCAAGGTAACATAGGGAGGAACTGAACGAGGAAGTCCTAACAATCACCAAGTTACAAACAAAGTAGGCAATATACCCAAATCCCTGTACGGTGAAAGACTTTGAGAAGCCAAAGTCGATGTAAAACAAGTAATGGAGAATGAAAGAAGAGCCCCCAATGAAGCCACCAGTACCTCATTGCAGTTGGAGTCAAAAAAGAATGTAGTATGACAAGTGTTGCAAACAACAATACCTATAAAGGTAAGAGACCTTCTATAAACTATGCCACAATTGAAAATGGCAATCACTAATAGTCGATAAAGACACAGTTGGCTAGAAACAAGACAAGCCACAAGAGAAATTGACGATGAAATCACCACGCGAAGGTAACCTTGCCATTGATCCTATGTTACTCAGCAAGCATTGGGAGGAAGCCAGCCATCATCGAGATAAAAATAATGTGGAGAAAGATAACAAATACTATCATTGACGAAGGTTCAAGAGTCAATGTGTTGCTTGAGGAAACTTGGAAATGCCTTGGAAAGCCAACACTCTGACTGCCAACCTTCCACTTAGTGGGTGCCAACCAACATGGCATTGAGCTATTGCTAACACTCATGGCACAAAAGGTAATGATTGGGACATAGTACTTTTTCTTGGACTTTGTAGTTATCTTCTTGTAGAAGGCATATAATGCACTCCTTAGTAGGGATTAGTTGATTATTGCTAAAGCAAACCATAATTGGAAGCGGAACACACTCATGATTGAGAGTGAAGGGAGGAAGCACGACATCGACCTAAGGGGTCAGGCGGTGAGTGGGGACCTGGCATCCTCCAAATCAGAGTCCAAATATGGAGAGTTGAGAAGGGCTGAAGCAAAGGCATGGAACCTAACAATGAAGGGGTGCTCAATTGGAAGACAACTATAAAGATGAAATGAGTTCTTTGAATAGATTATTCCACTGGCAAATGGAAGACTATGAAGTCTTCCACCCCGAATGCAACATGCTACAAATTAGGGAGATTTAGGAAGGCGACCAAGGTGCTGAAAGTGCTACCTTCTCCCGGAGTACGAGGAGTACAAGGAGGGAGTGGCACAAATGGATAATACACCCGCTCATCAATTTCAAAGAGACAAGACAATAAAATATGATGAGTCGAGTGTCAAGGAGTTAGATCTTGACGATGAAGACAACTCAAAAGACATCTTGGTCAGTGATGACTGGGACCCCGTAATGAAGGCAACTACATTCAAGATATTCATGGAATATAAGGACATCTTCACTTGGACATACAAGGACCTTAAAGGGATACCACCAGAACTCTACCACATACACAAGATTCCCCTCGTACAGGTGCACAACCTGTACAAAAGACCGTACAGGATGAACAAAAATTATGCCACCATGGTACATGAAAAAATATGAGGAAATTGTTAAAATGTTAGAAGCAAGTAAAATTTTCAAGGAAGAAACAAGTGAGTAGGTCTCACCGATTGTAATATCCCTCAAGGAGGCAAACCAAATTAGGATTTGTGTGGACTTCACGTGCTTGAATGTAGTAACAATGAAAGATCCATTTTTTATTCCATTTACAAACCCACATTGGAGGGGCTTGTGGGCCATGAGATATATTTCTTTATGGATGGATTCTAGAGGTACAACTAGATAAGTATCGCCAAGAAGGATAAATTGAAGACTACCTTCATAGTAGAAGGGTTGTATGTATACAACAAAATGCCATTCAACTTATGCAACACCCCAAGTACCTTCCAACTGAAATGGACCCCTTACTTTTTTTCAATTTTAAACACCACAATGCACCCATTAAGGTTAGGAAAGAGAAATACAATACTGCTCGAAAGTAACCCTTCCACTTTCTGATCACCAAGAGCCCAGTGTGGGTGAGGTGAGAGCATACAATGAATCAAGGATCATTAGCTCCAAAACAAACTAAAGTACAATGTTGGGCGGCAAGCCAGCACCTTCCGCTTGTCTAGCGGGCAAGAACAATTTAATGTAAAATCACTCTACCGCTTTTCAGCAGGAGGACAATTATTACAATGCTGAAAATAAGATCACTCAACCACTTATTCAACGGGAGGACAATTATTACAATACTGAAAATAAGATCACTCAACCACTTATTCAACGAGAGGACTGTGAAACCAACTGAAAGCAATAGATAGGCGGCTAAGCCAGCCTCTTCCACTTCTTCAATCGGAATACAAAATGTAAAATGCAATAAGTTGAAGGTTGATCAGTACTACTGATTTCACCGTTACAATGAGAGCATTAGCTTGCAGATTACAATACGAAATTGATACCCAAACACACCAAAATGTTAGGAATTGATCCTCTAACAAATATGAACCATCCAGCAGATGAAAAGTATCCAAACAGGTAAATACCTTGGGTCTGATATAAAGAACAACAAACTGAAATAACAAACCAGCGAGAAAAGAAATCACCTAGGTGCTCATAACTTCGCCCACACAACTCCAAATGACTTGAAATCAAATGCAAATAATCCCTGAAGAGGAGGCACCAAAGCCAAGACCAACCACCAGCTACAAATCTGATCAACACATTTAATGCATGCTTCCCAAGGCATTCACATACATGGTACGACCAGTTAAGGAGGGTGATTTTGTTAATAAAATCCAAATCAACACCAAACACCACGAAACTTAGCAAAAGGAATCGCCTAACCAAGAGGAAAACATAGGAAAAATACCCAAAAGCAGCAACTGAACTCTCGGAGACTTATGAATGAATTTCATGATCAGCTCCATACCAAACAGCAAACTCCAGCACTGTAAACAACACTCCAAAATCAAAAAGCATCAAATAACTTCATCTTCATTGAGCTCGATCTGCTCCTCTGAATGACAAACAGTCAAAATATTCAGCTTACTATAAAATTAACTTATTTCTCCATAAGGCGTCCATCTTGCCTTATTAATATCTCACTTTATGAAGTATTTTTCCTCAACAATAAATCGCCTAGACCTTATGACATAAAATAATACTTTATCACCCCAAGTCATCTTTAAGTCATAACCAAAAATACATAAGTCACACGCCTAGGCCAAGGGGGGTATTAAAATATATTAAAAATACTTTTTCCATTTGCTGAACAACTACCATAGTGAACTGAAGGATAAAAGTACTGAAAACTGCACTGCCAGAAATAGCCTCTGAACTGCAGCATTGAAACCTGCCAAAAATAGTACTTACTAAAAATAGCATATTGCTAAAAAGAGTGTGTCCAAATGTATTTTAACCACATTCTAAGAAGCCGTCGCAACTTACTAAAAATAGTAAGTCCGGAAAAGTCTTCAGATACAGTTGCATGTCACACCATCGCGAAGCTTTCTGAAAACCAAAAAAAATCAAGAAAAGTGAGTTGTCCTCGCCCCTACTTACTAAAAATAGTAAGTATACCAAACTCCACTAATTGCTACGTATGTACCATCGTTGTGAAGATTTTTGAAAACCCAGAAGGAATCCAGAATCAAAACTGCAAAACTCCAACACGCAAGCTACCAAAATTGCCAAAACATCCTCCTAGAAAATAGGAAACCCTAATTCTGCCTCTGACTGACCAACGGGTCTCAGGATTGGCCAACAATCCCCAAAACAAACTAGAGCAGAAAAGGGGACATTACACCAACACATTATCTTACACATTTTTGACAAGATGTCAATGGGAAACTTCAAAGCATTCCTAGATGACTCGTCGATATACAGTAGGCAAGATATTCACCTAATCGCACTCAAAAAATGGATGGAAAGATGTTGAAGGGAAACGCTCACATTGAACCCAAAAAAGTGCAGATTTATGGTGCCTCAAGGCAAGTTACTTGGCCCAATTGTCTACAAGGTAGGATTGAAGACTGACCCAAACAAGGTAGGGGTCATTATACAGATGGAGGCACCAGAGAACGTAACAGGAGTGAAATCCTTCCTTGGGCATGTGGATTACCACCGAAGATTTATAAAGAACTTTGCTCAAATTTCTTACCCCCTAGATATGTTGATGAGGAAGGGACAACCATTCACGTGGGGGGAGGAGCGAGACAAAGCCTTCAATGAACTAAATTCAAGACTGGTCAATGCACCTATCCTGGCGTACGCAAACTGGAACAAGGAATTCCATTTGCACGTAAATGCCTCCAACTATGCAATTAGGGCTACATTGGCAAAAGTGGGTTTACAAGGACTGGATTACCGGTATTCTTCACCACTCTCCTACTCTCAAAGGTAGAAATGAATTACAATACAACTAAAAGAGAGGCATTGGTAATGGTGTACTCCGTACAAAAGTTTTGTCCCTACTTGTTGGTGATGCCATTCACCTTCTATGTAGACCACCAATCCCTAATGTACTTTGTAATCAAGCCAATCATTCAAGAGCGAGTGAGTAGGTGGCTACTTGTACTGCAAGAGTTTACATTCACCATTATTGGTTGATCAAGGAAGAACCATGTCATTACTAACAAGTTATCTAAATCAAATCAGGAGAGCCACCTAATGGGGTTAATGAGGACTTCCCGAATGCTCGTCTATTTCAAATTGCAGCATTACCGCCATTATACAAAAACATTGGGGGTTACCTATCGACTTCTACTTTCCCAAGGGAGATGCCACCAAGCAAAAGGAGAAAACTAGCTCTCAAAAGCAAAACCTTCCAACTCATCAACGAGTTGATACACAAGATGGGTCCTGACCAAGTGCTATGAAGATATGCCATGCTGGAGATATTGGGAATGTTGAAATAAGCACATGAAGGTCTAACTAGAGGCAATATGGGACCAAATGCCACAACATGGAAAGTCTTATTGGCAGGTCTATGGTGGCCAAAACTACATACAGATGCTCGTGAATGGGTAGTGGGATGTGTTACGTGCCAAAGAGTTGGCAAACCCTTGAAGAGAGACTAAATGCCATTGTTCCCTTTGCAGCCCCAAGAACTCTAAAAGTGGTTGGGTTTAGATTTCATTAGGCCATTGAAGGTCAGTCAAATACATAGATGTCAATACATCGCGGGTGCCACTGAATAACTCACAAGGTGAGGAGAAGCTAGGGCACTACCAAACAACACTACCATCAATATGGCAAAGTTTATATATGAACAATGGCATTCTGATACAAATCACAATTGATAGAGGGGTGCACTTCGTCAATCATGTCATTCGACTGATGATGACAAAATTCAAGATTTTCCATAATATGTCGAGTCTGTACTACTCGAGAGCCAACGGCCAGGTGGAGTCAACAAACAAAGTGTCGATCTTGATCATATACAAGTCATGTGGCATTGAGGGCAAAGAATGGGAACAAAGACTCTCGACGATACTAAGGGTGTACCATACAATGTACAAGGTAACAACAAGGCATGCGTCATTCTAATTGATGTATGGGCGAGAAGCAGTGGTCCTTGTTGAGTACATGATCCCAAGTTTGCACAATACTATCGAGAACCACCTCGGAGACACAAAAAACTTAAAGGAACACATCTTTGCCCTCAACAAGTTGGGCAAACAGAGAGTGATGGCACAATGGGCCACGGAGGTCATGCGACGTCAACCAAAGTTTTGGCATGATAAACACCTCCAAAAAATGAACTTCCAACCAAGGCAGTTGGTTCTCAAATATTACGATCGTAACAAAATCAAGCCCATGAAGTTTAAATTTCATTGGTTGGGACTTTATAAAATAAGGGGGGTTAGCGAAATTGGAGCGATCAAACTAGCAACCTTGGATGACAAACCCATCAAAAACCCTGCCAATGGATCAGAGCTTAAGGTCTATTAGGAGAGAAAACGACCCACTTTGGCAATCAACATGTTGGGATAAGTGACCCGAGGTGGATGGACAGTAGGAAGGGCTAATGCATTGAAGAAGGATCCTATAATGATAGACAACCATTTGCACTAAAGGAAGATTGGGTTGAGGCAAGAGATAACAAACTGGTAGAGGAGAGATTGATAAGAAAGCATGTGGAAGGCATTGTTATGCCGCATATCCACAAGCATCTCACCAACACTTTCTTTGGCACACTTGCACTCTGGAGATTTATGGTTAGCTAATGGTGACGAATAGCACCTTACGAAGGAGTACGGGAGGGATACTTGGCCTATGACATTGACGAGGAAGCTGAGAGAAAGCGGAAGGAAGAGCAAGCCACAAAAGAGAGGGAACTAGATGATGACTTTGAAGAAGAAATCGACTTGGAGGAATATGGACAGCCAATTGGACCATCTCTAAAAGCAGTAATAAAGGCAAACGACTGGTTTATTTCTAAGAGAGATGGATACAATGAAGATATTATCAAATCTTGCATCGAGAATGGTAGAGAACCCCCACCGTTACCGACCTCAAACTCACTTTGGCGAGTTATTCCCAATCCAGTAGGGCCATCGAAGATCAATAGCAAGGACACGACATGGTACCAACAATATGGAGTCCTGCCCCTCTGCTTGATAAAATTTTTGATTTGGAGTATATTGGTACTTGTGAAAATGAATGTTATAAGCGACAGTTGAATACTTGTTGGTGGTGGCATGCCTCTGAGGTTAAATCCATACCCCGAGATGGGCCTAAGGGGATAAAGAGAAAGGTTGATAATGAAGACAACAAACTGAGTAAAAAAGAAAAAAATAGAGGAGAAAACCAGATTTTGCAAAAAAATTCAAAGCATAAAAGGTAAAAATTACTACAGAGTGATAAGGGTGAGAAATTAAAGGTGAAAGGAATAAGTTTGGACAAAATATGGACAGAGAAATTTTTTAACAAAAAACTAAAATTAGAAAATAATAGTGTTGGCAGAAATCAAAAGTACCATGCAACAGAAAATGAAAAATTTTATGCAAGAGGATGGAAATATAAGAAGAAAATTAAAAATAGAAGGCATTGAAATATTAAAAAGTAAGAAGGAAAAATCAATTTCTAAAGTACGCCTCATAACGCAATTGATTAAAACGCTCACTCTACACAAAGGAGGCACTTATAAATCAGCTTGGCTGATTCACTGTTTTTCACAAAGAGCACAAGTACCAAGAGTAAAATTGACTAGGGTAAGAATAGCGAAGTCGAAATGGGAAAGTAGGTTGGTAGAAGCAGAAGTATGGAAGCAGAAGCAACGCAAGTGCACATTGGACCATCCCTACAAACTGTACGACAACACTAAGAGGAAGCCATGTACGGTAGAAAAATCAGCATACAACAGCTACAGATGTCCCTATGAATTCCAAGTAAGGCTTCGGCTTATCGTACAGAGAAATGGTAAATTGTATTGAAAGGCAACAACAGCATATGGAAATTTAGTCGAAGGAAGAATCACCAAGCCATACGGCAAGTGCAAAGTATAATACAATAAAAGAGCCATAATGTACGAACAAGGAGCTAAGTCGTACAGAGGAGTTACCAAGCTACACAAAGCAAACATTTCCAAACTATATGGCAAAGACCCCAAGATGCGCCTGCACAAATACCCTACACCATATGGCAAAGACAAACCTGCTAGGCCATACGACAGTAGAAGAGGGTGCCAAAAGGAAAAAATGAGGTCGTACAGGAAGCAAGCAAGGTCATACAAAGAGGATGAAACCAAGTGGCACAAGGAAGAAGGGAGTGAGTACGAGGGTACATCAAACATTGCCTTCAAGGTGTACCTTGTGTTGGTTGAAAATTTTGTACACTTGGAGAAATATACAAAATGTGGTTTCAACCATAGCGTGTGAGTAAAACTCTCCTAATTAAGGGAAAGCTCCCCCTATCTAACTACAACTTTGTAAATAAAATAGGATGGGACAACAATCTTTCTTCTTCTTTCAAGAAAGACAATATCCTTTTCTCTTCACAGAAAAGTGATAGCGATTTGATATAAAACAGCAGTAACAACTTTCGAAATGAAATGAGAGAAAGGAAATGAAGTTTCCTGAAAGCTCAAAGACTTCCGTCACTTCCTTCGGGACAGGACAGCAATATCAAGCTCAAAGACTTGATTATATGAAGTCCTATCTACCCTTTTCTATACTAATTCTATCAAGAACAAATTATAACAGCTCAAAGACTGGAATATCTTATTCTTTTCTACTTAAAACAATGGGAAGTAGTATAAGCTCAAAGACTCACAGCTATTTCTCACAAAATCTACTCCTAAATTCTCTTAAGAACAAGTGAAAGCACAAAGATTTACAGCTTCTCTCAACAGAATATTTATTTTAATCTATATTAACCTCAAATACTTGCAGCACAAAGACTGCAAATCAAATGTGATTAAGCTCTTTAAGAAACACTTGCAAGAAAGAAAATATAGGACACAAACTCAAGTATGTAGCACAAAGACTCAAAGCTTGAGCAATTTCCTTCTATTCCTTTCAATTCTTGAATTTACACATGAAAGCTCAAAGACTTCTTTGCTGTAAATTTGGCAGAGTTTTTGCTTGCTTTCCAAAAGATAAAAATTACAATAGACCCCCTCAAGTATTTATAGAAGAGCAGCCTTGAGAAAAAGGTGGGAGGGTCCTAACTAACATGAGAGATTCTCTTAACCACCAAGACTTATCCAATAACTAACTATGACTTATTCCAACTATAGTCCTAATTGAACACAACTTGTAATTGTTTTACATGTAATTACAAAAGTGTAATGAGTTAACTTGCAATTACAAAATTATTTTATACATGTAAGTTGTCAAAACAAAATTACAAATGCATACCTAAAACTATTCCATGTGTCTAAAGACACGACTCTAACTGCATCATCATTTGTCTGTGATGATCTTCATGTTGCTTCAGGATGCTAGAACTTGAAGTATTCTGGATTGGTAAAGACATCTTGAACCAGAACGGGAACTTGCATCCTTGTCTTCTTGCTTGGGGTAGTACTCTCTTTTCAGGAGGGAAAGGGTTGCCTCCCTCTTTTCATGTCATGGCCATCTTTGTCTTGAAAGCATTATATGCTCTCAACCATGAATTGTTGTTGTATCTCTTCTTTGTATCATCCTTCATTCTTGAAATCTTCTTGCAAAATAAAGCCCATGCCTTAATCCATTGATTTGGTAGATTGTGTGTGCAAACCGAACTGACAAGGGAAGGGATAAATTGATGCAAAAATGGGCTCACAAGTGAATTTCGGGTTTTGGAAGTTGCAATACATGTGTGGGAGAAACAAGAGCATTAACTTGCAATTGTGGAGAACAAACAAGCAACTTCATATGTATAATGGGTAACTACAAGTTTGCACTTGTAATTGGACCTTTAGAACTCATTTTCAAGTGTTTTTTGAGTGCATTTTGGACCAATTTCGGGTTCTGGATGGCTGACCACAGGTAGACTTTAAATGGGGAAAATGAATGAAGGTGTGAAATGAGTGGATGAAATGGTATGTACGGATGATGGAAATGAATATGAGTGAAAATGAAAATATTTTGGGAAGATCGTCTTCAAGAAAATGGGAAGAACTTTCTACATGTAATCTGAATCTAAAAACCCGATTTTGAAAGAATGGGTATTTTTCATCTTTGGAACTTGGAATTTCAACCAAAGATGGTTAAATTCTTTTAACCGTAAGGGAAGAACAATTATTTTCATCCAACTTGCAATCGGGACTTAAATTCCCGAATACAAGTAAAGAGGGAAAATGGGGAAGAACAATGCAATCCACAAATTGCCTTGCAAGGGGAAAATCTCTCTCACAAAACCGGTTTTTGGGGCAAAATAATCATATACAAATTTACAACCAAAAAGGAAAAACAAGAAGACAAGAAAACAAGAAAATGAAACAAAGAAAAAAAAGAAATCAAACCTTGCTTCAAACTGAAAATGCCTCTTCAAAAAGATGATCAATTTTTGAAAGAAGGAAGGAGAACTCTTAAAAAGAAATTAACCGCATTCCAAAACCCTAGCCACGTTTTAACAAAACGCCTTGGGCAGCAAAACGTGGCACCAAATGCAAATTTAATGGCACGAGAAGTGATCAATCCTCCATCAAACCCCAACGCCTTAGCATAATAAGCAAAAACGTCTAAAGGAGAGATGAAAACGTGGCAACTTGGGAAAGAAAATCGTGGTTTTGGCAAAAAACGTTTTTGCTGTTAAAACCTCATAAAACCAGCGATAATGTCTTCCAAATGGCATGAAGAGAGTTGGAAAATGCATGAAAATAGCAAGGAATCCAAAACGCCTTCCTCCTCCTTGAATTTCTCCACAAAAATCGTTGGAAATCTTCAACAAAATCCTCCAATATTGCTGGTCGGGTTTTTAGAAAAGAACAACAAGTTTAAAATTGCATGCAATAAGGAAAATCGGGTTTTTGAGAGCAAACAACAAGTTTAAAATGTTATTTTCTCTCAACAAGGCAAAATTGGGTTTTAAAAATCCAATTGCAAGTTTAAAATTTCACTTTTTCCATCAACAAGGCAGAATCGGGTTTTAAAAATGCAATTACAAGTTTAAAATTCCCCAATTTGCACTTTATGGAGAAAATCGGGTTTTTTGGGCAAAATCAAAGTTACCCGGAGACGCGTCCCCAACCTGAAAACACCCGTCCCCGTCTCGGGGATGTTTCAGGGACTTGGGGATGGCCAGGGGACGTTTCCCCCCGTCCCCAAATTGCCCTGTTTTTTGAGGGCACGTCCCCGAAACGGGGGGACGCCTGCCCTAGCTCTGGGGGACGTCCGTACGTCCCAGGGATGGCCAGACGTCCCCCATTCTAAGGCCCTTAAAAAATATTAAAAAAATTTAAAAGGTTGTATTTTTTATTTTTTATTTAAATTTTCTAATAGAGGCCCCTTATTAATTCAAATTGTTATTAAAAATAAAAAAAATTAAAAGATAACATTAATTAAATTTTAAATTTATTAATTTAATTCATAATTTTGACAATGAAACTATATGGCAGCAGTGTAGCCTTTGGGCATTTTGAAGCAGAGATTAGAAAATCTCCAAACTCGACAAGCCATTAGAAAAATAACACCCAACGCCTTTATTAAAGAATAAGTTATTTTGGCCTCACACAAGGGGCGTTGCCCCTTGACCCCACCTTGGGGGCACTGCCCCCAAACCCCCGTTGAAAAATATGGGAGGAAACTGCGTCGATAGAAGTAGGGAAAATTTAACCTCGGAGTCTATTGATATGCATATTGACAATGTGAATGAACTGAAATTCTGATTTATGAATGCATAATTGCATATTGTCTCTTGAGTATTAACAATGTTGTATGTTCAGAATTTACATTCTAAAATGTTTTCAACTTTTCATAGTATCATACACATGCTATATCCATGTTTTATTGTTTTCATATGAATATAATGTATGTATCCATGTTTTCGTATGAACATTTAGAATTTTGAAATTTTCCTATTTATTTTAAATTTTTCCTATATTTTATATAGCAATCCCCTTTGCCGTCCCCAAATTTGGCAAAAAAGTTTGCCGTCCCGAAAACGCATCCTGCCATCCCCTGCTGTCCCCGTCCCGGGAACTCAGGGTAACTTTGGGCAAAATAGCAAATTTAAAATGTCACTTTATTTCAATTCTAGGCAAAATCGGGTTTTGGAGAGAGATGTGCAAGTTACAAATTACTTGTAAAGGGAAAATAAAATCCCTACAACAAGTTTTAATAACTAGCACATATGTAATAGAGGTTTAAAATCCCTATTACAAGCAAAAGACATTAAAGTAGGGGTTTTATGTAATGTCCCTAGTGGGGAGTTGTCTATTTGGTGCTTAAGACCTGCAAACAAACGTTAGTATTCCCAAAAATATGTAGGGTAAGTAAGCATGTGTGCTATTTATACAAGTAGTAAAGATATGCTATTCTACATATTCAACTATTAAATGCTCTTTGATTTATTATTAACTATACAAAATGCAAACCTTCCTTAAGTTGATTTTCCCTTGATTGACCAACCCTCTATTGAGATCTCTTTCTCAGTTGGGACAACCCGGTAATATCTACCTAAGGGCTCTATGGGATCTCTATTAATGAATGAACTCATTAATGCTCTCAAACCTGGCAAAGATCCCACCTCTGTCCAAGCTTCCCTATCTCTGACATATGCATATGGTTAACCTCTACATTATATATATTGCCTCTAAGAGATTTATTATGGATCTCCCTCTGAACTCTATAAAGTGTTTAACGCAGCTAAGGAAACCATGCCTTTCACGTTTAATATTTAAGTTCTCTGTGGATTCTGGAAATAGTGCATACCTTCTGCTCTTTCCCTTGTCCTAGGCTCTGGGCGTCCGCACTGGGTTTCTTTCCCTGCAGTTCACTGGCAGTGGCCACGCGTAGCATGGCGACGCTCTTTTCTACTAGTCCGCCTGTGTGCGGAGATACACCGCATACAAACCCCGAGCTCTGCGTGATCACGTTGCTGGTAGTGTTCACTGGTTTTCCTCGACTTCGCATTTCCCGCACTCGTCTCCCTCTCCACCCCTGTCCGTGCATACAAAAGGTAAGAAAAGTTACAAAAGGAAAACCATTGGATTCAAAGCAAACAGCAAAGAAAATGGAGGCTCTGGGTGCTAATCTGTAAGCAATAGGGTTTGCGCAATGTCGTTGATGATAAATGGAAAAACAAGAGCTAGCTTTAAGATAACGAGCAATGATGATGGAAATTACAAGGCCAAGCCTCCTGCCAAGTTCATTGAAAAAGATGGAACTTAAAGCCTTCGAAATTAGCCTGAAGGACAGAAATTGTACAGAAGTTTTGAATTCAAGTGAAATCCTCTTTTTCTTATTCTTCGTTCTTCACTTTTACAATGAGATCCATTTGCTAATGTTTTTCTGGATGAACTTGTACACAATCGATCCAGCAAAACCCACTGTCTCCGTTTTGAAAATTTTCGTTGTAAAATGCCGTTCACTGCCAACCTTAATATCAGAGCACTTTGTAGAGAAGGGCAATTGATGGAGGCGCTACATATTCTCTCTTCTACACACAACCCATCTGTAGACTGTTCTACATATCTCCAGGTAGTGCATACTTGCATTACAAAGAAACCTTCATATGTTTTGCGTCATTGGTCGTGACCTTCGGATGTCACGTTTTGGGTTTTTGATTGCTATGTTTGTTTAAGCCATCTTTTACGTAAATCATACATTTGAATAATTTAATGTCTTATTATTATTCACTATTTTATCATTTAACCATTATGTTTTAATATTTAATCTTTTCTATTTTATTATTGGGTACACTTTATTAAGAGAATCATGACTATAATAATAATTATTATTTATCCTTTATTATTATCTACAAATATTTTTATGATTAATGATCTATTATTTATTATCCACTTGATGTATACGAATGATTATTATTTATCATTTATTTTACAATTAATAATTTATTATTAATATATAATATTTATTATTTACTTGATGTATAATAATGATTATTATTTATTATTTTATCATTTATTATTATTTTACACATAATAATTAATATATAACATTTATTACTTGATTTATAATGATACTTTATTATTTATCATTTATTAATTAATAATAATTCATGATTAATGATTTATTATTTTAATTGGCAATGAACAATGTGTTTTTGACAAATTTAAGTACCGGGGTATATTTATTAATCGGGGGTCATTGCAATTTAGAAAAGATGTGATGTCCCCTTCTAGTTGACATCTGTCAGCTGAGTAGATTAGCCTATCACTGACCCTCGTAGGCTGATGAGGTTGGGTAGAGGGTCCTCCAGAGATTGATTCACCACCTTCAGAGCAAGCACTCCAGGTCTGGTCTTCGTTTGAGGTCTCCAGGACTCTGTTTGAGATACTTTCTATTTTTAGCAGTCCTGCTATTTATAGCCAGTAGGTTGGGCAAGGACAAATTATGGTTTGGCAATCTCCAATTTAGACAGCAGGTATTTCTGATGAATACTTAGAGAGATATTAATATTTAATTATTTTTAATTAAATATTAAATGGCGAACTTTAATGTTTTAATGTTTTAAAAAGTCACTTTAAGTTATAACTTAAGTGAGGGTCTATTTCTCATCAGATGGGGCCAGTTTTTATATTAAATGGAAGATGATTTATTTTTGACACTTCAATAGTCAAAAATAAACAATAAAAGTTCAAACATCATTAAAGGCCAAGTCGCACCTTTCTTGGGAATCGTGCCAACCCTAAATGGAGAAGATTAAAGAAGATTTTAGGTCTTCTTTTCATTATGCTAAGTTTTGATATTTTTGTTTGGAGCTCTAAGAGGAGTTTTGGCCTAGGGTTTCAGCAGAAGATTCTTCTGCAGTGATCAGAGGTATCGATACAGGAAAACGTGGGATTCTTGTGCAACAACATCAGAGGTTGTGAAATATCAGCTAATCTTGCTCTTTCAGTTGGTTTTATCCAGAAACCAATATTGGACAGATTGAAAAGGGGTTTATTAATTTTTATGCAAAAGATTGATTGCAGCCGCAAAGTCAAAACAGAGGCAGGAATAAGTGTGTGACAGATGGGGGTTTTGTGCATGTACAGCTTGTTGATCTGCCGTACCTTTCTTCCTTGAAAGGGTACGATTTTTGCTGAGGAGTCCAAAAATTCCAAAACAAATGCCAAAAGGGACGCCTTGCCAATGTCTTTCCATCGGGCTAACATGCGAGTATTTTGGGTCAATTTAAAATAAATTGCAGCTTGCTGTCATGAAATCTGTGCATGACCAGCAATAGGAAAATAAGGGTTTTAACAGAATATACTGGTATTTATCAATTCTTCTCTAGCTTCTTGTTATTTTATTTGAGTATTAAATAAATGATGAACGGATGTAATGAGGGTTTGATCAGTGTTGTTGAATATAAATTGATTTCCAACAAATACCATTAGTTGTTTTTTGTGCTTAAGATTGTCAAAATTCTATTTGTTGTCATTATTTGCAAAGAACACACTTGAAACGCAACAGGTTCAGCAAAATGTTAGTTGTCTCAGTTGAGGGCCTTTTGAGGTTCTTACAAAAGAATTACAAGTTTACTTGTAACTTATCCAAAAAAATCCCTATTTTAACTTGAAAAGTCAAAAAGCATCAAGGGGGAAATAAAAAGCAAATTAAAAGTTCTTATTTTTCAATAAAGTGCACTTGTAATTAGCCAAAAATTTCCCTACAAAGACCAAACCAATGGAAATCATTAAAACTTGCAATTCAAGAGAAATTTCCCACCTGCAGTCAAGGAGAAAAAACCTGAAATTGAAGGAAAGACATAGCAAACGAATCCAGAATGCGACAAAATTCGAAACATGGTTCGAAGATGGACTGAGGATTAAGCCAGTCCAAGGATTAGTTGAAATTCTGCCTTGGGAAGCATGCCATAGAGTAAATTTTCATTTTTTCACAAAAATTTCATGTAATGGTCCTTCATTTTTTAAAACAAAAATGAGGACAACACCTTGTCGGGACAAGAAATCTATACCAACAAAGAAGACAATGAGTTGTACATGGTGAAGACAAGCCTTGGCAATCCACACCGTGGGGGAGAAGATCAGTGAAACAAGGAGTCTAAGCGAATGTTGGGAAGTGACAGTTACTCTAACGAACTGCAAAGAGATTATTAAGCCCAAGTGAAAGGACAACATTCAGCACCAGTAATGGAGAGTCACACTAAGGGAAACGACCTTCCCAACCCTAGGTTGCAGGTGGAAAGTGGAGAAATGATGATATAGTCACAGTTGACTCCCTTGGGAAAATCTTACAAGAAGCGAATGCAGAAGTTGGTGACAAAGTGTGGAGGAAGATCATCTGTTGAAGCATGTGCTCCGCCATGCACAGGTGGACAAAGCAGTCCAACTGCCATTTTTCAACTCGAAGGAGTTCAAGCCTTGCCTGCACGCCATGGCAGTCTAGTATAACCAGGTCAAGTGGGAATCCTCATTGACCATTATGGCTACCAAGTGGTGATTTCGTACCAGCCATCAAACTTCACCAAGGTGTTGGGCATACCCTCAATTGGGAGTTATGTGGGAAAACCGAAGAAAGTGAGCCTTGAATGCAAAGGAGCACTTCTCTGATGGGTGTGCAGGCAAGACTTGATAGAGGAGGAACGTGAAGGCATCTGTGGCTCAAGAGGAAATAGAAGGTTAAAAAAGAACATCCTAGCTACAGCAAAATGGCAGTGTTCCCTAGACCTTCTCAAGTGTTGGTTAATGGGTGCCAATCGTATGTCTGATGTGGCTTTTTGGACGATTGACTTTATGATCCAACTCAATGTGGGAAAGGTTTATAATTGGTCGCGAGGACTCTCAGAAAGAATCATGACTTCCTCAATCTGAGGCACAAGGCCTTTTACATGACCCAACATGCTATTGGATTACTCCTTGAAGCAAGACATACCTAGGTGCCTCTGAATAGATGAGGAGACTGCACCTCGTGGGAGAGTTGAAGTCAAGATGACCAACAGCATTTTATTGGGCAAACTTAGGCATTCAAGCAGCTAGTGAAGAGGTCGTTCCATCAACTATGCCTCCGCCAAGGAAACAAAAGTGCCAAACAAAAACCAATGAAGGAACAACAATTGCAATCTCATCATCTAGTGATGACACCACCCCAAAGATTGCTAGCCTAAAGCATTCCACTTCAAACGAGGATTCGACAGTGGCGTATTCAATTCTGGTAGGGGCAACACCACCAACAACGATTGCCATCATCACATTTGCGTCGGCTATACTCTCACATGCCACACTCTCTAGAGCTTCTATACGTGCAGAAGTAGTTACCACTCCAACACAAGTTGTCGCCGAGTTGTGAGTGATTGTTGCGGTTGAGGTACCAATCACCACACCAAGGAGAATCATCATTGAGGTACCAGTCACCACACCAAGGAGAGTTGCTACCAAGGTACCAGTTACCACACCAATTGCTACCATGGTGCCAGTTGTCGCACCACTACCAGATGCAACAGTGATGCCAGTTGTCAGGACAACACAGACAACAAGTTGCAATTGGCACCAATCGCCCCACCACCACCATCACCAAGTCTCTTGGAAGACTTGGATTCGCTGCCAATTGAAGGAGCAGAGCCCTTGACAATTGGAAGAGAGGTAGAGAACACAGTTGAGCGTGAAGAAGAGCAATTGGCACTTGTAGGGGAATCAATGGAGGTGGTTCATACCATCGAGACATCAGTTGAGCCCATGGTGAATCAGCCTAGTGAGCTCGACGAATAGGAGGGTGCTACTACATCATAGCCTATAAAGGCCAAGACCTCGGATGTTGAGGGTTTGAATGACTCCTCCAATGCGGATGAGACTGAGGTGATGCACATACAAATTTCTAAACCGGATCCCCATGATGTACATGGCACAATGCAAACGTACCTATCAAAGTTGGACGATATAGCCCTAGTCATACAAGAAGTGACTGAACTTTCTCCGAAGATGGATATGTGATGTCCCCTCCTAGTTAGACATCAAATATTCAGCAAGATTAGCCTATCAATTGACCCTCATAGGCTAATGGAGTTGGTTAGAGGGTCCTTTGAGGCAGAGACCTAGTCAGTAGATGGGTTATTCTTCTTCTCCAGAGCTCAAAAGATTCAGTTTTGGCATTTGTATAGGTTTCAGAACTCAGTTCCTCATGATTACTATTTATAGTATGTCAACGGATGCTTGAGAGGGACCCTTACTATTTTTAGTAAGGTAGTCAGATGCGCAATGCATGCCATTATTGACCCTCTAGTTCATACGAGATTGAAAAATGATGAATATTAAAGGAGTTATTAATGATTAAATGGCCTAATGATAATAATTATTAAAAAGAGATATTAATCAGTTATAACTTAATGTTATAACTTGAGGGTCTAGCCATCATTAAAAGGGGGCCAAATATTTAATTAATTAAAGGCACCAAACCCAAGGTGGAGAAGTAATAATTATTAAAGTGAAATGTTATAACATTTTAATGAGCATTTAATGTGCTTTTTGAGGAAAATCAAACTCTTCTTGGAGAGTTAAATACTTTGCCTTGGGAATTGAACATTCATTCTATTGTGCATCTTATTCATGAATTTTCTTTGCGAGAAGAAACCAAGGGTTTCTGTCTTCAGCCAGCCATTGGAGAGTGTTAATTCTTCAGTGTTGCAGCCAATTGAGGTGGTGAAATATCCATTGAATGCAGCATACAAGAGAACTTCACTCAGAGGTTCTATTTGTGCGAATTGAAGGGAGAATTTCAGTGAAAATCAATCAAATTAAGGTTCCAGCTTGTAGATGATCAGAAGCTTGCATTGCCGTGATTGCTGGCACACTTTTCAGAGCTGATCGATCTGTTTTACCAGCCATTACTTGTAGCAAAAAGGGCGATTCTAGGTGAAGGGCAATTTTGCATAATAAGGGTTTAAAAAATTCCAATAAAATTAAGGAGAGGGCATTAGACTTGGGAGAAGACTTTGGCATCCATTTTGAAGGTTTTAATCTCAGATTCAAGGAGAATCGATTCATCCACAAGCTTCTTTTTACCAGCAGAATCATTGAAGAAGTTTGAACATCATTTCTGGGTATGCATGCAAGTGTAAAGCCTTCAAAATTTAATGAATAATAATGATATGTGAATTCTTGTAATTATTACGCATTGTATCCCTTTAGTTTTCAGTTTGAGAATTTCTATGTTGCATTGCATTGCTTTTTATATCCAAAAACACAAAAAAAAAATTGAAAATTCAGAAAAAACAAAAAACAAAACTTCCATATTTCATCCAAGAATTTGAGAATCAGTGCCAGAGAGGACTTGGGGTCTTCACAAGATATTGTTCTTGCTCCATTGGTGGCCACCGAAGCTGAGAAGATTCTTGCATTTATGCAAGTAGACTATGAGGGGGAGTTCTGTTGCTTTGACTCTCATGGATGGCCCATGATGGAGACCTCAAACATGCTCGCAGCATGGCACCCACCCCGTCCCACCACGGCTGGAAGGCATGGCTGAGTGCTCATTGCACTCCATGGTATGGAGGCATGCTTCAAGGATGTATTCTACAAGACGAAGAGGGAGACTGCTTCTATGGAAGAAGGTCATACAGCCAAGGTGAATGCACTTAGATAGGCAGAAGTTGCCAGGAGTGAGTTGTCTTCTCATATTCGCATTTCTCAGGACCAGATGACCTAGTAGACTCAGCTCACCACTACAAAGCGAGAGCATCGTATGGCTTTGGAGACCACCTTGGCCAAGAGGGAGGCACAGCTGCTTGAGCAAGAGAGTCACCCATAGCAGCAGAAGGTGGAGTTGGCTGAGAAGGATGTCAAGTTGGCAGCCTAGGAGCAGCAGCAGATGGCCATAGCTCAGGACTTGGAGCAGACCAAGGGTGACCTAATGGAGGCAATTCACATGGTGAAGGGGTCATGGGAACATGAGCTTGTGGCGGAATGGGACCTGAAGATCCGCACAGAGCAAGTGCAACGCCTTTGCTAGTGGTTCTCCACTTTTGTTGCCACATCTATTCCAACATCCTCTACTTGTCCAGGGACATCATCTCAACCCCCTTTTCAGTAGTTTGTTATTGTAGATAGCCCCGTTTTTTATTCTGTCATCTAGAAGATGACTTCTTTTTGTGGGGGCTGATGTGGTTGGCAGTTTATGCCAAGTGTTCATAAATAAATAATTTGTTAGCCAGGTGTTAATTGTATAAGTATTAGTCGGCTAATTATGTAATGTTGTCATTTGTTCCCAACAGGTAGTTCCTAGCAGTTGGTAATCTTAACCAACCGTCGGATGGTATTTATTGTACTCATTTTGTTGAGTCAGGGACCAGTTAATTATTGCACACATTGCATATGGTAATGAATGATACATCTTTCTAAAACTCTATTTTCTTGACATTGTCATACACTGTTATTCTATCTTCTACAAATGATATCTCTGTTTACTCTGTATATTGAATAGTAATTACCCTACAAGAGTAAACAACCATTCAGATCATAACTGGCTGATCAAATAAGCATCCAACAATTGGGAACGCTAACTGACCAAGAAATTATTGTTGTAGAAAAGTCCTTGATAATGGGTTTTTGGGTGATAAAAACGGGAGGTGTTTTAGTTCACTGACATCTTCTGTTGGTGAAACCCTGGCATAAACATACTCCAGCCACCAGTAACTGGAAACATGGTACAGTTGTAAAGATTGTCAGGGCAAAGATGATAATTAAAATAACAAAACAACTAATAGGAGAACAACAATCAACTACTTGTGCAACCTCCAAACAAGGAGAGTAAAGATCCGAAGTTAGATCTCCAACTTGATGGGGCAGCCGGCACAGATTGTCAAAGGAAATATCTTCTTTTGGAAGGACCTATAGGAAAAACAGAAAAAATCATGTAGCATTCCCAAACATTAACAAGAAATGACAAGTCAATCTACTTGACATTTTGAAAAATTGTCGCACCAGAATTCTTATTTAAGGTATAATACTGCAGATCAACATCTGCATCAAAGGGCTTAGCATTGGAGCAATGAGAGCTTTTCTAATGCTATGAACTTAGCAAATGAGATCTATGACAAAATGTATTACAGATTCTCAAACTCTGCTCATGTGAAATAAAAGTAGCTGATCAATGCGAAAAAGAAAGAAAGGAAGAAATTAAATAAGTTTCATCAGATCACCAAAAGTTGATCAATGATTCTTGAAGAGGGTGTCAAGTTACAAAAGGAAAAGTGACAGAAAGAAGAAATTTAAATCAATGATGGACATAGTTGCTCCAATGCAATAATATTTGACAGAAATGCACTTCTTCCACTCAAAGTATTGTGATAGCTTGTAATCATTACAGCCTTAACTCTCGGCAAGATTTCACCATCCTTGCCTATTTTTGAAGACAGAAAATAGAGACTTTGATCAGTGCCTCCTAAAAGTTCCAAGTAGATGGAATGTTCACAACTAGATCCAGCCCAAATATGGATTACTATGTCACCCCTTCAGGATAGATAGGCGTATTATAGGGAGACACTTGGATGATCAAGGTCCATAAAAATGAAATTGCCAAACTATAAAGAATACCGAACAATTTTTCAAAACCCCTTTCCTCTGTCACTAGGAGGTCATATTGCTTTCAGATCACATTTAATATCTCATATTACACCTAAATTAGAGGCCCTTCAAAATGAAACTGACTCTCCGGAACTTCAAAAGTAAATCAATTTTCCTTGTAATGCCTTAGTTGAATATGATTTAATATAAGATGCCTATGACAAATGAAATCTATATTGACAGAAAAGTTACAAACATAGTTTTTAGACATTAAAGAGAAAGTACAATTTAGAAAAAAGTAATGTCAATTGTTTTTTGGATAAAAAGAAATCCTTTAAATTTAAAAGATGCTAAAGATACCTGTTATGTAACCAGGATCAAGCTCTGTAATAGCAGATAGGCCAGCATCTGGTCGTGACTTGCATTCTGGATTGTCTGTTTGATTATATGGATCAAGCATCATGCACTTTAGCCAACAATTTACAACAGAAATTACCTATTAAATAGACAAGTTGAGTGTTAGCGTTCTTCCATTGTTACTTAAAATCCACAGCTTTACCACAAATGATAGTAGATTCAAAAAGAATAAATTTCTTTTAGCAAGAAGAAGGAAATATGGAAAATTTATAATTACTAAGTAAACTAATATCCCCCACACATTATCCCAAGAGGAATCAAAATGCTTGGTGATGTAGCTAGAAAATATGTGGATAAATACAATGCAACCAGAATATTTAATACATTTGTAGAAGAAAAGAAACTATCTACAGGAATTTAATGCAGCTATCCTGATATATGTAAGAGCACAATAGAATATGATATCATGGGAATGTCTACATGGATCACTGTAATTACTAATAATGATATGCATGATACCAAGAACGAAGCCTGACTGCATAAACGGAAACACTGTGGTGAACCTTGATCATGACAATTCAACTCATAGCAAATGACTTGAATAAGTATAAAAGTTGGCCATAGTAGTCCAATAAAAAATCTTCCATACCTTGCCAACTGCAATAATTCAAAATTAAATTATGCATACCACATCACATAGATGATGACAACTCATAGAATAACAAAACTGAATCGACAGTGCAGGTCTTTCAAGTAACACATAAGTTTACGTACTTAAGTAAGGGATCTAAATTTGAGCCCCAAGTTCCAAAAGAGAGAATAAACCAGAAAATAGCTCATGTAAAAACTTAAGTCTTATTCATGTATAAAAACCCGCATAAAGAATACTAGCTCTCAGATACAGAATTAAATATGTTAATGTTCAAATACAAGGATGAGCCTAAAGTTCACCATGACAATATTAAACAGGAGGAAGATATACAGTGAGCTGGATTGCATTATATCTGAAAGAATTGAATATTTATTTTCCAGTCTCTACATCCACTGGTTCATGTCAAGCTCATCTATCATACAGTTTATACAATGATCTTGATGCAGAATCATCCAACCCATATACAATCCTACAAACCAAAAAGATTTGTCCAATCAATTTTTTCCTTTTGTTCTAAAATTTTTGTCTTTCAAGTTCTTTTGTCCTTTTGCTGGTTCAAATTTTGTTTTATGTGGGGTCTGCTGCTATGGAGGTAGTCTTTACCTCATGCTCAGCGATACCAATATAGATCATGGGATATTTCTTTTGAAACTTCTGCTGCTGAGACCCATGCCTTCCTTGAAACCATGTCTTTCCTTCAAGCAGCGCTGATCTTGGGGTCCATCACAGCAGGACATGACAAGACTTCCAGAGGCATTTTTTTTTCCTTTGATTCTGAGCGTCTAAAAGCTGACCGTCACTGTGACCCACATGCCTCGCCCACTTCTTTATGCTGAGCATCTAGTGGAGGTTGTGGAGCCTATTACTGGCTAGTATTCCTAGTAAGGTCATGGCATTAATTCCCCGTCTTCTGCTCAACATTTTACTTCATCAACTCACTATTTCTGGCTGATCATGGGTCATGCCTTATCGGCTGATAGCAGTTGTTTTTTTGGGTGGCTTACCTATCTTCTTTATTTAAGGACAGGAATATGTTTGTAAAAGATATATAACAGGAGGCAACAACACATCAAGGGAGTCATGGAGATGAGGAAAATTTATTTGTTGCAGGTGCTCGTGGGGAATGTGACAACCAGCTACATGGGCCTACAATTTTCTGAATCATTTGTAATATTCTGTTGTTAGGCTGCATGCCTGTGATGAGACTGCAATGTGCAATAAAACTGTAAGGTACATTCTGATCAAAACCTCCTGAATTTATTATTCTGTATTGTGTCTACCTTGCCATACTAAATTGTCAATTCATGTTCAGATAGGGCAGCTTACCAAAAAAAATTACCCCGGTTCAGTCCAGCTGTACAAAATATATCTAATGTTTAAAATATTAAAAATGCCATAATTTACAAAAGCTATACAAAATTAAATGCAGAACACAAATCAACTTGCATCCGTAGCAATGTGTAGCGATGGAGTTCTGGGTCATTGAGGAATGAGAAGAAGTGCTGTTTCGTTTTGTTTTTTGTGTTCTTAATGCAGCTAATTTTAGGGTAAGCCCATTTTTTTGTTATAATTTATTACATTTTCATTTTCTTTGTTTTCTTTTTTGGGGGCATGGAGTATCTGGTAATAGCCTAGGACTATGGGTCCTGACCCTGCAAACCTGGGATATGCCTGGGCAAGACCCAGAGACTCAGAACATATTTGTGCATCCATACTGAAACTCATGCTTTGTTCAAGGCCTGTACAGGTATGCCCTAGCTAAATGAAAAAGGCCAGGCAGAACCCACAGTCCCATAATGCATTTGCACATACCCAGAGAATATGTAATATTCCCACTTATTTTTTCAGTTTTCAAGCACAACAATATTACAATGCACCCGTTAAAGTTAGGAAATATAATTCCAATGCTACTGAACAGTAACCCTTCCACTTTCTGATCACCAAGAGCCCAATGTGGGAAGGTGAGAGCATACGGTGTCAAGGGATTCGTTAGCTCACTAATCCGCTGGAAATTACAATGCAAATACAAAACTGGGCGGCAAGCCAGCCCCTTCCACTTTTCAGCGGGATGAAGAACACGAACTTGGCGGTAAACCAGCCAAGGAAAGTGGCGCCCACTTTGTCTTCTCTTTGTGGTGTTTTCTGTACTTATCTCTCAGCCAGTAAAATTTCTTCTTTTCTAGGTAAGTCCTTTTATTGTATCCTATTTGTTTTATTCACCATTTTATACAAGTCTTGCTTTTGCACTTATTTTCTTCCTATTACTTTGCTTCATAAGGTTCGCCACGTTGACTAATTTTTCATCTGTGGATGTTAATACAGTTTATTTTCCTTCTTTATATTAGGAAGAGCATGTTGGATGTAGTGCTTACTAACTACAAAGGCTGTAAAATCAAATATAGCAAACCTCATGACTGTTAGACACAACATGATGCTCTTGCCTATGAGTTGATCTTGTAAGAGATTGCAAAGGACAGATAGCAATTTGATTTGATTTTTAACAGTAGTGATTATCGTTACAAGACATTTGAAAAAACTATTTCTCACAGAAATTTTTGGAAATGATTTATGTATTGCATGGAAAAATGGAAGATTTGAATCGCATTACTATTTAGATTATGCTTGCTTATAATGGTTGATAAATGGCAAACGAAATTTAGCTTCCTAAATGTATTGTTTTATGTTGTTGTTTCTTGCAACTCCTTAGACTTTTCAATGAGTTCTCTAAACTGCTTTTAAATACTTTTGGATCTCCTTCCATGGAACGTATATACTTGATTTCCTTTTTCCTTTCTTTTCACCATGTTTTTCAGTGGTGAAATTTGCAAGAACCCTTTCTTAGTTTGAGCTGATTCATATGATACTTAAGAGGTAACTAGCATTTTAATGATTTTCATAACATTGAATTCACTATGACATCTGAAAGAAATCATATATAAGAAGCTAAAATTATAATTTAAATGCATCGCATCAAATTGTGGAAGTAATTAAAACCCCAACGTAAGTGTTTTTAGAAGCAGATAATTCTACCTTTCTAGTGTCAAGCCAGACTGAATCAAGAGGATGGAAGTTAAGACAAGAAAAGGGGCAATCAAGCATGGCCCATGCTCTGAGCTGTGTTGAAGACAAGCTTTGTATTGTGACTCCTGAGAGCTTCCCATTATTATCCCCCCATGTTTCTCCTTCACCAGGAGTACTAGCTATTAGTAAAAGCATTAGTGATGCTTTCATCGCCATCTTCATTATTATCGCTGCTACCTGTCAGATCCTCCTGAATCTCTGCTCCCCTTCATTCCCCAAATAATCAAAAAGGCACTCTAAATAAAAATGGGGCAGAATTCTCCTAACCTTTTTATTGGCTTTTTTAACATTTGACTCGAGATTTAGGACGAACCATGGGCTTGTTCTATGATGATAACATTTGTACATAATCAAAAAGAAAGCTTTATGGAATTTTTTTAATTGAATATAGAATTATAATAGAATGCAAGATAGATAGTTTACATGAGGGATTTTTGTTCCAATCTTTTTAAGAGAATTGAATCTAATTATATATATTATGCTTTTATGTTCTATTTGTTTTGATAAAGTAGGGAAAGGGTCCTGATTCCATAAGTCGGAACAACATAACGAATAGACAAAAAGAAACAAGAGAGACACGTAGGCCAAGACCTAGGTCAAAATTGACACACAAGCCAACAACACCACAAAAACTAACTAAAGACTAGGAGGCACACAGGCGATAGGTAAACTTTAAACAAGTATGCAGGCCTGAGTTAACAATAGAAATAGCAGGACAGCAGACAACTAAGAAACATCAAAAAAAGCCCAAACGGGTAGGTGAGTTGGCTTGGACGGTGGGTTTGCTCCCCATTGGTCTCGAGTTCAACTCCCCTCCTGGGTTTAAGAGGGGGAACTGCTTGCGGGCTGTGGATTCTATCCCCCAGGGACTACAAACAAACAAACAAAAAAAACCATAAAAAAAAAAGAAACAACACCTATGCAACAAGATAATTTTATAAAGTTCTAGTTTTCAAGGAGGGAATCTGGGGATTCCTCCCAATCTTCTATATCTTTCTTCTCTTTACTCTTCTTTGCCACAGTTTTCTAGATTCTGTTATTATTAGTCTGTTTCTTTTTTTTTTGCTTTCTTACCTTGTACTGGCCTGAAACTGTGTCCATGACCGCCTTATGCATGATACACTGTCACAGCAATTATGTTGCAAAGAGCCTTTTCCATCCTTTTGACCTTCTCCAAACAATTGTAAGTCTCAATTTTAGTATCCAATTCCTTCATGTGAATGTGTAGACTTGCTATTGCACTCTTACTGCTCTCTTTCGCTTTCCTCAATGCTCATAGAACAATCAGCTTCCTCACCCAAATCTTCATCCTCCTCCTCCTTTGGGGAATAATCCTCCGCAACCTCTTCTTCATTCTAAGGACATAATTCATCATCAATAGAGTCCTCCTCATCCTCCTAAGTCACAAACTTTTTGCCTTTGGGCTTAGGATTTTTATTCAAAGAAGTAGCCTTAGCCAACCTCGTAGCCTTACGTAAGTTTTGAGATGCATTCTCCAAAGCCTTTGTCCTCTTTGGGATTAGCCTTTGCATCATCCAAGATATCAACAGTGTCATCCTTCAAACCCAGAGTAAAATTATACTCTCGTTTCTTTCTCTTTGTGGAGCCAGGGTTACGGGATGAGGGACGTTTCCTTTTTTCTAGGGTCACCATCATGAGATCATCGGAAAGGGTCAAGTATTAGGGATATTGCCACCTATGACCAAAGCCCTTTTTTTAATCTTGAGTTTTTGACCACCTTGAGAGTCCCTATCAACAAAGTTAGGGTTTTGAGTAGGGGGAAAGATTGCTCTCAATAAGTTTTATCTTAACCGAGCTCTTTTTAGGGGTAGGATTAGGTTCGGGAACGATGGAAAGAGTAAACTTGTACATAGGCATGATGAGTCCTTGGAGGAGGGGAGGGCATGCACAGCCTCGATACATGTTTTATAGGAAGACAATAAATAAAATAAAATATTAATCTTTCCTCCATGTCATATATAATTCAACAATAGGATATGGCATCCATGGACCATCTTGAATCTTGTTTCTAATGTAAAATATTTCATAATATGAAGACTTACCAATCCCCAAGGCGCGGGAAAACTCTCTTTATCGAAGTCATTCTGATATCTCTCCTCCTTTTCACCTTCCTCGAAGAAATGTTCAATGAATCTTCGATATTTTCATTTTTGCAATTAGGACTTTCAAACCCTCACAATTAAAACCAATCGATTGGGAAATAACATTAGTGGTCACGATAAAATGAACACTGCCAATCATGACTTTACCCTACTCCAAGGAGTCGCAGAATTTTGAAGTGAGTTGTGTTGACGTGTGTTTTGTGACCAAGCCCAAAATAGAATAAAGTTTTCCAATGGCTACCTTATCCTCTCTTGATCAAAATCAAATGTATGCTAAGATTGCAGGAAGATCATACATCGACTCCAAGATTCCAACTGCATACTAGCGACTTTATGTTGATATAGGCTCATGTAGCTTGATGTTTGCTGGTAATCCACGGGGACTTACGTTTGGATCATTCTTTCACTTCTTTGGTGTGGCTGGAACTTCATCATCGAATATAGCAATGTTGCGATGCTTCCACTTCAAACGAACTGAATTGGAATGGACTAAAATTAAATGGGAAAGGGTTTAAGAAGACTAAGTTAAATCTAGGAACTCAATAGATAGCAATGTCTAGGATAGGATCAACCACACTTCACTTCGCCACGTTGAGACAACTACATGAAGTGGGTGCAATCTTCAAGGGTTGTGTTTGAAATATTTCAAATCATCAATGAATACCATCAGAGAACAATATCCATTCAATAATTCGGATTAAATGCACACATAAAATAGTTCAGTCCATCCTCGCACTGTTAATAACAATCAGCTATCAACAAAAGGTATGAGCAAGCGATCTTCTCCTTAACACATTGCAATCAACCTCGTTCATCTTAATGCTTAAAAAATAAAATTCTACTCTAAGTGAGGAAGGTGAAACCATGCAAGTTTTGAAAAATAACTTAAGTGAACACCATTAGAGAACAATGCATCACTATTATTATCTCAAAAACTTATCGCAACAATTTCATACCAATCTCCCTCCCCTTACAAATGAAGGGGTCAGCCCCTTATATAGGCCTCAAGCCTTGATTACATGCAAACCCTAATTAGGGTTTGACCCAAAAGATTCCACACACATGATGCAACAAGATGAGAATAAACATTAATGACCCATCATGCCCATCATCAATTAATTACATTCCTGCAAAAAATAGCGTCCATTGTGCATTAAATGCACCACTTCTTTCAAATTCATCCAATGTGCAATAAATGCACCATCACCTCCAAAATCGGTTACATGCAAAAGATGCTCCACAACTACATTAAATGAGACGATTGCAATGCAATGAATTAGCTCCCACCTTGGTCAAATATTGCTCAGCAATAAATGCGCCACCATGCCACCATGCACTCAAAAGACTCTCGCCATGCAAATGGACCTCGTCGTCACAGGAACTTTTATAATTTTTTGGGTTGTGCTTTATTAATATGGAATAATCTCTTTGCATGTCGCCAACTCATCCTTTACAAGAATCTTTCCATTTTGGGATCACAAAAGACATTTTGGAAGATTTTCCTGCCTTGGAAGAATTTTAGCAATTTTTTCCACTTCTGAAGGATTCCTGCACGTCTGGAATTCGAGGAGAGAGAAAAAAAATTTAAAGAGATTTTGTCCATAAGGATTTCTATGCTCACTTCATCTTGAAGGACAATTTTCCTAACCACTGACCATTTACTATGTTCAAGGAATTTTGTCAACCTGAATCTTGGAGAGAGAAAATCTTCTTAGCCAATTTTCCTTGTGCCTCAAAATTCTGTCAATTTGGGCTCATTTCTTCCCTAAGGAAGGAATTTTTGTTTGAGGATGAAATATCTTCCTTGTCATGAAATCCCCCTATTCCAATCCTTGAGCATAATTTTGATGAAATGAAGGAATTTGGAAAATTTGGAAAATTCCTTCGTGCACTAATTTTCATGCCCTACTTCTGTCCTTGGATACATTTCAGCTGAAGAGGAGGAATTTTGTCGAGGTTGAATTTTCCTTCCTGACCACATTTTTGGAATTTAGGAGAGAAAATTCTCTCACTTAGTCAATTTTTCTCGTCTTGGAATTTCTTCATCTGGGGCAAAATTTTCTTCCTAAGGAATTTTGAACTTTATGAATTATTTCTCCCTTGCCAAGAATTCCATTTTCACTTTATCCTTGGGCTTCATTTTCACCTTGTGGAGGAATTCCGTCTAGGAAGGAAAATCTTTGAAAAGACCTCGTTTATACCATTCTAGTGCCCAATACTTGTCCCGAATCGCTCTTGGAGGGGGGTGAAGGAATTTGTCTTGAAGAATAAAAATCCTCCTTAACACCATTTTGGCACTCACCATCCTTACCTGGGCACAATTTGCGTGATGTGGAGGATAATGTGTGGCACCCATCCCTTAGTCTAGAGCGCTATATTCCATGTGTGCAGGAATTTGGCTTGGAGGATGGAATTCCTCCACAACCTTAGTTTAGCACCCTATACTCTAACTTGGGTGTGGATTTCATGCCTTGCAAGAATTTTGCCTTGGAGGAAAATTTCTCCATAACCCTTTTTAGCGCTCATCCTCCTAGACTGGGTGCTAATTCCATGTTATGGAGGGATTTGACCTTTGAAGGAAAATTCCTTCCTTACCCTGTTTTGGCGCCCTCCATCCAGTTTGGCCAAAATTTTGCAATGAAGGAGGAAGAATCCTATACTACCCATTTCCAGTGCTCCTTCTCAACCTTGGGCGCCATTTGGACGTTGTGGAGAAATTTTGGCAATTCATTAACTTTCCTCCATCACCTAGTTTTGGCGTCCATCCCAGGCTCTTGGGCAGAATTCATACCATGTGGAGGAAATTTAGTCTTGGAAGGAAAATTCCTCCAAGACCTTCATTTGGTGCCCATCAACTTTTGGAACCCATTTTTGCCAAGGTAAAGGATTTTTCTTGATTTTCTTCCCTGACTTGGCCATTTTTCACCTTTCCAGATTGGGATGCCATTTTTGGATTTGAAGCGGATTTTCTCTACCTTAGAAGATTTTCAATGCTTTTCCACTTCCGGAAGGAATTGCATACTTAGCTATTTTTTTATCAACTATCTTCTTTTTCAACTTTCCGGATTTAGACAAATATTCTCAAAAACGCTCTACCTTCAGTGTAGGGACCATTACCTATGATGAACCTGCCAAAAATAGACTTATTAAAAAAAGTAAGTACTTCAAAACGTCAAAATTAGGGCAAACTAGGACAATCAAAGATGCAGTGAAACTTACTAAAAATAGTAAGTCTTCAGAATTTGCTCAAATTTCACTAGTAGCTTCCTTGAAGGGCTTTGACTTCATTGCAATGTTCAATTTTTCCAAAACCCTTAGGAAATGACCTCAAATCTAAGTTTGAAGGGCAAAACCCTAAAAAGCAAAACAGGTTCCAGACTTAGCCAAATTCACTCAAATGACTTGCAAACTTGATCAAATTTCGTCAAAACACTTGTAGACCAGGGAGACCGAAAGGATTGTTGCGAAAAGACCTAGAGAAACACAACCAAAAGACCAAGAGGACCTAAAAAAGTAGGGGGTCCCCATTTGCAATGGGGCGATGTGTGAAAAGGTCACAGCAAGTTGATCATTATATCCTTTCATAGAAAAGGAGTGAGACTAGCACAATCAAAGATGTCCCATAACTCAAAATTTGTTGGAGCACCTCGCAAGAGACAAGTTTTGGTCTTTTCCAATATCCACCCATTTTTCCTTTATCTAAAATACTTTTGCCCACAACACTACACCCAATCACCACAATAATAACAAAGTACAAAAGGAAACACTCTTTTCTTTTTCCACCAAATTTAGCAACCCCACAATGATAGTAATTAGCCTTTCTATCAATAAAGATGGCTAGGTAATGATTTAAATTTCCCATTTGTCATTCATGTAGTACCATTTGGTACTACACAAAATATTAGTACATACCCTTAACCCTCTTTCAAAAAATGATTACATATAGTCATATTGGCTTCCTTGCAATTAAAAATAATTGCACTCACGTGTGATATTGAATAATGCCACCTTGAATGGATTTTTTCGTAATGGCGATGCGAGGAAAACTAGGGCTACGTCCAAGGAGGTATGGAGATCAAGATGGACAAAGACCACAGGGTAATCGATTTTTTGATAGAAATGTCACACCTTGGGAGCCGCCGAAATGAGTTTGGGAGGATCAGAAGAGGAATGGACCAACTCCTTGAGAGGCAGGGGACCTACAACAAATCACCGATATGCAAGAAAACGTGGGAGTGCAAAGGATGTTCTCAAGATACGAAAGGATGTTTGACAGGTTTGAGGAGGCAAGCAAGATTGTTTTCGAAAAAGAATGGAGACTGAAAGAAACCCAAAAAGTTGGGGACTCTTCCAAGGTATGCATTAAAACAGCCAAAAATCGTGTTGTTTCGCTTTCGTTAAATTATTCGAAATGGGGTGATTCAGTAAATAGACTTTAAGCAACAACCTTTTTTATGAGATGGGTGGGAGAGTGGCCGGCGTATAGTTGGGTTAGGAAGTGATGTGAAGAGAACTGACATTTCAAATGCAAGCTAAAAATCCTCCCTAATGGGTTTTATTTAGTGATTGGTGAGGACGATAGATTGAAAACCTGGGTTCTCGGCAATGGGCCTTTTTTCATGAGTGGCTTAGGGTTTTATTTTAAAGAATGAGAACCAAACTTTAACCGAATTACAACTTTTGTTGACAAAGTCCCGATCTGGATAAGACTGTATAATTTACCAAGGGAATACTAGGATCCTGAAACCCTTAAACATATTGGGAATAAGTTGGGAAATTTCATTAAAGCTAATGAGGTGATAGAGCAGAAAGATTTTAGTATGTACACAAGAATATGCATCAACTGGAATCCTGTTCCTTCACTTCCTGAAGCTGTGAAAATTAGGACTAATGTGCATCTTTGGTGGCAACACATAGAAGTTGAAGAAGCATTAGAAAATTACAAGATTTGTAAGGCAGTGGGGCACCAATTGGAGGACTGTTATGTGAGCAAAAAGGGCAAGGAAACAGCAGTAGTAGATTTGGAGAATCAGGTTATAACTTTGTCAGAAGGTCTCAAGGGCTCTAAACTTCTTAAGCCTCATGAGGATGTGGTTTCTGATAAAGCAGCTAAGGGAACTGATTTAGATTTCAGTCCTGACAATAAATCACAGTTAGCTTCTATTAGAAGAGATCTTATCAAAGCAAGCAAACATAGTCTTGCAAACAGCTTTGAGGCTCCAATTTCTAATGAAATGACGTTGGACCAGCCCAATGTCAATGGTGGTTTGGTATCTAAACATGCTAACTCTAATGACAGGGATGGAGGCCAAGATAGTAGCAGAAATAACCCTGTGGAGACTGAGTTCCAAACTAATTGCAACTTGGAAGTTGCCAGCTTAGTGGGTGAAGCCCTCGCAAAAGTTGAAAGAGCCATTGATGTCATGGGGAATCTAGGAATTTAATCTTTAAAGGCCACAAAGAGGAAATTGAGTCAACACTTAGTTGATAATGCTTCCCAGGAGGACATTTTCAGAGACATTCATGAATCTCCTTCTAAGGCAAAGCCAAAGATTAGTACAAAGGAAACAGAACAGGCTACGCCAAGGCTCAATCCAAAAGGAGGTGAATTGGATTGGGAATCGACAGAGGATGAGGAAGACTAGATTCTGGAAGGGGATGAGGATATCCTTGAAAAGAGAACCATTTGTCAAACCATATCTGAGTCAGAAAAATGTAAACTTGGTGAGAAGAAGACTAGGGTAAGGAAATCCAATAGAGTTAAATATGAATTGGCAGGATGTGCAGAAGGGCAATGTAAACTCTTTCACATCGATCAAAAAAAAAAATGTAAACTCTTTCACAAGAAGGGGGATACCCTTCCAAAGGAGTCATGAAGCTCCTTACCTGGAATGTCAGGGGATGTAATGCTCCTGACAAAAGGCAGTTGATCAAGAGATGTCTTGATCAATCGCAACCTGATATTGTTTTGCTTCAAGAAACTGAGATTTTTTGCGACTATGGAACAAATGGCAAGGATCCTTTGTTGATGGGATAGGGATGTCTGGTGGCTTAGGCATTTTTTGGAATTCATTGACCATCAAATCAAAAGTTGTACATTCAACTCATTGGCGCTTACTAAAAATTCAGGGGATCAATTTGGTTTGTGATTTTTTTCTAATCAACTTTTATGGCCTAGCTAAAGCAACGGTGATAAAAGAGGTTTGGAATCAAATTTCAGACATTATCCATAATACGGACAAGTTGATGATCATCTTGGGAGGAGACTTTAATGCAACACTGGCTCTAGAGGATAAGCTAGGTGGTAAAGGGGGTTTGTGCTCTATTCAAAAGGATTTTCAAAAATTTGTGTTAGATAATGGTTTGATTGAGATTAACACTAAAAACGGTGCCTTCACTTGGACTAATAGAAGAAGGGGTTCTTCTCATATTGCAGAGAAACTAGACAGATTTTTTGTTGCAGGTAAATGGGTGGATCAACTATTGGTGTTCGAAGCATCCATTCTCCCTTTTCCAGGGTCAGATCATTACTCGATTGCTCTCATTATCCATAATGATTTTGTTCCTATGTGGTGTCCATTAAGTTCTAGAAAATGTGATTGCAAGACAACAAGATCAGCATGCTGATTTCTCAGTGGTGGGAAGAAGCTCCTAAGGTTTTTGGTAAAAAAGCTGAAGTTTTTTTCTAAATTACATTTTATCAAAAATAAGCTTAAAGAATGAAACAGAGTACATTTCAAAAATATATTTGATGAAAAATTAAGAGTGGATGAGCAACTGAAGTGTCGCATAGTAAAGTAATCAATTAGGGTATGGATGAAGAGGATTATGTGTTGGGAACGAATCTTAGTAAAGAATATGCAGATAAATTTTGTAAAGAGGAGATTTATTGGAGAGAGAAATCTCTAGAATGTTGGCTTAAAGGGACGCATCTATTCTGGCTCCAAAAAGACAGTACGGATTGACTAACACGCTTGTTAGTCGCGCGTTTTACACCGTCGATTTTGCAGTTAACGGTTGTGATTGACTAATCTGTCACTAACACGCTGTACGACAGGTCTGTTTTGGAGCTAGAATAGCCACGGCCGGCTTAAAGAGGGTGACCAGAATACTAAATATTTCCACAATTCAGTCAAAGCCAAAAGATCAAGAAATAGGATTGTTGAGATTAAGAATAAGGATGGGGTGTTATTATCTAATGCAGATGATATCAATCAAGAGGCCGTGAGATTCTTTGAGAATCTACTCACGGAGGATGGGTTGAAGGATGATCGCTTGGCTGTTAATTTGCTGGAGGTTGTACCCAAAATTGTTTCAAATCAACAGAATTTGCTTCTACAAAAGCTTATCACTCTGGATGAGGTCAAAATGGCGGTCTTTTCAATGGAAGGGGAAAAAGCTCCAGGCCCAGATGATTTTTCGGCCTTTTTCTTTCAGAGGTTTTGGGAGATCATTGCAATGGAATTATGGGAGGTGGTGGAGGAATCAAGAGTGGAAGCTTACATTGCAAGGGACTTTAACAATAAGCTTCTTTCTCTCATCCCGAAAAAAAATCATGTTCGGTCATTTGATGACTTTAGGCCAATTTCCCTATGCAATACCACATATAAGGTGATTGCAAAGGTGAAGATTCAGAGAATGAAAAGTATTCTATTAGACATAATCTGTGAAGAGCAGAGTGGATTTTTTCCTCATAGATAAATTGTAGAAGGTATTATCATTGCTCATGAAGCAATTCACACTATATGCAAGGCAAAGGTAGAAAGAATGTTGATTAAACTTGATATTATGAAGGCTTATGACCAAGTGGATAGAAGATTATTATTGTTGGCAATGGAGAAATTTGGTTTCTGTAAAGAATCTCAATTTTGGTTAATGGCAGTCCACAAGGATTCTTTCAGTCCACTAGAGGGCTACGACAAGGGGACCCCTTGTCTCCCTTCTTATTTATTATATTGGCTTTAGTGTTGGGCAGAATTGTTTCCAAGTTGAGGCAAGACGGCAAATGGCAAGGGGTGAAAATTGCTCATGGGCTGGAGGCAATTACACATCAGTAATTCACGGATGACACCATCCTATTTGGGGTGGCATCTCTAAGGGAGGCGAGATGTATCAAACAAACACTGAACAACTATTGTGTGATCTTAGGGCAACGGGTGAACTGGCATAAATCTGAGATTCTTTTTTTCAATACCAATTTGAACAAGTGGAGAGAGATTTCAAGTATTTTGGATATGAAATTGGGGCTCCTTCCAGGTAGATTTTTAGGTATTCCACTCTTTGTGGGGGCTTGCAAAGCGTCAGTATGGAACAAGATTGTGGACAACTATATAGGAAAGCTTGAAGGATGGAAGAGAAAATGGTTGACGGAAGCTGGGCGACATATCATGTTGTGTAATATCCCAACAATTTTTTATTTTTTTTTAACAAGATTACAATCACACCAACACCCATTAGGGATTAGAATAAGAAAACTAAACCAGCTGAAAGGAACCCTACACCTTTTGATCACTAAGAGCCCAAGCTAGGAGGGTGAGAGCATACGATAGCAAAGGATCATTAGATGTAAACTGTTGAAAGTGTTGATTACAATAATGGGCAGCAAGCCAGCCCCTTCCGCTTTCCAGCGAGAATAGAAAACTAGAAAGCTTGGCTGTAAACCAGCCAAGGAGAACAAGAACAAAACCAAGCACGAATCACTCTACCACAATATTTCAGCAGGAGGACTAAACACTTACAACAAAGTTCAACTCAACCGCTTATGCAGCATGAGGACCATTACAACAAAATATCACTCTACCGCTTATGCGGTGGGAGAACAAAATTACAAATATCAAATGTAGGCAGTAAGCCAACCTCTTCCACTTTTCAGCGGGGTATGCTTTACAGTCCAGAAGTGGTTGATAGTACTACTACTCAACCTTACAATATAGAGAGAAATGATTAAAATAGAAGAACAATGTGATCACAAATGAAAGCTACCTCTAAAATCAACTCAAACATTAAGCAACTATTGTTGTTCTTAATTCTGAAAGTGAATAACACGCAAACCACCCACTACCGGAAACACCAAAATGCTCATAACTAACACAAATCTACTCGAAATCACACTAAATCAAAAGAAAATGACTAATATGGCATAAGCGACCATTTCAAAACCTCAAACCTGCAACTCCGAAGTCCGCAACCAGCTGCATGCATCCCAAGGCAGCTACGGAAGGGGCGCCCCAGCAGAAAAATTCGATCAGCAATATAAAATTCAAATCAGCAAACTATCATCTCCCCTTTAGAGGACATCATCGCCTATGGGATAGAGAATATCAAAGCCAATACCCATGTTGATACGCTCAGCAGACAAAGAGATATGATCAAAATATCGCTTCAGCCACTATACGCCCAGCACACACCAAAAACACAGCAGCAATCAGAAAACTGAAAATGTAATAGCAAACTCAATCACTTTGAAGCTCAAACTACTCCTCTGAATGAGAAATAGGCTCTCTCACAACTAGGTGCTATCTCTCAAGCACAAAACTGATACAAGCTAGGAAGCACAGAACTTCGAAGCAAAGGTCTGGCACAATTTTGGCAGCACTTAGTTATGAAAATGTTCAAAGATGACAAATGAGAGGCCAAGCTCTCATATTTATAGATTTTGAGCCCCCAAATTCACCTCCAAATGGCGTCCAAATTACACTTCCTCATTTGCATTTCATTTCAAACATGACTTTGCCTTGGCGTCCCCCTTTCCTAGGCACAAAATTCGAACTTTTCCTTGGTCTCAACTTGCAACATAAAAGAACATTATACATAGGAGAATAAATAAATTTTGAATAAAATGCTCCTTTCATTTCCTAAGTCGTCCAACAATATAAATATTAAACTTCAAAGTAAAGTATTAATATTTAATAAATCACTAGCAAAACAAATAATGATCAATACCAAATTGAGCTATGGACTGAAGTACTGAAAACCATCAAAAAGAGCTGCGTTTGAACTCACAACAGAGCTACTAAAAATAGAACTGCCTGAAATGACACTTACTAAAAATACTAAGTCCTGAAAACAACTCCAAAAAGACTATTCTTCGAACCCTGTACCTCAGCTCAAGAAACCCAGAAAAACCCAATAATCATGACAACTGACATCAACTTACTAAAAATAGTAAGTTCTGCGAACTCCCCTGAACTGATTGCATGTCATACCACTGCGAAGCTTACAGAAAACCTAAAAGGAAACTTTGATTCAATCTACCAAACTCCAATCAAAACATCCCTGAAAAATGCGAAGAATCCTCCTAGAAAATAGGAAACCCTAATTCCTCATTCCAATCAGCCTACGGGTCTCCGGAATAGGCCAATGGACCTCTGATTACTCCTTACTGAGAAGGGGGCATTACATTAAGGTATGTTGTTTCAGCCTTAACTTTATTTTCGATGATGTGCTTGAAAATTTCAACTAAAGTCTTGAAATTGATCAAGCAAGAAATGAGAAGGTTTTTTTGGAATAGAAAGCAAGAGCAAGATAAAATTTTGTTGTTGGCATGGGAAAAAATTTGTAAGCCTAAGATGGCAGGAGGAGGAGGATTGAGGAAGTGGAGTATCATGAATGAGGCAATGGGTGCGAAGCTGATATGGAATATGTATGGAAACCCTAATCAGAAATGGGTCAAGATATTAAGGAACAAATACTTGGACTCTTATCAAAGAAAGAGGATACGCACTATTCAAAACCCCCCAAAAGGGTTAGTGATATGGAATTTCTTATTGTCATGTAGGAAGGTGGTTTGTGAACATGTCACTTGGCAGTTGGGTAATGGGGAAAAGGCAAATTTCTGATGTGATTCATGGGAGGGTCACAAAGTATTGATGGAGGACCAGAATGTCGAAGAAGTGATACGAATTTTGGTTGATAGGTGGGGCAGGAAGGTGTGTAATTACGTTGAGAAAGTGTGGGAAGATAGTAGTGAGAAATGGAAGTGGAGAGATACGCAAGGGCTACAGCTAAATGATCAACAGAAAGCAAGTTTCAAATGCATTCTAGCGGGGAGGACAAAAAAATTTAACAAGAGAAGATGATGTAATTAAATGGTGTGGCGATAAGAGGGGGCAGTACTGTTGACGTGTATTTTGTACACAACCAAACACAGAATAAAATACCCAAATGGTACTTTATCCTCTCTTGAGTAAAGTCTCTGAATGCTGAAGATATCGCGAAAAGGATCAATCAGGGTGACTTCAAGGTTCTTCGTTGTAGGATCTCTACGTGTGGATAAGCACCAGTGGTCGTTGTGAATGCTGTTTCTTCAAGGAGCCTTACGTATTTTCAATCTGCAAGAACAGGATTTTCCTAAATGCTAACAGGTTCTCAAAAAATAGCAAAAGATAGGGCTTCAAGAGATGGATACTAATCTAATCCTAAGAATGACTCAATGTAGGCTAGACTTGGTAAGATTCTACCAATTTCAGTATTGCCAAGGAATTACAACTCTACTGGAATTGATGCGATCTTCTAAGGTGATTAGTGATTTTCAAATCATCAAGAATTATAGATACTACCATAAAGATACATATCAATATTTCAATAACGATTGAAGGTTCAAGCAATCTCAATATCTCCAGTTGACCACGCAAGGCATCCTTACAATCAGTAAGAAGCTAGTGGTTTGGAACGTGAATCTCACCAAAGATCAAGCACAACACTTAGTCCTTCAAACTTAAATATTACTTCGACTGAGAATGATTCAAGAAAGTAAACAACCATGAAGATAGCCACAAGAATTGCAATAAAACACCATAACTTCAATATTTTATTGATCTCAAAGCCAAAATAGACAACAATTGTTCGAAATTCTTTCTTCACTACTAAATCTTGCTACAAAATAACTTTCTTCTCTCCAAAGCTCTAACTATTATCTATCTCCTTAATATCTAATGACAAAATGAAAATGAGTGAGGGTATATATAGCATCCTCAATTACAATAAACGGCCCAGATCAAAAGAAGATCAACGGCTGAGATTCTGACACCTAAACCCTAATTAGGGTTTGTTACAAAAAGTTCCCCTTTTAGATGAACATTATTAAATGCATAGCCAAATATTTAATTGGCACAAAAGTCGAGGAAACATAGACCAATGATTATTAAGATGCCACATCATTCTATAACAACCTTTCTTCTAGAACCTTGTTCCCTTTCCAATGCTCTTTCTTAGCATATGCAACGAATCTAGACACAATTCCTTCAACCTCAACAATGGGAATCTCGGGAAGATTCTTCATTCGTTCCTCCAAGTGGATAACCTGATCAAAGGCAGTGAGAAGAGCCGCTTCCCATCCAGGTTCGAGTTCTTTGATCTTCTCAATCAGGAGCATAGTAGTGAACATTAGATCCCATTGCTCATCTGTGATGACATTCTCATCTTTGCAAAAGATGACCTTGACTCTCTCTTCCAACTCTTGGAGGTCCACATCCGTCTCAACTTTGATCCGCCTGCCAAGAATGGTACACAACACTTCAAACACCTTATCCTGAATTGGATGGATGACGCCTTCAACTTGATTGCATTTGGTGTTGATGTCTTCGAAAAGAACCTCTTTCATCTGGAGTAAAGTTGACCACTGAAGTAGGCTATGAGCTCCTCCATCCATTATCTTTTCTTGTGCAAGGATCTTCCTTGGTGTTTGCCTGATTACTTGCAGGACAAGAATGATAACATCTCTAGTGTGAGCGAAAGCGGCTACAGTTATCATTAGATTGTGGACGATCTCAAGGACCTGGATAGCTCGGTGGATTGTCTTCATCATTCTTGTTGTAAATTCAACAGCTACCGTGTGGGATTTGTCAATCCAAGAGCTCATAAGCTGAACCAAGCTCTTGACTCTTTCTGCCTCGCCGACTGATTCAAGGGGAAGTGCTTGCACAGGAGATACAGCTGGATCCTGACGTCTCAAGGGCTGATTGAGATGACTAAAATAGCCTCTCCAAGCACCGACCTCTCTCTCAAGCTTCCTATTCTTTTCCATTTCTTCTCTAAGTTTGCCCTTAAGTGTTTCAAATGAATCGGTTGCCTCATCCATTGCCTGTTCAGTAGTGAGTGGACCAAGCTCAAATGTTTCTACATCATACTCATCTGCAAGAATTTCACCTTCATACTTGTCCACTACTGGTGTAGCTATCTGCAATTTCCTGGATCCTGTCTCATCTCTAATCACCTTGGACATCTTGGTGGCCTTCTTCTTCTCCGTTACCTCTTGAGAATTTCCTATAAGGCTCTCTAAGTCAATCACATCCTCTTCTTCTTCAATCACAACCACCCTTGTCAGTCTCTCCATCAACCAATCTGGAATGGCGGATCTTGTCTCTTTCACTTGTATTTCTTTAGGAAGTGGTTCATCTTCTCAGGGAGGAGATGTCGCTTCATCATCATTTCCCTGGTCCTCTTGTAGCTCATCAATTTGTAGAGGTTGACTTGATGAATGTTGAGGTGTTTGTCCCTTCTCTGGCTTATCATTCTGTACCATGGATTCCATAGATTCATCAATCTCAGGTACCACCTTCTCTTGACCTTCAGCTTGACTTGCCTTCTTTCCATGTCGAGAAGATGTGCCTGATGGGCGATCTCGATTGGCCTCTTGCTTCTTCTTGGAGGATTCTCTTTTCTCAAGTCTTTCTTTCCTCTTTGCGCCTCTAGGATGAGAATTGTCTTCACTTACGCTTGCTCCTCCTTCCTCTTGTCTTTCCTCCAAAGTAAAAGTCATTGGTACGTTCTGCTCTCTTAACTTCTGATGTTGTACATCCACCCATCTGCGAGTGCATGACAAAACTGGAGCCATCAAAGCTCTCAAGTCCAAAATCTCAGGCTCGCTCCAATCTATCTTCACTCTCTTATCTTCTTTGTCATAGGATGACTGGAGATGTCTGCCATTGTCCTGAGCTTGATCGGCTACTCTATAAACTTTGCATTTCCTGATGAAATCTAAAGGTAATCTGGAATGCATCTTTCTTTTCACTTCTAAATCACTTGAGAGATTCATCCAAAAGTCTTCCACCTGAAACTCATGTTCGTACTTCCTAGCAACTATCTCCTCCATATAACCATAAGGATCAAAATTCTCCCGTGGGGCAAAGAAGGTGAATGAATACAAGGCTAATTCCTTCTCTGCATCCTCTGAAGCTTGAGTATTAGGACATACCTCAATTGAATTCCCCAATATGATAGGTACGGGAATTCCATTTCCATGCTTGTGTCTGGACCCCTTTGCACAAGCTACCAACTGCCTGGTTATCTCAAGTAGCACTATCCTATCTGTCGGATACCTCGGCAACATGTAGGGAGGCGAAGGACACCCCTGAACTCTGATATATGTAAACTTTTGAAACTGGATGAACCATGCACCATACCTCTTCACAAGCTCTTGTGCATCCAGAGATAGTCGATTGTGAATCCCGCCTTGCAATATCCTAGTGATGTTCATCGTGAAAGTATCATTGACTAACTTGTAGTCACTTCCAGGTGGATGATGCAAATGAACATAAGAGTCACAAACTCTCACTTCTCCGGGTCCTCTTCCGATCACTCCTCTGTGAGGTAGCCCTGCATACTCAAAACTCCTGATCAAGGCATATATGACATATGAGATCATGTGGAACGACTTGGTAGGCCTTAGTCTTCTCAACTGCACATCCAAGCTATTGCTAATAATTTTGGCCCAATGAATCATTCCTTTCCCTTGGACAATCACTTGAATGAAGTAGAACATCCATTTCTCGAAGTAGAAGGCTTGGGGAGCCCCCGTAACTCGATTGAGCAAAGTTATCAAATCTTTGTACTCCTCCTGGAAATCAATCCTATGCGGTGTATTGGGAATCTTGTTCAGGCGAGGACAACTTTTGAGCAACCAATTCTTGTTGATGAGGTTCAAACAGGTGTCAGGATCATCTTCATATATTGACCTGGCTCCTTCCAGGCTTTTGTTTATCATATCATTATGCTCTGGAAGATGAAGAGCTTCGCTTATAGCCTCCTCTGAAAGGTAAGCTAAAGTGTTTCCTTCCTTGGATACGATCGATCTTGATTGTGAGTCATAATGGCGAGCACACTCGATCATCAGCTCATAACACTGGACTGCTGGGGGGAAACCGGCCGCCTTGATGATGCCACTTTCAATTATCTTCTTCGCAATAGGTGATGGCTTGCCAATGTAGGGGACCTCTTGAAACTTCTTCACACTGAAGTTTCCCAAGTTGGTATCTCCGATATTACTCCATTTGGACACGATCCTAGTCTCCAATTCTTCGTTCTTCTGATCTTCCTTCATGAGAGTCGGGCGACTAGTAGATGCTCCCGCCTTTGGAGTCGCCATCTTGACACCTACACAACATTTCACAATTAGTAATATATCTTGAAGCGTAGAAATATAGAGTAGAAAGGAAGATTTAAGATTTTAATTAGGAAACTTCATGATAAATCTTGAGTTATCATTTCCTAATTAACTATGCCAAACTTAGAATTTTCAAAACAAAAGTTCAAAATTCAAATCTTCAACAATGGTGTCAAGATGATTTCGCCATACCTCCCTTGAGTATTAAACTCTAAGAAATGATGCAAAAAAAGACGAATTTCACTAAGCAAAATGTAGATCAAAGCTCTCCCTTGGATAAAATGTGCCTCATTTAGCCTCCACAAGAATCAACTCCACTTCCTTCTGGTCTCCAACACTTGAAATAAATTCGCTCCAAGCAAACCAGATTTCGCACCTTCAATTAGCCTTCCAAATTCGCACTTGAAGCAATGATTGAATGATTTGAATTGTGAAAAAAAAACACCTCCAATATATAGAGCGCTCACCCCTTTGCTCCCTCTAGGCCGACTTGGCAAAAAGAGGTTAAAAAATGAATAAAATTCCAAAAAAGGGGGGCCGACTTGGCAAAATAAATGAAAATAAGGCCTTAAGCGCTTTATATTTAATTTTAATTCAATAAAAATTAATTTTAAATGCCTCCAAGATAGAAGTTCGATTTTTTAAGGCTTAAAATTAATTTATTAAATGCCAAAATGTCTTTTATTTAATGCCAATTTAATTTTAATTTTTTCAAATGCCTCAAAATTAGCAATTTTGGCGATCTAATGCAATTTGGAGAATATTAATTTTTAAAACAAGGCTTAATGAAACTTCCTGAGGATTTTGCCCTGGCCCCTCTCTGAGGGTCAGGAGCGATTTTTCATTTCTTGCTCAAATTTAGCACTTTTCTACCTCCAAAATTTCTTCAAGACATTTCAACTAGGTCCTTTCACTGAATTGCAAACTTAGCTCAATCCAATTTTGGAGAAAAGGCGTGATTTTGAAGTTTCTCGCTGTGGACCCTCTCTGAGGGTCCATAGCGATTTTTGCAATTTAGGCTTGATTCTTCATCATTTTTCATTAAAACTTCATTCATCATTTGGCAATGCCTTCCCTTAATCCACTCCAACCAAATTCGCTTTGTTGTTGTAAGGTAAAACGAGGATTTTCAACAATATCGCTATGGGCCCTCTCTGAGGGTCCGGAGCGATTTTTCGCTGTGGGCCTTCACTAAGGGTCAGGAGCGATTTTTCATTTTCTAACCAAAATCATCAAGTTTTAAATGCAAAATAATATTCATCCTGCTCGTGGAGGTCTTTTCTCCTTGTCCAAACCTTGCCTTAGCACCATTTTGAAGAAAACATACATTTTTTGAAAATCTCGCTGTGGGCCTTCAGTGAGGGTCCGGAGCGATTTTTTGGTTCTAGGCAAATTCCTTCATCTTTTAATCTTCAAATCACCTCCAAGCCATAACACATCACGTTCTCCTCCTGTCCAAGCAAGATTTCATCTCAATTCTTCAAACCAAGGAGAGAAAACTGGAAAATCGCTATGGGCCCTCTCTAAGGGTCCGTAGCGATTTTTGTAATTGCCTTCAAAATATTGATTCTCAACGATTTCTTTTCACTTCAAGGCTTTTCAAACATCGTTTCTAACCCATGCCTAGCCTTAGCCTTCCTCAAACTTGGATGAAAAGTCCCCATATTAGGTTTCTCGCTGTGGGCCCTCTATGAGGGTACGGAGCGATTTCTCGCTGTGGGCCTTCAATGAGGGTCAGGAGCGACTTTTTCATTTTGGGTTGATTTCCTCTCGTGTTGATCCTCCAAATTATATTCAACGGATAGAACATGCTTTCCTTCGTCCCTTCCAATCATAAAATCACTTTGATCTTGTAAGAATAATGCATATTTGAAAATCTCGCTTTGGGCCCTCTCTGAGGGTCCGTAGCGATTTTTTGCTACCTGGACCAAAATGCTTCACTTTTCGTCTAAAAATCACTTTGCCAAGGAAGATATCATCTTGTTCTTTGTTACGAATAAAAATTCATGTCCAAGGTAGGTCCAAAAATGTGCACACAAAGAAAATCGCTGTGGGCCCTCTCTGAGGGTCAGGAGCGATTTTTTCTTTCCTGGGCAAAACTCCCTCACTTCATCATCTTTGATCAAGTCTGGATACTTCATTATGTTCATTCTATCCTTCATCATGCCTTGACCTCTCAAATTGACCAAATAAGGCCTGTAATGACCCTTATAAGATTTCTCGTTGTGGGCCCTCTCTGAGGGTCAGGAGCAATTTTTCTGTTTTCAACAAGATCCTTCATTATTTCTAGCCAAAACTTCCTCAGGCGGGTGGGGAAAGTCATTTATTTTCCATCTATGATCAAAACTTGGTCTCTTTTTATTGCAAAATGAAGGAAATCAAAATCTCGCTGTGGGCCCTCTCTGAGGGTCCGTAGCGATTTTTTCCTTAGTTTCCAAAATTCACCATCTTTCACGTCTCCAAACCGTCCAAAGCATCAAGTCACGTTCAATCATCCTTCCAGGAGACCCTGCACAAAGCAATTTAGAAAAGTCAGTGACAAATATGACTTAAACAACATTTTCACCCTGGGCCTTCATTGAGGGTCAGGAGCGATTTCACCCCTTTTGGCCAAACTGCTTCAAATTTAAGTCTCCAACAGCTTCACAAGGCAAAGTCAGGTCATTTTCAAGGTCAGGAACCAGTTAGCAAGTTCATCAAAACAAGAAATTGTAATCTGGATAAATTTCGCCCTGGGCCCTCTCTGGGGGTTAGGAGCGAATTGTCTGTTTCAGGCATCATCTTGCTTCAAAAATTTGATCAAAACTCACCTAGGCAAGAACACACAATTTCACCTTCAAAAATGCTAACACTTGGTCAAAATTGGATTTTACCCTAAAAACCCTGATTAGACCTAACCTAAGACCTATTTGACTCCCCTGAAAGGCTTACCTTACTTCAATTGTCTCAATTCTTCGGGAGGACACTTAACAACTTTCCAAAATTCGACTGGACTCAGCTTGAATAACATCAAAAGAAACCCCTAAAGTTTAGCCCTAGTCCAAACAGACAACTCACTCAAAACCCTAAAAGCAGAGAGAAGAACAAGCAAAACAAAAGCGAAAAAGAGGGGGTCCCCATTCTAATGGGGCGATGTGTGAAATGGTCACAAGAAGTACTCAACGAAAATAGGATACAGGTTGCTGGAAAATGAAATGGTGGATAACAATTGGCCAGCCAGATTGTTGGAATAAAAGTTGCCTTCATAAAGCAGGTACCTTCACGTGGTTGGCATTAAAAAGAAGAATTTTGACTAGTGAAAGATTGAGTAGATTAGGCTTTCATGAGACTTCCAGAAGTCTTTGTGTAAAGAGGCTGAAGATACTCTTGATCATCTACTGTTAAATTGTGAATTTACTAATCAATGTTGGAGATTTCTATTACAAAAACTTAACTAGCATACCCCTTTTCCTTCCCCATTGAGTAACTTATTTCAGAGTTGGAACTTGGTTCAAAACAAATCAGTTTACTCTAGCATATGGGATGTTGCTCCTTCGATTCTAATCTAGGAGATTTGGAAAGAAAGAAATAGACGTATTTTCCAAGGGTGAGAAGAAGACTTGAAATGTTTGTGGGTGAGGTTGGAGAATGCGACTTCATAAACAATTAATGCTATACCTTAAATCACAATTTCCAAAAATACCCATTCAATTTGGAGGACAAGATAATCTAGTCACAATGGCCTCTTCTCAAATCCAGGCCTGTTAATGGGCCTCATTAGGATGATCCATAAAAGCAATCTGATGGAGAAGTGGAGTGGCAAAGGCCGAATAAAGGGTGAATCAAGATTAACTTCGATGGTGCCTCCAACGGCAACCCAAGTCCATCGGGTGCCAGATGTGTGGCAAGGCATGATAGGGGCAATATCCTTACAGTTAGTGCACAAAAGTTTGAAGATGGAACAAACAATGCGACGGAAGCTCAAGCAGCAATCCTTGCAATCAAATTGGCTTCTCGACAATCTGTTAGTCACCTCCACCTTGAAGGCGACTCCCAAGTGATTGTAAACTCAATTGCCAAGGGAGAAGCACAATCTTAATAGATGGACAAGTATGTTAAGCTCATTGTCTCCGAATTAAGGCAATTTTCGAATTTTAAAGTCTCTCATATTAAGAGAGAGGGGAAGAAGTAGGCAGATGTCTTTGTTGGTGTAAATAATTATTCATCTTGGATATTATTACACCTTACTTAAGTTTACTTAGGTACATGCATTTAATAGTAGTTTGGGTATGAGACACTTGGGTGTTTGTGCCACATTGGGATAGTGTGTGTAGGAGAATTTCCACCTTTTATGGTGTTGATCTTGTTACTACTCTATCATATCCACTGATTGTGGAGTGATAATTCCACCTTCGGTGGGTGATCCACCTCATGTGGAATATTTTATTGTTTCTCCTACCTACCCACACCTATTTCTTTCCTACCCTTGTTTCTTATTGAGCCACATGTTATGTTTGTGTGCTCACATATCCATATAGCCTTGCCTATATAAGCAAGCTCATCTACATTGTAATTTGTATGTAACAACGATTGATGATCCAATTGATCACATTTTGCATCTTGATAGAATACAGTTTATTCTTATCATCTATTTTGTTCTCTCTTATTTGTGCTTTCCATTGCCTCTAGATCTTGGCAAAATCTCACATGGTATCAGAGCCATTAGAGTGTCATTGGTTTGCCAATTGAGAGAAATTTGATACTATTTGGGGTTTTGTATTTTGGATCTTTCTATTGCAGGTTATTATTGAAGCTTGATGGGTCAAATCTGAGGTTACCATTGGATTGAGGAGGTCCAAGAAAGTCAGATTTGTCTTTTGTTTCATCCAAATCAGACTTCGGAGGCCAAATCTAGAGGCATTTGAAATCTGAAGCTGCGGCGGAAATTTTCCAGAAATTATAATTTTGCAGGCAATTTTCAAATAGTGATATCTCACTCATTCGGACTCCTTTTTTCAAGCAATTTTTTTTGTTTTGGGGTAGAATTTCGTGATCTGTACAGTCGTGCAGGAGTTTTCTGATTTCCGGATACAGGTTTTTATGAAATCATGAAAAAACGATTTTTTCAACTTTGAAGGCTTCGTTCGGGCTCATATGGACTCCTTTTCAGGTGTCATTTTTTTTTGAAAGTGCATAATTTTTTGTCTAATTTCATAATATGCCATTAGGTTGCAGTGATTTTGAGTGGATATTGTACTTTCAGTATTTGGTCATTTTTGGCCTATTTGGTACTTGTATTTTGCTTGGATCTCAGTTTAGATCACTAGCAGTATTTGTTGAAGTCTCTTATATCTCATTTTGAGAAATTGTAAAGTTGAAATCAAAAGTCCACTTTGCCATTATTTGAAAGTGCCAACATGATCTTTTTATGGGGGGTCAGTTGTTCATTTATATCTCTTGGTGAAATTCCATTCGGAGGCATCTTCATCTGCAGTATTCTACAGGGCTTCTTTGTTGGTGGCATCATTTTCATGTTTCCACATTTGAATATTTTATCAAGAAGTATGCTCTTGCTTGAGCAATGTTGTACTAGCACTATCGTAAAGTGCCACACCTCTTTGTATCTTGTCATTGTTGACTATTTGACGTAATCCTCTTGTACACGTAGATTAGGAATATCTTGTGAGACTTGGTACATGGCTTCAGTTGAGACTTAGATTGTACACATTTGTGCATGGCTCCCGTGAAACTTAGATTGTACCAGTATTTCTACCATTTATGAGTATCCAAATGATGCTCAAAGTAGGTTGTCTCCATGCCTGATCTTTATTTTGTTGCAGCGAGTGATTCATCATCATCGACTTGGTACCTGGTTTTGTCACACTTTGACATTATTGGTGCAGCATTGGCTCTCTTTCTTCCTTATGGGGAGGTATTTTGGTCAACATCATTGGACCATCCTTGCAGGAGATTCGACATTGAGGGGGGGCTTCATGGTCTCTTATTTTCATCATTGGGAGCATTGTGTGCTTTCATCATCTCTCTTTTGGGGTTTTTCCCATTGGGTTTTTCTCTCTTTCCCCGCTTTGTGAGAGATTTCATTGCATTGGTTTGCATGCATTTGCATTTGTACAAGGGTACCTAACATGGCCTAGTAGCCGGGACCCATCTTGCATTGCTTAGTTGCATTGTAGACTTTAGTGCATTCCCCTAAGTTGCACTTAAAGGGGGGTGTTGGTGTAAATAATTATTCATCTTGGATATTATTGCACCTTACTTAAGTTTACTTAGGTACATGCATTTAATAGTAGTTTGGGTATGAGACACTTGGGTGTTTGTGCCACATTGGGATAGTGTGTGTAGAAGAATTTCCACCTTTTATGGTGTTGATCTTGTTACTATCTATCATATCCACTTATTGTGGAGTGATAATTCCACCTTCGGTGGGTGATCCACCTCATGTGGAATATTTTTTGTTTCTCCTACCTACCCACACCTATTTGCTACCTACCCTTGTTTCTTATTGAGCCACATGTTATGTTTGTGTGCTCACATATCCATATAGCCTTGCCTATATAAGCAGGCTCATCTACATTGTATGTAACAACGATTGATGATCCAGTTGATCATCATTTTGCATCTTGATAGAATACAGTTTATTCTTATCATCTATTTTGTTCTCTCTTATTTGTGTTTTCCATTGCCTCTAGATCTTGGCAAAATCTCAAAGTCTTATCAAATTGGGGGTGCATAAAAGAGAAGGCAACTAGAAGGAGTGGTGGGATGACTTCAAAAACCTGCATTTTGTTGTTGAGGCGAGTTCATGTGATAGTCGGATGGGACAAGAGTCCTTCAAATTGATATGTGGAAGTTTAAAATGGAAAGGGGTGGATGAACTACAGTGGAGCGCAGCCATTGGGCTCTCCGAGGGATGCTACCATTTATGAAGTTGGCAGAGATATGTGTGATACGGGGGTGAGCATTCATTTAAACACTCACTGACTCAATTCTTGGCATCATTCCCTACCTTCAGGTTTAGTAGGAAGGTGCGTGCAAAGATTGTGGCAAAGTGTAGGGCATTAAGATTATGTTTTTACCTAAGTTACCAATTCGGGTTCGAGATCGGATTCGGAGACAAGAACCTGGTTTATGGGTTCGGGGAAAATAAATTTGCCTTTTGGGTTTGTGGTTGGGTTAGTTCGTACATATATATATATATATATATATATATATATGTACGAACTAACATATATCTATATATATATATATATATATATATATATAGTAGGAAGGTGTGTGCAAAGATTGTGGCAGAGTGTAGGGCATTAAGATTATGTTTTTACCTAAGTTACCAGTTCGGGTTCGAGATCAAGTTCAGAGACGCGAACCTGGTTCGTGGGTTCGGGGAAAAAAAATTTGCCTTTTGGGTTCGTGGTTGGGTTAGTCCATACATATATATATATATATATATATATATATATAAAGAAATATACAAAATTAAAAATCTAAATACATTTAATTGTATGCTACTTCATCATTGATCAATGCCAAATGCCATTTCAATTGATAGTTCAGAATTTCAATAATATCATATTATGTAATATACTCATATGCCTTATAATATATATCAATGTTTCACGATTCGAATATGTCCAGGTTCACGATTCGAATGAAAATCATTACAATTACAAAATTGACAATTAAAAATAATAATTGTCTTCTATCTTTAAAGTTCAATGTTCATCAATCATCAAAAGGATCTAGATCAAGATCATCATCGTTTGCTCCAAGCTCAAATTCAAAATCATTTGAACCCAAACAAGTGCCACTCGCACTAGCTCCATCAGCTATAGGTATCTCATCATCATCATTTAAAGTGACTTTTTAGTGACTTGACCCACCCAGCCCGTGGGTTCGCTTGGGTTCGCTCGGGTTCTCACAGGGTTCACCATTTTCCCTATGGGTTCTCCCTGGATTCGCCAAGGCGAACCCACAGGGAAAATGGTGAACCCAATGAGAACCCAACACGGACCCGGTTCACATTTGGGCCCCAAAACCCACAAACCCGGTATCTTAGGTTTTTACTAAGTGCGTCATGAAAGCCAATTTCTCCCTGGGGACAAACAAGCAACAATTTGCCTTCATGGGCAATATATCGAAGGAGCGAATGAGGAACATTTTCAAGACCGAAGATCCTTGCTTCTTAAGGATGGTCTACAAATTCCTGGGTGAAGATTACATGAGCTCCGAATTTAGAAATCAGACTAATGTGGATGTGGCGTCCATGTTTCTTGCTTGGTGCTTGGATTTGTGCACCAAAGAGGATGTGAAATGGGTCATGAGGGAGTGTGTAAGAGAGGAGTGGAAATACAGATTGGAGACCCTATTGACAATTGCACATATAGGCAAGGGCATCATCACCAAAGGTGGTGAATGGATTCGAGACTAAAAATTCATTCCACCCTTAAGGCCGTTCCTGGTTTGGGGTGCAAACAATGATAGAGAGCAGAGGGTGGAAGATCAAGAGGGGTGGTCACTCATCAAGGAGTATTTGTGTGGCCGTGTGCAGATAGAGCAGGCAACAGGAGCAAAAGACCCTAAGAAGGGTAAGCTGAAACATGTCTTTCACAAAGAGGACTATTGGATTGGAGGTAGAAGTCTAAAGGAGGAGTAGAAGTAGTAAGTGGCAATAATAGTTGGTGTAAGGTTTTTTTACTGTTGATGGTTTGGACAATAGGTTTAGTTCTTGTAGTTTGTTTTCAATCATGGTTGTTATATGGTGTGGAGTCTCGTTGTAACCTTTTCACACATCGCCCCATTGCAAACGGGGACCCCCTCTTTCTTGCTTTCTGCATCTTGTTAGTTTAGGGTTTTGGCAGTGTAGCTAGCAATTTTGAGCGTCAATGTCCGGGTCTCAAGTTTTGAAATGTGATCATGCCTAATTGTCATTAGGGTTTTGAAAATTTTGTATAGGATCAAGTGCGTAAAGGTTGAGAATTTATATGATCCTAAATTTTGTCTAAGTGTAGACCTTTTGAGCGTAGACGTGTTTTAAACATTCGAGTCGGTGATATTTAGGTGTCCAAGTGTTTTAAAGTCTTTTTGGGGTTGTTTTTCGCTCCTAGGAGGTTATTCAAGTTGAATTCGCACTTTATCCCGATGAAATTCATTTTGTCTCACTCAAATTTTGGTAAATTTGCCTAAGTCTTGATACGTTTTGTTGAAAATTTGAAGTGTCCAGATGATTTTGAGTGGTTAAATCATTAAATTCCTAATGAAAATTCATGTTTTAAGGGTCTAAATGTCAAAATTCTTGATGGGAGGTGCTTTTCCCCCACATTTCCGATGACCCATGATTTCCCCCACTCAAAATCCTAATGGGATATGAATTTCCATTGGATTTCCGATGGACCTCATTTTTTCCCCCATTCAGATTCCTGATGGAGGGTGATTTTCCACCCGGGAAGGTAAAATTTGACTAAGCGTTGGGAAATCCTTTCGATGACCCACGTTTTTCCCCTAGAGTGCAAATGACTTTGAAATTCATGCTCCTAATGCAGATCAATTTTTCACCAGAGCTATTCATGATCAAATTTTGAGGATTTTTATGCAGATGACTATTCCCATTATGGGATGAATTTCCCAAAGTGACAATTTTAATGGGATTTTGATTTGGATGACTATCTAGATAGGGGTCGATTTTCCCCCAAGGTGAAATTTTGAGCTTAGTGACAAAATGAAGTTGGAATTTTGACTCCAGATGGATGGCGATTTTCCTTGGAGACATTCTTGTGTAAATGTGATGAATTATCATTGGGATTTTTATCCCAATATGGGGCGATTTTCCCCCAAGGGTTAAAATGAATTAAATTTTGAAAGTTTTAATAAATCAACCCCAAATTTAATTGTTTTTGCAATTGTTGACAATTATTAAAAATCAAAAAAATAATTAATTAATGATTTGCAATGGTCATTTAATCCATTTGCCCTAAAAATATTTACATAAAGTCATATTGACCTCCTTGCAATTTGAAAAAACTACACTTGTGTGTGATATTTTTTGCTATTAATTATAGTTTATCAAAATAGAAATACATTATAAGAAGCAAGTATACTCCAAGTAGTCTCAGTCGTGATCACCCATCAAAATAGAACAAAATACATTCAACTTATGACATCTAAAACAGAACAGTATCAGGTAGACTTAAACGGGAACTAATTCATAATATGATGAGCCTCGAAGACAAAGTGCCTCCATTTGCACTAAAATCCCACTTGGGCCTATCTTTGGTAGGATGGAAGCACAATTTCATCACAGACTTTAGAAGATGTGATTTCAGTTCTCTTAGCTGAAGAAAAGAGTACAGGAGATTCAGGAGAAGATGCTCAGCTTGAACTTGCATTATACTCAAAAAAAAGGATGGGAAAGAGAATGTCAAGTAAGAATGACATTGAATGTTACTATTGCAAGAAATTAGGTCATACTGCAATTAATTGTAAAATTCGTGCAAATGATCTTCTCAAAGGTAAAGTTAAAGAATCAGTAAATATAGCTGTTGTTAGGGAACCACCAGATGTTGTTACTTGTTAGTGATGATGACATCATTGAAGAGGAAGAACATGTTCTATTTTGAAGAGGTCAGCACTTTGAAGGTAGGGAGAGATTCAGTAGAGGCTAGATGGATGCTCAATAGTCTGAGGTGCTAATGGATCAAAGAAACTATACCTCATTAAGGTTATGAGACATGCATGTGAGGATTGGTGTCCAATAGTTCAGGGGAGATCTGGAAAATCTGGAAAATCTAGAAGTTCAGCATAATACCTTTACGAGGGTTAGGAGACACTTCATGTGCAAATGGTGTCCAATGGTGTTGGGAACTTGGATGATATCTGCATGACTATACCAGCAATTAGGAGCAACTTGAAGAAGTCTTACTGGTCTATGAACTATTTTCAAAGAATAGCTTCTATATAATGTATTGTTTTGTTTTATGTTTAATTCCAAGTTTGTAATATGAAGAGATGTATTAAGGATCAATAAAAAAGTTGTTATTCCTTAAGGGGGAGTGTTAGAATAAGGCAAGGGTCCCATGGAGGGGGCTTAAGCTCTATTTTTAAGGAAGAGGCGGTCCCATGGAAAAATTATTTTTTTGCTATGGGATTATTTGGAATCTTTTCCTAAAAAATAGAGCCCCTACTTTTTAGGCATGAAAATTTAAGCTGGTGAAAATGGGGTGGGGCTAGAAATTGCCCCACCAGCTTAGGAATATATTATGCCATTTGTCAATCATATGAACTTTAGAAGAAAAACTAGATTTATTTACTACTAATTTATTTAAAATTTTAAATTTAGAAGTTTAAACTTAAGTTGATCTGCACAACAAAGTTCATGTTATCCTTGAATTTAGGAGCTTAATTTTTTAACCTGAAGTGCAAAACAAAATCCAGGGGACCGCCAGCTTTAAAATTATCCTAAAAAATCTAAGCAGCTCCAGCTCTATTTTTTAGGAAGCTCTATTTTTTAGGAAGCCCCCCTCCATGGGACCCCAGCCTATGTCAAACAGAATGGTTTATGTGTTGTATATATGTGTGAAAGAGTTCCAATATGAAACAATCTCTAACTGTAGATCTGTCCCTGGGATCTGGTTAGTTGTCAAGAGTTGTTTACATGTCCATCATCTTCAGTTTGCTGTCCTATTTTCTCCAGTTACCTGTCATTATTCAGCAGTTAGTTGTCAGTCTAATTAGCAGATTTGTAGGGAAGTTGTTTGGCTTCACTGCTGTATAAATAAGCATTGTTTAATCAATAATAATGTATTAAGTTCTTCTGCTATTTTGTTCTGTATCTTTCTTGCTGTGTAGTCTCTGTTTTCTAATTTTCAGAACACGATTGATAATATTAAAATAATATGAGGGGTTGAATATCCACGGCTTAACATGCCTCGCACCATGGGTGATCACGAGGGAACTGTTTCTCCTCCAGTTCATGATGACAGAAATTTTTTTAAGGGGGCTGAAGCCCGTAACAGAAATCTGTTTTATGTTGCTGTTTCTTGCGACTCCTTAGATTTCTCTACGAATTCTCTAAACTGCTTTTAAGTACTTTTGGATCTACTTCCGTGGAACGTATATACTTAATTTTCTTTTCCTTTTTAATCGCCATGCTTTTCAGTGGTGAAATTTGCAAGAACCCTTTCTCAGTTTGGGCTAATTCATATGATGCTTAGGAGGTAAACTAGCATTTTAATGATTTTCATAGCATTGAATTCACTCTGACATCTGAAAAAAAATCATATATATGAAGCTAAAATTATAATTCAAATGCATCGCATCAAATTGTGGAAGTAATAAAAATCCCAACGTAAGTGTTTTTAGAAGCAGATAATTCTACCTTTCTAGTGTCAAGCCAGACTGAATCGAGAGGATGGAAGTCAAGGGGAGAAAAGGGGCAATCAAGCATGGCCCATGCTCTGAGCTGTGTTGAAGCAAAGCCTGGTATTATGACTCCTGAGAGCTTCCCATAATGATCCCCCCATGTTTCTCCTTCACTAGGAGTACTAGCTATTAGTACAAGCATTAGTGCTGCTTTCATAGCCATCTTCATTATTATCGCTGCTGCCTGTCCGATCCTCCTGAATCTCTGCTGCCCTTCACTCCCCGAATAATCGGAAAGGCGCTGTAAATAGAAACGGGACAGAATTCTCTAAACTTTTTACTGGCTTTTCTAACATTTGACTCGAGATTTTGGACGAAGCGTCGGCTTGATCCGTGATGATAACACTTGTACATGATAGAAAGAAAGCTTTATGGAATTGTTTTACTTGAATATAGAATTATAATAGAATATAAGATAGATAGTTTATATGTGGGATTTTTGTTTGAGAATTAGAATATAATTTGATACTGTTTTTATGTTCTATTATTTTTAATTAATTAAGCATGAAAAGGTCAAATTAGAATATAATTTGATAATGTTTTTATGTTCTATTATTTTTAATTAATTAAGCATGAAAAGGGTGTCAGATTTTATAAACCAGAATAGCATAACGAATAGATAAAAAGAAACAAAGGGGCATATAAGTCAAAACCTAGAGCAAAATTGACACGCAAACCAACAACACCACATAAACTAACTAAAGATTGGGAGGCACACATATCATAGATAAACCTTAAACAAGCAAGCAAGTCTGAGTGAATAGTAGAAATAGCAAGACAACAGACAATTAAGAAACCACAAAAAAAGAAACAACACTTGTGCAACAAGAAGATCATTTTATAAAGATTCAATTTTCAAGGAGGGAATCCAGGGAGTCCTCCCAATCTTCTATGTTTTTTCTTCTTTTTATCCTTCTTTGGCATACTTCTAGCAATTGTTATTATTAGTTACTTTCTTTTTTAGCTTCCTTATCTTGTAGTGGCCTAAAAGTGTGCCCATGACCGCCTTATGCATAATACTCTCTATTATAAAAGAACATTTTCCATCCTTTTGGCCTTCTCTAAACAATTATTAGTCTCAATTTTAGTATCCAAGTCCTTCATGTGAACATGTAGTTCTACCATTTGCACCTTAAGAGAATTTAATCCTTTAGTGCCCTCTTCGAAGCCAATATCCTGAACATCATAATCAAATTTTTAGTGTCCTGCTCTTCCTCTTCCCTCTTATTTTCTTCTCTATCTTCCACACTGTCATCCTCGGCATCCTAAACCCTGGTTCTTCTTGCTCTCTTTTTCCTTCCTCAATACTCATGCAACAATCAGCTTCCTCATCCAAATTTTTATCATCCTCCTCCTCTTAGGAATATTCCTCCACAACGTCTTCTTCATTTTAAGGACAAAAATTCATTATCAATAGATTTCTTCTCATTCTCCTTAGTCACAATTTCTTTGCCTTTAGGCTCAGGGTTTTTATTCAGAGAAGCAGCCTTAGCCAACCTTCCAAGTCTTCTACCTTCCGTAAGTTTTGAGATGCAATTGCCAAAGCCTTTATCCTCTTTGGAGTCAACCTTTGCATCATCTAGGATATCAATAGTGTTTTCCTTCAAGCCCATGGTAAAATTATACTTGAGTTTCTTTCTCTTTGTGGAGTCAAGGTTATAGGATGGAGGATTTTTCCTTTTTTCTAGGGTCACCTTCAAGAGATCATTAGAAATGGTCAAGCATTAGGGATATTGCCACCTATGACCAAAGGCCCTTTTCTAATCTTGAGTTTTTTACCACCTTGAGAGTCAATATCAATAGAGTTAGATTTTTAGGTAGAGGACAAAGGATAAGTTTGAATAAGTTTTATTTCAACCAAGCTATTTTTAGAGGTAGGATTAGGTTGAGGAAAGGTGGAAAGAGTAAACTTGTACATAGGCATGATGAGACCTTGGTGGAGGGAAGGGCATGCACATCCTTTGTATATTTGTTAAGGTAAGACATCAAATAAAATGAAATATTAATCTTTTATCCATGTCGTATATGATTCAACAACAAGAAATGGTATCTATGGACCATCTTGAATCTTGCCTCTAATGTAAAATATTTCATAATATGAAGACTTAACAATGCCCAAGACACAGGTAGACTGTCTCTATTGAAATCATTATGAAATCTCTCCTCCTTTTCACCTTCTTCAAATAAGTGTTCAATGAATTTTCAATATTTGTCATTGTTGTGCTTAGGGAGTTTTAGGCCCTCACAATTCAAACCAATTGCTTGGGGAATCAAATTAGTGATAACAATAAAATGAATACTGCCAATTGTGACTTCTACTTTCTCTCAGGAGTTGCAAAATTTCAAAGTGAGTTGATCATTATATCCTCTCATAGAAAGGATGAAAGGAGTGAGACTAGCATGATCAAATATGTCCCATAACTCAACATTCTATTGAAGCACCTTGCAAGAGACAAGTTTTTATCTTTTCCAAGGGTCACCCATTTTTCCTCTATTGAAAAGACCTTTGCTTGCAACATTACACCCAATCACCACAAAACCAATGTCTGCCAAAGTAATAAAAGAGTACAAAATGTAGCTTTTTTTTTTCTTTTTTCCACTAAATTTAGCAACCCCACAATGCTAGTAAATAGTCTTGTTGTCAAGAAAGACAACTAGGTAATGATTTAAATTCCCCCATTTATCATTCATGCAGTCGTTTGGTAGTAAGAAGATTATTACAACATACTATTAACCCTCTTTCAAAAAAAAAAAATCACATAAAGTCATATTGACCTCCTTGTAATTCGAAAAAACTACACTTGTGTGTGATATTTTTTGCTATTAAGTATAGTTTATCAAAATAGAAATACATTATAAGGAGCAAGTACTCCAAGTAGTCTCAATCATGATCACCCATCAAAATAAAACAAAATACATTCAACTTATGACATCTAAGACATAACAGTATCAGATAGACTTAAACAGGAACTAATCCCATGTGGCTATGATGTTATTGATGCTTTGTCTCACTCATATGTGCCAAGTGGTGGCACAATCGAGTTAGGATCATTATCTTTGGGATAAAACTAGAAATTACTCTTTTGCTACTTCGGTTTTGTTTCAAGAGCATGCTTGGTGATCTTTTTATATTTGAGGAACTCGTTTAGCAGTTGTAGCTCTTCTTCATTCAAGTTGTTTCTACCTTGTAGGAAAAGGTGAGCAGATTTGATTTTTGTTTTGTAAACTATCACGATGCCCTCTTTCAACAAGATTATAAAATGGTCCTTTCATATCTCCAATGTTGCAGAGACTTGAATTGCATAAGATAGGTGAGCTCAATAAAGAATTTAGTAAGATGTCTCATTTTGCCTTGGAAAGCCTCGTCATTCCTCTTCTTCCAAATCAACCATAAAATCTCATTAATAAGAACAAGCCAAAATCTATTCAATTCCAAAGTAAAAGCATCCATGCCAAGAAAAAAAAAATTTATCCTTTGAATTGATAAACATACCAAAAAATAAGGACCAAATGTTAATAGCATATATGCACTCGAAAAACAAGCATTCAAAAATTTCAGGCATGTCATAAAGATCACAAATTCTAGTAGATAACCATACTTATGGAAAACATGACCAACAACAAGTTTTTTGAGAATGAGAAACCAATGGAAATGGGATTTTTAGGTTCAAATGAATCTTGGCAAATGTGGAGCAGCCTATGGGACCAAGTGGTTCCAGACCAATTAAGGTTCCAAGAAATATTGAGCTAATTAAAAACCTCCCTCAAGCCTACTAGCATCAAGTATATATTGTTGATCAATACATCCTGAAATTTAGATCCATCTTTCCATCTGAGGTTATTGATTAAATCAGAGTCTTTTACAACTTTGATAGGGAATTAGTTCAACAACACTTTTAAGAGCATTGAATGTGTTTTCTTGTGTGAATTGGGTATATTATATAATAATTTGTCTTCATATGTTACAAAGACCTCAATTGACCATCAACCAAAATATATTGAAATCTCTTAACCCCAAAAGAGTACCAAATCTTAGCAAAGCAGCCTTGAGATTGAGCCAAGGAATTTCCATTATGAGTAGTGTTCCACCATATGGATCTATTAGCCATACCGTAAAGGGGAAATTTTGATTTGGCAATTTACAACAAAGAAGGAGAAATCACCAAATCAATTTTCACTTTGAGAGGAATTTCCTTTACATTCAAAAGAGGGGAGGAATCCACTAGATTCAATCACAAATTAGATAAGGACTGAATACTGAGTGGATTGGTTGGTTATGATGTGTTTTTCCCTCTTTTGTAAGTTGAAATGTTGATTTAGGATAAAATGTTGAAATTGAAGACACAACTAAGAAAATACAAAGCTATAGGTTTGGGATTTTGTCGTGCACCTGGATCAGAGTAATATAAATTGATTCGGATCTGCCTTGAGAAAATTCCCCAAAAAAGGAGGGACCATGGCACTGCCTCTTGGTCCTTCGAATTTTCCGTGCGTCAAAAAGGGTTTTTCCATCTTTGCGTCTGAAGCTTGTTTCCAAAAGTGTAGTTGTGCACTCGTTTCCTACAAATAGAAAGGAGTAAAAGGTAGGGAATAGGGGTTTGCCTAAGTCAAACCCCAGTTGAGGAATCAACCTTGAATGAAATATTGCAAATGCTTGAAATAAATAATGGAAATGTATACATTCATATCTGCAATGAATGATGATGATGCTTTGCATCTTGAATGTAATCACATATGTTGTATGAAATGGCATGAACATGACAAAATCCTAATCACACAGACATGCTTGCAAATGAATGATGTAATGTTTCTCCACAATAAAAAGATGAAGCATATGCAACCTTGAAAACTTCTAGAAATTCTTGATGATGAATTCTCTAATTCTTGAATGCTTGATTGCTTGAATGTAGTCTCCTTGCCCTATCCCTGTTATTCTTGTATATCTACCTTATTCCCAAATGAGAGGGGAAGACCTCCTTATATACTTGTCTATCATCAAACATATTAATTTTTCCACATAGGCCAACATGGAACAAGTTTTCTCGCTCAAATTTGAGATGGGGTTAAGGGTTCAAATTAGGCCCCAATTAGGGTGGACCACGGTGTGCCACCATGGTCCCATTGAGGACCAAGGTGCCACATCCTGATCCTACCCCAAATTGGGCCAGGGTTAAGGGGTCCCAGCAAGGTAAAATATGAAAGTGTGGTGTTTATTGCATGGTGGAGTTATAAATAGGTCCCGATCAAGAATGAGGATGAGAACACTAAAGTGAGGGCCCCAAATGCGGTCAAAATACAAAGGGTGCAATTTTAGGATGCTATACATATAAAATGGAGGATTTTTCCCCAGTGCACCCCCACTAAGAGCCAACTATCTAACTTTACACCATTCCTTCCAAAGAGTGGTAAAAATAGATAAGCTAGAGATTCTAACCTCAAACTGACCAAAGAAGATGTCATAAAGTGTAAGGAAGCCCAATATTTGCACTTTTTTAGTTTGGACAAGGCCAAACTATTTGTAATTATCACTTTTTAGTGCTCATCACCATCAAGAGCTTTGAATGTATATTTAGAGGCTAAAGCTTGGCCTTGGATTCTTATATTTGTAAGTCCAAAGCCCCCGATATTCTTGGGCAAACAATACTAGACCCAATTAACATCATGTCTTTTCTTATTTCTTTTGACATCAAACAATAAAAAATCTCTCATTATTTTTTGAAGCTTATCAAATTGAACGTTCAAAAATAGCTTGGGCGAGGAATAATAAACTGCATGTGAGGCAATGACCTTTTGCACAACCTGAATCTTACCCACAAAGACCACTTAAACGAGGGTCTAACTGAGGCAGGCCCCTATACAACCCCAACATTTCCCCCCGTCTCCATGTGTGTAGGTGACAAACAAGTTATGCGCAGTGGAAGGGAGTCATTGTAGGCTTTTGGGGAGATTTTGTGATTTATGGTTGTGCAAACGACAGCGCGCCACACTAGCATCCAAAACCTAAAAGCTCCCTGACCCTGTGGTATGATCTATTTCAAGCTATGTGTTATTCTATGAATTTAGATTTCCATATTTTGTTGTTCTAGTACTTTAAGTTGTTAATTATTTTTTCTTTAGCATAAATTTTAGTTTTGTTATCCCCTCGCTCATCTTAGTGCCAGCTTGAGTGAGGTAGAGGAAGATTGGTTTGTCCTCCAAGATTCATCATCTTGGAGGTGACAAATCTCCTCCCTTACATTTTTGGTGAACTCGACGTGAAGCCCCTAATGTTGAATCTCTTTCTATTAGAGTTTGATGCTTTTCATAAAGCATTCTCTAAGGATGACTTTGACATGTTGGACGAATTCTTAGATGACTTCTTAGAAACACCTCTTTTCAAAAGAGATGTAAAAAGAGAGTCATCTTTTATGACATCCTCATTTGAAGATGAAAAATCTGTGAATTTTATTGTTGTCTCCACGACTCCTCAAAGCCTCAGAGACCTTACATTGATGTGACTACAGCAAGTCCTTCTCCTAAGAAATTTAAGTCCATTAATGAAAAACCCTTTAGAGGAGAAAATTATAACTTATACACTAGGTTTATGCAATCCAAGCAATCATCTTATAATTGTTACAAGCTAGGGTTACCGTTGCCCCAAAAGATCAACCCGTCAATGCCCGATACAACCACTAGACTTATAGAATCCACATGAGGTTGTTAAACCATGTCGCAAATCCCCACGAGGGACACTGGCCCACTACCAACAATCCCCCTCCCAGTGTCACTCATCGCGGCCTACGTGATTCGAACCTGTGACCAAGCTCTGATACCACTTGTTACAAGCTAGGGTTGTCGTTGCACCAAAAGATCGATCTATCAATGCTCAATACAACCACTAGACTTATAGAATCCACAGGAGGTTGTTAAACCATGTCATGAATCCCCGTGAGGGATGCTGGCCTACTACTAACAATAATACCATTTCTCACACATATAATACTCGAATGAATAAACAAACTCTTGATCAACCACAAGTTTCTTTACCACCTTCTCAACCTAGTCTTCCTAAAGCACCTTCACTGGTAGATAAGCGAACTAGTGACTACAATCTTATCAAGCAACTCAAAGTTACTCCCGCTAAGATCTCACTATGGGATTTGTTTCAAACTGCTCTGGTGTATCAAGGTATGCTGCCAGAAGCTTTGCAAAAGATTGTATTTCCTTCCTCTATGAGGCCAACAGATGTGAACACGTTGATGGAACAGATTGGTGTTGATTTGCCAAATATTACTTTCTATCCTCACGAGCTTCCACCTCTAGAAGTGAGAAATTTGGCAGATCCTTTAATGATAATTGTTCACGGGAATGATGTTGGTGTTAGATGAAAACTTGTTGATACAAGCTTTGTGCTTAATATTTGTGGCATGGTTTAGTTTCCAAAAATCAAGGTGGATCCAAACTCTTTGGCAGCCTCTTCCTTGTTTATTCAAGGATTTGATAACAGTGGTAAAACCTCTGTGGGGATCGTCATAGTGTCCTTGAAGGTTGGGCCTATTACTATCCCAACCCTTGTACATGTGATGTCAAGTCCTTTGTCCTATAACCTCCTTTTGGGCAGACCATGGCTCCATACTTTGGGAGTTGTATCATCTACACCTCATGGATCAGTGAAGTTTGTAGCTAATAACCAAGTTTTCACAATCAAGGATGATCTTGAGGCTATACGTTTGTGTCATATAGTTGTAGTGGGTCAGACCTCGGTTGCACCTTTATTTCAAAATCATGTGCCTACTATATCTTTGTCTGTAACGATTTCTACCTCTATTTTGTCCCCTAAAAAGGAATAATAGAAGAAAGAGGAACTTCCTACAACATAAGACGTTGTGAAGGAGAAATCGCCTAAAGAGAATGATTCTTTGAAAGGAGACTCCTCGAAGGCAGATCTCCCCCAAGGTACAAACACTAGTCTACTACTGTTAAGACTTCTCTAGTTAAATCACCTTCTCCATCTAAGATGAATGCATGCTTACATGATGATTGGGGTTCTTTAGATTTTATTGACTCTCATGCTGGAGAATATAAGGTTGACCCTATCCATCTGAGTTTTCCTAAAATTTGTTTCACTTCGGCTACAAATGATGACTATGCGTCCATAAATCCAAATGATGTTTATCATGTTGATAACCTTTTCTATACAAAACCACCTTCATTTAAGGAATTACAAGACATTTATGGTCTTGGATATAAGTTTGAATCATAGTTTGGCTATGATGGAAAAGGTTGTGGGCCTAACGAACAAGGTATTCGAATTCCTTTGGAAGTCAAACCTCATCACCACAACACTGGATTAGGGTATTGTCATACGTGTCAAAAAATGAAACCATGGCTAACTATTAATATGATTTCGGTTGACCCTCTCCCTCTTAAGCTTGTTCATCCAGAACTCATTGATGACACTGTGTCGCTTAATGAAATTACCCTAGATCTCTCTCCTTTAGAAGAATCCTTAAAGGAATTTCTAGGTGCGTATGTGTTGGCATATGTGCAGAATATGTTGACATGATGATATTGTGTTGTCATTGATGTCAATATGCTGAAAGAGAACCGATAATATGCTGAAGAGTGAACCAATTACATGATGAAGAGTGAACAGGATTATTGAAGTTAAGTAACTAACAAAGAGAACCGGTATGATGTTGTGAACCGACATATGTGAAAAAGTGAAGTGGTATGCTTATCCATGTGAACCGGTATGATGTTGTGAACTGAAACAGGTATGTCAGAATGAGAACCGACATATGGAATATTTTGTATCTAGGTTTCATATGGCATAACTACCGGTTGGTAGTCTCAGCTTCAGGGTTTATGTTTGAAGTGTTTCGAGCCTGTGTGTTTCAACCGATGGCATTATGTGATGAGTTAGCATTGTAATGGAGATCAAATCGTGTTTCCATGTCTACCTCATGCACGTGAAGGATCTTGCATGAAGGATATTGATCCTATCTACCTCGAGAATATGCGAAGTCTCTGCAAATGGTGGAGAACGCGTAATGGGTTATCACCTCCAAGAAGCGGCGAAGAACGAATGATGGAGAATGTCTTGAGATCTGTTCAAGACCGTTGTATTCAAATGCAAAGTGTTCAATGGTCAGGATTGAACCGACTAAATTTTGCAACCTAAGTGTTTAGGGTTTAGGGTTTAGGGTTTATGCTACCGACCTATCTGTTTCCTATAAGGTTGATGTGGTGTTTCATGCTAAGGTTGTTGGAAAATGTTGTGCGTGTATCTATGTGCAGAGATATGTGATTATTGTCAGACCAGTTGAGAGGATTGATACCTGCATAGTGTGTGTGCAGAAGGAAGGAACTAAAGAGGATCTACACTGGCATTGAGTGCTATTACCAGATCATTGTAATACCTGTCGATCTTTAATCACTTCAACAGTTGGAAAATCCCTTAACAGGGTAGCTTTAACTAGCTTGTTGTAAATCCTTTAACAAGGTGACTCAAAGCCATTGAGTTCATAAAATCATTTAACAAGGTAACCTCTAACAAGGTTTAACTCTTAACCGGGTATTCTAGCCATCTCTTAAACGGGTGATCCCTAACAGGTTTGGTTCCTAACAGAACCTGTTATAACAGTCTTTAACTGGACTAGGCTCCTAGCAAAGCAGACTTATAAAGAGTTCAAAACAGCTTATGGGTATTCATCCCCACCGTGGTTTTTCCCAGTTGGGTTTCCACGTGAAAAATATATGTGTCATGTGTGATGTTCTTTTCATGTGATGCTTTGTTGTTTTTTGTCAAGCGGTGAATCATGTTGATCTAGCAAGTTATTATATCTCTGATGATAAATTATTTGTTTCTGCATAAGGACAAAGTGGAAATGAAGGAGTAGGTTGTGTGGAAAGCTAAGAAGATTGACTGATTCATGTCTTTCATAGTTGCACTGTGTTTAACCGGTAGTAATCTGGTTTGGACCGGTGTTGGGGATTGCTAGTAGTTTACAATATGCAATCAAACCGGTTCAGGAAAAGTTTTTGTGTCTATATTGATTCACCCCCCCTCTCAGTACTAGTTTGGTACTCACTATTCATCATTGAGTTATCAGTAGGATGATCTACCCTTTTATCACCTTAAACGATAATTCCCTTATTGTTTGAATACTCAAGCCCGCTTTGGGGAATTTGTTGACCAGGGCATCTTTATCTCACATTGAAGAGCATGTACCCACATCCCATCCAAACGATCATAGTGAACTTCTTAGTGGAGAAACTATTGATTTCATCATGAGTGATAAGACTCTTGGAAAAGTCATGAAGGTCGGGAAGTTCTTATTTTATGAGGAATTTAAGGAATATTTTGATCTTCTACATCAATTCCCCAATATTTTTACTTAGTCTTGTGAATAAATTCCAAGCATTGATGAATCAATCGTTGTACATAATATTGTGCTCAATCCTGATGCTAGGCCTATGAAGCAAAATATTCCAAAGAGGAATCCTAAGGTGGCCTTATTAGTCGGGACAGAGATAGAAAGTCTTTTGAAGGCTAGTTTTATCTGTCCCATTGACTATTCACCTTCGATCTTGAACATTGTTTTGTCGAGTAAGCCCGATTGTCGAATTCACATTTGCATTGATTTATAGGATGTGAATAAGGCCTCCCTCAAGGATGAATTCATACTCCTAAACATTGACATGATCGTAGATTCAACCACAGGTTATGCTTTGCTCTCTTTCATGGACGGTTTCTCGGGTAACAGTCAAATTCACATTAACCCAGAAGATCAGTATAAGACTGCCTTTACAACCCCCTGAGGGACCTTTTGCTATGTTCTCATGTTGTTTGGGTTGAAAAATGCAAGAGAAACCTATCAACGATCCATGACCTTAATATTCTATTACTTCATCCATTAGATCTTGGAAGATTATGTCAATGATATCTTGGTAAAATTTATCACTCGCCAAGCGCATATTGAAAATATTCATCTAGTTTTCCAAAGGCTTCAGTTGTACATGATGAGGATGAATCCTCTTAAATGTGTTTTTGGTGTTGATGCCAAAAAACTTTTAGGATTCATTGTCTCTTGTCAAGGAATTGAGATAGACACTGATAAAATCGATGTAATTGTGAACATGCCTCCACCTAAAAACATCTCTCAGCTTTATAGTTTGCAAGGAAAGATTCAAGTCATTCACCAGTTTGTGGCACAATTGGTTGATCATACCATTCCCTTTACACGGCTGCTAAAGAAAGATGTTCACTTCAAATGGAATAAGGAATGCCAAGAGGCTTTCGACTCTATCAAGAATTATTTAGCTAATCCTCCTATTTTAATGTTATCTATGTCTGATAGACCTTTCTTTTTGTACATCTCTGCCTCATCTCACACGCTAGCAGCTTTGTTAGCCCAACATGATGGTGAAGGTTGAGAGAGAGAAGTCTATTACAAATTAGTCGCACTTTGGTAGAATATGAAACTCGATATTTTGTTGTGGAAAAGCAATGCCTAGCTCTCATATTTGTGATGCAAAAGATAAGGCATTACATCCTTCATGCAAAGACATGAGTTATTGCTAAAAATGACATTCTCAAACATCTCTTTTTGAAATCTGGTCTTTCAGGAAGAGTGGCTAAGTGGATGATGTTGCTCTTTGAGTTTGACCTGAAGTTCATAACTCAGAAGTGAATCAAAGGGCAGGTTATTGATGATCAGTTAGCTGATGCCCCATATAAAAAAGCTATTCCTACCTTGGATCTTTTTCCTGATGAAGACATATTAGTCGTTGATCACAAATCTGTATTGGACATGTATTTTGATGGATGAAGATGTTATATTGGTTTAGGAGTAGGTGTAGTATTGATTTCACCTAAAGGAAAGTCAGTCCCTCTCTCATTCCACTTAGAATTTCATTGCACCAACAATGTCATAGAGTATAAAGCTTTGATTGCGGGGTTACGTGCCGCAATTGCCATGTGTGTGAAAAAACATCCACATGCATGGAGATTCTGAGCTCGTTGTAAATCAAGTTACAAGTGCATATAATGTTAAACAATTGAAATTATCTCAGTATAAAGATATAGTTGTAACCATACTGAAGTATTTCACTAGTTACATGATCAATAGTATTTCTCGGAGAGAAAACCGCCATACAATTGCAATGGCAAACACTACTTCCCTTGTAGGTCCAAACTTTGGATAGGATGAATATCGTTCCATGGTACAAGTCCTCCACTCTCCAACTATAGCTGACCAAATCCAATTCGATAACTTCATGTGTGCTCATATTGATTAGGAGAATGGTTTTCACACACCTATAATTATCTAAAAACTAGAAGCTTTCCTGATGATGCCAACAAGAGTTCGTGTGTGCGAATTCAAAATTTGGCCGCTAAATATATCCTTTTATCTAATGTTCTTTATCAAAGATCATACAATGGTCTTCTCTTGTATTGTTTGATGAAATCTGAGATACCTCTTGCCCTCCAGGAGGCCCATTCTAGCTTTGGAGGTGGTCATTTTGAGGGAAAATCCTTGATTCACAAGTTGATTCATATGGGGTATTATTGGAAAATAATGGAACAAGATTCCTTTGTCTTTGTCAAGAAATTACCCCAGTGTTAACAATGCAACAACTTGATTCAAGCCCTGGTACAAAAGCTCCGAACTCAAATTTTTCCATGGCCTTTTTAGACATGGGGATTGAATATCATTGGCAAGATATCTCCCCCTTCGTAAGGACCTCATGTCTATATCATCATTGCTACAGATTATTTCGCAAAGTAGGTCAAAGTTATACCATTGAGATCCACTTCTACTGACATGATATGTGGTTTCATCATGGATAGCATTATATATTGTTCTGGCTTACCTGCTACCCTTGTTTCGATAATGGTACGCCATTTAAGAACAAAGAGGTTAAGCAGTTCCTCAAAAAGTTCCACATCCAACATCGTTTCTCTACACCTTATTATCCTCAATCTAACAGACAAGCAAAAGCATCTAATAAGACTATTGAGCAGATCTTCGTAAGACTGTTACCAAACATGGCAAAGACTGGCATATCCAATTGGTGTACGCATTATGGGCATATCACACAAGTGTTCATACGGCTACCGAGACAACGCCCTATAACCTCGTGTATGACATTGATGCTATCATGTCTCTTGAGTTGGAGATCCTATTGTTGTGTGTCTCCCTAAAAGGGGTGATCGATGATGATTCTTATTGTACCTTTCATCTCAAGTCATCTCAATCAACTTGAGTTGTTGGATAAGCACCATTTGAAGGCCCTTCAACATCTCTAAGCTTATAAAAAAACTTTGTCTTTCCAATATAACCAAAGTGTGCTACCTCGAGCTTTTAAGGTAGGTGACCTGGTTCTTTGTGAGAATCAAAGAACTGTTAGTACACCACTTGATCAAAGAGGGAAGTTTATATCTAATTGGCTAGGTCCATACATTGTCTCTCTATTTATGGTCTAGGTGCTTATGATTTGTCCTGAATGGATGGTACATCTCTCAAAGAGCCTATTGTAGATCAGGAATTTGATTAACATCAAAGCAAATAGATATTAGCATAACCACAAAGCCAAATTGCAATGAAATAAATCCTAATTACAATCAATAGAAGAATTGAAAACAAGACACTCAAAATAAATGAAAATTCATCACCAATGCCTCTTTCAATTAACCTCCATTGTTCTCCTTTCTCCTCCAAATAGCGGATTTGTGTGGATCTCTCCTACAAGTGCAAAAGCATGAAGCAAGATTGATTTTGATAGCGCGAGGATACTAGAAGCGTGGTTGATTGATTGAAGAAACTCATCCAATTTATAGACAAATTGGAGAGAGGACAAGATTAGCATGAAATTGATATTAGAGGCAATTGATTTCAAAAATGACAAAATTGAGTTGAAGAAAGAAGGTTATGACACCTTTTATGTCATGAATTATGACATATTTCCAATGCAAAGGTTAGAGGACTAAAAGCCTATGACATCTTGCTATGCCAATGGTATGACGCATGAGAAATTCATGCTTCCACCGAAGCACAAACATAGGGAGAGACTAGAGAGGAATTGATTAGAAAATGAGGTGGAAATTAGGAATTAGGAAAATTAAAAATGATGAAATAGAAATTAGGTGAATTAATTAATAGGTTTTCATCCATTAATTAATTCATGAAAAAGACCTAGGACTAAATAAATAGATTTATTTAACCCACAAAGAATAAGAAAAGGATTAAATGAACAAATCATAAAACCCTAGAAATAAGAGGACAAGGAATTAGGTCAAGATAACAAGAAATTAATGTAGGTTCGATCATGATTCTGATTGACAAAGGACCAATGTTGATAAATGATTAAAATTGGTTGACAAAAATCAATGACAAATTGACCAAGATTGACAAGGAGGTCAAATTAAAAAGCACCAATTGACATGATTAAAGAGGACAAGGATCGATGACGAATTGATCGCAAAATGACAAAAATGGCAAGGACAAGGATCGATGACGAATCGATCGCAAAATGACAAGATTGACAAGGACAAGGACCGATGAAGAATCAATCGCAAAATGACAAGATTGACAAGTTGGTAATCGCAAATGATTACTAATAAGCCAAAAATGATTGAAAGATTGACAAGAGGACAAAACCCTAATTCTATCATCGATTAGGATTGACGATGTCCAAAATGATGATAGATGAGCACGCACCATGATGCGACAGGATAAGATCGACCAAAATCATGACTGAAGATTGTTATCGACAAGACCTAATTTGAAAGCGATAAAAATGAGGAATGCAGAAGAAGGACTCAATGCTCGCAAATGATAAAGACCAAGTGCGCAACATAGAAGAAATGTTAATGCGACACAAGAACCCTAAAATAAGGCAATGCGCAAATGTTAAAGTATGACTCAGCAAGCATTGACCATTTTTAGATGTCTACACCTATCAATGCAGTGCACCTGCGTCAATACTATGCATAGAAAACAACTTGTATGTATATATCATATGCATTACACCTATGTCTCTATAGTAGTCACGTCATGGTATGTATATCTTCATCAACATGATATTTACCCCTTTTTGTGTTATGGAGTGACTGTGCATATCTATATCTGTGCATGTGTGTGTGTACATATGTTTTATCTACATCTCCAAACATTTATATAATGACCACCATGGAATTTAATCATGCATATATATATAACAGTATGTAAATTAAATCATGATATACACCTAATCTAAATCATCCATCACATGATCATACATAATGAGCATGTAAAATAACAAGTACATCCATCCATGATAACACAAGATAAGATCAAAATGATGAATCTGATATATATATATATATATATATATATATATATATATATATATATATATATATATATATATATATATATATATATATATATATATATATCTATGTGTGTGTGTGTATGTATGTATAATGTTAATGTCAATGTCAATGTATCGCATCACTACAAAAACACATGATGTTGGCATATGTGTTAATGAAGTACATGAATACATCCCTATATACGTCAAAATAAAGCTCTACATAAAACAATATGGATAAATCTCTACAAAAATGCCTCATGACCCCTATGGTGGATGGGTTCCTGAAGTTGCAGGTGCTAGAGGGTCCTGGTCTCGACATGAGGGTTGTCTCACTAAGGTGGATTGTGATCTCGCAGTAGTGGTGCTCTATGATTGTAAATCCCTTAGCTCCCCTTGTAAAGCCATCATGATCTCTCGCTGTGTCACGAGCTCCTCACGTGCTACCATCTCTCTCTCGCATGTTGCCTCTAGGTCTGCCATCAGCTAGCACACTCGGGGGTGGTCAAGATGACTAGTTGCGCCCTACTGGGTGACTTCAACTTGCTAAAAGAGGTCATCAACCTGGCAGAGCGTCACATGCCCTCTCGCCACTCTCAATTTGTGTCATCGCATGGTCTCTCTCCGAGAATAGTGTGACCCTCCAATAGGGCCTGGTCCCTCTGCCTCATCATGGTAGATAGCCACGTCACTCCCTGTACTAGATCCACTTGGCCCTCCTCGTATGTTTTTCATTGTCGTGCTACATGCTCGAATAAATGTGCATCTCTCCCTACAATCTGGAGGGGTCGGTAGGCATCCAACACTAGACCCCAGGTCTATACATCAAGGATAATCTTTGCGAGTGCCTGATGGAAAAAGCTCAGAAACTTGACAACTCCCTCTAAAAACACAAGGCATATCTACATTAGTATCTGTAGTATCACAATACATACCAGGATTGCCCCTCTGTCAATCTGGATCCTACGAAGTCACCCTGATAGTGCATGCACCTGCAATTGATACTGGTATTGGTGGTCGTGTTGGTGGTACAAATGGTGGTGCAATAGGTGATGGAGGGAGCCCCTTAGATGTAGGCACTCATCTCGCTGGGCTCGAGCTCCCCCTTCGTTACTTGTGTGTGGGCCTCTCACACTCATCGCTTGAAGAGGGATGGTCATCGCTATCCCCTCCTAAAGCTTCGTCGTCTCCTCCTGCTACATCTGGTGGTAACATTGGTAGAGGACCTACCCTACCCCACCAGCCCACGAAGTTTGGGGTGACTCTGAAATTATCAATATCTAATTGAGGATAAAAAGCATCTAATAAGACTATTGAGCAGATCTTTGTAAGACTGTTATCAAACATGGCAAAGACTGGCATACCCAATTGGTGTATGGATTATGGGCCTATCGCACAAGTGTTCGTACGGCTACCGACACAATGCCCTATAACCTCGTGTATGGCATTGATGCTATCATGCCTCTTGAGTTGGAGATCCCATCATTGTGTGTCTCCCTGAAAGGGGTGATTGATGATGATTCTTATTGTACCCTTTGTCTCAATCAACTTGAGTTATTGGATGAGCACCATTTGAAGGCCCTTCAACATCTCCAAGCTTATAAAAAATCTTTGTCTTGGCAATATAACCAAAGTGTGCTACCTCGAGCTTTTAAGGTAGGTGACTTGGTTCTTTGTGAGAATTGGAGAAATGTCAGTGTGCCACTTGATCAAAGAGGGAAGTTTATCTCTAATTGGCTAGGTCCATACATTGTCTCCTTTATTTATGGTTTAGGTGCTTATGGTTTATCCTATATGGATGGTACATCTCTCAAAGAGCCTGTCAATGCAGTGCACCTGTGTCAATAATATGCATAGAAAACAAGTTGTATGTATATACCATATGCATTACACCTAGGTCTCTTTAATAGTCACGTCATGGTATGTATATCCTCATCAACATGATATTTACCCATTTTTGTGTTATAGACTGACTGTGCATATCTATATCTACACTTGTGTGTGTGTACATATGTTCTATCTACATCTCCAAACATCTATATAATTACCACCATGGAATTTAATCATGCATATATATAACAATATGTAAATTAAATCATGACATACACCTAATCTAAATCATACATCACATGAGCATACATAATGAGCGTGTAAAATAACTAGTACATCCATCCATGATAACACAAGATAAGATCGAAATGATGAATCTCATATATATATGGTTGTCTCACTAAGGTGGATTGTGATCTCGCAGTAGTGGTGCTCCATGACTGCAAACCCCTCAGCTCCCCTTGTAAAGATGCCATGATCTCCCGCTGCATCACGAGCTCCTCATGTGCTAGCATCTCTCTCTTGCATGTTGCCTCTAGGTTTGCCATCAGCTAGTGCACTTGGGGAAGGTCAAGATGACCAGTTGCGCCCTACTGGGTGACTTCGAATTGCTGATAAAGGTCATCAACCTAACTCTACAGAGCGTCACGTGCCCTCTCGCCACTCTTAACTCGTGTCATCGCACGGTCTCTCTCCAAGAACAGTGTGAGCCTCCAATAGGGCCCGGTCCCTCTGCCTCATCACGGTAGATAGCTACATTTCTCCCTAGACTAGATCCACTTGGACCTCCTTGTATGCTATTCATAGTTGTGCTACATGCTCTAACAAATGTTCACCTCTCCCTACAGTCTGGAGGGGTCGGTAGGCGTCCAACACTAGACCCCAGGTCTATACTGCAAGGACGATATTTGTGAGTACCTAATGGAAAAATCTCAACCACTCGACAAATCCCTCTAAAAAAATAAAGCATTTCTACATTAGTATATGTAGTATCACAATACATACTAGGATTTCCCCTCTGCCAATTTGGATCCTATGAAGGCACCTTGATAGTGCATGCCCGTGCAGCTGATACTGGTGTTGGTGGTCATGTTGGTGGTACAAATGGTGGTGCGACAAGTGATGGAGGGAGCCCCTTGGATGTAGGCACTCATCTCTCTAGGCTTGAGCTCCCCCTTTGCTGCCTCTGTGTGGGCCTCTCACCCTCAACGCTCGAAGAGGGATGGTCATCGCTATCCCATCCTAAAGCTTCTTCATCTCTTCCTACTGCATCTGGTGGTAAGATTGGAGGAGGAGCTACCCTACCCCACCAACCCGCAAAGTCTGGGGTGACTCCGAAATTGTCAATATCTAATTAAGGAGCAATATCATCATCGTCACTACCCTTGGAGATGTCTTGCACATCTCTTAGGGTGGGGTGAGGTAGGTCCTAGGGTTGCACTCGTTCTCTTGTTTGACTGTACATAGGTGGGCACAATGGGTGGGATGGTTTGCACCTACTCGAACTACCGCATGCACCATCACTAGTAGTATGACATGATGATATGGTCATGCCACCCTAGAAGGAATCAGTCTAACTGCATTAATAGAAGCTATATGCGGTCTATGGTCCAAACCCTCTATCCTGTAACAGTTGCCAAATGATGTACCCGATCTCGAGCTGGTCTAGGGTGAACCTCCAATATGACAGGTCACCTATCCACCACTCAGCTCGTCACAGTGGATATCCATGTGCCCTCGACATGTCCAATGACATCGGCACTGGGAACCCGACCAGATGCATGCATGTGATGTGCTCAAAGATCCACACCTATAACATTGTGCATGTTGTAAGGCTCTGGTACTCATGGTGTATGTACCAGGACATCTCGTAGTACAACTAAGAGACCATGCCCTAGCCCCATGTGTATACCGTCCCATACTCCTCCATCTCCCAAATCAATGGAATAAAACTCATGGTTGACTCTTATTCATGATAGTTTGTCAATACCCATCGTGCTACAGTCGCTATTATAATGTGTCGTACCAAGGGAATAGGCACTCGTCCCTAGCCCAACACTCGTAGGTACACATATCCAGTCGCATCGACCCTCCATCTGAGGGCCCACTCCTACTGCCTACTTAGCTCTTCTACTGACAAGATCACAAATGATGCTCTCCCCCCACGGATGGGTAGTTGAAGGATGCAGTTTATGTCGATCAAGGTCACGGTCATCTCCCTTGTGAGCAAGTGAAATGACATCGTGTCTGTGTTCCACCTCTCCATGAGAGCTCGTAGCATCAGGGTGTGGAACTAGAACTCTGGCAAACAAAATCTCCACCAAACTCCTACTCTTTGGAGTAGTCGCCTATTTGCCACTGGCATCTCCTTCACTCGATCCCACAATGTCTGCAACAGATGACCCAACACATGCTCCCACATCTTGAGCAACATTTGCACACAAATAAAATTCTTCATTAGTCTCCATTGGTGCTAATATTCAAGATGTTATTGGGCTCATAAGATGCTAGCACGTTTTATAGATGGCAGCGTCCAGGTCAGACTAGAGTGTAGTCCCTAGATGTTAGCGCGTGTTTAGGATGCTAGCGTGGCACTAGGACCATGACGCGTCCCCTAGACGCTTGTGCACCCCTAAACCCTAAAATGCTTTAAAAAGGCATTAAAAGACACGAAAGAGCATGATTTGAGGCGTACCTGCTCGAGCTCATCACCCTTCTCTACTACGGACCACAACTCCTCAATCTTACTCACCCTTCTTGGGGCCCACTCTTGAGTATATAGCCTAATTTTTTACCAAAATTTTTCTTGCTCATTTTGGGATAGTTTTGGCTCGTTTTCCTTCCTGTTTTCCCCACCTTACTAGGGGAAAAATATGAGGGGGCATATACTTGCCTAAATCAGATTTTTCCTATTCTATCTGTACTAATGCTCTAAAGCATTCTTCTCGTCAAAGTAGTTTCCTCTGTTTTTTGTGCTGACAAGTTTTTGACTTTTACAATATGAAATTCGTTATGTTGAACATTGTGGTTACTCATGGAGACTTAGGGGCATCATCTGTGATTGCCAACTCGGCCTCTGCGATCTCTACAGTATCCTTTTGGGCTAAGTATTTATTGCACTGTATGGGCTTAATGAATTTATCTTTCTAAAACTACTTTAATATGCTTGATCCCTCGAGTCAATCCGTATACTAAAGTGGGGGCAAAATGTAGTGTCCTAAATTGTGCCTAGTGTATTTATGACACTTACGCATAGTGCCCAGTGCATTAATAACGAATTCATGATCCAAAATTTATTATTTTGGCATCATGAACCTTAAAGACAAAGTGCCTTTGTTTGCCCTAAAACCCCATTTGGGCCTATCTTTGGTAGGACAGAAGCATGACGCGCTGATGTTTGCGCGTTGCGCTAATGTTCCGATAAGTACATGAAATATCAAATTTTGTAGTGAGTCGGACGCTGGTTGATGCATGTCCTTTGGCTTGCCTTCGGTTGTAATGAATCTCCACGCCCTTTTCAAGTTTAAAAACTCTTCCTTGCTCATTTGGAGGGGTTTTGTTTGGGTTCTATGTTCTATGCTCTCATTTGGCTCTTACAACTCTTATTTTGCTCTCGATCTCGTGATGCTCTCTTGAAGGCTCTACCAACACTACCAAGTTACGTCGATCTTGTGATTATCTTGCAACGATCTTACCAATAAGCACACATCTCGAGCTTCATCATGCTTGTATCTTCAAAAGGGGGGTTTGGTTGCACACCTTGTCTTCTCTTTATCATTTGTCTTTCTATTTTATCATTGCATGCAATATATATTTTTCATCTTTGGGTGTATTATCTAGGTGCATTCAACTTACCAATTTATCATTTTATTTGCTTGCAATAGGGGTTTGCTTCCATTAAGCGAAGTATAGTTTCTATTCACAGTTTTTCCAATTATCATCTATTCCAATTTATCTATTTGGCTATCTGTGGTAGTGGAAACACCGAAACAGGGGTCTGACTGAGGCAGGCCCCTATACAACCCCAACATTTTCCCCCGTCTCCATGTGTGTGTTGGATATTAGAGTTGTTGGAAAGTGTTGTTTTCATTGATGTCAATATATTCCTATGTTGCTTGTGGTTTGGTATTGCAAAGAATTGGTGTGTTGCAGAAGATTTGTTTTTTGTAGAGAGTTGGTTTGGTTGTAGATGTGCTGATGTAGTTTAATGGGTTTTGAGATACTTATCTCTAGTTGATTCAGTATGAGTTTCAGTGTTCTAGAAGGTGATTTGATCGAGTTATGTGATCCGGTGTGATGATTGGTTTTTTTGTTGGTTCTGTATTGCAGAGTTGTGATTTCTGGATTGTATTGATCTAGAATTGATTCCTTATGTTGTGCAGATTTTGGAGAGTATCTGGGACATTCATGTGTGTCCTCTATTCAGGTGGTTCATGAATTGGAACTTTACAAGTGTATCTTTTAGTTTGTTTTTGGTGTTCTTGAGCTCTGGTGATGATTCTTGTTGTCTAAGTTGTTGCGGAAGAATTCACGTTGATTTTTTATGTTCTTCGATCATGTTCTATGCATTTTGGTGGTCCGCATTGATCGTGGTGCATGTTACTGAAGATTTTATTGGTCCCATGGTATTCTTCGTGTTATACAACTTTTTTGGCCAACCCAATGGTTGTTGCATGTTGCAGATGATCTTGGTGAGATATTTGGTGTTGTTGCATGTTTGAGGATTTAATTTTGGGTCCATGCTATGTCCTTGTCGACATTGTATTGGTCCACATATGGATTTATGCATCATGTGATGTAATTTTGTAATTAGGTCTTATGTGTTGAGCCGACCTTAAGGTTAAGGTTGATGATTTGTATAAATAAGTGTTGTAATCATGTAAGATGTATGTCTACAGTTGTATCTATGATCTTTGAGAGTATTGTATGTGCGAACAAGCAAATTGATCTTTTGATAGTGGAGAAGAGCTGAGAAGTGTTGTTGTGCAGACAACGTGCTTAATCAAAATTATGATCAAGCATTTGGAGATTCTATTCTTTCAATTCATGTAATCTGGATTGTTGTCTGATCTTTGTAAGGTAGTGAGCCTTCCTAGGGCTGTAGCCCTTTTTTGTTTTTGAGTAGTGAGCTCTAGGCAGTGTGCCTAAATGCATGTGCATTCCCCATTGTAATATTTAAACATACTACTGCAGAGCATTATCTTATTGTAAGTTGGTTCTCACCATGGTTTTTCCCTTAACCAGGTTTTTCATGTCAAAAATTTGTGTGTTATGTGTGTTGTTGATGTGATTTTTATCTCTGTTATTGTTATCCTTGATCAGATTTGAAGTTGAGGTTAATTTGTTTAAGTTTGGTGAAAATTGATTCACCCCCCCTCTCAGTTTTCATGTATTGTTGTTGCCAATAATGTGCAGGTGACGAACAGGTTCCACGCAATGGAAGGGAGTCAATGTAGGCTTTTGGGGAAATTCTATGATTTTTGGTTGTGCAAACAATATCATGCCACGTTGGCATCCAAAACCTGAGAGCTCCCTAACCCTGTGGAATGATCTACTTCAAGCTCTGTGTTATTCTGTCAATTCATATTTCCGTATTTTTTATTCTAGTACTTTAAGTTGCTAATTATTTTCTCTTTAGCATAAGTTTTAGTTTTGTTATCCCCTAGCTCATGTTAGTGCTAGTTTGAGTGAGGTAGTAGCAAATTGGTTTGTCCTTCAGGATTCATCATCTTTGAGGTGACAAATCTCCTCCCCTACAGGGAGATATCAAAGGGTGTGACCAAATATCTAACCACCTTATTTGGATTATCCCACTACCAATCCTTAGTTACCAAGCAATTAGGAGGGTTTTTGGTCAACCCTATAATGGTAGAATCATGAGGAGATATCTTAGAACCAAAGGTATCAGCACAAAAGACCTCCAACCTTTTGATTATATTGTACAAATTGGTTTTTGCCAATTCAATGAACAAAGCACTATAATGAAAAAATTGAGCATTTATAAATTGTTCTTGGTTGGGAAGTCATGTGCCCTTGGTGGAGAAATAAGGTTGGAGATAAAAACAATGTGCAAAGCATTTGCTGCAATGGCAAATAAGGCAGGGGCTATGAAACAACCATTCTTAATAAACCTTTGTAGAAAAATAGAGCCAAAAATATACATTTAGAAGGGTGATGGGACTCCAATTTTTAACCAAAGTTTTATGATCCCCCTATTCATGTTTTGATCCATTGAGTTATTAAGGAAATAAGCATTGAAGACCTGTAACAATTTTGACCCTATCCAATTAGTGTTTGCCTTATAGAATTCAACACTTAGCCCATTAGCACTAGGAGACTTGCCATTTGCTAGTGATCAAATAGTGGTTTCAATTTCAATGACAAAGATATCATTGTAAAGAGTTTTAGCATCTTTTTTATTGACATTATTAGGAATCATTTTGATGCAAAAATATCTAGCCTCAAGAGATTTGTGATTTTATTTAGAAGAGAAGAATTTCTTAAAGGAGTGTAAGGTTTTCTTCATGGAGGATGGTTCATCAGATGCTGCCTCATTGTCACCAATTAGACCTATTTCTTCCTTACTCTATTTGTACTTGATTGGATTAAAAAAGAATTTTGAGCCCATGTCCCCTCCCTCCAGCCAATTCATCTTACCCTTTGGCCTTTAAACTTATAGCTTTGTAGGTTTTTGAGCAAGGATTTAGTCCTAATTAGCATAACTTCCACTATAATTTAGGACTAGAAGCTTGTAATTGACTCTCCAGAGGTAGCAACTTATGATGAATAAGATTATCCAATTTATTCATATCCAATGCCTTTTTTCCAATAATTTGAAATAGATTTCTCCATATAGACACAAGCGAATCCCATCTCTAAATAGGGTTTAGGTCTTTACTTAGGATTTTGGAAAGAGAAGTGATAGCCTTAATACCATCAAAGACAGTATTGGTCCTTGAGAAAAGAGAGATTCATTTTAAAAGGAGAAGGTCAGGATTTTACCTGACCAGAAGATGGAGCATCAACACTAATCGAGGATTCAATTGAGGAGTGATCTGACATGGAGGAAGGGTAAACTAATACCATACCACCATTAGAGTTCTCAATGAAGTAGACAAACTCAATTTCTATTAAATATGTCAAGCCGATAGTATATCCTTTTATTCAATGTTTGATTGCTACACGAAGTGTACCAAACTAAGTTAGAGGATTGTCTTCTTAATTTTAGGGGATGTCTTAGGTTCAATGTACTCTTCATTTTTGTCCAAAAAAAAGTTCATCTCCTTTCCACAATGACTCTTTACCTCCTTTTTATCATGTTTGTTTTCTACCATATTAAAGTCCCTTAGGCAAACCCAAGGGATTTTAGGTAGATTCTGTACCATCCAATTCCAAAAATATGACCTTTCTCTATAGAAATATGAAGCATAGAGAGAGCATATGGCCAAGGACCATGTGCCAAGATTTAGGATGGTCCAAACCAATCTATTACAAGGGAATGAGCCGTATTGACAAATATTGTGATTCCATTTTGGTTGGATCAAGATGGTTGTTCCACCTTTACTCTTTTCAAGGTTTGTGATGAAAATTTAAACATTATTCCATATGAACTTAAGGATATTTTCATCTTGCAACACTACAAATTTAACCTCTTGCAAGAAAAAAGGTCTAGCTAAGATCTATTTCAATAATTGACCCTACCCACATACTTTTTGTCTTAAGATTCTAACGCCCTAACATTCCGATTACAAATTTTCAAATTCATTGAGGGTTAGGAGAGGGTGTTAGAATGAACTGAAGGAAAACTGAGAGGGGGAGGGTGAATCATTTTTCCACAAGTTAAACAATTATTGTAGATTATAAACCTTCTACTAGAGCAAAATGAAAACAACACAGTGAAAGACAAAGCATGAGAGTACACAACACACAACACCAATATTTTACCATGGAAAACCCGATGAGAAGAAAAATCATGGTGGGAAACCCTACCCACAATCAGATAATACTTCTGTAGTAGTATGTGAAAATATTACAATGGAGATTGCACTTGCAATCAGGCCAACAACCTAGAGGACACTCATCAACACAAAAGGGAAGTCTCACTGACTTACATAAACATCAGACTACAATCTGAAGGAAATGAACTATGGAAATAAAATCTCCTAATGCTTCGTTATAGTTCTGGTTAAGCACGATGTCTGCCCTGCAACACCAAACTCTCTGCAACACTTCGTTGAATGATTTATCCTTGGTCATGCATTTACCTTTCTCTGATAATGCAGACAAAATACCTATATCCAAATTACATAAACATATCTCCTATATATACAAATCATCAACCTTGATAACAAGGTCGGCTAAACCCTCAACCCTCAACTCATAATTACAAAAATTACATTACACGATACAAGGATCGACCACCAGACCAATATTATGATTTACATTATATAGCATGGACCAAATTCAAATTACCAAGCGATTACATCCACTGGAAATCCCACCAAGATCAACCGCAACACGTCACTAGTACGTTTGGAGCGGTTTTCCAATGAGCTATGGGGTTTCTTTTATTTTGTTAGATTAATTTGGTTTTTTCTCAAAAATTACCATGTGTTCGTTGGAATTCTAACGTGTTAAAATTTCACGTCAGAATTTGGATGAAAAAACCGATGAACATTTCCGACCAGCTATGGGATTTCTTATGCTTTGTCAGATTTTTTTTTTTTTTTTTTAAAGTATACCCCGTGTTCGTCAAAATTTGGACGTGTTGAAATTTCAATGTCGGCATCCCGATGAACATGGATTTTACCTATTGATCGACATATGTTGGTCCGATGATTTTCACAGCCTCTTGATTTCTTCTTACTCATCAGGATAACATAAGCTGATGACCTCTCTTCTTGATGATCGGTGCGAGTTATCTCGCTAGTCTCATCGGGCATCGGGATAGCTTAAAATGTGTTCAGGCAATGGGCATAATTTCCTTGATGTCTTTTCCCTCGGCATAGATCCTCCTAATATGTTATGTCTCCTCAACATAAGCTTTGACCCTTTATCGCCATAACCTTTGCCAGTGTCCAGCGGGATAAGTCTTATTGATAGCATCATCGACTATCGACAATACAAGATTTCTCCATTGCCGCTAGTGTGCGTTTTGCCGATGGACTTCATCGATGTATTCTATCACGATCACATGCTTATACTTGTGTGTTACCATCGGGTTGACTTTTGTCGATAGTTCAAATTTCATATTTGACGTCAGAATTCTGACGAACACGAGGTATTTAAAAAAAAAAAGTAATTACATGCCATCATGATACGCGAGCTCAGGGTGCGAAAATTGGGAGGAAGTGGGCACAATTGTTGCAGATAGATGCTCAATAGCAACTGTACAAGAGGTTGGTCCTTTCATTCTTGTCATCAAGATTTTTTTGCAACTTCCTTTGCTTTCCTTGCATTCTCTTGTTCACTTTATTTCCAGCTGTAACCAACTTTAATTCCTAGTAAATGGCCCCATAGAATAGTAGGGCCTTTGCTTTCAGTTTGAATGAATTGGAATTTAATTTTAGTTTGAATGAATTGGAATTTAATTTAAATGAAATAGCCCTACAATTCTATGGCCTTTTCCTTTCGGGTTGGCTAAATCTTTTAGGTTTACTTTTGGTTTTTGCATTTGTTCGAAAACTTCCATAAAAAGAGGTTCCTAACGCCTCCCTTTACAATAGTAGGGGCATGAGATTGTATTATCTCTATATTCCTATAGAAAGAATAGATGGGCATATCCCTTCCCTAGATGGATAACTATCTAGATCATTTGTATTCCTATAGCAAGAACATGAATATTAAGAAGGGGGGGGGAGCCCAGGCAGAGGGCAGAGAAGTGGGGTGGTGCAGGAGCACCTTCACAATTTTGGCTTGTTTGATCCTGATGGGATCATGAATTGAATTAAGGACTATTGTAAGAGTCCAAGTGTGTGTTTTAGGTTTCATTATGGTTTAGGTTTATCTTAGAGCGTTTAGATAGTTTTTCTCAAGTTTTCTTTCCAGTTTTGGCCCATAGTGCCTTGTAAGCCAAAAATGGCATTATAGTGAAAATATGCTCAAAACCTTGTTAAAAGCATAGAAAGGACTTGGATTAGGTGTATTTATTGATTTGAAACCTTCTCAAATGGTTATGTGGAAGATATTTGTCTTGTAGGTCAAAAATACACTAAGAGTCAAAAATTGCCAATGTTGTCAAGCAACATTTTGACAAAAAGTGAGAAAAGTTGTAAAATCACTCTACAACATAGTTATGGATGCCATAAGGGTTGAAATGTTTGAGTGTGACTATATAAGGACACTTCAAACATTGTAAATAGGTTGGGCTTTGTATTGGCAAGAGGAAGTTCTTAAATATGATTGTTTTTCATGCTTAATATGTTGTAACAGTCTGTACAGAGCACTATTTCCATACTATTATTTCATGGGAGTTTTTTGCATGGTTTTATGAAGGTTTTTCATTCTTTGTGTTAGGGTTTTTACTATGTTTTGGTTTATCAAAAAAAATCTTTTAGTTTTTGCCAGTTCGCTGCCTTAAACTGGGGTTTTGAGGAAAATGGGTTGAAACACTTGGTCTCCATGGGTAACCAGGCAAAAATGAACCTTGGAGACCAATTTGGACCTTTGTACATATTTTATTTTAAGTTTTTGCTGTCAGACATGATAGAAAGGATGAATGGGACCAAGTTCTAGGCGAGTGCATGATGGAAACTCGGTTAGAAGCAAGCAAGTGAATGGTCTCAGTCAATTTTTGATGAGTTTTAATTGTCAATATTCCTAGTTGAAGGTTTATTATGCTGTTATGAAGTTTTTTTTCATTGTGAAGGAAGAAAACCAGGTTACATTTCATTCAACGAGCAAATTTAATAGTGTTGTAGCAGTAAACAGTGAGTTTGTTGTCAAAATTTGCGTTCTTGGTGTTTGTTTGCCAAGTGTTTGTTGAAATGTTTGCAGGGCAGAGATAGGGGAGAGTTCTAATTGGTGTGGAGGAGTTGTATTGACAGTTTGGGAACTTGATATAGAATAGAGAAGTGATTTCTAATGCATCATGGTTCAAAACCCTCACAAAAAAACCTTGTTTTGAGGCTACAAAATAGGACAATCATAAATTGACCTTCCCAAGACCTCTCTTGGCACTAATTCATGATTTTGGCCAAAAGGGTACTAAAAAATATTCGCCTTTTTCAAATATTCCAAGTTGGGAGTGAGTAATGAGCAAAATAGTATTTCAGGAGGGCTAAAAAGGGCTTATTCCTTGTAGCCCTGTTTTGAACAAAATTAAGAATCCGTTGGGAGTAAGGATTGGTGACCTTGTAAAACCTTTTGTAATCAGTCCAAAAAAACCTTGGAAACCTTGTGAAGCCCTCATAACTCCAGTTTAAATATTTGGGGTTTAGACCTATAGTAAGGGTTTGAGTAAGTTTTGAGTAAGTGAGCACAGTAGTTTGAGTTGAGCGAGTGTATGAACAAATGATGGGAAGAACTCAAGGAGGAATTTTTGGGTTGAGTGAAGCTTGTGAAAATTGAAAGTGGGCGTTATCTAGAAAACCAAAACCTTTCCTCTCTCATTTGAAGGAGTCTCTTAACAAGAAGATTATACTTAGCTTTAATTGGTCCTCCTGTGGGTTTCTCCCTATCAAATTGGTATCAAAGCAAGGAAGTAGATCCTTGAACTTATTTGTGAGTTGTGAGAGTTGAAGAAAGAAGTTACTAACAACATGGAAAGTAGATATGATCCAAGACAAGCCATTTTCAGAAACCAAGTGCAAATGCAAGGGTAAAGTATGTAAGGTTATAGTTGACAATGGTTCTCTTGACAACATAGTCTCCATAGAAATGGTGGAAAAGCTAAATCTACCAAGGATCCCTCATGAGTCACCTTACAAAGCATTTGGTTTGAGTGATGATCATTGGGATGATGTCTTAGAGAAGTTTGTTGTTCGTTTCAATATTGGTCCTTACTACAAGATGGTGGAATGTGATATTATGCCCTTGAGAGATTGCCATTTGATTTTGGGAAGAGCATGGCAATATGCCAATTGCACTATGTATGATGCTTATAGGAATGTTTATAAATTTTCTAAGGATGGAATAAATTTTATCTTGAACCCTATGAGGGAAGAAGATGATCCTACATGGTGTATAACAAGAAGTCTAGGATTGGTTGAGAGAATAACTTTCCCTGAGCATAAGAATCACCAGGAGGAAGATGTTGAAGAAGCAGATGGTGCAGCAGTACACAATGGAAGTTTAGTGGAAGAAGTGACCCCAAGTACCATAGAAGGTGAAGTTGAAGAGGTAGATAGTCCCTTCAGTGACTTTGAGTAGCAGATGCATGCTGAAGTGAAGAGTGAGCAGCAAGGAGTTGAAGAGGAACCTTATATGGCAAAGGTTCTTGAGGATGAGCAAGGGTTAGAGACCAATGTGGCTGGAGCACATAGTCCTTATCTTGATGATGGAATTGTTGAGCAGATTGGACAAGAAGAAGACATGGTACAAGGGTCACATGCACTTGAGAAGCCTATTGGCAGGAAGGATACATAGATAGTTGTTATTGATCATTATGTTACTACAGAGGTCTACATGCATGAACACTATCAGATTGGTATTAGTATTTATGAAGGTGTCATGACCTTTATGGGAACAATGCTCTATCCTGGATTCCTAACGCATGACACCAAGCACCTATATTGGTCCCCACAAATGAGCACTTCTCCTCACTTTGAGATGAAGTTCATTGAGATTTCTCATATCTATTCATGGAGTTGTTCTTGGACTGAGAGTTTGTTGGAATGGCAGTTGATGGTATCATCTACACCTTATGAGCAGCTACAGCTATGGTGGATGTTGATTTTTGAAGCAAGGCCTACAATGAAGATGAAGGAAGGAGCTTTTCATTTGGCCATGCATGATGAAGCTAAAGACAAGTACATGCCAAAGGTCAAGATGAAGCCTATATGTTTTGTAGGTATCATTTCCAAGAGGACTTGGAACTTTTTCAATTTGGGGGAGTATGGTGCAAGAGCACCTCACAATTTTGGCTTGTTTGATCCTAATGGGATCATGAATTGAATAAATGACTATTGTAAGATTCCAAGTGTGTGTTTTAGGTTTCATTATGGTTTAGGTTTATCTTAGAGTGTTTAGATAGTTTTTCTCAAGTTTTCTTTCGAGTTTTGGCCCATAGTGCCTTGTAAGCCAAAAATGGCATTATAGTGAAAATATGCTCAAAACCTTGTAACAATAATAGAAAGGACTTGGAGTAGGTGTATTTATTGATTTGAAACCTTCTCAAATGGTTAGGTGGAAGATATTTTTCTTGTAGGTCAAAAATGCACTAAGTCAAAAATTGCCAATGTTGTCAAGCAACATTTTGACAAAAAGTGAGAAAAGTTGTAAAATCACTCTACAAGGTAGTTATGGATGCCATAAGGGTTGAAATGGTTTGAGTGTTCCTATATAAGGACACTTCAAACATTGTAAATAGGTTGGGATTTGTATTGGAAAGAGGAAGTTATTAAATATGATTGTTTTTCATCCTTTTTAAGCTTAATATTTTGTAACAGTCCGTGCAAAGCACAATTTCTGTATTGTTATTTCATGGGAGTTTGTTGCGTGGTTTTATGAAGGTTTTTCATTCTTTGTGTTAGGGTTTTTACTATATTTTGGTTTATCAAAAAAAATCTTTTAGTTTTTGCTAGTTCGCTGCCCTGAACTGGGGTTTTGAGGAAAATGGGTTGAAACACTTGGTCTCCATGGGTAACCAAGAAAAAATGAACCTTGGAGACCAATTTTGACCTTTGTACATATTTTATTTTAATTTTTTGTTGTCAAACATGATAGAAAGGATGAATGGGACCAAGTTCTAGGCGAGTGCATGATGGAAACTCGGTTAGAAGCAAGCAAGTGAATGGTCTCGGTCAATTTTTAATGAGTTTTAATTGTCAATCTTCCTATTTGAAGGTTTATTATGCTGTTATGAAGTTGTTTTTCATTGTGAAGGAAGAAAACCAGGTTACATTTCCTTCAATGAGCAAATTTAATAGTGTTGCAGCAGTAAACAGTGAGTTTGCTGTCAAAATTTGCTTTCTTGGTGTTTGTTTGCCATGTCTTTGTTGAAATGTTTGTAGGGAAGAGATGGGGGAGAGTTATAATTGGTGTGGAAGAGCTGTATTGATAGTTTGGGAACTTGATACAGAATAGAGAAGTGATTTCTAATGCATCATGGTTCAAAACCCTCACAAAAAAACCTTGTTTTGAGGCTACAAAATAGGACAGTCATAAATTGACCTTCCCAAGACCTCTCTTGGCACTAATGCATGATTTTGGCCAAAAGGGTAATCAAAACTATTCACCTTTTTCAAATATTCTAAGTTGGGAGTGAGTAATGAGCAAAATAGTGTTTCAGGAGGGCTAAAAAGGGCTTATTCCTTGTAGCCCTATTTTGAAGAAAATTAAGAATCCGTTGGTAGTAAGGATTGGTGACCTTGTAAAACCTTTTTCAATCAGTCTAAAACAACCTTGGAAACCTTGTGAAGCTCTCATAACTCCAGTTTAAACATTTGGGGTTTAGACCTATAGTAAGGGTTTGAGTAAGTGTTGAGTAAGTGAGCATGGTAGTTTGAGTTGAGCAAGTGTATGAAAAAATGATGGGAAGAACTCAAGGAGGAATTTTTGGGTTGAGTGAAGCTTGCGAACATTGAAAGTTGGCCTTATCTAGAAATCCAAAACCTTTCCTCTCTCATTTGAAGGAGTCTCTTAACAAGAAGATTATACTTAGCTTTAATTGGTCCTCCTGTGGGTTTCTCCCTATCATGGGGAGATGGGGCATATAGGTGGGTAGCCTTCCTAGCTTCTTCCCCTACCATCCCCTCCATGTGTAGGGATGAAAAAGTCAGGTGATTTGGAGCTACCCCTACCGGGGCCTCATTTCCCCACTACATGAATCCTGAGTTATTCTGTTAAGAAAATTGTGACCAAATATTAGCTCGAAATCCCTTGCGGAATAGTAGGACATTAGCAACTAGTAATCAAATTGTGACCAAATTATTAGCTCAAATTAGCTTGAATTCCCTTGCTGAATAGTAGGGCGTTAGCAACTTGTTCACTTTGTTTAATGGTATCTGCTTTGGAAAAATATGGATCCTCAACCTCCTTAACCTCTCCATTCTATGACTCGCAGTTATAAAGATAAGTCACTTTATAGCTTCTAGAGGGGTCAACAATTCTCTGTGACTGTAAATCCTTCCAGCCCTCAAAATAGCCCTTTTTATGGAAGCAACTTTTCTACGATTATTTAGGATTCTAAGGGAAGTTGCTTGTACAATTTCCCCCATTGAAAAGGTCTCTTCATTTTCTCCAGTTAGCAAATAAAATTCCTCATCTTGAGATGGCTCTTTATATGGTGTTCACCAATCTTTATGTCAACAAGAGTTTCCTGCTTTTTACTAGATGTTCGTTGTTCCACACTTCTAGCATATTCTTCAATATCAAGGGCCTTTTAACACATAGGGATATTTTTTGACATGTTCAACTGCCATTTCTTGTGTTTCCTCATCCATATCATCTATATCCTGTCCTGCATATTCACATTATACATCCTTAGCCATTTTATTGGCTAGTTAATATGACTCTGGATGAATTCTAGTATCATCCAATGGATCCATAACATGGTTCCCAGAAGCTTCTTGCCTGGTCCCTCTAACCCTTAAAAAACTAACAAGATTTATAAAGACAAGTCGCTTCATAGCTTCTAGAGGGGTCAACAATTCTCTACGATTGTAAACCCTTCCAACCGTCAAAATAGCCCTTTGTATGGAGGCAACTTTTATATGATTATTTAGGACTCTACGGGCAATTACTTGTAAAATTTTCCCCATTGAAAGGGTCTCTTCATTTTCTCTAGTTAGCAGATAAAATTCCAAATCCTGGGATGACTCTTTATATGGTGTTTGTCAATCCTTAAATCCATGTACCAATTCAATCTTTATGTCAGAAAGAGTTTCCCGCTTTTTATTGGATGTTCGTTGTTCAACATTTCTAGCATATTCATCAATATCAAGGTCCTTTAACACATGGGGATATATTTTGACATGTTCAACTACCATTTCTTGTGTTTCCTCATCCATATCATCTATATCCTATCCTGGATCTTCACAGTATACATCCTCAACCATTTTCTTAATTAGTTCGTATGACTCTGGATGAAATCTAGTATCATCCAATGGATCCATAACATGGTTCCCAGAAGCTGCTTGCTCGGTCCCTCTAATTCTCAAAAAACCAACAACATTTATAAAGACAATTCCCTTCATAGCTTCGAGAGGGGACAACAATTCTCTGCGACTGTAAACCCTTCCAGCCCTCAAAATAGCCCTTTGTATGGAAGCAACCTTTCTAGGTCCAAGGCCAGCTACAATATGCATATTTTATTTGTTAGTTGCGAATCTAATCAAACACTATATTTCATTTGATGTTATCAAGAATTTTGGCTAGTTTTCTTCATAATGTGTATCTTCTATAGTTTATCCTAATATTGTCTTTCTTGTATCCTGTAGCAATTTTGGAAGAATTATCATAACTTTCATTTGAACTGTTGGATCTTTCTATAAACTGGAGGATAAGTCTGTAACAATGATATCAAGAGACTAACCAGAGAGATTTGCTTCATTACAAGGTAAGGGTATCCTTTTTCATGTTTGTCTTCCTCAAAGTATAGTTTGTGTCTATTAAGTTGTTGTCTTGTAAGGGTGTTTTGAAGATTGAGAAGAAACTTTTGATGGGTATTAATCCCATTGTTGTCAAGTATGCCTGATTGGAATTAAATGTTTCCAAAGTTTATGTGCATTAGAGGGCAAATGATTCCTAATATTATCACTTTAATTAAATAATTACTGAAAACTTTGAATTGCTTGCTTGAAAATGAATGCTTTAAATAAAAGGTTACTTTATTATAAGTATGATTTTGTAATGTCCCCTAATAAAATGCCTCAAAACATCCTAGTTATGGATCTCAATTCTTAATGTTATTTTTTTAATCTTTTGTATTTTAATTTTATTATAATTATATATTATTGAATCCTATTTCAAAGTGGGGACATTATAGATTTCTTAATTGAGATTACTCTGAAAACAACTGATTAAATTGTCTTCATACAATAATAGACCAGTGCATTCACCCTTGACATAATGTTGCAGTTAGTCTTACTGAATTTAACTTTTCTCTGAAAGACCAATAAGACAGAATGAAGCCTGACATCCAATCCTTCAAACTGATAATCAAACTAAAATTTAACCCAAACTATAAGAACATAGGATAGCACATTGAAACGATCTAAATGAATAGATTTATCACATGGAACTAATCAAACAATCAAAAAGATAAATAGCATCAGAGATGAAAAACACTTGATCTTTGTATTGAAATAAACATAAGATAATCAACTGATTACATATAGCACAATGTCTTTTCACAAGTTTAGCATTTCCAGAAAATAAACCCCGAGAGTATTGTATATAATTGCATCTTAGAATCTATCTCTCATTTCATCCAAAGATCCTCTATATATACAAATGAGGATTCAATTTCAAAATGAAAGGGCATACCCCTTCATTCAGAATTACACTAAGTAATATCTTAGCTAAAAAAAACCAACCAACACACCCTAACAAACATATTACATAAGACTTTAAAAGACAACAACTTGAAACATTCAAAACAAGAGCTAATTTCCAAGAACTTCGCCATAGTTCTTAATATACTCCAAATACTTTTTTGACTTATAGGTATCTGCATCATAAATCACGTCCCTGACCATGATCTCCAATGTGACAAACCGCTCCATCTGTTTAGTGGTTTTCTTTAACTCCATTCTATCTGTCTGGGCAGCATCAAGGGAAACACTGAGAAGACTCTGGCATTCAACAATCCATTTATCCTTATCCTTAATTTCACCTTTCTAGTCAAGTAACATAGGAATACCATGTTGGATTACATCTTTACACTCATCATATTCTTTTTGTAATTCTGCATCGAATTTATCATGCTTTGCAAGCAGCCTTTCAATTTTCTCAATCTCTTTGGCATCTACTCCCTCCAAATTCTTCTCATGCAACTTGACCCCCAGTGTGTTATTTATTTGTTATGTGATACTGCATTGTCCACATTTTTTTGAAACACAACCCAAAAGTCTTCCAAGTGACCTTGCAACATTTCAAATCTTTTATTCACTAAGAAAGAAGCAACATCAATTCTTACACTTTGCATAAGTTTGAGAATTCTTTGATTTTCCTGCTGCGATTGCTCACATTTCTTCTTCCATTTTGAATTTTCAAGAGAAAGAAACATGGGTTCAGATTGTCCACTTCTACTGATGGCCTCCTCATACATAACTTTGTACTGATTCCTTTCCCTTACCACTCTAACCGTCTGTGCCCTGTTGAATTTGGAAATATCTACTCCTATATCTATTGAGAGAATAGGATCAATTTCTCCCACCTTTAATTTTATCACGTGTCCAAAATCCCTATCCACATCAATGATTGTGTGTCTCTTGTTTGGTGGATACAATGCCCATAGCATTAGTTCATCCTCATCTAGATCAAACCTTGATCCAATAAAAATGCCATTAACTCCCTGAATATCCAATTTGAATTCCTTATTATCAGAGTGCAATAAACTATCAAAAATAAAAGAGGCACTCAGGTCCCATCCTTGAAAAAGAATTACTCTGACGTCTATCAGTAATTGTGTCCCTCTCTGTGGAGTCATTGTCACCAATTCTGCTTCTATATCTTCTTTTAGTTTCTTGAATAATTCTGCCTCGTTTTCAGGTGTCACATTTAGGATAGACTCCCCCAGCCTTTTGCCTTTGAAATTATAAAGAAAAGACTTAAATTCTTTGTATTTAACAAATACATCATCTTCCACAAAAGCAGCATGTCCATCCAATCTTTCATCTTTATAAATTTCCATTTTAGTTACAATTTGATCTTCTTCATTGAACTCTTCTTCCACATCTTTTTCCTATGACCTAGAAATGGCTTCAGTGTCTTCTTGTTCATTTTCTGACATTTCTTCTTCTGACTCCATCTCCATTAACCTCTGTCTTTTCTCCTCTAATTTTTTGTTTAGGTTATCAATCACTTCTTGAGCCTCTGCATCTTCCATGTTCCTAAATATATCTTCCACTTCCAGACTCACATGCAAATAATCACCTAGATTTTTCCTTTTCTTGCAACAGTGGATATATCCTTCCAGATCATAATTCTTTCTTGCAAAATGTTTGAATAAATTAAATTCTTCCATTAATTTCTTGTCAATTACATCATAGGCTTTTGTTAAAACAATTATGAAATCTCCAAAGCTGAGAGTACCTGGCAAGAAAGTCTGCTTACACAGATCCCCAAAGTTTTTAGCATTTGAGACACTCAATTGTCTGACAATCTCCAAGTATGCTATTCGGTCGGGAACACATTTTGGCAACATATAGGGAGTTCCTTCAAACCCATATATCCTAAAACATGTGAAGCCCTTATGGACATACCAATCTCCCCAGTTATGATTCACTATCTTTTTGTCATCAAAATATTTAGGTATAAAAAATATTTTAATATTTTCTGAGATTGATACATCACAAGGAAATCCATACATCCAATAAATTGGCTTTACTATAGATTCCTCAAATTTGATATAATTTGATGTTGTGTAACAAGAATCCAAAACAAAGTCCATAATTGAATAGGTTGCTCTACCCCTTGCCTATTTTTAACGTTAAGCCTCAATTCCTCAGGCTACGTACCCCTAAAATGTCCATAGAATAAGATTAAATGCATCAATAATGAGTAAAACTTAAAATTAGGGCAATTATTATCCCTGAGGTTCAAAAAACCCTCATGCAATATCTCCACCAAATATGACGCATAATCAAACGGCCTAGGTTCATACATTTGAATGTCTGAAGCTAAAACTAATGGCCCAATACTTGTGAGGTCTGGAACCTCAATGCCTCCTAACTGCCCACAAGACTTATAGGTGTACTGAAGGTAACTTCTGAATAAATCAATGTTAAATGGCGGCCTATCCTATTTTGTAAGTTGTCTCGCTTCTTCTTTATGGACATCTAGTTTCCACCCAAGGTATGTAGTATCCATTATTTTATATTCCTCTTACAATTCCCCAAAAGGCAGAGGTTTATGAAAACCAGAATCTAGGTTGAACACTTAATTTATAGTGTTTACTGAAAACCTTATAAAGGCTTCTCCATTTGGAGTTTGAATGTATCTGCTCGCAGAATTATAATTTCTCACTAGAATCTCTAAAACTTTCAAATTTACAAAAACATTAGGGACAATTAGCCTACCCAGATTTGTAACCCAAGGGTTGTAGAGCGACACCTCCCTATTTCTCCTCAAGTTATGGAATAAAAAAAATTCATAGCCCCTTACCCTAGTCCAAACATCCCTGACATTCTTGTATCTATCTTCAAGTTTGTCCCGACCAAGTAGATGTTGTTTCGATCTTCTAGACTTAGGACTAGGCGCTTGCATTTGATCAATCATATCCTGGTTCAATTTTCTAATTGGGGTGTCTTCTCCTATTTTGGATTTCTTGGCTCCTGACTCTGAACTCTTGGCTGATCTCTTTTTCCCTATAGAACTAGACACCTCCATTTTTGTAACTGCAATTTATCACTCCACCCTTTATGAATTAGAAGTCTTTATTTTGCCAATTTCCTTCACCGTGTGAGATTTATGTCAGGCAACTTCAATTATATAAAAAATGTATTCAATGCCAAACTCACATTGATTATCATCCCTTAATTGGCTGATTGTGAACCAAATGCAAGCATTTAATAAGAGTCCTTTGCTTCAGTTTTGAAATTTAATTTGACAACGACTCATAGGCATAGGTCTCCCTGATGTAATTTTATTTTGGCGCCATCGACATTACCGTCTCCCTTTCTGCGATACATTGAGATTATCTATTGATTGACATATGTTGATTTGATGAATCTCACAACCTCTTGATTTCTTCTTACTCATCAGGATAACATAAGTCGATGATCTCTCTTCCTACAAATCGGGGTGAGTTATCCCACTAGTCTCATCGGACATCAGGATAGCTTAAAATGTGTTCAGGTGTTGGCATAATTTCCCTGATATCTTTTCCCTCGGTGTAGCTCCTCTCAATACATTATATCTCCTCAGCATAAGCTTTGTCAACATTCTCATCAGGAATAGTCTTATCGATAGCTGATGAGGCTATTGGTAAGTCAAGATTTCTCCATTGCTGCTTGTGTGTGTTCTGCCGATGGACTTCATCGATGTAATCTATCTCGATCACATGATTCTACTTGTCTTAAGTGTTACCATTGAGTTGACTTTTGCCGATAGTGCAGATTTCAAATTTTTTGTAACTTTTTCTTTTCCTTATGAATACAAATGTTTATAATCTGCATAATGGGTTCAATATAAACTAAACAAAACCTCTAACACAAAAATGGACTCCACTATCCTAGTTATTCTTTAAGATACTTTTGAAGCATACATTTTGGCAAAATATGTCAAAGTGAAAGCTCATCCATATCTACCATCTGATAACAACACATGTTTTTGCTTCAAAGAAATCTTGAAAACCATTTGATAAGTAGCCACAATCACATTTGCATTTTTTATCACTCCAAGAAATGTCTGATAAGCTTTCTATCCTCCAATTTGCACCTTGAGAGGATCTTTGTCTTCCTTGTGTCATCTTAGTGCCACCTTCAAGATGTCCAACTGATGGTTGGTTTATAGGAGCCAAATCACAGATGGATGGGAGTTGGTCACCTTCAAGCTCCTTTAAATGTAGCTACTCTTGACTTACTGATTGGCCTAGTTTGCAAACTCTAGAGAATCCTAGTGATGCAGAGAGGCTATATGATCCCTTAAATGTTTGTGAGCCTTCCTGACCTTATCACTACTTTGATCTTATCAAAGTGCTTTGACATTTTTTTAATATAGTTGTTGCTCTTGTGATCTGTCAATGATTGTTGTTCATGATGTTACTGTGTTGAATGTTCAATGGTTTTGGTTCGTTTTGCAATTTTTGTATGTTTAAGTATTTCAATTTGGTATATTATACTGAAACATCATTTCATAACTAACATTTCAAGTTCTTTATAACTAGTTCTAAGAAGACTTTCGTACTTGCGACATCATTTTGCTTAGTTAATGAAGGTTATAGACCGGTTTCCATAGCCCGATTTTTTTTGCCTGTGAAGAAAGATCATGTCAGATAATATCAACAAAGAACAAAATAAGGAGACAATTGCTAGATTGTGGTCTAGCTTGAGAAGAAAAGGTGACGGAAAATTTTATTGTCTTTGCAAAAATTGTAAGGGCTTAAAGACTAGAAGACTTCTAATCACAACAACTGAGAAACATTGTAGGCAACATGATCACATTAAAGGGGGGCATGATTATCGTCCATTGGTAAGTTGTTTGTTATATCGTTTTAACAAAAAAATTATTTTTATTTTTATTTTTATAGGCAATGTGCCAAATCCAATGAGGTGTACATACCTTACCCCCTTTGGGATTTGAATTTGTGACCTCTCTTTTAAGAACACAAGTTCTCTACCACTAGGCCAACTTAGGTTGTACATCATTTAACGATTTATATACATAAGAAATCACTTGATGATGAGATCATGATCATGGTTTATTTATGTCGATCATTTTTATATAGGTGGAGCATCCTAGGGCACGTGATATGGACTGCCACAACCTAGAGAATGTGGTTTTCTAAGTGGAGGAACATGGAGGTGTGAATATCGAAGCTGAAGATAATGATCCTATGGAAGAAGATGATCATGTGCCAGAAAACATAATTGAAGATGATGGTACAAATACATTGATCCATGACACATTTAGGGCTAGCACAACTAATCATGATGATCAAGATGACTTTGATGTTGTTCATGATGTACCCCTACTTGAGAAGGCATAGGAGCCCCTTTACGAAGGCTCCCAAACAACTCTTCTCTCCGTTGTATTGTTGTTGGTGAACTTTAAGGTTATGAACAATTTATCCAACATAACAATCTCACATATCTTAAGGTATGTCATATATGTCATCTTTTTTCATTTGTTTTTGTTGTTATTTCATTATAGTTAATAAAGGGTGAAACATGCACCATCAAGATTCTTTATATTAATAAATTATAGTTTTGGTTGTACATTGATAGGTGAGTTTGTTACCACCATCAAATATTCTACCTCGCTCATATCGAGAATTATTTTCCATTATGAAAGATATTGGAATGGAGTATCAAGCAATAGATGTATGTCCCAATGATTATATTATATATCATAAACAACATGAATTTGCAATAGAATGCGCTAAATGTCATATGAGTAGATATCGAACAGATCAACTAACAAAAAAGGTGTCTCACAAGGTTGTTCATTATATTCTCATTATTCCACATTTGCAACGATTATTTAGGTGCGAAAGCTTGGCGCAATTTATGGATTACCATGCACGCAAAAGAAGTTGAGATGGCATTATTCGAATGCCTGCGGATGGTTCTGCATTTATGGACATAGACGAAAAGTGGCCACACTTTAAAGAAGAACCTCGTAATCTCAGACTTTCATTAGCAGCGGACGGTGTCAATCCATTTGGAGAGATGAGATCTACTTACTTAGTGTGGCCTGTTTTTTGTTATCAACAATAACATTCCTCCATGGATGTCAGTAAAGAGGGAGAACATAATGTTGGCAATGATTGTTCCAGATATTTTTTCATTTAATAGTCATCCACATTAAACTATAAATATTGCACCATAATGGTCATAATAATTATGTAATGTTTTTGTTCATTCAACTAGGTAAGAACCAAGTTAAAGATATGAATGTATATATTGAGCCTCTTATCGACGAGTTCCTGGAGTTATGGAATGGTGTCACTATGTATGACGTATCTAGACCAATAGGACAAAGACAATTTCAATTCCATGCAATGCTTGTATGGGCAATTCATGATGCCCTAGGGCTAACAAATTTTTCTAGTATGTTATAGTGACCAACCTGCGCATAATTATAAATATAAAAATTATCCTATTTAATCCAATTATACATTATCTTGTAGGTCTTCAAACAAAGGAAAAAATTGCATGTCCACTTTGTGGTCCAAAGATGAAATCTCGTTGTTCAAAAAGTTTAGGAAAGCAGGTGTTTGATGAGTATAGGCACTTCCTCCACAAAAATCATAAGTATCGAAATACTGAAAAATATCTTTTAAATGGGAAAGAAGGGACTACATCAAAGCCACAAATAATGACACCTCGCCTATGGAAGTTGGAATATAATAGAATTAATCGTCAAGGTAATGTCATTCCATCTAAAGGTTTATGTTTGGAGTTTGTATTTTAATATTGTGTTTTGTTTACTGATGATGTAATTGATGATGACAGTCGTTGTTAACTTTTTTAACATATTATATGCCTCGTGAAGGTCGTCAAGGCATTAATGACCACCTTCCAAAGGGACTAAAGAGTTATCCCAGACAATTCAGTAGGCTGCCCTACTATGAGCAACTACAAATTGTGCATTTGTTTGATACTATGCATATTGGAAATAATATAACAAAGACATTATGAAAAATATTGGATGGAAGGCGTGACAGAAAAAATTGTCAAAATTGGCAGTGACATTCAAGAATCCAATCATGCAATGAAAAATGTCATTCAATCAAACAACGATGGAGATCATATTAATATAAGTGCCCTTCCTTGGTTATTAACGGAGCAACAAAGCAATGCTATAAAAGAAGTCATACGAAAAATTCGATTTCCCACAAGATTTGCTACAAAGATAAACAATCTCATAACAAAGAAAAGTGAAGTTGGGCCAGGGATGAAAACACATGATTGGAATACCTTCATTAAGGTAATTCATGTTCTTGTGTATTTACTATATATTTGTATACTGCATGTACTTTTCATTGTATTATGTTAGAAAATAATGAAAAATATCATTTTATAATTGTTGCAGTACGTTCTACCTCTATCTCTCCCAGACCACTTCAACAATAATGTCAAGCAAGTTATATATGATCTTGGAAAATACATGAGGTAAGTAGTGATATTTTTTCAATTTCTAGTGATATTACTTGTTATGTTATATATTGTATATTATTTTGCAAAGTCTCGTTAATATATTTGTGTCTTGAATCTCTTGTAGGTGGTTGTCATCTAAAGAAATCTATAAAGAAGATATAAAATATTGGAAGAGAAAAAATCCTCATCTAATGTGTGAAATGCAAAAGAGTGTACCTTCAACTTTTTTCAATGCACAAGAACACTACCTCATACACCAAGTTGAGGAGATTGAATTGTGTGGACTTGTACACACAAGGTCAATGTGGATGGTTGAGAGGCACTAATATGAAAAGAACTAATTTGAAGGACCTAAAGTCACACTCAAATTGGTTCTCATTGTACCTTTCCCTATTAGGTTCTCCCCTTCAAATTTGTTAATGGAGTTGGGATCCCAAATACGATCTACATGGAACTTTGTCGCGAACTTAGGAAGGTATTCAGTAATGTACACCATAGTCTAGTATACCATATATCCCTCCACCATATAACCCTCAGATGGTACAATTATATATGTACCATCCACATTGACCTAATGATATGAAAAGAACTAATTTGAAGGACCTAAAGTCACACTCAAGTATATCATCCAAAATCCCATAGTATCGATTTTATGAGACTCGAGGATGTATGTTGCTTCTAGATGAAACATTAGTCACCTAAAATACTGCACTTATTGCAAAATCACAAGTTTTTTTCATGTCATCTAACTTTTTGATACGAAATTTATGACCATTGCACCACATTGCCTTGTGGTGTTTCACCTGCAAAATGTCAAACATATATAATATGTACATCATTACAATTGGAACAAAATTAAATAATATGGGTGATTAAAATATTTATACGTACATGTTTATCTCTTAAATCATATGCTAAATCAATTTCTCTTTGTGTAACATTGGAATCTCCATTACGGTGAGCTTCTTTAACCAATGAAGCCACACCTTCCCATGTTAATGCACGACCAGATTGTCGACATCATTGAATCCATATCATCATCCAATCAAGATTGTTTGCAACATACAAATGTAGTGCATCCCACTCTTGACCAATTGTACAAAAAAATAACTAGAAATTTATAACTGAAGCATATTGAAGATTACGAATAAATTAACTGCAATATATATAAAAATAACTGCAATATCGAATAATTACCTCTCACTTTTCTCATTGTACCTTTCCCCATTAGGTTCTCCCCTTCAAATTTGTTAATGGAGTTGGGATCCCAAATACGATCTACACGGAACTTTGTCGTGAACTTAGGAAGGTATTCAGTAATGTAATGATGTACATATTATATATGTTTGACGTTTTGCAGGTGAAACACCACAAGGCTATGTGGTGCAATGGTCATAAATTTCGTATCAAAAAGTTAGATGACACAAAAAAAACTTGTGATTTTGCAATAAGTGCAGTATTTTAGGTGACTAATGTTTCATCTAGAAGCAACATACATCCTCGAGTCTCAGAAAATTAATACTATGGGATTTTGGATGATATACTTGAGTGTGACTTTAGGTCCTTCAAATTAGTTCTTTTCATCATCTAATGGTATAGGCTACGATTGAATGAAAATGATCCTGATAGAACTCTTATTGAACATGATAATGGATTTACAATGGTTAATACAAGGTTGTTTGAGCGAGCTGGAAATTAGCCCTATGTTCTTCCAAGCCAATGTGAGCCAGTATTTTACTTAGAGGTTCCTCATAAACCACTTTGGTCATTTGTTGTTAGACATGATCCAAGAGGAAGACCGGTAAAGTATAATGTGATGGAAGAAGAAGATCTAAAGAATTAGATGATGTAGATGATGATCACGATCGATAGTTAGTTGATGATGTTCCTGACGTAAATGTTCATGAAGAAGAACAAGATGATGATGATGATGATGATGATGATGCTGATGATGATGGTCATGATGATGAGTTGGATGAAGAAGAAGATCAATTACATGAATGAAATATATTGGTATGCGATTAGAATATTATCTATTAGATATTGATTTCTTGATAGAAATTTATTTCAATTATATATATGGTCACATAATTAATTCATTGTGTTTTAAATTCTAATGTCATTACATAATTTATTCATGATGTCCTAATATTAGAACCATGCCACCCATAGGAGATGGAGACAAATAGAGTGTCGACTAGCCCTCATTTTATTTTAGAGCATGTAGACCATGGTGAGCATGATCCAGGTAGACAACATTAGGAACGTTATGGGGCCCCACTAGGTAAAGCTGACCACTATTATTCCTTTAAATAAATTTAATTGCAATTGGTGTATTGATTAATGTAACCTTTCATGTTTCAACTCCAGAGGATTTAGAGGGTGTTTAGGATGTTGAGGATGAGGCTAGACAAAATGATCAGGAAGATGATGTAGCCCCATCAGGCAAAGAGCACCCCTATAATTTTCTTTTAATTAATGGAATACTTGTAACAATAATAATAAAACTCATGGATTTAACCCATTTCTTTGTTATTGTAGCGTCCCCCCCTTTGCATTCACGTCCTCATCGTGAGTACAGGACTGGGCATACATTAACTAGATCATGAGCACAAGGTAGAAGAACTAAAGAGGGGACAAATGATGACGACAACGATGGGCCAATTAGTCTTTATCTCCAAGCTTCAAAAAGAAAGAAAGAAAATGATTGTAAATCTTATTATATGTTAACAACTAGATTTTATGTGTTAATGGATTTAATTATGTGTTAATGAATGATATGTGTTAATGAATGTTGACGAATGTTACTTGTTAATGAATGTTAATGAATGATATGTGTTAATGAATGTTGATGAATGTTGCATGTTAATGAATGTTACGTGATAATGAATGAATGTTATGTTTCATTAATGGATGCAAGAATGTTAGACGTTAATGGGGAATTTAGAGTGATATTAGGGGGGGACAAGGGGCCAAATGAGCTTCCACCTTCGCGTGGTTGGCCTTGTTACGTAGAGAATATTAAACTATTCTTGAAACAAAGAGAAGCTCAATAAAGTAATGCAGTTTTCAATATTTCATTATGCTCCACTGTTAATCTTATTGATGCTAAGAATCTTGTTTGTAGGTTACATATTCAGTGTTACAGGTTGTGAACATGCTTTTACGAGACAATTCCCCATTACAAGTGAATGCATGCCTCATTGGTTTTGTGAGTTTATTTTGTTCTATAATAAACATACTTTCTCTGTTCATTTCTTAACATTTGTTCATTTTGTTTTAGAATAGACACACTCAACATAGGGCTATGTTGACATCTTAAGGGGAGGGGGGTATTACACATCACCCTCTTTGTACTATATTTTTGCATGTCTTATATGGGGGTGTTCAAACTCGAAACCAAACAAAACAAAGTCTTACATGAGATGCTTCATGCCTGAAAGCAGACACAACATTTATATATGTCTTATACGAGGTACACATTCTTGAAACCAAACAAAACAAATTCTTATAAAATATGTTTAAGAAACCAAATATATATTTGTCTTATACGAGGTACACATGCTCAAAACCAGACAAAGTAAAGCCTTATACGAGATGTTCTTGAAATAAAACACTTTTGAATTTTAATTTCATGTCTTATACATGTCGCATGCTCAAAACCAAACAAAAAATAGTCTTGTACAAGATTCTTAACTTTGGAAACTAGATAGTAGCATATGCAACAAGAGGAGTGGAACTAGAAAAACATAGGTAGACTATTCTGACTCTCCTCCACAACACGGATCACCTAGCATAACACAACTTGCTAACACATAGCATCCATTTCCTCTCCTTTCTCTTCCCCATGAGCTCACATTTGTGTATTATGGTACTTCATTTGATGCATCCTCTTTCTCTTTTTATGTGATTGCTTGTGTTCTTGTAATAGCATTCTGAGAATGATATCAGTGGTTGAGAAATTTTGATTTAGTGAGGTCTCTTCAACTAGTTGACTTGGATTATTTTTGTGTTGTGTGTCTTTTATCTTTGTTTACCTCTTTTTATTTATCTTGTTGTGTATGTCGTTTCATAAGATTGTGTGAGTTAAGATCATTTTGTTCATTCATTGTTCATTTTGAGTTTATTTTGGGTTGAATTTGAAGAAAGAGCATGCATAAAAGGAGGTGGAACTACTGGAAATTGACTGTTAAACCAAGTTACTGATTCTTCACTGAAATCCCTGGATCCCGATTTTGATTCTTCCTAGGTCCTGGTCTGAGCCTGATTCCCCTTGGATTCCTCCAAGATCCTTCTTAGGTGGTTGGGTCCTCAGTGATTATTCATCATCTGTTGTACCTAATTTTGGGGAAAATAATAAAGTAGTGTTGGTTGCAAAGTGTACAATTTAAATTGCTCTCATATACGCTACAACCTTTTGTAAGGGGTGTGATTTGACCCAAACTGCTATTCAAATTACAATTATCATAAATTCACAACCTGTCATCATTGGTGCAATCCGATCTTTATTTCTATTTTTGTTGATTTCTTCATAATGTCATAAGGATGTGAAACTGCTATTAGTGATTTCTTATTGGTCAACTGGTTCTCATATTGATTAGTAATCTGCTTTGAGATCTTCCAATAGTTATAGTGGCATTATTTATCACTAGATTTTATCGTCCTACTATCTTGATGACTAGATTTGGTATTGTCAATATTTTTTTGAGGGTTTCAAGACCTAATTGAGCACCATTAATCAAATCAGTTTCTGTATCTATGCAATTCACTGTATGAGTGTTTACTTTGATTTCATTTTAGTCTGTCATAAACTAAATAAATTCAAGATTACATTTTCTCTCAGCTGCTTTTATACCATTGGAGTAAATTTTATGTCATATATATATGTGTGTGTGTGTGTGTGTGTGTGTGTGTGTCTATGCGGATGTACCCATACCCATACCCAAGGATTTTTTTTTTGTTGATTCTGTGAATCCGTACCTGATTATGTATCTGTATATGTACCCGAATCGGTAACTTAGCTGTTAAATTATCTAAAAGCCATCTTGTCTCATGTATGACCTATGAGGGGCTTCTAACTGATGAAATTGTCCTCAAAAGTCCACCTTTTCAGGCCTCAAACTAATGATGAACTTAGAAACCCACATTTTCTCTAGAAACTAATGCCTGACCTGATGAATGATACTAAGAACTTGCACTCTAACTTGAAGTTCACTTAATTTAAACTCCCACCCTTTAGTCATTTCCATGTGCATCTTTATGGTAGTCTAATCTACAAAAAAATGCTATCATGACTGCACTTTCATTTCTCATAGAAGGCGATCATATCTCCATGTTGCATTGTGTAATCTCAAACTTATTGTCATGTGCCTCTGTAATTAGAACTTGATTTCTATCACAATCTGTATTCTTCACTCCTCATTTACTGGTCTGCAACATTGTATCACCATTGTACTGAGCCCCTGTGCATGCCTTATGACTATTACATCTTTGAATGCCTTTGAGTTCTTTTTTTTCTTTGATAGACTTGATCTTCTTATCTCTTTATGACTGTACTTTGTCTTTGATTTGCTTTGCGACAAGGCTTTTATGGACTACAATAGGCATTGATGGAATCTCCTTGTATTGCCCGTAAGTTTGGGGCCTTGAAATGGAGTGTAGGCCTTATGCTGGCACTGTCTACTTTGAGTTCTACAATATTCTCATGTCTCCAACTCAGATGATTATCTTTTATGACTAGATATATCTTTGTAAGTGCTTTCTTTGTTAATCATTATCTCCTTGAGATGTGTATGCCTAAGAATGAAATACCATTCTTGATAGTCTTGCTGCTCACTATTTTGTAAATTTTTCCTTAGGCACGTGCACTATCACATGTTGCCCTTTAAACAAGGTCTAGGACTATACCTAACCCTACATTGTTATCCATGACTGCATACTGAGGTCTAGGTCTCTATATTTATAATATCCTCCTTTGATAGTATTTTTAAACAACAATATGACTATCTGTATGAATATTTATGAATGTTTTATGTACTAGCTGCAAGACATTTTTGGCATTTATTATTATGATTCTTTATGATAAGTCTTCTCATGCATTCTTGTAGCTATTTCATCTTTATCTTCCTGATAATGAAGTACATACTATGCTTAATGCTTTGTAAGCTCACTGATATTAATGTTGTTGATATTAATCCTTTGTAATTGACAAAAGTCAACCCGATGGTAACACTGACAAGTAGAAGCATGTGATCGGGATAGCATACACCATTTAAGTCCATTGGCAGAACACACACTATTGGCAATGGAGAAATATTATCTTGTCGATAGCTGATGAGGCTATCGGTACGACTTATCCCGATGGACACTAGAAAAAAGTAAAATGCATCGGCAAACGTTACGGCGATAAAGGGTCATTGGTGGAGACAAAAGCAGTCGGGATTTTTTTTTTTATAAATGTTGGGGAAGGTTAGAATTTTGACGAATACCACACGACAACCGACGATGTTGTCATACCTGCGACGACAAAAACATCGTAGGATGCAACCTCCTCCATCATCTTAATCGTCAAAATTCTGACATCTCCTTGAAGATGGTCTATCGACAGAACACACACTAGCGACAATGGAGAAATCATGTCTTGCCGATAACCGATGAGGCTATCAATAAGACTTATCCCGATGGAAACTGGCAAAATTAAAATGCATCAGAAAAGTTACGACATTAAAGGGTCATCGACAAAGGTTACAGTGATAAATGATGCAATAAGGTCAAAATTTTGACGTCTCCTCATCAAACAAACATGTCGCCTAGAGACAATGGAGAAATCTTGTCTTGCCAATAGCCGACGAGGCTATCAGTAAGACTTATCCTGATGGACACTGTGAAAGTAAAAATGCATTGACAAGGTTACGATGATATATAAAGGGTCATTGATATAGGTTACGATGATAAAGGATGCAACAAGGTCATAATTTTGATGTCTCCTCGTCAAAAAATATACCGCAGGTGCATAGAAATTTCCAACATGGTGTTGTCTGAAGTTCGACGTGAATCCCATCGTCGGAATCACCAATGAAAAAATAGCGACAAACAAATACATCAGAATTCCGACATTTAGTTGTCTGAATTCTGACGAACGATCGTCGGAAAACTGATCCAAATGTACTAGTGCGTTACATCAACCGGGAAAAACCCTCAGTGTCAATAGCATAAAATATCACACCGGACCCAAAAAGGATCACCAAATCTTCATGCTTGCCAATGTGAAGCCACCAAACAATTGGGAGATGATCAAGAACACTTTTAGCACGTTAAGAACAATTTCTAGAAGCCGCATCAAAACCACTTAACCATTTCACCAATTATCACCAATCGGGACCAAGAACATCAACTGGCAGTCTAGAACATAAACAATATCTTCCAGAGCACCAAATCATGAACCAACTAAATAAGACATACATATAATCATCATGAATATCCTCGCAACACCGCATCCAACAATCTGAACATATCAGAGTAGAATCTCTGATAACCTTTGCCAAAACCATGTCCAACCAGAGCAGGTCAGCAACCAACCAAAGCACTGTTGACAACCAACCAGAGCAGTGTTGACATCAATGGCAACACATAATCAATTTCTACATATTGCCCAAAATCTCCCCCTTTGGCACTGATGGCAACACTGAATGTGAAAAACATCCAAGTGCCAAGGAATGCCAACAATCTCCAAGAAACTCTCTCTCTCCCAAGATAACAACAAAAGAACTAACTGATCTCTCCCCCATACTAGAATATGATTTTTGTTTTTCACATGGACATCTCTCCCCCTTTGACATCAATGACAAAGGATTTATGCCAATGTATTGAACCAATTAGCTGACTTCTCCTCCTGAGTAGCAACACCATCTCATCAACCTGGATCAAAAGATATTTCTGATAAGCTCATTGAATTGATGCATATCTAAATCTCTAAATCTCTTCTGGAGGGGTGGCAACCCCCAATTGATTTATGAGATATTCAAAAGTATCTTTAGGCAATGGTTTTGTTAGAATATCTGCAATCTATTCCTAAGTGGGCACATATACCAATCTGACTTCCTTTGCTTCAACCTTTTCTTTCAAGAAATTATATCTTATAGATATGTGTTTTTATTTGGAATGAAATACTAGATTCTTTGACATATCAATAGCGGTTGTATTATCACAGTGAATAAGAATAGGCTCATCATAAGTTACCCTTATATCCTTCAACATTTGCTTCATCCATAAGATCTGAGTACAATTTGTTGCAACAACTACATACTTAGCTTCAACAATAGATAATGAAGTGCATGATTGTTTTTTGCTAATCCATGAGACTAATTTCTTCCCAAGATAGAATGCACCACCTATATTTCTCTTCCAGTCATCAACATCTCCTGCCCAATCTGAGTCTATATAAGCACATAATCTGAAATCATCATCATTTGGATACCATAACCCATAATCTGTTGTTCCTTTCAAATATCTGAATATCCATTTAACAATAATGTCATGATTTTCTCTTAGATCAGACTAAAATCTAGAAGCAATGCAAACAACATTCATTATATCTGGTTTGGTCTGAGTTAAGTACAATAATCCACCAATCATTGATTTGTATCTACTTGAGTTCACTTTAGGAGATTCATCTTTCTTTAGCAGTTTGCAACCAGTTATCATAGGGGTTCCAATTGGTTTTGAGTTTTCAAATCCTAATTTCTTTAGCAATTCTTTCACATATTTATTTTGACAAATGAAAATACCTTTATCAGTCCGAGTGATCTGTAGACCTAAGAAAAATTTCATCTCACCAATCATAGACATTTCAAATTCATTCTTCATGTCATCAGTGAATGTCATGCATAGATTTTCTTCTCCTCCAAAAATGATATCATCAACAAAGACTTTAATGATCAATATGTCATCATGCTCAATCTTATAACATAAGTTGTTATCAACATTAAATTTGCTAAATTTTATCTTGAAAAGATGTTTATCCAATCTAGCATACTAGGCTCTAGGGGCTTGTTTCAATCCATACAAGGCTTTCCTCAATCTGCAAACCATGTCCTTGTCTTCTGATAGTGAAAATCCATCAAACTTCTCAATGTAGACTTCTTCTCCAAGATCTCAATTTAGGAATGCACATTTGACATCTATTTGATATACCTTGTAGTTTTTGTGTGCAACATAGGCAAGAAATAGTGTTACTGCTTCAATCTTTTCAACCGGATCATAAGTTTCATCATAATCAATTTCTTCTTGCCGTGAATAACCTTTGCAAACCAAACTAGCTTTATTTCTTACAACCTGTCCTTCTTCATTTAATTTTTTTTTGAACACCCATTTAGTTCCAATAACATTTTTGTCTTTAGGCCTAGGAACCAATTCCCATGTGTTATTCTTTTCTATTTGATTTAATTTCTCTTCCATTTCTTTCATCCAATTCTCATCTTTACATGCTTCAATAACTGATTATGGTTCAATTTGAGAGATTAAACACACCTCTTCAGTAGCTAACCTTCTTCTTATCATCAGACCTTTTCTCTTATCTCTAATGATATGATCTTCCGAATGATTCAACTTTACATACCTAGGACTCTTTGGATTATCTTGACTTTCTGACTCTTTATGCTCTTCAACAATTACTGTGGAATTTTCTGATGTTACCGGAGTAACTGGATCAATGCTCTGATCCGATTCTTTCATTACCGGTTCTGATCTGACAATCTCATCTTTCGGTCCATAGTCATATGATCTGATCTAATTTGTGCTTTGCTCATCCACTCTGACATTTATGCTTTCCACTATCCTTTGCAATCTTTTGTTAAAACATCTATATGCTTTGCTCTTAGTAGAAAAACCTAAGAATAATCCTTCATCACATCTCGGATCAAATTTCCCTATTCCATCATCTCTTCTGATATAGCATTTCTTCCAAAAATTCTGAAATACTTGACAGTAGGAGTATGACCGAACCATAATTCATAAGGAGTCTTACCGGTATCACCTTTTATGTGTATTCTATTGAAAGTGTAGACTGTAGTATTGATAACTTCTCTCCAATAAATATTAGACAATTTGGCTTCCATCATCATTGACCTTGCAACATCTAAGATAGTTCTATTCTTTCTTTCCACTACTCCACTCTTCTGTGGAGTTTTGGGTGCAGATAATTGCCTTTTGATTCCATATTTCTCACAAAAATTGTTGAATTCACTAGATGTAAATTCACCACCTTGATCCGATCTTGATCATTTTATCTTCAATCATGTTTTTGTCTCAACCCTAGCTTTAAATATTTTGAAATTTTCAAAAGCTTATGATTTTTCTTTCAAAAATGCAACCCACATCATTCTAGAGTAATCATCAATAAATAACATACAATATCTATCTCGTTAAAAGCTTTTAGTCCTTTCTGGACTAGATAGATCAATATGAATAAGATCAAGAATTTCATTACATCTATCATGTATGCTTTTGAAAGAAGTTATAACTTGCTTACCCATTTGACATTCTCTACATACCGGATTATGAGGCTTGATAATCTTGGGTAAAACTTTGAAAACTTTGGTTGAACTGATCTTTACTATGAAATCAAAATTCACATGACACATAATTTTATGCCAGAGCCAACTTTCATCAATCTAAGTAATCAACCAAGTCGTCTCACTGAAGTTCAAATGAAAGATCTTTCCTTTGGTTTGAGTTTCAGATGCAATTTCCAATCCAGATCTATTGATAATCTTGCATTTCCCATATTTGAATTGCAAATGAAATCCTCTATCCATCATCTGACCTACACTCAAGAGATTATGCTTCAAACCTTCAACATAATAAACATTGTCAGTATTATTCTTACCATCCAAGGATATTGTTCCTTTTCCTTTGATCTTGCATGCCTTGTTGTCTCCAATCTGACTAGTCCACCATCAAATTCTTGCAGAGTTCATAATTTCCTCTTATCACCAGTCATATGATGAGAGCAACCACTGTTTATAACCCATTCATCTTTCTCTTCAATTTTAGCAGCTAGGGATTTCTCCTCAGTATGAGTTGTATCATTGACAGGTTCTGGAGATTCATCCTTGATATCAATAAAGACCCAATCTTTTCCACTGCCTAAGCTTCCATTACCGGATCCATGTACAAGTTCATTATCATCATAATGATCAGTAATACCAAAATCATCATCACCAACATAGTAACATGATTTGTCCTTATTCTTTCTATATTTAGGTTTGATTTGATATTCCGGATTAGGTTTATAATTCCAAAAAAATCTTTCATGATTCCTTGCAGCTCTTTCAAGACATCTAGAAGCAAAATGAGCAATCTTATTGCATGAAAAACATTTAAATGAAACTTTTCCTTCATACTTACTTCCAATTGTTCCTTTAGGGATTCTTCTGGCAATTAGGGCTTTTAAGTCTTCAAGTTATTTGTTCTCTCTTTCAATGTATTCAATCTCTTTAGTATATAACTCTTTCCAATCTATCTTCTGCTTACCAGAGGTAGATGCTTTAAATGCAGTTTCTGTTTTGGTAGCATTCTGATCTCCAAGCTCTTCAAGTTCAAAAGCAGGCAATTTCCCAAGTAATGTATCTCTAGTAATAGGGGTATTTGACATTGTTTGGAGTTTGCAGTAACTTTCATTTTGTTAGCCGGAGGTAAAACTCTTAGAATTTTTGAAACGATCTCATCCTCATTAACTGTTCCACTACAACATTTGATTCCCATGACAATCTCATTCACTCTATCCAGGAAAGAACTTATCTTTTCATCCTCTTCTATCTTTAAATTTTCATATCTCACTTGGTAACCTTCAAGTTTTGCAATCTTTACTGCTTGATTGCCTTCATATAGAGTTTCAAGCTTCAACTAGATCTGCTTTGCATTTTCTAGCTGTATGACATTCAACAATTTTTCATCTGATAGGGCACTTAACAATGCTTCTTTTTCTCTGACATCATTATCAGCATTCTTCTATTCATTAGTAGGTGTCAGAGTTCCAGAACTAGGATCATGAGGTGTATAACCTTTTTCTATTATCTCCCACATCTCAGCTCCAAGACATCTCAAATGAATCTTCATTTTCTCCTTCCATAATTTGTAATTTGTACCATCAAATCTGGTACTCTCCTTTTGGTAGAAATCAGATGAAGAACTTGATACCATCGGATCTCCTCAAGTGGTTAGGCTTCTGTAGAGAGGACCTTGCTCTGATACCAATTGTTAAAATGAATCAGAGGAAATCTAAGGGGGGGGGGGGTGAATCAGTTTTCCATAAGTTAAACAATTATTGTAGATTATAAACCTTCTGCCAGAGCAAAATGAAAACAATACAATGAAAGATAAAGCATGAGAGTACACAATACATAACACTAATATTTTACGTGTAAAACTTGATGAGGGGAAAAAACCACAGTGGGAAACGCTGCCTACAATCATATAATACTTCTACAACAGTATGTGAAAATATTACAATGGGGATTGCACTTGTAATCAGGCCAATAGCCTAGAGGACACTCCTCAACACAAAAGGGAAGTCTCACTGGCTTACATAAACATCAGACTACAATCCGGAGGAAATGAACTATGGAAATAACATCTCCTAATGCTTGGTTACAGTTCCGGTTAAGCACAGTGTCTGCCCTACAAAACCAAAATCTCCACAACACTTCGTTGAATGATTTATCCTTGTTCACACATTTACCTTTCTCTGATAATGCAGACAAAATACCTATATCCAAATTACATAAACATATCTCCTATATATACAAATCATCAACCTTGATAACAAGGTTGGATAAACCCTCAACTCATAATTACAAAGATTACATTACACGATACAAGGATCGACCACTAGACCAATATTATGATTTACATTACATAGCATGGACCTAATTCAAATTCCCAAATGATTACATCCACCAGAAATCCTACCAAGATCAACCGCAACACGTTACATCAATCGGGAAAAACCCTCAATGTTAATAACACAAAATATCCTACCAGACCTAAATAGGATCACCAAATATTCACGCTAGACAATGCGAAGCCACCAAATAATTGGGACATGATCAAGAACACCTTTAGCATGTTAATAACCATTTCTAGAAGCCGCATCAAAACCACTTAACCATTTTATCAATTATCACCAATCGGGACCAAGAACATCAACCGACAGTCTAGAACACAATCAATAGCTTCCAGAGCGCCAAATCATGAACCAACTAAATATGACATACATATAGTCATCATGAATATCCTCCCAAAGCCACATCTAACAATCTGAACATACCAGAGTAGAATCTCTGATTACCTCTGCCAAAACCATGTCCAACTAGAGCAGGTCAACAACCAATCGGAGCAGTGTTGACTACCAACCGGAGCAATGCTAACATCAATGACAACACATAATAAAATTATGCATATTGTCAACAAAGGGAATATTCTTTTGGTTCTTATACAACTTGTCAAAGCACTTTTTGATTTTGTCTTCCTTTCCTTTCATATTTACTTTTTTCTCAGAGCTAGAGTAAGAGGTTTTAGGCCTATCATTAAGTTTCCTCTTTTTATTATCCTCCTTCCCCTATTTAGAATTCTACAAGGGGATAGATATGTCAATATTACATCCTAAAAACAAGTAATTGCAACAAGGCAACACCATTTTCTTGCCAAAGGATTCATCTCCCATTTTGATATTAGAACCATTGGCAAAGGCTCCATCTGAAAGGAAGATAAGGTACAAAAAGTGCTTGCTGATACTAATCTAGTGGGGTAGATAATGCAAATTTTCTTTACAAACTTTAACTACTACATAATCAGAAACACATTTGGATAGAGATATTAAATGTGCATAAATATTATACAAAATAGCACAAGATATATCATGGGTAAAACCCTTTTGGGAGAAAAAATGCATAGTCCAAAAGCACAGTACTTTGTATTAAAAAAATAACAGTTACAATACAATAGGAGTACATTGCTTCTTCAATAAGAATCTTCAACAATCAATCCAACAACACTCTAAATCAATTTCAACAACATAGCACTTCACCTACAAATATTACATTACTGTTAGGATTTAGGCATATCCAAAGCAAATACAAATTAACAATTATATGCAGATACAAACACAAAAGATGAAGGAAAGTGCATAACAAAGATAACATAGAGATTTAACATGGTTCACCAAGATGGGCTACATCCATAGAACACAATTGTCCAATCTTTTCTTATTATCTAGTAAATCAATACAACACCATTATCATGCCCTTTTTTTAGCCGCTTATAACAAGCAATTTTAAGGGCAACATACAAAATCGGCTAACAAAGAATAACCCTAACCCTAAAGGAATATTCTCATAATATTCTTCCTGTACACGTATTCTCGTATTCTCGTACACATGAGAAATTGCTTGGCGATCTCCACTTGCCAGAAGCCTTTGACTCCTAAATACTCTGGCCCTTCAAGCCAATACGTCTGCCCAACAAGTGTACAATGATTGCATGATTAGTCACCACATACCAACACATTACTAATACTCTCTAAGGTTATCATCTATAGAGAAATAGAACAAAGTAGAAATCTTCTAGATGAAGCAAGAAGATAGGGTCGTGTAAACCATTTGACACTATTTTTCAGTCATATAAAAGCATGCAAATGACATATGTACACCTCAAAATGACTCCCAATTCAAACATCATAATTTAGGAACCTAATATTTACTATTTTGAGGTATGACATATTCTCTTACACATCTTACAACTTGTAGCATAATAAATTGTAACCGGTCGAATTTACACCTCATGTTTGTGCTCCCACTTTAGTGTGTCATATGACCATCCCCTCTTTAGGTCTGATTTGACCCTATTGTCCACCTTTGATGTCATGAACACCCTTTGGTGGGTCCTATCATGGGATACCCTCTCCCCTCACTACTTATTTTCATCTTGTTTATAGAAGGAATAGGGCATTAGGATGCCCCAAAATGCCTTGGTCCCCCTCAAATGGGCCCAAATTTGAAATGATGCAGGTGTTATGTCTCCCTGATAGCATTTGATTCTTGGGGCTGCACATGATCACTGGAGGTCATCCTTATATGTAATTTACCTAGGGAACCCTATATAAAGACATCCTATCAATTCATTTGAGATCTAAGACTCCATCCCTATTATTCATGCATTTATAAAGTATTCATCATTATGCATCTTTGGAGATTCAAGGATGTATATTCATCATTCAAGCAATGTGGAAAAAAGTTACATCAATCTTCATGCAAGCATGTGTGTGTGATTAGGGTTTTTCATGTCCATGTGTTTGTCAGGCCATTACATTCAAGATTTGTGATTACATTAAAAGAGCATTAAATTATCATCAACAATTGAAGATCTAAGGTATATCTCCTTAACAATTTTTTCAGTATTTGCATTATTTCATTCAAGGTTAATTCCCAAATTGAGGTTTGACTTAGGCAAACCCCTATCCCCCAACATCTTTCCATTTTTTTTTTGTGTAGGATTAGGTGCAGGGGTTGTCCTCAAGAAATCTAGTAGTGTCAATAGTAATGAGCAAGTTTAGCTTTTGATGATGGAAAATTCAGAGGACTAGGGAAGATCTGTGCTACCTGGTCTCAAAAAATCAAGTCAAACTTTTGAGAATGGGTTCTAAACATCTTATTTTTCCCATATCTCAATTTGTGGTTTTGTGGGACATGTAGCTTACTGTTTTTGTTAAATCACCTCAATTATCCCTCATTTTACCCTAATTTCACAATTAAATTCCAAATTCAACTAAGAAAGAAGGAGAATCACACCCCACAAAATTTGGTAAATCTAATTAGTATTCTCAACCCCTTTTATAATCGAATTGTGCCTAGATCTATTGGATTTACCTCCTTCTTTCAATGTATTGCTAATTTGGCTAGTTAGTGGTTTTATTTGTTGAAACCCTAATTCTAAATTTACACCATTACATTTTGGTGAACCCAACTCCTTGCATGCTTATTTATGATTAGTGATCTCACATCTGATTTTTAGGAATATAAAAATAAATCTTGCACTCAGAGATCATAAAATCATAAATTTAGTGGTTAATTTCATAAAAACCCTAATTTATTTTGCTAATTTTGACTTGTGGGTTGCATAATTTTTCACTTATATTTTTAGATATGATTTTAGGTACTCATAATATAATTTACTAAATCTAATCTATTTTCTATTTCACATATGATTACATTTCTTTTTAGTTACATTTATCATAATCATGTGCTAGATAATGTCTTCTTTCATTTTACATTGCTTCATTTTATTCATAGTACTCTTGCATATTGCATTTTAAGGGATTCAAAGATACTTACTACTTTCAAGTCATATCTCAAATATTTTATCCATTTTATAGGTTGTTTCATAATGATATTTTTAAGAACATGCATTACATGTGTAGATCACATAAATGCTTTTGTAGACAATGATAATCCTAGAGATGACATTGACAACACTAACACTTATACCTCTCCTAGGATATCTAATGTGAATGAAGAAAAAATCAATACTCCTATCAATGATCTCTCCAAGGGAGAGAAGGCATTGAAGAGAAACATGAGACCATCCTCTTCTCATAGGCATACTCTTGTGCAAGGAGGACAAGGTCATAATGGTTTATCAATCCCTTTAGATACTTCTTATTTTCCTAGAGCTTATCTTAGTCATCAAAATATTTGTAGGGAAGATGATGTTATGAATTTTATTCATTACCTATTTCCTAATATAACATTAAGCAAAGATAAATCCTTAGATAATAAAGACCTTCCTTCCCAGACTATCAAAGAGGATATGAATAATGATGATAGAAAGGAGATATTACCTACAAAGGATATTCCTTCTTCATCGAATTCTCCGTTTGATTCTTCCAAGTTCCCTTACACTACAAATTTTAAAGCAATTCATAATAATAGTACTTATTCTTCACAATTTGAATATTCTTATAGGAGTGGTTATAACATAATATTGAAACAATGTTATAGTGGACAAGGACTTGGAAAATATGAACAAGGAATCAAAGTCCCTATAAACCCTCCTTCACAAGCTAGTACTGAAGGTCTAGGAAATCCCCATCATTCACTTATGGATATAATTTCTTTGGGGTGCAAAATCTTAAGGAGTATTTTGCAAGAAATAAACTCTATTGTCCATCTAAAGGTGATTCTTCCTCCAATATTCCTTTTTGCTCATATCATCAAACCCATGCTCACCATGCCAATGATTGTCCTGATTTTAAAAGTTAATACAAGAACTAATTGATAATGAAACTATACAAATCATAAAATACAATCCTTCTCCTACTAGAAAACCTTGTCCTACATCTCAAGAGACAAGACCTACTCCCATTCATGATCAATAGAAATTATCTACAATAATATTTTGGAGATTGAAGTATGATAAGAATGTTGTTTTTAATTTTATTAAACTTAATTATAGTTATAAGAGTAAGGAGGGTGGTGAACATTGTATTTTTCATCATAGTTATTCTCATTCTCTTAAAAATTGTAAAGCCTTTATAACATTTGTTCAAGACCAATATGATTAATCTCATATAGCTCTTACATATGATCTTGCACTTTTCTCGGTGAAGAGGTAGTACCTTCGCACTCCATTCACTCTATCATGTTGCTCCTCACCCTATGACACTAGTAGTTAACTTCATTGGGGTCTCTTTGTCATGAGTGGTGATTATTTTTTAATACCAAACATCTTGGGGCAATAACATAATTATTCCTTGTTTCCTCACTTGGGGGGCAAGTAAAATATATATTTAATTCTCTCTTTCTCTTTGAAGATGAACTCTTCTTTTGTATTTCATTTTTCATAACGTGATGTCCTTTCTTACATAGAATTATCCTTCATGCAAGTACATGTGTGTTTCTTGGGTAGAACCTATTCCTTTCTTGACATGGTACATCTCTTATGAATAAATATCCCCTTGGAGGTTGTGTAATCCTTCTCATTTTCCCTATGCTTAGTGGGAATTGATCTTTCCTATCCTTTCTAAGGATCCACTTTTCCTTTTTTGAGTGGTGTTTTCTTACTATATGATGCCATTCCTTGCATGAAGTTGTTTTTTTGCTCAAGGATTCTCTGATATACAAGAGGTGTGTATCCTTTACTATAACCTCTTCTACACTTGGCAATGTATATCGATTCTAAATAAACCCTTCACTTTGGTTCAAAAGTGTGTCATCCTTCATCAAGAATCTCTTTGACTTAGTAATTGGGTGAAGGTATGAATTCTTGTTCTTCTTCCTCTCTTTTGGCCAGTGATAATATTTTTGTTCAAGAAAATCCTCTTGGAGGTATATCTCTTTTGATCAAAGATCTCTTCTCCTCCAAGGATTCCCCTTACACTTTATGCAAGATATCTCTTTTTCAACTATCTTTTCCTTTCTTATAGGAGTATTCCCTCTTTAGCTTGGATTTATGAACATTGTTGCCTAAAAGGACATCTCCTTAGTGTTGAAGGTGTGTATCCTTGTTTCTATCTTCTTTAAGACATAAACATAGGGCTATGTTGACATCTTAAGGGGAGGGGGGCATTACACATCACCCTCTTTGTACTATATTTTTGCATGTCTTATATGGGGTGTTTAGACTCGAAACCAAAAAAACAAAGTCTTACATGAGATGCTTCATACCTGAAAGTAGACACAACATTTATTTATGTCTTATATGAGGTACACATTCTTGAAACCAAACAAAACAAAGTCTTATAAAATATGTTGAAGAAACCAAATATATATGTGTCTTATACGAGGTACACATGCTCAAAACCAAACAAAATAAAGCCTTATACGAGATGTTCTTGAAATCAAACACTTTTGAATCTTCATTTCATGTCTTATACATGTTGCATGCTCAAAACCAAACAAAAAATAGTCATGTACAAGATGCTTAACTCTTGAAACTAGATAGCAGCATATGCATCAAGATGAGTGGAACTAGAAAAACATAGCTAGACTATTCTAACTCTCCTCCACAACATGGATCACCTAGCATAACACAACTTGCTAACACATAGCATCCATTTCCTCTCCTTTCTTTTCCCCATGAGCTCACATTTGTGTATTATGGTACTTCATTTGATGCATCCTCTTTCTCTTTTTATGTGATCGCTTGTGTTCTTGTAATAACATTCTGAGAATGATATCAGTGGCTGAGAAATTTTGATTATTGAGGTCTCTTCAACTAGTTGACTTGGATTATTTTTGTGTTGTGTGTCTTTTATCTTTGTTTACCTTTTTTATTTATCTTGTTGTGTATGTCATTTCATAAGATTGTGTGAGTTAATATCCTAATATTGGGGGCTTGGTACCTTGAAATTAGTGATGTCTTATATTTCCTTGTGATTTCTCTCCTAATTGCTCTTTTCTCTCATCTTTCTACCTTACCCTGAGTATTTGTATAGGCTCCTACTCTCGTTAAAGTGGGGGATAAATTTAGTATCATAAATTATAACCGGTCCAATTTGCACCTCATGTTTGTGCTCCCACTTTAGCGCGTCCTATCCCCATCCCCTCTCTAGGTTTGATTTGACCCTATTCTCCAACTTTGATGTCATGAAGACCCTTTGTTGTGTACTATCATGGGATACCCTCCCTCTTGACTATTTATTTTGGTCCTATTTATAGAAAGACCAGGGCATGGGACACCCTATTCTGGACCGGGATGTCCCAAAAGGCTCCAGTCCCTCTCATACGAGCCCCAATTTGAAATGGGGCCGATGATATATCTACCCAGTAACATTTGATTCGTGGGACTACACATGACCGTTGGTGGTCAACCTAATAAGTAATTTACCCAAGGAACCCTATATAAACATATCATATTGAATCATTTTAGATTTAAGAATTTTTCCTTATTATTTGTGCATCCATTAAGCATCTTCAAAGATTCAAGATTGCATATTCATCATTCAAGCATTGTGGAGCAAATTTACATAAATATTTATGCAAACATGTGTGTGTGTGTGTGTGTGTGTGTGTGTGTGTGAGTGATTAGGGTTTTTCATGTCCATGTGTTTGTCATGCCATTATATTCAACATTTTTAATTACATGCAAAGAGCATTGCATCATCATCAACAATTGTAGATCTGAGGTATATCTCCTTAATAATTTTTTCAGCATTTGCATTATTTCATTCAAGGTTAATTCCTAAAATGGGGTTTGACTTAGGCAAACGCCTATCCCCCAACATATTTCTCTTTCTTTTTTGTGTGTAGGAACATATGTAGGAGTTTTCCTCTAGAAATTTGGCAGTATTGATAGTGACAAATAGGTTCAACTTTCAACGGTGGAACATTTGGAGGACCAGGATGGATCTATGCTACCTAGTCTCAAAAAATAATGCTGGAATTCTGGCAACAAGTTCTAAATATCTTATTTTTCCCAGATCTCAGTTGTTGGCTCTGTGGGACATCTGTATCTTACTAAGAAAGAAGGAGACTCATGCCCCACAAAAAAATTGTAAATTAGATCAGTATTCATAGCCCCTTTTCTAATCAAATTGTGGCTCGATCTATTGGATTTACCCCCTTCTTTTAATGTATGGTTAATTTGGCTAGTTAGTGGTTTTATTTCTTAAAACCCTAATTTCAAATTTACACCATTATAAAATTGTCATAAGAATATTTCATAAATATTGTCATAAATTACAACACTTACAAGTTTAAAAGGATCTATCCTAAATAACCATAAGTAACACTTTCTCTTACAACTTTACATAACCCAAATTTGGTGCCTACCTTCTCCATCCAAAAGGTATCTCCTAACAATTGTCCAATTTTGTCATAGAATTTGTCATAGGCTATCATATGTAAGTGTGTCATAATAATCATCATAAATTCTATCATAACACGCGACTCCTCAAGATCCTCAAACTGAGATGCCTACTTCCACATGTGCAACATATGTGGCATACAATCACTGCCAAGTAGGATACCACCCAACCTATGGGTCCCACTAGATGACTAAACATTTGTAGGCAGTTAATTAATTAATAATAATAATAACAAATGAATGCAATAATAAATGTTAGGATTTTCAAAGGTTGAGACACCATAATCCCAATTCCATCTACCACTCCTTGGTCAGAGGAGATCAATTTTTTTCTAACTTTAACTAGTCTAGCTTGAATGGTTTTAATGGCTAAGTGCTGAATTTTTTTAAGACAAGAGGGAGGATTTTATTTTTTCTTTGAGGCCCTACCTAAGGTATTCTTGGTAATAGAGGAATCCAAGGCTCTAAATACCTAAATATCCCCATCAAACAAGGGGTATACTAGTGAAATACCAATGTCTTCTTCCACATCAACAACTGTTTGATCCTCAAAATTAGGAGATTTTTCATTAATCTCTTTGTATATCTTTTTCCTTCTCCGATGCCTTTAAATGGGCATAAATATACTCTATATTTGAAGAAATATTTTCCTTTGAACTTTCATTGGAGGGTTTGAAGACCCTAGTAAGTTTAAATTTAGCCTTAGGACAATCTTTCTTGAGAGGCTCATTTCTTTTATGTAGAAAACAAGAATTCAGTGAATCAAGCAATTCTATTTCATGCACAATGTCTTTTTTTCAAATCAGATAAAGATTATCTTAGGAAATTTGGCCTTTGAATTTACAGAAATCATGATTCTAACATTAAGATGGGGGGGAGTCATTATCAACTCCTCTATTTGCATGACATTACCAATAGGCTTTAGAATTTGGGGATGAATTTACAAAATTATGGGGGCATATTATTGATTTCCCCCCAATTAAAGGCTGATCTAGCTACAAATTTCTCAAAATTTTCCTTAGGGGACATAGGGAGAGCTTAGAACATTGATTGCTCAATATTCCAAAATTATTTCTTAACTACTCTTTCCTGCATATTATGATTTATAAAAAATACCATAAATAATCCCCTTTGAATCATTCTATAGAAAGAAAAATGAATACCCATATTTTTACCCATACTGTAGTAATTCATTTATCAAACAATTTATGAGAGAGAATGAAATTAGAATCTAAACAAAGAAAAAATATGGCAATATTTTTATGTCTAGATTCCTCTAATTTTAGGGCTTTTACCATATCTTCATTAAGCGAGATCAAGAAGAACCTTGGCTATAGAGACATCTCACTATCTTCCCTTTTACTTTCATATCCTCCATTGAGGACACCTCCACCACCCAATCCATCTGCGGTGGCCCCCAAAAACCTATATCTTCACGTTTCTACTGAATTAATAGTCTGAACTTCTCTATGATTGCAAAGTAACATTGTAGAAGTTAAACAGAGTTTGTCTAAATAGACAGAGTTCATAGCATCCTTGTAAGATAGTTTAAAATAGAAATTAAAAATTACCCTTATTAGAATTTTGCTTTTGTGGGTTTCCATTAATTTCATCAATACCTACAACCTATTGTTATCATTGCTCACTTTGAAGCTTTAAATGGTCTAGTAATTATCCAAATCCTTATGAATTGTCAGTCTAAGGGTTCAATACTATTCTTATTTTATAAGTACCTTGGACTTGGTCTTCTAATAAAAACCACATTAATCCTTTCCTTTAAGGCAATTAAAGAGAATTTTAGGTCTATGCCACATTGCCTTGTCTATATTGGGTGGCATTTAACTTGGTCAAAGTTCTTCTTTAAGTGAAAAGAACATATTGCAGTTGTTTTAGAGGGAAAATAAAGACAACAAAATCAATCTTAGGGCATTATTATTTAGAATTTTAAGCACTAAAGTATGAATGAATTAAAATTTTGTTATTTTCAATGCCAAGAGAGGGAAGATCGAAAGTTTAGGTTTTAGTCTTCATTTTTCACTCACATGGCATGAGAATACTTAGGTTTTTTATGTTGGTTCTCATTGGAATAACATCCATTTGTTCATGAAAGAATGTATTCTTGTCTCATTGGAATTCATCCATGTTGTTGAGGGATATCAAACTATAGTTTTTGGGAGCCATTTGTCAACCATGTTGCAACAATTGACCAAAAGAATAGAGCACATAACTAAAACATAGGGCATATTGTAAGTTTAACGAGAATGTGTTATGTTTGGAATTGAAAAGGAGCATATGTTTCAGAAGATTCCTTTATTCTTTACCCATGTGTTCAACCATCCATGATGTTGTTGTTATGTGGTAGGTCATCTATTCCTTATGTAAACTTCATTTTTTGTTTGGAAGAGCTTATATCAAATCCTTGTAATTGAGAATAAAATATTGAACGTGTTGTCGTGAGTCTTATGTTTCAATGAATCCTCATCCAGAGCTTATATCTGATCCTTGTAATTGATAATAAAACATAGAACGTGCTGTCGTGAGTCTTATGTTTCAATGAATCCTTATCCAGAGCTATTGAGCCAAGTTTGAATTAACCATTAGGTTCATTTAGGAACTCAAACATGAGAAAAAAAGGTTGCAATATTGAGGAAAGATACAAGAGGCATTGAAAACACAATCTAATGAAGATTAAAAGAATGAAATATCTAATGAAGATGGATTTCAAGGGTGTGTTGAAAAATATAGTGAAAGTGATAGATATTTTCAAAGAAGAATGACAGTGATAGTAAAGTATAGAGATAAGGCAATGTAAAAGACAAGGTTTGTATGACAGTGATATAGATACACATCAAGGAGACATTCATGGAGAGGAAAATACAAAGTCAAGAATAGTAAAAAACTTGTAAAAATAAAAGAAGGTAAATGATGCAATCGTTAGATAAATGTTTTATGAAAGGGATTGGTACAATGGTAAGGAAATTCGAGTGAAGAATAAAGAATAAAAACCCTTATTTTTAAGCCTTATAAGAGAAAAGCAATGAGGTGTGTTCAACTCTCATAGTCTAGACATATCATTTCACATTGTAGAGTAGACTTAAGTCAAAAGACATGAAAAACAGTGAAGACAAACTAGAGGTGTGAGATATAAATTGTAGCCATGAGGGCATTTGATAGTTTGGGTAGCCCTTATCACTACTCTAAAGCACAAAATATCATGAAGTCATTAATAATACACAAATTTTTTTAAGTGGACATTGATTTCAATCCCAACAAATGAAAAGAGCCTGATGCATGGGAAATGTTGTTGCAGGGATGACAATGAAGTCACCAAGGTCAAGAATTAGAGGTAGATGTTGACATTTCTTTATCACCGTTGAAGCCATCAGTTACTTTTGATCTGAGATACCTCAAATGGCTTAAACCTCCCAAGAGACTTAAACCGTAAACCCTTGAAGGATTTTTGCCTAAGCCATTCTAGTCTTGTTCTAATATGTTGTTGACTTGCCCAAGTAGTCACTTCACTTAACTCAAGCAACATGAGGGGGACTTATGTGTTCTCTTATCGACCCTGTCTTTCTCGCTATCGGCAAGTGGGAGGATTTTCTTCGAGGAGACATTTTTATTGTCTCCCTAAAGTGTGATGTCTCCTTGATGGGTTCGAGTGGCGGGACTGACTTGCATAATTTTAACTTTATTTTTGTCTCTTCAAAGACCAATCTATCATGAACTTTAGGTGGTGGATCGGAGAGACATTTTTCTTGTCTCTTCGAAAAGTGATGTCTCTTCGATGAATTTCAATCTCAGGTGGTGGGGACAATATAACTCTAGACAATGATGGTGGTTCAATTTCACTAATGGGGAAATCAACGACAGTATTTTAAGTAGCCATTATGAGGGCCTTTTTGGGTGCATCTAAGTCATTCAGGCTCGCATGAATGAGCAATATTGATGACCCAAATTCAAACTTCAGATGGTGAATTCAAATTTTAACAGTTTCTGGGGTTGTTGTCGACTCGATGATCAAAAATTATTTTATGACCTCGTCGGTGGTCCATATATAATTTGATGGCACTCCAACCACCTCCAGCCAATGCAGGGTGATCACCATTACTCTTGTTGGGATGTGTAGACATTTCTCAAGGTCACCCATACACATTTATGACACACAAAAAACTTTTTTCCCTAACGAAGGATATCTATCACCATACAAATGTAGAACTCCCCTTATTTTCAAGGGATGGTGTTCTTTCCTAGGTACAGTCACGTCCCAGGGCTTCTCCCTAGTCTCGCGGGACACTTTTGGACACACAAAAATCAAATCGAATCTATTTTTTCCATCTGTAACCTAACCCTGGTCGGATAACGCTTCTAAACCCAATGTTCTATCTTAGTTATGCCTAACCTATAAAGGCAATCCTGGGTTCTTCTCCCTTCATTCTGATATAGAACTTGTTTTTTTGTATTTATAATGATATCTTTTTTTTGCATCAATAAAGTTATCTATTTTACCTCTTTATAAGTTTATTTACTTGTATAATTGTCTCGCCTTTATTATGAATCTGCTTTTAATTTGTTTTATTTGATCTATATGTTGTATCAACTTTTCTTATGAGAGTTGCTATGGATTTTCAGTCCCTCCTAGTACTCCATTGAATTCTGATCTCATATATGTCTTAGGGACTAATTAAGGATAGGAACCTATGTATGCTTAGGGTTGCTTTGTTGATGCCTTGTGTAGTCATAGGTAAGGGAAAGACACATATTGGAATCTTGGTGGATCACCTTTTTGTTTCCCTTTCTGCATCTCTTTCTCCCTTTTTCTGTGTAATTCAGTAGAATAGGTTTTACAAGTCTTGGATTGGTCCAACACTGCATCTAGATTGAAAAGGAAGCTAGCCTTATCCAAAGATTCAACATCACATGCGCAAGGTCCCACACTTGGAGGATGTTTCCATGTTTCACAAAGTTGTTGAACATTAGTGCTCAACAAGGGTGCAAATTTTTGTGACAACAATAGACATTGTTCTAAATATATTGAAGAGGTCAAATATTCTTAAGAATTATTTGAACATTGACACAATTTTCAGCCCTTCATATGCAGCTACATTTTTTTTAAGGTCATAGGACATAATGAAATAGCTCAATGAGAGTGCCTAAAAAACCATATGACAGTATGCTAGTAGATGATTTTAGGATGATTCAAGTTGTAGCTTTGAGAACATATTCACAATGATATGAATAGGTGTACTAGACTTAAATACAAAAGGAGAGGAGGCAAAAAGTTGTAGACCCATCCCTTGACATAGTAAGATATATAGTAATGGTGAATGATATAAGCAAAGGGAATCACAAAACATGTTACTTAGTACAGGTATAGATGTGGCAGATCATTGAGAATTAAAAGTGTTTATTCCAAGAAAGATGGTGTAGTCCGTAGAGAGACAATCATCTTTCTGGGACTACAAGATCTTGAATCCTTAACCACAAAGAAAAAATAGTGACACACATAGCAACAAAATTAGAAAAGAAGTAGTCTTCAAAAAGACACAATGATTAGAGCAGTCAAAAGAAAATAACATGAAGAAACACATGCATATGATAGAGGATAAAAGTAAGGTTTGTCTCTATACTACTTTTTATGTGGAGAAAATACAAGTTGTAATAGTGAAAAATATCTAGGGTTTCCACCATTAGATGTATGAAAATTGATAATATTTTTGCTTTGGGACCACTACATTCAAAACAGGGCTGAATACAATAGATTTAGTCACAAAACAATAATGAAAAGGACTAAAAATACTGATTGGATTCAAGGGCTGAAATTTTTTACCCTCTTTTGTATGTTGAATTGTTGAAATTAGGATAAAGTGTTGGAAATGAAGTTAAAAACACAGAAACAATGAGCTATAGATGCGAGGCTGAGACACACACCTGGATCTGAGAAACATAAGCAAATTTTGATATGATCCCTGAAAAAGCTCCAAAAATGTTGAGAATAGAGTAAAATTCACCTTGGTCCTCCAAACTTTTTGCATGCCAAAAGGGGTTGATTCGCCTCTACAAATAATCCCGATTCTGAATATCACAGCTCCGTACCTATTTCCTACACACACAAAGAAAGGGACATAGGTTGGGAATATGGGCTTGCCTAAGTCAAACCTCGGTTTTGGAATTAATCATGAAATTGAGATAAAAAGATAATTGAATTGTTGTAAATGAAGATTCTCTTTATGAGAAAGATGTTGAATAATGACTGAAAACCAAATGATATACCTCTTTGTGAAGCTTTTGTTTGTCTCCACAATAGATTAAGGTTTCATGAAGTCTTTGACAAAATAAGATGTAATTCTCCACTTCAATGCTTGAATCTTGACTTTGTTATTGCTCCAAGGCTTGAAGGAAGACTGATTACTTGCTCAATCGCTTGAATGCTTGATGTCATGTATGCTTACTTATGCCTTAGATGCCAAATGAGAGGGGAAAGTCTTGTTGGGAAAATGGCATCTCAACCTTGCATTTACATGAGGTTACTATTTATAGTAAGTTTTCATTTGGGCACAAAATGGTGCGAAATTCTCCCCGTAGCTTTTGTTTGGCTAGATAAGCTTTCCGATAAAGTTACGTCGCAAGATCACAACTAGTTTTGAAGATATTAAAGTTTTCATTTTGGAGGGGTGCAATGAAAAGTTTAAATTTAATTTTGAGGAATTTAGAGGGCCCAAAATCCCCTAAAAAGTGGGAGTAAGTGGTGTAGAGGCTTATAAGGCAATAGAGCACTTCATAATATTTCTAGCACTTCAAACAGTTCGTCAATATGACACACAGTTCTCAAGTTATGGTCTCCAGAAGTTTGTACTCCTGAAATAGGAAATATAAAATACATCAGACACATAAATGAGTTGTAAAAGGGAGGGACATGTGTTGATGTGTGTTTTAACACATCATAGGGCATATACAAGGGAGATAAGGTCATCTCTAATTTATTGGGTAGTTTTAGCCCATGGTTTTGTAGTACCATTTGACGGTTTCTTGTATTGTATCTCCTATATATAAGGTGCATGAGATAGAGGTTGTGTGTAAGAGTCTTATGGCGATTGAGTTACCTCTAAGTCTCTAATTAAAGGTACTCCTACAAAGAGCTTTCTCTGAAAGTATATTGTAATCTCTTATTGATTGTTGAATAATATATTGACCTGCCTTTATAGTATGGGGTTTTTCTCCTAAAAGGGTTTTCCCCATGTAAATCACTGTGCTGATGTGTTGTGGTATGCATGATATTTTGATTATTTCTGTTAAATTTTTGTAACTGATGTAATGATATGTAATTTTTTTTGCATTACCCTCCTCTCAAGGTTAGTGTAGGAAGTTGTTCCGCTACTTAACTTCCTTACAAGTCTTCTTTTATACTTGCCCGTTGAAAAACTTGTTACTTTACCAACATGAGCCGACACGCAGCTGGGTTTCCTGCTCAAATTTTAAATGGCAAAAAGGGTTTGAAAAGGGACCCAATTAGGGAGGACCAAAATGTGGCACCCTGGTCCTACCCCAATTTAGGGCTAGGACAAGGTGCCCAATTTATGAAAAATTTAAAAAATGCAATCATACTTGAGTGATATGAGTAGAATCAGATCATAGTCAGACCTAGGGGTACAAACACTAAGGTAGGGACCCAAATGCAGTCAAAATTGTATAAGGGTCCAATTTTAGGACACTACATTTAGCCCCCACTTTAGTGGGAGTATGAAGTCAATCATACTCTTGGTAAAGTACAAGGGTTCACATTGAAAAAAATTCACTAAGTCACCAAGGAGGCAAGATACACTTGTTGGCAATAACAATGAAGGAAGACTTAGAGGGGGGGGGGGGGGGGGGGGTGAGCCAGTCTTCACCGAATCTACAAACTTAACTAAAAATATAGATCTGATAAATTGCTGCAATAAAAAAGATAAGCAAATTAAAAGCACAACACACAACACCAAGATTTTTGACGTGGAAAACGCGGTTAAGGAAAAAACCATGGTGGGAACCTACCCACAGTAAGATGATACTCTGGAGTAGTATGTGAAAATATTACAATGGGGAATGCACATGCATTCAAACACACTACCTAGAGCTCACTGCTCAAAAGATAATGACCCAAAAGGCTACAACCCTCAAGGAAGTCTTACTAACTTACAATAAGATTTGGACTACAATCCGGAAGGAATGAACCGCAAGAATAACATCTCGAAATGCTTGATTACAGTTCCAGTTAAGCACAAATGTCTGCCCTGCAACACCAATCTCTACTCAATCACAATATTGAAGGATGAATCCTTGTTCACACATACACCACTCTTTGATAATGCAAACACAACCTCTATCACCAAATTACATGACAATAACACCTATATATACAAATCATCAACCTAGACAACAAGCTCAGCTAAACCCTCAACTCATAATTACAAAATTACATCACACGATACAAATATCGACCACCAGACCAGTATAATGATTTACATAGCATAACATGGACCTAATTCAAATTCCCAAATGCTCAACTCCACCGGAAATCACACCAAGATCAACTGCAATACGCTACACCACCAGAAATACCGCATAACACGAAGATTATTACTGGTTCATGAAAATCACCAATAATTCACACAATGATCAATGCAGATCATCAAAACAAATAGGACACGATTAGGAAACACCAACAAGAACGTTAGAATCATCAATAATAACTACACCAACACCACTTATGGGTGAACTCACAATATTGGTTCCCACTTTTTGACCAGCTTTGACACTTAGATGAACATTTTGAAAAAAACCTTCACTTTCTGACACCTATATAACTTTTAAACCATTAATAATTTGAAGATGATGTAAACTAGTGATTTGTAATATCTTGTTTGTAGATTCTAAACATATTTTTAAAATTTTTTTTTGAATAAAATTTTATTAATTTTTCAATCTCCCTCGAGAAGTAGTTTTTTACAAAATCAGCATTTTTAAAGAGTGATGTGCATCCTGAAACACATATCTTTTTTTTCTATAAATGATAAAAACTTAATTATTTTGAATTTTGGTTTGTAACATCAATACCCAAGGGATGCAGTTGGTTTGATAGTGATATGTTGAATATTTTTCATTTTAATTAGTTTTGAAGTCTGACTAATTATAATTTAGATATAGGTGTACGTTTGAACACATAACTTGTTCTATATATATCAAAATTCAATTTTATTTTTTTTGTTAGAAAGAAGACATCAATACCTAGGGCATAAATATTTTTTAGAATTTTGTTGAATTAGTTTACTATTTTTCCCAATGCATTGAACAAAGAAGTTCATGTTTGGTGAAAAACCTACATTCATAAGAAATAAAACAAAAATATATTAATGAAATTAAATATATAAAAAATTATACTATTTGGAAAGCTTATATAAGGACTAAATACTTAAAAAAAAAAAACTTCTAAATGAATTCATTTTATCCCCCAAAAGCTAATGCAAAATTGATTTTTTATCAGCATTTGATAGATGCAAAGGAGACTCCATTGCAAGTATGATTTAGTAGTAGAGAGTTTCTATCCAAGAAAATTTGATCTAAGAGCCTTTGATCTAACACTCTTCAATTAATTACTTCAAATGGGACCTCTTAAAACTTAAATCATTATATTTTCTAGAGGTTCTATCCAAGAAAATTTGATCTAAGAGCCTTTGATCTAACTCTCTTCAATTGATTACTTTAAATGGGACCTCTTAAAGCTTAAATTATTATATTTTCTAAAAAATGTACGATTTCAACAAAAATTAGGATGTACCAAAAAACGGGAACCAGTATTGTGAGTTCACCCTTATCAAATCTTCATCTGTCAACGTCTGAAACTTAAGAACACAACCAATCAACAATTGTCACGAATAAGGATAACTTGCAAAGCACCAAATCATGATACATATGAAATGAAGATACACAGGACCATCCCAAACAATATCCCAAAATCTCATCTCAATATCTAATCACACCAAAATATACAGGAGGACATATCGAAGTTTGCAAAGCACCAATACATCAAAACAAAACTACAAACCGGATCATAAGATCTTCTCAATCTGTAATCACCAGAGCAAATCACAAGAAAATGTTGACATCAATGACAATAACATATCCTAGCAGCAACAATGTACAATGATATCCAACAATCTCCCCCTTTCGCATTGATGACAACATATGAATGTGAAAAACAGTCAATGCAAAGAAAGATGATATCTCCAACAAACTCTCCTTAAGATCAAGATAGATAAAGAAAATTTTCACATGATCTCTCTCTTTCTTTGACATCAATTTCAAAGATCTCAAAATAAAAAACCAAACTTACTCTCCCCAAAAACAGAAACATGAATTTCAGGAATCTCTCCCCCTAAGACACCGACTACTCCACCAGAGGAGCATCACCAACTCATCAATCCGGATAGAAAGATAAGGCTCTGAGATCCACTGAATTGTTGCAACTTAATGCATCTAGTTTTCATCAAGAGGGGTGGATACCCCTAATTTTTGTCTCAAATAGACAAATGTATCTGCAGGCAAAGGCTTAGTGAAAATATCAACAATTTGTTCCTTTGTAGATACAACTCCAGCTTCACTTTCTCTTCACTGAAGTGTTCTCTCAAGTAATAATATTTGATTGGCATATGTTTAGTCTTTGAATGTTGCACCAAATTATTTGACATGTTAATAGCACTGGAATTATCACAGTATTTCATAGTAGGTTCATCATATATAACTCTCATATCCTTCAACATTTGCTTCATCCAAACTACCTGAGTGTAATTACTAGCAGCAACAATGTACTCAGCTTTGGCAGTAGATAAGGATACTGAATGTTGTTTCTTACTATCCCATGAAATCAATTTCTTACCCAAAAAGAATGCTCCACCAATAGTTCTATTTTGGTCATCTACATCACCAACCCAATCAACATCAGTGTAAGCACATAGAATGAAATCATCATTCCTTGGATACCACAAGCCATAGTCCACAGTTCCCTTCAAGTATCTAAATATCCTCTTCACAACAGTGACATGACTCTCTTTTGGATAAAATTGATATCTAGCAGCTATGTACACAACATGCATAATGTATGGCCTAGTCCGAGTAAGATATAGCAGTCCACCAACCATAGATTTGTACAAACTCTGATTAGCTTTAGGAGATTCATCATTCTTAGACAATTTACAACCAGTCACCATAGGAGTTCCAATAGGTTTGGAGTCATCTAACCTAAACTTCTTCAACAATTCCTTCACATATTTAATTTGAGATATAAATATACCTTTTCCAGTCTGTGAAATCTGCAAACCTAAGAAAAATTTCATCTCACCAATCATAGACATCTCAAATTCTTTCCGCATATCACCAAAAAACTTCATGCTCAAGTTATCATCTCCTCCAAAGATGATATCATCAACACATACTTCAACAATCAATATATTATCATTCTCAATCTTAAAGTACAAGTTACTGTCAACATCATCTTTATTAAATCCCAATTTCAATAAATATTTATCTAATCTAGCATACTAGGCTCTATAGTCTTGTTTTAATCCATAAAGTGCTTTCTTCAGTTTACATACCATGTCTCCATCATCTCATAATGAAAATCCACTAGGTTGCTCAATGTAGACTTCTTCCTTAAGATCAACATTCAAAAAGACAAATTTTACATCCATCTGATACACTTTGAAATCTTTATAAGAAACATATGCAAGCAATAGTCTAACAGCTTCAAGTCTGGCCACCTGAGCAAAAGTCTCCTCATAATCAATTCCTTCTTTTTGAGAATATCCTTTGCATACCAGTCTTGCTTTATTTCTAAGAACTTCACCGACTTCATTCAATTTGTACCTATAACATTCTTATCTTTAGGTCTAGGCACACACTCCCAAGTGTTATTCTTTTCAATTTGATTTAACTCTTCTTCCATACCTCTCATCCAATTTTCATCTTTACAAGCTTCAGCAACATCTTTAGGTTCAATTTTAGAAATCAAGCATACCTCTTCAACAGCTAGCCTTCTTCTAGTCATCACACCTTTATTTTTATTTCCAATAATATGATTTTCTAAATGATTCAATCTTACATACCTCAGGGTCTTTTGATTGTTCTAATTCTCATGTTCTTGCACATCTTCATCGACAACATCAACATCTAGATTAATAGTCTCTACGAGATCATTCTGCTTCAATTATTCAGTCTGAATAGGGGCTAGAATAATATGTTGACCATCATCATATCCACATGCTTTGATCTCTTTTGAAAGATTCTCATCCTCCACATTTGCACTTTCCACTATCTTTCTCAGTCTTTTATTGTAGCACTAGTAGGCTTTGCTCTTTGTTGGATATCCCAAGAAAATTCCTTCATCACTTCTAGCATAAAACTTTCCTATATCCTCATCTCTCTTGATATAAAATTTTCTACCAAATACTCTGAAATATCTCACAGTAGGAACATGACCAAACCATAACTCATAAGGAGTATTACTGGTATCACCTTTGATATGAACTCTATTGAATGTGTAAAAAGTAGTGCTAATAGCTTCTCTCCAGTAGATTTTCAGAACATTTCCTTCAATCAACATAGTCCTTGCAACATCCAAAATAGTTATGTTCTCCCTTTCAACAACTCCATTCTATTGAGGGGTTCTAGGAGCAGATAATTGTCTTCTAATCCCATGCTTCTCATAGAATGAATTAAATTCACTAAAACATAATTCTCCACCTCTATAGAATCTCAAACACTTCACCTTCAATCCAGACTTAGTATCCACCTTTTCTTTGAATATTTTGAATTTGTCTTATGCTTCTGATTTCTCTTTCAAAAAGACAACCCACATCATCTTGGGATAATCATCAATTAGCAACATGAAATATCTGTCACCCTGCACACTTCTAACATTTGTAGGTCCACATAGGTTAGTATGCACAAGATCTAACAATCTATCATATGTATACTGCTTGCTTTTGAAAGAAATCCTTGTTTGCTTACCCATCTGAGATTCTTTACATACTGGATTGGCAGGCTTAACAATCTTAGGCAGATCTCTAACAACTTGCATAGAACTAATATTAATCATTGAATCAAAATTTACATGACACATTCTCCTATGCCACAACCAACTCTCATTTATCTGAGAAATCAAACAACTTTTCTCACTGACATTCAAATGAAAAATGTTACCTTCAGTCTTAGTTCTAGATGCAATCTCTATACTAGAGGCATTTAGGATCTTGCATTTTCCATTCTTGAATTGTAGATCATAACCTTTGTCAATCATTTGTCCAACACTCAAAATATTATGATTCAAACCTTCAACATATAGGACATCATCATTATTATGATTACCATCAAAAGAAATAGAAACTCTACCACGGAACACACAGGCTTGGTCATCTCCAAATCTTATTATTGCACACATCATATTTTTCCATAGTCAGAAATTTAATTTTATCACTGGTCATATAATGTGAACAACCACTGTCAATCACCCATTCATCTTTCTCTTCAACCTTAGTAGCTAAAGCTTTCTCCTCAACAACACAACTAGTGGAATCAACAGGTACAGGTCCATCTTCCTTAATGGCAAGAAATACAACTTCATCCCCTTTAGATTCATCATCTGTAATTGTAACCACCCTTTTCACCCTAAGTAAATATTTAAAATATTAAGATAATTAATATATCTATTGTTATTAAGACTTTACATAATATTTAAAGTAGTTAGTCAATGTAATGATAAATGAATTAACCCTACTTTATATTAAATAGACATTTGAAACATAGTAACATAACATTTATGGAAAAAAAAATATTACATGAGGACCTTTATAAACATTAATGTGCGTCAATAATCAGACCATAGAACTTTAATAACATTATTATGAAGTAATAAATGAACCAATGAAACATCATTATTCGCAAATATAAATACATATATGTGTGAAATCTGGAGAGGGCTTCTATCCAACAAGTAGAGGATTAGTTATAGGTCTTGGATTTTCATGGCAAGGAAGCACTCCAGGAGGATAGGTTCCTACACAGAACCTCGCATGCCTTCATGACACAAACTAAATGCAGCCCTGGCCAAGACACTCCCGAGTGTATGTCGTACCCCGAGTTGGACACACACTGTATGCCCCTTCTCCAATACCTAATGCCCAGCCACAAACCTTAACTCTCCCCTTCTTTGTGCTTTCCTTTATTATTTTCTTTCATGTATTGTTCTTTGTATGTATCTTCCTTCCCTTTTCATAATTTATTTTTTTTCCATGATTTAATATAAATACCAAAGGGTGGTTCCAAATATCACACCCCATTTTTCCAATAATTTTACCTTATAGTCATCTCATGAATGTGTTTTAGTTATAATAGTATATCTCCTTTAATAATATTAGATTTTTGTTTTTATTTTACATTTTATTTCTCTTTTAAATCATCATGGGGGAAAAGTCCCATAACATTTCTCCCCCTGTAACTTAGTTGTTGTTCTCAGTAACAAGAGATGCATCTGCATCACAACTCAAAAAACATGTAGTCTTTAACTGAATATTTACATACTTGATTAATTTTCTATTTCTATTTTATTTCATCTACTTTCTTTTCATCATTTAATTCACAAAGATTCTTTTAAATATTCTTTTTGTTCCATTTTTAAATACATAAGTTCAATAATAATTTTTCTAATGAAAATTCTAATAAGAATTATATAGATGTTTTCAAAAATATATCATGTATTTGAAGAACTAATTATAGTTTATGTGTTTAATTATTTTACTCATTCATGTAACTCCTTTTATTTTATAAAATTATTATCACATGAGCACACAATACTTATCACGCATGTCTTCTATATATGGTCACCCATAATTTATAAAAATACAATCTATATACTCAACATACGTTCCAAGAAGATATGACAATATTCATGCATGCTAGGCTACATGAATATTGTTCATATATCAAATGCAAAACATGTACAAAGTTATTGGGTTGATCAAGTCCAATAACAAAGTACCAAATAAATTAAAATATGGTAATATTTCTAAGCATCTTAACAATATTAAACAATATAAAATTATTAAAACATATCAAGCATTTCATAGAGAAACATTAGGTTTAATCATATATTTTAATCCAAGGATAAAGGTTGGTTTAAAAAGTTGTTTTGTCTAGAACAATGGTGATTTACATACATGCATGTCTGATGAGATGATACTTGACAAGGATATTGGTACCTTTTAATGATGGCTATCGATTGTTGTTTTATAGGAAATTCATGATAAATTTACAAGGAATCTATAAAGTAGTGATCCTTAGCAAGATTTATGATTCAAAGAGACCAAATACAGTTTATTTGTTGGTTTTCCCATTTTTTCACAATGTAATACAATATTTTTTAATTTGAGTATACCACCATTATCTACCAAAATATGATTAGCCTTGAGATGAATTATAAATTGTGAAGATAAGTCAAGGCCTTGATTACATTTCATTAAATGAAGTTTTAAATATATTTGATCAATCTAGCCCACATATATGACATAACTAAATGTAACCATTTTCCCACTATGAAAGAGTAATGAGTATTTAAAATTTTAGAGGTAGTTTCTCCGCTTGTAAAAATTATGCATGTCCTCTTGTCTAAGACTAAGAGAAACATTTTAGTTATGAATCTAGTAAACTATTGTATTATTTTAACCAATGTACTCTAATAGCATAATATTTTACTAATTTTCAGAGGAAAGTAATCCTAGGACCTATGAGTTATGTCCCATGATGTAACTTATAGCTTCATAGACATTATTTATACATTATACAAAATAAGGGGGTTTACAAGATGTGGAGCATCTATTAAGAAGATACAATTTCTAGTTTACAAGTGGGTAGGGTTATTTACCTTACTTTGCCTAATGATTAATACTTTCATAAATTTTACCGTGTTTACATTATCCATCGCTCCAACTTCATGTACCCTTTATACACAAACAATTAATGGATACTTAAAAATAAACAATAAAAGGATAATCTTCTTCTGATAGATTAACCATCTTGATTTTCATTTATACTCATGTTCCCTTTAACCCCTCTTCATTTTGATTATTATAATTTAAGTAATAGGACTATCTGCTTGATTTGCTTAAGTTTCATGGTTGTTAGGAATCTTTTATTTTGGCTTTTTATTATTTAAAAAGGTTCAAAATGATTATGATATCCTTTAACAAAATAAATCAAATTTCTTGAAAGAGGATTGACAAGATAACTTTCATCCTTTGGATCCAATGTCATCTTAGGGTCATGTTATACCCTATATCCTTATCTAAGACATAAAAATTAGTTAGATTATCTTGGTAACTATTGTGATTAGAAGAGTAGTTTTCTAAAAGGAAGTGTCTTATATCAAGATTGCATCCCTACATCAATCACGAATCTATTCATGTAATTATTGCACAACCAATTTAAAGGTATGATGTAGGATCCACACTTTATAAGATTTTATGAAGGCAATGCTCTAATGTCAATTAAGAAACTTGTATTATTAAGTTTCACATTCAATGGAGATATTATAGGCCCATGCAATTAATTTGAGATTGTGGGTGAGCAAGATATTCTCTAAATAAACTTTTTCTAGAGATTTAAGGAGATAAATACCCTATGAAAGTACAATTTTAGAGGAACTTCAATAATCAACCTCAAAAGAATGATCATGTAGAAAATGAACAAGAGGGTCAAAGTGTACCCTTGCAACAATCGAAGAAGGATCATCTTCATCAAAGGGAAGATGAATGTCATCAATGATGTCTCCCAAATCTGCAATGTAGGATTCCACAAACAAACCTGCAATGTCTGTCAAGTAATCATCACATGAATCTGAAGCTGGAAGACAACGAATATCCTTTTGTACTAAAGCACATGAAGGCAAAACTATCGCACTATCTGCATCATCAAGTACAATAGGTGATGTGATATCAATATGAGGAGATGAAATACAAGGCTCAAGAACGGGGTCACATGTGAGAATCCCCACGTTCAAGTGCCCAAAGTTCTCCTCAAAATCTGAAACATCACAAGAAGTGTGATCATCATGTGTAGAATCATCAAATGTGAAATCATCATCATCAAGAAAATCTGAAAAGGAGTATAACCGAGATGCATGATGAACCACCCCAGTCACAATGATAGCTCTAGTCTCCAAGTCTCAAATGAAAACTGACTCAGGTGTGAACTCCACAACTCTCTTAGTTGCGTCATGTGTGATTTGATAGATGGAAAGGAGATTGTTTGTCAAGTGGGGTATACACAACACATCATTGAAGGAGTTATCCCCAATGTCAATAGATCATTTCCCAATCACATCCATGTATGTATGATTGCCCATCAAAATTTGTGGCATGGTGCAAGGCTCAAATGTAGAGAACATAAACTACGAAGATGCCATATGATGAGAAGCCCCTGAATCTAGAACCCATCTCTTTGAATCATGACTTGTTGTAGCACAAAGAGTTTTTCCTTTTCTTGTCCCAAAAGAGTGAGTCTTCCCACTTGTAGAAGCCATGAATGCTTGCCCTTTTCCTTTTGAATGTGAGGAAGTGGAAGTTGATGAATCATCCTTCTTGTAGACATTAGGCAAATCAATGTTATGCTTTTTGAGGATATGTGTGAGCTCATCAATCTTCTTAGAATGGCAATGACGCTCCTCATGACCAAACATTTTACAATAGGCACAAGTAGGTCTCTCCCTCTTTGGTGAGTTATCCCTCTTGGAAGAGGATGAATCTCCTTGTTGTGGAGAGGATGATGCTTTGTCCTTAGGCTTTGATTGCCATTTCTTCTTGTTTGAGTTGTCCTTTCCTTGATTTCCTTTGTTCCCTTGATTTGCCACTAATGCTTGAGACTTAGAAGCCTTAAGAATGCCCATGCTTATCAACTTAGTTTGTTCCATCATCAACATTTCAGTGAAAGCATCAAATGTAGGCATTGTGTAGCTTGAACCCACTGTCATCCTATGAGTTTGGAAGCTAGAAACAAATGTTGCATATTCTTGTGGAAGCTTGCCCATCAAGTTGAAGATCAATTGAGTATCCTTCTTATCAATGCCACAATCCTTGAGTTGTTCCCTCAACTCATTTGCCTTAGTGACATAATCTTGTATAGTATCAAAGTTCTTGGGATCTAACATGGTGAGATCACTGTCAATCTGATATCCCCTAATCTTATCAACTTGACCATACAAGTATTGAAATGTTTGCCAATCATCCTTGATTAGAGTACACTTCTCAATATGAAAAATGAGATCCTTTGATACATACTTTCTTAAGGTACCAATTGCCATGATATTTTTAGTGAGCCAATCCAAGTGACCAACTGGATCAATCTTAGGATCAGCGGGAGCAACAATAGTTCCATCAATATAATGAGTTAGTCCTTTTTCCATAAGTTTACTCCATGCATCAATTTTACAAGTAGCATAATTATGAGGAGTTAATAGAGGAAACTTAGAAGAAACCATTGTAGCAAAAAGGAAGGAACACAAGAGCACAAAAGCACAAGAGACACCCCCCAAATTCACTCAATCAAAGTACCCCCCAAAAATGATGATTTTGGCACTTTATATGTAGTGCGTGTACAATAGACCACTTGCAAAAAATGGCAAGGTGGACTTCTGATTTTGCTTTACAACTGCCCCAATAGGCTGAGAACTACAAAGAAAAAGATCAGAAAGATAGATCTATGCAATACAAATGCCAAATTGGCCAAATAATACCATATGATGAAAGTACAATTTCTACCCAAAATTGCTGAAAACTGACAGCAGATTATGAAAGTAAATAAAAAATTATGCACTTTAAAAAAAAATGGCACCTGAAAAGGAGTCCATATGAGCCCAAATGAAGCCTCCAAAGTTGTAAAAATTGGGATTTTATGAATTCCGAAAAACCTGTATCCGAAAATCCGAAAAATCCTGCACCATTGTACAGATCACGAAATTCTTCTCCAAAACAAAAAAAAATTCTCGAAAAAAGTGTTAGGTCCCAAGGACAACTGAGAGGGGGGGTGAATTAGTTGTCCAACAAATTCAAACCAAAAACAACTTAATCAACTTTAATGCTTAACATCGGTAAACCAATCTTTTATACCAGTAGACAATTTTATCAGTTAATTACAGTACCGGTAAAGATTAATGCATGAAATAGAAAGACAATAACATCCACAACACATAACACCAATATTTGTATGTGGAAACCTTGTAAGGGGAAAAACCACAGTGGGAAACCTTACCCACAATCAGATGATACTACTGCAGATAGTATGTGTATGCAAATGGGGTCTGCACATGCAGAAAGGCCAAGCACCTAGAGTTCACTACTCAAACACAAATAGGAGTCACACTGACTACAATTGGATGGTTAAATCCAATAAGGATGTACTGCTCAAATTAACATCTTACTATGCTGGATTTAGTACCGATGTAGTTCTGATTGTCTTCCCAAAACCCTCCTTCAACCTTCAAATGATGTCTGTGTGTATAGCTCTGCTTATTCTCACATATACCTTCACACAATTCTTTTTCGCATTCCACATCCGATCTTACAAATAAGATCTTACATTTATATCATAACCTAAGACCAATTTTAGTAGGTCGACTCTAAAAGATATTACAATAAAATCAATTTACAAATAAAACAATGCCCGATGCAATAACCAATTCAACATGTTGGCTTGATGCATTTACAACATTAATAAATCCTCTCCATAGTGTGTCGTGCTGATCTGGAATAGATAAGCCTGTCGGTGCTTATTCTGGACCTATTTATCGGTAACAACAAATATGCAAATACGAAAGTGCCAATGAACAAATCTCCAAGACAAGTGTCCAAACGATGTCTTCGACATAACTAGGTGTTTTCCATATCATTCCAAGTGTCGGTGAACATTATAGCCTGCTGGTGTACTAGATATCGATGACTGTGCATAAGTCACTTGCTTGCCGGTGAACATTTCAATTCTTCAAAGTGCCAGAGTTGATAAGTGTTAGTAGGTGTTGACATCAATGACAAAACCATACCAAAATACCAACAATCTCCCCCTTTGGCATTGATGGCAACACAAGATGGAAAAACCATCAAAGTGCCAAAACAGAAATGCCAAATACCAAAAACCAATAATAATCTCCCAAAAAGAGATCATAACCAAAAATCAAAATTCAGATAGAAACAATCTCTCCCCAAAGTAACAATCTCTCCCCCTGAGAGTGACATGTGTCTTTCTTATGTTTTTCCATATACCAATCTCTCCCCCTTTGACATCAAATGCCAAAGCAATATAAAAACTATTTTTCAAATACAAAATACCAACCAATTCACTATACCAACTACTCCCCCTGAGAAGTAGCTTTCTCATCAAAGTCGGAGTAAAAGATTTCTTTGTTAATTCTGTCAGTTGATGACAATCATCAACTGTCTAAGTCTCTACCGGTGGGGGTATGACCCCAAGATGATCTCTGAGATGTTCAAAGGTCTCCTTAGGCAGAGGTTTAGTGAAAATATCTACAATCCGCTCTTTAGTATTCACATAAACTAGTTTTATTTCTTTTACTTCAACATTCTCCCTTAAAAAATTCAGTTTGATAGAAACATGTTTGGTTTTAGAATGCAATACCGGATTCTTAGATATATCAATTGTTGTAGTGTTATCACAATAGATAGTAATAGGTTCCTTGCATTTTACTTTTATATCCTTCAACATTTGCTTAAGCCATAGTACCTGTGTACAATTAGTTGTTGCTGCAACATATTCTGATTCTGTTGTTGATAAAGATGTACAACTTTGTTTCTTACTTAACCAAGAAATTAATCTGCTGCCAAGAAAAAATGCTCCGTTGGTGGTGCTTTTTCTATCATCCACATCTCCTGCCTAATTTGCATATGTGTATGCACATAATTCAAAGTTTTTATCTCTAGGATACCATAATATAAGATTTGTAGTGCCTTGTAAGTACCGAAAAATCCTTTTTATTGTTGATTCATGATTTTCTCTAAGATTACTCTGAAATTTTGAAACAATACATACTACATTCATAATATCAGGTCTTGTTTGTGTCAAATACAGTAAACCTCCTATCATAGATTTGTACCTAGTCAGATTAACAGGTGTTGATTCATCTCTTAGTGATAATTTGTCATTTGTAGTCATAGGCGTGCTTACCGGTTTAGAGTTCTCCATCCCAAATTTCTTTAGTAAGTTCAAGTACTTGGATTGACTCAAAAATATACCTTTATCAGTATGTGAAATCTACAATCCTAAAAAGAATTTTATTTCTCCAATCATAGACATTTCAAATTCTTGCTACATTTCAATAGAAAAGTCTTTACATAATCCATCTTCTCCTCCAAAGATTATATCATCAACAAAAACTTCTATAACCAAGATGTCATCATTAGTCACTTTGTAATATAAGTTGTTGTTAGCATTACCTTTAGAAAAACCAATCTTCAAAAGATACTTATCCAATCTTGCATACCAAGCTCTTGGAGCTTGTTTCAACCCATACAAAGCTCTCCTTAACCTGCAAACCATATCTTTGTTATCTATCAAAGAAAAACCATTAGGTTGTTCAATGTAAACTTCTTCTTCAAGATCTCCATTCAGAAATGCACATTAATATCCATTTGATATACTTTATAGTTCTTGTGTGTTGCAAAAGCCAAGAATAATATGACTGCCTCAATTCTAGCTACCGGTGCAAAGGTTTCAATATAATCAAATCCTTCTTTCTGAGAATATCCCTTACACACTAGTCTTGCTTTATTTCTGATTACCTTGCCATCTTCATTAAGTTTTTTTTTGAATACCCATTTTGTTCGAATCACATTTTTGTCTTTAGGCCGAGGAACTAATATCCAAGTGTTGTTTTTCTCAATTTGTTCTAGTTCCTCTTCCATAGCTTTAATCCAGTGTTTATCTTCACATGCCTCATTAATTGATGATGGTTCAATTTAAGAAATAAGAAATACCTCTTCATTTGTTAGTCTTCCTCTTGTCATAACTCCTTTATACTTGTTTCCAATTATCTGATCTTCAGAGTGGTTCAGTCTTACATACCAGGGTGTCTTCATTTGTTGTTGTTCCTCAGTTACAGTGGATTTTTCAGATGATACCAATGTAACTGGATCTTCATTATGTATCGGTGGATTCAATGTAGATTCATTTTTCAGAATCTTTGTTGTCGGTTCAGAGTCTATACCTTGAAGTTCCTCTGAATTGTTCATCAATCTTTACATTTGTACTTTCAACAATTTTCTGCAATCTTTTGTTAAAACATCTGTATGCCTTGCTCTTAGATGAATAACCAAGCAATATTCCTTCATCACTTCTAGGATCAAATTTTCCAATATACTCATCTCTTCTAATATAGCATTTGCTTCCAAATATTCTGAAATATTTAAGAGTAGGAGTAATACCAAACCATAGTTCATGAGGGGTCTTACCAGTTTCTCCTTTGATGTGAACTTTGTTGAATGTATAGACCATTGTGCTTACTGCCTCTCTCCAATACATATGTGGTAGATTTGCTTCTGATAACATCCTTCTAGTTGCATCCAAGATAGTTCTATTTTTCCTTTCTACAACTCCATTCTATTATAGTGTCTAGGGTGCTGATAGCTATCTTCTTATTCCATTCACTTCACAGAATGCATTAAATTCCTTAGTTGTGAATTCTCCTCCTTGATCTGATCTCAGACATTTTATTTTCTTACCGGTTTCATTTTCTACCATTGCTTTGAATAGTTTGAACTTCCCAAGTGCTTCTGATTTTTCTCTGAGAAAAGTAACCCAACACATTCTAAAGTAGTCATCAATGATTAGCATGAAATATCTATCACCTTGTAAACTTTTAGTTCTAGCTGGACCACATAAATCAGTATGAATTAAGTCAAGAGCATTATTTGATTTTTCTGGAATACTTTTAAAAGTAGCTCTAACTTTTTTTCCAAATTGACATTCCTTACATACCGGATTGTGAGGTTTGACAATCCTAAGTAAATCTCTAACTGACTTAATAGTACCGATTTTTACCATACAATCAAAATTTACATGACAGAGTCTCTTATGCCATAACCAACTTTCATCAATATGTGCAATCAAGCATGTCTTTTCACTATTATTCAAATGAAAGATATTACCTCTAGTTTGATTACCGGTTGCAATTTCCAAGCTAGTTCTGTTCATAATTTTGCATTTTCCATTCTTGAATTGTAACTGAAATCCTTTCTCAACTAATTGACCAACACTCAAAAGATTATGCTTTGAACCTTCCACATAGTAAACATTGTTAGTATTATGCTTACCATCAAGAGATATTGTACCTTTACCTTTGATCAAGCAAGCTTTATCATCTCCAAATCTTACTAAGCCTCCATTATATTCCTGAAAGTTCAAGAATTTGCTTTTATCACTAGTCATATGATGTGAGCATCCTGAATCAATGATTCATTCATCCTTAACATCAATTTTAGTTGTCAAGGCCTGTTCTACTGGTTGAACAGTAGTTGCCAGTTGACCTTCTTTTATAGCAACAAAAACCCATCCATTGTGTGTTAGATCTTCATCAGAATCATCAATGACTCCTTCATCAGCAAGATAGCAAGATTTACCTTTATTCTTCTTAAATCTGTATCTCCGATATTTAGGGTTAGGCTTGTATGCTCTCCTAGCTTCTTCTCTTAGTCTAACATGTCTATCAGGGCATCTAGAAGCCATATGACCAATCTTATTATAGTTAAAGCATTTAAAGGGTGCTTTACCTTCATACTTACTTCCAACTAGACCTTTAGGCATTTTCCTTGCAAATAGTGCTTCAAGTTCTTCATTTTCTCTCCTGCTTTCCTCAAGTTCTCTTGCATAAAAGGCTTTCCAATTAGACTTGTCAAATGATGGTGTAGATGATGTTGATGCTTTAAAAGCTAAATCTGTCTTTATAGTAGCAACAGGACCAAATTCCTCAATTTCAAAAGCTGAAAGTTTTCCAATCAATGTATCCCTAGTTACTGATGTATTAGGCATTGTTCTTAACTCATTTATAACAGTAACCTTCATTTTATATGCCGGTGGAAATCCTCTTAAAACTTTTGAAACAATTTCATCTTCACTTAAGGTTCCTCCACAACATTTAATACCCAAAACAATTTCATTAACTCTTTCCCTAAAAGCAGAAATCCTTTCATCTTCTTCTATTTTCAGATTTTCATACTTGACTCGGAAGCTTTCAAGTTTTGCAATTTTGACTGTGGAATCTCCTTCATTCAGTGTTTCCAAATGATCCCAAATAGCTTTAGCAGTTGATCTATCTGATAATCCCATCATTTGCTGATCTGATAATGCGCTCAAAAGTGCTTCTCTTGCTTTGCAATCATTTTCCTCATCTTTAGCCAGGTTAGGTGGATTAGGCTAATTTAGAGTAGGAGCAGTATAGTCATTATTTGTAACATCCTAGATGTCCTTTCCAATGCAATTCAGATGTGTCTCCATTCTGATCTTCCATATGCCATAGTTGGTTCCATCAAGTTTAGGACTGTCCTTCCTAAAATAGTTAGTAGCCATTGGATCTCCTCAAGCTGTTAAACTTCTGCAAAAGAGGACTAGGCTTTGATACCAATTATTAGGTCCTGGGGACAACTGAGAGGGGGGGGGGGGTGAATCAGTTGTCCAACAAATTCAAACCAAAAACAACTTAATCAACTTTAATGCTTAATACTGGTAAACCAATCTTTTATACCAGTAGACAGTTTTGTCAGTTAATTATAGTACCGAGTAAGATTAATGCATGAAATAGAAAGAAAATAACATCCACAACACATAACACCAATATTTGTATGTGGAAACCCTATAAGGTGAAAAACCACGGTGGGAAATCTTACCCATAATCAGATGATACTATTGTAGATAGTATGTGTATACAAATGGGGTCTGCACATGTAAAAAGGCCAAGCGCCTAGAGCTCACTGCTCAAACACAAATAGGAGTCACACTGACTATAATTGGATGGTTAAATCCAATAAGGATGTATTGCTCAAATTAGCATCTTACTATGCTGGATTCGGTACCAGTGTAGTTCTGATTGTCTTCCCAAAAACCCTCCTTCAACCTTCAAATGATGTCTACGTGTATAGCTCTGATTATTCTCGCATATACCTTCACACAATTCTTTTTCGCATTCCACATCCAATCTTACATTTATATCATAACCTAAGACCAATTTTAGTAGGTCGGCTCTAAAAGATATTACAATAAAATCAATTTACAAATAAAACAATGTCTGATGCAATAACCGATTCAACATGTCGGCTTGATGCATTTACAACATTAATAAATCCTCTCCATAGTGTGTCGTGTTGGTGCAGGAGCACCCTTCAAAAGGCTCCCACCATTTTCTTTTGATTGTGTTCTTGCTTCTTTAAGAAGCCATTGTACATACAATAAGATCCATGTGCTCATTGGGTCTAGTTTAGGTCCTAGTTAAGGTCCTAGGGTCATGAGTCAAAGTTGAGTTTTTCTTGAAAGTAGAGGGTATGTGTGAATTTGAGGTGTTTAGGGTCCTTCTTAATGGTGGTCTCCTTAGGTTAGCCCAATGTGGATATAGGAGTCAAGAAAAGCAACATTGAGAAAGTTGCTCAAAAGTTGCAAAAGTTGCATGACAACTTTTCAAAGTTCTCAAGCAACTTTTCCACCTAGTGGTCAAAATCTTTAGTTTAGTGTGGACAACCCTAATATGGGCACATAGACCAAGGAAAGGGTAGTATAAGTAGTTGCAAACCCTAAGATAATGGTTGGATGTCAGTTGTTGTATGACCCAAGAAAAGTGACTTGACTGTGACTGCAATTTTATTGCCAGTCGGCACAAATGGAGTAAAGGAAGATTGTTAATGGATTGATTTTTGAGCAAAACTATGTGGAGTGTCTTTTATGGTGTATCTACTTCCATTGTGAGAAATTAGATTAGGTTTTGTTTTGCATGTTGTATGTGTTTTAAAATATTTTGTGAACTTGCTTCTTACTGTCCAGTTTTGGACTGGTTTGTGTCAATGGGTTCATAACTCCTGTAGTCACATAAATCTGTCCACTTAATTAAATGAATACTTAGTATTTATTTGATTATTTAACCATCAATTAATAATTAATTAAATTAATATTTAATTAATTCATCTTAACCCTCTTCTCCTATTAATTAAATAAATTATTCAATTTATTTGATTTAATTCACTTAACCAAATTCATACCATTAATTAAATAAATAAATCATATTTGTTTAATTAAATCTTCTCTCACATTTAAATAAATTAATATTTATTTAAATCCCCCAAAATCCCACCTCTCACATTTAAATAAATTAATATTTATTTAAATCCCCCAAAATCCCACCTCTCACATTTAAATAAATAAATCATTTATTTAAATCACCTTTATCCTCCACCCACTTGTATTTTCCTACAAAAGCAAGTTGCACAACTATTTTAAATAAATTATTTATTTAAAATCCTATTTATCCTCACCCACTTGAAACCTTTAATGGTTTCCCTTAAAGTATTCAAACTTGATGGCTTTAAAGTCTTCAAACTTGATGGCTTCCTTCTATAGTCTTCTTAAGACTTTAATGGTTTTCCTTAAAGTCTTCAAGCCTTTAATGGTTCCCCTCAAAGTCTTCAAGCATTTTAATGCTTTATCTTCCTTTTTCTCATTTAAATAAATTAATATTTATTTGAATATTTATCCAAATACAACTTGCACACATTTATTGAAATAAATGAATTTTTATTTTAAATAAAATCCTATTTTCCCTCACCCACCAAATCCACTTGCAAAATCTAATCCCCTTCTAGATTCTTCTAACCCCTTCCTAATTAACTTAATCCATCCCCTAATTATTGTCACATTCCTAAGCAAAATGGAGTCACTTCTCAAAGCCTAAAAGTCTTGGATAACCTTTGAAAGCTTCCAACCTTCAACCACTAAATGGCTCAAAGTCTTTGATAACCATTGAAGGCTTTCAACCTTCAACCACTTAATCCCCAAAGTCTCCAATAACCATTAATGGTTACCTCAAACCCTCCCACATGGTTAAAACATTTGTTTTGACTCAACCTCTACCCAACCCAAGGGTCTCATCAAGCCTTTAATGCTTTGACCATGATTATCTCTTAATCATTTGCACAAAGGTTTATCCTTGCATTAACTCCTAATCCAGGGGGTAATCCTAATTTAGGCTTGACCCTTACCTTCTAGATAACCATGAGGTCTCCTCAGGCATTTAATGCCTCCAACCTCTTCTCTCAACCCAATCTTATGTTGACACTCGTCACCATTTCATTGGTGCAAATTGTGCACATGGATCCCCAACTTTCAAGCTTGACCCTTGATTAAACCTTTCAATCCTGGCCATCCATTGCTCCATTTTTCCTATAAATAGAGCCCATTCCTTCATAATCCAGATCCTGAAAACTTGTATGCATTTAGGCTATAGACATTTTTAGAGAGCATTTAGCATAAGCAATCTAACATCTTATCATTTTTGGTTAAAATATATCATTTTAGCATCAATAGCATAGTATTTAGCTTTTCATTTCATATTTGAAGCTTAATATTAAATCTCAATCCTCCATAAGCATCCATAGTGCAAAAAGCTGCTGAGAGCTACACTATTTTGGAACTTGGAGAGGAGAGGAACAAGGGAGAAGGAACTAAGAGTATGTTAGGAGGTATTTGGAGATGCCTCATCATGTTTGCTTTGATAGTTAAATATGCTTGCATGCTTGTAGTCTCTCTTTTGGTATGCCTTTTTAGATTAGTTTTCGATTGACTAACACTAATGTTTTGTGTGTTTTTGTGTTATTTGATCATAGACTAATCTTGTGCCATTTAGGAGGGCATCAACTCCATTCCCCATTGTGGAATCACCATGAAACCATGGGGAATGAGAGTCTAGACCTTTTACTATACTTCAAAACAAGCAGGGCCCTTGAAGATGTAGGCAGGCCATCTAAAGACCCACTCCTAGGCGAGACTGAACAGCGCCCAGCTAGGAAGGGTTAAGTTGCAGAGGTCTTGGAGAGCAAGGAAGTTCAGAGGAGGAGGCACCCTTTGGAGAAGTTGTAGAGGGGTGAGTGGAGTACCATTGGTGTGAAGGAGGAGCTTCCACCAATCCAAACAAGGTGGCAAGAGCATCAAACCAACACTGTGACCCTGGTAGGCCTAAAAACCCTTAAAAACCTTAAAATCCACCTAGGCCAGTGTACGGACACTTGGAGGCCTAAAACTAGAAAAATCCTTGATTCCTTGCCAAATGAATAGTAGGTCTTTTAGGAAGTTTCACAAGCATGTGCATCATTTACAAGAGGGAGCCCTAAAATTCCGGATGGGAGGCCTAATTGGTCACAATCCTTGTAGCCCTATTTTGTAGGGAAAACACAAAATAGTGAAATCGGTAAGGGGTTGGAAGCTTGAAACCTCTTGGGGGCACATGAGTGGGTGGAAAAACCAGGTATTAGACCTGACCTATCCTTGCTAAGACCTAGGAAGGTGTGGAACAATCCAAACCCTTATTAGCCTAAGTAAGGGTTCCTTGAAACTCATGAGTAGGTGAGGCCTTAGGAGTAGTTTTACAAGTTGTTGGTGGGTGGATTGGGCAAGGTCAGGGGATTCCACAAGAAGAGGAAGTCCTAGAGACCCTAGGGGTGGTTATAACACCTGGTGATCCAAGGAAAGGATCCAAGAGCATAGACTAGGCTATTCTATCCCAAACCCCATCCCATCACGTGCTGATTTGGAATAGATAAGCTTGTCGGTGCTTATTCTGGACCTATTTGCCAGTAACAACAAATATGCAAATACGAAAGTGCCAATGAAAAAATATCCAAGACAAAGTGTCCAAACGATGTCTTCGACATAACCAGGTGTTTTCCATATCATTCCAAGTGTCGGTGAACATTATATCCTACCGGTGTACTAGATATCGGTGTCTGTGCATAAGTCGCTTGCCGATGAACATTTCAATTCTTCAAAGTGCCAGAGTTGATAAGTGTTAGTAGGTGTTGACATCAATGACAAAACCATACCAAAATAACAACAAAAAGATGTTCGGATGAGTGAGATATCGCTATTTGAAAATTGCTTGCAAAATTATAATTTCTGGAAAATTTCTGTCGCGGCTTCAAACTTCAAATGCCTCTAGATTTGGCCTCCGAAGTCCAATTTGAATGAAACAAAAGGAAAAAATGACTTTCTTGGACCTCCTCAATCCAATGATGACCTCATATTTGACCCATCAAGCTTCAATAATAACCTGCAATAGAAAGCTCCAAAATGCAAACCCCAAATAACATCAAATTTCTCTCAATTGGCAAACCAATGACACTCTAATGGGTCTGATACCATGTGAGATTTTGCCAAGATCAAGAGGTAATGGAAAGCACAAATAAGAGAGAACAAAATAGATGATATGAATAAACTGTATTCTATCAAGATGAAAATACTGATCAACTGGATCATCAATCGTCACATACAACGAATATGAGCCTACTTATATAGGCAAGGCTATATGGATATGTGAGCACACAAACATGACATGTGGTTCAATAAGAAACAAGGGTAGGTAGGAAATAGGTGTCGGTAGGTAGGAGAAATAATATAATATTCCACATGAGGTGGATCACCCACTGAAGGTTGAATTATCACTCCACAATAAGTGGATATGATAAAGTAGTAACAAGATCAACACCATAAAAGGTGAAATTCTTCCTACACACACTATCCCAATGTGGCACAAACACCCAAGTGTCTCATACCCAAACTACTATGAAATGCATTTCCTAAGTAAACTTAAGTATAGTGTAATAATATCCAAGATGAATAATTATTTACACCAACAATTGGAAAACACGTCTTGTTTAATTCTTCTACCAAGTCGTGTGAATCCACACTATGAAGATGTGTTCCAAAGTTTGGTTTAGATTAGTATGTGGTATGGACTTATCTCTCAATATCCAATTGAACTAATCATTAATTGTTATATCGTTATCTTCAATTGTTAAAACCTCCTCCCAAGAGTTCAAGGAAGAAGTTTCAAAATCCTTGTTTATAGGTTGTAATTTCTCAAATTCTTTTTATAAAATAACTAACCTTTGAATAATTTTGTAACAAGGTTTATGTTTTTAGACATCCATTCTAAATATAAAGTGACTAATTGTGGGTACTATCTTAGTCATCGTAATTCAACAAAGTGAAAGTCCTTATGGTAACTTATCTTTTTAATTTTATTAATAAAAATTTATTATTGTTCGGATTTTGATTTCAAGTTGACATGAATAAGTTAGTGTCAAACAACTAGTGGCAACAAAAAGAGCAATTAAACTATAACAATCATTCTTTTACTCACTATCTATATAAATTTCTCAATACAAAGATAAAATAAACCATGTCAAGACAAACTGTTCTCGTATTAAGCATTTTTAAATTTTGATTACATAAGAAAACTTGCAAGAACAATGAGCAGAGATATAATAGTTATTTTAAAGGATGGGATTACTAATGAGGATGTAAGCTAAAATTAGTTAATGAGTTGCACATAGGCAATGCTTGCAGTAGATGAAAGGTCAAGGAAACCTAGATCTTTCAATATAAAGAATCAATGTTTCAACCATAAATGATTCCTAACCAAAGGAAGAAGCTTTATATAAAAAGTTAAATGCCAGAAGCAGACAGTTGTGGTCCATTTGGAGGCATTTCTCAATATCAAGAAGAAAAATGGTGGTGGTTGTTTTAGTTGATACTTACAAATGATAAATATTAAATTTTATGTTAGCCATTTTGCTATCTCTAAAATCTATCCTCTTCTCATTCCAAGACTCAATCGGATGAATTTAACAAATATAATAGATTCAAATTCTAGAAATACAAACTTTCAAATGACATCGTAATTTATATTAACCCAATATTGTTACAACAAATAAGCGGTGCTAACTTCCCTACCAATCTTCTTTTATTGCAGTTTCTATTAGATTGCTAGATGAACATTAGTTCGTAATTAGCTCACATTGTTAATCATGACCAATTTTAGTGAAGGATTCTCAATTTTACATGAAATAATATAATAATCTAATGTTTTGTAGAATGATATAGGATCATATTTGAATACAGACATTGTTGATTTCCTACTGCACTAAGCGACAACCATTATTTTGAGAAAGAAATTTAGGGAGAGTACTTAGTTGCTTGCACAATATCTAAATTACTTCCTTGGCTGGAAATCTTAAATGCTAATATTCTAAAATACATGTTCCCCTAGCTATGTGATGTTTCTTTTTAAAATGAATTCATGTGATATTTGTAAGGGAGAACTCACAAATTGGACCCAAATCTAGGGCTGTTGGCGAGCGAACCCGCAACATGGTGAATCCTTATGATAAAATATAATTTTTAGGAGATCACAATTTGATTTCTATTCCAGAATTTTATTTCTGCAGCTTGTTTAATGAAAATATTGGTTGCAAGTGGAAATTTATTTCAAGGAATGTGGCTATTTTGTTAAGGAGTTGGTGCTGTTGGATATCATTTAACATTCACCTCACATAGATCATAAACTTGATATCATTTAACATTCAACTATTGCACTTCGTAATTACAAGAATAATGCATGTTGTTAATAATATCCAAAAATACAAGGTTTAGAGCTGTAATTTTTTTTGAGATGGAATAATAAAATGCAACATTTTAAATGAGAATATAGTTTTCAAAATAGTTGTTTTGTTTGTTTGTTTTTTTTTTTCCTATTCCCATCTTATATTGCTCTTTTAAATTTTTCTTAGGAATTTGTTTGCAAGTGACTATATCCTTAGGCTGACTCCGATTACAGGAATGGTGTAATTGAGACACAAAAAATATTTAAATAAAAGTTCATAGTAAACCTTCTCATTCAAAATTGTAAATCAACATTCAGAACAACAAATTGGCATAACCTAAATTTGCCACCAATCAATAATTTTGGTATATCTTGATTTGTAATGGTTTTCTTTGGAACAATATTGCATTGTAAATAAATTGTAGCAAAAATTTAATGAAGACTACAATTCTGGTATAGAGTTTACGATTATTGTTTGTTGGTTTTATAATAATTTTGATTCAGTTTCAAGTATATAAAACATGTTTTGAAGTTCGAGATTGCCTTTAGTATTTATTGAGCAAAATTAGAAATCTTTTTGAAGTAGTAGAACTATGATATGTGTTTATATCCTTAAATCTTGCAGTGGAATATATTCAAAACTCTAAATTAATAATATGCAACAATGACAACTACCATTTGATTTAATTCTAATTTGGCTAATGTAATCTAGTTCGTAATGGAAACATATTTACATTGAGGTAAATTTGGTTGGCACTGTTATTAGTTTTAATTGCAACAGTCCATAAATCAATTTACCATGCCAATAAGTTGTGAATTTAAATTGTGATTTTCAAGATTTATTTTATTGGATTGTTATAGGTAGAGAAAAAAACTTATTTCCAAGTTAAATATTAGGATTTATTTCTTTTCATTGTTTGGTTTAAGATCCATTTGGCTCTGGTACCAAATTGTAACCACCCTTTTCACCCTAAGTAAATATTTAAAATATTAAGATAATTAATGTATTTATTGTTATTAAGACTTTACATAATATTTAAAATAGTTAGTTAATGTAATGATAAATGAATTAACCCTATTTTATATTAAATAGACATTTGAAACATAGTAACATAATATTTATGCAAAAAAAATATATTACATGAGGACCTTTATAAACATTAATGTGCCTCAATAATATAAATACATGAACCAATGAAACGTCATTATTTGCAAATATAAATACATATCTGTGTGAAATCTTGAGAGAGCTTCTATCCAGCAAGTAGAGGATTAGTTATAGCTCCATGACAAGTTCCTAAAGATAACCTCGCATGCCTTCACGACACGAAATAAACGCAGCCCTGGACAGGACACTCCTAGGTGTACGTTGTACCCCGAGTTGAACACACATTGTATTCCCCTTCTCCAATGCCCAATACCTTAACTCTCCCCTTCTTTGTACTCTCCTTTATTATTTCCTTTCCTGGATTATTCTTTGTATTTATCTTCTTTCCCCTTTCATAATTTATTTTTTTTCATGATTTTATATAAATACCAAAGGGTGGTTCCAAATATCACACCCCATTTTTCCAATAATTTTACCTTACAGTCATCCCGTGAATGTGTTTTAGTTATAATAGTAAATCTCCTTTAATCATATTAGATTTTTATTTTTTATTTTACATTTTATTTCTCTTTTAAATCATCATGGGGGAAAATTCCCATAACAGTAACACCTTCATCAGCAGCATAATAGCAGTTCTTTTGATTTCTATACTTTCTATTAGACTTGTAAGGCTTGTCATTGATAGACTTATAAAGCACTGAGAGGGGGGGGTGAATCAGTGACATAAAAAAAAATACGACTTGAAACATAGACCGGTAAAGACAGTTAACCAGTTTACTTAATATTATGCATGCAATCCAAAATGATATTAAAGGATCCACAACAAGTAAAACATCCAACATAACACAAGTGTTTATATGTGGAAAACCTAACTAGGAAAAACCACGGTGAGATGGGACTCACAAGTTAACTATCTGCAGTAATAGGTAACTGACTAGTTAAGGTCTACAAAGTGCTCTGCTAGGAGCGAATCCTGTTAAACATCCCAAAGCCCTGTTAGGAGCTATACCCTATTAGGAGTAACCTCGGCAGAGGATTTCAAACCCAAACTAATGGATCACTTGCTTAGAGGATTTATATAATGAAGCTTATTAGAGCTTACCCGGTTAGGGGATTTGACTGTTGTAGTAATTAGAAAACAACATGTGGTGTGATCTAGAAGTAGCACAATTTCTTTAATAGATCCTCTTCTGCTCACTCAAAACTGCATCACTGACATACTCTAATATGCCCTCAGTAAATCGTAACAACTTAACACTTCTATCTCGCATCATAAAAATAGTTCATCATAATGTCATTATATAGACATTAGATTTCATGTCGGCTCAAGAATCATATCACAATTTCCTAGGTGAGGTGTATCTAGACAATCTAACATAACACATCACAAATTGCCACCAAATCTATCGGTTAGGGATAACTCATCACACAATCAGTGAAACCGATTGGAACACTGATACCAGTTAAGAGTTAACCTCTTCCAACTTATAGATAGATTTTCCTCCAATTGCTTCTTTGTAGATCTCCGCTGAATCTCCAAGATGGTGTCATGCCATTCCTACATATACCGGTTAGATACCCTCAAAACCATTTGAACTTTACTATACATATAATATCGGTTTTGCAATACAAAGACTTAAGAGTAATACCATTTTTTCTTAACTAAGATTACTAAGACAATGTGAACATATGTGTGTGTATACATGTGCAATCAATGACAATAAATGAAGTCATCCATTACAAAAATCATCATCAAGCCAATAGTCATACTTCTCATGCTTCTCATATCTATCATTCCTATCATACTTATCAAACTTATCATCCCTGTCATATTTAGCCATTCTCTCCGGGCATCTAGAAGCAAAATGTCCTATCTTATTACAAGAGAAACATTTCAAAGGCAATTTTACATCATACTTACCAACTCCTTTAGGCAATATCTGTGAAATCAATGCTTCAAGCTCATCTAGTTCTCTTTCTTGCTCTTCCATCTCCCTTTTTTCTCTTTCATATCTGGATATTCTGCACTCATCAAGATCATACGTTTGCATTCCAGATACAAATGTTGATGCTCTAAATATTGTCTCAGACTTTCCATGTGACTCTCTAAATTGGCTTAGCTCAAATCCAACCAACATATCTCTTGTCACTGTAGTCACACTCTGGATCTCATCAATAGTAGCTATGTTATGTTTATAAGCAGGAGGCAAATATCTCAGCACCTTAACAACATTTTCATCTTCTTCAAGGGTTCCACTAGCACATCTGGTACCTAGGACAAGATCATTCACCTTAGCCATGAAAGAGTGTATGTTCTCATCTTCTCCCATCTTCAACATCTCATACTTTCCTTTCAAACTCTATAACTTAGTAACTTTCACTTGTTTGTCTCCTTCATACAAGATTTCAAGCTTCTCCCAGATCTCATGTGCGGTCTAAAGTCCCATTACATTTGTCATCTATGAATCAGTCAAGGCACTCAACAATGCTTCCTTCTCTCTAATATTATGTTCAACTTCCTTGATCTCATTTGCATTAACCAGTCCATTTGGAGGAGCAGGAGAGGCATTCTTTCTAATCTTCCAGTAATATTCTCCAAGACATTTCAAGTGCACTTCCATCTGGTTCTTCCATATAGCATATTTACTTCCATCAAATCTCGGGTTGTCCTTCTTAAAGATAACACTTCTAGTTCTAGCTGCCATCCCAGATCTCATCAAGCGATTAAGCTTCTTCTGGAGGATCTAGCTCTGATACCAATTGTTGGTAACAACAATAAAGGAAGACTGAGAGGGGGGGTGAATCAGTCTTCACCGGATCTACAACTTAACTACAAATATAGATCTGATAAACTGTTGCAATAAAAAAGATAAGAAAATTGAAAGCACAACACACAACACCAAGATTTTTGACATGGAAATATCGGTTAAGGGAAAAACTACAGTGAGTACCTACCCACAATAAGATGACACTCTGCAGTAGTGTGTGAAAATATTACAATGGGGAATGCACATGCATTCAGGCACATTGCCTAGAGCTCACTGCTCAAAAGATAATGACCCGGAAGGCTACAACCCTCAGAGAAGTCTCACTAACTTACAACAAGATTTGGACTACAATCTGAAAGGAAAGAACTAAAAGAATAACATCTCCTAATGCCTAATTACAGTTCTGGTTAAACACAAATGTCTGCCCTGCAACACCAATCTCTGCTCAATCACAATAACAAAGGATGAATCCTTGTTCGCACATACACCACTCTCTGATAATGTAGACACAACCCCTATCACCAAATTACATGACAATATCACCTATATATACAAATCATCAACTTTGACAACAAGGTCGGCTAAACCTTTAACTCAAAATTACAAAATTACATCACACAATCCAAAGATCGACCATCAGACCAATATAATGATTTACATAACATAACATTGACCTAATTCAAATTCCCAAGCACTCAACTCCATCAAAAATCATGCCAAGATCAACCGCAACACACTACACCACCAGAAATATCGCATAACACGAAGATCATCACTGGTTCATGAAAACCACCAATAATTCACACAATTATCAATGCAGATCATCAAAACAAACAAGACATGATTAGGAAACACCAACAAGCATAACAACTACACCAACGCCACTTATCAAATCTTCATCTATCAACATCTGAAAATCAAGAACACAACCAATCAACAACTATCACAAAGAAGGATAACTTGCAGAGCACCAAATCATGATCCATCTGAAATGAAGATACACAAGACCATCCCAAACAATATCCCAAAATATTAGCTCAATATCTAATCACACCGGAATATACCAAAGGACATACCGAAATCTGCAAAGCACCAATATAGCGAAACAAAACTACGAACCAGATCATAAGATCTTCTCAATCTGCAATCACCAGAGCAAATCACAAGAATATGTTGACATTAATGATAACACCATATCCTAGCAATAATAATGTACAACGATCTCCAACAATACCAAGCCCCCAGTGGGATTTAGTATCTTACAACTTTGATGACAAGATAAAAGGGAGATCATGAGAGAAAGAGAAAGAGAGAACCATGACTACAAATTAGTAAGGCTCTCTTACTATGAGTGATGAAAATAAAAAATACCAAAATTACAAAGCAAAAGACTAAGTTCACTAAGTAACTTAAGTATCAAGATATGCAAGAGAGAGACATTGTTGAGCAGAGTGTATGCCCCCATGTTAAATTTATTGCGTACGTCTTATTGGGAGTAATTGCTTTAAGGTAGGATACACCCCAAAAGACAAGCATGTTATCACAATGATATGCCCCTGAGAAAGGACAAATCAAAGGATAATAATCACAAGACAAAAACACAGGGTGATCTCGCTTAACTATGGGGTTAGAATGCTTTTTATTATAAATAATGTATATTATATATATGTGTGTGTGTGTGTGTGTGTGTGTGTGTGTGTGTGTGTGTGTGTGTGTGCATAGAATTGTCCTCATCCTCCAAAGAAAGAAAAACCACCAAGGAAGAAGGTCACCTGTGTCTTTTGAGTCAACATAGGAGAGACCAAAAGGATCTCAATCCTCTGCATCATCCTTACATAGACAACACTAGGGACAAGAAAGAGAAGAATTGAGAGACAAATAGAAGAAGATCACAAACAATCAAGAGAGGAGAGAGAGAGAGAGAGAATCTATGACATGAATGAAGCTACTCGTGCAAACCATTTGCCTCCTAATCTTGCTCATCATTGTTTTGGTAAGGTGGATGACATGAAAGAGGAGCCACTTTGAGCACAGTAGATGGAGCTATCACAAGTTCCAAACAAGGACCATGTTCTAATAATGAGTCACTTTGTCTATTAATTGGATCTAGGAGTAATGCTTTTGAAAATTGTTTAGGTAAATTATTGTCAACATCAATATATTCATATTCATCATTTGAATGATTAGCATCAATATTTTCATCATGAATAACATTCTCATCTACTTCATCAAGATTAATAGAAATAGGAGCTCTAATAGGAATATAACTTGAACCATAATTTGTCTTAATAATTTTACATCTTGGAGATTTAGGTTGAGCCTCTTGGTTAGGAGAAGGTTGAGAAAATTTTATTATGTCAATGATTGGTGTCTTCAAGGAAGAAATTGTTTGAGAAGTAAGTTCATGAGCCCTAGCATGATGTCTTTGTCCATGTTATCTCACACAACGGTTTTATTTAGTTTTAGCCGAAGGTTATGAAGGTTTAGGTTTAGCAAGCACAAAATTATTTTCTTCTTTTAAGGAAGGATGCATAGGAGAAGGTATTTTAGGTTGAACAATAGGAGATGCCAAGCGCTTTCCTTTGTAAGATGTAGGAGGCAGAACCACACCATATAGAGGAGGAATAGAAGGTGTAGGAAGGAGACCAAGTCCATCACAAGGGGGAAGAATAGGTCTATCCTTAGGAGGAATGATGTGCTTATCCTTAGGAGGAAGAGTAGGTTTATCCTTAGGAGGCAAAGGGAGGTTATCTTTAGGAGAAAGAATATGGTCGTCTCTAAGAGGAAGACTAAGTGTTTTTATAAGATTTAAAGAGAGCATCACTTATAGGTTAAAGGGGTTGGAATTGCTAGGACCAAAAATAATCAAGACAAACATCTCCATGCCTCACTATAGGTCGATACATGCTATGATTAACAATAATAATTTTATCATCACGAGGAAATTTCAAACACTTATGGATAGTAGAAATAACCGATTTCATGGAAGAGACCCAAGGATGTCCCAACTTCACACAAAATTGATCAGATGCAGGAATGATAACAAAGACAACATCTAAGAACTTAGTGCCAACCTTAATAGGAAGCATGATAGAACCAATAGCAAGGCAAGAGAAACCATCAAATATTTTAATCACTACATTAGATTTATCATATGTCACTTGATGTAATTTTAAGGTATAAATGAATTCTTTAATTATAACATTAACCATACAAGTCGAATCAATGAGCACCCCTCGTGAGGGTATGCATTTGATTCTTGCAGTGATATATAATGGGCCATCGGGTTCTTTTATAGTCTCACTAGGATCAAATGTAATGCATAAGTCCTTACGAGGTTCAATTTTATCAATAAGTTTCACCACATTATTAGACTCAAGGCTAAGATTAGTACGAGAGAAGGCAAGACGATCAGTAACAATCACATTAGTGGAATTGGAAGGTAAAGAATTAGTGAAGATTTGAAGATTTTAATTTGGAGGAGCTATGAATTTATTTCCTTTATCATTCACACTAGTCATAGATATGGTATTGTTTTCAATCAAGTCTTGAATCTTACTCTTTAGGGAATAACACTTTTCGGTGTTATGACCAGGTTGATGATGATATTGGCAAAAAGATTTAGAATCAAAATAAGGTGAGGAGGTCTTTGATGGATCAAGTGGTTTAATAAGGGAAGAATCAAAACATTCCTTTATATCAATTGTGTCATAATATTGTTAGATAGTTCAAATAATCGATAGACAACTGAGGGGGGGGGGGTGAATCAGTTGTCATAGATTACCGAAACTATTAGCAATTTAAACTTTAATACCAGAACCCAGAACATTAATACTGAAATAGCAGTTAAACCAATTAAGCATAAACAATAATCACATAATAACAACCATCCACATGACACCAAGATTTGTATGTGGAAAACCCGGTAAAGGGAAAAACCACGATGGGAAACCTACCCACAATCAGATAATACTTTTGCAGTAAGTATGTGAATTACAATTGAGGGGCCTGCACTTGTAGAAAGGCCAACAACCTAGAGCGCACTGCTCATCACAAAAGGATCCTCACTGACTACATATAAATCCAGACTACAATCCAGAGAAGTGATGAACTGCAAAAGATAGCATCTCCTATGCCTGAGTACAATTCTGGTTAAGCTCAATACCAGAGGACTAAATCCTCTTACATAAACCCAATTCAATCTCCAATGATCGACCAAATTCTCTACCTAAATGATATTACATTATTCGCACATTACATTCCTTGACCATGACCTCTAAGCTTACCATGATGATCTACAATGAGATCTTACATCTATATATACAAACCCTCGACCATAAACAATCAGGTCGGCCACTAGATAATAAACCAATTACATAATTACAAACCATGTCGGTCTTAGACCAAACAAATAATATCCAACACATAAGACATCTTGGAAACAAATTGAGAAGTCCAATCCACACGTTACATTAAAGTCAGTCCATAACCTAGATCAAGCGGGACCTAGTATAGGTCCACAGGCTACAACAATGATCTCCATTCGCCAAGTCTCGAACTTGATCACCAACAACATCTTGAAACTCCACTAGAAGCTGCACCAACACCACTTATGCAATTCATCAAAGATATTCATCAAAAGCTTTGTCGGTGAAACCCTCACCGAAACCAAAAACCAAGCTTCTAAGCAAGAAGGATAGCATCCGATCACCAGATCAAAACCAACTGACCAAATATGAGCATGAGTATCATGAACAAGCCAATTCCATCACCAAACTATATCGGAGCCTACCGGATCATGCCGGATCCAAATCAACCAGAAACCACTCAACCTATTGGGAACAGAAGGATGTCGATAAAGCATCCAAACAACTAGTGTTGGAATCAATGACAAAACATCAATACAACTAATAATCAATTCCACCAAATAGCCAACACATACTATGCAAAGATTCATTAAGAGGAGTGATTTCTTTTCTAAAGTATTTGGACAAAGGAGATGCACTTGTCGTTGTGGCTGCTATTTGAATGTTATTTTTGTCATTGAACTTGATGAATCCCTTATGCGGTTTGAAATTCGCAAAATGTTGTTGAGTACTTTCACTTTTATCAGTTGGAGCCATTGAAGAGGATTGTTCCAATTGAGTCACGATAAGGTGATAATTATGAAGTACTGCACACAACTGCGTAAAGGAAGTAAATTCATAAAAGAGAAGTTTATCTCTAATGTATTTTTGCAAATTAGAAATGAAAATTCTTTGAATATCTTGATCAGGCACGTGATTTTTTTTTGGTGAATACAGATTCTTATATCTACCAATAAAATCAATCACTTTTTCTTTAACACCTTGCTTATAATACATCAAATTAGTCAAAGTAATCTTAGGACCAATATTGTTGTGAAATTGTTGAAATGAAGTAATAGAATAAGGAGACAAAGAACAATATCATTGCAAAGTTTTATCCCTAAGCATTCTAGTGAAGAATTTAGCCAAAAGTCTTTGGTCACAAGAAAAGTCACTACACAAAATTTGAAATGTTTTAACATGATTTGAAAGGGATAACCTTTTCCATTATAAATATCCAATTGAGGGACTTATACATGTTTAGGAGGGACAACACGAATAATGTCATTGGATAATGGACTCGCTACATCAAATGTGGGAACATTATACTTAGATTGATTCATGAAAGTTATTTGTTGTTGTAAAGAAGACACTATTTGGGCTAGATTATTGATGGTAGCTTCAATTGATGGATTGAAATTGGGCATTTTTTTATTGAGAAGGAGGGGTAACATTATTGAATGAAGGATGAGCTTGAGAATAAGGAGGTGGGACATTATGATAAGTAGGTATGGGAGATGATTGGGTAACAAATAGAAGACTCACAAGAGAAGGGATGAAAGAACTATGATTAGAGGAGTTACCCCCTTGAAATTTTGTGTAGAGGTAGCCCTAATGTTAGATGTAAAAGTGGGAGCACGAGCCATAGGAGTAGTCAAAGGAATGGAATGATTAAATTGACTAGGAGGTTGTATATAACCAAGAACTTTGGCACAACTCTTCATAGGTATAATATTGGTATCCACAATATGAGAAATACCACGCAACATATCAACACCAAGTTTATCACTTTGAACCATTCTTTTTAATCCTTCAATCAATGGTAAAACCTCACTTTCTGGGAATTGTTGACTCATCTATTATTGAATATTTTCAAATTGATTGTCAATCTTAACCAATTGGTCAATTAACACCCTAGTTAGTGATTCATCCACATCATGAGTATTAAGAAAATAACGAGGATAAACAGGGACATTTGTAGGATTGGAACCACCACCAACATCGTCATGGAACAAGTTATCCAAATCAGGCTCCATTTCCTTGGTAATAGTAGTAAAACTTCTCACATGGATTTTATAGGTTGGACTAATAGTAGTAAAACTCATGCACAAAGGAGGAAAATTGGAGATTTGAAATTTGAAATATTAAACAATGTATTTTTTTGTAAAAATGATTGTTTATTAATTAAGAAAATTGATTTGCGACTTTGAAAAGATAAATTCATAAAGAGTGTATACGGTGAAAATGGATAACAACAATGTTGAAAGACTAAATGAATTCAACCACAAAAACCCTAGTCTAACAACAACAAAGATCCACCATAACATATGAAGATTACCTAAGACAATGCAAATCAAATGAAATCACAAAGATTATACCATCACATGTACAATAGGGTTTGAATCTCCATTCTTCCTATCTCCGTTGATCTTGCTTGATATATTTGCTTTCAGATTTTATATGTGCACAAGAGCTCAACAAAGAATAGAAATGTGGTTGCAAGTAGGATCGCATGTAAAAGGCGTAGTGTAGTCGAGTGCACAATTGAGTTAGTCAATTTGGGTTTGATAATGAAGGAAGCATCTCCTTATATAGAAGACACTCTATGAAATGGAGGGATAAGATTGAGAGGTGTAAAAGAGGTCGGCTATGATTAGAGGGTAGGTAAAGGAAATAATAAAATAATAAGAGGGTAGGTAGTGTATGAATTAAGAGATGAATGACATGTGTCATGGGTAGAAAAGGTTAATGAATTAATTAAATAAATAAAGATTTATTTAATTAATAGAGGAAGTGGGATAATTAAATAAATAACATATTTATTTAATTTGGGGAAAGGATAATTTAAATAAATAAAGTATTTATTTAAATGAGAAATAAGGCTAGAAGAGGATAAATGAATTAATTAAATAAATAAGGATTTATTTAATTAATAGAAGAATTAGGCTAAAATAATTAAATAGATAAAGATATTTATTTAATTAGACATGATAATTTTAGGTGTCTACATTTTGCCCCTCTTTGAGACAATGCAGCTTGTCGCGTTGTTTCAAATAAGATAAGATGAATTGATACAAATTTGCCCCAAGATGGGAATGCTATGCCCCCTCGAGAGATTGGATGAAAATGTCTGAAAAGAGCGCAGACAATCTCTCGATAAGAAAGAAAGGGTAGAATGGACTGACCAGATAGAGTGACAGAGTCATGGGATAATGAAGACTGACTCGGGAAACGAGGGCTAGGGCTAGGGCTAGGGCAGTCTATAAAATAGACCATGAGGGGAATACATCCTCATTGTCATCCACACATCCAAGAGATCAGAGTGCAGAGAGAGAATAGAGTAGTAGCACTCAGCAGCGATGGCATTGATGCATAGATTCAATCGCGTTCGTCGATTTCAGAGGCCAGCAGATGCAGGAGAGTCGGTGAGTACCTCAAAACCTCTTTGTACTTTGATGCATTAATTGTTGTCATAAATGCCTGCTAGGTAGTGCAATAAATGTGCTTTAGGATAATGTCAAAAAATGTCAAAAATGTGTAGGCGCATCTGCGTTGGTGACAAGCGCGTCTATGTTGGCTAGGCGCATCTGCGTTTACACCAAGCGCATCTATGCTGGGAAAAGCGTCTGTGCCAGATGCGAGCTCATCTATGTTGTGCAGGCGCATCTGTGAAATGTGGGCACATTTGTGCAGGACAGGCGCGTCTGTGAAGAGCATAGGCACATCTGTGTGTTTCGAGCGCGTCTGTGTAGAGCAGGCAAGTTTGTGCAGTCTGTAAGTGCGTTTATGTCTTCCAAGTCAAATTGACAGTTCTGTGATGAACATGTGTCGTCGATTGGATAAGTTGCTGAGAGGATACACTCAAGCAGGTCCTCTAGGGAAGACTAGGATAGCAGATAGGGCTAGGATTGACAATTCTCTGATAGAACATACGTTGCCAATTATGAAACTACTCAAGAGGATACACTCAAGCAAAGGCCCTAAGATAGGATAGATCGAGGCACTTTGTGTTGAATAGGGAGTACCAAGACATAGTACTTTGTGATGAACAGGGAGTACCAATAGGAGCAACACTTTGTGATGAACAGGGAGTACCAATAGGAGCAGCACTTTGTGATGAACAGGAAGTGCAAATATAAGCAGCATTTTGTGATGAACAGGGAGTGCAAAACACCTAGTACTTTGTGATGAGTATGCATCCCACTAGTAAATTTAAATTTAAAAATTAGGGTTTTATGAGAAATAACCACTTAATTTTAAAAATTAATTTAAAACTAGATCTAAGATTGCAATTTTGAATTTGAATAATCAAATCTAAAATAATTAATCTAAAATTTAGACAACCCACAAGCCCAATTTTAAATTTAAAAATTAGGGTTTTGAAATTAACCGCTAATTTTTTTAAATTTACTTGGAAATCAAACTTGTAAATGAAAACTTAAATTTTAAATTGCATAAACATTCAGATTTGAGAACATAAATCAGAATTAAAGGTGTAAGGAGTCGGGTTCACCAAAATGTAACGGTGAAAAATATTTAGGGTTTCCACCATTAGATGTATGAAAACCACTAATATTTTTGCTTTAGGACCACTACATTCAAAACAGGGTTGAATCCAATAGATTTAGTCATAAACCAATAATGATAAGGACTAAAAATACTAATTGGATTCAAGGGGTGAATTTTTTTACCCTCTTTTGTGAGCTGAATTGCTAAAATTAGGGCAAAAGTGTTGAAAATGAAGGAAAAACACGAAAAACAATGAGCTACAGATGTGAGACCGAGACACACACCTGGATCAGAGAAATATAAGAAAATTCTGATTTGATCCCCGAAAAAGCTCCAAAAATGTCAATATTGGAGTGAAATTTACTCTAGTCCTCCGAGCTTTTTGCTCTCCAAAAGGGGTTGATTTGTCTCTACAAATAATGCTAGTTCTAAAGATCACAACTCCATACCTATTTCCTACACAAAAACAAAGGGAAATAGGTTGGGAAGAGGGGCTTGCCTAAGTCAAACCCTGGTTTTGAAATTAACCATGAAATTGAGATAAAAGATAATTGAATTGCTATAAATGAAGATTCTCCTTTTGAGGGGGATGCTAAATAATGGTTGAAAACTAAATGATATACCTCTTTGTGAAGCTTTTGTTTGTCTCCACATAGGATTAGGGTTTCATGAAGTCTTTGACAAAATAAGATGTAAATCTCCACTTCAATGCTTGAACCTTGACTTTATTGTTGCTCCAAGGCTTGAAGGAAGATTGATTACTTCCTCAATTACTTGAATGCTTGAATGCTTGATGTCATGTATGCTTACTTATGCCTTAGATGTCAAATGAGAGGGGAAAGTCTCCTTTTATACTTGCTCGTCAAAAAACTTGCTAATTTTCTGACATGAGCCAACATAAAGTTGGGTTTCATGCTCAAATTTGAAATTAAAAAAAATGGTTTTAAAAGGGGCTTAATTAGGGATGACCAAAGCGTGGTGCCCTGGTCCTGATTAGGACCAAGGCACAATGCTCTAGTCCTACCCCAATTTAGGGATAGGATAAGGTGCCCAATTGGTGCAAAAATAAAAATGTAGACATACTTGAGTGATATGAGCATAATCAAGTCCCAGTTAGGCCTAGGGGCGCAAACGCTAAGGTAGGGACCCAAATATAGTCAAAATTGTACAAGGGTGCAATTTTAGGATGCTACACAAGTTATCTAAACAATACATGATGATAGGGGTTCTCTTAAGGAAGATAGAAAATCATGAAAAGAAAGACATAGTGATAGTAATGTTACAAACAATATACATATTTAATGACATATAGTAAATGGTACCCAAGAAAAAACATTCAATAACAATCTTGATAGTGATAAGTCTAGGATGTGTTTAGTCAATAGAGAAGAATCATCATAACAATGCTTGTAAAAGGAGTAAGGATAGTCTAGTACATGGAGAAGAGCTTTCATCAAAAGAACAAAGTAAGGGTATCCTCCAAACTAAATGACCTCTTGACGATCAACAATGAAGATAGTATTACCCTACAAAAGGAGTAGCAAGGAGGGATGAAGCTAAAGGTGAGAGGGTGCCATGATGATTGAACATTTTGCTAACAAAAATGGTTTGGCCTTAAGTAACGATATTTGCACCATTACAAAGATAGCAGTCAAAAGTATAGTAAATGATCTACAATGAATCAAAGATCTGCAAACAAAAGGAAATGATAGTAAATCATAAGGATGACAAAGACAAGTGACTAATTGGAAGGTCAAAGATGTAAAGTGCAAAATAAAAGCAATATTGGGAGTCATAATAGCCATTTTCGTCATGTGTGGAGATACCAAATGGATATGTATGCATTCATGAGGTTGTTTGGGAAAATTGTTGTTCAATTTCAAGTAGTTGGGAGGGTCTTTATGATCAAAACATAGTTGCATCTGACCCTCAGGAGGTTGAGGGCAAAAATGACAGTTATGTAGAGAGTGAAGCTTGACTCCAATGTTACCAAACCTTTGGGAAACTTGTTTGTCTTTAACTATATGATCTTATCTTCATGCTGTTATTTCAAATTTTCCTTATTTCCAGCTAAGAACTCTACTTCTTCCCTCAAGAAATTCACTATTTGTTGGTCACTATTAAAAATTTGCCAATGAACATTATTATCAAGTATAGAAGGCCTAACAACAACTTAACATACTATTGTTCTTTATCATTTCTGATTTCATTAGGAATGTCTTATTGTGCTCCTATTGCAACTAATATATCATCATGTTTATTCTAATTTCTAAGAATAGAGAGAAGATTAAAACCCTCATTTCTTCAATAAGGTCACATAGTCTATATTTGTAAGACTTCAAAACATCATTTTTTATAGTATGGTCACCTCTTACTTGATTAACAATGAGTTCACTGTCACCAAACACTTGTAAACAATTGATACCTTTCTTCTTAACCCATTGAAGACCATTAATTAAGGCCTCATACTTTGATGTGTTGTTTGAACAACTGAAGGTAACCTGAATGAAGAGTGGTACTTGTCACCACTAGGAGAAACAAGCATGCAACCACCACCGACATCATTTTTACTCCTCGATCCATCAAAATATAGTTTCAAAAATATGTTCTCTTGTTATTTAGACTACTGCTCGTCACTTTTCCCAAGATTGGGCACAAAAGAATCAACTTCATGCATTAAGTAAACTCCAAAACCCATTTCATCAAGTTGTTCATTTACATTATTTTGACCATTTTCAATTGCCCAATCATCTAAAAGTATGTCAAAGATACCCTCAAATTGAGTTTCCAATTATTTGGCTATGAGATGGTCTTCATGATAAAAAATAGTATAATTTGCTTTAATAGCAGCTAGGATATAGGGTTCAATATGGTCCTTGGAAATTGGTTCTGATTTTATAGTGACTTTCATCCGATATCTAACCCTAAATAGAATGTGATACCAATATGAAGGCATGTAACCATCTATCTTAGCTATAAAATCCCTAGACAAGCATATGGAAAAATATGGAGGTTATTCTAGTTAAACTTGAACCTTTAATGACCCCTACTATATTAATTGCAATACCATCTAGTTGTACAACCCCTTTTTCATGTTGCTCATATTCAATACCCAACCTATCAACAATTTTCTTTGGTATTACTAAGGTACTAGCACCAAAGTCAACCATACAATTATGCACTAAGTGATCACTAGCAATCAAGGAAAAATGAAATGGCGGGGGCTTAACTTTTGTAACTTGTTGTTCTTTACCATTTTCAGTGGTGTTTTCCCTTACTACTTTGTACTTATCTTAGTTAGACTCACTAGATATACTCAAGTTTGACAAGGTTGATTGGAGAAGGTCTTTTTGACTAGGAATACTCAACAAATCCCACATAGACATAGATACATTGACCTTCTTCATATGCTCTAAAATATTAAAAGGAGTATCACTAACCTTCATTTGGCCTTTATGAATAACAATTTCAACTTGTGTAGCAGTTGACTATACTAGATTCTTGGGCTGCTCCTTACTTTCCCAAGTCTTATTTCTTGGTAAAATATGCATGATAGGATCATTTAAATAATTTTCACTACCATTTAGAGGACTGACACTACTAGAGGGACCAACAGTACCTTGATTTCCACTTGGCACTTGGTTAGCTTGTAGATGACCATTACCAAACTCATGTCCACCGTCCATAGCTCTTTTATTGCTTCTAGTATTGGCTGAAATAAGAGAACCAGCTTGGTTAACACCACAAATTCCTCTCCTTTCCAGTTCAAGAGATTTGTTTTACTTTGTTGCTCCTCTTTTTGTTGTATTGGAACTTTAGGAGGCATATTATGCTGCACATTAGAACTATTATAGACCATCATGTTTTTTATAGTCTCCCTCTCTTGCACCTAAATTTCTTGCCATACCTGGATTAATTTCTCTTCTAGAGATACACAAAGATTCGATCTTCTACTCCTACCCTTCAAATTGTTTTTCTTCTTCCTTAAAAAATCTCTTGTCCTCTATCTAAATTTTCTCTTCTCGAGTTGCAAAAAGATTAGATCTTCCATCTACCATGCAAATTTTTTGTCTCCAATATTAAATGCACTCTTTCCATCTTAAGATATTATTTTGCATTCAGATTACTGTCTGTAGCAACTTTACCTATACATTATCTCCAACTTCTTACCGACTAAAGATTACAGATCTTCTCAAACCACTTCCATTTTCTTTGCAACCATCAACATTAAATGCATTCATAGGTTCTCTTATTTCTACTTTTTGCAATCAAATTCATTTCAACAACCATCTACCATCTTTGGTAGTTTCACCTGTAACTATGGTCATTTATTTAAATTTGCATCTTGCTAGAAAAACCAATCAATAGCGATATCTAAAAAATAATCTTTTTATGCAGTATTGAGCCACATCACCAAATTTTTTTTGAGAAAACAATATAATCTCTTTGACAAGTGGCCTTCATGTTTGACATATCTGCGGGTTCGTCTTGGTCAACAGTCCTATCTGACTATCGTGGATGCTCCAACACTTCTCCCTAAACACATGGCATTCTATCGCAACATCGTGACCTGACAGCTGCTTACCTCATGAAACCATGTGAACTTGTGATTTCTTCATTATTTCTATCTTTGTTGCCCCCTAGCATGACACATGGCATCCTCTCATCACATCATGCACTAACCTCCCACTGTCATCTACAAGTCGCGAGGATGCAACTCAATCATTTGTTGTGACCCTTTATAGTTAGATTGCAACATCACAACCACCTCCAGTGGTTAATCCTAATCAATTCAATCATGCGTCTGACAGTCCATCACAACATCACAACCTTCTCTAGTGCTTTGTCCTAACCACTACGAATATGCACCTAAACATTTGATGTTAACTATGACAGTTCCATCGCAACTTCACAGCCTCTTCTGGTGGTCTATTCTGATGGTTCCAATCTTGCGCTTGACGATCTATGTTACTTGTGATGGTTTCATTGCCACTTCACAGCTCTCTTTGGTAGTTAGCGCAAACCACTATGATGATGCACCTAGAGGTCCTTTGTGACATCACAACTTCCTCTGGTGGTTTGTTCTAATGGTTGTGATCTTGCGTCTGGCGGTTAATGTGACCTCGACGCATGCTCCAAACTGAATGGAAAAAGGGTGTGAGCAATCGCTCTTATCCTTCATGCACTGGTCTATAAAAAGACCCAAAACCACCCTCACACTGCCAATGTGGGATTAATGGTTAAGATAGAATTACCTAACCACAAGTTTGTCCATTTGAATGCTTGATCTCTTTATTCTACCAACCCAATGGCGATCAACACTTTGTCCAGCTCTCCTGCAAATGCTCACGACCGCAACACAAAAGTGATCGAGCCATATGTTTAATCCAATCATAAGGCATCATGCTCATTCTATTATGTCTTCTTAAGTGCATGCATACTTTCTCATTTGCACAAAACCACTTATGCTTTGCCTAATCTGCTCAATGACTTAATGCCTAATGATTTGCTCAATGTCGTCACTTCTCTCTAGCAATCAAATCTACACCAAGTTGAGATCAATGACAATCCAATGCCAACAAATACTTATTCAAATAATAGTTCTAAAATTCATAGAGTATTCAAAGACTTGGCAAGTGATCACAAGGTTTTCAAGTAAGCAAGCTATTTATAGATAGGATAAAAAATAAAACCCACAGAAAAAAATTGACATTTATAAGAAAATAGTATACCAATTACAATCAGAGGAGCTAGGTAATTGGGAAGAAAGGAGGAATGCCCTCCTCTACAAATTATGGGATAATTGGCTATACCAAAGAATTTGGAGTGCAGTTAGTGGATAATTCCAAACAATGGTTAGAGTTGAACTACTTGAAGCAAAGCACATCGTGACAAAATCTTAGCATTGTCCAGTTATTGAGCAAGCATTCAAATAATGACTATGAGAAATAAATAAAACACAACCAAAAATGATCTATTGTGTACAAATTCATTCAAAAAAATCATTTAAACCATGGTAACCAACTCACTTGAATTTGTCTACAGTTGCCTTTAGTGAGTTTTAAACCCTTGACTGGTAGCATTGACATATATTGTTATGATCTGCAAAATAATTTTTTGAAAATACTATTGATCAAAACAACCACCCTAGTATGAATGAATGCAAAATGTAGAAGTGTAGATGCAAGTGAGCCACTAAATGCTACACTAGAAACACTCCTAAACACCATTACATTAAACAAGGTATTTAGGGTCAAGGACTTTCCTTCCTCCCATTAGATTTTGTATATACCATGGGGGCTTCAGTTAGTGAACTTGGGTTATATCACGTGCGTTCATGACATACTAACTTGAATCCCCCTATTTTCAAAAATTATTGCCTAGAATCCTTTTTTTCCACCACCCCCCAATACACAACCTAAATTAAAAGACCCCCCTATTTGCACCAAATATTGCATTTTTTCATAGCCAGAATTAAACCCCCCCTATTTTCACTGATAGGCAATATATTGTACCCTCATTTTCTGGATATTAAACCCCCTAATATGAATGCACATGATATGATATTGCCCAGCTAGTGACACCCCCATGGTATATACCTACATGCTTTTACAAGCATTAATATGTCTATTATATATGTAGCAAAAGAAAAAGGATTCTTGCATTCAGTTAAGTTCACATACCTCAAACATGCATTCAACCCAAAACTCATACATTGTCAATATGGACATAAACCAACATCATCAAATAGTGTGACTAAATCTTGCTATTGAATATTAAATAAAATTCACATCTCTAACAATTACAATTTTGTGAAATATATTTAATATATTCAAACACATTTTGACAACCTAACAAATTAAGTTTAGAAGCCACTTCAACACCACCTAAATCGTTTCTTTTGACATTTTAACTTTTATTTACTAAAACACTTGTCTAGATAATATTAAATCTCTCATATGTACACAAAACATATGGATAAATGTTGACATCAACATATAATTATAGTTTATTCAATAATTGCTCAAATATCATTAGACATTTTGTTTTTTGATAGATAAAAAATTTAATTACTAATTCAGGTTAAATCAACTTATTTATTTATGTGGATCAAAATTGCCATCGCCATATAATTGTAGTTTATTCAATAATTGATCAAATCTCATTAAGAATTTTGTTGGTTGGTACAAACTATAATATTAATTCAAATTAAATTTACTTATTCATATTAAATTAAATAATAATGAATAGTTTTAGTATAAACAAGAATGGACAAAAATTAAGGAGAAACCCCCTTGCAAAACCCACACATCAAATGATGCTAAGGGAGAAAACCTTGAAATGTTTTTAGGTAATATAACATTGTTCTCCCATGTAAAAATGGTGTGAAAAGGTTCACGATAATATTATTTTTTAATAGATTTACTAGCAACCCTTTTTAGGACATGCATTATATTAATATTTTATTTTCATTTTTTTTAATAGGATATAGCTCCCTTAACTTACCAAGAAAAAAAAGGTAATTAATCAATTCCATAATAAATCATAATAGTAGAAAATATTATCAACATAATACATGTGAATTAAAATAGAAAGTTGCATGTAAGAAGCTAATTTAACTTAGATTTTAAGGTGTTAATCATGAACAATATGACATGCTAAAATATTAAATTTGTTGTTCATTAAATATTATAACAAAATTAAAATAACATAAGATTATGGAAAACATTTTACTTTACATAAATAAAAAGTTTAGGGACAAAAATGTAAGGACCCACTTCAAAATTATGAATTTTCAATAACTTTTTTTTTTATAACAACATAACACATTTAGTAAAATATGTCAAGTAACCATTCCATACAATTCTAAATGTTAAACATTAACATATGGCTTCTTCTAGCACAACTAAACGTACCTTCTTCGTATTCAAGTTGCTCTCACCAATCCATCATTTTGTATTATCCTTTCTTCTAGACCTGCATGCACAATTTGTCTACTCGTGTAGATGTTCAACACAAGGTCTACAATTATTTATATCAAATCATATCACTATTTAACTAAATCATTCATACAATAGATGACTCTTGATTTTATAAAGATGAATAAGACATGCATATTAATGAGAAGATATGGAAAGATCAATCAAAACTTTTAAAAAATGAGACCTAAGGGCCAGACCTAATGTCTCGGGGGCTCATCACAGATGACCTTGCCTACGTGAAAGCGCAGAGACATCGTAGTTCATTAAAACAACTAAAACTCATCTAATATGTTGGAATAAGAGTGGGTATGCAACCCTTTCTAGGGTCCAGTACCCCAGACAGTACCCTCGTCGGCTGCCACCCACTTAGGTGAGACAGGGACGAAAGACCTAATCACTTTCCCCTGAGGCTTATCTCTCTTTACTCTATGCTTGAGGAAGTTCCTAAATAAAACACCTAACTGAGATTTATCAAGACTCATGATGAACATGTACAATCAATAGCATAAAAAAAAAAACTAAAATAAATAATAAAATAAATCTACCTATAGTAATACCCAAATGGTTACTCCAATAACTATAGTCCTCATGAAAATGATGTCCTATTTACTTTGATATGCCTTTTTAATGGCATAATAATATGACTATATGATTTCTCTACCAAATTAAGGTGATTGGCTCATATAAGGTGATTCCATAATATTTACCTCTCAAATTAAATAGTAAGGTGGAGAATAGAATGAGCATGATCAAAGTGTTTAATACAATTTATAATTTGCAAATAAGAGTAAGGGTTAAGATGTTCTATAAACAACATATAGAATAATCACAAGTGCACTAATACACTATATACCTTCCATTCCTTGAATCCTAATACATGATAAATAAGCCTAATTGTACATCAAGATATCATGATAAAAATACTAATATGCACCAAATGAATAACAAATCGATCATTGATGAATACTATAGGGAACTACTGTACAATATCGAATGAATATTAACAAATATTATAAAGCAAATATTTGATGCAACATATTTCTCCTACTACATTAGTTATAGCTTGTATTGAAAATCTCAACCTTGATAATTTATCTCTAATAAAATGACATATTATTATTGGTTACTAACCCTTAGTAGTCAACGACAAATATTTTATCATTCTAATGGGGCAATTCAGTATGACAACATGGTAACATAATGACAAGCCAATGTTTTCAATATACCTTCTTGGTCAAACATGCATATTCAGGCTTAAGGAGGAAAGTAATGATACTGACAACATGTTGAATATTGGTATCCACATGAATAAGGAGATACCCCAAGAAAACCTGAGATGCGACACAAAGTAGGAAGATCTCCAAGACCCCCATCTAGCTTGATTCGATAGGTTCAACCACAAAACAAAACCTCCTAGCATCACCCGAACCTCGCAGCATCGAATTCCATTGAAGCACCTAACCATTGATCCAGTTACTTATGAAGTCTCTCGGAGCAGTTGGAGCAGAGGTAACATCATAGACGGAGTCCTCAGCGGATGTAATTCCACATATGGTTCACCCATTGCAATAGTTAGAGGCAACAACTGTTACAGAGTCAATTCCAGCAGCTTTGGTAGTAGGAGCCAACGAAGGCAGAGCCTGTTGATCCACCAACTCCAGTATCTAGTAGTCACGGTCGGGTGGTTCCTTAATTCAAGTCGAGGCCGAGCTAAGCTACCTTCTCATGAATCCCTCCTCGATCATTCAAGTGAATCACCCCGAGCACACTACCCCTAGTACCTCCCCCAATGCTTGTGCTAATACCCACATACCATCCACCCTTCCACCAGCGCCAGCCTCCCCCCAAATCTGCCCCCCCCTCTCCCCTGCATACCCCAAGAAAAGTAACGAACCCCCAAAATGGATTTTCCTCTCCTTTCCCCCCCCCCACCTTTCCCCCAAATTACACCTACCTATAACGCACTAGTCCACACCCTTCCATAATTCCCCCTTAATTCGTAACTCCCCAAGCTTTAAATAGATAATCAAATAAATGAAAAAAAAATCAATAAATCTTAAGACTGATACATATATTAATTAATTATTAATAGTTTTCTATGAATTATCAAATAAATATTTCATTTATTCCATTCCCTAAATCTATTTATGAATAAATGTTAATTATCCATAAACATTATTTTATTAGAACATTAAATTGTTTAGTCAATAAAATTAGCTTCATCTAATGTTGATTCTATTATTTACCATTAATTTTTTAATTTTTTTTTAATTTTAATTTTTTTCCATTCACCATAGATGAAATCGTAAATTATATCGATTAAAAGTGCTTAGTCATTTTAAGTTGATTGTACATATTAAGGGTGATCATTCCCATCTCACACATATGAGATTGAAAGCATTTTATGTTATTTTGCATCCATCAATGAACATAATCAAGGCAAGTTCGTAATTCCATGTTCATATTATTCGAATCAAACCTTAAGTAACTCAAGATAAAATTGAAACTCTGAAGTGTCTATACCCGTTGATAGGTGAGGTTTGACACAGGGGGTCGTGACATCCTCCCCCCCTTATTTTGTGCATCATCCCGATGCACTCATTTAATGTATCCATAAAAGAGTTGGTTGTTCATGATAAGTTTACTGCAAGGTAAATACGCTTGTTGCCTCTTATTGTGTCCACCCATGTAGCATTTTATCTATCATATTTATTCCATTGTACCTTGCATTAATCAGTCTCATCGTTATCACCCACTTAACTCATCTAATTTTATTTTATTTTGTTGAACAAATATTGATTCCTTAGTCTCACTTATTTCTAATTGTGTTTGATTCAATCGCATACTCTTGGCATCTATCCAAATGGGATAGGCATCCATTCGACCAGGATGGGCATCTAACCATACGGGTTAGGTATCTATCCATACGGGACAGGGTGGTTTCATCTATCTAGTTTGGGATAGGCATCTACCCAAACGGAGTAGGCATCTATTCAGAGAATAGGAAATGCTCTGGCCAGAGACTTTAGACTCATCAGGACCATCCGGGTCCCGAGTCACTCTCTAAAGACTACACTCCTCTACTAGAAGTGCACCGAGGTCATCGTCTTTAGGAGTAAATAAAAATAAGATAAGACAAGCTTGAGTTCCACCTTGGAATTTGGCCTAAAGCCTCGGGAAGTCAAGTGAATCCATACAGGATCCCTTTCGAGTATGCATTGAAATACTTTTAATATCCCATTTAGTATCATCTATGCTTTGATTTTGATTAGGAGGCGGCTTCCCTTAAAATGAATTATACTTTTGATTCTTGTTGAAGTTCTATCTTGTTGTTGTTTGAACTTTCTCTCTACTATAAATATCTCTCAAGTGCTTCCTTTAAGTCCACGCATATCATATTTTGCACTTATGTTAGTATTTCAAATCTCAAAATGAACCTCCTCATCCTTTTGATACATAGGTATGTGCTTTATCAATAAGTGAATATTACTGAACAGTCAAAGTCAATTGTTGAGGGTCATAAGGTTACGTCACCTTCTCATTGAATAAAATTGTGATACCCACCTTTAGTGATCAATTTATCTCATGTGGTTATATCCTTTCCTTTCCCATTTTATTTCTTTGTGTAAATCCACCATCTAGTTTCTTCCTTGATAAGTTGATAGGGACCCCATAATGCCTTAGTTGTTCCACTATAGTCCTTTAATTCAAATTATTTTTCCATTTCGTTCAACCCATCTTTAACTCCTTCACAAATTTGTTTGCCATCAAAATTAGATTAGGTAGGTTCTTTCAAATCCTTAGATAACATTTTCCTTCCATTAACCCTCTCATTTCCTTAATTGTTGCCAAAGTTCTCTTTTTCATATCTACTTCTATCCACTTGATGTCATTTAGCCTTGCTCTAAGGTCATGCATTGATTGTTCCATGGAGTTGATCCCATCTCTTTGCTTAGTTAACATGTTGATTATAGTTTCTACTCTTGTTTCACTATTTTATTGGTCTTGTTGATTGATATCTTCCCTATAACTCCTTGTTGTGGCGGTATTCTTTTTTTGTCCTTTCCACTTTCCTTACCCTCTAGGTCTCCTTGAAATTTTATATAACGATTTATCTCTACAACCTCCAACTACTTCTAAGATACTCTTCAAGACTGCACAAGTCGAAGTGAGCTCAAGGCCTAGACTGGAACCTTTTCTCTGATACCACATGTAAGGGCCCACTTCAAAATTATGAATTTTCAATAACTTTTTTTTTTATAACAACATAACACATTTGAAAACTACAAGAAATAGTAAAATATGTCAAGTAATCATTCCATACAATGCTAAATGTTAAACGTTAACATATAGCTTCTTCTAGCAAAACTAAACATACCTTCTTTGTATTCAAGTTGCTCTCACCAATCCATCATTTTGTATTATCCTTTCTTCTAGACCTGCATGCACAATTTGTCTACTCGTGTAGATGTTCAACACAAGGTCTACAATTATTTATATCAAATCATATCACTACTTTAACTAAATCATTCATACAATAGATGACTCTTGATTTTATAAAGATGAATAAGACATGCATATTAATGAGAAGATATGGAAAGATCAATCAAAACTTTTAAAAAATGAGACCTAAGGGTCAGACCTAATGTCTTGGGGGCTCATCACAGATGGCCTTGCCTATGTGAAAGCACAGAGACATTGTAGTTCATTAAAACAACTAAAACTCATCTAATATGTTGGAATAAGAGTGGGTATGCAACCCTTTCTAGGGTCCAGTACCCCAGACAGTACCCTCGTCAGCTGCCACCCACTTAGGTGAGACAGGGATGAAAGACCTAATCACTTTCCCCTGAGGCTTATCTCTCTTTACTCTATGCCTGAGGAAGTTCCTAAATAAAACACCTAACTGAGATTTATCAAGACTCATGATGAACATGTACTATCAATAGCATAAAAAAAAACTAAAATAAATAATAAAATAAATCTACCTATAGTAATACCCAAATGGTTACTCCAATAACTATAGTCCTCATGAAAATGATTAGCTATTTACTTTGATATGCCTTTTTAATGGCATAATAATATGACTATATGATTTCTCTACCAAATTAAGGTGATTGGCTCATATAAGGTGATTCCATAATATTTACCTCTCAAATTAAATAGTAAGTTGGAGAATAGAATGAGCATGATCAAAGTGTTTAATACAATTTATAATTTGCAAATAAGAGTAAGGGTTAAGATGTTCTATAAACAACATATAGAATAATCACAAGTGCACTAATACACTATATACCTTCCATTCCTTGAATCCTAATACATGATAAAGAAGCCTAATTGCACATCAAGATATCATGATAAAAATACTAATATGCACCAAATGAATAACAAATCGATCATTGATGAATACTATAGGGAACTACTGTACAATATCGAATGAATATTAACAAATATTATAAAGCAAATATTTGATGCAACATATTTCTCTTACTACATTAGTTATAACTTGTATTGAAAATATCAACCTTGATAATTTATCTCTAATAAAATGACATATTACTATTGGTTACTAACCCTTAGTAGTCAACGACAAATATTTTATCATTCTAATGGAGCAATTCAATATGACAACATGGTAACAACCTAAACTACATGCTTTCTCTTTAATTTTAGAATTGTATGCACCCCTAGCCAATTTTAGCTTTCGTAACATAACTTATGTCATACATCTTTAAGATCGGGACTTGTTATGGCTAAATGATTTACTATCAAAGTTATCCAATATAGCCACGTTCTTTGGAAGAAAATTGTACTTGAAACATCATCCCTTATTATACCATCACAGTGAAAATTCTATCACCGCATCAAACAAAGTCTTGAGACAAGGTAAGGAATTCTATATCACTAAAATAAAACCCGACTATTTTATCCAGCATAAAAATTCAATGGTAGTTAAATTAACCCAAATAACTTAAAAGAGATAGTAATTTACTCAATGATAATTAGCCAATGACCACCAAGTTATTAAATGATTCCTATGTCACTAAGTGATAATCATCCATGATAACAAGGTTATTCAGCGATAGTTAAACAATGGTAAAACAAGGACAAATTATTTTATTTAAATAGATATCCACATCAACCTTTTAGTACTAATCTCCATATATCCTATTAACACTATATCCTCATAAGGAAGGCATCCCATTAGCACTATAATTTATTGCAACTTATTTAACATTGATATGTATATATTATATATATGCGATATAAAGAGAATCAAACCAATTCATTGATTAATTTAGGGTAATATACATGTCTAGCAACATAAATGGAGAAGCGATTTAATGTGATAAGTTCATAATGAATTATGATCGTCTGCACTTATGAATATAGGTATGTGCGTAGTGGTATGTTACCCCCTTCTATGAGGCTGAGGTCTAAGGTTCTTTTTGGATACAAATATAATACTTACTTATTTACTTCGTTCATCCATTTTAGTTAATATTATTCCGATTAACCTGCATTTGTACAACAAGTAGAATCCTACCCAAACCTATGTAATAAGCATGAGAGTAGATTTTTAACTTCCAGTCATAGAAATAATGCATCCTAATAGTTCATTTATTTGGCTAACATTAATTTCAATAGATGAAAAGAATTTTATATCATGCTAAGACCTTGTTCAGACAAATATAACTAGTGGTTCATGATTACTTTTCCTAAAATGGAGTTTAGACTACCATTGATAACACAAACACTAAAATAATGTAACATAGCTAAATCAATGGAGATCGGACTTCCCTTATCAAATACTGAAATAACAGAGTAGGGGTAAACTAAATGGGATCAATGGAGTAGGGATAAACCGATAGAGATCTTACTTCCATTATCAACTATCAAATACTATTTAATATCAGAGCAGAGCTAAACCAACGAAGATTACACCACAATTGGCAAATTACGAGACTGGTATAATAGTCTTCACACATTTCGCATCACAAGGAAATGAGCATGGGGTTTTCTCCACAGTGATACATATATCGATATGCTATTGTAAACAACCATCTCGCTAAAAGACCACTAAAGTTTATTATTTCATACACAATATATAAGTTATTGCCAACCAACATAATGAGATTCTTAAACAACTATATCACTCAAAGCCCCATTTAGTTTATGAATGATCCACCGATAAAATAACTGCAACTATAAGTTTGATATGAATAAATAAACCAGCGTAGGAATATATAATGCAGCTTATGGGTATGGCGCCATTACTGTTAATAATAGTAGTAGTAGACTAGTATTCCTAAGAGGGGGTTGACAAATGCCATTCGATGGTGTTGAAATAATGACAGAAGGAATACATAGGTGATTGAATATATGAATGGGGTATTATGAGGAAAGGAGTTGGAAGAAAAGTTCGCATGACAGGATAGGTGAAAATGTTCTTTGCGAATCTGTAGTTATGTATAAATTTAAGAACGTCTACACCAGTAACGTACACTATTGTAGTATACCAAAGATAGTAAGAAAGGGGTGGATGAGAGACTAAGGGGGCATGCCATCGACTAACAAGGGAATGATATCCATAGAAAAAGAAACATGCAATCAAACTCAAGACATCGACCATTTGTGATATGCAAAAAAAATAAGAGAGAGGGAGATGGATATACAACACAACCTGAAGCAGAGTAGGAGCAGTCAAATGTTGATCTAATGAATCGGAGACAGAGAAAGAGTTACTGATTGCACTAATTGGTCCAAACTCAAGCAAGGGCAAGGTCGCATAATGACAAGCCAATGTTTTCAATATACCTTCTTGGTCAAACATGCATATACAGGCTTAAGGAGGAAAGTAATGATACTGACAGCATGCTGAATATTGGTATCCGCATGAATAAGAAGATACCCTAAGAAAACCTGAGATGCAACAGAGAGTAGGAAGAGCTCCAAGACCCCCATCTAGCTTGATTCAATTGGTTCAACCACAAAAAAAAACCTCGCAGCATCAGATTTCATTGAAGCACCTGACCGTTGATCTGGTTACTTACGAAGTCTCTCATAGCAGCTGGGGCAGAGGTAACATCATAGACAGAGTCCTCAACAGATGTAATTCCACATGTGGTTCACCCATCGCAATAGTTAGAGGCAACAACTATTACAAAGTCAATTCCAGCAGCTTCGGTAGTGGGAGCCAGCGAAGGCAGAGCCTGTTGATCCACCAGCTCTAGTATCCAGTAGTCACGGTCGGGTGGTTCCTTAATTCGGGTCGGGGTCAGGCTAAGCTACCTTCTCATGAATCCCTCCCCGATCATTCAAGTGAATCGCCCTGAGCACACTACCCCTAGTACCTCCCCCAATGCTTGTGTTAATACCCACATACCATCCACCCTTCCACCAGTACCAGCCTCCCTCCAAATTTGCCCCCCCCTCTCCCCTGCATACCCCAAGAAAAGTAACGAACCCCCAAAATGGATTTTCCTCTCCTTCCCCCCCCCCAACCTTTCCCCCAAATTACACCTGCCTATAACGCACTAGTCCACACCCTTCCATGATCCCCCTTAATTCGCAACTCCCCAAGCTTTAAATAGATAATCAAATAAATGAAAAAAAATCAATAAATCTTAAGACTGATACATATATTAATTATTTATTAATAGTTTGCTATGAATTATCAAATAAATATTTCATTTATTCTATTCCCTAAATCTATTTATGAATAAATGCTAATTATCCATAAACATTATTTTATTAGAACATTAAATTGTTTAGTTAATAAAATTAGCTTCATCTAATGTTGATTCTATAATTTACTATTAATTTAATTTAATTTTTTTTTTTTTTTTTTCCCATTCACCATAGATGAAATTGTAAATCATATCGATTAAAAGTGTTTAGTCATTTTAAGTTGATTGTACATATTAAGGGTGATCATTCCTATCTCACACATATGAGATTGAAAGCATTTTATGTTATTTTCCATCCATCAATAAACATAATCAAGGCAAGTTCGTAATTCCATGTTCATATTATTCGAAACAAACCTTAAATAACTCAAGATAAAATTGAAACTCTGAAGTGTCTATACCTGCTGATAGGCGAGGTTCGACACAGGGGGTCATGACAAAAAATAATGTCCTACAATTACATACACAAACTAAATTATAGTTCCTTCTTAGGAGTACACAAGATACCTTCATTTAAGATCAAATAGACAATTCATTATTGCCACTTTGGATCTATTTAACATTGAAAATCTTTGCATTTGTTAATGTTGCACAATCCTTGATATTGGCCCATTTTAGAATTCTCATTTAGACATTCATATAACCAAATTATAATTTCTACTTAAGAGCACATAAGAATTCTTCACTTAAAACCAAATACATGCTTTGTTCCTACGATTTTGAATCTATTCAACACACAAATCAACTCTTATGAATAAAATCCATCATTCAACTTCTCTATTATATTATTTAATTAATTTCAACTATTTTCAGTTGTCTCTATTATATTATTTAATTAATTAAATTGTTTAATATTAAAAAACACTCCCAAAATTTTCAATTTCTAATTTAAGATTAAGTTTCTCCACTAAGCAAACAAATCAAACTAGCGTCTAGTCAACCTAACAGAACAACTTAGTCCAAAAATGTCCTCCAAACTTTCTCATAACACAATTACACTACATTAAGAATAGGTAGAACCAAATTGAACCCAATTGCTAATGTTTTTCCATCTAAGAAAAACCAAATTCAAGAACATAACAAAACAAAAAAAATTTGCCCCCCTCTGTGAAACCTCCACACTCACTGCAACACTGCCTATATGCTGGTCCTTACTCTGTTAAAAACTTCCCTTCCTTTGTCTGTTGGATTCATCTCACACCTGCTCACACTTTGACAAGTTTTCCCGTTAAAAACAAATTCAAACATAGGCGGTTAGGGTTTCTTTCCTTTCGACCAAATCTGTGTTTATATCCTATATTCTCCTATCTACTTAGATTTAAAAACTAAGAGTGTTGTTCTCAAGGGTGAGTGAAAAAAGATAAAACAGGTACCAACAATTAGCAAATAGAAGAGATTAATAATTTTGTAACCGTAAGTTCAATTGAATCCTAACTCTAATCAAATTGTAATCTTATTTGAACAATAACTACAATACTAATTTAATGTTAATTATAAACTTAATTGAATCCTAAATCTAAGCATAATAATCCATAACCTAAATTGAACACTAATCTTAACCCTTACCCTAACTCTATTTTATACTTAACTACACGCTAATTAGATCCTTACAAGATAAATCTAGTAAATAAATGAGAGACTTAGTGTACTATTAGTTTATAAATTTATATAAACAATTTTCTTCTTTCAATTAAGAATACTATAACTCTTCTAAAATTCAATACTTATTTGAGATTTGAGACTACTTAAATTCTTACAAGATAAATGTAGTACATAAATGAGAGGCTTACTATAGCTATTAATTTATAAAAATAATATGATCTTTTTTTATTTTATTTGTATTATAAAAATGTTAATTTTATATTATTAATGTTAAAATTATTATATTGTTATTTTTTATTAGATTATTATATTATATTGTTGACTTATTATATTATTATCAATATTAATACTTAAATTATTAGAATATTTATATTTTAAACATTATATTAGTATTTTATAATTTGTATGACTATATTAATAATGTTTTATATTATATAATGTTATTATTTTTATTATTTTTTATCTTGTTATGTTATCAAAATTTAATAGTATTAAATTAGGTGAGCATAATCCTAACCTAACCAACCAAGAGCTATTTATAAATTACTTTAAACATAAAATATTTGTTATCTTGTAATGGTAACTAAAAAAAAATTCACAATTAGATAATAAAAGTAAAATTTATTTATTATGTTAATTACCTTGTAACAAATATCAAACAAAAAAAAAAAATTAGATTTATTATCAATTTTTTACATTATCAAATTAAAACATACTAAATATTATTTTAAAGCTTGAAACCCTAATAAAAAAGATTAAAAAATGTAAGAGTAATGCAACAAAATGAATGTAAAGAATTTTCTAATTTAAAAGTCAAAATAAATGTCATAAATATGTGGATATGAGAAACCTCAAAATAGGTAGGAAACTTTGGATGAAAACTAAATAGATTCATTAAATATAAGTTTATTAAATAAATAAAATAATTAAATACAAATCAACACATATTAGGTAATGATAGTTGAGATCATATTATTATAACAACTACTTTTCAAAAATAGAATTTCTTAACTCATTGATAAAATAATAACTTTTTTAATTAAGATTATTTAATTACATTGGTATATATTTGATAAATATTATCTTTACTTCTAAAAAAAATATTTGAATCTATTTATGTAAAATTTGTTTATACATATTAATATAATAAATTAATTATTATACTTATATTTATATTCTTCATATATGCCCCTAGAAAAAAAACTAGTTTGTCCAAATAATTATGTTTATTAAATCATATGCAAATCAACATATATTAGTAATAATATTTGAGAGTAATAAATCATATTATTATAACAATTACTTTGAAATAATAAATACAAAAGTTAAAATTACTTAACTCATTAACAAAATAATAATTATTTTCTAATTAAGATTATTTAATTACATTGAGATATAAAGAAGAAATATTGTTATTTTTTAAATAAAATACATTTGAATCTATTTATGTAAAAAAAATTCATATATATTACAATGATAAATTAATTATTATATTTTATATTTATTTTTCACATATAATATAAACATAAATGATATATATATATATAGGTTAAACTTTACAAAAAAAAATTTTTAAAAACTACCAACACAAATAACTTGTATCACACTTGTTTAGAAAGGTATTAAAAAAGTAATTGAATAACTCAAGGAGTTATAATATAAATAATGATCTTTGAATTATGTCTCGGGAGTTGACTTCGACATTGGGGAAGGAGTAAAGCATGAAGGTGAAGGTATAAAGGAGGTCGTCCTACCATTTCTGAGATGGGCACGAGGGCAATGTAAATACCACCGTAGTTTGGAGGCACGACAGGGCTGGGAAGCTCTGAAGCTATTGATTGAGATTAAGGAGCTGGAAGTGGTGATCAAGCAAGTGAAGGCAGAGGAAGAGGAAGCTGGAAGGTGTGTTCTTCGTTCGTGAAGGAAAAGATTGGCTCCGGTCCCGGTGGTGTGGCGAGCTCCTCTCGCAGGGGATGATACAACGCCAATTTCCTTTTTTGATAGCCCACTTTTTAAGGTGTGAAATGTCTAGTTTATTTCTGGTTTTTATTACTTATGAACTCTGTGGTTTAACCCGCATCTCTTTGGTTTCTGTTGTTTATGGGATGTGACGGTTGTTTAGGGTATGGTTAACCCTGTAGATGAATGAATGTTGGGGTTTTTTGGGTATGGTTAATTTTGTAGATGAACATGATTGTGATTGTAGATGAACTTGTTTTGTGGTCGGGGTGGTTTGGGTGAATGTCGTACAGGTAATTTTGATTTGGTGGTTGGTGGTTCTTGAGCTTTAGACTTATGTACTTACTTTATTTTGAGCAATAAAATCACAATATTACCAAGCAAAAAAAATGATCTTTAAATTATTTTGAATTTGAGAATAATTAAAGCAAAAAATTAATTTGGAGCTCTCTTCATTCTTAGTACGGTTAATGCAGGTGCAGACAGGCGAGCGGTGAAGGGTACAAAGCACTGACACGACAAAATGGAAAATAGAAATGAAGAATAAAATGTTTTGACCAGTTTGAAAGTCACAGCTTAGTGTACATATCTACAAATTAGCACGTAGGATTAGACTTTATTTCTTTTCCATACAAATTCACTCCAACTATAATCCTCACAATGGTTGCATATCTTTTACAATCATTACCTTTATACAAAAGATAAATCAATGGGATTTGAATCTTGAGAGAATCCAATTAGAAGATAATGATATCCACCAAACTTATTTGGATCATCAAGATATTTATGGTTCTTGTCATCTCTAGATTCCATAACTTAAGTAAACATTTTCATTAGGAACCCATACAAACAATTACATATGCATTGCAAATGGTCTAGAGACAACTTTCACCCCATTAAAAATCACTTGGTTAAGGTCTCACACATTGTATATTACATCAGAAAAACCTAGATATCTGAAAGGAAAACAACATAAGAAATGAAAGATCTATCTAAGGGATAACATTGCTTGTTCAATGCAAAAAAATCAAATGCAAATTATATCCAAATAACAAGGTCATCACAATCTTAACACAACATAATATGTAGTGAAAAATTAAAAGAAAAATAAAATATGAGAGCTCATCTTTCAAGGTTAGACAAGAATGAAGTTGGGTCACACCACTTTTCCATTTGAATAATTTGTCATTCTTCATCCTCCAACTTCTAGCACATTTTCTATGAGGACTCAAGAATTCTTCAAGAAACATCATAAATTTATTACTTCTCTTATTCTTCTTATTTAAAAAAGTTCTAAGAAAAAGAAAAATCCTCATAATATCAAAAGAGTTTGTTATATAGAGTGACATATTATTCCTCTCTATCCAATAGTATGGAGACATGACATAGTTTCACCCATATACCAACCTTCCTACATAATAACCTATGGATATGACTACTTGTGAGAGCCCACATGGGTCTTCTTCCAAGAGTACAAGGCATAGTTCTTCATTCTCCATATTTGGAAAGTCATAGGTTGACTTTGTTCCTTGAACCAGTCACCTAGGTCTTCCCAAATGGGGGCTCTTAAAAAGGTACCTCTCCAAACCCCCAAAAAACTTCCTACACCCTTCTTTGGTACCCTACCCATAGGTATTTTGGTTGAAATCTAAAAATGAGATTTTCAAACAAATTTTCATGCTTAAAATTTCTACATGGGCTTGCACTCTTACACCTAATTTTGGACCCTAGAAACACAACTAAACACCATCACATTGAATTAAAGTTCCAGAATAAAAATTTAGGCACTTATACTTTGGTTCATAGACACTTATATTTTGTTTCATACTTAAAAGCCCTTAATTCACATTGGATTGTTATATTTTTCTCACTAGAATACATTAACAAAATCGCATTACTTCATAATGTGGAGCAATGTAATTAAGATCCAAATGACTTTCCCTCCTCCCATTAGCTTTTGTATAGTCACACATGCTTCTACAAACATCAACACATCTATTATATTTGTAACCAAAACAACAAGAATTATTATCATATCAAATTAAGCTCACATACCTCAAATATGCAATTGAACCCTAAACTCATACATCACTAGCATGATCATAAACCAACCTCATCAAATAGTGTGACTAAATCTTCCTATTGAATTATAAAATTCACATCTCTAACTATTGCAATTTTGTTAAAATATACTTTCTATATTTAGTAATTTTTTAATAATCTAACAAATTAAGTCTAGAAGTCAATTCAACATCTAGATCGTTTCTTTTTTGACATTTTTATTTTTATTTACTAAAACAAGTCTAGATATTATCAAATATCTCATATAGACAAAACATGTGAATAAAGGTTGGTACCCACATATAATCATAGTTTATTGAATAAATGATCAAATATCATTAAGAATTTTGTTTGTTGATAGATAAAACTATAATAATTAAATCAAGTTAAATCCATTTATTTATATTTTACGATATTAAGATTGGCATTGACATATAATTATGGTTTATTCAATAGTAGATAAAATCTCATTGAGAATACTAGATCAAATATCATTGAAAAATTTGTTTGTTGATAGATAGAAATTATAATTATTAATTCAAACTAAATCCACTTATTTATATTCAGTTATATAATAATGAGTATCTAATAAATTCCACGATATATCTTAATACAACAAAACATTATTAACAAGAAATACATGAATCAAGATAAAAAGTTGAATGAAAAGACCCAATATAATTAAAATTTTAAGGTGTTAGCCATGAATAAAATAGTTTATATTGGAAAGTTAAATTTGTTCATCTATAAATATATCAATTAACTAAATTAAATTAGTTCATATAAGACTATAAAAATTATTGGGAAACTTTCTCTCTGGATAAGATTGTTTTGATGGCTACTGCTCCTCTAATAGGAAGCTTTTTGAAACATTCGATTGCTTATCCTACCCATTTCCCTAGATGTGCTACTATAGGGTCCTTTGTTGTTTGTGACTCTACCTCTACTGCTCATGGGGGTTCCAGGTCTACTCCATCTATGGGTGTGCCTCCCCTGCCTCCTGTTGCAATCATCTTTAGGTTTTCTTTTTTTGTGCTCAAGACTCTTGCAGATTTGGTGTGTAATGAGGTTCTCACTACTACTACTACTATCTCTGGTGGCATGGGTGTTGAGGTCCCTCCTCCAAAGCCTTGTTTTACTACTAGTGGACAAAGATTTTCTTGTGTTGCTATATCTATTGTTGCCCTTCCTCCCAAGGGGAAATATCATCCTCTTGCGTGTGCCAAGAGCTCCCCTATTGTGATTTCTCGCCAAGATGTGGTGGAAAATGTGGACTTCTACCAACGTTGTGGGTTGGTGTGTAGATTTTATGGTATTTGGCCTTCTCTCCTAGATCTTCATTGATGTGTGATGGATTCTTGGAAGCCCTTAGTTTTGGGTAATATTGAGCTTTTCCCTTGTGCTAAGGGTTTTTTTATTGCTTCTTTTATTTTTGTTGTTGACTCAGTGTGTGTCTAGTGTGGGTTTGTCTTCCCAATATTCCCCTTCACTTTTGGGGAGATTCTTGTTTTGAAGCCATCAACAACTCTATCATTTTCTTATTTAAGGTAGACAATACTACTTTCTTAATGGGTCTTTCTACTTTTGCACACATTTTGATCAATATTGACATCTCCATGCCTCTTCCTAGGGATGTGGTTCTCATGGTTGGGGATATTCCATTGACTCAGCCATTGGAATATGAAGGCCTCCGCTTTTGATGTCATTGTTGCTTCTCTACCAGTCACTTTGCCATGAATCATTCTCTCTTGAGGCATAAATACACTACCACTTGGTGGAAGGATGCTCATGGTGATCACCTAACTTTCCTAACTTCTAATTCTTCCTCTAATGACTCTTCAGATGTTTCTGATGATTCCTCCCAAGATGATGGTTTGCCTCATGTTACTGGTGTAGCCTCCTCAGCCGCATGGATCCTCCTCCACCTCTTGCTACTATTGTGGCCCCCTCTAGACCTATGGAAACTTCTCAATTTGTTTATCCTATTCTATTCCAACTTTTGGTGGAGATTTTGTTGCCTAGTCGGCTTTCTTCTCCAAGTGTTGATAGTATCACTATGGGGTTACCCCCTCTTGGTCCCCCTTTTGATGGGGTTCCAAATGAAATTATTTCTTGGAATGTTGTCTATTGAAGGAGGAAAGATCATTCTTCCCCCTCTTCCCAAACTCTTTCTTGGGTTGTGGGTGATTTTTCTACTCAACTTTGATGTGGGCTACTAGTTGTTCTTCTAGTGTGTTGTAAGTTGTCTATTCTGACCTTTGTTGTCAAAATTTTGTTCTTGACTAATTGTTTATGGCCTTTTTGGCTTGTCTTTATATAGTGTCAGCACTCTTGTTTTTCTACTTTAAATATCAAAAACATATTTAAAGCCTATAGAAAAAATATGTTACTTTACATAATTAAAGAAGGGATACAATGTGTCAAGTTCCTACAAATAGTGTGAGTAGAATCAAAGCAGGGATCAGGCATCAAAAAATAGAACATGAAGGTGAGGTCTAGGTGAGGGTGAAATTGCATGTGGATACAATTTACAATTCTACACTATAGAAGGAAAGGTATTAGGGAAACATGGGTGCAAGGAATAAACAAAAGGGATGACAATATGAGATAGCCTAAAATTCTTTCCGAAGTAAGAAAGTGATCCAAACATCCCAAACCAAAATAAATTTAAAATAGGACATTACATCATTGTGTGTCATATGCACAACAATTGCATAACATAGAATTTTTCATTTAAATATTTAATCAAGAGTATTAAGACACATGTATATGTAGCTTTTCAAAATAAATTTAATTATAATCTCACTTTTTTTAATACAATTACTTGTAATAATATTAAATGCAAATGCATAAATATAATTGTTTCAAGCTTCTCACAATTTTATGATCATCAAATTAACATAAAATATACTTTCAAAATACTTATTAAATAAATTTACTCTCTATCTATAACTTTTAAAGTTATTTTTCATTTTTTTATATAGACAAGTTGCCACGAATAGGAGGTGATGCCTACTAAGTCATAGATTTGAAGATACATTGAGAACTTCCCTAGTGTTGAAATCTAGTCTCATACTCTATGGGTCTATGATGAATCAACAATAGACACAACCCTTCCAACACAATGAAGGCATGATAAATCTAAGCAGGTGTGAGGATATTGCTTTTTTGGCTCCACACCTTCAAAAAATAGAATTATTGCTTGTTTAACGTTATCATTTTGTTGGGCATTGGCAATGTCAAAGATCCAAGTGATGGAACCAATCTGCGTTGAAGGCCTTTAATGCAAATATGGAGCCCCACATAGTCTAATCCAACTATGGAACCCCACATATTCTTGTCAAGAACAAGAATTATCTTTTACATATCTTTTTCTATCATTCCCCTTATATAAAAGTAAAATAAATAGGATTTGAATCTTGACAGATAAGCCAACAAGGAGAGAATGATCTCCACTATACTGATATGGAATTATCATGATGCTTATGACTCTTACCATCTCTAGAACCAAGAGAAATATTAGGAACCCTTGAAGCAAACATTTACATATGCATTGCAAATGGTAGAGACAACTCTCACACCCATTAAAAATCACTTAGTTAAGACCACACACATTGTAAACATATATCTAAAAGGAAAATAACATAAGAAAATGAGCTCTACCTAAGTGATAGCATTGCTTGCTCAATAAATAAAAAATCATATACAAATTACATCCAAATAACAAGATCATCACAATCTTAATACAACATAATCTGCAATGAAAAATTATTAAAAAAAAAGAATTAAAAAAATAAAATAAGAGAGCCTATCTATAAGAAGGAAGTTGGGTCACACCCTTTTTTCCACTTGAATAAGTTTTTGTCCTTCATTCTCCAACTTCTACCACATTTTCTATGAGGACTCAAGAATCCTTCACAAAACATCATAAATTTATTCCCACTTCTCTTAGTCTTATCGTATAAAAAAGTGCTAAGGAAAAGAAAAAATCCCCTTACAATATTAAAAGAGATTGGTATATAGAGTGAAATGTTACTCCTCTCCATCCAATAATGTGAAGACACAACATTTTCACACCATATACCAACCTTCCTACATAATAACCAATGATATGACTACTTGTAAGAGCTCACGTGAGTCTTGTTTCAAGAGTACATGGTATAGTTCTTGGAAAACTATAAGTTGACTTTGTTCCTTTAACCAATCACCCAAGTCTTCACGAAATGGAGCTCTTGAAAACTATCTTTGTAAACAACAAAAACATTTCCTACACCTTTCTCCTAATACCCTACCCATAGGAACTTTGGTTGGAATCTCAAATGAGATTGTGATGCAAATTTTCACTTCTTATACTTACTAAAAATTGGTTAAAGTTTCTACATTGGCTTGCACTCTTACACCTAGTTTTGGACATTAGAAACACAAATAAACACCATTATATTGAATTAAAATTCTAAAATAAAAATTGAGATATTCATACTTTGGTAGATACTTAAAGCCCTTATTTCATATTGGGTTGTCAAACTTTTCTCACTACAATACACAAATAAAAGTGTATTACTTCATAAAATGAATTAATTTAATTGGGATGCTAATGAATTTACCTCCCCCCTTTAACTTTTGTACATGATTTTACAAACATCAATACAACTTGTTGGTTCCCTCGATTGATTTCTCATATTTATCTAAGAATTGGCCTTCCTCTATCAACATAAATATGAGATCATTGGCCAATTAACAAAGATTGCAAATAAGATATGGTATTCCTTCTACTCTTTGGGCTCTACAAGGCCTAGGGGGGTAAACCTTTTGCAATATCTATGAATTTAACACATCTTAAAACAAATATTGCTTTCAACATTGTGACCAAAACACATAAAATTTTATCCAAAATTAGCTATATTCTGCACTTGAAGCATGATGTTCATCCCTGAGAGAAAGACCTTCCACTATAACTCCTATCTACTAAACTAATAAAGAAAGAAAGACTACTTTGATTTAGAGTTGATTACTGAAAATGCATATAACAAGACCAGTGCATTATCTATTGGAACAAAGTCATATATTTGACTGATTTAACACAAGTTGTATGCATAGTTTTGGACACATATGCCTTACAAATATACCCCATTGTCATACACATAAATCTACTTATCAAATCACCTAATCCTCTTAAATCCATTGTAATGCATAATCAGTATTTAATTTCTTCCTTGAAGAAAACTCAATTAATGCATCACACATCTAAAAGAAATTCATATCTAGATAACTACATTTATCCTAAATAAATGAAATCATACAACCAAAGGGAATAAAAAGTGAGGCAATCTATGGTAATATTTTCATTAATTATCTTGGTCTACAACAATATAATTTATCATAAAATAGACTCTATCAAAACTCAAGATACGAAGAACATTCTATTTCATTACTACACCCATACAAAATATTTCAGAACCCTTTTCAAGTGACCCTAAATTCCCTTTTATAGAAATAAGGGAGCAACAAAGCTTTAGGTCGATTTGCCACTTGTCAAAATTTACTTTCAAAATAGAAGAATAAATCAGGTACATCACGTGATGCAAGAAGCATGAGAGAAAGTATAAACAACTCATAACTGATAATGATTATTTTGAACCACCTCCTTGGTTTGTTACACTTTTGTCAAGCTAGAGAAGAGAATAAATATAACATTGAAGTGGCATTTGCAAGTCATGTTGGAAATGAGATACAAAGCAACCTTTGTCAGAAATAACTAGAGCACCAAGAACTTCTCTTATTTCATTTGTTTACTTCTCTTCAAGTAAAAATTGACGATAGGCATCAAGATGGGTGCTATATGTTGGGCTTACTAAAGAGGTATTTAATCTATTTAAAATTCTAGCATTGTACTCTATCTCATATAAGCCACTTAGTTGCACCTGCAGATTTTCTTCTAGTTCATCCACATCATCTGTGATCTTATCAATTATGTTGTGCAATAAGTATCTCCCAATCTCCATTCTTGCTCTATTTTGTATTCTCCATCATCTTTTATGAATGGTGGGGGAGGAATTCCTTGTAATTGATCATACCTATGCAAAGCCTTAGCTACTTGCCCATGATATTTATAATGCTAAACTAGTCATACATTTACTTGTGACATTGTACACTCCACTTCACTCTATATATTTGTCCATAGATCCTTTTTTTCATTTTCAATTGATTCAGAAAACTCGTGAAGACCATGCAACAATTGTTGCTTTTTGGACAATTGTGGCCTTGATGAGATTCTGAACAAGCCTAAACTTACTCATCATGAGCTCCCTCCTTAAGGATGCTACTTCTTATTGTGCCTTCACCAATTGTCTTTCTGCTTCTTCTCTTTTACCTCTTTCAAGGATAATATTTGTCTACAATTTTGATGTTGTAGCCTCTACTTCTAACAAAAGGCCTTTCCTTGCAGACAATCCCAATGTCTCTCTTTGTCAAAATTGTGTAAATACTATCATTGTTGTCATTGATGTCAAATCTGGTTATCTGGTTTGGACTGGATGGTGTATGATTTTGGTGTTGCAGTTTTGGTATTGCCGAAAGAAAGGTATGGGATATGATCTACTAGAGTCATTTTTGAAAGATCCTCATCTCCATAATCTTGAGTTGTGCTTAATCTATTCATATCTAGTGATAGATACATTCATAGAAAATATTTAACTCATTTACTTTTAAATACTACCCAAATACTAACAATCGTGTTGTAATTAAGAGAAAATCTATGTAATTTATCCTACTAAAATCACGTTTTCATTACACTATTATAATTGAACATTTAAAAAATTTAATCTATTCTATTAAAAAGAACATAAGAATTAAAATAATTTAACAACCAAACTAGAAAAGAAGATAAAAATCAATAAATTTAACAAAGAAACATACTATGGTGACACCTTAATTCTTCATGCATGCGAAGAAGAAGAGGCCTCTTTTTTAGACTACAACTTTGGATTTAATAAGTTTACATTTATTAAGATCTTGACAATTTCATCCATAAACATCTAGGTTGATATCCCTATAGTTACATATATAATGGACTCCCAAGTTATCTCTTCATCCACCACTCCAACAATGTTGTCCTAGACCAATTTAATTATTTGTAGCAACATAAAATGATTAATTTTTTATTGTAGGGAAACACTTTGAATGAAGCTCTAAATTGATGAAGGGGGACCTCATTCCCTACATGAATACTAGCTCTACAACACCACAGTACAGGTTTGAACCTTAGTGGCAAGAATCATAATGTTGTAATTTAGCTATCACACTATGCTATTTCCAACAACATATGGCAATGAAATAACAAAAAGGAATTAAGTAATCAAAATAGGGTACACAAAATGTGATTAAGACATGACATAGATATTTGGTGGAAGAAAACACAAATGAATGAAAAAATCTATGAAGGGCTATACTACTAGCATGACATTAACTAATTTAGTGTCAATACATGGAAATCACCAATTAAATGGTTTTAATGAATTTATTTTACCATTTTACTAGTCTCCTCTACCCCCACTATGCTCCTATGCTTCTTAAGAAACCTATACACCTTTGATTCTATTTCAAATAGTTATAATAATTTATTTCCTAATCCAAAAAAAATATTATTCTATGCTTCTTTCTACCTTAAAACCTCCTCTATTTACCCAAAAAGGAAGACCAACCATTTCCCTACATAGTAGCCACTAGTCTTGGTGACTAAATGGTTACCTTTGATAATTGTCCCAAGAATAATTCCTTTGGCTAACAAATGACCACCCTTCAAATCGTTAAGGTCACCCCTATTGGAACATGAATCTTCATAGCCCTAGGGAAGAATGAGCAACCTGCTAGTCAACCAAATGGTCATTATCCTAATTAGAATCACTCAAATATAACGAAAATTACTCAGGACCTATAATTATTTTCAACATTGCCTAGGAAAAAAATACACATATTTGTTGAAAAATAATAATTTCCTACCAAAAATGATAAACGACCATTTTGGACATGGAAAAATGTGTCCGTTTGCGTATTTCTCTATAGACTTCCAATAATTGCCACACATCTAGGTATGAATTCCAACGAGTGTGGAGATGAATGATTGATTCTTTATGTATCATAACAATATCTGAAACATCACCTTTAAAATGTCAAAGTCAATATATAAAAATAACTACAGAGTGTCTATCCTTTTTTACACTTACAATATTACAAAAGGCAATAAGAACCAATTCTAATAATGATTCTAGCATATGGCCCTCCCAATTGTTCTTCTAAGATATAAGAACGCCTATAATGTATTACCAATTCACTTGCAATAGCTTCTAATACACCTATAGTAGCTTGAAATAGGCCTATAGCTCTATCAAGGAGAGTTTTCCTTTGTTCCAAGTGTACTTTTAGGAATACAAAATGATCTTAAAGTAACTATGAATGACCATCTCTTCACTAGTGCACTTGTGTATTGTTATATAAAAATAACTAATTAGTGTCTATCATTTTTAACACTTACAATATTACAGAAGGCAATAAAAATGAATTCTTCTAATGATTCTAGCATATGGCCCTCCCAAATGTTCTTCTAAGATTTAAGAACACCTATAATGTATTACCAATCCACTTGCATTAGCTTCTAATACACCTATAGTAGCTTGCAATAAGGCTATATCTCTATCAAGGAGATTTATCCTTTGTTTCAAGTGTACTTTTAGGAATAAAAAATGCTCTTAAAGTCACTATGAATGAGCATCTCTTTACTAGTGCATTTGCGTATTGTCCCCTACTTGTAAGTTATCATATTTCCAAAAATGATTATACATTACTAAATGCATTACTAAGTTGTTGTGTCCTTTTATAATTAATTCTACATTTTATAGTCCATAGCCTTTTATATAATGATCTAACCTTGTTACTACCAAACCCAAGGGAGGAAGGGGTGATTATGTTGCCAGGGCATTGAGAAACTAAACTGCAATAGGCTCCCTCAAGGTTTACAGATGCAAACCCTTACCCCATCTCGGGACTACCTAATTGGTTGGAATTAGATCGCCTCTCCCTGAGCACAAATCTAGCCCAACCTCACAAAGGCATTAGCGAAATATCAAGGACTAGGCTATGAGTATATTAACTTATCACGTGTTATGAGAATATATGTAATTAAGCATGGCTTCCATACATATTGTAGTCTATATTAATATTAATATTAAATTCTACATAAGAACATTATCACGCTTCATATATTAAGCATACATATTCAACATATCCCAATGCATAACACCAAGAACAAGGATATTACTACCTGTAACTTAACAATAGTTATGATCTAATCTGATCTTATCTATGGTAATGTAACTAGATGTTTTTTATTCCTTTCCTTTATATCTCTCAATGTGAGGGAGAGGTCACACATCTTCAACATGTATGCCCTTTGGCAAGTGACACCCTTTCACCATTAGCACCCTTTGAAATAGTGCAACTCTTCATTATTTATGCCCCTTTGAAAGGGACACAACCTTTCACAATTAGATCTACACTTTTGATTCACAAATTATTCCCCTCAAATGAGATTATCTTCTCCCTTTTATATCTCATGTTTCAGGGACACAACTTTTTATTTTTTATCCTTTGACCATTCATTAACTTAATTAAATTTCAATTATATTTAATTATATTCTATATATTTTAATTTAATTTTTAATTTTTATATTTTAATTTTATTATTATTATTTATTATTAAATTCTATTTCAAAGGGGAGATTATAGTCCGCCCACCCAAGATTTCTTGCCTCAAGCAATGATCATGAAGTGTTCAAAATGACTTCTAATATGAAATAGATTTGGAAACACACATGGAATAAATATGTTGGAAACATATCAGGCATGAACCAAACACAAAGCATACACATAAAAACATGGAGCATACACGCAAATACATGTATTGTTAGATTCCTACTTATTGACTAGAATGATTCATTAGTTCATGTTTACCCTATAGGATGGCAAGATCAATGCTCTGATACCATTTGTAATATCCCCTACTTGGAAGTTGTCATATTTCTAACAATTATTACACATTACTAAATGCATTACCAAGTTATTATTCCCTTTTTACAATTAATTCTACATTTCATAATTCATAGCCTTCTATATTATGATCTAACCTTGTTACTACCAAACCCTAAGGGAGGAAAGGGTGAATATGTTACCAAGGCATTGGGAAACCAAACTACAATAGGCTCCCTCAAGGTTTACGGATGCAGACCCTTACGCCATATCGGGATTATTCCCTCAAGGTTTACAAAATTTGATCCTTACCCCATCTCGGGACTACCTAATAGGTTGGAATTAGATCGCCTCTCCCTAGGCATAAATCTAGCCCATCCTCACAAAGGCATTAGCGAAAGATCAAGAACTAGGCTATAAGTATTGTTGTCACAAAATTTGTACCCTATGATGATCAACCTTGATCATCAATCTTGTGAAACATGGAAACAACCTCCCAAGTGTGGGACTTGCAGAGATGAGGTTGAGTCTCCAGAGAAGGTCGACTTCCTCTTCAATTTGATGTAATAGGACCTAATCTAATGATTTTGACAAGGAAAAGGGAGAAGAGGGAATGCTTGAAAGAGGGGAAAAGGTTTGCACCTACATGGAATATTGATCTGCTTGCTTGTAACTGCACAAGACATTAACAAAACCTATCCAAGGTATACACAAGATTCTATCTAAATCCGTTATCTAAGAAAAGATGAAGGTTGGGTTTCTTGTGAGATACAAAGGGGGGCTAACATTTAGTTGACAAATTGCATTCAAAGATGGATTCAACACAATCAACTACAACTGAGAAAACTAAAAGAGATGCATTCATAAAAGGAGGTGATAATTCACATATTTGAATGAACTGAATCTAGGTAAAACAGACAAGCTTTATTAATGTAAGGCAAAGCAAAATTTACAAATGCAAAACATAGTTTTCTGCAGAAGAAAAGAGAGAAGGTCCCTATACAGGGTTACAAAATTTGCCTTTATAATTCAAACATAACTCAAATGGTTATAGTTAAGAAACTCTAACCTTGGCTCAGGTTAGGTTATAAAATATCAAAGGGAAGGAAGATCATATCAAGGATGATCTGATAGCATGCTAAATCCAACTCTAAGAGCATCATTTGCCTCTGGAAAAAAAAAATCCCTGCAAAAGGTGGAAATCTTTGCAATTGAACGCACTGGGATTGCGTACCGGGCACAAAAATCTTTGTACCGCACTGAACAGGTATGGGTGTCATCTAGAATCGTCTGCAGGAGTCACCTCTGGAGTTATGGCATTGAAATCCAGCATTTGCATTGAATTTTGATTGGATTTGGGATGTCAACTAAGCAAAGAAGATCGTCTCAACCATCAGGTCAACAACCACTGCCTACAAAAGAGTTTAAATGCCAATGGCTCAGGGAGAATAGACTATTGATCGTCGATCTGAGAGATTCACGCGAAGATGGATGTGCGAGATCTCTCCATGTAAGCATCCATTAGGCCCAATACAAGATTAAAACATGGTCATCGGATCAGACCTTTATGAAGATCCGATGGTCTTAGATGACTAACGTGGCCCCCCAAGCCCACATATTTCTTACCCAATCGCATCACTTATCACCCAATCACACAAAAGTGGAACAATCGCAACAAGGAATAGAAGCCGAATCTCTCAACTGTGGGATAAGTGATAAAAAAAACCCCCGCCACACAATATAGCAAAAGGAAACCCTCGCCAACAACCTTATCCCTCTCACCATCGCTTATCATGATGTCACACAAAATGCAATATCGGAACAGGGAACAAAAGTGGAAGAGTTCCTGTTCGATGCGACAAAGCGATAAGTGAACTTCGTCAGCCAGTAGAGGGTGAAAAGGGTCGGTCTCACCATGGACATAGGACCCTCCAGCTAGTAAGCTTAAGTGAAAGTGACCGCCCCGATTGGTCAACTCAAAAATAGAACAATGGGGCCTGAAAAAGATGAAGTTTCTCTTAATGCCCTTCAAAAAATATGCATAACACGAAGGTTATCCAAATGTGCATAACACATAGGTTATGCAAAACTGAATTTCTCGGATGGATCTTAAGTTGATAGAAAAAGGTCAACAAGTATCTTAACTTCTCATTTGTTGTGAATATATATGTAATTAAGGACGATTGTCATACATATTGTAGTTGATACTAATATTACTATTAAATTCTATATAAGAACATTAATAAGCTTCATATATTAAGCATACATATTCAACACATCCCGATGCATACCACCAAGAACAAGGATGTTACTGCCTATAGCTTAACAATAGTTTTGATCTTATCAATTTTAATGTCACTAGATACCTTTTATTCATTTCTTTTATGTCTCTCAATGTGAGGGAGAGGTCACACAGGTAAGTGCACAAAGATGGTGGTCAAAAAGGGGGGTTATAAGTGGACACTTTTTTTCTAAAATCAGGTGAACCTGAACTTGGAGGCAAAATTTGAAAGTCATCCACTCAAGCTATGAAGATAATCAAAGAACAAATATTGTAGTACACTGAATCTAGTTTCCAAACTACTAAACTTTTTCAAAATTGGATAAGATTAAGGGGGTCAAATCCTTCGCGCACGAAAACTGACCCTGATTTTTTTTTTAAAACATAACATAGTGTCTGACGTGCGCATCAAGAAAGTCATAGTTTGATTTAGTATTTTTACAAATACTTTGGCAGAAAGATAGCTAAGAGTGAGCACTAGAAGATGTGTATTTTTTTGTAATTTTTTGTTTAGTATTTTTTTTTTATGATTTTTCCAATCGAGCACATCCTGAAAATTAGGTACCTATTCGTGCGTGAAGCATAAGTTGCACTAAACAAATAAAAAATACAATTTTATTTTTTTTAAATTGTAAAGAATCAAGTTCAATACAATAATATATAAACTTTTTAAAATTTGGATAAGTATATCAAAAGTTATTCAAAACATAGTGCACCTATGTCTGTGAGAACTATGGAAACACTGGTAAAAGAAATTCAATAATAATATGTTATTGTTTTTTATTAAGGTAAAAACAGGTTTTGAAGGGGCCCCGAAACCTTTTACAAAAGATCCTTAAAAGATAAAAGCATTAAGAAACCCAAAGGAGCATACATAAGAAAAACCAGCATAACAACTATAAAAACCAGTTAAAAAGCCCCAAAAAACTAGCGATAACCAGCCAAACCAGGTAGAGCACAGAAAAGGAACTAATTTATGTTTTTTAGGGCATTATCCAAGTTACTGCTAATCCCATACAAATATTTGATATTATCCCTTAGATTAGGGATTTCCTTAGCAGACGTTGCAACAACTTTATTCACGCTCGCCCTAGTTCTCTTTTTCGCTCCACCAGGCGTAGCTTCCCCGCTCCCAGTCTCGATAGCATCTTCATCGATATCAAGGTCCACCACCGGTTTGGGAGAGCTGGAGATTTTAAGGATCTTAGAAATATCCTCTAGGTTCTTTGTAACAACAGACAAGATATTCGGGATCATTCCCAGCAGGTTTTTCATTGCCACTTTACCTTCTTCTAGATAGTTTATCTAAGCTGCCATCTTTTTAGCTTTTTCCTCCATGTCCTGCTTCCATTGCTTCTGGTTCATGTCGTCTTCCTTCCTTTTCTCCTCCATCTGCTTCCCATTTTTTTCCAAATTCTTCAAAAATTCATATGTCCATCTGTCAAAACCCAATCTAGCCTCGGTAAAGTTTTTGAGGTTATCTAGGAATAACCCTTCTCCAGCATTCTCCTTATCCTTACTCAGACTATCCTTAACCATTTCCTTCTTTGTTTCCTTATTCTTCTCCCTCTCATAATCCATATCTTTTTTCTCATTAACTTTATCATCCTTCTCCACCATAGGCTGGCTATTGTCATTGCCTAAGCTAGCACTGTGAACTGGGCTATCTTGGTCAGACACGTCCTCAGCTTCATCTTCCTCTGCACCCACGTCCTCATCTTTCCAACTTTCCTCACTTCCAGACTCGTCCATTTCCATTTCACTGCCATCTTTTCCAGTTTCCTCTATGTCATTCTTGTCATCTTGGGTTTTCATCCCAGTGGCGCTCTTGCTTTTTTTGCTCTGAATCGACTCTTCCTTGCTAGGTCCTCCTTCATCCAGCTTTCTCTTGCCTTTCCCTGGAGAAGCAGACAACCTCTTGTTTTCCTAAATGGCAAGGATTTTGCAGTGCTCATAAATGAGCAGAATGAGGCCACAATGAAGCACCGGGTTCGAGGGATTCTTGTTGTGTTTGTTGAGAGACCTCGACAAAGACCTGGAGAGATAGTAGGGCAGGGAAACCCTTTTCTCATGCCTGAAGTGGTTTAATAGCACAAAGTGATATGTATGGGCCCTAGTGAAATGACCCTCCACTGTTATATATTTCATGATAGCATTCAACACACAGCCCCAAATTTTCTTGATGTTGGAGACATCATAATAACCCCCCGTGGCTTTACCTATTTTAGCCCTCTCCATTTCCTTACGCGGAAAAAGTTTAACCGCATTATTGGAAATTTTAAGATCTCTAAAAAAATTGAGCCCTGAGTGGGGCATACCTATTACAGTCGCAATGATGCTCACGCCCTATTTGAACCTCACACCATGGATTTTAAAAGACCTGTTACTCCAATTTTTAGTTATTTTGGAAACTGCAAGATTAACCCTTCCTTTATCATAATCAACCAGCTTCTCCATAAAATTCATCAGGGACCCTTTTTCTAGCTTCATCCATACTTTTGGCATTTCCTTCCATCTCGAAATGTTGTCTAGTTCCTCCCTCCTTAGATCCCCACCCATATTCAATTTCAGAATGTCTCCTCTATTCTTCTACAAGCTCAACGCTTCCTTACCGTTGTCTCTCGAAATTTTGAAAATGATAACCCACAAAGTGTGCGGAGTGTTAATATCTTTGATTGCAATTCTACCACTTTGCCAAGTAATCATAACCTTTCTATAAATGCATAAAATACTCATTTCAGCTATCATAATTGTGCGGTCCTTCTTTCCCCGTGAATTTATCCTTTCTTAGGAGATCTTTGATACTAAAATTAATATTATCTTCCCCGTGCCAAATAGTTTGAGCTTCGGAATTAACGCCTAGGTTCGCTAGGCCATCCGCAACCAAATTTTTTTCTCTAAAGGCATGTTCAATTATGATAACTTTAAAACTAGCAATAATTTCTCTAGATTTCAAAATTATGTTTTCTATAGACCACGATGGCTCGGTTTCCCCCTTCAAGCACTTGATAATATTTAGTGAGTCTCCCTCCAGCCATAAGTTGTCATGATTTAGGTTCTTAGCAATAATCAGAGTATTCAGTGTTGCTGAAGCTTCATCATAATGACTGGTTTGACTTCCCAGAGGGCTAGCAACCACCACTAGGCAACTTCTAGCAAAATTCCTGACAATGCCCCCATAACCAGCTTTACCCGGATTCCCCTTCGACACCCCATCAAAGTTGGCCTTTATCCATCCCTGAAGTGGAAAGCACCACGCCAGACCTTTCGTGCCCTTCTCCTTACCAGATTTGGTTGTTGAAAGGTTCCACCTATCATTAAAGTCTTCTTTAGCTTCTAGACCATGATCAGTACCATTGAGACATTCAAATATACTTCTGTATATTTTATCCACCACAACTTCAGGGTTAGCACTTTTTATCCCTAAAAATCCTATTGTTGCGCTCCTTACAGATGTTCCAGATTACATTAGGGAAAGTAAGTTCCCAAAGCTCCACAATCATAGGGTTGGAATTAGGATAGTACCATTGCTGCCAGGACTCCCTTAGAGAGTTCAAAAAAAACCCAGCTCAACTTCCACCTACTAAAAATAATTTTCCAAATTTCTTGGCTGAAAGTACATTGGTGGAGAATATGGCAAGCAGACTCTTCTTCCCTGCAACAAAGAGAACACCTGTTAGGAAAACAAATCCTTGCTTTTGAAGGTTGTCCAAAGTCAACACATTATTTTGGATAAAGATCCAAAAAAAGATATTAACTTTAGGAATTAACTTCTTATTCCACACTTTAGCCCAAATAGGAATCTCTTACATAACTTTGTTGTGGATAGCCACAGCCGAAGACACAGAATAAATCCCATCTGGAGTTTCCCTCCAAATCAAACTATCCTCTTTGTTGTCCCTCAAAATTTTAGAAGAAAGCAAAATGTCAAGAAACTTTAAACCTGGACAATGTTGGCTAAACTCAATCCAATTCCCATTTCCCCAATATTCTCTGACCAAACCCCCATGCCTATTTTTGAACCAATCTTTCCAATCATAAAGGATTGGAATTTCCTCCAAGGGTTTATCTATAAGACATATGTCTTCCCAAAATATTATACTTCCACCATTCCCCAATTTCCACATTCTTCCAGCAACAGCCCAACTTTTAGCCAATTGAACTGCATTCCAAATAGCAGAGCCTTCAACAGTAAAAGATTTATCTAGAATTTCTTCCTCAGAAGGTTGCATATGAAGATATTTCTTTCTCCAGATTAAGTTCCACTCTCTTTCCTCCCCTTTCATTCTCCAGATTTGTTTTGCTAATAAGGCATTATTCATAGTGCTAATATTCCTTAAACCCAACCCCCTAGAGGCCTTGGGAGAGAAGATTTTGTTCCAAGCTATAAGAGGAATTATATTTTTGTCTTCCACTCCCAACCAAAGAAACTTTTTTTGGATTCTTTCAATTGCCTCCGCAAACTTTCTAGGGATTTTAAACAAACTAAGAGCATAAATAGGCAAGTTTTGGAGAGTAGCTTTAAGAAGTGTAACCTTGCCCGCTTGACTAAGGATAGCCCCTTTCCGACCTGCCAGTTTAGAGTTGAATTTATCAACCAACTTAATCCAAAAATTATCCGCAGGCTTAATACAAAGGGGAAGCCCCAAGTAAGTAGAGGGAAACTCAGCAATTTTACATCCAAGAATTCTTTCAATCCTTAATTATCTTTGAACAAGGGTGTTAATGAAGAACAACAACCTCTTATCCCAATTAATTTTTTGGCCAGAAGCAGATTCATAAATATCCATAACATTCTTCATATTTTTTACTTCCCTAATAGTAGCTTCCCCCATGGTGATCGAATCATCAACAAACTGTTCATGAGTACAAGTAATATTGGATGAAGAAGGTTTCAGTCCTTTGAGATTACCTTCTTCCACATTTTTAAAAATAAATCTACCCAAACTTTTAGCTAAAATAGTAAACAAGATAGGGGAGATGGGATCCCCCTGTCTTAGACCTCTAGTGCTTTTGAAGAAACTGGAAGGAGATCCATTGACAATAATAGCAGATGAAGAAGTTTCAATCAATTGGGAACAGAGCTGAATAACTTTTTTTCCAAATCCAAAGGCTTTCATAATCCTAAAAAGAAACTACCAATTCACTCTACCATAGGCTTTAGACATATCTAACTTGAGAAAAAAGCCCTGATTTTTAGCAGCCATTAGAGAATGAATATTTTCATGAACTGAAATAATGGAATCCAAAATCTATCTACCGGGGACAAAACCATTTTGCTGAGCAGAAATAATTCTAGGAAGAATATCCAGCAATCTTGAAGTAATAACCTTAGACAAAATCTTGTAAACAGAGTTACAAAGACTAATAGGTCTAAACTTATTGAGAGAGTCAGCTCCTGAAATCTTTGGAATAAGAACAATGAAGGTTGCATTCAATTCTTTTAAAAGCCTTCTAGAACCAAAGAATTCTTTAACTTCTTTACAGATATCATTCTCCATAATGTGCCAAAAGGATTGGAAAAAGAACATTGGAAAACCATCAGGACCAGGAGACTTATCTCCCTGAAAAGAAAACATCGCCTTTTTTATTTCCTAACTAGAAGGTATTCGAGAGAGATATTTGTTGTCTTCCTCAGTCAAGGTAGAAGGAATAGCCTGCAAAAGGAGGTTTTGATTACTATCGTCAAGATCATCCACTTCTCCCAAGAGGTTGCTAAAATAATCCAGAACTTCCTTTCTTATGTCATTATCATCCATTGAAATCCCCCTATTACAAGATAACCTAGAAATCCTGTTAGCCGCCTTGTGCTTAAGAGCAGTTAAGTGAAAAACCCGGGTATTTTTATTACCTTCCTTCAAATACAAGGCTCTTGATCTTTGTCTCCAGAAAGTCTCTTCATTAGAAATAATAGTGTGGTATTTAGACAACAAACCATTTTCCACAAATCTCAAATCTTCTGAAAGCCCGTCCTCTTGGATTTTATCTTGAACTTCTTTTATTTCAATTTTGATTTGGGCTTTACTTTTGAAGATATCCCCAAAAGTCTCTTTGTTCCAAATTTTGATTTTAGCCTTTATAAAATTGAGTTTTTTGGCTATTCTAAATAAAGTCGTTCCCTCAACCTCAGAACTCCACCAATCAGCAACACAAACTTCTAGAGACGGATGGGATAACCACGCTTTTTCAAATCTAAAAGGGAAATTTCTAGATAATATTTTATTGTTGTTCAAATTGAAAAAAAATTATATGGTTAGAAAGCTCAGAAGATGGGTGAAAATATGGTGGCAATTTTAGAAATACCCACTTGATGAAGTGTAAACCTGATGATGACAAAGTTGATAAAATAAAACACGTCAAAAATAAGAGAAATGGAGGGAAATCAAACTTCCAAACTGTAGCTTTGTCATCCAGGCCTATTTCCAAGCCTAAACAGTCAAAAGCGCGTACGAGGTACTATAAGTTTAAAAAGCACATACGGGGTACTTATGGTGTAAGCAACATGTAAGCACTCGTTTTCCTATAAACAACGTGTACGCGCTCTTTTTACTATAAACAACGCATACGTGCTATTGTATAATATGATATTCTATATATAATGTGTATATACATATAATATATGTAATATATAATGTGTATAATATGATATTATATATGTATTATGTGTATATATATAATATATTAAGCATATATATACACATGTAAGTGTATTATCTCCCCCTCTCAAACGCATACAAGGTGCCTCTCTCTCTCTCTCCCTCTCTCTCTCTCTCTCTCTCTCTCTCTCCCCTTATCCCTTCCTCCATACCCAATCCCTCCCTCTCTCCCCTTATCCCTTCCTCCACACCTCTCTCTCTCTCTCTCTCTCTCTCTCTCTCTCTCTCTCTCTCTCTCTCTCTCTCTCTCTCTCTCTCTCTCTCTCTCCATACCCCATCCCTCTTTCTCTTCTTCTCTCCCTCCCTCCCTCCATACCCCACTACAACTGTGTCTGCACTTCTATAGAAGTAAGTGAATTTATTTCTTGTTTGCAACTTTCTCTTTGATTTTTATCATGTATGTTCTCCTAAGAAAATTGACTGATGGATTTGTGTGTGTATATTGAATAGGAGGAATAGGGTTTCAAATTGAACCATGGGTGTATTACCATGACAAACAAGGAAACCTGCAGCAATATTCTTCTCGAAAGTGTTTTTAATGAGCAGAGCAGATGTGGAAAATAGTGTCAACAAAGCAACATGATGAGTTAGAGTACCTGCAATATATTTCTTAGAAGGAAACAATAGGTAGGAAGAGAAAGAGGGAGAGTAACACAGATGATGTCTTGTAGAATAATAGTGGTGGGTATGTGATTGTTCCCATGTTGTTACACAACGCCTGTCACCTAAAGAAATTAAAGTGTGTTGTATGCATGGAAGTGGTAGTATATGATGATCATCACTTGTCAAACAGCTTGGAATGGTACATACCCATGAAATAAATCAAGTGTGTAATTCCTATAGTCACAATCGAGATCAGTCTTATAACCTTGTAAATTTAATAGCATCATATGTTTTAGAACTTAGGCAATACTCTTAGGGTTAGGTCAAGCTCTTACACTTGTTTTTTAGCGAAGCTTCGTTGTTTGTTTGCTTGGAGTCTCATTGTAAGATGTTCTATTCATAACTTTAAATTTAATATATCATTTTATTAGCCCACCATATGACCCCTTAGGTGTCATTAGAGGTCGTATTGTTTCCTAAGAGGTCATATGGTGTCTTGTGACCCCTTAAGACCCCTCGGGACACCAATGACCCATAACAACACCATATGGTGTTCTAAAGGGTCCTATGGTGTTATATGACCCCTTAGGACACCATTTGGTGTTGTTATAGGTCATATGGTGTGCTAAGGGATAATATAGTGTCATATGACCCCTTAGGACACCCTATGACCCCTTAGATGTTTTTAGGGGTCATATTGTGTCCTGGATTCAATATCTCTTCCTCTCCCTCCATCCTCCATCCTTCTTCTCTCCCTATCTCCCTCTTCCTCTCTCTCTCTCCCCTTCTCCCTTCCTCCATACCCCATCTCTCTCTCTCACTCTCTCCCCTTCTCCCTTCATCCATACCCCATCCCTCTTTCTCTTCTTCTCTCTCTCCCTCTTTCTCTTATTTTGTAATTCCTATAGTCACAATCGAGATCAGCCATATGGTGTCGTGTGTCCTTTCTCTCTCCCTCTCCCTCCTTCCCTCCCTCCTCTTCTCTCCCTCTCTCCCTCCCTCTCTCTACCTTCCTCCCCCCCCTCTCTCTCTCTCTCTCCCTCTCTCCCTCTCTCTCTCCCTCTCCCCTCTCCTCTCCCTCCCTCCCCCTACTCTCCCTCTCCCTTCCTCCATACCCCTTCTTCTCTCCCACCCTCCCCCTCCCCTCCCTCCTCTTCTCTCCCTCTCTCCCTCCCTCTCTCTACCTTCCCTCCCCCCTCTCTCTCTCTCTCCCTCTCTCCCTCTCTCTCTCCCTCTCCCCTCTCCTCTCCCTCCCTCCCCCTACTCTCCCTCTCCCTTCCTCCATACCCCTTCTTCTCTTCCCACCCTCCCCCTCTTCTCTCCCTCCCTCCTCCCCCCCCCCCCCGCCTCTCCTCTCTCTCTCTCTCTCTCTCTCTCTCTCTCTCTCTCTCTCTCTCTCTCTCTCTCTCCTCTCTCTCTCTCTCTCTCTCTCCATACCCCTTCTTCTCTCTCCCACCCTCCCCCCTCTACCTCTCTCCCTCTCTCTACCTTCCCTCCCCTCTCTCTCTCTCCCTCTCCCTCTCCTCCTCCCTCCCCCACTTCTCTCCCTATCTCCCTCCCTCTACCTCTCCTCTCCTCTCCTCTCTCTCTCTCTCTCTCCTCTCTCTCTCTCTCATCTCTCTCTCTCTCTCTCTCTCTCTCTCTCTCTCTCTCTCTCCATACCCCTTCTTCTCTCCCACCCTCCCCCCTCTTCTCTCCCTACTTCCCTCTCTCTCCCTCTCCCTCCCCCCCCTCTCTCTCCCTCTCCCCTCTCCTCTCCCTCCCTCCCCCCTACTCTCCTTCTCCCTTCCTCCATACCCCTTCTTTTCTCCCACCTTCCCCCCTCTTCTCTCCCTCTCTCCCTCCCTCCTTCCCTTCTGCCCCCCTCCTCTCTCCGTCCACCCTACTCTCTCTCTCTCTCTCTCTCTCTCTCTCTCTCTCTCTCTCTCTCTCTCTCTCTCTCTCTCTCCTCTCTCTCTCTCTCTCTCTCTCTCTCTCTCTCTCCCCTTTTCATTCACACCTTTTCTACTACCAATAGCGCATACTGGGTACTGAAACTATTAGTTCATTGCCCTGCCATAACTTTTTTAAGGCAAAGGAGCGTGTACGCGCTACTTATTAGTCCACAATGGGAAAAAACAATGTTGTTGGGCTTGTCAACATTTTATGGACTAACAACGCGTACGCGGTTATTAATGTAGCGCGTACACGGTTTATAGACATAGTTTTAGTTGCCCAAGACCCTCAACGACCTCAAAAGAAGTTTTTGAGGTCGTTGAAGGCCCCACTAGAACTATGTCTGCACTTCTATCATTTTTTTATACATAGAAGTAAGTGATTTTTTTGTTTTTGCATGATTTCAAATAATTTAATTGTTGTTCTTATTAGTTTTTGTCAATAGTATTGTGATTGTTTAATAGTTTGATTCCAAAAAATAGTGATAAGATGCATATTTATGGTTATTTGTTTGTTTATGAACTTTTGTTTACATATATATGTAATATGATTCTATTTAGGACAACCGATATCAACCATGGGAAAGAACAAGCAAGGAACGATGGAACAACGAGAGGCTCAAAAAGGAAAGACAAAGGCAACGTATGAAGAAATTGTGTGACATAAGAACAATGGGAGAAGAAGGTATGTCATCCTCAACATCTCAATTTGATTTACCAAATGAATATAATGCACCTAATGCAATTGAAGAAGAGACATTTGATTTACCGTTTGAACCTAATGCAATTGAAGAAGATAGCGCATTGAATAATCAATTAAATGATGAATATATTACACCTTCTCTACTTGATGAATTGAATGTACATAATGCATCGATGTTAACACCTCCTAGAATCATTCGTAGGAAACCAAAGTATCTAATTGACATTGATGAGAATATATTGAATTCAATGCCCAATAAAATGAATGAACGAACTTGTAGGAGAATGGTTAAAATAATATGGCAAAACTATTTTAATAACTTAAATCAAACCACAAGGTGTCAATTAATTGTTCAAATGATTAAAAATTTGAATTTTAGAGAGACAATGAAAATTCTAGGCCTAAGATCATTTGAAAGTAATAGTGAAAGAACTATTGTGAGAAATCTATTTGATGCATATCAAGCTATTGGTTCAAAATCATGTACTAAAGATTCTAATGCTACTCGATGTGTCATTACATCAACCATAATGAGCAAGAAAATTAAAAAAAGATCATTTGATAAGCAAAACAACTAAGTCATTAAACGTTAGTAGAACAACATTAAATAAAGCATTAAAGAGGTGGGAAAAAATAGAGGAACCTAACAATAATTCTCTTTGGGCATTCTCGGGTAGACTACCACGCAAAGACAAGGTTGTTGTTGATGCACTAAAAACATTAATTAAAATTTTTTGGCATGACAACATAAGAGTTTCACCCAACCAAAGAGATGTTGTTAGAGGGCAAATTTGGTCTACAAATCGTGAGCCACATGCCAAACACTATTTGGATATGACTCAAACTAAATTTTATGAAAGATTCCTTCAAAAGTTTTCTCAAATAAGAATTTCTCAAAGATTTTTTGAAATGGCAAAACCTTTTTATATTAAGATCAATCATGTACACACCACGTGTTGTTGTAGGATGCATATTGAATTTTCCATGCATTATGATATTTTTCATCATATTTGTTCTACTTTGCACACTAATGATGTTTTGCAGGAATGTAATATACAAGCACCTCCTAACTCGGTAAGAGAATTTATTTCAAGTGTGCTATGTAATAGACATGATGGTTGCATTTATTATAAGATGCCTTGTTTGGAAGGTTCTTGTGCTATATGTGGTGGTTTGCAACGTTTACCGAGATGCGTACATTTGGAGAGCACACATGAAATCGGTACGAAACTAGTTTCTTTCGGAAAATACAAGATAGTCACATATGGAGTTAAAGATGGAAAAGATTTGAAGAGATGTGAGTTAGTGATAAATGATATATGTGTAGCTCAATTTATGAAAATGTTTCAAGAGAAACTAGTTTATGAGTACATAATGCATAGACATAGAGCTTGATGGTTAGATGAGAAATTCAAGTTATGTAAGGACTTATTTCCTCTTGGCACCATTGTCTCTATCATTGATTTCGCTGAAAATTATACACTAAAGCCTCAAAATGAAGTGCAATCCATGTATTATCACTCTACACAAGTTTCTTTTTTTGTACACATAGCATTCATGCATGCAGATGATAGCACAGAGGAGGATAGAAAGGTTGTAAGAGAATATCACTTCTACATAAGTGATGATCGTACTCATTCATCAGAGTTTGTACAAGGGTGCTTTAAAATTTTCTATGATAGTTTAAGGGAAAGGAACATATGATACAACTGACACTTAATATGGTCAGATAATTGCACCGCACAATTCAAGAATGCAAGGATGTTTTATTGGTTGACAAGGATGCATATGACAAGTGGTGTACAACATTTTTGGAATTTCACTGAGGCTGGACATGGTAAGGGAGAGCACGATGATGCAGGAGCATGTGTGAAAAGAGCCCTAGCTAGGGAAGAATTGAAGTACGAAGGTGGTGCTGAGTTGATAGATGTAGAAACAGTTGTGCAATGGTGTAAGTCTACGATGGGTCCAGGTAATCCAGGTACGTCAATGGTTCATAGATATTTTTGGTTGATCACTCAATCTAACATTGAAAACTATCTAGATTGTTGTACAGTTGCAGGATCAAGTGACATGCACTCATTTATGAGTTCAAATTCAAGTTCACTGGTAATTTATACGAGACAGATGGTATGTTTTTTCTCTTCATGCATGTATTGTTTATGGGAAGAATGTGAATCACAAGAGTGGGTTGACAAATGGTCTTGTAGACCGTTGGTTCCCATTGATTCATATCAAATTCCCAAAGCACTACAATTAAGCTAGATGGAGACATCAGTGGATTTTGACCATGTATCCAACCTAGTGGATTCAGGTGATTTTTTGAGTTAATTTTTTTGCAAGTATTCTTTTTTGTTCATTTTGTTGTACATAATACTTTATTTTTGGTATTAATTAACACTTTAAAAAATGCAGTTGTTGCAGAAGAGAACAATGAAGAAGGAACATATTACTATTTTTGTCATTGTGTTGAGCCTAAAAGAAAATTGACAACCACAATCATTGATGGAGAGGGTATTGAGTACCCAATAGGATCTATTGTCGTGACAGGTGTTTATGGTGAAAATGGATAACAACAATATTGAAAGACTAAATAGATTCAACCACAAAACCCTAGCCTAACAACAACAAAGATCCACCATAACATATGAAGATTACCTAAGACAACGCAAATCAAATGAAATCACAAAGATTATACCATCACATGTCCAATAGGGTTTGAATCTCCATTGATCTTGCTTGATATATTTGCTCTCAGATTTTATATGTGCACAAGAGCTCAACAAAGAACGGAAATGTGGTTGCAAGTAGGCTTGATTACATATGCAAGTTCGAAAGCGTAGTCAGGGCTAAATGCATAGTGAGGTAGTCAAGGTTTGATAATGAAGGAAGCATCTCCTTATATAGAAGACACTATAAGAAATGGACGGATAAGATTGAGAGGTGCAAAAGAGGTTAGCTATGATTAGAGGGTAGGTAAAGGAAATAATAAAATAATAAGAGAGTAGGTAGTGTATGAATTAAGAGATGAATGACATGTGTCATAGGTAGAAAAGGCTAATGAATTGATTAAATAAATAAAGATTTATTTAATTAATAGAGGAAGTGGGATCAATTAAATAAATAAAATATTTATTTAATTTAAGAAAATGATAATTTAAATAAATAAAAGTATTTATTTAAATGAGAAATAAGGTTAGAAAAGGATAAATGAATTAATTAAATAAATAAAGATTTATTTAATTAATAGAAGAATTAGGCTAAAGTAATTAAATAAATAAAGATATTTATTTAATTAGATATGACAATTTTAGGTGTCTACATTTTGCCCCTCTTTGAGACAATGCAGCTTGTCGCGTTGTTTCAAAGAAAATAATATGAACTGATACAAAGTTGCCCCAAGATGGGAATGATATGCCCCCTCGAGAGATTGGATGAAAATGTCTGAAAAGATTGCAGACAATCTCTTGATAAGAAAGAAAGGCTAGAATGGACTGACCGGATAGGATAGAGTGACAGAGTCACGGGATAAAGAAGACTGACTCGGGAAATGAGGGCTAGGGCAGTCTATAAGATAGACCACGAGGGGAATACATCCTTATTGTCATCCACACATCCAAGAGATCAGAGTGCAGAGAGAGAATAGAGTAGCAACAGTCAGTAGCGATGGCATTGGTGCATAGATTCGATCGCATTCATCGATTTCAGAGGCCAACAGATGCAGGAGAGCCGGTAAGTACCACCAAACCTCCTTGTACTTTGTCGCATGAAATGTTGTCATAAATGCATGCTAGGTAGGGCAATAAATGCGCATTAGGTATGTCTAGAAAAATGTCAAGCGGGGTAAAAACGTCAAGGCGTGTCTGTGTCATGAATGCGTGTTTATGTCTTCAAGGCCAAATCAGCAGTTCTGTGATGAACATACGTCGTCGATTGGATAAGCTGCTGAGAGGATACACTCAAGCAAGTCCTCTAGGGAAGACTAGGATAGCAGATAGGGCTAGGATTGACAATTCTGTGATAGAACATACGTTGCCAATGAGGAAACTACTCAAGAGGATACACTCAAGTAGAGGCCCTAGGATAGGATAGATCGAGGCACTTTGTGATGAAAAAGGAGTACCAAGACATAGTACTTTGTGATGAACAGGGAGTACCAATAGGTGCAACACTTTGTGATGAACAGTGAGTGTCACTAGGATAGAAGCAACACTTTGTGATGAACAATGAGTGTCACTAGGATATAGTATCATAAGCACTTAAGATAAAAAGCAGCATTTTGTGATGAGCAGGGAATGCCACTTTGACTAACATAGTTGATTTGCTTGACTGCAGGAGGACCTACCTATGCTGGAGTCATGGGAGAGATTCCCATCATCTCAGAGTTTACGACGAGAGCTGACATTTGAAGATAGAGCAATGATTGAGGTTATGGGCTTGCGCCATATTCTGTATGTGTCTGAGTTTCAGGCAAATATGGGATTGCTAACTGCATTAGCTGAGAGATGGCACTCAGAGACTTGCACTTTCCATTTGTCGATGGGTGAGATGATAGTCACCTTGGAGGATGTATACAGGATTATGAGGATATTGATCGATGGGGAGTTAGTTCCTTATGATCGAGATGAAGATAGGGATGCACTGAGATGAGATTTTTAGGATCTGAGACTGGAGATGAGGGTTGGACACATGGCTTGGGATACCATGACACGGACATGATTAGCACTACCAACAATACTGGCAGGAGTGATCAGTGGATTCCTCTGTCTGAATAGGGTGACATGAGGGTTGGTTGTGTAGCCATATGTATTTTGACATCATTGTATCATGACACTTATGATTTTTTATATATATATGAGATGATTCATCTTTGCGGCAACTATATGCATGTGTACCTATGTGATGCTTATGATATGGATGCAAATATGTACATGATGAAATGCAATATTTTTGTTCTTTTATGTTTTTAATATGTAATGTAAATGTAAATGTGAATGTATGAAATGCAGATGAATATGATAATGCAAATATACAATGTGCTAATATGTGTTGTGTGCAGGATGTGATGCGATTGTGATATCTGTATGTATGTATGAAATGCTTAATATGTGGTAATGCAGGTGCAACTACATGAGATACAAATGTTTTTGGTGTGTCATTATACTCAGTCATGTGATAGCGAGCTACACGGACTCGAGAAGGATGATGGAAGTCAATCAAGAAAGGGGGATGGAAGATAGAAGATATGGAAGTGAAAGAACTTCTTGTGCATTATCATCATTGAGCTTTATTATGGCAAGTAGGTTATGACAATCAAGACATATGTTCGACCCAGAAAGTCATTGTACCTATTTGCATGGAGATAAGATAGTCACAAATAAGGAATGCCCCAGTTCATACTAGACTCTCAGTGTCCTCATATCCTTGGACAAGTCATAGCATTACTAAGAGACAATCCGCAGACAACAAAGAAAAATAGGTGACGATACCCCATCCTCACCTTTCTAGTCAAAGACATCCTGGAGATAGAATCTCTAGTCAAAGACATCCCGAAAAGCTAAAAGACATGTCACCAAAAGATAAAATCAAAAGAAAACTAAGACTCGACACCAACATGCACTGTAGTCCTCAAGTTTTAGTGTCTCTTGTCACTTGTATAAGTCTATTTGATTGTGGTCACAATGTTTACTTTCATAAAAAGGATAGATAGCACTGAACCATATGTTATCTGAGTCTATTGAAAGATTTGATTTGTTGAAGCCCATTGTTGCTGTTGTGCCTCATCTAGAACTAACTGAATCCATGCAACTGATACTTTATTGCGGAGAAGGCAGAACTTTATTACGGATTGGCGATGCAAATGTTTCTTTATTGTGGATTGTGCACGGATGGACTGAAGAAAGTTGGAAGAAACTGTACTCCTCGAAAACATGTGATGCTCTCAGTTCCACACCCATTACTAGATGTAGGATTTGCCTTAGCCACAGATAGGAGCTGATTTATTATGGATGGAAAGGTTGTGAAAAGGGGGTTATTATGAATGGCTAACCAATCTTAGGTAGATCAATAACAAGCCATGATGGGAATGGGTATGTTTATTATGAATGGATAGGTTGAGAGTGTGTGCAAAGTGACACGATGAAATGGAATCCTGAAGGATGGAGGAGTAATGTCTCTACACATGGCGCCAGTGACTGAGTTTTCACCATGGTACTTGCCCAGGGTGCCACCGAAGTGGTTTTCACCATTGGATGAATTTATTTCTCTTTACTTTTTTTTCTTTTTTTTTTTCAATTTTTTTTGTGTCACAAGGCACCTGTTTGCTAGGTTTTCGCCAAGTAACGATTTTTTTATTTTTATGATTTTTTTTTTGCATTTTTGATATTTTATGATTTTTTTGTATTTTCAAATTGGGTTACTCTGAAGAGCTATGTATAAAACCTGCGAAGGTGCATGCTGTTGATAGGATCCTCCTTATGGTCTCCATCTGGAGTTCAAAGCTGATATGCACCAGATCCATATGTTGTTGTGATGATGTAAGGACCAAGCCAGTTCGGTTCGAACTTGCCCTTCTTCTCTCTGTCTTGCTAATTTTTAGGATTTTCTCTGAGAACTAAGTCACCTACCTCAAATGTGTGAGGCTTGACTTTATGATTGTAGATGCATTGTTCCTTGACTGTATGATATGTAGCTCGAATGATTGTCTTCCTTGATGAAGGAACTGAGATAGAATTACTAGTGTGTGGACTACACAGGCCCATATGCATGTCACCTAAAGAAGTTTGGGCATCCCTGATAACAAAGTCCTTCAAGGAAGCTCCATTAAAGGTCCATGATGTATCGCTAGAAGGGAAATGATGTGTGGAACAAGTGGATGAGTTATGAAGGCTTATGATTGTGAAAAGAAGTGAAAGTAGGATAACATGATGGAGACTTAGGATCAACAAGTGTGCTTTTTTACTTGAAATTTTAGAAATTTTACCCCTAGTTATTTTGATATTAGGGAAGATCAACTCTTGTTCTTTTTCCTTCATAGGATTTTTATCCTTGACTTTGATTTTTGCAGAGTCCAATAGCTTTTGATTTTGATTTGGACTAAAAGACTTTTCTTTATTATTGACTTTTAGATTTTTCTTTTGAAAGTTTGATTTTTGATCCCCAATGAGTGAGGGCTTTTGTAATTCTTGTTGATCCAAGTCTGGAAGTGGAGTGGAAATGGAATGAATGGATGATATGGTAAGGTTATGTGAGTTCTCAAGAGGGCTAGTGATATGCTCAATAGATTCTTTGTTGGAACCACTCTTAGGACTATTGATATCAAGAGATGCTTGCACCACTAGAGGAGATTTGCATTCAGATTTAGTAGCCACAACACTAGGTGGTTCACACCCAATTCCTTGGCATTGCAAATTGTTTGTAGATTGTTCCTGTCAACTGAATGTCTTAGGAGATAGTGGGAGTTGGTCAACATGGAAGATATACTCACCACATCCCATGTCTTTAAACTTGAACTTTTCTTTGATCTCTATTTGTTTGGATGTAGAAGCTTTCAAGGATTCTAGATCCACATATGCTGAAGATGGAACAACTTTTTGATTGACTGGGATTGTTATTTCCGATCTATGGCACAAATTGTTGCAATATATGAATGGATTTGGGTCAGCTTTGACAGTCACTTCAACTTCACTGTGTGGGAACTTGATACATCGATGATATGTAGATGGGACTGCGCTCATCTCATGAATCCATGGACGTCCTAGCAATATGTTGTATGTGAGATCAAGGTCTAGGACTTGACAAACCACATCTTTTGTAGCTGGCCCAACTATGAGAGGCAAGGTGACTGTGCCTTTGGATGAATGCTCTTCATCATCATATGCCTTGATAGTAATTTTGTTTGTAGAATTCACAACTTTATCTGAATATCCCAATTGTTTAATAGTGCTCAATGTACAAATGTTTAGACCTGCTCCTCCATCTATCATGACTCATTTTATTCGATGTTTGTGTATGAAGGCTTCAATATGTAGTGGTGCATTATGTGGTTGGCTCACGGAGGTGTCATCAGCTTCTATGAATGTAAGGGAGTGTGGAATGGAAAGGTATCCCCCCATGGCTTGAAACTAGTCCACATTCAGATCAGTAGGGATAGAAGTGTCTCTCAAGATTTTTTCAAGAATAGTTTTATGTGCAGGGAATATGCGTAAGAGCTCAAGGATTGAGATAAGCACGGGTGTCTTCCCTAACTGTTCTACAAGGTCATACTTAGGCTTGGTTGATGAGGAAGCGGTGTTTTCAGCTGGAGCACCTTGCAAGGTGAATTTACCTTGATGAGTTGTAACATTACATTCAGAGGTAGGTTCGAAAGAGGATCCAATTCCTTTCAGGATGATTTTGGGTCTTTGGGTAGAATTCTCATGCGTTTTGTCCTTGATGATAATGGAAGAGACATAATTGTCCATTGAAATGTGACTGATAGTTGAATCATAGTTATAAGATGCTCTGGTATAGTTGGTTTGGTCATCTGTGGCTTTAGCTTTTCCCTTGTCATGCTTTGGGAATGGTTCCTTAAACATCTCATATTCTTGATTGGATGAGTGTCCTTCAATCTCAATGTCACCTCTATCAATAAGATCTTGTATGATGTTCTTCAGTAGGTGACAATTTCCTATTTTATGTCCTTTTCTCTTATGAAATTCACAATACTCATCATCATTCCACCAATTTGGTTTAACCTTTGGCTCATATGGAGGCAAATCTGGAATTGTGATTATCTTGTTTGCCACTAGCTTCTTGAAAATTGACTCAAGTGGTTCTCCCAATGGGGTGTACTTCCTTTGTGACTTTGAAGTTGTTTGAGTATTCACTTGATTGTTTGTAGAGCTTGATCCCGAAAAAATGATTTTGGGTCATACTGTATTGGCATCAACAACACCATCATTGACTGTGTTCTTGTTTTTGTTCCAAAATCTTGGCTTATCTTTTCCTTTAAAGTCATCTTTGTTTTCCTTGAATATCTTAATGACTTCTTGTTCAATTAGGACTGTCTCTGTTGCTAAGCCTTTTTCAATGATGTCCTTGAAGGTGGACAAACAAGCTTTCTTTAGATCATAGCCAATGTCTTTGTTAACATTTTGGGTGAACATTTCTACCATTTGTTTTTGTGGAATTTCACAAGAGCATCTGCTAGCTAGATTCCTCCATCTTTATAAAAATGATGAAAAAGGATCTCCATCCTTTTGCTTGGTGTTGCACAAAGTAGTCACTGATATGTTTGTCTCTATGTTGTATGAGAAATGTTGGATAAATGCCTCTGCTAGATCACCCCATGACTTAATACCAGGTGGAAGTTGGGAGAACCATTCCATAGCTTGATCACCTAAGCTTTGTGGGAATAATCTCATCAAATATGTCTCTTCTGCTACTACCTCAATGCAAGCTATGAAAAATTGTCTTATGTGTGCCTTAGGATCCCCTTTTCCTCTGTACTTATCAAACTTAGGTGTCACAAAGTGTGTAGGAAAATGAGGCATTGGAATGCTCTTGTCAAATGGATAAGGACATATGTCTCTCATTGTGTATGTTGGCTTCGGTGTATTTATGTCCTCCATTTTCTTTTGTAAGTCCCTGATTTGTTGCTCCAAATTGTTCTTAGGTGGAGATCGACTTCTTGGACCATACCCCATGCCTGAACCATCGAGTGGAGGAGGAGCATGTTGCATATATGGATGATATTGATCATACACATGTTCATATGGAGGAGGTCTATAGTGATGTTGTGTATATGGACCACTTGGTATAGAGTCATGGTGAGGAATGGAATATCTGTTTTGTCCATGTATACCATACTCTACAAGAATGTCATGAGTTTGTTCTAGTGTGTTGCCCCCAAATTTGACATAGGGTTTCTTGTGTCCAAATTTTGATCATGCCTTTGGATATCCAATTGCTTTGGTGGTTGGTCCTTAGCATTAGCATGTGATTGAGTATATTTTTCTGCATAAGACTTCCATAATGGTCTGCGAAGGTGAGTATCATATGCTTGACCATGTGTGTATGGGACCTCTAGTTTTTGAAACAAAGATGATGGTGATTTAGGCACCATATGTGGTCCTCTATTGCCTCCACTATTAGGCCTCCTGTGATCCATGTTGAGGTGAGGTTGTTGCAAAGGTCGATTTTCCATTATTTGAGACATGTCAAAATCATGAGGTATCTTGGCTCCACTTTGTGCCATCATTTGTAAGAAATATTGTCTATCCCTCCTCATTATTTCCTCAACCAATCGATTGAAATGGGGATCCATAATGGAGTCTTCCACTTCTGCTGAATGTATTGAAATGTTGTCCATATTGTCATTGTGTGTATCATTGTTGTTTATAGTGTCCATGTGCTCAACATTTGGAATGTTTCTATAAGCATCCATGTCAGGTAATGTAGTATGATCAGAATTGAAAAAGATATCATTGTCATACTCATAGGAGCTCATGTTTGCGGACTCTTGAGCCTCTTTAGTTTCTCTCCTAGATTTTTGGGAACGGGTTTCAACCATGAACTAGGTATTGACCAAGATGTGTGAGACTAGATGAAAATGGAAAAGAGTATGGAAGACCAAGAGTTTGGATGGAATGTAAATGAATCTGAGGTGTACTTGCAATGTCCAAAGTGTAAGACCAAGTATGTATGTAGTAGGGTAGGTGTGGCTTCCAAAGAGATGATAGTTTCTCTTGATGAGGTAAGTTGACCTTGACTCTAAGTAAGACCAAATGAGACCCAAAGGTGATAGACTTTGATGAGGGACCACTTAGCAAAATTTTGTATGTATGTAGTGTGTTGACAAAGTATGATGAGGACAAGCAAGTGACCTTTTGACTCAAGTTTAGACAAATGTGAATGTAATGCAAGATGTAAAGCAATGATGGACTTTGTGAGACCCAAAGATAGGTTGAATGCTAGATGAAAACCTGAAGAGATAACCTAGGAAGCTCAAGAATGCTGAAATTGATTGCTTTTATTTGTTGGACTGTAAATTTTTCCAATTTGTGAAGTTGCTTGTTGTGACCAAATCTGAATTTTTGACTATTTTTCGTGACAAGAGGACACAATGTTGATGAGGACTCAATGTTTTCAAGTGTTTAGACTCAAAAATGACTCAAAGAAAAGTGTGTTGTTTGATGTAAAAATGTTTTGTATATACTTGAAGACATAAAAGACACAATGTTTTGATGTTTGGTCTTGAATGTTTGATTGTTCACAATAAGTCAAGCACAATTCTTATGGCTGGCCAAGACAATAGTTGTTGATCCCACATGGAGTTTCCCCCGAGGCTACGCTATTCAAAGCGGATACTTAGATGCTTGACCTCACTGTTTCCACCCTCGGCACTCACTTCTCGGGGCAGCCAAGTATTAGTCCCCACGAAAACTCCCCATGGCGAACTTTGTATCTCTACTAAGAACCGTATGTGTGTGGGCCGCTACCAGAGGTCCAACGTCCTGCCCCAACAACTAGAAGGATTTTGGCTTCTAAAACAAAAAGGTGCTAGTAATGGCATCCGCTCGTGTGGCCATACATGCGGCACTTTCAACTCTATAAATACAGAAGTCTCCCAGCCGGTAGGGGTTACGCCCTACAAATGATCAAATAAATTTGATCAAACAGGTTTATGGGGAGACATAGTGTCGGTATGAACTAATCAGCACACATTATCCATAGTTTTCACCATGAATACAGTTATTTATAGTGGTTCGGAAGAGGTGGGTTTTCCTCGCTACCACTTGGGTCGTTCTCTCCTCACTAGTAGTCCTAATGACCACACGGGGAGACAGGCCCTCTAAAGATGAAACAAAAAGAGCTTATTGCTCAAGACACAAAAGACAATTGTTTAATTTTAGTGCACCAATTGAAGTGTTTGCTAATCTACGAGAATAAGGCACACAATAAAGATCAAAAACCCTTGCCAAGGTCCTACAACAAAGATTTGTTAGTAGTTTGGATTGTTTAAAATGATCACCCCTTCCTGCAAGCACACAAGTTAGGTAAATTTTAGATCCAAAAGAGTTTGTGAAATAGGGGCCTTCAACAATGCATTTTATTGACCAATTCAAAGATCTGATTCATCATAAAAAAAAGAACACCTGTAAAATTTTAAGAGATTTCCAGAAATGTAAGAAAATCCAAAAAATTTGCTAATTTGCTCCAAAAATTAATTTTTTATGAAAAATCATAAAAAATTCATATAAAATGCAAACTCGATCCAAAAAATCTGAAATTTTTATTGGAGAGTCCTGATGGTCTTCTAAACTTGCATAAAAAAAATTCTGCAACAAATCCAAGCAGTTTGTGAGATATGAGTAAAATAATGCAAAACCCTAATTTTCAAAGATCCGATTTTTGAGGAATGATTTTGCATCAAATTTGAAATCACAAAGAACAAATCCTGTGTATAATTCTGAGAGATTTGCAAAAATATAATAAAATCCAAAAAAATCTCTAATTTGCTCTCAAAATTAATTTTTTATGAAAACTCATACAAAATTCATATAAAATGAAAATTTGATCCAAAAAATCTGAATTTTTTACTGAATCCTTCTGATACTTTTCCTGACTTGCACAAAAAATGTGATGCCAAAATGCAAAGCCGTTTGTGAGATCTGATCAAAATAAGGAAAAACCCTAATTTTTAAAGATCCAATTTTTTAGGAAATATTTTGCATCAAAATTAAAATCACAAAGAACAGATCCTCTGTTTAATTATGAGAGATTTCCAAAAATGTAAGAAAATTTGAAAAATTCGGTCATTTGCTCTCAAAATTAATTTTGTATGAAAGTTCATAAAAAATTCATAGAAAATTAAAATATGCTCCAATAGATCTGAATTTTTTTTGAGAGCTCCTGATACTGTCTTCAACTTGCAAAAACAATTTGGTGCAAAATTTCCAAGCCGTTTATGAGATATGATCAAATCTCTCCAAGATCTTGATTTTGTGTCCAAAACCCTAGCTGCACAAGGTTATTCTCCAAATTGTTTTACAAAATAGCAATATATGGTTAGAAAAATATGCAAAAAACATAGATCTAACAAAAATCCATATCCCATGGGGCGTGCCAAAATGTTTATGGTGAAAATGGATAACAACAATATTGAAAGACTAAATAGATTCAACCACAAAACCCTAGCCTAACAACAACAAAGATCCACCATAACATATGTAGATTACCTAAGACAATGCAAATCAAATGAAATCACAAAGATTATACCATCACATGTCCAATAGGGTTTGAATCTCCATTCTTCCTATCTCCATTGATCTTGCTTGATATATTTGCTCTCAGGTTTTATATGTGCACAAGAGCTCAACAAAGAACGGAAATGTGGTTGCAAGTAGGCTTGATTGCATATGCAAGTTCGAAAGCGTAGTCGGGGCTGAATGCATAGTGAGGTAGTCAGAGTTTGATAATGAAGGAAGCATCTCCTTATATAAAAGACACTATAAGAAATGGAGGGATAAGATTGAGAGGTGTAAAAGAGGTCGGCTATGATTAGAGGGTAGGTAAAGGAAATAATAAAATAATAAGAGGGTAGGTAGTGTATGAATTAAGAGATGAATGACATGTGTCATAGGTAGAAAAGGCTAATGAATTAATTAAATAAATAAAGATTTATTTAATTAATAGAAGAACTGGGATCAATTAAATAAATAAAATACTTATTTAATTTAAGAAAATGATAATTTAAATAAATAAAAGTATTTATTTAAATGAGAAATCAGGTTAGAAGAGGATAAATGAATTAATTAAATAAATAAAGATTTATTTAATTAATAGAAGAATTAGGCTAAAGTAATTAAATAAATAAAGATATGTATTTAATTAGACATGACAATTTTAGGTGTCTACAACAGGAACATGGCTTCAGAGATACCCTATCAAGAATTCTAGTGTTTGGTTGTTCGAGGACTTTGAAACACACAAACATTTTCTTCATTTCTCTAACCTTGTTGTTGCAACAAATATTCATTTGATGAAGTATCGTGGTAGACCTCATAACAAAATTTTATGGAAAGTTCGTGAATCTGACCACGAGGCAATACTTGACACAATACGGGTTAGAGTCAATCCTGAAGCCTCACTTGATTGATTCTACGGTTCAGAGTAGAATGATTTTAAGAATTTTGTATAAATCGTCGACGAATTGTTCTATATTCATTTTTGGTATATATAAATGCCCATGAGCTGATTTTTACATGTTTAGGGGTATAATTTTGTGTATTTAAATGGCAATGAGCTGATTTGTACATATGTACATGCCAAATTTTATATATTAAAATGGCGATGAGCTGAATCGCACATATTGTAATGCCAAATTTTATATAAAAGCCCATGAGATGATTTGTATATTAAAATGGAAATGAGTTGAATCACACATATTGTAATGCCAAATTTTGTATAAAATCCCATGAGATGATTTGCAAGACATTTTTTTGTATAATCAAATAGCCAAGAGCTGATTTGACCATATTTAGAGGCAAATTTTTTAATAATATGTGACAATGTTTTGTGACTATTTTGTGTGTCGATGTTTTGTGACTATGTTTTGAGTATATGTGATGTGTCCCTGGTCAATCATGAGCATTCTTGATTCTTGTATATTCATGGAGAATTATTTGAGTCATTATCGGGTCATAGGGGTCATAGATTGAGACTAGATACAATTTGAGCAAAAAATGTCATTGTTGTCAAAAAAGTTGTCAAGCAACTTGTACATTGCGTCGGTACGGTATGACTCTCAATGTTCCGGTACTTTGGGATGCATGAAAAGGGCATGCCTAGCATAAACCTTCCCACCCGTACGTGCTCGTGATGTCGGTTTGTGCACATGATGAACCAAATAAATTCTAGCCAATTTGGCAACTTTGCATTGCATGCAACTGATGGTTTTTGTAGTAGGCGAAAAATGCTACCAATTGAAAATGGCTTCGACTCGTCAAAAACCGAGACAGTCCATTATAGAGGAGCCTCACGCGACTCCACGGGTTCAAACGGATCGACCATATGTGTCCTGGATTTGAAGAAACAGTCCGTCAAATTTTGACAATTTTTTGGACTCAGGGCACTTGAGAGATCGCACCGGTACGGTATGACTCTCGACGTTCCGGCACTTTAGGATGCATGATAGGGGCATGCCTAGCGTAAACCTGCCCACCCGGACGCGCTCGCGATGTCGGTTTGTGTACACGATGAACTGAATCAATTTTAGCCAATCTGACAACTTTGCATTGCATGCAATTGATGATTTTTGCAGCAGGCGAAAAAATGCTACCAATTGAAAATGGCTCCGACTCGTCAAAAATTGAGACAGTCCATTGTAGAGGAGCCTCACGCGACCTCACGAGTTCAAATGGATTGACCATATGTGTCCTGGATTTGAAGAAACAGTCCATCAAATTTTGACAATTTTTTGGACTCCGGGCACTTGAGAGATCGCATCAGTATGGTATGACTCTCGACGTTCTGACGCTTTGGGATGCATGACACGGGCATGCCTAGTGTAAACCTACCCACCCGAACGTGCTCGCGGCATCAGTTTGTGCACATGATGAATAAAATTTGACCATTGCAAGCATGAGGGTGCTCTCGCACCAAACACATATTGTTGTTTATATTCATATTGTCGATTTTTGTTGTTTATATTCATATTGTTGATTACATATGCAAATATTCATTTATAAAAGAGCAACCACCAAATACAGCGAATACACAATAATGAACTGAATACAAGGAGTTTTGTAGGGTTAATTCAACATTTTAAAAAAATTATCAAATCATATTCCATGATTGCAATGTTTTATATCATATATTTTTGTTGTTTATATTCATATTGTTGATTACATATGCAAATGTTCATTTAAATTTATAAAAGGACAACCAAAAAATACAACGAATACAAAATAATAAACTCAGTACACATTTATTGGATTGAATATCGATATTTATATGTATAAAAAAAGGCATGTCTGCCAAGTCAATACAAGTATTACAAAAATGTGGCATATGCCATGTCCAAATCGATATACAATAAAAATGTAGAATATATCTACATGTATTGGTCATTCTATGACCAAAACTAACACTATATGATCCTAAACTTGTGGTAGATCATCAAAATCAAGCCTCTTCGATATTGTACGTGGCTCTATAGATCGCTGCAAAACCACAATTCAAAAGCCAAGTTAGAATTCTTTTGTAGAAAATAGTTCACAATTAACAACATAATTATGCATTTAACTTTAATTCCTTTGCAATTGAAATGTAGTTTACCTCATCAGTTGATCTAGGATCTAATGTCTTCGCTCTCTTCTCCTTGTCACTCTTAGGAATTTTCTTGAAGACATACTTAAATGGATCCACGTTATGGTCGTACCGCGAAGGGGTCTATTGTAGATTAAATGTACAATTAATACAATGTACTAACATAAATCTATCAAAAACACTTAAAAGCTATAATATAGAGAACAATGACGTACCTGTGCCTAAGATGCTTCTGTAATGGACTGAGGATGGCTCACCATCGATGTAGAAACTGTCGCTATTACCTATACAAAAAATGTTCAAAGATTAAATACAATTAATATAATGATAAGTATTGAAGGTTAAAAATAATTAATTTTACATATCAAACAAAAGTGTAGCGGATCCTGACATGCTTCTCGAGTGTAAGGAGGAGGGTTTGCCATTGATGAAATAGGTATGGATATTTCCTGTATGAAAAAATTATAAGATTATAATATATCACAAGTTCACATGTACGCGTGCATATAATCATGAAATCAAGAAACTAAAGTAGAGATACATACCTCCGCCCTCTCTTGATCCACGGGTGAATCAGGTGCATTCAACAAATCCACATAGCTCAATGGTCGTTGTACATGTAAAATAAACAAAAAAAACACTAATCAATCTACAAACCCCAACTAATACTTGATTTCAACATTTTCAAACAATTTTACAACTAAAAATGTGTTCAATTACCTTCTTCCTACGTTTTAGCGTCTTCGAGGAATTCTTTTTCTTAGGACGAGCCCTAGACGCGAAGGGGGTACCCTAAAAAAACAAAATTAACATGAGATATTAGTACAGATAATAAATTAAACATAATTTTAAAAATCTAAAATGAAATGACTTGCATATTTCATCAAAACAACACATAAAAAGGGTTGTACAAAATATGATACCGTATAGCCTTGTAGGCCAAAATCGATCACTGAGAGCGTGATGTCATCAATCTATCACATTTCGTCCCGTCAACACCTACAAACCAGAAATTGGACCAAGCATTAAAGATAATTAGTATATCTTGTATTTTTTTGAATTCAAAGTGTACTATTCTATTTTAACATGTTACAAAATTTATACCTTAGGCATCGAAGTTGCAGCTATAGTAACTGGGGGAGGAGTATGGGATACCATTGCTACATCCTCAAATGCATATTATTTGTCTCAATTTAAATCGACGTATAAATGAAAATTCATTTATGTAATTACAAATTTAAAGTGACTGATAAATAAAATGCTATGAATTCAAATCAACGCACCTATGTCTGTGGCTCATGGGCAAACACCATGTCCATCAACTCATCTGTCAGCGTGAAATCCTCAACCGTGTGGGCCTAATATCTACTCCTGCAAATCATGCACAGATGAGATGAGGATACATCTGTACCGGCTGCATCATCTATCCCCGAGCAACTGAGACACATATGCTGGATGGGCTCTTTTTCACCACCTAATGGCTCATCATCCAATACAATAGGGTGTGCTAATGATGTCCCATGCTGGATGATGGCACCAATCAATGTTGTGGCCACTTGAAGAGTCTGTAACTTCATTGACTCTTTCAGCTCTATTGGGATAGCCTGATGCACCTTGGGTTTGGGTGCTAGGGGGCAGCGACTCTCCATGCGTAATCGCTTACGGGCTCCAGGTCTATCTTAGGCAGAGCCACCACCTCTACCATGGAACTCTCTCATGTCAAAATAGTTTGGGTGCACATTCAGCACAAACTCACAATATACTTTTCTCAAAAAATATAATGGCACCTCATTATTATTACAAGGTGGATCATCAAATACCATCCACCACCTTTGCCAAAAAAGATTCTTCATCTGCACATTGGTACACCAATGTATGGGAAACCTCTTTGCATTAAGAGGTAATGACTAACCAGTTTTGAGATCAACGAAAAGGACACATATTTGTTGTTTAGTAATATTTTTATTTTTTACTCCATCGTATGATAGCCCATCGGCATAGAATTGACGACACCTGTCCCTAAAGTTTCCCCATTTGGTAATTTGTGTGGAAACAGCTATGGCACCACTAGCTAATATATCTAGGCTAGTGGCGAGGGATTGATGATGCTCAAGTTCAAAAGTTTTCAATTTAACAATCAGTCTATTGATTTTAGACGTATTTTGCCCTAACTAATTAATTAATTGCTCCTGTGTTTCGGGTGTGCGGTCAAAAGGAGGAATTGGGGTTTGTTCTTGTGTGTTTTTAGGAGGTGCATTTGGTTGTTCTTGTGGGTTTTCAGGAGGTGCATTTGGATGTTCTTGTTTTGGATTAGAAGAATCTAGTTTTTGAAACAAAAAATGAAAAATCCTAATCAAAATTAATGAAATTAAATTCAAAATGTAAAACAAATTGAACAAACGGGAAAGAAAGACAAAAATAAACAAAAACTAACCTTGATCCATAGCTTGGAGGACAAATCTAGCACCCTGTTCGCAGTTTAGGAGAGGAAATGAAAAAAAACAAAGTAAAAAACCTGCTATTCACGGGTAAATGAGACCCTATTTTTTTTTAAAAACTTTTTTTACCAGGCACCGCATACGCGGTTATATTTGGATTATTAGCGTGTACGCACTCATTTTTCGTATGAGCAGCGCGTACAGGCTCATTTTCCTAGGCATAGCGCGCACGCGCTCATTTTCCTAAAAGCAGCGTGTGCGTACGCACTATCTTCTCTAGACTCGCGAAGAACAAACCTAAGCGTGTACGCGAGAATTTCAAATTTTAAAACCACGTACAGGCTGCTTGGTTTTCCATATTTTTTTTGGGTGGTATCCACTTTTCTGACCACCATCTTTGTGCACATACCCACACCTCTTCATCATGTATGCCCTTTGGCAAGAGATACACCCTTTCGCCATTACCACCCCTTGAAAGAGTGAAACTCTTCATTATTTTTGCCCCTTTGAAAGGGACACAACCTTTCATAGTCAGATATGCACTTCTTATTTAAATTAGATCACTTTTGATTCCCAAATTATCCCCCCTCAAATGAGATTCTCTTCTCCCTTTTATATCTCATATTTGAGGGAGTCACAACTTTTCATTTTATGTCTTTTGACCATTCATTAACTTAATTAAATTTTAATTATACTTATATTTTAATTTAATTTTTAATATTTTAATATTTTAATTATTATTTATTATTAAATTCTATTTCAAAGTGGGGACATTACAACTTGCTAGATGTATCTAACTATAAGACTTTCCTAATCCAAACAAGTTTCTAGATAAAAAATTATAAATAACTATGTTAGTAATTTGTCACAAATTGGTGAATTTTTCCTTTTGGGGTCTTGAAAATGGAAAATAGAATGCTTTTGGCAATATATGCTTTCACTTAAATTTAATTATGTTTTTGTGTATGTAGAAGTAGATATCTCTGAAACAATTTTTTGATATCTTAAAACAACATTAGATTGCCACAATATGTGATCTAATTTGTCTTCATCATTAGGATATTATAGAAGCAACTTTTAATCTAGGTTAGAATTGTTCATCATTGAAATTTTTATTTTTCAAATTATAGTTCAATCACCCATGTTTTTACATTAATTATGGGAAAATGGTGGTGTGATTGCCCATGAAATTGTAGGCAATCAAGGGCAAAGGGTGGTATGATCACTAATGAAACTATAGGCAATACAAGCAAAGGGTGGTGTGATTGTCAATATATAAGAAATTAAGGGCAAACAATAGTGCAATTGCCAAGAAAATTATAGTGAATTTAGGAAAATGTATATAATCACCATCCAATTATAGAAATTTTTGGGAAAACATGTATTGTCATTGCACAATTATGTGCATTTTAAGGAAGTTATATATTATCTACATTCACTTATAGACACTTAGTGTATAAATCATGTGTCATCACCACAAAATTATAGGTATTTTAGGGTTAATAGTTTAATCAACAAAAAATTAATGTGGCTATAGATTCCTATTTAAGAAAAAAAATCCCCACTCACTCATAAAGCATTCAATGTACCCAATTCTCACATTATGATTTTGTGATTTGTGATTTCTATTTAGGTTTATATTAGCATTTGATTGATCTACTAACAACTATCAGATAAAAGAGTACTTCCTCAAAAGTTGGGAAACAAAAAGAGGCTACATCAAGTGGTGAGCCTCATTTGACCCATAATACAAAATATTCAATAGATGATTTATCATTTTTCCTAAGCCCTTTATTTAAACTAAATGTATTGAGAAATGCGTCACTTCCAATAGGTGTGGGATAATTACAATTAGCTAAAATGATGCTTTGTTGAGAAAATACATCCAAGATTTCATTAATAATGTCTAGATACAAAAGTAAATAGTTAGAATGAAGTCTATTAACATTCCCTAACCCTTCAAAATATGTTCTTAAAGGTTCAGATGAGGAAATTGGTGTTACAATCAGAGTAATAGTTGTCATATTAAGTCCTCATGTTGCATAGCATGTCACTATGCCAAAATCTTGTTGACAGTGTGACTACAAAGCTATCATTATTGTTTGTTCAAGATAGACTTGGATTCTATAAGGACATATCCTTCAATATCAAGCTTTGGTAGAGTAGTCTAAACATGAACTTGTTACCCAAAGACTTTTGTAAACCAAAAACATGAAAACAAAATGAATTTTGAAAGAAGAAAATGTTTGACACATTTTATGTTCATTTAATTAGTTACTTTATTACATTTTACACCTAATATAGTTCTACTTAAGAAAGTGTCTAATTAAATAGATATTAACTCCCTTACACGTAGAGATGTATTTACTTAGTGTTACAAAATATGGGAGCACAAGTCTTAGGCTAGGACTAAGGGGTATCCATTCTGCTAGATTCACCCTGTAATGTAGGGGAAATAGGATTCACAAGTCTATGCATGCAAACAAGGAATCCATTTCATGCCCACCAGATTACATTGGAAGGAGAATGATCAACTGGGCTTAAGATGGTTTAAGCACAAAGAGGATGCAATGGTCCTTCACTATGGGGGAATATGACTATGCAAATTGGAAATGAAGAATATAAGAAGTAGGTCCAAATAGGTTGAAATGATGGTTTTCAACATGCATAGAAAGACAGTGAACAGGCAGATCGATTTCAAAAGACAGCAAAGCAGACTATAAATAACCTATAGTCTGAATTTTAGGCAGAAGTGGAGGGAGAAAGGTGCCTAGCTCGACTTGCTCCAAGGATTGAGGTGCCTTGCTTAGCCTACTCTCGACAGTTTCAGCTTTAACGAATTGCAAACTGTAGCTCTCCTCTTGCTTTCTCTATACCTATTTTCATGGGTCCATCACTTATTCCTACACACAAAAAAGAGAGAAAATATTAGGTAGAAAGGGTTTTGCCTAAGTCAAACCTCTATTTAGGAATTAACCTTGAAATTGAATTGAATTGAACTTGAATAGAAAGTGTGTTTTTTAGGTAGCAGAGACTAGAACTAAAAATGTAATGTTTATACCTTCGTAAACCTTCTTGATGCAAAATGCTCATGAAGATGTTGATGTTGACTTGAATGTAGTTGATTTTAGGAATAGAAGATTATGGATAACATCACAAATGCATAGATCTACAAATTACTCTTAATCTTCAAGGCCTTGATGCTTGATCTCTTGCTCTTCCGGACTTGAGGTGTGAAATTGGTATCATATCATCATCTCTCCTTCTCCTTAGTTCATGATTACCTAAAATAGGGGAGGACACCTTGCTTCTATACCTCTCCCAAGCATTTCAAGGTGCAAAACTCAAAGCAGGCCGACACAGAAAAATATTTTCTAGCTCAACCAAGCTAATCTTTAAGTGGTTTAAGTTTAGGCCCAAACATTGGGGAGCAAGGAGTCTTGATTGGTTTGATCCTGGGAACGGGTTGTCCTGGGCGTTTGCTCCCAGGAGCGGGTCGTCCTAGGCACCTTGCTCCCTCCAATGTGGCCTAAAATTGGGACTTGAGGTCCAAAATGGAGAGGAGAAGCCGAAATGAGATGCTAAATAGGGTTTGATCAAGCATCTCGAGCACAAAATGCTAGGAACGCTAAAATATGGCCTAGATAAGCAAGAAATTGCATAGGGATGCAATTTATGATGATACACACCCGGGTCACAATCTCAAATTTTTAACCTTTCAACTTCAGTAGTAAACTAAAGGCCTATTGACTACACTAAATTTTCAAACTTTTACTATATTTATTGTGATTCAATTTAGATTATTTTAGTAATTAATGATCAAAATCACACAAATAAATCAATTAAATTATAATTTCATACATATACACATAAGAATAATACAATCAAAAACTAAATAAAATAAAAAATACTCTCCCTCTTTATACATTAGAACGTTGCTAAAAAACATTCATTAAACAAATTGATTTTTTAAATATTAAAAATATCCACGTAAAGTTCAACATGGTAAAGTCTAATTTAGCACGTTTTCCACCACAAGTTTTAGGTGGATCTTTATAGCAACGTTTAATGTACAAAAAGATGGATAGTCTATTTTTTCCCTTCCAATTTCCCAGCTGATTCCCTGGTCCCTTCTGTCTCCCAACCATCTGTAAAGTTAGCCCGCCTGCCATATTTACTAATGGCCATTATTTGTTGGTTCCATGCCTTGTTCCTTTCTGCGTTATGTTCATTTTTACCTTCTCTTCAGTACCACGACCGAGTCAAAGTTCAGAATTTACAGTCCCACCATTGCCTGATCTCTTCTAATGGCGGGTCCCTTGTATGTGATTGGTCTCCTAGTGTTTAAAGCGAAATCGATAGGCCCCGGCAATCACTGCGCCTGATTTTGTCATCATGAGCAAGCCATTCCAGGAGTGTCACTTTCGCACTACTTTGTTTTACTGATTGGCAATGATGATTGATCTATATTGTTCATTTAGTCTTGTCTGATAATTTAAGTTGTGGGTTCAATTTTTCTGTTTATTCAAAATATGAATGAAAAATTATTCTATATTGTTTAAAAAATTATAAAAGAGTTCATTTTTGTAAAGAGTTAAAGTTTCAAATTGTTGAATTATATTTTTTATTCTTTTCACAATAATGATCTATATATTGATTCAAGAGTTAGTTCATTTGATTTCTGTTGTCGTTTTAAGTAATCTAGATCATAGGTTCAACTCTTTGTTTTCTACGATATGAATGAGAATCTATCGTTTTAAGTAATCTAGATCATAGATTCAACTCTTTATTTATCGACAATATGAATCAGGATATGCTGTTTTAAGTAATCTAGATCATGAATTCAACTCTTTATTTATCTATTGTACATTGTTCAAAAGATTATAAAGAACTCCATCTATAAAGAATTAATGGATCTATATTGGAGCAATTAATGAATCTCCCTACATGGCGTTGAAAAGATTGACAACGCTATGATTTTTGTATGGCACAGGTCATGGAAACAGTGCAGAACATTATTGCATCATGGCTCAAGTCAAATGAAAGACCAGTAGAAGCCAATATGGTGTTTTGAAGGATTCACACCCAGTAGTAGATTGCAAATTCAGCATGCATATTTAGCTACCCTTTGAGCATGGAGCAGCTTGTCTGGTTCTAGGAGGGCATTTGTATTATTGCATAAATAATAACTTTTGAGGCCTGTGTGAATGCCAAATTGGCATACAAGGAAATTATGTAGCTCTGTAAGCTAAATAAAATCAAGATATAGCACAGGCAAGGGAGTGAAGGGCATAGTATTCTGAATCGCCAGCTCAATAAAATGATGGCACTGTCCATACAATACAGAGTTCACCATTAAAAGCTAGCATACACAACATGAAAGCCTTACCTATACCCAACATATGGAAAGCTGCCAAGCAATGAGAAATGGTCAGTCTTAAACCCTACGCACTAAGCAATATATGGAAAGTTATCTAAGCAATGAGAAATGTCCAGTCATAAACCCCACACATTAAGCAACATATTAAGTTTAGAGAATGTTAGTCAACTCTAAGTGTTTAACACTTTTAAGTCTAGAAGTGTATTCTTAGTAAGACCACACACCTTAAGCAACATATTAAGCTTAGAAAATGTAATTCAACTCTGAGTGTAAAACACTTTTAAGCCTAGAAGTGTAAGCTTAGTGTGTGTGATTTAAGCCATTTCATGAGAAATGACTTGCTAATATGGAGATTGGCATGACACATAAGACAATGGATCTGCAGGAGTTGGAGATGATGAAATACCAATACATGATAAATGGAAGGGCCAAATAAAGAGACAATGTTCTGACTAGAATGGTGTGGCCATGTTATGGAGAGCCCAACAAAGGAGTGAACCCTAACCCTTTGAAAAAACCAACATAAGGTATTAATTAGCACACCTATAACAAATGTCATTACAAAAATCTTAACAATATATTAAAAATATTTTTGTTTCAATGAAAAACTCAATTTTTAGATATATGTTAAGAAAAATATACGTCTAAATTTTTTCAAGGTATTAATTCAAATATTAATAAGAAAAAATTATCAAAAGTCTTTATTTGTAGTGAAAGTTATGTGATATGGCAAAATGTCATTCAATAAATAAAAAATGAAAAATGAAAAAAAAAATGATAGAATGACTGATCCAAATTATGGATTTGGATGACAACACCTAAGTGAGAACCTACGGTATTGTGGATTTGTTTACATGAACAAGGTAAACACAGAATTGAAGCAAGCCAAAAAGTAATCTATTCAATTTGAAAAACCAACATATATCAGTTCATGAGATTCCAAGGGTCACCAAAACCCCTTGAGAATCGAAACCCAACAATCACATCTGTTTATTTACATAATAAAATCTAAAACTTCGAAAAATTTCAAAAAAACTATATGAAATTTTGTCCTAACTTTAACTAGACATAACTTTCTACTTATGACTCGAAATTATGAGCCATTTAACTCGTTGGAAAGGTCTCTAAGAGTTGAAGGCAAAGTCCTAAATAGAACAAACCAAAGTTTCAAGGGCTGAAAATGCCCTGAAGGCCTTCAAAAACGCCAATTACTAACATATAGAAAAAATATAAAATATTTTTTTCAATATTCAAATTTGCTTCTGATCAATGACTCTTTTAAAAAAAATTATAACTTGAATCTATATAGAAAATGGCACGACTTGTTAGTTTGCATCATTGTTAAATCCTTGAACATTTGTTCAATATAATTGATAAAAATTAAAAATAAATAAAAAATGTTGATTTTGAGTGTCCCACTTAATTCAAAGAGTGGGACAATATTGTGTTCCCAATCCAAGATAAAATTTGTTATGTTGCCCTAATTTTATTTTTAGAGCCACAAAGTTTGAAACGCAAAACCTATGGGAAAACTATTTAAAAACACAGTAGAAGTTCAAGTTTCGGGGATTTGACAAGCAAAATGTATAGAGAAAAGGTGTGGTCCATGAAGCTCCTATAATAAAAAAAATCCAAAGATATGTTCACATTGCAGCCAACATGTCAAATCCTTTTGAAATATTTACCGTTTGCAAGGGAATCCAATTTATTATATTCAATATTGGTTATGTATAATGGCTCTTTCCTTTATAGAAAATCATTGAACCAACACCCCCTTACAAAACTTTCTTTGATTTTATGTGTTCCAAGGATTTGTTGTTATTGAAAAATTTTCCACCTCTTACCTTCTTCCTCTCTTCTTCTTTCCTTTTATTGGTCTATATAATGTAATGAATTCTCTTTTAAGCAAGATGATAGATTTTATAGTTAAATCTCCATTCATTTGGTAAGAAGTGTGCATTTTTTAACTTAATTTGGATATTTGATGTTATCTCCAAACCTCAAAGTGATCACATATTAATTATGCAACCGCCTTTACAAGTTGTATCTTGCTTGATTGTGTATCTAATTCATGATAAACAAGTCTTTTATTGTTATGTTTATATGTTTTATTTGAATATCTCTTCTCTATACTTTCCATTTGCAAACAGGCAATATTGCTTTGTGTTGTATATGGATTTGTCAATCTCCTTGGAGCAACATCTAACCTTGTGTGAGTTAATGATAGTGCAAACATTCACCCCTTTCTTCTCGTATTTGCACATTTCTCTCCCATATCTCTTAACTATTAATCAATATGTTTGAGCCACTATGCCATAAAAAAATTCCTTATTTTGGTGCACCATCACATACGGAACGAGATTTAATTTTAATCATTCTTAGACTTCATATTTTCTATCACAACTGATGCTCTGCAAAAAGGATTAGAAAATCTGTTTGATGGCAACACACACAAGAGCACAAGAAACAAACGTTAGTGTTAGCAACAAAAGATTATCCTAAACAGGCATATCAAGAGAGATATTAAGCATGAAATAGAAAGCATATAAACATAAAATGAAATAGCTAATCAAGATGCTCATAGTTGCTCCTCCCTTGTTCCTCTCCTCTCCAAGTCCCAAATGAGTGTAGCTCTCAGCAGCTTTTTGCACTATGGATGCTTATGGAGGATTGAGATTTAATACTAAGCTTCAAATATGAAATGAAAAGCTAAATACTATGCTAGAGTAGATAGTGATGCTATGAAAAAGCTCTATGCTAATGCCAGTATAACAACAATACTCTAAAATGCTTCCTTTTGCTTGAGGAGAAGGGTTCTATTTATAGAAGAAATGGGGAAATGAAGGGTTAAGATTGAGCAATCTTAACAAGGGTTAGGATTGAAAGTTGGGGATCCATGTGTACAATTGGCACCAATAAAATGGTGACAAGTTTCAACATAGGATTGGGTTGAGAGAAGAGGTTGGAGGCATTAAAGGCCTGAGAAGACCTCATGGTTATCTAGAAGGCAAGGGTCAAGTCTAAATTAAGATTACCCACTGGATTAAGAGTTAATCCAAGGATAAACCTTTGTGCAAATGTTTAAGAGATAATCATGGTCAAAGCATTAATGGCCTGATGAGACCTTTGGGTTGGGTAGAGGTTGAGTCAAAACAAATGTTTTAACCATGTGGGAGGGTTTGAGGTAACCATTAATGGTTATTGGAGACTTTGGGGATTAAGTGGTTGAAGGTTGAAAGCCTTCAATGGTTATCAAAGACTTTGAGCCATTTAGTGGTTGAAGGTTGGAAGCTTTCAAAGGTTATCCAAGACTTTGAGGGTTAATTTGTTGAACACACAAAGCATTAATTGCTTTTCAAAGACTTTGGAGTCTTTGAGAAGTGACTCCAATTTGCTTAGGAATGTGACAATATTTAAGGGATGGATTTAGGCTAATTAGGAAGGGTTTAGAAGAATCTAGAAGGGGTTTAGGCATACAAGTGGATTTTGTGGGTGAGGGAAAATAGGATTTTATTAAAATAAAAATTCATTTATTTCAATAAATGTGTGCAAGTTGTATTTGGATAAATATTCAAATAAATATTAATTTATTTAAATGAGAAAAAGGAAGATAAAGCATTAAAATGCTTGAAGACTTTGAGGGGAACCATTAAAGGCTTGAAGACTTTAAGGAAAACCATTAAAGTCTTAAGAAGACTATAGAAGGAAGCCATCAAGTTTGAAGACTTTAAAGCCATCAAGTTTGAATACTTTAAGGGAAACCATTAAAGGTTTCAAGTGGGTGAGGATAAATAGGATTTTAAATAAATAATTTATTTAAAATAGTTGTGCAACTTGCTTTTGTAGGAAAATACAAGTGGGTGGAGGATAAAGGTGATTTAAATAAATTATTTATTTAAAATAATTGTGCAACTTGCATTTGTAGGAAAATACAAGTGGGTGGAGGATAAAGGTGATTTAAATAAATGATTTATTTATTTAAATGTGAGAGGTGGGATTTTGGGGGTTTTAAATAAATATTAATTTATTTAAATGTGAGAGGTGGGATTTTGGGGGATTTAAATAAATATTAATTTATTTAAATGTGAGAGAAGATTTAATTAAACAAATATGATTTATTTATTTAATTAATGGTATGAATTTGGTTAAGTGAATTAAATCAAATAAATTGAATAATTTATTTAATTAATAGGAGAATAGGGTTAAGATGAATTAATTAAATATTAATTTAATTAATTATTAATTGATGGTTAAATAATCAAATAAATACTAAGTATTCATTTAATTAAGTGGACAGATTTATGTGACTACATTTGCCCCTCTTTGAGACGGTGCAGTTTATCGCGTCGTTTCAAAGAAAGAAAAATAGGTGTGAAGAAATGCCCCATAAAATGTAAATTTAATGGGTGGTATGCCCCCTCGAGAGATGGGTCGAATTTTTTTTTTTTTTGAAAAATCGGGCGATCTCTCGAAAAAGAATGAAAAGTGGAGGGGAGGTAGAATAGAAGAAATTAGAACTAATGATGAAAGAATGGGAGAAAATGGAGTGAATATGAAGAAACAACAAGCCAGCGAGTACCCTGAGGTCATGCAAGAGATACATAGCAGATGTAGTGTGGGGTTTGGATTGATGCTATACAATTGATCAAAATTGTTTGGACAATCTGGTGCAATCGGTTTAATTGCCCCGGTCAAGTCAAAGCGTGACAGTTGATGTAAGTTGGTCGCTTGGACAAGATAAAGTCTGAGTAAGTGAATCAAAGTGACCTGATGGTGACTTAGACAATTGATGTAATTGCCCGATGAAGTCAAGGTATATGAAGCAAAATACTCGTTGAGACTTAGACAATTGATGTAATTGTCTGTTGGATTGTGTTTGATTGGTTGATCAATTGATAGTGTGTGTGTGTGTGATGGATGGTTGTGGGGAATCATGGCAACCCTGTTGAGACTAGGTCATTATGATAAATGCCTGATGTAGTCTAGGATTACCATAATCGATTACCTGTTGAGACCCGAAGATACTTGATCAGAGTATCTGTTGATAGTCTAGGTGTGTGGGAGTCGATGTATCTGTGTAGATAGAGTAACTGGCTTAATTTTGTGGATGAGTGAGGATGGGAAGCGATGAAGGGATTAGGATGATGTTGATGATCAAGATAGGGAGGGTGAGGGGGGATTTGATGTTAGAAGAAATGGAGGACCTATGACTCATTCCTATGGAAGAAGAGGAAAATAGAGTATGCATTATTATTACTATGTATGCATGATATGTATCTATTATGAATGTATGGATGGGTGGAATGCAACGAAATGCAATATATACAGATGAGATGAGATGACGATCCATAGTGCTTTATTTTTCATCATTGAGCTTTAAAATGTTGTAAGAAAATACAAGCAACTTGACATAAAGATTCAAGATGACCTGAGTATTCCTTACATGGATTTTATATAGCAAGTTAATACAAACGACTTGATATAAGGGATCAAGTCGACCAGAGTATTGCTTGCGGAACAGATAAGGATTATCTCCTTTCATGCATGACTTGGAACGTCCTCCTTGATCTTAGGCTGATCATATCCTGAGACAAGTGCATACCGTAATAAGAGATAAAACCTTTATCCAGTTTGGATGAGGTAGGAGGAACCAAAGAAAGAGAATTGTACCTGCAAACAAACAATATATACATAAAGAATAAAGAATATGGATCCTTGGTAATGGTTCATGCTCATATGGTCGAGGTATACGCTGTAGTCAGCAAGCCGTAATGATCTATGACTGCATTTTGCATAAGATCATGTAGCTTGGTGAACTTCCCACGTAGACACCATTAGTACATGCCCCAGTACTTCATCGGAAATAATGCACAAACGATACAAAACAATGTTGAAAAGATCCCGATACAGATAAACAAATGAATTACTCACAAATCAACCAAGTATTTGATAGCTTAACAGAATTTTCTTGTCAAAGAAAATGTCGTCTTGTCTTTGTTTTGGTAAGGAAGGATGCATCCTTGTTGAAAAGACAGTTTGATTGTTGATGTTAATTGTTTTGGTCGAGTGATAAGTGGTCATTTGTGTGAGTATTTGTCAATGCTTGTTTTGGTATCTGCATGGATGAATATGTACAATGTGTTGCCATGTTTTTGTGTGATTTTTGATGGGTTTTCTGATGGTTTTTTTTTTTTTTTTTTTTTTTTTTTGGATTTTGTGAAACAATTTTGAATGTTTTTGGTATTTTGAGAGTCATTTTTGAATGTTTTTGATATTTTCTGAAGATTGCCTAAATGAAGAGCATAATGATATATAAGACAATGTAGAATCCACTTCCATCACTAGGGTAAGGGTATTGCCCCCAGTTTGTAGACCTGACTATAAAAAGGTGGGATGCTAGACGCATGGAGTACTTTCTTAATTGTAGATCAAATAACAAGCCATGGTTGGGATGGATGGATGTATGTGTGCATGAATGTGATCACAACGAGCCTGAAAGATACTAGAGCCATTGCCTTTACGAGTGGCACCTGTTTGCCAGGTTTTCACCATCGCACTTATCCAAGGTGCCACCGGAGTGGTTGTTCACCGTTTGGATGCATGATTTTTCTTTACTTTTTTGAATGTTTTTGTATTTTCTTCAGGAATTTTCTGAATGTTTTTGGTATTTTTCTGATATGTAGGGGAGCCTGATGCTCTGTACACCTTAGGTATAAAACCGTTTGAGGTGCATGCTGTTGATTGGATCTGCGAGCGGTTCTCCGTCTGATGTAGCCAACTGATATGCCCCAGACCCGAATACAGCAGTGACAACATATGGGCCCAACCAGTTTGATTCAAACTTGCCTTGATGTTCTCTGTTTGGTTGGTTGCGAGGATTTTCTCGAAGAACAAGATCACCTACCTCAAATGTACGAGATCTAACTCGGTGATTGTAGCTTCTACTCATGCGCTGCTGATAGGCTTTGAGGTGATTGTATGCAGCTTGTCGCTTCTCATCTAGTAACTCTAAGTCTTGAAGACGGGATACTCTGTATGCTTCATCATCGATGAGATTGTGCAATGAAACTCGTAATGATGGTATCTCAACCTCAATAGGTAGGATAGCTTCAGTACCATAGACCAATGAGTAAGGAGTTGCACCTGTAGGGGTCCGAATGCTAGTTCGATATGCCCATAGCGCTGGATTTAGTTGAACATGCCAATCACGACCGGCATCATTGACTGTCTTCTTTAGGATTCTCAATATGTTTTTATTGGATGCTTCGGCCTGACCATTGCCTTGTGGGTAATAGGGAGTGGAAAAGCGGTGTTGGATATGAAATTTCTCACAAAGCTCACGGACATCCTGATTTTTGAAAGGAAGACCGTTATCTGTGACAATGGACATGGGCACACCATACCGGCAGATGATGTAATTGAGGATGAATGAGGCGATCTGCTTGCCGGTGACTTGGGTAAGTGGAACAGCTTCGATCCACTTGGTGAAATATTCGGTGGCGGTAATAATGAATTTATGGCCATTGGATGAAGATGGATGGATTTTACCCACAAGATCAAGACCCCATTGACAAAAAGGCCATGGTGTTGTGATTGGTTGCAGTTCTTGAGCTGGTGCATGTATTAGGTCGCCATGAACTTGACATTTTTTGCACTTCCTAACAAAGTAGTAGGAATCCTTTTCCATAGATGGCCAATAGTATCCAGCTCGCATGAGTTTCTTGGCTAGTGATGGACCACTTGAATGAGTCCCGCAAATTCCTTCATGTACCTCTTCCAAAGCCTTTGTTATCTCACCTTGTTCCAGACATCGAAGGAGAGTACCATCAAGACCGCGTCGGTATAGGGTTTCGGCAATAATGGTATATCGAGCAGTTTGGCGAATGAAGGTTTTACGTTGGTTATTTGATTGGTTGGGAGGAAGGGTGTGATCGCGGAGATAGGTGTAGAACTCACCGTACCATGGGGATTCAGAACCAACAAGGCAACATATCATTTCAGATTCGGGGATATCATAAGCGGGAATCCAAAGTTGTTCTACCAAGAACTCGTAGCGTGTTGAATTCTGTGGAAGATCTAGTAGAGATGCGATGGTAGCCATGGCGTCAGCAGCTCGATTCTGATCTCTTGGTATCTGCTCAAAAGTGATAGTAGTAAATGATGTCTTTAGACTGTCCACCATTTGCTTGTATGGCATGAGTTTATCATCTTTGGTCTGATATTCATTAGTTGCTTTTCGAATGACCAGTTGTGAGTCGCCATATACTTGTAGTTCTTGTAATTTCCATTGTACGGCTAACCTGAGTCCTGTGATCAAGGCCTCATACTCTGCTATGTTGTTTGTGCATGGAAATGTGAGCCTGTAAGACTTTGGGATGCTATCACCTTGAGGTGTGATAAACAGAATGCCTGCCCCCGAGCCGTGCCTAGTGTATGAACCATCAAAATATAGTTTCCATGCTTGTGCTTCTGTGATCATGAATATCTCTTCATCTGGAAAATTTGAAATGAGAGGATGATCGCCTATGAGTGGTGCATCGGCCAATTGATCTGCAATGACCTGACCTTTGATAGCTTTACGGTCCACATACTCGATGTCGAATTCACTTAGAATCATTACCCATTTAGCTAAGCGACCTGTCAATGCTACTTTGTTAAGTAAATACTTGAGTGGATCAATCTTTGCAATGAGTTGCACCTTGTGTGTTAACAGATAGTGCCTCAGTTTAGTGGCTGCCAAGATTACTGCTAGGCAAGCTCGCTCAATAGGTGTGTAATTGAGTTCATAGCCCACAAGTGTGCGAGAGATGTAGTAAATAGCACACTCTTTTCCTTCTGCATTATGTTGTGCCAGTAGTACACCCAATGCTGTACTTGTTGCTGAGATATAGAGCAATAATGGTCTACTTGGATCTGGTGGCATCAGCAATGGTGGATTCATGAGATAGTCTTTAAGCGCCTGAAATGCTTGCTGGCATCTGTCATCCCACTGAAAGCGGATGTTCTTGTGTAGCAAATGTGTAAATGGGTGACACTTATCAACCAATTGTGCAATGAATCTTCGGATGGATTGAAGCCGTCCTTGTAGTGTCCTTAGCTGACTGATATTCCTTGGTGGTGGCATGTCCATGATAGCTTTTACCTTTGCTGGGTCAACCTCAATGCCTTTGCTTGAGACAATGTATCCTAGAAGCTTCCCGGAGGTCACTCCAAAGACACATTTCTTTGGGTTGAGTCGAACATGGTATTGTTCCAGTCTATCAAAGATTTGATCTAAGATGTGGAGATGTCCTTCTCTAGTAAGTGATTTTGCTAGTAAGTCATCCACATAGTCTTCCATCATGGTATGCATCATGTCATGGAAGATGGTGGTCATTGCTCTTTGATAGGTTGCTCCTGCATTCTTTAGACCAAAAGGCATTACATTCCAGCAGTATGTGCCCCATGGACATGTGAAGGCTGTCTTATGTTGGTCCTCTGGTGCGATCTTTATTTGATTGTATCCTGAAAAGCCATCCATGAGTGAAAGCATGGCATGTCCTGCTGTCAAATCTACTATGATGTCAATATTTGGTAGAGGGAAGTCATCCTTAGGACATGCCTTATTCAGATCTCTGAAGTCTGTACAAATGCGGATGCCCCCTTTTGGTTTGCCAACTGGTACAATGTTGGAGATCCATTCTGCATAATCAATTGGTCTAATGAAACCAACATCCAGGAGTTTCTTGAGTTCTGTTTTGACTAGCACAGCAATCTGAGGATGCATCTTACGAAGCTTCTGCTTGACAGGTTTGGCTCCTTTTGCTACTGTGAGATGATGCATGACTAAATCAAGATCAAGCCCAGGCATGTCTGCATATGACCATGCAAAGTTGATCTGACGCTGTTGGAAGAACTCTATAAATTGAGGTTGTTCCTCTGGAGTGAGAAGAGATGCCAGATGTATGATATGAGGGTTTTCAGGAGTCCCCACATTGTATTCTTTAGTCTCCTCAATGAGAATCGTCGATCATTCCTGTTGTGTACTAGCAGGGAGAATGTCAAACCCTTCATCCTCAAGTGCCTCAGAGAGGTTTTCACCGTTGGATACGCTCTTTCTTTTTACTTTTGTTGGATCAAATAGTGCCACAGTGTGGTTTTCACTGGAAGATCCATGTTTTAATGTTATATTTTTGCAGCTGAAGGGTTTGGCATCCGCCCCGAAGTATGCTGCGCTATTAAGTTGAATGGCGAATCCAGCTTTGTGATCCCGGCTTGGTAGATTATCCCTTAATTCCAAAAAGTCGATGATAGCCTCATCGTTCTGGAAGAGGTCAAGACATGGGGGATTTGGTTGGTTCCATTCAATGAGTTCAGGGTGGATAATGGGCATTACTTCATCGATTAAGTTAAGTGCGGGAGATGTATCAGTGAGGGTTAAGACAGTGTGGTGAAGGTCGTTGATGGTACTCTCCCTGTCAGAATCAGGCGTAGGATGAGACGTAGGGTCTGTGGAAGATGTTTCCAGCTCAGGTACCCAAGTGGTCTTTATCTGTGCTTCTCCGTAAACAGGAATGTCTTTGCGTGGCGGAGGTGGTGATGTGTCTTCCTCATCTGAAGTGTTAAGTTGCACTGAATCGAATTCCCACTCATGTGAGTCGGTCTCTGAATCACTCTCCAGCATCCGATTGCTATACCATACTGGGATGTCGCTGGAGTTGAATACTGCAGGTGTGATTGGTTTATGTACCTTTGTGGTGATCGGTGCTGCAGGAACCATGATGGGGTTTAAAGGATTTGTTACTGGAAGTATTGGTAATGGTGACTCAGTGGCTTCTGCTGGAATTACTGGTGCCATATATGTTGCAGCGGGTTCTGATACAGTTGCTGCTGCTATTGGTGTTATTGATGGGATTACTGGTTCATTTGGTGGGATGATTGGCATTGTAGATGGTTGTGGTGGGTTTGTGAGCCTCGATGGGGCAGTGGGGATAGTGTTTGATGGTGCTTTGATTATGAAAGGTGTCCTCTTTGCAGTAGGTGGGCAAAATGGTTTGCTAGGTTTTCCTTTAAATCTGAGTTTAGGAAGGATCTCTTTTTCAAAGCCAAGGCCTGTATTACCTTTGGGCTTGAATTCTGGTAGCAGAGGTTCGTGTCGTCCTTGTTTGCAGTATCCCAAAGCACTCTGACCATCATATCCCATTCTTTGCATAATGAGGAGGCCTTTGCCATACTGTTCTGTAGGAAGTGTAACTCGCGGTATGTCAGTGGTGATGGGATCCTTATAGATCCAGTCCGCTAGGTCGTCATCTTGTGTTTCTTCCTCTTGACTCTTTCCAAGGATGAAAGGTGTTAAGGCACATGCTGGCGTGATTAGTGGTTGCTGGAGCAACTGCTGTGGTTTACCATGTGTTCTAGGAGAAGTGGGCATTTGTCCCACACAAAAGAGCTGACTCAAGTTATATTCTCCAGGACCTTCCTCTGCTACTTTCATCTTAAGCTTCTCTTGCTTGGGTATAGGGATGTTTGAACTGGCAAGAGAGGCAGGATTTACATATGATGTGGAAGAAATAGCTTCCCTATTATTAGGAACAGTAATCTCCGGTTGATGGCTGATATTATGGCAAAATGCAAAAGGATTTGCATCACCCAGGATTGTGATCTCTGCACCATTATGTGGGAACTTGATACATTGATGGTAGGTAGATGGAACGGCTTGCATGGCATGTATCCAAGGTCTCCCTAATAATAGATTATATGGCAGAGGAAGGTCCAGAACCTGACAAATGATGTGCTTTACCACGGGGCCTACTCGGATTGGTAGTACCACAGCTCCTTTGGATGAACGCTCTGCATCATCATAGGCCTTGATGGTGATCTTCTTGCGAGGATCCACTGATTCTATTGCATATCCCAATGCTGTGACCAACTGTAGTGTACAAATGTTTAGGCCTGCTCCATTATCAATCAAGACTCGCTTGATCCTGTGTTGGTTGACAAAGCCTTCAATGTGTAGCGAAGCATTATGAGGTTGTTGGAAAGAAGAGTTGTCACTTTCAGAAAAAGTGAGACAAGGTGATGACTTTAGATTTCCAACCATGGCTTGAAACTGGTCCGTATTCAGGTTTGCAGGGACTGACGCCTCTTGGAGTGCTTGATCCAAGATTGTTTTATGAGATGGTGATAAGCGTAATAGTTCTAAAATGGATATGAGCGCAGGGGTTTTGTCTAATTGTTCCACAAGGTTATATTGCTTTGGGACGGAGGTGGTGCCTTGTGGAGCTGCCTTGATGGTGACTTTGCCGCGACGAGTAACAACATTGCAATTTGAGGTGGGATTTTTGAAGGTTATAGTTGCAATTTGTTCACTGGCATCATACAGGTGATTTACAGTGTAGTTATACGCAGCCTGTGTATAATCAGTGGTATCAGTGCCTCGCCGGGAAGTGGAAGGACCCCTTTGATCTTGTGATGGAAGTGGATTCTTAAACATTAAATGATCATTATTTGTCATTTTTGGATCATGTCCTTCAATCTCAATTTCTCCTCGATCAATAAGATCTTGAATGAGATCTTTCAATCGGTGACAATTACTTGTCTTGTGTCCTCGTCCTTGATGGAACTCACAGTGTTCAGTATCTCTCCACCATGCTGGTTTGACCTGAGGCTCATAGTTGGATAGTTTAGGTAGAGTGACCAAATTCTGAGAAAGGAGTTGTCGCAACACTGTTTCAATGGGTTCCCCTAGGGGAGTGTATGTGCGTTTTTGTTTTTGTGGACGAGGTCTTGGTTCATCCTGAGATGTGATGCGACCTTGATTAGGAAGAACATTTATGTTATTTTGAGGTGGAGGATTTTGTCCTGCAAACCGAACCACAGGTTGTGCATTTTGGACAGTCCGAGCATCCACAACCCCATCATTGACGATATTTTTATTCTTGTTCCAGAAGTTCGGTTTATCGCTATTGAAGCGCGGGCGAGGACCATCTTTGGGTTCATTAAAGATTTTGATGAGTCCTTTTTTGATGAGTGCCCGCTCACATTTTATACCCTTGGTGATCATATCGTTAAAAGAATCGGTGTCTTTGACATCCAGGTGAAATTCCATTTCTTCGTTTAAGTTGGAAATGAAAATTTCCACTAGTTCTCGTTCAGGTAACTGAAGAGAACGTCTGCTAGACATTTGACGCCATCGTTGCAGGAATACTGAGAATAATTCACCTGGTTTTTGTTTGGTGTTGCATAGATCAGCCATGGTGATGTCGCGTTCAATATTATAAGAGTAATGAGATAGGAACTTCTGGATGAGTTCCTCAAATGTTCTTATGCCACCTGGTAGTCGGGAAAACCATGATGTGGTTGTTCCTCCCAAGCTTTGGGGAAAAAGGCGCATTAAGTATGTGTCTTCATATGCGACTTCGAGACAAGCGGAATGAAATTCTCGGACATGATCACGGGGATCTCCCTTTCCTCTATATTTTTCAAATTTTGGTGTTTCGAACCCGCGTGGAAAGGGTGGCATATAAAGATTCCTATCAAACGGATAGGGACAGATGTCGTTAAGTGAGAATTGATTGGTCTTAACACCACTATGAAGTTGTTGGGCGAGATTCTTGACTTGTTGCCGCAACATCTCCATTTCATTTGGAGGAGGAGGTGGTGGGTTACCTCGAGGGATGTTATATCTGATAGGATCTCTACGCCTTTCCTCCTCATGGCGACTTTGTCTTTCTGATGCTTGTCTTAATTGGGCAAGATCAAAGTCTGAGGGGAGTTTGGCTCCTTCTTGAGCGAGTCTTAAAAAGTGAGCATCCGCATTGCTCCTTAGTATTTCATCGAATAATCTGTTAAAATGAGGGTTATGCTGAACCCTTTCGATTGTTGAAGGAGTGGGAGTACTTGGGTTTTCATCATTCCCATTTCCTCCTAGTGCTTCTTGAAAATCATTGAGGTTGTCCTCTTCTTCCTCAATTTCCATTTCTCGTTGCCTTGATCGTGATCGGGTTTGAGCCATTTTGTTTACAAGTTTGTTTTTGAAGTTGATTGAAGATGATGATGAGTGGTGATGAAATGAAAGATTGATTGGTTGGTGATTTGTGTTGTATGGGGATCTCTAGCACTTTAAGGTAGATGTAACCGAAATTCCTTTTTTTGAATTGCTTGTTTGTTTGATAAGTTTGGATGTGATAAGGTGTAGAGAAATCTGAGATGTGTTACAGATTTAACTACCTAGTAATGAGAGGATTCACTCATGAACTAGTTTTAACCTGCGTAGATGTGTCTCTTAGGATGAGCTTATCCTAGATGTAGAAACAATCTAAAAGTGATGTGATGTGTTTGATTTCAAGCAATATCTAAAAGAGAACTTGGGACAAGAACCTCTTAATGTTTTGAGAGTCGGGACGGATTGATGATGAAGTGATGATGTATGAGTGAGATGATGGATGAAAATGTTTTCAACTTCAATAAAAACTCTGTGTCACAAATGGGACAAATTCTTCTTCTTCTCTTTCAGGGGTTGGTGGCACTTCTCGAGCTGTGTTGTAGGTGATACAGATGTTTGGGAAGAAATTGGGATTAATCTTTCCTCCTTGATTTTTGTGATAACTCAGAGCTCTATATTGCATAAAAGCTCTGTGGTTCAATGATTCTGAATCAAACTCGTTTGTTTTTCCTTGAAGGTATAGACGCATGCGATGTAGGAAGACTCTATGTGAGACAAAGATTTGTCTATTGAGATAGAAGAATTTCCTCCTTTTGATTAAAGCCTTTGAGCTCAATGGTCTCCTTTTCAAGTTGATATTCTGATGACACTTCTTCTTTCGCAAGATGTGAAGAATGGTCATAAAAGTTGTGACTCTGTATTGTTTGCACTTTGTTTTTGGTATTTTTGGTTGTGTTGACAGATGTTGGATGAATACTTTGTTTTTGGGATTGATTTTCTGATTTTTCTTTGACAAGAAAACAAAGCAAGCACACAAACACAAGAATGTTGCCTCAAAGGCACAAATGAGTATGGGTCTAGATCAACCCAATTCTTGGACTTGTTTTTGACCCTTCCTTTAGATTTATTTTAAGGTGTAGTTCCAAAGCCTGAAGTCGGCTCAATTTGCACTAGGTCTGTAAAACGAACACACTTCAAACACTCTTTATCCCTAAGGTCAAATGGCCAGTTGTGATAAATTTAGCCCACATCTTGATATTTCTTCGACTTTGGTACTACATACCTTATGAATCCCGCCGTGGCAGGTAAGGATGTGATATACTAAGTCTTGCACGAGCATAACAAATAGATGATCCCTATGATGGGGGAGTCACCACTTTTATCAAGCCACAAGTGACTTTTCAAAAAGCTATGTTTCTACTCAAGGAAATATGTATGGTGAGTATCTTGGGAGCAAAACCATCTATGCTCTTGCAATAAATTATACCTCAAATATCCTCAATCAATAGAACAGGTGGGCTACTACTTAAAGGTGTTTAGTCATGTTCGATGTTTTTGGACATAAGTTCATTCTGCAGTGACTCACTTAAGAGCCTTGTAACTGGTGGTGGGGCCCATTTGTCCTTTCGGCCAGTTACACTGTAGGAACAGCTATACCCAAGGCTACAGCTTTCGCTCTCACCTGATTTCTATAGCGGCTCGAAGGATTTACCGCTCGAGGTCGTTCCCAAGAGTATCGATCCCTTGGCAGGCCTCTCTTAAAAAGATAAAATTTGAGTGTTACTAACACTTTTCTCTTGCACCTAGGACCACGAGAGCCAAGGGAGAGGATAGTGTGTGTTAGAGGTAGGACCACTCGACCAACTCTTTGCACAAGTGTGCCAAGCACGAAAAACACTTGTTCTTTTTAATCTATCATTGCAATGTGATCTAACTATTTGGAGATGTTGCTCCAACAATCATGGTGTTCTTTTTAATTTTCAAAGGCAATTGTTTGAGTAAACTAGAATTTGAAAATCCTGGTCAACTTAATGAAAAACACGTTTGCATGAAGTAAAATTGCTTTGAAAATGAGACAAGTTGATTGTGAATTTTATTTGCACCAAAAATGGAAGTGTGGATTGTGAGTTTTATCTTGATGCAAGAAATAAAATTTGCCTTGTTGATTTTAAGCACCAAAATGAAGTTTGTTTTCTAACTTGCAAAAAAAATAAAGTTGTTTTTGTATAAGTTTGTGGTTCTTTTTACCTTTGAACAATGAAATTCTTTTTAATAGCCCCAAACAAATGTGTGATTCTTTTTCAAAAGCCCAAATTTGAAATGTGAAGTTAATTTTAAACCAAAATAAAAAGTGAATTCATTTTTAAAACCAACTTCAAAAACAAGTTAGTAAAAAAATATAAATCTACTCTTTAATCTAATTTAAATCTGCACAAAAGAGAAAAATAGTTAGTAAAATCCGCCTATTTGGTGGGCTTCTACAAGCCTAAATTTTTTTATTTTTTTTTTTTGGTTTTTTATTTTTTTTTTGGTTACAAAGTGATTTGTACAACGTTTTGTTACAATAGCGCTAGTCTACGTTTGAACAGAGGCACTATTTAACACAAACGTATTAAAAGAAAGGGAAAGACAGAGAAGGGAAAAGCACTGAAACAGGGGGAATAGCGCCAAAATAATGCCAAACGCACCAAAACAGTGTCAAAATCGCAACCTGTGTGACATTTTCAACATTCAAACATGTTATTGGTTAAAAAAAAAAAAGTTGAACTTTTTGGTGTTTGGATTCACGTCGGGTTCACCAAATGATGCTCTGCAAAAAGGATTAGAAAATCTGTTTGATGGCAACACACACAAGAGCACAAGAAACAAACGTTAGTGTTAGCAACAAAAGATTATCCTAAACAGGCATATCAAGAGAGATATTAAGCATGAAATAGAAAGCATATAAACATAAAATGAAATAGCTAATCAAGATGCTCATAGTTGCTCCTCCCTTGTTCCTCTCCTCTCCAAGTCCCAAATGAGTGTAGCTCTCAGCAGCTTTTTGCACTATGGATGCTTATGGAGGATTGAGATTTAATACTAAGCTTCAAATATGAAATGAAAAGCTAAATACTATGCTAGAGTAGATAGTGATGCTATGAAAAAGCTCTATGCTAATGCCAGTATAACAACAATACTCTAAAATGCTTCCTTTTGCTTGAGGAGAAGGGTTCTATTTATAGAAGAAATGGGGAAATGAAGGGTTAAGATTGAGCAATCTTAACAAGGGTTAGGATTGAAAGTTGGGGATCCATGTGCATAATTGGCACCAATAAAATGGTGACAAGTTTCAACATAGGATTGGGTTGAGAGAAGAGGTTGGAGGCATTAAAGGCCTGAGAAGACCTCATGGTTATCTAGAAGGCAAGGGTCAAGTCTAAATTAAGATTACCCACTGGATTAAGAGTTAATCCAAGGATAAACCTTTGTGCAAATGTTTAAGAGATAATCATGGTCAAAGCATTAATGGCCTGATGAGACCTTTGGGTTGGGTAGAGGTTGAGTCAAAACAAATGTTTTAACCATGTGGGAGGGTTTGAGGTAACCATTAATGGTTATTGGAGACTTTGGGGATTAAGTGGTTGAAGGTTGAAAGCCTTCAATGGTTATCAAAGACTTTGAGCCATTTAGTGGTTGAAGGTTGGAAGCTTTCAAAGGTTATCCAAGACTTTGAGGGTTAATTTGTTGAACACACAAAGCATTAATTGCTTTTCAAAGACTTTGGAGTCTTTGAGAAGTGACTCCAATTTGCTTAGGAATGTGACAATATTTAAGGGATGGATTTAGGCTAATTAGGAAGGGTTTAGAAGAATCTAGAAGGGGTTTAGGCATACAAGTGGATTTTGTGGGTGAGGGAAAATAGGATTTTATTAAAATAAAAATTCATTTATTTCAATAAATGTGTGCAAGTTGTATTTGGATAAATATTCAAATAAATATTAATTTATTTAAATGAGAAAAAGGAAGATAAAGCATTAAAATGCTTGAAGACTTTGAGGGGAACCATTAAAGGCTTGAAGACTTTAAGGAAAACCATTAAAGTCTTAAGAAGACTATAGAAGGAAGCCATCAAGTTTGAAGACTTTAAAGCCATCAAGTTTGAATACTTTAAGGGAAACCATTAAAGGTTTCAAGTGGGTGAGGATAAATAGGATTTTAAATAAATAATTTATTTAAAATAGTTGTGCAACTTGCTTTTGTAGGAAAATACAAGTGGGTGGAGGATAAAGGTGATTTAAATAAATTATTTATTTAAAATAATTGTGCAACTTGCATTTGTAGGAAAATACAAGTGGGTGGAGGATAAAGGTGATTTAAATAAATGATTTATTTATTTAAATGTGAGAGGTGGGATTTTGGGGGTTTTAAATAAATATTAATTTATTTAAATGTGAGAGGTGGGATTTTGGGGGATTTAAATAAATATTAATTTATTTAAATGTGAGAGAAGATTTAATTAAACAAATATGATTTATTTATTTAATTAATGGTATGAATTTGGTTAAGTGAATTAAATCAAATAAATTGAATAATTTATTTAATTAATAGGAGAATAGGGTTAAGATGAATTAATTAAATATTAATTTAATTAATTATTAATTGATGGTTAAATAATCAAATAAATACTAAGTATTCATTTAATTAAGTGGACAGATTTATGTGACTACAACAACAATTCAGCAAGATTCGATTATATGTTAGAATGAGCCAACCTTTTAATCATGGATGCTATCTTGTATCACTCCACTCACAAGCTTCCCGTTATTTTGCCCTTTGTAAGACACTAGTATTAAGTGCACTCAACCACTACAATGGGTGGCTATATTGTTTTGACCAACTATATTTTTGGTATGCTTGATGGGATTTATTTTACACTTCTAGTTTTTAGGCCTATATTCTATGATTTTAGTGGGAAATTGTAGGAAAACTATCTCTTTGGAACATGCATTGTTCACCTATTGAATTTGTTGGTCATAATAGCACATTCCCTTATTTTTACACTCCATGTTTGATCTATATATGTATATGCATCTAAATAATCCCAATGTGATGGTAAATGAAATAATTATTCCTAGACAATTGACTTATTTACTCCAACAATAGTTTGGAGCCATGTTGCATGAATCATTTAGGGAGAAGGATGATTTCTTATGCTTGATTGGGTATCTTGTCGCAAAGAGTGCTCCAACAATATCCGTGGACAACTTCAACACCAAAATTTAAACAAAATTTGAAAAAGAGTAATCATTGATATGCATCTCATCAAAGTTTTATATATACAATTATATATAATTTGAAAGGTATGGTTATAAAATTTCTTTAATGATGAAAAGAATTGGTGGCAGGACCCTCCCTTAGGCCTAAGATATTTTTATCCAAACTGAGTAGTATTTTGTATTAATTGGAAAAATTATTCCTATACTCACGGTGCCTTTGCTTCCTCCATCTTGTGTCTCTTCTCAAGTTGTCCATTGCAACTTTATACAAATTTTCAAGCCCAGTAATCTCCCTTCCTACTAAATCCCATAATCTTGATGAGATGGTTGAGGTACAGTTCCTTATCACTGAATTTAAATGATGTGTGGCTCTTAAGAGACATCTTGTAGTTGAGAGTTCATTTGAGAATATCCTAGAATTATTTGTTGCCCAAAGTACCCCTGAGCCTTAGAGATAGAGATAAGAACTTGAAGATGAATCATTTGTTACATTATCCTCATAATCAACCTATTATGAATTCCTCTTAGGTTCTGCTAAGTTGTAAAGTTAAAACATTGATTCTTATGGGGAAAGATGGGGTGTTTTAGATTTAAGATGAGTGTGTGAGGGTTAACATTTGATATCAAGGTGAAGGAATTGTGGGGAGCTCTATGATCCTTGTAGCTAATCAAACTCATATTTGGAAAACAAAAGAAATAAATCCTTGTATTGGTAAAGCCCTAGGTATAAATGAGGAGTTTCTATCTCTCCTAAGGAGCAAATATGTGAAAGAATTCCTAAATATCTATTAGAAGATGATATTTTAAGCACATTTGAGGGCCTACCCTATTCCATTGAAGAGTATTGCATAAAATAGTAATAATTTTGCTTGACTAAATCTAATTAGTGAGTTAAAAGAAGTTAACTACAAATAGCTATCTAAGTGCATGGAAGAGTAAAGTGCATGGACAAGTTGGTGTGAGGGAGTGGACTAGTTGCATAAATGAATGGATCGAATAAAGTGATGATTTAACTAATTTTTATTAATTAATTAACTAAATGAGATGAAATTTAAGGATTTATTATCTATTAAATGGGTAGTTGGTGCATGTTAGGTAGAATTTGGTATTTATTTTATTTATTTATAGACAATAGTGATGCAGGAGCATCCAAGGTGCAAGAGCAATCTTGCATCACCCAAAAAGCATAGTTCATTTTGATTTCTATTAAGTTTGGTGAATAATTGTCAATTGTTGGCATTTTGGATATGTTGATATGGTTTTGTCATTGATGTCAACACTTGTCATCGCTTGTCAACACTTATCAACACTTGGAGATTTTGGTTATGTTCACCGGCAAGTCAGAGACTTATGCAAAGTCACCAGTATTTGGTTCACCCGCAGATTATATTGTTCATCGGCACTTGGAATGACTTGGAAACTACTTGGTTATGTCGAAGACATTATTCAATCACTTGGTTTTGGAAATTTGGTTAATTGTTTATTCGGGTTTGCATATTTGTTGTTACCGGCAAATAGGTCCAGGATAAGCACCGGCAGACATGTCTATTCCAGATCAACACGACATGTTATGAAGATGATTTATTATTATTGTAAATGCATTGAGCTGACATCATGCATCAGATATTGATTTACTTGTAATTGATTGTATTGTAATATCTTTTAGTGAGCCGACCTATTCAAATTTGTCTTAAGTTATGGTATAAATGTAAGATCTCATTTGTGAGATTGAAGTGTGTGAATGCGAAAAGGATTGCAATAAGGTATATGCGAAAATAAGTAGAGCTATACATGCAGACATCATTTGAAGGTTGAAGGAAGGATCTTGTGAAGGCAATCAGAACTAAACCGGTACTAAATCCAGCATATGAAGATGCTATTTTATGCAGTACATTATCATTGGATTTAACCATCCAATTGTAGTCAGTGTGACACTCATTTTGTGATTGAGCAGTGAGCTCTAGGCAACTGGCCTTTCTGCATGTGCAGAATCCATATTGTACACACATACTATCTGCAGTAGTATCATTTGATTGTGGGTAAGGCTTCCCACCGTGGTTTTTCCCCTTACAGGGTTTCCACATACAAATAATTGTGTTATGTGTTGTGGATGTTATTGTCTTTCTGTTTCATGCATTAATCTTTACCGATACAGCAATTAACTGTTAAGACTGTCTACTGGCATAAAGTTTGGTTTACCGGTATTAAGCATTAAGTTTTGGTTAAGATAATTTTGGTTGAATTTATTGGACAACTGATTCACCCCCCCCCCTCTCAGTTGTCTCTGGGACCTAACAATTGGTATCAGAGCCTAGTCCTCTTTTTGCAGAAGTTTAACAGCTTGAGGAGATCCAATGTCTTCTAACTATTTCAGGAAGGACAGTCTGAAACTTGATGGAACTAACTATGGCATATGAAAGATCAGGATCGAGATGCATTTGAATTGCATTGGAAAGGACATATGGGATGTTACAAAGAATGGCTATATTGCTCCTACTCAAGGTCAACCTATTCCACCTAACTTGGCTAAAGATGAGGAAAATGATTGCAAAGTAAGAGAAGCATTTTTGAGCGCATTGTCAGATCAGCAAGTCATGGGATTGTCAGATAGATATACTACTAAAGCTATTTGGGACAAATTGGAAACATTGAATGAAGGAGATTCCAGAGTCAAAATTGCAAAACTTGAATGCTTCCAGGTCAGGTATGAAAATCTAAAAATGGAAGAAGAAGAAATAATTTATGCTTTTATGGAAAGAGTAAATGAAATTGTTTTGGGTATACAATGATGTGGAGGAACCTTAAGTGAAGATGAGATTGTTTCTAAAGTTTTAAGAGCTTTGCCACCGGCATATAAAATGAAAGTTACTACTATAAATGAATTCAAAGCAATGCCTAATACATTAGTATCTAGAGACACTTTGGTTGGAAAACTTTTAGCTTTTGAGCTTGAGGAATTTGGTCATGTTACTACTATCAAGACAGATCTAGCTTTCAAGGCATCATCATCAAATGCAGCATCATCATCATCTGATAAATCTGATTGGAAAGCCTTCTATGCAAGAGAACTTGAAGAAAGCGGGAGAGAAAATGAAGAACTTGAAGCACTATTTGCAAGGAAAATGCCTAAAGGTCCAATTGGAAGTAAGTATGAAGGTAAAGCACCCTTTAAATGTTTTAACTGTAATAAGATTGGTCATATGGCTTCTAGATGCCCTAATAGACATGCAAGATTAAGAGAAGAAGCTAAAAGAACATATAAGCCTAACCCTGACTATCAGAAATACAAGTTTAAGAAGAATAGAGACAAATCTTGTTATTATGTTGATGAAGGAGTTACTAATGATTCTGATGAGAATATGATAGACAATGGATGGGCTTTTATTGCTATAACAAAATATCAACCCGCACCTACTGTTCAACCGGTACAGCAAGCCCTGGAAGCTAAAGTTGAAGATAAGGATGAATGGATTATTGATTCAGGATGTTCACATCATATGACTGGTGATAAGAGTAAATCCTTAACCTTTGAGGATTACAATGGAGGTCTAGTAATATTTGGAGATGATAAAGCTTGTTTGATAAAAGGAAAAGGCACTATATCTTTTGATGGTAAGCACAATACTGACAATGTTTACTATGTTGAAGGTTTGAAGCATAATCTTTTGAGTGTTGGTCAATTAGTTGAGAAAGGATTTCAGTTACAATTCAAGAATGGTAAATGCAAAATCTTAAACAGAACTGGTTTGGAAATTGCAACCGGTAATCAAACTAGAGGTAATATATTTCATTTGAACAACAATGAGAAAGCATGTTTGATTGCGCATATTGATGAAAGTTGGTTATGGCATAAGAGACTTTGTCATGTAAATTTTGATTGCATTGTGAAAATCAGTATTACTAAAGCAGTAAGAGATTTACCTAAGATTGTTAAACCTCACAATCCGGTATGTAAGGAATGCCAATTTGGAAAGCAAGTTAGAGAAACTTTCAAGAGTATTCTGGAGAAGTCTAACAATGTTCTTGATTTAATTCATACTGATTTATGTGGTCTAACAATGTTCTTGATTTAATTCATACTGATTTATGTGGTCTAGCAAGAACTAGAAGTATACAAGGAGATAGATATTTTATGCTAATCATTGATGACTATTCTAGAATGTGTTGGGTTACTTTTCTCAGAGAGAAATCTGAAGCATTTGGGAAATTCAAACTATTCAAGGTAATGGTAGAAAATGAAACCGGCAAGAAAATAAAATGTTTGAGATGAGATCAAGGAGGTGAATTCACATCTAAGGAATTTAATACATTCTGTGAAGTGAATGGGATCTGAAGACAGTTATAAGCACCCCAGACACCCCAGCAAAATGGAGTTGTGGAAAGAAAAAATAGAACTATCTTGGATGCAGCCAGAAGTATGATATCAGAAGAAAATCTACCTCATATATACTGGAGAGAAGTGGTTAATACAACTATGTATGCATTCAACAGAGTTCACATCAAAGGTGAAATTGGTAAGACCCCACATGAACTATGGTTTGGTAATACTCCTACTCTTAAATATTTCAGAATATTTGGAAGTAAATGCTATATTATAAGAGATGACTATATTGGAAATTTTGATCCTAGAAGTGATGAAGGAATATTTCTTGGTTATTCATCTAAGAGCAAGGCATATAGATGTTTTAACAAGAGATTACAAAAAATTGTTGAGAGTGCAAATGTGAAGATTGATGAACAGTTTAGAGGAAATTCAAGGTACACAGACTGTGAACCGACAATAGAGATAATCACAAATGAACCTACTAAGAATACACCGGTACAGAATGGTGATCCAGTTACATTGGCATCATTTGGAGATTCAACGGTCACTGAAGAACAGCAGCAAGTAAAAAAACCCCAATATGTAAGATTGAATCATTATGAAGATCAGATAATTGGAAACAAATTTCAAGGAGTTATGACTAGAGGAAGATTGGAAAATGAGGAGGTATGTCTTATTTCTCAAATTGAACCTACATCAATTAATGAGGCATGTGAAGATAAATATTGGATTAAAGCTATGGAAGATGAATTGGAATAAATTGAAAGGAATAACACTTGGTCATTGGTTCCCCGGCCTAAAGACAAAAATGTAATTGGAACTAAATGAGTTTTTAGAAATAAACTTAATGAAGATGGCATGGTAATCAGAAACAAAGCAAGATTAGTGTGTAAGGGATATTCTCAGAAAGAAGGAATTGATTACAATGAAACCTTTGCATCAGTAGCTAGAATTGAGGCAGTCAGACTTTTATTGGCTTTTGTAGCACACAAGGACTATAAAGTATATCAAATGGATGTTAAATGTGCATTTCTGAATGGAGATCTTGAAGAAGAAGTTTATATTAAACAACCTGATGGATTTTCTTTGACAGATAACAAAGACATGGTTTGCAGCTTAAGGAAAGTTTTATAAGGATTGAAACAAGCTCCTAGAGCTTGGTATGCTAGATTGGACAAATATCTTTTTGAAGCTTGGTTACACTAAAGGTAATGTTGACAACAATCTATACTACAAAGTGACAAATGATGACATCTTGGTTATTGAAGTTTTTGTTGATGATATAATCTTTGGAGGAGAAGATGGTTTGTGTAAAGACTTTTCTAACAAAATGCAGCAATAATTTGAAATGTCTATGATTGGAGAGATAAAATTCTTTTTTAGGATTGCAGATTTCATAGACTGATAAAGGTATATTCCTATGTCAATCTAAGTACTTGAAGGAATTACTAAAGAAACTTGGCATGGAAAAATGTAAATTGGTAAGCACATCTATGACTGCAACTGATAAATTATCTTTGAAGGATGAATCTATACCTGTTAATCCGACTAGATACAAATCTATGATAGGAGGTTTACTGTATTTGACACAAACAAGACCTGATATTATGAATGCAGTATGTATTGTTTCAAGATTTTAGAGTGATCCTAAAGAAAATCATGAATTAGCAGTGAAAAGGATTTTCTGGTACCTACAAAGCACTACAAATCTTGGTTTATGGTATCTTAGAGATGAAAATTTTGACTTATGTGCATACACAGATGCTAATTGGGCAGGAGATGTGGATGACAGAAAAAGCACCACCGACGGAGCATTTTTTCTTGGCAGCAGACTAATTTCATGGTTGAGCAAGAAACAGAGTTGTACAAGTCTATCAATAGCAGAATCAAAATATGTTGCAGCAGCAACTAATTGTACACAGGTATTATGGATCAAGCAAATGTTAAAGAACATAAAGGTAAATTGCAAGGAACCTATAACTATTTACTGTGATAATATGGCAACAATTGATATATCAAAGAACCTAGTATTTCACTCTAAGACTAAACATGTTTCTATCAAGTTCAATTTTCTAAAGGAGAATGTTGAAGCAAAAGAAGTGAAATTGGTTTATGTGAATACTAAAGAGCAGATTACATATATTTTTACAAAGCCTTTGCCTAAGGAAACATTTGAGTATCTCAGAGAGCAACTTGGAGTCCTACCTCCACTGGTAGAGACTTAGATAGTTGATCTTTGTCATCAACCGGCAGAATTAACAAAGAAATCTTTTATTCCGGCTTTGATGAAGAGAGCTACTTCTCAGGGGGAGTAGTTGGTATTTTGTATTTGGTTTTGTATTGCTTTGGAATTTGATGTCAAAGGGGGGGAAATTGATATGGAAAAACACATTATCTTTTTCTTTTGGGAGAGATTATTCCTAGGGGGAGAGATATTATGTATTCTTGATTTCTGGTTAATGATCTCTTTGGGAGATTGTTGGTTTTTGGTTTTTGGCATTTCTGTTTTGGCACTTTGATGGTTTTTCCATCTTGTGTTGCCATCAATGCCAAAGGGGGAGATTGTTGGCATTTTGGATATGTTGATATGGTTTTGTCATTGATGTCAACACATGTCATCGCTTGTCAACACTTATCAACACTTGGAGATTTTGGTTATGTTCACCAGCAAGTCAGAGACTTATGCAAAGTCACCGGTATTTGGTTCACCGACAGATTATATTATTCACCGGCACTTGGAATGACTTACAAACTACTTGGTTATGTCGAAGACATTATTCGATCACTTGGTTTTGGCAATTTGGTTAATTTTTTATTCGGATTTGCATATTTGTTGTTACCGGAAAATAGGTCCAAGATAAGCACTGGCAGACATATCTATTCCAGATCAGCACGACATGTTATGGAGATGATTTATTATTATTGTAAATTCATTGATCCAACATCATGCATTGGATATTGATTTACTTGTAATTGATTTAATTGTAATATCTTTTAGTGAGCCAACCTATTCAAATTGGTCTTAGGTTATGGTATAAATGTAAGATCTCATTTGTGAGATTGAAGTGTGTGAATGCAAAAAGGATTGCAATAAGGTATATACGAAAATAAGTAGAGCTATAGACGCAGACATCATTTGAAGGTTGAAGGAAGGATCTTGTGAAGGCAGTCAGAACTAAACCGGTACTGAATCCAACATATGAAGATGCTATTTTATGCAGTACATTATCATTAGATTTAACCATCCAATTGTAGTCAGTGTGACACTCATTTTGTGATTGAGCAGTGATCTCTAGGCAATTGGCCTTTCTGCATGTGCAGAATCGATTTTGTATACACATACTATCTGCAGTAGTATCATTTGATTGTGGGTAAGGCTTCCCACCATGGTTTTTCCCCTTACAGGGTTTCCACATACAAATAATTGTGTTATGTGTTGTGGATGTTATTTTCTTTTTGTTTCATGCATTAATCTTTACCGGTACTGCAATTAACTATTAAGACTGTCTACCGGCATAAAGTTTGGTTTACTGGTATTAAGCATTAAGTTTTGGTTAAGTTAATTTTGGTTGAATTTATTGGACAATTGATTCACCGCCCCCCCCCCTCTCAGTTGTCTCTGGGACCTAACATCAATAAGGGCTAAAGGAGAAAATTTATTATTTTAATTAAGTTTTCATTTGTGCATGTATGGTCCTGGAAGCTAACCCCAAGAAGCGGAATGGGAAATTATAATGACTGGTGAAAGAATCACTCAATATAATGTATCATTTGGGAGATATTAATGTTTCAAAGTTCAAAAATTATATATAAAATATTTAACTTGAATTTTAGACCTTTAAATGATTGAATTGTACCTTAAATAATGTCTCATCAACTAATGATATGGGGAAAGCATGATGTAGATCACTTTGAGATCTTCAAAAAAAAATTAAAAAAATAGAAAAAATAAAAAAAATTGGACTCAATCAAGTTCCTAGATCAAAAGATATGTCCTAAAGTTGTGTCGATTTAGGAGGGAAAATTTTTAAAAAAATCAAAATACTCAAGGGTGGTTGCCAAAACCTATTTTGGGCATATTCCAAGGCAGGAAAAAGGTAGAGAAAAGTGGTTGGCTACAAGGATGGAGTAACTTTTTGCAAAATATTCTAGGGTGATTATACTTCCCAGGATAAAGAAGGCAAATGGGGGTTACGAATGACAGTTTCAATAGTGGAGATTGTGGCTCTGACTTGTAGATTATTGTAATGTGAAAGCCCATGTAGCTATAACATGTTATTTTTAAAATGTTGTAGTTTCATTTCATTTGGATATTAAAAAGCAAGTGTTTCTTTCTTGTATTTTCTATTTATTTCTCTGTTGTTCTTGTGTGTTTGGGTTTGTTAGGGGAGTGCCACTTTATCAAGTGGTATCAGAGAAAAAAAATGAGTGTGTAAATAGATCACCAAATGTGAGGCAATTTGCACCAGGAATGTGGTTGTGGGTTTGTGAGAAAAGTGATAAAATGCCCCCACAAAGCAACCATGGTAGAAGAAATGTTGTTGTGACATAATAGGATTTAGAGCCCTCAAAAGACAAGTTTGTGCACTATAAGAAGATTTGATATTAGAGCAAGAGATGAAAGTGAGGATTAATTTGAAGAAGAACAATCTAGAGAAGAACAAGATGTAAGAAATCCTAATGAAGATAGATCCTTGAGTGTCATTTTGAAGATTGGAAGGAGGCCAAGAATCAAGGTTTCTACATTTTTGGGAAATCTAAAATCAGAGGAATTGATCAATTGTATCAATGATATAGAGGAGTATTTCAAATATGAAGAGTTGGGAGATATTGAAAGGGTCAAGTTTGCAAAGACCAAGCTAAAGGGTCATGTTACTATTTGGTGGAAATAAGTTAGGTTAGAAAGAAATAGAAGAGGAGTAGAGAAAATAACAAGATGGGATCAGAAGGTAGACAAGTTGAATAGACAATTCATTCTTGTGGATTATGAGCTTGATTTGCTGAAGAAAATGCAAGGGTTGAAGCAAGCAGGAAAATTTGTCTTGAAGAGTATATAAAAGAGTTCTATTGAGTTTTGATTGGAAAAGGTCATTATGAGGCTAGAGGAGAAAGTTGCCTATTACATAAATGGGTTGAAGTTGAGTATGCAAGAAGAGTCAAGTCTAGTAAGGACATCTATAATTGAAGTTGCATATCAATTTTCTTTGAAGGTAGAAGAGAAGCTAAGCTAAATGTTTGAAAGCAAGCAAAGAGGTATAGGTCATGGTAGAAAGACTAGTGGATAATCATATGGAGGCCAAAGTGAAGATCAAAAGAATATTGGAGGATTTATTGGTGGATAGAACAAAACAGGATATTATGCCCACCATCCCCATAATTTGAATAATGTAGATCAAAGAAGAAGAGGGAGATCGGGACAAGGGTCTTGAAGAGGAGGCTTTCATGGAACCTATTTCCAACGTGGAGAACAAGGACATAGAGATATGAGTGTCCCCAACCTCAAGGGAGGACAAATAGAAGATTTGATGTAATGCATGAGTTTCCCATGCAAATGAAGGTGTTGAGTTTTCACATTTTAAAGATGCAGAAAGAAGAGAGTTTATTGTCACTAGAAGAGCCTTGAACATTTGAGGAGAAATAAACAACACAAAGGAAAAAATCGTTAGAAATTGTTTTGCACAAGATGTAAGTGTGAAGGTAAAGTTTGCAATGTGATTATTTATGGTGGTAGTATTGATAACCTTGTTTCTAAATAAATAGTAAAAAAATTTACACTTGGAAAGAAGGAGGCACTCACGTCCATACAAGATCGCTTGGTTGCAAAAGGACCATAAAGGTTTGGTCAATGAACAATGTCCGGTAAAGTTTAAGATTGGAAAATATCATGATGAGGTATTATGTGATATTATGTCTATGGATGTTTGTCATTTATTGTTAGGAAGACCATGGCAATTTGATCGGCATGTGGTACATGATGGCCATGCAAATACATATCTCTTGACAAAGGATGGAGTTCATCACAAGTTGAATCCATAGAAAGATGTAAAAGAAAAGGCTTGCAATAATTTGTAAGAATATATTTAGTTGATGGAAGAAATTTATTAGATGGCATGAAGCTTGGGCATATATGTTTTATTTTAATTCATAAAGCTAACAAAGAGGAAATAGAAGATGTACATGTAGAAGTTACAAATTTGTTGGATGAGTTTCACGATATTATATTCGATAATGTTTCTAAAGGCTTATCACTAGTGAGAAATATTAGTCATTAGATGGACCTGATTCCTGGAGCTAGTTTGTCGAATAAGACAACCCATAGAATGAATCCAACAAATAATGAAGAGTTGAAGAGAAAAGTACAAGAGTTGTTGCAAAAGGGATTAATTTGAGAGAATTTGAGTCACTGTGTGATACCTATAGTACTAGGATAGAAGACGAATAAATAATGGAGGATGTGTATAGACTCTCAATCCATCAACAAGATTACTATTAAGTATAGACTTTTCTTACCAAGGATGGATGATATTATGGGTTGTTTGAGTGGAGTTGAGTACTTCATGAAGAAAGATTGAAGAGTGGATATCACCAACTTTATATTAGAGAAGGAGATGAATGGAAGACAACCTTCAAAACCAAGCAGGGTTTTTACTAGTAGTTAGTCATACCTTTTGGGCTAACCAATGCACTAAGCACATTCATGTGGCTCATGAATGATGTATTAAAATATTTTTTGGAAAATGTGTTATTGTTAGTTGGATGATATTTTGAGTTTTATTAAGATGTTGGAGGAGAATTTAATACATATTTGTAGTCTTTGATAATTTAAGAGAAGAAAAAAGTTGTTGATTAACCTAAAGAACTATAGTTTTGTGAAGTAGGAATTAGTGTACCTATGATTTGTTGTCTCAACAAATGGTCTTATAATTGACCTAGAGAAGGTGAAGTATGTCATTGATTGGCCTACCCCAATGTGTGCTATGGAGGTGAGATATTTTCATGGTTTTACTAGTTTTTATAGAAAACTTATAAAAAAATTCATTAATATTTGTGTATCCCTAACTAAAATAATGAGAGGGGATATAAAGGAGTTTAAGTGGACTACATGAGCAACAAAGAGCTTTAATATGTTGAAGAAGAAATTCATGAAGCACCTTCATATTTAAATAATATTTTTCAAGTAGATTATGATGCTAGTCGCAATACCATAGGAGCAATATTGAGTCAAGAAGGTAAATCCATTGCTTATTTTAGTGAAAACTTGAATGAAGCCAAAAGGAAGTATTTTGTTTATGATCGGAAGTTTTATGATATATTTAAAGCATTGTAGAAATGGAGAATATCTTTTTGTATAAAGAGTTCATTGTGTTTACTGATCATCAAGCTTTACAATATTTGAATAGTCAAGGGAAGTTGAATCAAATACATTTAAAATGGGTTGAGATTTTGCAGAGTTACACTTTTATTTTGAAGCACAAAAGTGAAAGGTCTAATAGAGTTTCAAATGCCTCGAGTAGAAGGTAGAATTTTTTGATAGCGATGCAAATCGAAGTGTTGGGTTCGATGAACTCAGGAACATATATCCAAAGGATCCTAATTTTGAAGAGGCTCGAAGAGATTCCATGAAGCATATTACTTTAGATAGGACAAAATAGTTGGATTATATAATCCAAGATGAAAATTTATTCAAAGGAAGCCATCCCAAATATTTCCATGAGAAAAAACCCGATTAAGGAGAAGCATAGTAGAGGATTGGTTGGACCCTTTGCATGAGATAAGAGAATAACTCTTGTTAGTGAATATTATTATTGGCCACAATTCCATCAATATGTGAAGATGCTTTTACAGAGTTACAAAGTATGCTAGATGACAAAAGAAACAAGTCAGAACACAAGGCCATATCAGTCATTACCTATACCAAAGAAGTCATGGGAGGATGCCAACATGGATTTTGTTCTTGGTTTACTAAGGATACAGAAAGGATATGATTCCATTTTTATGATGGTGGATAGATTATCAGAGATGGAGAATTGTAATCCTTGTGAGAAGACAAATGATATTCACATTGCAAAGTTATTTTTAGAGAGTTGGCAAGACTTAATGGTCTACCAAAGATCATAATTTTAGATCGATATACCAAGTTTGTTGGCTATTTCTAGAGGAAATTATGGAATAATTTAAATGAATATTTGAATTTTAGTTATGTGCACCATCCACAAACCAATGGGTAGCCAAAAGTGGTGAACATGAGTTTGGGTAACGTGCTAAGGTGCTTAGTAGGAGATATATCCAAGTGATGAGATTTGATTTTACTACAAGCATAATTTTCTTACAATAATTCTTTCAATAGGAGTACTAGTAAATTACCATTCCAAATTATATGTGGAAGTAGTCCCAGAAATGCTTCAGAGTAAAGGAAGATGGACAAAGGAGAGAATAAAAGTGTCGAAGCTAAAGACTTTGTAGAGCACCTGAAGAATTTGCATGAAGAAGTGAGAAAGCACATTATTTAGATGAATATTTGGTACAAGGCTAAGGAAAATTTGAAAGCAAGATATACAAAATTTCAAATTGGAGATCTAAAGTAATGGTTCATCTGAGAAAAGAGAGGTTTCTAGTGGAAACATATAATAAGTTGGAGATGAAGAAATTTGGCCCATGTAAAATATTGAAGAAGCATGATTTAGGAAATACTTACGATGTATAGTTTCCAAGTGGACTTAATAGTTCTCCCATATTTAATATTTTAGATACGATAAAGTATTGTGAAGGAGGCATTGAAGACGAATCAACAAAAGCATAGCGGAATATTTCAACACCTACTTCAAAAAAGGAAGAGATAGAAGATGTCTTGGATGATTGTGTGGGTAGAAACATAAGAAACACAAATTATGAAGAGTGTCCAGTTAATTGAAAAGGAAAACCTATTGAAGATGTGTCATAGCCATCTAAGGTAGAGTTTGACCATCTTTCTTATCCTTGGAACACTCAAGATGTGACAACGTAACTTCTCAAATTACCTTGGGTGTCTAATACAGGAGCATCTAGGGTGTAAGAGAAATCTTACATTACCCATAAATATTGTTTATTTTAATTTATGTTAAGTTTGGTGAATTGTCAATAAGGTCTAAACAGGGTAGGGTTACTATTTTTAGTAAGTTTTCATTTGTGTGCATGTGAACCTGAAAGTTGACCCCAAGGAGCATAATGGTAAATTATAATGATTGGTGAAAAAATCATCTCAATACCATGTATTGTTTGGGAGATATTTATGTTTCAAGCTTCAAAAATCCTATATGAAATATTCAACTTGAATTTTGGACCTTTAAATGATCAAATAGGACCTCAATGAATGTTTGATCAATTGATGATTTGGGAAAAGCATGGTGTAGATCACTTCAAGATCTTCAACTCCAAAAAAAATTAGGCTCAATTGGATTCCCTAATCAAAAGATATGGCCTCCAGAAGTTGCACTACTTTAGGACGAAAAATTAAAAAAAAACCAAAATACTTCAATGGGTGCCCAAACCCATTTTGGGCATATTCTTAGAATATTCCAAGGTAAGGCAAAAGGAGAGAAAAGTGGTCAACCACCCAAAGGAGGGAGTGACACTTTCCAAAACATTCTAGGGTGGTTATACTTCCTAGGATAAAGAAGGTAAACGGGGGGTTGCAGGTGATAATTCCAATAGTGCATATTGTGGCAAGGAGAAAGCCCATGTGGTTCTAGCATGTTATTTTCAAAATGTTGTATTTTAATTTCATTGGGATAATAAAAAACAAAGTGTTTCTTTTTTTCATTTTCTATTTATTTCTATGTTGTTCTTGTGTGTTTGGGTTTGTAAGGGGAGTACCCTTCACCCATTACCCAAAAAAGATACATGAAAAGCTCTTATGGTGGAAGATAAATAAGGATTTATCTTGGTCAAGGCCCAAAATAAGAGAAGGGGGCAGAAGATAACTCTAAAGAATAAACAGACAGTGAAGTGTTTAACATATTTGATGCACTAGAAGATTTAGATCTATTTGAAGAGGCCCTTGTAGGGGTGTCTATTGGTCAAGAACCAATGCGGGTAGAACAAATAGATATTAAGATGAAAAATGTAATATTATTGCTGGTTCACATGATGAAGGATTAGATGCTCAAATGGACACAAATATTATCTTGTTGACTTCTAGTGTGCTGAAGACAAGTGGGTAAAAACAGGTGAAAGATTGGCCAGGTTTGGCCAATTCAGTAGCTAATTTAAAGGAGGCTTAGGATGTTGGTAAAATTAAGGGAACCCCACTTGTATTGGGGATACAATAAAAGTATATCAAAAATGGTTCTCTTGAGAAGCCTCTTAAGGTGGGTAGGAAGAAAGATCAGGAAAAAGTGAAATTAATTTGTGAGATGTTGGTTGAGTTTAGTTCAGTGAAAATCATTGATTCCCATTTCTCTCCACCTAAAAAATGATAGTTCTCTCATGGAATGTAAGGGGTATTACAACATCCCTATATAATAGGCTATTCAATATTTTATCTAATATCATTCTCTAAATATCATCTTCATCCAGGAGACTAAGATGTCTATGGAAGGTATGTTGAGTTTGGCTTCTAGGATTTGGGCTAGAGGCTAATGTTAGTGTATTGGGGTTCAAGGTGATTCAAGTGGCATTTATCATCTTTAATACCCATGCAAAGTTTTTCGAATGTTGTGGATCTCCATGAGATATTCTATTTCTATGGCTGCCTCAAGTTTAGAATCAAATGAAGTTAATCTCCTCACTAATTTTTATGCTTCGTCTGATCTCTCAAGAAATTTCTTGTTTTGGTCTCATATTAGGTTTTTTAGGTCCCTTTCTATACATTTTACTTGGATCCTCTTAGGGGATTTCAACATTTTTTCTAGTGTGGAGGAAAAGAGGGTAGGCATTGTTAGGCTTGAGCATTATTCAAAGATCCTAAGGGATAATATTCATCTTTTGAACATAGTGGACATAAAGCCATCTAATGGAATATTTAATTGGAATAATAGGAGGAAGGGTGTAGATGTTATCTCTAAGAGGTTAGGTAGGTTCCTTATGTTTAATTTTTGGGTTGGAGATAGATGGACCACTAACTCAGAGATTCTTGATTGAAAAGGCTCAAATCATTGGCCAATCAAACTTTTAGCTACTTTCTTTAAAACCTCTAAAAATCCCTCTTTTATATTCCAACTTCTATGGCTTCGAGAATATTCTTTATAGGATTTTATATTAGAATTGTGGGGCAAAGGGAAACCTACATTTGGTACAATAATTTAAACACTTTCCAAGAGGCTTCAATTTGTTAAGTGCATACTGGAAAGATGGAATATGCAAAACTATGAGAATATTTTTATGGCTAAAGGAGCTACTCAATCTTGCCTATATGACATTATTTGCCAGATTGGGGACCATAGTTCAACAAATGAATCCTTCAAATTAAAATTGGCAATTGTGACAGAATTGGAGTAATGGGGGTTGTTTGAAAAAATCTTTTTGAAGTAGGAGTCTCATATTGAGTGGTTATAGAAAGAAGAGAGAATTTTTTTTTTTCATAACTTAGTTAAGGATAGGATGCAAGGAAATCTCATTACCTCTCTCCGGTATTTGAAAGGGAATCATATCTCTTCTTTTAAGATAATTTTGAGAGAGATCATTCATTACCATTTCACTTTGTTTACCAAGGATACCCCTCTGGTAAGGGAGGAAGAGGATCTTAGTTTGGAGTGCATTCCGTCATTGGTCTCTAATGAGATGAATGATTTATTTAACAAACCTATCAGTTTGAATCAATTAGAGGGGACTGTGTTTTAAATAAAGAAAGGGAAAGACCCTAGACTTTTACGATAGAGTTAACTGAGAGTTTTGGGATATTCTCAAACTCGACCTTTTGGAGCTAGTTTTGGAATCTCAAAGGAGTAAATAGATGCTAAAAGCCATGAATGCTAGACTCCTTGCTCTTTTTCCAAAAAGAAGATTTGATTGATTGGACCTCTTTAGACCTATAGCCCTGTGTAATGTAGTCTAAAAAATTATTACTAAGTTGGTTGAAGAGAGACTTAAGTCGTGGCTTAGTTCTTTAAGTTTGGAGGAGAATAGGGGTTTTACTACTATTAGAATTTTTTTGGATAGGTTTTCTTTTGCAATTGATTCTATTAAGTCCATGACAACCTCAAAAGGGAAGGCTATGTGTATCACGATTGACATGGCCAAAGCCTACAATCGTATCAACTAGAATTTTTGCATAAGGTTTTGGAGGATTTTGGTTTTGACAACAAGTGGATCAAGTGGGTCATAAATTGTGTCCTCTTTCTTTATTCTCATTAATAGTGAGCCCTCTGAGCTCTAAGGAGCCTCTCAAGGTCTTCACCAAGGGGATCCTCTTTCACCTTAATTATTTATTTTAATGGTTGAAGGCTTAGGGGAGATTTATCAAGTCTAATGTGAGGCAAGGGTTGATTCAAGGATATAATTGCAGTAATAGATTACCTCCCCAATCTCATTTATAGTTTGTGGATGATATTGCTCTAATGGGATTAGAAAGAGTCAATGAGGTCATCAATCTAAGAGGGTCTTTGGATATATAATTGGTGGCCTTAGGGCAAAGGATTAATGAGGAAAAGTCCTCTATATTGTTCTTTAATAATCCTCAACCTATTCAGACTAGAATTTATTGGATTCTTAGGTTCCAAATTGGTGCTCTTACTTTTGTGTATCTTGGTATTCCCACTATTATGGGCTCTTTGCCTAGAAATTTTTGGAAATATGTTATAGATAAGTTCCAAAGGAAATTTACTCATTGGACCTATAGGTGTATTATACGATTGGGAGAATGACTCTTCTAAATTCAGTGATTCAATCCCTCCTTATATATAGGTTTTTGTGAAGGTGAATTCTCCATGTTGAAGACACCTTAAGATTGAGATGGGGGTGAATCAATCTAGACCTTGATAGATTTAACCTTAAACTTTATCTTTCCAAAACACTATCAACTTATTTTTAACTTAATTAGCAACAATGAAAAATAAAACAATGAAACACAATGCACAACAAAACACCAGGTTTACGTGGAAAACCCAACCAGGGAAAAACCATGGTAAGACTTAACTCACAATATATGAAATGATTCCAAATCTATTTCAGGCTCGTAGCTAAGGAAGAACATTGCCATCTAAAAGACTTGTAGGTTGAGATTGACTATCCCAAAGCAAGATACAAAAGGACTTGTAGGTTGAAGCTCATTGTTCTAGGGCAAGATACAAAAGGACTTGCAAGTTGAAGCTCATAGCTTTTGGTCAAGATACAAAGACTTGAAAACTAAAAATATTTTATTTAGAGTGAAATAAAATATCAAAACATTTGAATTAACAATATTAAGTCTTCTCAAAATGTGAAGCTGCACTTGAACCACTATCACAAACAATCAAATCCAACAACAATCACCACCACATTTTCATTGCCTTTGCATCACAAAACTCTGCAAATGATATGATCATGAAAGCACATTCATACATATTATGATTTACACACTTACATTACAATGCTACACTTCACAAATTCAAATTTATCTACTATATATACCATCTTCTTCGTTACAAACATCAATTAGGTCAGCCAAAACAAAGGATAAGCATAAGCCTTATTAAGTCGGCCACCAAAAATAATTGTGGTGAATGTGGTCCTATCTAGGAGATAGAGAGGATCTAAAAAATCATATTACACTTCTCTAAGTAGCTCCTATGATGCTAAAAATGTGGTATATAAGAAAGGCATACATATATAATGAGACAATAAAACATAATGGAAAGCTTAATTAAAAATTAAATTAAAGATGCAAACCACAAGCCTTCCTTGAAAATGTCCCATTTTCCTCTATTATTGAGGACCTTGAAGGTATTGGATTGGTTGGCTCTCAGCGGAGCAACGACCTCCAAAGTGGCAACTCAAGAGTTGAGTAGCTACTTGATCATGATTGATTATGCAAATGATATGAAATGCATGATCTAAGAAACTAGATTAACATGCTATGATTAATTTAAAATGCTAATTACTAGATAATTGAAATGCAAATTGCCTATAGTAATGATGCTAAAACTATGAATGCAAGGGATCCTTCTTGCTCCAAAACGGGGGATATTTATAGGAATTCCAAGGCCAAAGCTGAGGTGGCAGGAATCAACGGTCCAAATCTGATCTGAAGATATCAAGGGTCGAGATTGAGGAAGTTGGAGAAGAGGTTTGAGGAAGGGACGCTTGTCATCTCTGTGGTGACAAGTGTCAAGGAGCCTTGCTCATGAGAGGGAAAGTGTCCAAGGGAGGAGACATGTGGCAAAAGAGCCATGTGTCTCAAGGGGAGAATATCCACACCATAGGAGGTTAGTATAAGGAGGTTAGAATGTGCAAGATAGGATACGATTAGTTAAACCCAAGATTAGGTGGAATGGGTTAGGTTAGGGGATGGTTAGGTTAGGTGGTTAAAAGTTAGGAGCCACGTGCTCATTTAAATTTAGAAATTCAAATAATTTAGAAAATGATAATTAATCTCAACAAACTTGAATTTGTTAATTTTAATTAGGGATTAGAAGAATTGATTTATATGGGGGGAATTAATTAATTTAGAATTAATTAATCAAAGGGGGATATGAAATGAACTATGTAACTAAATCATGTAGATTTATTTACTAGTAGATGAATAGAGAAATTAATCAAATTTCTTATGAATTCAATTAATTAGGAAGGGGAATTAATCAAATAACTGTGTATTTAATTAACTATCTTCAGACAATTTTTAGGTGTATACATTTTTCCCCTCTTTGAAGTGAGGTGTGATGATGCGTTGATTCAAATAATAATCTTAATGTGATGATGTTGATGCGATATTGGTTCGATAGGATGCCCCAACCATTGATTGCTAAATTGTGATATGATGATTCCCCCTCGAGAGATCAATTGCGATAATTGACCTTTGGATTTTTTGGATCTTTGCGAAATTGATTTCTCGATAGATTATTCGATGATTCCTGCAACTGTGATTGATGAAAGTGTGAGTTCTTCAATCACTTTGATGTGGTTCTTGATGTGATGATTGATAGAGTTTGATTGAATTGATAAGATTGATCAGATTGATGAGATTGAGATCAAGTCTACTTTCAGGAATGACACCTCCTGTATAAGACAAAGATGATCAAAGCGTCTGGTTTCAGGAACGATATATCCTGTATAAGAATTGATCATAATGCTTGGTTCTAGGAAAGATACATCCTATATAAGATATGATAGAATAGATCAGATGAGATGGATTAATAGAATTGAGAAGACTGATTGGATAAAGAACTGACATTTTGTTGATATCATGTTGCAGGAAGATTTAGATGCACTGATGTTGGTGCATTCGGGGGAATAGCATAAGATTCACTTTGGATTGAGAAAATATGGAAAGAGATGAGTCATCATTTTGATTGTGTATACACCTATGATGATACATTGATAATTCCTGCGATACATTTGGCCTTGAATAAGATGAGCTTTTGTGATCCCATGCAAGAATGAAATGCAAGCTAAATGCAAATACAAATGCAAATGAAATGCAATGTGGTGATCGGACCGATCATTTGGTCATTGCTTTGTTTCATCATCGATCCTTTAAAATGTGGGAAGTGAGTGCAAACATCAATGGTATAATTGAACCATGATGACCTGAGCACTACTTACTTGGATTTTGATATTGCAAGTTAGCACAAGCATTGAGGTATAATTGAACCGAGATGCCCTGAGTGTTGTTTACATAAAACAGGCAGTATTAACCATTTATATTTGCAAATCGGAAATGTCTTCGATGATACTCCAATGATCATGTCCTGAGACAAATTTGCACATATGAATGATTAATTTATAGACAACAGACAAGAAAAACATCATGTTCCTTCCTTGTTCCCCTAGTCAAAGACATCCTGGAGTCACTCAGAAATCATGATAGCAAAAATCAAGATAGAAAATTTGAACAATCATTGATTAAAGTGTTAAAATTATTATCCAAAAGATATCAGCCATTGAGATGTGTTTGTCATGTTTATACTGACATGTGATAATTTTGATGATTGACAATTTGATCGTATGTTCAATGTTGGATGTGTCTCAATTTTTTGCTTGACAAGTGTTGTCTAACTGTTGTTCTACCTGTTTGATTAAGCTCAAAATGATGAAAATTTCTAGGTTTAGGATTTTGCCCCCAGTCTAGAAACACAATTTATTATGATATATAGAATGATCTAAACCACGACGAGAAATCACCTGGGATGTCTGCGTATGTACAAAGGCTTTTGTTATGGATATGAACAATGCTAATGGAAAAGAATGCAAGCAGAAGGATGCATGAACCAACAGATGGAAGAGCTAGCTGACAGATAGCGTCTGTTTGCCAGGTTTTCACCATATGTTTTTATTGCACTTTTTCTCATATTTGATTTATTTATTTTTTATTGGTTTTCATTATTTTTGTATTTTCAATTTTTTCACTGTTTTTGGATTTTATGTTTTTTCAGACATAAAACTTCTTCAGATGCATGCTATTGATGGGTTCCAAAAGTTGATCCTTGTCCTGCATTGATAGCTGATATGCTCCTGACCCAAATATTGTTGTCACCACAAACGGACCTAACCGGTTTGGTTCAAACTTTCCTTTCTTTTCTCGATTTGATTGGTTTCATGGATTTTCCTTTAGTACTAGTTCCCCAACTTGAAATACTCGTGATTTGACCTTGTGATTATAACTTCGGCACATTCTTTGATGATATACCTTTAAATAATCAAAGGCATTTTATCTTCGTTCATGGATCAATTCTAACTCCTGCAATCTAGATACTCATTATTCTTCATCTGGGATAAGACCTTTTAATGATACTCGTAAAGAAGGTATCTCTACTTCTATTGGCAGTATTGCTTCTAATCCATAAATAAGAGAGAAAGGTGTGGCACATGTTGCTATGCGAATACTAGTATGGTAGGCCCATAGAGCAGGGTTCAATTGAATATGTCAATCTCTGCCAGCATCATTCACTGTCTTTTTGAGGATTTTCAAAATATTTTTGTTTGATGCTTCTGCTTGCCCATTCCCTTGTGGATAGTAGGGTGTGGAAAATTTGTGTTGGATCTTGAATTTCTCACATAGCTCTTGGACATCCTAATTCTTGAATAGTCACCCATTATCAGTGATAATGGTCATGGGTATTCCATAGCGACAGATGATGTAGTTCAAGATAAATGTAGTAATTTGTTTTCCTATGATATTTGTGAGAGGTATTGCCTTGATCCATTTTGTGAAATATTTTGTAGCTACAAGGATGAATTTGTGACCATTGGATGAAGAAGGATTTATCTTTCCTACTAGATCAAGACCCCATTGGCAGAAAGGCCAAGATGTTGCCAAAGCATGAAATTCTTTCATTGGTGCATTAATCAAATTCCTATGGATCTAACATTGTTTACATATTCTAGCTATCTGAAAAGAATCTCGTTCCACAATAATAGCCCAAGCGTATGAGTTTTTTCGAAAGGGTAAGACCACTTGAATGAGTTCCACAAATGGCATTGTGGAGTTCATGTAAGGCCTTCTCAAATTATTCTTGTTCAAGACATCTTAAAAGAGTATCATCTAGACCTCGTTTAAATGGGGTATCCGCAACAAGAGTATAATGGGAGGATTGGCGAATAAAATTTCTCTTTTGATTTTTTGACAAATTGGGAGGTAGGGTGTTATCTTTCAGGTATGTATAAGTTTGGCCATAGCAGGAGGAATCATGCCCATCAAGGTGATAGATAGTTTGGGAATTAGGACAATTATGAGTAGGGTAAAACAACTCTTCCACTGGGAATTCATAACGCTCTTTATTTTCCTATGTTTGAAGTAGAGAAGCAAGTGTTGCCATGGCATATGCTGCTTTGTTGTCATTCCTTGGAATTTGCTCAAAAGTTATTTCTACAAAATACTTCTTGAAATCATCTACCACCTTTGTGTAAGGCATTAGTTTGTCATCCTTTGTTTGGTAATCATCATTAATTTGATTGATGACGATCTGAGAGTCTCCAAAGACTTGGAGTTGTGTAATGTTCCATTTTATAGCCATTTTGATACCTATAACCAAAGCTTCATATTTTGTTGTGTTGTTGGTGCATGGAAAGATTAATTTGTATGCTTTCAGAATTATATGACCTTGTGGTGTGATGAATAGAATACATGCTCTTGATCCATGTTATGTATATGAACCATCAAAATATAATTGCCATATTTTTGTGGTGACCATTAGGATATTAGCATCGAGAAATTCAATCTGTAAAGGACGATCATCTTGAAGTGGTGCCTCTGCTAGTTGGTCTGCAATGACTTGCCCCTTGATAGATTTTCTATCAACATACTCAATATCAAACTCACTCAGGATCATGATCCATTTTGCTAATCATCTTGTTAATGTTGCCTTGCTGAGCAAATACTTCAATGGATCAATTTTAGCTATCAAATTGATGGATAGAGATAGTAGATAGTGTCTTAATTTTTGAGAAGCAAAAACAACCACCAAGCATGCTTTTTCTGTTGGGGAATAGTTGAGCTTGTGTCCCACTAGTGTTTTGCTGATGTAGTAGATGGCCCATTCTTTTCCTTCATTATCTTGTTGTGCGATCATAACTCCTAATGATACTTCAGTGGTTGATATAGAGTAATAACGACTTTCCTGGAATTGGTGACATTAGGACAGGTGGTTACATGAGATATGCCTTGATCTTGTTGAATGCGTCCTCACATTGATGGTCCCACTTAAAATACACATTTTTGTACAATAGATGAGTAAATGGTTGACATTTATCTGCTAGTTTAGCAACAAATCTTTTGATTGATTGGAGTCTTCCTTGGAGTGATCTGAGTTGATTGATATTCTTGGGAGATGCCATTTCCATGATTGCTTTGACCTTAGCTAGATCTACTTCGATACCTCTAGCTGAAATAATGTATCCCAATAACTTGCCTGAAGTGACACCAATGACACATTTCTTAGGATTAGTCGTAGCTTGTACTGTTCTAATCGGTCAAAGATCTTTTCCAGCATCTCTATATGTTCTTCTTTGTTGTATGATTTGGCTAAGATGTCATCGACATAGTCTTCCATGAAAGTATGCATCATGTCATGGAATATCATTGTCATCGCTCTTTGATATGTGGCACTTACATTCTTTAGTAAAAAAGGCATGACGTTCTAGCAGAAAGTACCCCACGGACATGTGAAGGTTGTCTTTTCTTGATCTTTAGGTGCTATTTTAATCTGATTGTATCCAGAGAAACCATCCATTAGAGAAAACATGGAGTGTCCAACCGTTAAATCTATAATGATGTCAATGTTAGGCAAAGGAAAGTCATCCTTTAGACATGCATTATTAAGATCTTTGAAGTCTGTGCATACTCTGATACTTTTGTTTGGTTTGGAAACAGGAACAATGTTTGGTACCCATTAAGGATATGCTACAGGCCTAATGAATCCTACATCCAATAATTTCTTTAGTTCTTCTTTGACGAGGAGAGTGATATGTGGATGCATCTTCCTTAATTTTAGTTTGACTGGTTTAGCTCCTGGACTGACATTTAAGTGATGCATAAAAATCTTTGGATCCAATCCTAGCATGTTTGTATATGACCAAGTGAAATTGATTTGTCGTCGTTTGAACAATTCCATATATTGTTGCATTTTTTATTCTGGCAGAGAAGTCACTGGATGTAGGATCTGTGGTTGCTTTGTTGTCCCAATGTTAACTGTCTTTGTTGGTTCGATCAAAATTGATGACCTTTCTTGATAGTACTTAGGTAAAGTGTCAAATCTCCCATCTTCTGGTGCCTCGAGGAGGTTTTCACCATTAGATATGTCCTTTCTTTTTACTTTTTCCTAATCTAATGTTGCCAAGAAAAGGTTTTCAACATTAGACCTAATATTGTTTTCCTTATTTTCTTTTTTGCAACTAGGAGATTTGGCAACCACTTGACTAGAAGATGTGTTGCTGAAATTCCTGGTGAAAGTTGTTGTGGGTTCAATTGCATTAAGATATATGGATATGGCATGGTCATTCAAAAAGGTATCAATGGCAGTATGTCCATCATTTTCCCAATCAATAAGTTTGGGGTGGATTAGAGGTAAGGGGTCCTCAGGTTGATAAGTTTCGAGGGTATCAAGGGTCATGATAGATATTTCAAAGTTTTCGATATGCATATCAATGTCTAGAACGGTACTCTCATCAGAATAACCTCGCACGAGGAGCTCTTGATCATACTCAATTAAGTCCAAGTTAGTCGAATGTGATTCTAATTCAAGTGGGCTAGTTCCCAACGTTTTCCCTGCACTCGTGTGAACTACATCGACTCCTACATATTCTTCAAAGCAATTTTCTTCAGCTGATTCTTCAGAATGATAGGAATCACATTCCCATTCATTAGAATTTGTCTCACTTGCTACTTGCAATCTACAGATTTGTTCATATAGCATTTGATTTGTTTCTTTTATTTTTCTTGCTATATCTTTTCTTCTTTCATAGTCAACTTCTTCTGGACTGAGATTGAGTTTTGTCAACCTTTCTATGATCTCTCCTTAATTAGTACTAGGTTCATGCTTGTTTTGATTGAGACTTAAGGTTGCTTGGGAGGTACCATTAGTTTGTTTTTCCTATTGATTTGAGGCTTACTTCTTTTTCCATTTCATGTTTGCTTATTCTTGTTGCTTGGCAAGTGTTTATTCCCTTTCAATTGCAAGTTGTTCTTGTCTATTTTCATATTCTTCTTGTTGTAGGTTAGATGATGTGTCTTCTGGTAGAGTAACTTGTCCATATCCTAATCCTACTTTATCTGTAGCCTGCTGAGTATAAGGTTGGATAGGTTCTAAGATACCTTCTTTTCTTTTTCCTATAAGCCTTGTTCCAACGTATCCCATTTTTTGAAGAATGTTAAATCCTTTTTCATACTTTTCAATGGTATTCTGACATTGTTGATCTTTTGTTGGATTTCTTCATCCTTGTATAGCCACTGTAGCACATCTTTATCTTTTGTTTCCTCTGATAAGGTTCCAACACTAACAAATGCTCTATCAAATATTGGAAGATGTTTCACAATTGGTTGTTGTTTAGAGTTTGATGGTTTTCCATGGGATTTAGGAGATAGTGGTAATTGGGATAGTGAATATTCTTCGTTCCCTCGATCTCTTAGCTGCATTTGTTTTTCCATACTTGACAAAATTGAGGCAAATGATTTTTCTTTGGTTTGTGTGTTTGAAGATGATGCCTCCCTATTATGAGGAACAATGACTTCTTGAGCTTGTTTGAGATTACTACAATACTGAAATGGATTTGAATCTGTCGAGATCGAGATTTCCTACCCATTGTAGGGAAATTTTAGGCACCGATGATATGTTGATGGAACAACTTGTATGTCATGTATCCAGGGTCTTCCCAAGAGTATGTTGTATGATAAGTCCAAGTCTAGAACTTGGCATGCTGTGTCTTTCTGCAAAGGTCCCACTCTGATGGGTAATATCACAATTCCTTTAGAGGAACGCTCTTCTTCATCATATGCTTTGATGGTGATCTTTTTTCGGGGATAAACTGCATCTTCTGAATAACCTAGAGCACATACAAGACTCAATGAGCAAATGTTTAAGCCAAATCCACCATCTATTAGGACACATTTAACGTGCGTCTTGTGGATGAGGACTTCAATATGCAAGGGAGCATTATGGGGATGTTGCAAGGACATGTCTTCTTCAGTAAATGATAAGCAGTGAGGGGTTGTGAGGTTTCTCACCATGATTTGTAATTGATCTATATCAAGATCTTTGGACATTGTTGTATCTACTAATGCTCTTTCTAGAATTTATTTGTGTGTAGGTGAAAGCTTTAAAAGTTCTAAGATGGATATTTGTGCGGGGGTCTTCTGTAGTTGATCCACTAGATTGTATTGCTTTGTAGTGGATGACGTGTTAGTTGTAGGACCCGACAAAACAACTTTGGCTTTGCTTTGTGTGATAGCATGAGTGGGTTCTTGATGTTGTTTCTCTTTAACCATGATCACATTTACCACATTGTCATATGCATGAGCATAGTTCACCTTTGCTTTACCTTTACCGTTCTACTCTGTTGACGATTCACCCTTCTCATAGTTAGAAAGCGGAGTTTTGAAAGTGGTGTGAGATTCATTTCTTGTATGTCCATCCACAGTTATCACTCCATTATCAATCAAATCTTGGATGACATGTTTTAATCACTGACAAGCATTTGTTTGGTGTCCTTTGTTTCAATGGAAATCACAATAATGGTTATCATTCCACCAAGCAAGTTTTACCTTGGGTTCAAAGTTTCTTGCTTCTGGTGAGGTACTTAACTTGTTTGCGAGAAGTGTTTTCAATGCTGACCCAAGTGGTTCACCAATGTTTGTAAATTTCCATCAAAAGAAACTGTTGACAGTTGATTTTTGATGATTGTTGTTTTGTTGAGCCCCTGCTGAGTGATTGGATAAATTAAAAACTGGTTGCTTTGGTTTTAAATTGTTGTTATCCACTATCCCATCATTGACAACATTTCAATTTCTATTCCAAAATTTTGGTTTATCATTGTTATTGTTGTTATTGTTATTAGGAGGATGAATGCCTTCTTTGTATAACTTCAACTCACCTTTCTTTACCATAGCTTCTTCCATTCTAATTCTGTTATCAATCATTTTTTCAAAATTTTGATGACATTGCATTTTCAGATTATAACTCATTTGATCATTTAGGTTGTCGATGAATATATCCATTTTCTTGTATTCTGGCACTGTATGAGGATATTGTGAAGCTAACCGTCTCCATCTCTTTAGAAAGGTCATGAAAGGTTCTCCACTCTTTTGTTTAGTATTACATAGGTTGAGCATCGTGACTTCATGTTGAATGTTGTAAGAGTATTGTGAAACAAACTTATCCACCAATTCTGCAAATGATCTAATTCCATGTGGAAGTTTGGAGAACCATTCCATAGATAGTCCACTTAAGCTTTTTGGGAATAATCTCATCAAGTAGGTATCCTCATGTGCAAACTCCATACTCATTAATCCAAATTCTCGTATATGATCTTGGGGATCAATGCTTCCATCATATTTTTCGTATCTAGGAGTTTCACAACCTATAGGAAATGGTATCATGTTTAGATTTATGTTGAATGGATAAGGACAGATTTCTTGAAGTGAATATCTTCTAACAGTTCCTCTCTGCATATCTTGAATCTGTGTTTGCAACGTTTGTATTTGTTGTGTAAGAGTTGTGATAGGGTTATCAACATGATGTATTCTTGTATAACCATGAGTGTGTGTTATAGTATGATCTTGATCTCTTATTGTATCATCTCGACTCCTTCTTGTGTCCTTATTAGATTTGACATGATCGAGAATTTCTACGTCATCCTTTTTTGGAATGGAAGTTTTCTCATTACTTCGTGTGTTATCAGGAATTGATGTGTCATCCTTTTTGTGACCGAAAATGTCCTCATGTCGTTCATTATCAGGAAAAGAATCACTTCTCTTTTGTCCTAATTTGCTCACATCAAAATCTTGGAGGAGTGTAGCACCAAATTTAGCTAACATTAGGAAGTATTTTTCTTTGTCTCCCTCCAATATTTTCTCCATAAATTTATCAAATTTAGGATCTTGTTTGATTTCTTTGAGATGTTGTTCTGTTATTTCCTCTTCCTCTTGTATTTCATTTTCGTGTTCCATGTTCCTATAATCTTCAGTTATTTCAAATGTTTCTATTTCTGTTTTTGCAATCTTTCATCTCTGAGCCCTAGTTAAAATGGGCATACACGTGTGCTGAATGTTTTGCGAGGTTTAAATCTTCTATAATGTGTCGCAATAAGTGATCAATTGTTGAGAAAATGGTCTTTTCAAGTATTTGCTTGTTTGCAAGTTTTTCGATCTTAGTTTTGGAGTACAAATTTTGTGATTTTTGATATGACCAAGTTCAATAGGAATGATATATCCTATGATAAAGAATGAGGTTATTCTGATCAAGCTTTGTAGTTTCATGATAAAGGATGATAGATCTTGATGAGAAACTATGTTTGAACGATCAGTTTATCAAAGAAAATATGATGTTGCACTTCAAGGTGTTAGATCTTTAAACTTGTTTGAGGTGAATACTTGAGAACCTTTAGTGTGCCTAGCTCTTGAGTCTATTTTGACAAGAGATAACTTGATTGAATGACTCAAGAAGATGACCTAGTGCAGTTTACCATAAATGCTAACAAAATGACTAGGAATGCTGTTATACTAACCATAAATGGTGACAAATTGACCAGAAATGCTGCTATGTTGATTAGAAACACTGAGAAACAGACCAGAAACGCTATTCTGTAATGCAATGACTCTAAAGTTCAAAATAATGATGTGTAGACTTAGAAAATTAAGTGTTTGAACTTAGGAGATTGCAATTTTGACCCAACTTTGTGATTTTCAAACTCAAAGAACTGATATTTAGACCTAGCAAGTACAAACTAGGAGATCTAATGCTGGGACGAGCAATTTGACATTCAACTCAAAAGAGTTGTTGATTAGACCAAGGGAGTTGACCTTTAGACCAAGAGAGCTACTGTTTAGACTAAGAACTTTGTTGTTTAGATCAGGAACTCTACTGTTTAGACCAGGAACTCTGTTGTTTAGACCAAAAACTCTGATGTGCTCAACCTTGGAGAGTAAATGTTGAAATATGAGAAAGTTAACATTCATACCAAGAGAGCTGACGTTTGGACTAAAAGTGTGACTGTTTGGACTATAAGTGCGATTGTGTGGACTGTAAGTGCGATTGTTTAGACTAAAAGTGCTACTATTTGGACCAAAAGAGCTAATGTTTGGACAGTGAATGTGACTGTTTGGACCGACAGAGCTAATGTTTGGACTGAAAGTGCAACTGTTTGGACCGTAGGTGCAACTGTTTGGACCAAAAAAGCTAATGTTTGGACCAAAAGAGCTAATAATTGGACCGTGAATGTGACTATTTGGACCGTAGGTGCGACTGTTTGGACCAAAAGAGCTAATGTTTGGACTAAAAGAGCTAATCTATTGTGAAAATTTTTTATTTGATAATTTGAAGTTTGAGTTTTCAGTGTTTGTTGTATTTCAATGGATGATATCTTGACTTGACTTACAAACACAGAAATCAGATTGTATTTTTGTCCCAAAGGACACACAAAGTGTATGTTCAAGAAGCTTTAAAGAAAGCCCAAGTTTTCACAAGTTTTTTACAATTGAAAACACATCATTCAGTCTATTTTAAGGAGATTGGCTTCATTATTAGTTCTTAGCCCACACTTGGTACCCTGTCAGCTCACACAACCTTGTCACCCCCTAAAGGGCGCCCATGTTTTTGCCTTTGCGAGAGCTAGTGGAGTCCCATTATGAGCCTAGTAATAAGGTCTCAAAAGGAGAGTTTACACATACGCTCAAGAGGGACATATGGTGAGTATCTTAAGGAGAGATTCTTCCCCCTCCACACACTAAGAATTTAATAATGTTTAGAGGTAAATCAGGTAGCTTCTAATTTTAATTGGAACTAGTAAGGGATCCATTTGGTGCGTCGGGATATAAACTCAATTAGGAGGGCTCCCAGTCTTGAAAACCAAGGTTTGATATACCCGAAGGTATGAAGAGCTATTCCTAAGCATTGTTGTTGACTTGATTTTCATCAAATCACGTTTATTTTATAGTGGGTTGGAGTACTCAGTGTGAGCCGTTCCCACTTGGGTTGTTCCTCTCTCACCAACCTTAATGGATTTGGCCTTATAGGCTCCTAGGGAGGGTAGGCCCGCTAAAGATATGCACTATTGAAATCAAAAGATGAGTCTGGCTTTCTGATCACCTAAGAAAGGTGAGAACATACTCACCTATCATCAAAACACATAAGACATGTTTGTTCATTTCCATTATAATTAGTCTATGTGCCTAATTTAACAAAAATAAGTGCAAAATCCCACGGCTGCAAACAAAGTCAGTAGTTTATATTGCATTATTTGACGATGAAATAGTTTATGACTCCGATCTTTCACAGCGAAATAATTACCTGCAAAACCAATAATCTACAAATTAGGTTCAGGAAAATGACAATCTAGAAGCAGAAATAAGGAATGCAACATACAATATTTGTGAAATCAATAAAAAACTGAAAACACCATCAGATTGACCAAGAACGCCATCATATGTACCAAGAACGCTGCCAAATGGACCCAAAACACTACTCTGCACACTAGAAATGCTACTCTACACACCAAAAACTTTGTTCTGCACACCAAAAATGTTGTCAAACAGATTGAAAACATTGTCAAATATACCAAAAATGCTACAAAACATACCAAAAATGCTAAAGTACAGACTGAAAACGCTAAAACAAAGAAAAACATAAAAACAGAGTTGAGAAATCTCCCAAAAATGCCATTTGAGGTGTCGGAACGCTACAAAAGAGGCCAAGAACGCGGTTTGGAAGCCCAAGAGAGCTAATCTGCACTCTGAAAGAGCTAATCAACCTGTCAGTGAAATTTCCTGCAAGCAAACTTGTTAAAGATCAAAGGGGCTAGGCCCCACGGTGGGCGCCAATTAATGTGATGCTAAAAATATGGTATATAAGAAAGACATACACATATAATGAGACAATAAAACATAATGGAAAGCTTAATTAAAAACTAAATTAAAGATGCAAACCATAAGCCTTCCTTGAAATGTCCCATTTTCCTCCATTCTTGAGGACCTTGAAGGTGTTGGATTGGTTGGCTCTTAGCGAAGCAATGACCTCCAAAGTGGCAACTCAAGAGTTGAGTAGCTACTTGATCATGATTGATTATGCAAATGATATGAAATGCATGATCTAAGAAACTAGATTACCATGCTATGATTAATCCAAAATGGTAATTACTAGATAATTGAAATACAAATTGCCTATAGTAATGATGCTAAAACTATGAATGCAAGGGATCCTTCTTGCTCCAAAATGTGGGATATTTATAGGAATTCCCAGGCCAAAGTTGAGGTGGCAGTAATCAAAGGTCTAGATCTGATCTGAAGATATCAAGGGCCAAGATTGAGGAAGTTGGAGAAGAGGTTTGAGGAAGGGACACTTGTCATCACTGTGATGACAAGTGTCAAGGAGCCTTGCTCATGAGAGGGCAAGTTTCCAAGGGAGGAGACATGTGGCAAAAGTTCCATGTGTCTCAAGGGGAGAATATCCACACATAGGAGGTTAGGATAAGGAGGTTAGAATGTGCAAGATAAGATAGGGTTAGTTAAACCTAGGATTAGGTGGAATGGGTTAGGTTAGGGGATGGTTAGGTTAGGTGGTTAAAAGTTAGGAGCCATGTGCTCATTTGAATTTAGAAATTCAAATAATTTGGAAAATGATAATTAAGCTCAACAAACTTGAGTTTGTTAATTTTAATTAGGGATTAGAAGAATTGATTTATATGGGGGGAATTGATTAATTTATAATTAATTAATCAAAGGGGGATATGAAATGAACTATGTAAATAAATCATATGGATTTATTTACTAGTAGATGAATAGAGAAATTAATCAAATTGCTTATGAATTCAATTAATTGGGAAGGGGGATTAATCAAATAACTGTGTATTTAATTAGCTATCTTCAGACCATTTTTAAGTGTATACAACTCCCAATAATACACACATTGGTGGATACCATCCAAGGACAAAAACAAGGTAACATGTAGATAAACAATGTAGCACATAACCAGTCGGCCCAAAAGCATAGCATCCAAATGAATTAACTCAATACAAACCCCACATGCCAAATATAGGACCCAAATACAAATTAACACATTCTCCAAAGTTGTCATATATCATTAAGGTCATAACACAAGCTGGAAAACAAAACTTTGTCGACCAGAGCAATTATCTAGAAAGACAACATCATATAAAATGCAACACGAACCTAAACATTCAACACCATGCAAAGCACATAAAGAAAATACTAGAGCATAGATCATTCCCAAATACTTATTCCTCACTCTGACATCTATACATGTTGGCACAACACAAACAAATATAGATACTATATTACTAGAATGCTAGGAAATACAGTCTTGATCGGGACTTGATAAATATTCTCGTTGAACACCTCAACACATAAAACTAGAACTAAGACAACACATAAATATTATAAGCATGTCATCCAAGTCACAACACCTAAAACATCAATGCGGAATATTTTTTGTATATATCAAATTCACTTATGATAGACAACCAAATTATTATTTTTAGGCAAATTGTTACCATTGGGGGTAACTCCCTTTCATTAAAAACATATAAATTTACATAGCCTAGTTACATAATGTATGGTTTCCAAAATCATCTCATACTTATCACCTAATTCCAATATCAACATCCTAATCAAGCTCGCAGACCTTTGTAAGACTTAGGCCTTGCTATGCTAAAGTGACATCTAAAATGATTATTTGTTCCTTCTAATCGATTAGCGATTCGATAGAAAGTTTGCGTTTGAGTTTGCTTCCCGATATATATGTTTTATTGAATAATCTCCTATCTCTATTAGGACCCCAAATTGCACTCATTTACATTTCTATTTTCCAATGAGGCATTGCGTTGGATATAACTACTCAAACAATGTTTGATGAATCTCCCTCTATGTGAATGTTGCTGAAGTTTTTTTTCTTTACATAGTTTTAAACCAATTAATAGAGTCGTGAATTTGACATTGTAGTCAGTCCCATCCAGGAGTTTAACCGAGTCTCCCAAAAAAAGTCTTGCATGATATTCTTGGATGATAAATCCGATGTTAAATATGCTAGGATTACACCTTGAGATTCCATCAAGGTTAAGCTTCAAACAACCTGTAGGCGGAAGGGACCATTTAGCTTCTTTGTGTTCTTTATTGCTCTTAATTTTGTTAGTCTTTGGTGGGATTAAATTAGGATAATTTTTTTATATTTGTTTGTCCCAATATGAGTAACTATCCCACATTCGATCAACAACCTTCGCATTAATATTTTCACTGAGACCAATTTCAATCTTGCTTAATACTGACTTTAATGTTGACTCCTTACCATTGAAAAATGTGGGCATTCTACTCATTCCATGTATTCCATATTACCATTGATGAGATTGTATACCAAAGTCCCTCCCAAATTATACCTTTATGTAGTAATGGCTAGCATGAGAAAATTTCCTTCAAGTATCGGGCAACAAACCTTGCTACTTCATCTTCCCTTGAAAGTAAGCCCGACATTCTTGTACAAATCTACACCACACAAATAAGTGATTTAAGTCTTCTTCATTCTAATAGCACAATTGGCATTTGTATGAGCCCAAGTATCCCAATTTAGATAACTTGTCACTAGTCAAAATTTTGCTTTGGACCAGTAGCCAACTAAAGGCACCTACTCTTGGTAGGATATTTATATTCCAGCACAACTTTTGCTTCCATGGACATCTCTCCATTTCCTATACTAACAAATTGTACCCCAACTTGGGGGTATAACTTCTTAACTTTGTTATGCATCGTGTATTCTTCATCTCGACAACTAGACTATTAGCAAACAACAATCACTAGCCACCTCAACTGCAACACCAGGAATACGAAATGATAGCAGTGCAACATTCAAAGCTCGCATAAACATTATGCCCAAATTTGCAAGACCAAACTCTCAAATGTGGAGGAATGTAGAGCATTCTTCCTGGCAAACTTTTATAATATGGGGAAATAGGGTTCACTAGCTTGTATGGACAAACTAGGAAGCTTAGGCCTATTTTTGCTTTAATTACTTTTAGAGAGAGAATGATCCACTTGGCCCAATATTTTCTTAGGCACAAGGTGAATTCAGTGGTCACATGTGGGGGTACTTGAAAGATGACTCTGTACTTTAGAAAGAAGGATACAAGATAGGGTAAAAAAATGACCTTTTTGTGTGCACCGAAAAAACAATGAACTAGCAGATCAATTCCAAAAGAATTTCTAGTAGAGTAGATTGTAACCAACATGCAAAAGAAATCTCAAGAAAAATTGGAGGGACTAGGGCACCCACATCAAACTGCTGCCAGGACTAAGGCACCCTGCTCGACCCACTCCCGATAGTTTTAGGTTTGACGAATTACAAATTGTAGATCTCCACCTACTTACTTTGTACCTATTTTTGTGGGCCCATCAATTGTCCCTACACGTAGAAAAAGGGAAGAAGCTGGGTAGAAAGGGCTTTGCCTAAGTCAAACCCTAATTTTGGAATCAACCTTGAAATTGAATTGAAATATACTTGAAAGGAAAGCGTGGTGATATGTAACATAGGCTATATTTGAGAATGAAAATGTCTTATACCTTGATGATGCAAATGCTTCTTTAAAGATTATCACTAATGTTGATGCGATAGCATTACTCCACAAACAAAAAGCTAAAATGAAATCATAAAAGATATGATTGCATGAAGCTTGTTGAATGTTGCTACAATGAATAATATGGTGGGATGAAATGTGATGAATTATTGAATTGAATTGCTTCCTTGTTCTATTCTCTTGTTCATTCGTGTTTTATTTTTGTTCTCCTTGTCCTCCAAAATGAGGGAGGATACCTTGCTTATTTACCTCTCCCAAGTATTTTGAGGTGCAAAACTCAAAGCATGTCAACATGGGAAAATATTTTGCCACTTAACCAAGTTAATTGTTAAGTGGTTTGAATATGGGTCAAAACATTGGGGAGGAAGGCACCTTGATTGGCCCACTCCTGGGAGGGGGTCACCCTAGGTGCCTCACTGCCTCCAATGTGACCTCAAGTTAGGATCCAAGGTCCAAAATGGGAAGGAGAAGCTAGAATGAGATGTGGAATTGAGTTGGGATGAACGAGACTAGATGCAGGAGGCCATACATGCTAAAATAGTTCCTATCTAAGCAAGAAATTACACAAGGATGCAATTTATGATGCTACATTTAGCCCCTACTTTAGTGGCAATATGAACCTACACACACACTTACGATAAAGTAGAAGAAAGAGGAACAAAGAGCAGCATTGGGTAAGCTTGCAAAGAGATAAGACATCACTGAGTTTAAAGGACCAATCTTGCAAGCCAAGGATACTAACTAATACAACCACATGCAAGGGCAAACAAACAAAAAAAAAGACAAACCAAGAATAACAAACAATGCATAAAAAGGTTAGTACTAAAAACAAAGGCTCCAAGTCAACTACTTGAAGAGACCTCGATAATCAAAATGACTCACCCACTAATATCATCGTCAAAATGCTATTACAAGAGCACAAGTGGTCACCTAGAAAGAGCAAGAACACACTCCATGGTCGAATCAACTAGCAAATTAATCTATGGGATCATCGAGGAGAGAGAAGCATTATCTCCAAGAAAAACTGCCAAAAATGATGCAGAAGGATAACCAAGGAAATCATTATCTCCAAGGAAATATGTTTAAAATGATGCAAAAGGATAACCAAGGAAAGCATTTTCTCCAAAGAAATCCGCTAAAAATAATGCAAAAAGATAACCAAGAAAGGCATTGTCTCCAAGTAAATTCACAATATAATACACAAGGAGGTCGCATACATGCCCCCCTCCTTAAGATGGCAACATAGAGCTATGATGACATCATAAGGAAAAGAAGGACAAGGATACACACCTTAAATCACCAAGGAGATATCCATAAACTGTACATACAACCCTATCCAAAGAGGCATAACTCATGTGAGACAAGAAAGAGATAATTGTGAGATATCTTGCACCAAGTGTGAAGGGGTCCTTTTGAGGGATACACAAGGAGGGAGAGATTTTTTCTCAAATTCATCTACCTCCGAGAGGAGATATTGAACAAAAATAACATAATTGACCAAAAGAAAGGAAGGAGAACAAGAATTATCACCTTCCTCTCATTGCTAGGTAAAGGGATTTTGGTGAAGGATAACACACTTTTTGGCCCCAAGTGGGGGATTTGTTTAAAAAAAGACTTACATCATCAAGTGAGGAAGAGGTTGTACCCGAGGATACACATCTCTTGCATAAGAGATAATCCTTGCGAAAAAAAACAATTCCACATAAGAAATGACATTGTATCATAAGAAAATACCACCCAACCAAGGGAGGAAAAAGTGGATCCTTAGAAATAATAAGAGATAGAATCCTTTCCTCCCAAGCATGAAAGTCAAGGGAAAAGGAGCTAATATGTTGCTCACAAAGTAAGATTGAAAATGAAAGCATAACACCATGCAATACAGAGAGTCACCTAAAAGGTAAACTACTAAGATTACATGGTGTGGAGCAACATAATAGGCAAAGGGGTGCTAAGGTACAACATCTTCACCAAGAAAAATAATAAGATCAATTGTGAGAGTAATACGAGCTTTATCATTTAGATCTTAAACGAATTCTTTAAAATCTTTACAATTTCCAAGAGAACGAGAACAACTATGATGAAAGAGACAATATACATCACCATCTTTGTTCTTATAATTATTGATATATCTTATGAAAGGAAAAGTAACATTCTTATCATATTTCAACCTCCAAAAGATTCTTGTAGCTATTTTTTCTTGATTATCGATATGGATAGGTCTTGTCTCTTGAGATGTATGGCAAGATACACTAGTGGAAGAAGACAAATTATTTTCTTGTGGTAAAATATTTGCAATTAAGGAGAAGGATTGTTTGATGAGGAAGCATGTTTAGATGGACGATAGTTTCTATGTTTTGTAAAGTACTCCTTAAGCATTTGAACCTTACGGAGATCATCCATAGTTGTTGATGAATTGGGATATCCTAAACCTTCTGTAGTAGATTGTAAGGGAAGATCTATAGGGAGCTTGATTCCTTGTTCTTGTTTTCCAAGTCCTTGTCCTCTATAGCCTTGTTTTGAAAGCATATCATAGCCAACCTTGTAGGTTATTTTTAATTGTGAAAGAGAGGGACTTTGATCATGAATTTTCTTAAAAAAATAATTGTGTAAGGATAAGCTGAAGGGCCAAAGGAATGAGTAGATAAATAAGGAATATCCTTTATAGGGAGATTCTCCTTTCTATCATCATTATTCATGTCCTCTTTAGTGTGTTTGAAAGGAGGTTCATCTAAATTTTCATCTTTTCTTAATGCTATGTTAGGAGATAGATCATGAATAAAGTGCATAACATCATCTTATTTTAGGGAGGATCTAGAGTGATCGAAGTGTAGATTTTCCCTCTTGCACCAAGGCATCCTTGTGAAGAGAGGGTCTTAGAGTATGGACTCTAGTCTCATTATCAAAAGATAAGCTAAGGTAGGTACAAGTGTTGTTTATTTCAATGTCATCTCTAGGCTTATCACTTTCTACAAAAGCTCTTATGTGATCTACATATGATATGTGTTTCTTAAGAATATTATCATAAAACAACATGCAACATGGATATATGCTTTGAGAAATGATTTGCATTTAGGAAATATCTTTGAAATTATAATGATTTCATATGCAAGAGTACTATGAATGAAAATAAGCAACATGAAGTGAAAGAAACCAATATCCAACACATGATTTTGAAAAATGTAATTAAGAAGCAATGTAATCACATGTGAAATAACAAACTAATCAGATTTAATGAATTCCGTTATGAATATCCAAATCAGATTTGAAAATCAGAAGATGGGAGTATAGGAGACTTTGGGTTCACCAAAATGTAAGGTGGGTATATAGGGTTCACTACCTTGTATGGGCAAACTAGGAAGCTTAGGCTTATTTCTGCTTTAATTGATTTGAAAGGGAGAATGATCCACTTGGCCCAAGATGTTCTTAGGCATAAGATGAATTCAGTGGTATCTTGTGGGGGTACTTGAAAGATGACTCTGTAATTTAGGGAGAAGGATGCAAGAAAGGGTGAAAAGATGACCTTCCTGTGTGCACCAGAAAATGGTGAATAGGCATATCAATTTTAGAAGAAGATCCAACAAAGCAGACTATAAACAACCCAAAGAACAAATCTTAGGAAAAACTGGAGGGATTAGGGCGCCCAACTTGACTTGCTCCCAAGACTGAGATGCCCTACTTGGCCTCCTCCTTAGAGTTTTAGCTCTAACGAATTGCAGATTGCAGATCTCCACCTACTTACTTTGTACCTATTTTTGTGGGTCTCTCACTTGTTCCTGCACATAGAAAAGAAGCAAAATGTTGGCTAGAAAGGGATTTGCCTAATTCAACCCCAATTTTGGAATCAACCTTGAAATTGAATTGAAATTTACTTGAAAGGAAAGCACATTGATATGTAGCAGAGGCTAGATTTGAGAATAAAAATGTCTTATACCTTGACGATACAAATGCTTTTTTGAATATGATCATGAATGTTGATACAATATCATGACTCCAGAAATGAAAACCTAAAAGAAAATCATAAAATACATGCTTCCATAAAGGTTTTTGAAGGTTTCCATGTTGAAGAATATGATGGGATGAAATGCCTTGAATGCTTGAATTGAATTGCTTCCTTGTTCTATTCTCTTGTTCATTTGTGTTCTATTATTATTTTCCTTATCCTCCAAAATAAGGAAGGATATCTTGCTTATATACCTCTCCCAAGAATTTCAAGGTGCAAAAATTGAAGTAGACTGATATGACAAAAAAACTTCTCATTTAAATTAAGCTGACTATTAAGTGGTTTGAATTCCAACCCAAATAATAGAGAGCAAGGTGCCCTAATTGGCCTACTCCCACTCTTGGGTCTCCCTAGGAACCTCTCTTCCTCCAATGTGGCCTCAAATTATAACTTGTGGTTGAAAATGGGAAGTAGAAGCCAAAATGAGATGTGGTATTGAGTTGGGATGAACGAGACTGGATGCTTGAGGCCATACATGCTAAAATAGGGCCTAGTTGAGCAAGAAACTGCATAGGGGTGCATTTATAATGCCACAAATTTAAATACTCTTTCTTGCATATTGCATATCCTCATACTAAAAACATTCCAGAAACAACATTAACTTGAACAAGAGTGTCAGGGCCAAGAAAAGCACATCCAAGTCATCATCATTGTCATCATCATGCTACAACATTATACTACCATCATTAACACATAAACACCTCATACTGACTATAGACATTAGACACCAAGAAGGTGGACATCCACAACCCAATGTGAGTGCAATCAATAACAACGATCTCCTCATATTTTACCCAAACATATCTAAAATCCCAATACAAACTACAGGTTGACAACAAATGGCAACACTGCCAACACTTTTCCATTGACATCAACAATAACACAACAACGTCAATGACCGTATAACAACTACTCATCATCAAGGACAACACATATTGTCAGACATTAGGTTGACATCAATTGCAACACATATTGTCAACACTCTAAGCTTCATTCATGAGTTTAATGCCTTCTCCTAATAATTCTTATGAGTTGGTAATTTTATTTCGAAGAAATGGAGTTTGGTTAGGTGAGAATTCATTTATAGGTCGTAATAGGAAGGGGGTCTTGGTCTTTGACAAACAAGCCTCAAAGGTTAGGTCTTGGTGGCTTAGCTCCATTAGAGGTGGTGTAATCTTTAGGACCAAGATTGGGCTATGATACTTTAAAGTTTCTTAAAGGAGTGGAGAGTAATGATATTTCTTGCTACAACCTAAGGGGGTCTTGGTCTTTGACAATCGAGTCTTAAAGGTGAGGTCTCAGTGACTGAGTTGCATTGGAGGTGGTGTGGTCTTTAGGACCAAGATTGGGCTAGGATACTTACTTTGAAGTATTTGAGAGGAGTGGAGAGTAATGGTATTTCTCATTCCGATCTTGTGGGTAAAGGCTCAATGATTTAGAGCACACTCAAAAGAGGAACCAAATTAATCAAGCAGGGGCTATTTTGGATCTATAATAAAGGTTCAAAGACTTTATTCTGGTTTGATACTTGGGATGTGGCCCCTCTATCATTTCAATGTATCCACATTTGCGATCTTCGTGTAACAATTTTCTTGAGGCAGGTTGGCGTAAGGTGGAAGACTACAAAGCTTCTCAAGTTTTGGGTCAAGGAGAAGTGTTTAGATGAAATAAACCTCATGAGTGGCCTCTAGGGAGATTTAAGGAAGATTGCCAAGAGATTGAAAAGATTTTGGTAGGTGAAGCTTGGAATTACATAGAATCAGAGAGATATTCTTGCTTGGGGCCTTGATCGATAGGGAAATTTTTCTGTTGTTTCAAGTTATCATGAGTTGGATAGGTGGATTCAAGGGAGAACATGTATACCTTGGTGGAAACAGGTGTGGAGAAAGTTTTCTTGGCCTAAATACAACTATTTTGTGTGCTTGGTTGTACAAATTAGGTGCCTCACCTAGGAGAATTTGAGAAAGGGGATTCTAGGGTCCTATGTGTGTTTTATGTAAAAACAGTGAGGAATGCTCTTCATATATTTTCTTCATGTGCCCCTTCGCTAGGAAAAATTGGCACTACTAGTGTGGGGTTGGAATAATACTTGTGTCTATGCTTCCTCCTTGTTGAGTTTTGGGGTATTCTGGGGAATTCCCTAGCTAAGAATTTTTCTGCACGTTGCTTGGAACATAGGTCCTTCTTTTATTCTTTGGTAAAATTTGGTTGGAAAGGAACAAAAGAATTTTTTAGGATGATAAAATATTGAGTCATCAATTATGGATGAGAATTATTAATGCTCTTCAGGAGAGCTTATTGATAAAACACGATCTATCCTCCCTTGTGGATTTGGGTGATTTGGCTATCATTCAGAGGTTGGGTTTGGATGGCTGTGGTATGAGGTTCCCCTCTTCTAGGGCAGGTCAACAAGCCAAGATAAAGGTCCATCAAGATGACTATATCATCACTCGGGCCTCCTCATGATGTATTGAAGATAAACATTGATAGTTCTTCCAAAGGTAATCTTGGGAATGTTGGGATTAGTGGAGTTGATAAAGATAATTCGAGGGTTGTTTGTTTTTTCTTTTCATTATATAAAGATCAATATACTAAAAACTTCATGGAAGATCTTGCTACTTTGGGGAGAAGTTGTGCTCTTGGTCAGGGTTGATCCCATAATACCAGGTTGCATTTTTTGACCAAAATTGACACTGGAATCAACATTCTACACCAAATTTTTAATTTCTAAAACTTGTAGCAGCTAAATTATTAAGAATTTGAAGATGAAGTAAACTACTAATTTGTGAAGATTAAGCCCCTAAGTTTTTACATCTTGCATTAGCATCCTTTGAAATCCCCAACTTTACCTTTTACAAGGTGCCTGATGCCATACTTTGTATCTTCATCTAAGAAAATATCGTTGCGGATATGATGGTGATGATGTTGAGTGGTTGTCATTGATGTCAACATAATGGTTGTCATTAATGTCCTTGGCATTGGTGATCCATGAATATTTGTACTCGAAATTTTTGGTGCTCCAGAAGATGTGTTGGTAGATTCAGATATTTCTAGTTATTGGATATGGCATTGATCATTGATATTCATGTATATATTGATCCTATTCTTATTTTTGTTGTTTTGGGTAATGGTGTTTGGGACCAAACTAAGTTCAAAATTTGAGGATGTGTAGCGGCTTGTGGTGTAGCTTGTGTATCATGTTTTGGGTCCAAAATATGCAATGATTGTTTCATGTTGATCTAATCATTGATGTGTGTTGTGATATGGTCTACTACCTCATTCCTTCTTACCACCAGAATGTCTAGTGTTGACCTATTTTAGATCTCTATCTTTGCTGACATGGAAGATTATGCTTCCCAGAGACAGTATATATATGAGGATGGTCTGATTATGTTTCATATAGAAAAAGTGTGACATTGTTTTGAAGACACGCAAGATTGGAAAGGAAATATCTGACTGTTGGTGATATGTGAGTGTATTGGTATTGAGGTACAAGAAGCAGTCCGATTTGTGTAGATTGTGTTTTAGTGGTGGATTCTTTCTTTCTTTCTCTCTTAATTCCCCAGTGAGCCTTTTGCAATGAACCCACTTGTAGTGAGCATTCTGGTAGTGAGCCACCCTTCGTAAAAATCACCTTAATCGATGTTTTATATTAAGAACTAACATTCTCCGTGGTTTTTCCGTTCTTGGGTTTTTTGCGTCATATTTGGTGTTCATTGTGTGATGTAGTGTATGTTCACGTTTTCATGCTATATATGTGTTAATTAATTTTGTTGGTTTGGATCCGGATGTGAAAAGAATAAAATAAACTTTTTTAAGTTATCAATTGATTCAAACCCCCCCTCGCCCCACCTTAGTTGCTCGGATATTCAACAAATGTAAATGTAGGTTGACTGATTTAGGTGCTTTAAAGGATTAAGAAAATATGCAAATAACACTATGGTAAGAATTCAAATGATTTTCATTTTAATTTTTTAAATTCCCTTAAAAAAATTTGTATTTTGAGATTCAACAAAGGAATATTGATAAATGTGTTGTATGTCTGGCAAATAAAAATATTGAATATTTTGTAAAGCTATAGTACATCTTAATATTGGTTGCCACACTTTGTGGGTGCTTTATTCCCTCAATGATTGTTGTGTGTAATATTGAAAATAAACTTAAAGTGGTTGATACATTGGGTGCTAGTGTATATATTATTTTATGCACATGGATGTATACATGGGATTAAGTTTAGTGAGGTGCCCTAGTAAAGAGAGTTAACTCACCACCTCTTATGATTTTTTTAGGAAGTTAACGTGCCACTACTCACTGATACTGAGAGTTAACTACTTAATCTTCTCCACTAATTGTGACAGTAGTTTCTTCCTTCTTCGCTATATGTAGATCACATTCATGGCTTAATGATATGTTAAATTATCCATTTCTATGTGTTCATTTTTGTATTGCGTTTTTGTGTTTTCCTCTTGTCGGTTAGAGAATGCATTTGTGCAACTTACATGGCTCATCAATATGGGCATTCATTGTAGAGATTCTAGTGATTTTTCCCGTGGGAACATTCATTCAATACTAAGAGTTATGGTTTAGTTAGCACGTGACCTAATGAGCTGATAATTTAAGGAGAAAGGTATCTTGGGAAAATGAATTTTATGTAGGAGGCATATTGGAGAAAAGAATTGAATTATTAAATAAGTATTCAATGTAGGGTCACATGAGGCAAGTCATCTTGGATGCTTAGAGTAGAGAGCATTTGGGATGTCTAAGAGTTTGTGCATTTATCACTCTCTTACTTGATTTCCAATATATTATTTGAATTTCATCTTTAATCAATTCAATGTCGATATCTTCATTTATGCTTGGTGTATAATAAATCCTCTCTCAAGTTCCTTATTCATAAGATTACTAGTGGCCTTAATAATAATGTCATACCTAGGGTTAAAGGTTTCTTGATACAGTGTAATAGATGGTATTTAAAATTCCATTAAAGTCATTTTGTTGACCTTACTAGATCAAAATGATGTGGGAAGACCCAAGTTCAAACCTAATGGTTTATATATCCTACAAGCCTATGGTCCCATCATGGAAGAAGTGTTAAAAAATAGGGAACTAATTAGAATGAAATGTTTGAACCATGCATTGCAACATTTTTTAGTCTCGCAGTGTTATTTAAAAATTTCACAATAATATTCTCAAAGTAAATCTTACCATATATTAGTTATCACTTGGTTATAAGGTTCACTATTTTTCTACTAGAAGTTTCAAACTTTTATCCCTCCTTCTTCAACATTGTGAAAGTTTCATCCTACAATAAAAGTTGGTTCACATTTGAAAAAACACATCTTTTTTCTTTATATCACATTTTGAAATTTATCATAAGCTCTCTTGCATAGAACAAATAGATATTGCATTCTAATAAATGAGACTACATACAAAAAAATACTTGATTTAATTTGATGATTGATAATACAAAATTACTATTGTTCCCCTACAATTATTATAAATATAATAATCAAAGTAATTCACCTTTTTAACATAAAATTATTATAATACTTGAAAGCAAACTCCAAATAAAAAGTAGTACTCATTTCTCTTTAAATAATATAATAATAAATGAAATCAAATTTAAATCTTAATTCTTTTAATTAAAGTAAATACCCTCAAGTCACAATATTGATCATAAAAAGAAGATAAGAAAAGAAAAAGACTTGCACTCAAATAACATCATGAGATATTTAATCTTTAAAACTGGAGACAACTTTTGTGTGAAGATAAATTCTGCTTGACTGTGTACAGACACCAATATATACTAAAACGCTTTAGTGGGAGGGAAAGTTCAAACATTTTCATTTATTTATATAAAAATTCCTTATAAAATTCACAATTTTTCTCAGACTTCGTGACAAAAATGACAAACTTTGAATTTGAAAATTTGTTTGCGAGTATGACAAAAATGTTACGGGCAAGCTGACAGAAAACCGAGATAAAGTTTGTAAGGCCGCTGTCAACTGACGTCAAAAGGACGGTGAATACATTTCCTGTCCCTTAACTCACGGAGACAATTTTCAACGAAGCAAAACTCCGTTTCCCGTCATTTGCTGTCGTTGTGTGTGTCTTAATTGTTAATTATTTGCGCCTCAACATCCTTTAAACACTTCGCGTCTGTAATCTAAAATCTCAAGCCGGCATTGATATTTAAAACTCTATCTGAACTTTGCAGCATCAGATTCTTCGAATATTTTAACCTTTCCAGCTCTTTCTTTCACATTTCGAGATTTTACAGGTGCGTTTCTCACGAAGAATGTTTTGCTGACAAATCTCGCTAAATATTTCACTTTTCGCTTGAGATTGATGTATCTGAAGGTTTTAGAACTGAAACCAATATGTTTATTATTATTTTTGTTTATTTTTTATTTTAAATATACGCATTTAAACAAATTAGAATAAGTTTTGTCAAAATTATGTGTTTCAGACCTTCAGAAATGAAACAGAGCATTATTTTCTTCAAGTTCATGCTTTTGAAAGATTAGGTTAAGGTAGGTTCTGTTCAAATAAGTGTTTGAGAGTTCCAGATACTAAATAGGTTATTTAAATTGTGTATTTGCAGGCTTCGAAAAGAAATAAGTAGGTTTCATTAAAATGTATGTATTTGAGAGATTCGGAAGCACAATAGTTAAGTTTTTGTCTTGAAGTTTAGGCATTTGAAAGCATCAGACATGAAATGAATAGTTTCTGCTTCAAATAGACGTGTTGGCAAGATTCAGAAACTAAATAGATCAGTTTTACCGTCAAATAATGCGTCGAGAGCTTCAGTAACGGAAAATATACATTTTTCTTGGGAAACTAGATGGAATGAGTTATGCTTTAAATTTGTTTATTTCAAAGCTTTTAGTTTGGAAACTAGATGGAATAAGTTATGCTTTAAATCTGTTTGTTTCAAAACTTAAATAGGCAAGAAAAAACTTTTTCTCTGAATTTTTTGTTTAAAGGTTTTATAAACGACACAGATCAGTGATTTTGCTCGAATATATACATTTGAAGATTCAGAAATGTAGAAATTGGGTTTGGCATAATATTTTACTGTTGGTAAGCATCAGAAACGATAAAGAGTAGGTTTTGCTACAGATTTCTGCATTTGTTAGCATTAGAATTGAGGTAGAACAGATTTTGCTTTGATTTCTATCAGATTGAAATCTACTGGAACCAAAGAAATAGCTCTTGCTTAAAACTTACGTGGTTTGAGTCAGTCCGGAAACAAAGCTTATTCCTCAAATGCATTTTTTGAGAGCTTCGGAAACTACAAATAGCTTTTGCTTTAAATTTGTGCATTTGGAAGCTTCTGAACGGAAACAGATAAGTTTTTTCCTCAAAACATGCACATTTGAAATCAAATGAAATAGACCAGGCTTTGCTTCAAATTTATGCATGTGAGAGCCTCAGAAATGAAATAGAGTATGTTTTCCTACAAATTTATGCGTTTGAAAGCTGCCAAATTGAAAATAGAATCTGCTAAGTGTGTTTTAAGCTAGAAAAGTAAGAAAATGAAAAACTTAATGCATATCATTTTGAGTATCCCGAGAAAAAGTAGATAATTTACTTCATTGCAGTTTGAAGCAGGAGGGATTGGAAGATGCTATTTGATTAGCTAATTGAGGTGAAGTGTTGGTTTCTTCAAAGTTTTCCAAAGTGGGAGAATTTCTGTGTGTAGGGCTCAAACATGAATGGCCCTTCAGATCCTGGTGACGCAGCAGGTTCTTCAGAATCCTTTCAGCAGAACAATTTCGTAAGGCAGTTTTCTAAGGCATCTTTGTGTGAGACAGATGAAGAACAGGATGATGGCAGTTATGTGCCAGGTCCTCTGGTGTCTTTGAAGGAACAGTTGGAACTTGATAAGGTATGATCCTTGCTGTTACTGAGTCTACATTGTTCTTACTTTGTTTTAGTGAAATGACTTGCAGGGTTTTGAACTTATGACCGTTGCTCTGTTTTTGGAACACCTGCAAAATATCTTCAATAAACAACATATCAAGATATTTTACTCTTTAGTTAGTACTTTCTTTTGTTTGCTGATTCAGAGCTGCTTTACAGAGATTAACGGCAAAGTATAAGTGAAACTGTAAGTTGATTTAGTCTGCTTTTCCTATTTTTTGGTCAGTACTTTATACTATTGTTGCAACTCTTGATGCATACTGTAAACCTTCATACTGTTTCACTTAGTTATTTTATGTTCTAACCTGTTTAGAAGTCCTGAAATGAGGTTTTCTAGGGAAATTTTCTGTGTGATGTAAAAACTTAAAACCTTTAAGATAATTTTTAGGGCATGGACATAATGAATAACTCAAGCAAAAAAATAATTAAATTTTATGCAGTAAAGATCAATTAAATATCACAATTTAATTAGAGGTCTAAGTGATTTTCACAATTGATAGAATCTAAGGGCAAAAATTGATTTAATTTGGAGATTGGACTTACAAACAGTTAAATGGACATCCTGTACAGTTTTCAAGAGAAACACATACGTGCTTCATTAATTGAAGTATAACCTTGCACCCAAAGTCTAGTCAAGACAGGACTCCTGGAAATTCAGTTTTTGGCAAGTTGGCACTTCATGTTTTGTCATTGGGTGCCACACTTTTTTTATTAGTTTGCTTGGATGTATAAGTTACTTGCTTGTATGCCGTAGTTTTCTGTATGAACTTGAGTATCATATTCACTGGTCACTGCATTTTGTATTCAATCAACGTACTGTGATTTTTTTTTAATTTGCTTCAACTTAATATATGATGTTGAGACTGTAATTTGCATACACAAGCATATATTGGACTGCATCTCATTAAATTTTGCTGCTTTATGGGTTTTGATATTCAGAAATAGATTGTACCTGGAGCAATGCAACATCTACAATCTTGGTAGTTTTTCATTTTAATGTTAGAAATAGGTTTTTTTAATCTTGGATGGCTTGCTTGCTAAGGGTGAAATTGTGGCACCAACAAATTATTTATGAGAGATTAGTTTCCTTGCTATTTGGTATCATAGGTAAAAGTAAGGTGGGTTTGATTGCTGAAGGATCATTCTGCAGTATTGTTTGTAGTTCTTTCAAGCTTAGAGTAGGATTTAGTGATAAAACCAACAAATTTATAACAAAATGTTTCTCATTTTCACTACTCAGTACTGCAAAGAAAAGTTCAAGAGGTATGATGGCTAAAGTATGACCATGCAGAATTGTCTGTAGTTGTTATAGGCATACTGAAACTCTGTTCTTTCGTTTGGTTGTGCACTTTGTTTTCCTCTAGGGCTTCATGTGGCAGCTCAAAACAGATGCCTTTCCATGCATTCTGGCCCCAGTGAGTCAGTAGTTTATCATTATACTTATATATCATCTTTGGATGAGATGAGACTACTGTTCAATGGGTCTTCAGATTGTTGAGATGAATTACTTCTCACTCTCTTACAAATCAGTTCTTCTATTTATGAGACTTTTCACTTACAATTTTTATTGATACATACATTTCTTCATTGTCCCAAACATCTTGGATGTCCTAAGGACTTGGGGATTTGGATGGGACGTCTCCTTCCAGCCCCACCTCTTCTTGAAAGTTTTGAGGATGTCCTTAAGACATCCCCTAAAAAGAGGGATATGCTCTTAGGGTGTGTCCCCTTGTTTGGTCATTTTGGGGTCTTCCTAGTGTCATTTTACTGTCCTGATGTCACTTGTTAGGTTGTTTCCACATCAAATGCATAAAAAATAAATTAAAACAAATAAAACTCTGAAAGAGGGCCTTGGTTCCCTGCCTCCCTTTTTTAAAGTTTTGAGGACATCCCTGAGAGAGCCCCTAAAAGGAGGGTCATCTTCCTGGGGATCTCTCCCCTTTGTGGTATTTTTGGAGACTTCCTAGTGTCCATTGAATACCTTGATGTTCCTTGGACGTACCCTAGACTCTAGGGTGTCTCTACATTAAATGTATAAAAAACAACAAAGAAATAAAAAACATTTTGAAACAAATAAAACTTGAAAAGGGTGGCACTAACCTAAAAGTGCTGTTAAAACCAATGCCCATTGCAATTTTACATTCACCAAAAGAGGAGGCAAAGAGGAAAATAGTTACAAGAAGAGGAAGAGAAAAAGAGTGGACGGGGATCAGTTACTGAGATATCAATCCAATGATGGGTCTGATTTTGAGCTTATTGCTTAATGTACACCTATGTTCAATGCATGATACAATTTTTTTGTTTTTTCGCATCTCTCAATATAAATCATGTTTCATATCATGTCTATGATTATTGGTCTATTAGATGGATTACGAAATCAGTGAATTGTTATTGTACTCTGTCATGTCCCCTTTCTAGAGTGGACATCGGAGACGGAGGAGTTGGCCTATCATTGGAGTCTCGTAGGCTAGCAGAGGTTGATTGGGACTCATTCAGTGCATATAGTGATTGGATTTTGGCTTTACAGGCAGTTTGAAGCCAGTTTGGAGCAGTTCCTAGATTTTAGGGGGTATCCCTAAATTTTAGGAGGTCGTGACAGTTGCCAGTCGTGAGGTTATTCATGACCTTTTAGATGGTTTCAGTTTCAAAGAGATTGGGCTTGTTTCCTAAATTTTAGGAACATCCCTAGATTTTAGGGATGAGACTACCAGTGAATCCTTGATTTCCGACTTCAGTCACAGACAAGTGACAGGATGATTTTAGGGTTTGTAATGTCAGTTGGGCATTTTGTGGCTATTTGGGTTATATTTTTAATATTTCCTAAGTTAGCGTTTAATAATTAAATAAGGCTAAGTTGTTAGCCATTTTGGAGTAATAAGGGGATTTTTGGTCTCATCTGGATGCGCATCCTATTGTGTGATAGCTCGTTGGAAAGATCTTGAAATTCTTTAAATCTTTCTCTTTGGTCTCAGGGCAATTCAGTGAGCGGATTTCTGTCTATGGGGAAAAAGGTCATTTTCTAGTAACATGACCACTTTAAAATAAGAAATTATAACATTTCCACTAGACCACGCCACTTGGAGACAATTAGGGTTCGATTTGCAATTGAGAGGGGTTATAAGGGGATAGGAGCTTCATTCTATGATTATCTTTTACACATTTTACATCTTGGATTTGAGATTTGGCTCTGGAAGAGCTTTTCAGCATCTGGGACGCCAACCCCAATGCCTTGCCTGTTTGGGACGTAGCCCCCAATACAGTGGTTTGGATTTGTTTGCAGCTATTAGCATCTTGGAGATTGTACGGCATTCTTTCTGGAGGTTCAGCAATTCTGACAGAGTTCAGCGTGGGGTTTGGGGTTTCTAACCAGTTGGGTGTACTTGGCAACCATACGGCTGTACTTGGCAGCCACTTTCCTTCCCACGTGCAGCACTTGGAGGGCTGGAATCTTGCCACAACTTCATTCCTAGTTATGTTACTCTTTCAGCATCCAGGTTGGAATTATTCCTGATTGTAATCTTCCTGAAATTATTGGAAATCTTCATCTGGTCAAATATTTGATTTTATATTCAGAAATCTGCCTTGAATCGAATTTGTTTTGGCTGTATATGAACTTCATTTTCAGTACTTTGTTCATGTACTTGTACTTCATTATTTACTTGTTGAAAAATCATCAAAATACAAAAAGAATTCAACCCTTCTGCAACTTCTGTCTATTTCTGAAAGAAAATATTAATAAGCAGGAAAAATCAATTTAAATAAATAAAAATTACAGCAGATTGGTAAAAGAGATCCATCAGGGATCTTTCATACTCAGTCTTAAGAATTTGAGCATATTTTGGTTTGCTTATGTTATTTTTACATATTTTTGATCTATTTGCGTTTCACAAATTCAAATATTAATCTCGTATAATTATTTTAATAGCCAACTCTTGCTGTGTCCCTGCCATCCCCATAATTGAAAAAAAATTGTCATCCCCAAAACTTGGAGAAACATAGCACTTTTTACAATATGGTATAAGATGTTTCTCCATAAAGAGATTTCCCCATATCATATATATTCAAGGTATTCCATAGATATTCCTGTTCTGGAGTGGAGATACCAGCACACAGCTTGGTATTATATTGAATACCATTTAGTAATTTACAATTTTAGCAGTGTGTAAATTTAATTTTACTATGTATCTAAGTGTCAACCAGTTAGAGTATTCTCTTTGAAATTGTTTTTAGATATTTCTTCATGCTGTAATCAACTATGTCACGGAGGAACACAAAACTGTGTTTATGACTACCGCTCTACTTTTGTATGGAAACTGTGTTTTATTTGTTCCTAGTCTCTTCATATTGTAAAAAGTATGTATTTGATCTGAAACTGAGTAGCCAATATTTGTTTAGGACAGTTGGACCTTTGGGGTCATTCCAAAGTTTACCCCTGTTGCAGAAGTCGACAATTGCTGTAGAATTGTGCCTTTGCTGCTGTAGATCGCCTTGTTGATGAAGTGAGAAGTAGTTGTAGATGAAGTCATGAAGTTGCTGCAGAAGTCACAGGATGTTGACTAAGATGAGTATGCTATTGAATTCATTGGTAGTGGACAATGGAGTGAGCATGTGGCTGTGAAATGGTCATGATGCTGCTAAAGTCTGACAGTTTGGTGGAGCATGTGATTTAGTCTTTGGAAGATTGTTGACTTGAACTAGGTCGATTGGTTTGCTTATTCACATGGTGATGATAAGTGGTAGAAACATCAAATGTGTGTGGGTGGTTGGACAATATGGTGGTGGGAAATGTGTACATGGAAGATAGTTAAAACAAGCATGGGTAATTTCCTTCGTTGGTGTTGTGAGGCTAGAAGATGAAGATTTGCAGGAATCCCAATAGGAGTGGTGGGGTAGTGGAACAAATAGGTTTGTTGTTGCTATTCAGAAACCACTTGTTTTCCATGACCATAATTGGAAGGTAGAATGATGTAAAAATGGTTAGAACACAAGTAATTACAGACTGTGGGCAGATTCTATGCCAATTGGTTATTCCTAGATGGTTATAGGCAATTTAAAGCAATGTGCAATAGTTAGATAGGTGTCTCATTGCTTGAAGGGAACTGTCCCTAAGACCACTAAGTCTCTTATTGTAGACAAAAGGGAGGATGAGATTGAGTAGAGAAGATAGGTGAGGTGCTTATGTTGGTGGCTTGAGAAGGCCGTAGTGCTTAAAGGTCATCAAAGGTCCCTTGAGTTGGAGAGTTCCTTGGATGTACTCTTTTGTTGGTTTGAACGCAGAGATGAGCCTCAAGGTGTGAGGTACAAAGCAGGTTCATGCATTTTCTGTTTGACTTGATGAGTTAGTGCCAATATATATGTATTTATAATTTTTAAGAATGCACATGGAAGGGAGTTTTGGATGAATTTAATGGCTGAAGTATCTTGGACATATTGATTGGGTTTTGAACTTGGATAATGGAATAAAGGTCCCAACCTTATTCCTAGGCTACATCCTGCTATGTTTTAGAGTAAATGATCATTATTTATTATTTAACTATCAAAATTAGTAACATTTTTTTGGAGTAAGGAGTCAAGACTTGCCATTGTTTGACAAAATTCAAATTTATGAAAAATACAAGAGTAGCTCTAAGCCATCGTGAATTGAAAAGTTACTCAATTGTAATATTGTAGCAATAATCATAAATGTATTAAAAAAATGAACAACCATTTGAGTCTTGGTTTAAAGAGAGTATGATCCTCCTCAATCATGAGATATTAGAGGATTTACTTGCTCTTATGTTCATTGTTGACAAATGATGGTGGATCTTTATTTAGGTCAACTTTGAAGGGCCATCTTTGCAAGGTTCCTCTCCAAGATTATTCTTTGGTATTCACATTCCATTCCTTAATAGACCCTGATTGGTAACCGATTTTTCTATGCAAGGGCAATCAATAACCATATTAGTGAGTAGTAGGTTCTTTGCCTCTTTGATCTCAATAGGTTTCACATCTCACCATGGATGTAGAAATATGTTTCCTGGTACTGCCCAGGATTTAAGGGACTTGCTAAATGGTAAAGAAGTATGGCAAGTTGCCATATCTTGGGGCATGTCATGCCATGAGGTGTTCGCTAATGCCATGTACTTGTAGAAATGTATATGAAGACAAAGAAAGGCTAGCCATCTAAGGCTTGGTTTGAAGAGATGGGTTCTCTCCTCTCACTCATCAACTATGAGCTGCTGGAGGAATTTGTGAACATGGAGTGTACACATAAAAACACAGAGCATACACATGAATATATGCAGACATGAAGCATACCCGTGAATACACGTATTGTTAGATTCCTTCTCATTGACTAGATTGATTCATTGATTCATCTTTAACCTGCAGGATGGCGGGATCAAAGCTCTGATACCAATTGTAATGTCCCTTACTAGGAGGCTGCCAGTTTATCAATAATTAACATATATCATTAAATATTATTAGGCCTTAAATTAAGCATTTGAGATTTGTGAACAACTAATTCTTCATAATACAATCAATAACTAGTTATATTAAGGGTTTATACATATTACTTCTCTAACCCTAACGGAGGATGGGGGATTTATTGTGCTAGGGCACTTGGAAATCAATTTGGAAGCAAGCTTCCTCAAGGTTTTAGGAACACCGGTCCTTACCCCATCGTGGTACTTCTCCCTCAAGGTTTCTGGAACACTTGTCCATACCCCATCTTGGGACTTACCTGTCTTGTGAGGAATTACTCCGCCTCTCCCTACTCAAATCAACCTATCCTCATGAAGGCATTAGTGGAAGGTCAAGGACTAGATCTTTTCATATGTCGGCCTTTCAAGTATTACGAATGCATACAAAAATAGGTATAAATCTGATTTCTTTATTATTACCTATGCAAATTATTGACAGTATTCCCTAATATGCTTCTATAAATATAATGTATCATATTATAGATATTTGTTCTTTATTCTTAATAAGTATTACGAATGCATAAGAAAATAAGTATAAATCCAATTTCTTTATTATTACCTATGCAAATTATTGACAATATTCCCTAATATGCATCTATAAATATAGTGTATCATATTATAGATATTTGTTCTTTATTCTTAATATTCCATATCATATAATTGCAAACAGTCACTTAGCAATAAGTGAGATACATCATACCAAACTGTTGCCCATCCCAAGAATTACTATCCCATATCAGATTTCTGGTGTAATGCTTAGTCACTTGCTCACTTATATCAGAACTGTTCCTGTTCAATCCATTTACCCTTTCTCCTTGAAAGCCGATCTCCCACATATGTACCTCTTCCTTGGAAGAGAAGGGTCATGTCTCTTTCATAATCGCATCCCTTCCTTCCTAGAGGGGTGTCTCTTTTAGGTGACTTTTACCTCTAGCACTGCAGATTTTTTTTTTTTTTTAGTAAGTAAATAGCTGGATAGGCCAGCACCTGTATTAATAAAAAAGTTTTAACATCCAAGAGGTGTCTACATATCGTTTCCTCCATCAAAAAACTGAAATATTTCTAGTTTCAGGTACAAACAACAAAAAACCAGCTATCTATATACTAGCTCTGGCCAGGGATACAAAATCTGGGCTCAGAGTCATACACCCTATCAACACTGTATTATCTATCCGCAGCTAATCAAACAGTAGTAAAAACACCATAGAAGTATTTGAAAAGACAAAAAAAACCTTGTGGAGAAGGGACACCATCATTCATTGTCCAAGGGACTTGGGATGCTTTCGTAGAACCTTTGAGCAGCAAGGGCTTGTGCTACAATTGGGCAGTCTTTGCCGTAGTCCACATGAGCCTCTCCAACCGCAATTTCCTCCACCAGCCTCATATCATTAGGAATCCACAACTCCCCACGCCCCAGACCCCAGTCATTACGTTCCACCACCACACCATTCTCATCCACCCCAATATCTCGCCTACCTTGCAAACCTTACTCCCTCACATACTTTTCCAGGTCGAAACCTTCGAACCTTGCCAGGCTGCTAGTCAAACAAAATGAAGATCAAATTTCTGTTTCTCTCCACATGACCTTGATTATATTTCTCCAGCTCCATGGTTTGTAGAATGCAGAATTTCCTCGTCTCCCCCCCGCATCACGGGACATGTAGTATTGATGGGCCAACGGAATTCGGTTTTGGTCATCTATGTTGTCCAAGACCGCATCGATTTCCCCCAAAAAGGAGTTCTTGAAAACCATCTGACAGACCTTCTTCGTTCTGGGTTTGCAAACACCCTGTCTGAATGCAAGTAGCCAAGAACATGGCCGGGATGCTCGAGTTCACTCTGTATTTGTGCGCTGCCCGCAAAAACTCCGAACCCAGGATCTTCCTAACCGCTTGCAAAATTTATTGGGTGCTTTTATTCCAATACCATTAGGAGCCATTTCTCCGTGATCTCCCCAAGAAATGCCATTTGCTGCTTGGTTGATTCCAACAAAATATGGGTGTCCATACCTACAGCTTCCAAATTACTCAGAGAGAATGAAATGTGTGATGCAGTTGCTACCATGCTTGCCAAATATATAATCCCCCTCACCGAAAAAGCTGCGAGTTGTATTGATTGCCCATCATAATGAAAACATACCTCGACCCGTACTCAAAATATATCTTGGATGCAACTTTTATTTATCATTATTCCTTGCGACATGAAGGCTTAGGCCATCGCCACCTAGGCCTCATACCGATTCGAGTACAAACCGCATTTTTGGTTATTCTTGGGTAATAAATATTTTGCCACTTGTTTATAGCCTCGAACATGTCACTTGGTTATTTAGTACTTGCATGTCATATCTATTGTGAGGTATTCACACATCGCCCCATTGCAAATGGGGACCCCCACTTTTCGCTTTGTAGGGTTAGTCCTTTTAGCCTATTCCTAGGTTGTGTTAGGGTCTTTGCTATTAATCTTTGCATTGAAGGGATAAAGTTTCTTAAGTAGCCAGAGAGTTCATCAAGTTAGGTTGGTCTCCTGAGGATAGAGTGAAGACAGTCAATTGTTGAGGCTTTTGGAATGAATGACTTGTCTCTTGTTTGTAGGGTTATGATTGAAATGAGGGACTACGAAAGACAAGTGATTTGAGCATGAAAGTTGGATAGAAGGACTCCTCTGTATCATGCCCAGGTTTCTTGTGTTATCTGATCATACTTCAAGTTGCAAAATCAAACCTTGGTTGAGTGCATAACTTCATTTCAGATCTTGTCATGGCTCTAAGTTTGGAGCGAAACTCTTCCTAAGGCCTTCCTTAAGGGTCGATTTGACATGTTTTCATGTGAAGTGGCTGAAGGACTTAGGGTTTGAATCAATGAAACAAAGCAAGTAAAAGAAATTGAATTAAGAGTTAACTTTAAGGTCATGTCCCTTGCCTCCCATTCTGAGCGAAATTTGCTTAAGTGAGTGTCCTTTGCTCTAAATTTGGAAGCGAATTTGTCTTTAGGTGTCGTCCTTTGCCCATAAATTCAAGCGAATTTCTCCTAAGGATTGTACAGTGCTCTCCAGTTGAAGCAAATATCATCATGAAGACTGTATAGTGCTCTCTCATTCAAGCAAATTTCTCCTAAGGATTGTACAGGGCTCTCCAGTTGAAGCGAATATCATCATGAAGACTGTACAATGCTCTCTCATTCAAGCGAATTTCTCCTAAGGACTGTACAGTGCTCTCCAGTTGAAGCGAATATCATCATGAAGACCGTATAGTGCTCTCTCATTGGAGCAAATTTCTCCAAGACCCCGTATAGTGCCCTCCAAGTGAAGCGAAATTCATCTTTATGCCTTCTTGAAGGTCAAATTGACAATGTTTTAATGTGGAATGGTTTAAACACAGTGCCCTCCCATTGGAGCAAACTTTCTTAGGGACTATACATTGCTCACAAAATGGAGCAAATTTTTCCTAAAGACATGTACATTGCTCTAAGTTTGGAGCGAATTTTCCCTAAGGTCGTGTACATTACAAACAAATTTGAGCGAACCCCTCTTAAAGTCATGTACCTTGCTCATGATTTTGAGTGAATCCTTCCAAACCATGTACCTTGCTCATGATTTTGAGCGAATTTTTTTCAAAAGGGCATGTACATTGCAAACAAGTTGGAGCGAATCCCTCCAAACCATGTACCTTGCCAAGGAATTTGAGCGAACTTTGCATTTAAATCATTTACCTTCTCCAAGGTCAAGAGCGAAATTCGTATAGAGATCATGTACCTTACTCTAAGTTTAGAGCGAATTTTTCCAAGGACATGTACCTTGCCTCGTATTTGGAGCGAAATTCCTTGAAGCTATGTACCTTGGCCACCAAATGGAGCGAAGTTTTCCCAAGTCATTTACCTTGCCCAAGGTCAAGAGCGAAATTAGCAAAATCATGTACCTTGCTCCCTATTTTGAGCGAATTCCTCAAAGCATTTTGGCACCAAAATCAATTCAAAATTCGAATTGCAAAAAGAGAAGTGGAAACTTGATGAGTCGGCCAGCATAAGAAAGGGTAATTTGTTATTTTGTTTTTACTAAAACAAGTCGGCCTTGAACCTAAAAGACCTCTCTTTTACCCTAAAGCACCTATAAAGGAAAGATCAAAATGAATCATTTGACCATCAATTCAAACCAAATTTCCTTCTCCTAATGCGAATTTGAGCAGGTCAGCAGCAGGTCAGCGAATTTCATCAGCATATGAGCGAATTTTGTCAATGCAGGAGCAAAATCAGTCAGCATTAAAGCAAATTTAGACGTTGAAGGTGCAGATCCAGTCATCAAGGAGAGCGAATTTCACCACTAAGTAGCCAGATTCATCATATAAGCAGAGAATTCATCTCCTATACAGCAAACTCCCTTCAACTACAGCAAGTTCACTGGCTAATATCACTCCTCTTTTGATCAGATTTAGAGAAAACAACATAAAATCAGAATGAGAGATCAAGTCAAAATGGGAGTATGAAAGGTTATATATCATATGTGTTTGATGCTCATTTGTTTGTCTTGCAGGAGGTAAGGAAGGAAATTAAATGGACAAGGTTGGAGGAAGATTGTAACAAGTATCTCAAGGAGAGAATTTCAACAGTAAAGACAAGGAGGACGTCTTCAAGAAGCTTCATCAGCATCAAAAACACCTCAAATGCATGGAAGAAGACTCAAAGTGCTACTTGGTTGAAAGACTTCAAATGTTCAACAGCTGCAAGCAGTAGAATGGGATATCTTCAAGGTTCTCATTCTATCACATTGACATGGAGAGATCCCAGGAGTGCAAAGGAGAGATCTTACAATCACCATAAGGCATAATATACAAGCAAAGATGGAGGGATGATTCGGCCATGACAAATACTTCCTATCACCACTATGCAAGTTCAAGAAGAAGCTTCATCAAACACAAGGTTATTTAGAAAGGAAGAATCTCAAGACTACCATCACATCATGACGACATGAGGAGATCAAAAGTTGCAAAGAAGAGATCATTCAACTACCTCAAGGCCGTGGTACATAAAGAAATATAACCACCATGATGGAAGAATGTTTGACAATCTTGAATGCCCTTCAGGAATCCAAGGATCGAAGTCTGTACAATGAAGAACTACATTCAACCAGTTGCATCATTCATCAAGTATGTCACCAACGAAGGAGGATCAACCAAAGCCATCACAAGATCTACATCGAGCATGATTGAAAAAGCAGATAGTTTCAGAAGAGTTAATCAAAGTTTGCTTCTCATCATCATCATCATCACTTTAAGCAAACTGGATAATGTTGAGTATCAAGAGATATCTCTCAACATCCCTTCATGATGATGAATCAAATCAAGTCTACAAAGTGCACGATTGAGGTGGCATCCCAGTCACTACACCAATCCGAGGGGTCCACATCAACGTGTCTAAGTTCAATGAATCAAGCTCATATATGAAGGCACAGACTCCGATGTACCTACCCTCAATATCTATTGGTCCACACTCACTGAATGTAATTTCCCCATTGGCTATGGAGAGTTTGTTGTAACAAACCCTAATTAGGGTATCATTGTAAGATCTTGGCCATTGATGGAGAATCAATCTTGGCTGTTAATTGTAATGAGCTTTCTATATAAAGCTCAGGCTCTCCATTTGTAAAGGTTAATAGTGAGTAGAATAGTGAATAAGAGGAGAATAGTTAATAGCGAATAGTTAAGTAGCAGGAGGAGAATATAATAGAAGATAGAATAGAAGTTAGAGTAGAATAGGAGGAGAAGGCAGAAATTGTTGCCTAAGTTGTAAATAAACTCCATTTTCATTGAAGTTATGGTGAAGTGTGTTGTTTCTTTACAATGTGCATGGTTTCTTGTTGGATCTTCATGTTAGATGGTAAATCATTAGATTAAATGGAAGGATTTGTTGAATGTATTTGTATGGAACCCGTTTAGTCCATACCACTAGCCTCTTGTTGATTGTAACTGTGCCTTGCGTGGTCAACTGGAATGATATGAGCCTAACTTCGATTCGTTATACATCCATTGCTTATGCATTAACTTGAATGGTGATCAATGTTTGATGGTATTGATTCGAACATCCTTGAAACGTGCCTAGAAGATTGCACTGAGTTTGTGTCAAAGTGTTCAAGTTGATGGTGAGACCTTGCCCAGTAGGATTCCAACTAATCATTCAACTATCTTCTTACATTCTAAGTCTTAGAATAGACTCTCTCAACCCTTCATCTTTTGCCCTTTTTTCAACACGAGTTAGTTTAGGATCAAAAAGCATCACTATATTGCAACATTAGATGATCAAGTTCCAGTGATTCAAGAATTTGACAATTCACGTAAGTCCCCTTGTGATACCAACAATCACATCAACCAACTGTGCTTATCCACACGTTGTGATCCGACATACTAGAACCTTGGAGTTATCTCAAGTGAACCTTAAGCTAATCTTCAACATTTGAGTAACTTTGTTCAAGAGAGGATAAGATACTTTTGGGTATTTTATTCTGTGTTTACACATGCATAAAAAACACATCAACAATATCCACACTTGCCAACTTCCTTAGAAATTGTACCACCAATAGCCTCCCAATCCTCGTTATTATTGTCACACTGATTGCTTGTCAATTCCAAATTATTCTGCAAAATTAATAGTTTCAAAGTTCCTTTTTTTGCTCTGCCACTTGTTTAGCCAAGTCATCTGCCAACCCATTGCCTTCTCGATAGATATGACAAATTTCAAATTCTTCAAAACTCTTCAAAGCATTTGTGATTGGCGTAAGCCATCTCTCAAGTTGCAAGTTCACCATCCATTGATTCCTAATTGCATTGATCGTTAGCAAAGAATCCCCTTCAAGATATAATTTTTTGACCCCCAACCTCTTTGCAAACTCAACTCATTTCAAGTTTGCTCGAAATTATACTATATTGTTAGTGGTCTTCTCTATATATTCAGTTGACATCCCAATAGTATGACCCTGGTCATCTCTGGCTATACAAGCAACACCTGCATGTCCAGGATCACCCAAGGAAGCTCTGTCAAAGTTTATTTTGATCCAACCCTTCTTCGGAGCTTGCCAACTTGTAGCTCTTTGTTTCTCATCCACAACCAATTGCTCCAACTCATAACCCTTGGGAACCATCAAACCCGAGAATTGCTTCTTCAGTTCATTGTCTCGATTTATAAAAATATTGGATTTATTGAAAAGCCTTTTGGCTGCTTCATTTATCAATTCACTATTGCAGCTTCCATCTTTGACACAAGAGCTTCCCTCGGCATTGCCTGATCTTTGAAAATCCGCCTATTCCTTTATTTCCAAAGTTCCCATACGATTGTGGATGGGAGAACAAACCATATGCTGCAGAACGTACGTTTAGGCATCTTTGTTGGCCAAGATATAAACCATTCCTTGATGCTCTGAGGTTCCACATGCTGAAAGCCTAGCTTTCCCAAAAAGAATTTCCAGCAAAATTGAGCATATGGACAAGCCCAGAGTAGGTGATCAACATCTTCTGCATTGTTCTTGCACAACAAACATCTCTAGGACCACAAATCCCAATTTTGGCAAGTCTATCTTGAGTCAGAATCCTACCCTGAATGGCTAGCCAAGAGAACACCGCGTCTTTAGGAAGAACATTTTTGCCCCAAAGTAGTTTAATTAGCCAATGACTTTCCTCCAGAGCTGCTTCTTTCAGCCTATACCCGAGTTTTACCTTGTATTCCCCATTTTGGAGGCACAATATTTGATTTTGTTTGCTTCCTGAGAAACAGGTATGGTTCTATCTTTGAGAATGTTGGTTAAAGTGTCTTTGATTTTGGGGAGCATCAATGGCATCCAAGGATTTCCGACACCATTTTTCAATACCATTAACATTGACCACCTTGCCAAAGTTCCATACTTTAGTCCCCCAAACCCTAGTGGTTGCTGCTCTAATCTCCCTCAAGCTGTGGTCCATCTCCAACTTTTTGTGACTATCCCATGAGTCCTCCCAAAATGCTACTGATTGACCATTACATATTTCCCAAGTGATATATTTGGATACCAACTCCTTGCTTTCGCATATAAAATTCCAAATGGTAGAACCTTTTGGAGGGTTTCTAACTCTTAGAATATTGTGTAATGTCCCCTTCTCCTTAGTTCGCAGACATTCACGGGATAGGCCTATCATTTGACCCTCGTAGGCCAAGGAGTTTGATTAGGGGGTCGATTCGGCAATGATTTGTGGCTTCACATCTTGTGTCTACTTGATTCTATGGTGAAATAAGGAGATTACATGTATGATGAGGCGTGTGCACTTTAATTATAATATAATAATATTTTAAAGTGCAATTAAATTAAATTAATGTGTAATAAAATAATAAAGTCTAACAAAAGGATATGAGAAGAATCTTCTAGAAGGAACCAATTGATTGGATGAGAAAAGGATAAATAGAGGGGGTTGGTTCATTGTTCATCATTGGTTGTTTGGTTATCTTCTCTTGTGTAGGCTTGTGGAGCCAAGGGCTTTTGCAGACTAATCATTTGGGAATGAAAACTCCCTATGATTTGCATAATGAGGAGGTGAAAGATCTTCGGAGGGGTTGCAAATGAGAGTGGGAGATAACTCAGTCTTCCATATTGTGCCCAATGAGTTTTGTTGCATCTACATGGTAGTTGGGTTCATGGTATATCCAGCTTATCATATTGGATGTCCTAAATGCATCGATTTCCATTGTAGAAGGAAGGCGATTCATTGAAGATCATTTGGAGGTGATAATTAGGTGAAAGCTGATCAAATTGCAGGTCTGATGTCAAATCGGGTTTCACCCTACCAACCCACGATTTTGTTCTTATTTCATTATGAAAGCATCACATCATAGATTGGAGGGCAGTGCTGGCATTAGGAGTGAAGGGCAAGTCTTTTAGAAGCATTTGGAAGGAGAATTAAGAAGGATTCAGTGGCCAAATAAATTCTGAAGTCAAGTTGTATCAGTCCTCTCATACCCATGATTTTGCTCCAAGACACTCTTATTTGCATCGAACTTCATCTTTGGAGGTAGCGCTACACTAGGAGAGCGGAATCGATCATTTTTCAAGGGTTTAGCAAGGGCTTGGGAGCTGAACATTATTTACTATCAGACCTCCATTAATATAGTAGGGGCGATTCTGAAACAAATATGATTTGGTGAGTTGGAGGCACCAAAAATCAAGATATTGATTGCTTCTTCGAATACCAAGCTAAGCGATTCCAAGTCAGGTTCTTTTGGCATCACTTCATGTACTTTTTAGATAATTTGTAGTGTTCATGGCTATCATAAGTCCTTAGAATTTCTGAGTAGTAAATGGGAAGAGTTTGGTCATGACATAGGAGACTTCAGCTAAAACCCAAACACATACTCCTTTCTCAGACAATAATGATAGGAAGTTCCGGAAAACAAACAACACCTACAGACTTCCTCTCAGAATCGTGACATGAACAAAACAAAATAGAGAATAACAGAGTTCGTTAATAGAAAACTATTTAACTATTCTTTCAGAAACCGGTTACATAGGATCAGGAATAATAAACAAGACAACATATGAATGCCCAAAATATCAACTTTATTATTACTCAACAAACGGAGGTGATTACATACAAAGTTAGATGATTACATATAACAATCGGACCATACCCCCATTCGGGTTTCTCTAGTTCTGCGCTGATTATACACTTCGGCTTCTGTGGTTTGGCCTATAGGCCGAACCCCCTTCTAACACACACACACACAAAACCGCTCTCTCCCTTTTAAGCCTTCGTTTGCCTAGTTAAAATGCTCGATTCAATTTCTCCTCTGGCTGCTCGATTTCTCCTAATTGTTTGGCTACCAACCGTTACTAAATATTATTTGTTCCGGCTTCCTTTTGCCCAAAGGTAACTAATTAATCATACTTTTTTAACCTATTTGCCATTACTTTGGTGATTATCTTGTAACACATATTGGATAAAGCAATTGGCTGGAAATCATTCATACCTAAGGCATCCTTCTTTTTAGGGCTAAGGGCTAAAAAAGTATGATTAATGGATCCCAAAATCGTTACTTTTTTTCTAGATTCCTTTGCTGCCTTGAGGAGATCATCCAAAAGGTTTGATAGAAGCAAGCTGGGAATCCATCTGGTCCAGGGGCCTTATCAGAGGCTAGTTGAAAAGTAGCCATTCTGAGTTCCTCCATAGATATAGGCCTAGACATCGCCCTGTTCTCTTCCCCAGTGATGATGTTGGGTATCTGATTGAAAAATTCACTCCTCATATTTCCCTGATTAATATTCTGGATTCAAAAGATTTTGAAAGTATCCCACCACTTCTCTACTGATCTCATCTTTAGAGCCAAGAACAGTCCCATCTTCTATGACCAACTCCAAGATTCTATTTCTATTTCTGTTTGTTATTGCAGAGTTGTGAAAAAATTTAGTATTCTTATCACCTTCCTGGAGCCAAAGCTCACGCGACTTTTGCCTCCAAAATTGTTCCTCTCTGATCAATATTTCTGCTTGCTCTGCTTTGAGTTTTTGCTCCATTCTGAACTCTTCTTCTCTCATAGCTTGAGCTATCGCTACTTCATTTAGAGCCCTTAATTCGTTTTCAATCCTTTGGCCTTCAGTGAAGATGTTCTTGAAGTGTGCCTTGTTCCACTCCTTGAGTTTATTCTTTATGTATGAGAGTTTCTTGTGAAAGATAAATATCTTGGAGTGGTTTCCAAATCTACATTCCTTCCACCATCGATTCAATGAAGCCAAAAGGGACGGATCCCTAATCCACATTCTTTCGAACCTGAACGGGGATCCACCAGAGTATGGATTTGAAGCAAAGACCAGTTGGATTGGAAAATGATCTGATCCACTGAATGGAAGAATTGTAGATTCCACCAGTCCAGGGGTCCTAGACCAATCACCGAAAAGAAAGAATTTGTCTAATTTTTCAGCTATGCTAGTGAAGCCTTGCCTTCTATTGGTCCAAGTATATTTACCATTATTTGTCACAATCTTCCTCAGCTGATTGGAGTCAACTAATTCTGGAAAGTCATGTTGTATTCTATTCTTCACCATAGAACCTCCCATCTTCTCCAAGCTGTTGAGGGTTGCGTTAAAATCCCCCCCAATAATGATCTTCTCATGCTTTTCCGAGATGAGTTTCCTAGACAATTCATGCCAAAGCTCCCTCTTAGCAAGTGTGGCAATGGGTCCATACACATTGATCACTTTTCAGCACTGATTATCCTTGAAAGCTTGATATACTACCATCATCCAATTGCTATGGGCTTCCATCAAGGAACATCGAGCCTTTGAAGGGTTCCAAAGATTCAAAGAAAGCCTATTCCACCTGAGGCCCACATAGATTCCACAAATACTCCCTCCCGCTGCCTCCAGAACTTCATCCTCCTCTCCTACTCAACTTTATTCCATTTGGTTTCTCGAATCAACACTAAGTCTTCCATACTTGACTCAATTTGGCGCTTGAATAGGCGCCATTTGCTAGGGGCATTTAAGCTCGTAGCATTCCAACTCAGTATCCTCATGGTTCCACGGGAAGGGGTAATTCCTTCCCGTTTCTAAGAATTGTTTGGAACAATTTGGTCTACCCTTTTGCATAGCCAACCATTGCCAATTTGGATTCGTTTGTTTGATGACCCTTTTGCTTGCTTGATCTAAATTTGGGGGTTTTCAAAGAGGATTGGATTTTCTCTAATCCCCTTTCTTCTAGGATTCCAACCTGAAATTCTTCTAAGCTGCCATCCATGTTTGAGTTTGCGTTTAGCTCATCTTCAACTTCCACACTTACAATTGGGTCCTCAAGACTCTCCCTCTCTCCTGTCCTCGGGTCAGGTTTCTCTGTATCTTTACTCTGATTGCTCTCCATGAGCTGAACTATCTTTTCCTCTAGGAGATCCACTTGATTAGGCAATGGGATATCTGATGGGCCCGAGTTCTCTGTCCCAATCCAATCTTCCTGTTGAAGTTCAGTCGCCTCTTGTACAAGCTCTGACTTCTTCAGTTCAATTTCCACTGAGCTAACTGCTTGTGCTGGTGGCTCCACACGGATATAAGTGCCCTTTGTGTCCTCAGGAGGGTTGTCCCTAGTTTTTTTTGGGTTTGTATCCACCGTCTCCAAATTTCCAATTTCCTGAATAACCTTCTCTTGCCACATTAGGTCTATCAATTCTTTCTCCATGTCAGCGAGTGGAACCCCACTTGATTTCTCCTTTACACTGCCAAGAAAGATTGTTCAATTCTATGATTAGCATCTATAGAGGTCTTGAAATCACAACTGATCGGGATGTGGGTCAGCAACTTGCAATGCGGACATAAATCCAACTTATCCTCCCTAGCGATCAACTGTGTCCAATTGCCCACCTCTAACTTCAATTCAATTTTTGATGGAATCTTGCCTCCGAGGATACTCTCGCATAGATCCCGAAATAAGTTACCATTCTCTGATCTTCTAGAGGATTGTCCAGATAGAGGAAATTATCAAGTTTTCTGCCAATACGTCTTAGGACTCCATCGCCCCAGAACTCCGATGGCAGGTTATAGATGCGGAACCACATTGCGGTTTTAGGGACCATCTTAGTCTTGGGATTGAATCTTGGTTTCCAATCAAAGAGATGCATTTGAGCCCCATTCATGAAAAGAGGGGCAGAACTGAGTGCCTTCTGCTTTTCTTCCATCGATGCCAAGGTGACCAAGTAAAAATCATTTGCAATAGGCTTACTCAATGTGCCCACGCCCCATTGCTCTTTGCACTAGTTGCTGATTAACTCTCGACTCTTTCATCTAAATCCCCCCCATTTGATAGAAAAACTGATTTTTTCGATAAACTCTTTATTTTGCATCACTACTTCATCTACAATAGCAATTGACCAGGGGTTCAAAGAGTCCTTACTAATTTCCGCTTTCGTACCAAGGGGGATTGTTTCCGTTGGAGTTCGAATCTATGCTCTATTCCGGTCAACCATTTGAAGGTCCAACTTTGAAGTGATCCGATCTCCAGTTGCGCACCACATCCACTTTGAATATCGACATTTTTCTGAACCACCCTTTCTTCCCTCTTTGGAAGCCCTTTGCCTTCCATTCCTGTGAGTTGGCAGGCCACTTGCTGGTGGGATGCTTGACACTGAATTGTCTATTTCGATTCCTGTTTGAATGAAGGAGGCCCAACAAAATTCTGATTCTTTACTGGCTTTGGCTGACGTTCATTCCCAGCCAGATATAGTGAATCTATCCAACGCCCATTCCTAAATACCCAGTGCGGTCTATATTGTCTCTGATGATTCAAGTTGGGTTCCTTCTGCCTCCTGGCATCTTTCATCAAATCGTGTCCCGGATTGTCGTAGGCCTTCCATCCATTGTTGACTCTTGCCTTGATTGCCTCCATCGGGATAGTTTGATCTGTCTCATCGCTCCATGACGTTGCCTTCCATCTAGCGCTCGACCCTCCTTGTTGCCGATCACCATGCTGGTTTCGCCCATTCTGGATCTGCTCCCGAGCCCCAGAGATACTTGCGCTGCACTCGCCATGCGAATTTTCACCATCGCCTCCTGCTCCCACCATTTTCCTCCCCCAAAAAAGACCAGCACTGCAGATTATTATTAATTTAATTGTTACTACTTTAGTGTGTCCCTTAAATAAGATCTGCCTCTGTTTTATTTGTAATCGCCTCTTTGTAAATATGGAAATTAATACTTAGTGGATAATATGTAATCGCTGTCCTAGAGAATCTTCCTTCTTGATCATTTATGTATGTTGGATGTTGTGTATACACTTGCCTTGTGGGGTCAGAACCCTGTCTGGGTCCGATTTAAGTTAAGAAAATTCTGAAGTCTTGAAACAAGACAATTTTCTCTTATTAGTTATTAGAGATGGTGCAGATATGGTTGTCATGGTGGGGACATGACAAAAGTCCATTGGTTAAGAAGGACAAACTGGACATGTTGGCCATTGATTACCAAGTTCAGAATATTTCCATGTCTAAACCTTGCAGGATGGGAGAAACTCAGCTGTTGGAAACTGTGGCCCTTTCTTCAATCAAACAAATGAAGAAATATGGACAATCTTTAGCTAATCTGAAAGAACAAGTTCATAAACTCAGCTCACGCATGCAGCAAGTTACAGGTAGGAAATTCAAACAGATTGTATTTGCAGGCCTTGTTACAACACTGCCCATCACGTAAAGACCAAAGTAGGATTTCTCAAAATTGTCACCATTGAGGCCTCAAGAATGGTGATAAACATTTTTAAGAAGAAAAGGTGTTAGTGTTTGTAACTTAGGGAGATATTTTCTCCTAAGTTAAAATAATAAATGATAATTAAGGCAAGTCGGCCTTATTACAAATCATATCTTTATTTGCTATTTATCAAAAGGGCCGACCTAGATGAAGGGTTGCCTAGGCTGATATATATACAAGGTGATGTTATTTTATTCTAAAATCAATAATTCTCATCTTCATTCGCACCTTCAAGAAGCTGTTCGATCTTTCAGCAGCAATATATATATATATATAGTTTTTCTCCCTTGAGTAGGAGGGTTTTCCCAGGGTAAAATACTGTGTTCATTGTTCATTGTGTTGCTTCTCTGATTGCTTACATTTTTGATCCTAAAATCAACATGGTATCGGAGCTAGGTTCATGAAAATCCAATCAGATTTGTTTGAGCATCATTGCAAGTTGACCAGGCGAAGGATTTATTGAGATTTTTTAGTTCGTAGTTGAATCTTTATTGAAAGGCTTCGTATGTGTCAAATACGAAGTCATGAAAGACTAAACTTCTCATGACGTCAAGTTATTTTTGTAATGGCATTGAAGATCAATATCGTTTGGAGATGAATCGGAGATGTGGCCTTCTTATCGGGCCTTGTTCTTAATATTGTCATCGGTATCCTGGAGTCAGGTGCCATTTGTGATATTTTATGCATAGCCGTAGTGAGATCATTATCTTCAATCCTAGATTGTTCTGCTTTCAATTGGACAGGAACACCCAGACCCATATCGGGCTTAACACATAACAGGAATATCTATTGCCGACATCGCTTGTTGTTATGATATCGGGCAGAGCAATTCTTGAAGTGAAGTTTCTCTATGAGCATTGACGAGCTATGAGGAGATGATACGAGGCCATTTTTGGAAATCGCTATATCACATGAAACCTTCGGTTCAGAGATTCATTGGAGGATTTGTGTGATTATGAGCGATTGCTGTATGTGTGCTTATTGGTGCGGGTATGCTATTATCCGGTTTATTTATGCAAAGAACTTATAATAAATTTCTGTAACCCTTTGAATTTCCTGTACATTGGTGGTTATGTTTTGTATTGGCATAGTTTGCCTTGTGAGTTAAAGGACTGCAATATATATATTATTTTCTGTGCAAGTGATTAATGTCCGAAATCATCCTGGGTCGCAACCTTGAGACTTCAGAATGAGGAGTTTATGAAGTCTATCCCTAATCTTTGAGCATCCTAAGCGATGGAGTGGTGTATGTTGTATCTTTACATGTTGCCATCCTTGATATTTGATTTCTGAAGTCAACAGTGAAGAACAAATCTGGGCGTATTTGGAAGTCTTGTGTCCACCAGATCTGAATCTTCAAGTGCAAAGATCAGGAAAGAACAATTGGTGGATTGCAAGGAAGATTAATCAATAAAGAGATAAGATAAGTATTTCATATCCTTGAATAATGTTCATGAATTTCTTATGTAGTTATTAATTCATGCAATAACATTGGTATTTCTCTTCGAGATAGTTTAATTCTATGAACTATTAGTAATCTCTCTCTAAAATGCTTCTAGGATAGATCGAGGAGCAAAAGGATGATGCATCCTGTGAGGAAGTCATGTAGGCTGAAGAATGGAGACACAACTTGCTGCCATGGGATTGAGTTAGTGGCACATAATTGGCGACATCTCTCGAAGAGGAAGAACCTATTCAGATTGTCATTGTGATCAGTTTCTTCGAAGAGGAGGAATTAACATTCAGAGGGAGTCTGACAAACCATTAGAGGCAACCTTGGACGTGGAGGTCGGAAGGTTGATGCAAGAACTTGGAGCTTCAGAGGGAGTCACATCATCATGGAGATTTGTGTAATGTATATTTCTTTGTGATGGAGAAGTATGAGGTGCCCTTGTAGCGTATGTTTCTCTGAGATGGAGAAACATGAGGTGAAAGCCCTTGTAGCGTATGTTTCTTTGAGACGGAGAAACATGAGGTGAAAGCCCTTGTAGTGTATGTTTCTCTGAGAGAAAGAAACATGAGGTGAAAGCCCTTGTAGTGTATATTTCTTCGAAACGAAGAAATATGAGGTGAAAGCCCTTGTAATATTTCTCTGAGACGGAGAAATATGAGGTGCAAGCCCTTGTTCATCTTTGAGACTGAGATGAGACGTCATGTTGAGAGACTTCGTGACGACATCATGCTAAGAGACTCTGTGATGAACCCTTTGTACTTGTGTTTTTCCACACATGGGAGTAGCCATGGTGGACGTCATGTTGAGAGACTCCATGACAACCTCACGTTGAGAGACTCCGTGATGGACACTTGCATGCGTGTTTCTTTCCACACATGGGAGTAGCCATGGTGAACGTCATGTTGAGAGACTCCATGACGACGTCACGTTGAGAGACTCCGTGATGAACCTTTGAGCTTTCCACAAATGGGTGTAGCCATTGTGGATGTCATGTTGAGAGACTCAACGACAAGGATATATGGAAAATACCTCCCTAGCTAAGAGGGAGTGTTAGTGTTTGTAGCTTAGGGAGATATTTTCTCCTAAGTTAAAATAATAAATGATAATTAATGCTAGTCGGCCTTATTACAAATCATATCTTTATTTGCTATTTATCAAAAGGGCCGACCTAGATGAAGGGTCGCCTAGGCTGATATATATACAAGGTGATGTACTTTCATTCTAAAATCAATAATTCTCATCTTCATTCGCACCTTCAAGTAGCAGTTCGATCTTTCAGCAGCAGATGGCCATCCTTGAGTAGCAGATCAGATTGCCAGGAGTTTTATACTCAGTTGTATTAAGAAGAGATTCACCTCATTTATTGTATCCAGTTCACCCTTGAGAAGGGTCTGATTGTAAAGCAGATTTCTGCTCTTATTCATCTGAATATATATATATATATATGAGATATATTTTTGCTGGGTTTTTCTCCCTCGAGGATGGTTTTCCTAGGGTAAAATATTGTGTTCATTGTTCATTGTGTTGCTTACATTTCTGATCCTAAAATCAACAAAAGGAACACTTAAAGATGTTTTTTTAGAAAGCAAGATTCAAAAGAAAACAGGTTATTGGGGATTTTTCAGTTTACAAGAAGGCATCCAAGCAATAGGGCCATACACGTAAATGGTCAGCTTCAAGTCTGCCTACCATACAAAAGGGATTTAAGTAGGATTGCAGAGATATCGAGGAGAAAGAATGTAAAGTCAACTATACCTCCCTGCAACGCTCTAAAAATATTTGCAAAGCCTGCCACAGATACTATTTATCCAAGTAAAGCAGGTGGTTTTGTCTCATTGTTTGTTCTTATGGTTGATGTATACACGGTGATCCTCTCAGATAAGAATTGATGGGTACCCCACATATCTAGATACTTAAACAGGGATTACAAATCAGCTTTAGTAGAGTATGCCTCTTCCACAATGCACCAATTTTGCAATCAGGACGCAAAAGTAATTTAAGAGGATCGGTTTACAATGTGCAGACTAAGAGAGTGATAGATATTGAGGAGCATTTCACAATTTGAACAGGGACAAAGGTTTGATTCTAAGCCCAGTCATGGAGATGTGTCATCTAGAGACTTAGTAGTGGACCTTGCCAGGTTACATAATGAGTTAATGTTGTGACCAAATCACGCACTGCCCCATTGCAAATGGGGACCCCCTCTTTTGTTTGATAGTTTAGTTGTTTTGCTTAGGTTTAGTTTGTTTGGCAGTAGTTTTGGATCTTTGAGTGTGAGGTTTACCCTCGAGGATGTGATCAAATCACCGGTCCAAGTCTAGAATCCATGAGTGAATTTCAAGATTGGGAATTGAGGGCAAAATTGTGAGATTTCACAAAGTAAAAAATGTTGTCATTAGTTGTCAATTGCAAATGGGGACCCCCTCTTTTGTTTGGTTGTTTAGTTGTTTTGCTTAGGTTTAGTTTGTTTGGTAGTAGTTTTGGATCTTTGAGTGTGAGGTTTACCCTTGAGGATGTGATCAAATCACTGGTCAAGTCTAGAATCCACGAGTGAATTTCAAGATTGTGAATTGAGGGCAAAATTGTGAGACTTCACAAAGTCAAAAATGTTGTCAAAAGCTGTCAAAATTATTGTCAAGACAAGTTGAGAATGTAAATTTGGAAAATGCTAAGTGTGAATTTGGAGAGAAAACTTCAAGGATGTAAGATCAAGACAAGGAAAATTCCTTGTCAAGGTCGGATTTCTGACCTTGACAGGAGAGGAAAATAGGGAAAATTCTCAAGGCTATCCTTGGACAAAGTGCAATTTTCATGGAAAATCCATGGTTGAAATAAGGAATTCCTAAATTGAGATTTATAATCCATGATTGAAGTATGGAATTCAAATTTGAAGTGTATAAATACTTGTTGGAGATGTGGAAATTTAAAATTAAAATGCACAATCCTAAGTTGAGATGTGGAAATCCAAGTTAAAACAAAAAAATCCAGGGTTCAAGTATGGATTCTCCCTCAAGTTCGAATTTTCCCTTAAGACTTTTTGTGGAAAATCCTTGACAACTTGACAAAAGCACTCATGAGTCCTTCACAACCTAGGATTTGCACTTAGAAGTCCCTCTCCAACCCTCAAATGCGCTCATATTTGCCCTTGACCTCATGCTAATTGCGCCTACTTGTCCAGGATTACCCTTGATTTGTGCCTAGGAGTCCAAGACCACCCTGAAAATGTGCCCATGTGTCCAAGGTTATCCTCAAAATGTGCCCTATTGTCCATGGATACCTCACATATGTGCTTGTGTTGTCCTTAGAAGCATGCAAATCTTGCCAAGGGAGAGTTTAAGCAAAGGTTTGCTGGCGGACTTGATCAAGATGAAGGAAATTTGAAATTTTATAAAAAGAAAACAAAGATTATTAGCCGACTTGACATAAAAGCAAGACAAATTTGAAATTGCAAATTGAAAGCAATAAATTGTTACCAGGTTGACCCTTAGTGGCAAATTGTTATTTCTAAGATAGAGTGCTATATAAGAGGAGATTTGGTGCCAACTCCAGCAGATTGGAAGTGAATTTTCCAGCAAAGAAGGTGATTTTTATCAGGTTTCAAGGCGAACCCCAGCAGATTGAAGGTGATTTTGATCAAGGAAAATCAGGTTCAAGACCTTGAGGAAGGTGAGTTGTAGAAGAAGGCGATTTATACCCTGACTTGAGCGAATTCCTTCAACGAATTAGGCATTTACCAGACCGGCGTCAAGTATCACAAGAGATTTTCAAGTCAATTTCCAGGTTGCTGGAAGTGAAATCAGAACTTATCAAGGTTCAGTTTTTTGAAAATTTTGTGCAAAAGGTAAGAAACAAGAGTTTTTGACAAGGATGTGAAGGATTTTATCTCCTTGGAGATTGAAGATTATGAATCATTTTCTGAAAATCTGAATATGTTTTGCAATATTCCATTGAAGAATGATTTGTTTGTGAATTCTTTTTAAGACTCTTCAATGAGAATTAGGAGTGCAATGTTTTGAATGATCATTTTCTTGTCATAATTACTTGCAGCCTACTCAAAACATTTTGAAATTAACCTAGGATCTATTCATAGTTGTAATACAAGGTTCTTTCTTTCAGGAGTAGATGTCGAGTACCAAGACTAGAGGAGTTTCAAGACAAGCTCAAATGTAGTGTGATTTCAAAGGAGTGCTTTCAGAATTGAAGATAATTTCAAAATGGAAGAAGATTGGAGACACCAACCTTGGACACGCCAACATGGAGGAATTCAAAGAATGAATGTATGGATATAGTCTGTCCAAGATGGCCAAGAGGATGATGAGGAACGGGATTGTGCTAGCCGTTGGTTTCCCCCTTGTAGTGCAATGTACGAAGTTGATGGTGGAATGTGCTAGACATATGATCCTAGAGAAAGACAAGTGATGACTCCTGATGGTAGAGTGTTGGCTTATCTTACCGATGAGGCTATTGCAGAGGCTTTCAATATTCCAATTTACAATTCCACAATCTACAAGACAAAGGAGGAAGGTTTGAGGATGTACAATGATGGACCTAACTCTTGCACAAAGATCATCAATAGTACATGGATGTTGAAACCAAGGACTCATCATTCAAGGATGCCCAAGAGACTTCATAGATCGGATTTCATCGAGGAATACAAAGATCTTGCCACATTATTGAACAGAGTTGCCCTCAAGCTTCTAATTTTGAGCTATGGATGTTCTATTATGTTGAAGAAATATTAGTAGTGGTGAAGATGATCAATCAGGCCAAGATAATTTGTGATAACCTAGATGAAGATTGAGAAACTTGGAATGTTCTTGATCATTTTATATGAGTTCAGACATTGTCTACATGTTGGCAAGAAGTTATAGATATGAAGGTTGACATGTAAAGGACCGGTTGGGAATGGAGAAAGACAATTCAAAGTGTATGAATGTTACCCTCAACTACACCTTGACAATGCTGCTCATTTCAGAAAGGTAAATGATGCCTTTTCAATGTATATTATTAGAATTTTACAAGGAGGCACTCATAAAAGGCTATTAGAAGAAGCTAAAGAGTTGGTGAAGAGGTATGGTTCATGATTTATTCAATTTCCCAAATTCACCTACATCAGATTGCAAGGATTTTCATCCTCTCCCTACAAGCTTCCAAGATTTCCAAACAACAAGATGATATTGCTAGAGGCCACAAGATAGTTGTCCCTGTATGACAAGATTTAGAAGAACAAGCACAAGGTTGGGATAGCTTTTCCAGTCACTCTTGGAAATTCAATTGAAACCATAGTTGAAAAACTCGGACTCGCCACGGACTCGGCAAACCAAAAATTTGGACTCCGACTCGTGAAAGACTCGCGAAAGACTCGGCAAAAAAAAAAACTGTAGTTTTACAAAAAAACATAAAGAAATTAATGCATTTAGAGAACATAAGAGCCATAATTGAAACATTACACATGTCATATGATCAACAAACGCGCAATATTTGAAATTTCATCATTCATACTCATAGTTTCAAACTTTCAACTCTAAAATGTATAATACCAAGATTTCTTCAATGCTAATTATGTTGTTATATGGAGCCTAATTAGACTCGGAGATTAAATTTTCCCTACTTCCATCAGCGCAGTTTCCCCCTATATTTTTTGACGGGGGTTTGGGGGCAGCGCCCCGTGAGGCCAAAAATACTTTTATTATTTTATAAAGGCGTCGGATGTTATTTTTCTATTGGCCCATGTCCAATTAGGTTTACCCCTAAACCCCCAAAAAAGTCAAAAAGGGGGGGAGGTACGCCAAATGAAGGCCAAAAAAACGAAAAAAAACTCATTTTTAAAGCTTGCCTGATGGTTTTTCTGGGTCGCGCGAATCTATCTGAAAGACTCGCGAGTCCATGCAAAAGACTCGCGCGAGTCCTTGCAAAAGACTTGCGAGTCTTTCAAATGGATTCGCACGGACTCGCCTCCCGAGTCCTTGGCGAGTCGACTCGTGGCTCCCACGGACTCGCGAGTCCGTGGCGAGTCCACGAGTTTTAAAACTATGATTGAAACATGTCCTTCACATCGAGCTGCCGAGGGATCCAAGGAAGAATTTCAGTTTTACTCCCTTGTGACCTATGCATTGAGAACAAACTTTGATCCTTATCACAAAATAAGAAAAGCTTTTGGAAGGAAGTACAGACACAAGGTACACCTTGAGGATTATTGGGCAAATGCCATGGATGACTTTGAAATCATAAATAAAATGTGTTCTAGACTATCAGTGAGGATGATTAGAATTTGCCAATTATTCCTTGTCCCGTGTCAATTGGAAGATGATGAGAACTGTCTTCAATGTCACTTTGAAGAAGAAAAGGGTAAACTTCTTCTTGCCCCTAATTGGTCCGAAGTGGAAATAGAAGACCTAAATGTATTGATGAGACTAGTTATGGCATATACATAGGAATGGATGGATCAACAAGTTAATAGGTGGAAAGAAAATAATATCCCTTTATCCTATGATTTGATGAGTGACTTTAAATCACAACCTTTTGAGGGTTTTTTTGGCTGAAGAACAACATAAAATCAGTATTGAGGAAGAAAGAAGTAAGCAAGAAGGTGAAAGTCACAAGAAAAGGAAAGATATGGCTGAAATTTCACAAGCTAAGAAGACAAAAAGAGAGGAAGTTTCTAGTGAAGAACCACATCAGAAAAGGCAAAGTCAGGAATGACTCATTCATCAGCCAACACTTCTTCAATATAGAGAATTGCCTCTTTAGTGGATAGAAATATAACATCGGTTGTAGAGAATGAATCAGAAAAGGGAGGTGGGATTGATCCAAGCATTCCAGATGGTCAAAGTATGAATGAATCTTTGGAATCCATTCAACAATAACATCGGGAGAGAAACCTTTCTCAAGATGTGGAAGTTCTTCCTCATGATCATTCAATGGAACTAGGCACAATACTAATAGAGGAAGTCCTAAAGGATGCGGACATGAGTTATCCAATTGAAGATTTCAATTAAGGAATGGTATCAATGCTTCATGGATTTCAAGAAAATGAAGAGTTAAGTTAAGATGTAGAGCAATCCATAACTCTTGAATGGTTAAAATAATAGAATGAAGAAGAAGGTTATAATAGAAAGCAATCCAACTAATGACTTGGAGGATTTTCTATGTCGGATAGGTAAAACTATAGAAAAGAAGCAAGCAAAGAAATACTCCAAGATTATAAAAGAGAGTTTAGGATCACACACAGTGCAAGTTGCAATTCCAAAAGTTGACAAAGGCAAAAGAGGATATCACTCTAGAAGAGTATGAAGTTGTTACTGTTGATTTGGGACCAACCACAAAAGAACAAGAGGTTGAGGAATTGGATGAATCCATGAAAGCAATCAAGGAGAGATCGAGAAAAGAAGAATCAGCTCAAAGCAGAAGTCAAGGAATTGAAAGATTATATACAACGATTGATGAATCCAATTCAACAAGCTGAAGGAACATTCGTCCTCTTGCAACACTTACAAAGGAATCCGATAAAGATTTGGAAGGATTGAAATTGACAACACAAGAAGCAAAGAAATGGATTGGAAGTGTTTTTGATATATGAAAGTTGTATCCATTCAGGACAAGATTCAAGTCATACTTACATTGTGTGGGGAATTTTAGGTTGCTCAGGAAAAGACCATTCCACGTTTGCAAAATGTAATAGAGGCAAATCAGGCATATGAATTTCACTATTGGTACCGTGCATTGATGTTGAGGAAGGAAAGCCTTGAAAAGGTAAAGGAAGATTGCATCCAGTTAAGGGGAATGGTCAAGGGGATTCAGGATAGAATCCTCGTTTCTGTGGAGGTAATGTTTGGAAAAGAAGTGAATGATGATAGAGATATGAATGTGAGTGAATTGAAAGGTAAATTGAGAAGTATTAGAAGACCACTTAGAGGATGCTGCTTCATTCATGGCTTTCATGAATAGTGTACAAGAACAAGGATCAGAATGGGAAAAGATATTTGACACGTGTACAATTGACTTGGCAATCATTGAGTATAGGGTGGAGGCCATGCCAAGTCCACCAATGGAAGAACTTGACATCATCATGTCTAGGTTTGTTGAATTTGCTATTGAGGAAAAAGATAATGGCTGCACATTCCTAGAAGATAATTTGTTACAATCCTGGCTGGCATTGAATTTTTCTTTATGCTCTTACTCCTTGCAAATTGTGCCAAGGAGGTTACTTTATTTTTCATTGGTCAATATTTAAAAAAGTTAAGTGGATTAGGTGGTAGTTGTAACCAACTCCACTTAGGGTTTCTTTTAATTATATTGGCTGTTGATATATAATCAATCTGGGCCCTTGGTTTGTAATTGAAAGCCCTATATAAGGCTTCCTCATTTTATTTGTAAGAGAGACTTTTTGTGAGATTGTTGCCAAAGTACTGCCATAATAAATGCAAACTCATTGTAGCTTGGTGAGAACTTGTGTTGTTTGGGGATGTTTGTTTATGTCAAGTTGAATAGTTGAATGGAAGATTTTGTTGTTGATTCATGGTGAAGCCTATATGTTCATACCATTTGTAGTTTGTTGATTGCAAATTGCAATGCATATTTAGTCTGAACTCATTTGAAAGCTTATTAACTTCAATTGCTTTATGATCATCAATTCACATGTTATGGTGTTGATGTGTATAAGTGATTTGAAAATAATTTGCATAACCCTTGAAGATTGCATCATCTTTGTGTAGTTGTTTCCTCATGGTGAAGGAAAGCTTGGTTTGGTTTCATTATGTCTGCAATAGTTTCTTGCATTGTTAGAAGTAGATTAGATTCCTAAACCCCTATCTTTTTGCATTTTGTCTTAAAAATCTTTTTTCGGATTAGTTGGAGAGTTCCATTGCAAAATCATACGTTATTCTAAGGAAAAGAATTGATAAGATCCTAAACAATTGCGTAAGTTCCTTTGTGATATCAGCAAATCACATATTTTCATTGAGTCTATACATCGTAAAGTCGCATTGTAAACCTTGGGGTAGCCTTATTTGATCACATTGTTTAGCATTTGAGGTTTCCTTGTTCAATAGAGAATAGAATACTTGGTATTTTATTCTGTGTTGGTGAGTGTCACAAAACGCGCATCAATAGTTAAATAATTTTTCTCTTTTCTTGAGAAATTTGAAATCTGATTGAGAATAATATGATTATTTTTTGTTTGTTATTGTGGCCTAGATCCATTATTTTGAAATTCTCCTGACTCTTTTGATATAAATATCACTTAAGTTTTCCCATTCTTTTGGGCTGTGTAGTTCGGAATGTACCGTATAGTTGATTTTGATATTTTATTCATTTTAAGATAAGATATTCTTGAACTTGTGAACTTGAAAAGGGTTATCTGATATTTATCTATAGTTATAAATCATCTTTGTGATGGGCATTATGTGTGATGGAAAGGTGTATTCTTTCACAGATGTGTTCACAGTTTCTATCTGAAAGAATTTTCTCTAAATTAATAGTAATACCCATTTACAGATTTTAGGAACACTTAATTGGCATAGAAATTCTAGACGTATATGGTGTGGTTGTGGTTTGTTATGAATGTCTTTACTTTAGGACATGCAACATTGCAAAGAACAATCCAACCAAATCCCTTAATGCCCTTCAGGACATTATATATGGCATGAATAACACAAGGTTTTGAATGGATGTTTCTGTACTCTTTCTTGGATCATCTTGCCCAGTGCTTTACATAATGAAGCAGCATCTGCAATAACCTGCACAGCATTTTACAATCCAACATGTGTATAGATGCATAAATAATCTTTTAAGGGTCTTATTCTCTTGGAATGAAAAATCACGGACCACATGAAATATTGCCCCGAAGGACAAGAAATCCTCCATCTTTGACAATTTCCTTTTTTTTTAATCTGTTCAGCCATCCATGATAACTGAGTAGCCCTCTTTTGACTGCTTTCATCTGATTGGGACAACTTCTCTTATCTTGGAGAACAGTGGGGGATTTTGGTATCCTGAGTGCTTATATACATTAGTTGTCTCATTATGGCATGTACCATCTGACAGTAATAGTGAGAATACATTGAAGGAAATATGGCACACATAAGATATATGAACCTTTAAGATCACTTCTTTCCCTATGTTCACTTTCAAACAGGAACTAATGGATTCAACTTGCTTTTTATATGGAGGCGATTTCTTGTAGAAGTCTTTGCATGATGAATTGAAGATTATCCACCAGATGCACAGTGAACAACAGTAGCGACAATAAAAGAATGAGTATATCCATTTATCATACATCATTCCTTCTATAACCAGAGTTACCCGGGGACGCGTCCCCGACCTGAAAACCCCCATCCTCGTCCCGGGGACGTTTTGGGAACTTGGGGACGGCTAGGGGACGTTTCCCCCCGTCCCCAATTTGCCCTATATTTTGAGGGGACGTCCCCGAAACGGGGGGGGCGCCTGCCCTAGCTCTGGGGGACGTCCGTACGTCCCGGGGACGGCTGGGACGTCCCCAATCCATCCCGGGGACGGCCAGACGTCCCCCATATGTAAGGCCATTAAAAAATATTAAAAAATAAAAAAAGTTGTATTTTCAATTTTTTTAAAAATGTTCTAATATAGGCCCCTTCTTAATTCAAATTGTTATTAAAAATAAAAAAAATAAAAAGATAACATTAATTAAATTTTAAATTTATCAATTTAATTCATAATTTTGACAATGAAACTATATGGCAGCAGTGTAGCCTTTGGGCATTTTGACACAAAGATTAGAAAATCGCCCAAAAATTGCCAAACTCGGCGAGTCAATAGAAAAATAACACCCAACGCCTTTATTAAAGAATAAGTTTTTTTGGCCTCGCGGGGTGCTGCCCCTCGACCCCGCCCTGTATCGCGACAGGGAGTGCACAAGGGGCGATGCCCCTTGACCCCACCTTGGGGGCGCTGCCCCCAAACCCCCGTTGAAAAATATGGGGGGAAACTGCGTCGATAGAAGTAGGGAAAATTTAACCTCTTTGTTTTGACATTTTGTATGTTATTTCTTTAATATCTATTATGATATGCATATTGACAATGTGAATGAATTGAAATTCTGATATATGAATGCATAATTGCATATTGTCTATTGAGTATTAACAATGTTGTATGTTCAGAATTTACATTCTAAAATGTTTTGGACTTTTCATAGTATCATACACATGCTATATCCATGTTTTATTGTTTTCATATGAATATAATGTATGTATGCATGCTTTATTCATGTTTTCATATGAACATTTAGAATTTTGAAATTTTCCTATATATTTTAAATTTTTCCTATATTTTATATAGCCGTCCCCCGCCGTCCCCAAATTTGGCAAAAAAATTTGCCGTCCCGGAAATGCGTCCCGCCGTCCCCTGCCGTCCCTGTCCCGGAAACTCGGGGTAACGTAGTCTATAACACTTTGTTCACCCTTATTTTCTGTAATCATGAAGGGTCATTCTAACTTTTCTCAGATCTAGAAACTCCTTAACAGCTCCAAGAAAAACCTTGAATAACTGCTCTGTGTGGAGCACTGCACAAGTTGTAGTGGACTACTTTAGGGCTTCTTTCCTTATTCTGTTATTCACCTTGATAATTGTGCAATGCCTCTGAAATTGGTTTGTTAAATTCTTCGTGCTGTTGCTGCTGCCAACAAAGGAACTTTGGGTGCCTACAACAAGGAAATGGTGTTAATGTCAAGACAAAAATGCCGACTTTGCTGATTTTTAAGTTTGCATCCACATGCAATTTCCGCTTAACTACAATGAAAAGCCTCTACCCAAAACAAGAAATCACTTTAAAAAAGTTAAAAACATGCAAAGCTGTAGAAGACTTTATCCACCAGTTGCAGATCACTACAACTTTGCAGTCTACTAACTGTAAGACGAGAAAACACCAGGAAAAGGTTGCCCTCCACCTGCAAATTCACTCACAATGTGAAGATGTGCCTGACTGATAATAAGACCCCAAAACTCCAAATGTTGAGGCTAAAAAAAGATCGCATTATTTATGACAATTTAGACTCTAAAGTTAGGGTTACTTAGTTTTAGTTATTTTTTAAAATTTAGTTTTCTGCATTATATGATTTTTTGGGGGTCTCCTGCTTGGGAGGCCCTTGTCACAGGGATGGACATCCTAGATATCTGGCAGGGGAGGGAGTATGTTCATTGAATGTTTGGGCCCGTTTTGTAATGCCCTAGATGTTCCTTGGTTGTCTCTATCCTCGGCTTCAAGCATCACATTCCATTTTTCTCTATTTCAGTGTTTTTACCTTTCTAACTTAGCTGGTTGAGCATCAATCAGGTTTATGTTCATCATCCTTTCTTCTTGACTTTGTTTCTGGTTAAGCATCTCTTCAGGTTTATAGTCATCATCTTTTTCTTCTTGATTTTGTCTCTGATTAAGCATTTATTCAGGTTCATATTTGATATATTTTGCTTCAAGACTTTGTTTTTGCAAAAAGTGCTGGTGTTACATGTCTAACGTTCACTGATATATGATGATACTTCAGGTTGTTGCCACCCTCAAAGTTTCCTTGAATGCCTTGTGTAATCTGTTTACTAAATATTCTAGTTTCAAATCCTCATCCAATGGATTTTCTAACGTTTGTATCAAATTCACCTTTCTTTGATTATAATCTTTAATTGATTCATCTCTTCCATTTTAAAAAATTGTCAATTCCTTCAATAGCTGGGTATCCTTGTTCCCCTGTTACAGGGTAATCAATAAAGTCTAAAAGTGAAAACTCTTCTTTTGGATTCTGCCAAAAATTGATTCTTAGAAAATGAATTTTGATTCTGCAGCCTTAGGAAACCCAAGTATGGCTATTGTGGGTACCGTGTTTTGTTCTTCAACTGGCCAATTTTTGAAGGGTTCTATTTAGGTACAAAATCGAACAATGAAGTGAAAGCTTTGGCTGTTCTGGAAGGGCTCAAATTAGCAGTTTTATCTGGGTTAAAAAGTTTGCAAGTGGAAGGGGACTCCCTTGTAGTCATCAATGTTTTGAGTCGGAACCTATGTTACCCCGAGTTTCCGAGACAGAGACTGCAGGGGATGGGGGGACACGTTTCCGGGACGGTGATTTTTTTTGCCAATTTTGGGGATGGCTAGGGGATGGAAAAGGGGATGGCTATATAAAATTAGGGAAAATTAAAATATATAGGGAAATTTAAAATATTCATATGGAAACATGGATAAAGCATGCACATATACATTATAGAACCTTAACATATAAAAACTAGCAGAATTCTTATGCCAAATTTGTGTTATATTGAGAGTCAAAGTCAAATTGCTTACAGATTTCATTGTCAAAATTCACTGTCAATATGCAGAATTTATAGGGATGTCCCCTAGTCGTTCCCGGCTAATGTAAGTCCGAACCATTTATAGGACTGGAGATTGAACATCTTAGATGAGTGCAGTCAATTTGACAGGGTTGTGTTTAGTCATTGCTTTTGAAAAAGTAACTTGCTTTGCCTTCTCTGCCAAGTTAATGATCCAGATTAGTGGAATTTGGTGCAATTATTAGGAGGTATGTGTTCCAAACTTTTGATCTCCACCCATATGTTTGTGTGAGGGGAAGTAATCTTAGCTTTCTAAGGGAATTAACTTTGTTGGAAAATCCTTTATGTGGAAATGACTGTCCTCTTGTTTTTTAATTTTTGCACTGGGGTACATCTTGCATCCTTCGCTCAGTTGTTGGATTTGATTGCAAGGTAATGGATTTTCAGTAGAATCCTCCTTTGTGATGATCTCTTTCTATTTGGAGATATTCTATTTGATGAAATCCATGTTGGGTCTTCCTTGATGACCTGCTTCCAATGCGATTTTGAACAGTCGCAAGTTGTATTGCACTCCCCATTGAAAATGAATGCAAATTTGGCTTTGAACAACTAAGATTTGGCTTTGTATTTGGTAAATATTTGGGTGGTTAGGAGAGAGGGTATTTTGAAAGTTTGCAGTGCTTACCACCTCTCAAACTGTTCACAGATCATCCATGGTGCTAGGTGTTCTGGTGGTTCCCGTAGCTGAGTTGGCCTGTGGGTGGAACTATATGTGCTTAGTGGGAGTTGTTTTGTAGTTATATTGGCTCTTTTTCTTACAAGTTAGGTAGCTTGTTTTTGTAACCATTTGATTGTTTCGGTCTTTACTGGTTTATCTGATTGTTAATTTGTATTTTTCTTTAGTCAGAGGCACTTTTTCAATTCCTTATTAAATGCGGACTTCTCTTTTCTCATCAGTCATCAGCCTGTCATACCAATCAATGGGAAAATCTTGCAATTTTCCTAGGAAGTATGCAGGAGAGTCTGATTATTATATATAGCATTTGACATATAGTAGACCCCCAGCTCAAACAATGTGTGTTTGAGTCCTGATATTTTATGCCACCAAATTTTTCGGGTTATTACATCATGGATGGCTTTGATTCCATTTTATTTTTAAATTTTAGTAGTCTTGAACTAAGCTCTACTACTTTTCACATCTGTGGATATTGAACTGGTTTGAATGACATCTCATTACTTATTGGGTAGAGATTCAGTCAATTATCCTTCATGGCAACTGATGTCTCTTCTAACGCTTAAACAAAGCTCAAACAGACCTCTTTGTGACACTCTTCTTGTGGTATTTTAAGCTGTCCAAGTTACATATATGATGCATCTAAAGTTTTTGAAACAGGAATTTGGCTGATATTGATATCAATGAACAATTTTGCTGTCCAACCTTGCAGTTTTTCTGATATCTCCATTGCTTCTTGCTAAATGGGGTTGAATCATTAGTCTGACACTCTAAATTAGCGTGTGTATGCTCACATATGATTCTCTCACACTACTATGTTAGATTTGCCAAGGACAACATGCATCTGGTTTAACTTGTGATTTAATAGCTTATGAGATATTTTAGAACATAACAGATTTACAACATTAAATAACTGCAATAACCAGATAGCAAGATTTTACAAATAACTGCTATTGGTTGCAAAGGATTGATATTTGATCACTTGGCCCATATCAATAAAATAAAGGCTCATTAGTATATTACCTAAGACTCTGCCTTTGGTAATTCTCTTTAAAATAAACACACAACACTTGATTAACATTCTTGTCCAGCGATATTGTAAACTAAGTTACTTGATACTAACACATGCAAAATGCACCTAGTACCTGTTATGCTACCTAAACATTCCATATTCTGGATAAATATTATTTGAGTTGTGAATGATCAAAGTTGATGTACAAAATCAATCCATTGTTTTTTGTAAGTGCCCTCATGCAACATTTTATGCTTTAGAGTCTTAGACCAAGTCGTCATCCATATTACAGGAAACTTTGAGATCTGTTATAGAAATGATTACTGTCCTATTTAACACTAATGAAGATGATGGTGCTACATGCTTCTAGTTTTAATGGTGTTGTTATATCCTTTCCTGGCATTAATTCAACCAATAATATGCATCTTGATCAAATGTGGGATGGGTTGTGTACCTTCCAAAGCTGATCCTTGAATCTTATTTGTGGCTGCTTGCAAGTTTGGCTTCCATGATTGGTCTCTAGCCTCTTAGATGGGTTTTCTTAGGATTGTATGGTTTCTTTTCACTTTTTTCATATCTAGACCCACTGGGTGATAATGAAAAATCTGTAAGGACATCTAATCCTCTTGCATATTTTGTGTACAAGAGAAAAAAGTGTTTCCTCATAGTCCTCTATTTTTATTATTTTTCCTCTCATTTCATTACTATACATCTGTTACAGTTCTGACTTCTTTTCCTCAAATTTGTTTAATGCAACACTGTCCCAGATAATTTACAGTTTGTGTCTCTGTTAAGTCCATATTGTGATTACCTATGATTTATTTTCAAAGTTGATAGTGCACTAGACAGAAGAGCTTTAATTCATTACATGCACATACACACATAAACATTGAGATGTGTGTCTTGTATTGTGTGAAACAGTACAACTTGCATTTTGGAAGTCTATTGGGTTCCCTCTAGCATAGGCAAGGAGAACTAACATTACAGCTTTGGTACCAACATCAAGACATTTGTTATCTTTTCTCAATACATCCAGTCTAGCAACAGTACGGAGGACTAAATTTGGCTCAAAAGACTTAAGCCTCCTGCGTGTGCAGGTTTAAGGGTTTCCATGAATTAGATCCTTGCATCGGTGACCTGTAATGTCCCCTACTAAGTTTAGGCTTGTTTTAACCATAATTCATCTAATTCTATACATTTTGACTTAAAACTAACTCGAGTAGGAGACAAATCTATTTTAACATGAATGAAATCAGTGATAACATAATCTTTTCCTGATATTGAATTGATAATTCAATCTGACTCATAGTTTCAGATTTATTTTGTTCATTCAAATTACTAATTCTATATATATATACATATATTTTTTATTTATTTTCAGATAGTATTACACCATATGTTTTACTGCAGCGTAATTCTTTATAAAATGTTATTGGTTTGATCAACCCATATATATATATATATATCAAATTATATTTCCTATAATATAAATTACTAGCACTGCCATTTACTAAAACACTATTCATTATTCTACCTAGTAGCTGTAGTAGCAGACAGATCTGACATGCATCAGATCTGGTCTGCCCCTGTATGTGAAGTTAATTGTGAATGCTTTACTAAATACAGACTATATTAATATTACCCTTAAATATTACTATTAAATCCTGCATAACAAATATTATCAGGCTGTATATATTCAGCACATCCTCGTGCATACCGCCAAGTCCCAAGATATTACTCTCTGGAACTTAATAACAGTTCTGATCTGATCTAGACGTCTTGCAGACTATTAATCTCTCCTCCTTGATCGATAATTCATGATGATTGATACTGCTCTCTTCTGAAGATTATAAAGTTAAAGAATGTATTTGAATTTAAGTATTAGTATAATAAAGATTGCAATCTATGTTAGTATTATTATTAAATTCTGCATACAAACCTTTTCGGGCTGCGAACCTATCCTCTTTTAGTATAACTATATTGAAGTAGACCAGTAATGTAATTTGTATATGAAAAGTGACTGGGTTATATATACACAGCCGCTGTTTCAAAATGTAATCTCTGCGATTGTGCGAATAAACATATATGAAAGATGATTGCCATTTTTCTGATCGTCTTCTCTTTTAGTTAACCTTGTGACCCTGCTATGTCTTATTGACCCCAATCAGAATGATAATCCTATACTTCTGCTCCTCCCACGTCTTCTTTATAAGACATGTTCACTTCTTTTAGGAATCGCTGCCTTCAATCTAAAGTGCCTTTTCATAATATACTTAATGAGGTTTGTTATCTCAATAACAACCACGTATCAGTTGTTAACATCAATATGTTGATAGGACACATTGGTAATTTAGGAGGCATTGGTGATTAGTTTGCTTGTGTAATCATTGTCTCCCATTGAAACTTAGCAAACTACTGCCTATTATTGCAGATGATTAACATTAGACTTAACCAATTTATTATTGATACTCATGACTAATTATCATTGTCTACAGCTTAGGGGACAACTCTACACCTGCAGTCCACTTAGTCTTTATTTATTTTGCAGGTTATTGATGAGGATGAAGACAGTTTTTATATTATTTTTGTTACATATATTTTCTGAATTTATTTATTATTCTATTTGTTTATAATATTTCTATATGTTTAAAATATACTATTAAATATATTTTATTTGGGTATTCCAAAAATATTATTTATCAATAAGTATTAATAATAATATTTAATAAATAAATATTAATTTCAAATAATCATTTGTTGATTATATTAATTTATGATAATAATTGCTTCATTTAGGTTATAAATAACGAGTAAGGAGGGGACATGACATGACCCCAACAAAAATGGTTGCCACTAAGCTGTATGATGTGCTTTAGTTGAGAAATTTTATGAAAACTAAGAAAGCATATTGTAGAGAACCAGAGATAGTGCAAATTGGTCTGTTACTGGCATACCTCATTTATTGCCCTACACAGCTGCTTTTTGGGAGCTTAAGTAGTCTTTTAAAATGGAATTCAGAATCTAGTGTACTGTTTTCCATGCACTCTTGCTTTCGAGATCTTTTAAATGCATAGGAAGTCATGCAAATATTTTGGGGTATTGCTTATTTAATATTTTTGGTTCACTTTGGTATTTAGTTTTTTATCAGTTGTCAAGAAGTTAAGCAATAATGAATCATTTACTTGGTGTCTAATTTCAGGAAGATGAGAGTCTTAGAAGGTGGAAAGAGAAACTGCTTGGTTGTGTTGATTATGACTTTTCTGAAGGTTACTACTATATGCCCTTTGCATTCATGCATGGACTTATATATGGTGTATTATTTTCTCATGATTGTATGTTTTATCCCATACTTTCAGAAAGCATGGAACCAGAAGTTACATTTCAATCTCTGGGGATAATATCGTCTAGCAATCAAGAAGTAAATTTCTCGTTGCTGCTTGAGAACAATGGGATATCCATCACTCTGAAGGAAGGCTGCAACTATTACTTTAAGTTCAGTTTTATGGTACATCATAACATTGTTTCCGGTTTACAATATGTGAACACAGTTTGGAAAGCTGGACTCAAAGGTAGGCTGCATAAGGTTCAGTTGAGTGAATTTTTCTTTGAGGATATATAGAAGCATGCTAACAGTTTGGCACTCTATACAGTCGATCATATTCATCATATGTTGGGAACGTTTAGTCCTAGGCAAGAACCATATGTACATGCCTTGGAGGAGGAGACAACTCCAAGTGGAGTTCTTGCTCGTGGAACATATACAGCCAAAACAAAGGTTTGTCACTCAAGGATATGAATGTTCTTTTTTAGTATTTTATGCAAACTTTTCTCATCCAAAGGAAACCACCAGTTATGGTATTTATGCTGCCTAGTTTAAGCCACTTGTGATGTACACAACTAACTATCTGTAGATTTTTTTGGCAAAATTTGATTGTATTATATGCTGTACAGTTTATAGATGACGATGGAAGGTGTCACCTTGAAGTAGATTATTCTTTTGAGATTCAGAAGGACCGTTAGAAGCCCTTGAAATTCAGTCTGTTCATGACATCAATATATGTCAGGGGTTTTGATTTGATATAGGTTGTATTTGTCGATGGTGAGATTATACTTATTTTAGATTCTATCTTCTTCACCATGCTCACTTAAATACAAATATGTCTGGTTTTTAGCTGTAGCCTTAAAAGACAGCTTTTAAGATGTATCAAATGTAAAAAATATATGTTGTGCTCTTACATTTCACAACTTAAAATTTATTTAAATGATATCTTTGCTTCTTGTGTCTATTGTCACCGGTTGAGTATATGTTCCCAGGATGAAGAAAACATTCTTTTAAGATTGTTATACATGAGAAATGCTGCAGAGAGACTAGGCTGATATGAATGGCTAGATTTAAATTGTGTACTAGATCTGATTAACTACTATGTAGCTGAAGAACAGCAATGTGCCAGAAGTTTGAGCAATGAAAGGGCATTACTGCAGAAATTCCAGGCATGTTTTATCCATGTGGTCAATAAAAGGGATGCTAGGCTATGATAATATTAGAAGGCATTTCATGTTTTCATTTAGTAATCAATATTTAGTATTTAATATTGTATAAGTACTATGTGGCGGGTAATCTTAAAAATGAAACAATTTTTTGTCTTGACACTATTTCAGGAAAATGGCACCTCGAAAGCACCAAGCTGATTGACTCATTTTGTGAAACAATTAGTATAACACTACCAGGATTAGTTATAAAGGACTAACAAAACATTTAACTGTGGTGGAAGGTAACACATAGTTTGACCCAGTGCATAGGTTCTCGGTTTATCTTTGCTGATAAGAAAAGCTTTGATTTGCAGGCCAAGATAAATGTGTCCTTAGTGAATGCCAAAAAACTATAAATCGTCAATAGTTTGGAATAATTTTCATCACTTCACAAGGCTGTTAAATTTGGTCAAGTCTGAATTCCCTTAAATTGATACACAGAAAAGTCAACCTTCATTGATTATATCTTCACGATTTTAGGTACCAATGCTTGAATTACCTATAGATGATCTTTAGGCCTAAATCAGTTGTAAATTCCTTTGGCAAGCTACATACACTTCCAGTTTATTGAAAGTCCTTTGCATACGCATTAATTGAATACCCATCAGTCTCATTGATGGGGTGGTGTCAAATTATCAGTCACATTTTGTAACAATTGTCATAAAGCTGTTACAGCTATTGTTTCATTTTGGATATGATTTTTTCAACGCCAGTTGTATTCTTAAGGATGTGGAATATGATATAATGCTAAATCGTAGATAGTAAACAAAGTGACTTGCCTTGATATGAAGGAAGTTGTAATTGGGGAGATATGGGGATAAATGAAGAATGTTCGTTTCTTTCTTTATGTAGACAAACAAATACGAAGCATGCAAGTTGGATATTTTTGAGTGATTTTTGTTATTAAAATTCCGTGCATTTAAGCTTGGTCTCAGAATGTTATCTTCTGTTTGTGTTTTGCTCTTGCTGTGATATTTGTTGCTTTGAGAGGGTGGCTCTATTTAAACTTGTACATGTGAAAGATTCCTTGTATCTATGAATTTTTCTTCAATATAAACAATAAAAAACATTTATAGGAGACACCAACCTTAACAAGGCAGGTCTAGGTTTTACTTTCTTGAAAGCAAAGATGCTAGGTTCACACAACGAACATTTCATGTGGTTCACAACTTCACAATACGCAACTTCACAATACGGCATTTACTAGTTACTTATTGTGTTCTCAAATAAACGGAAGTAACACATATATTTAGTGTGAAGGTGACACTTAAAAGGTTGCAACCTTTTAATGTTGAAAGTCACATGTACACGCCCTTTCTTCTTACGTTTTGGGTCCATGGCAACTATGTTTTCCTAATGCATTAACTAGCATACAAGATGTTGTATATTGTTTGGAAGCCGTTCAAATTTGCAGGTTTGAAATTGACTCAGCTTATTTTTGCATGTAAAAATATAAAACCTGCACTCTTAAGCTTGAATTTTTTAATTCGGTTCCATGTTTCTCTCTTACTAGCCATTATGAGTTGACTAAAGTGCAATATATTTCAAATTGTATGTTAGTGTGGTGTATTTAAGGACATAATCCTAATTCATTTAGACCATCAAAAATTACCTTGGTATCATTCACTATGTGAGAGTATGTGAGAGTATTGTTGCAACATTATAAATCATTATAGTTGCATCATCTCAAAAATTACCTTGGTATCATTCACTATGTGAGAGTATTGTAGCAACATTATAAATCATTATAGTTGCATCATCTTAAAGATCTTGCATGATTTCTTCTTGTCTTTGACCTTGGTTTATTGCTGATAAATCTGTTAACTTATGGGCTTGACCAAAGGAGACTAAATCATTTCTTTGCAAGTTCCCAAAATGTGTTTATAGTCACCACCGCACTTCAGTCACATGCATGAGTTGAGGAGTGTGATATATTTGTTATTTCAAGACTAGTTCAATTACATGATCTTGTAAGTTCCCAAACTTGCATAGGTTGATATGCTAGTTAAATGATGATAGAGCATTGTAGCTCACAATTCATGAGGAATGGATTGCGATCTTCTTATCATTGTCCATTTTGTTGATAATTTTCTCATCCCTCTAGGACTCTTATTTGTCTTTTTTAGCCTTTGAATGGAGTTCGAAGTGCTTGCATAACACCAAAAACCTTTTGCAAACCTTTGATTGAAGAGTCTTTAGAGATTGGTTGTTTGGGTCTCTTGTCTTAAGGTGTAGGATAATTTGGGGCCTTGTCTTAAGTGTAGGGTCATCCAAGTGACAAATCATTACAAAAGGGGTAACCTTGACTCCCAAAAGGGGCAACCTTCTTTTTTTGGAACATGCATAATTACTTCAATTTCAATTTTTTCTCCAACATTTTAGCTTTTAAGTGAGTTGTTTCGAAGCTTGACTAAGTTTCACTTCCCCTAATTGATTCTTCTCTCCTTTTAATTCTCAATTAGCTCTTAAGTTATTTATCCATTAGCTCTCTAGTCTTTTCCTAGTCACTCCCTCATGATTGAGACGCTTCAAACCTATAAATACTTACCTTGTCTTTGGCATCAAAGAAGATTATTATTGTATTTTGCCAAGGTCTTGCCAATAGTTTTCACTTTCTATTCCCTTGATCTTGACATAAGAATATTGAATCATTTATAGAGAATCAATGTATTTTGTATTGTAGTCTTCATCCACAACATTCGTATGCTCTTATAGGTCTTTGTGAGCATTTTCCCTTTTTGCACTATTTCTTATTTCCTAAATTTAGAGCTTGCCCAATCTCCTTTGTCATTAAGAGGAGGTTATAATTGTTGTACAAGAGGATGTGGAGAACTTGGCTCTTTGAGGACTCTAGCACTTGCACTACAAAAAGATTTTTGGTAGCTTCGTAGTCCTTTACTTTGTTCTTAAAAGCTTTCAAGTATTAATATGGAAACTCCAATTTTGTTTGGGAAAAGTAACACTTCGTATTTGATTATAAAAGCAACAAAACAAGGGTGTTGACCCTATAGAAACTCGAGTTGAACAAACCACTTACAATAAGTTAGACAAACTATTGTTAATAAATCAAAGGCCAAAATAGACCTTTTAACTCACTAGCAGTACAACTAGGAACCCACCTCAAGGGTGGGAAGAAATTTCACCCACAACTTAGGGAAGAGTTTGGGAGGAGGAAGAACTACCTTGTTGCCTCAGATTAACAAAAATCTAGGCAATATTATTGTTTAGAACATCATTACAAGTGGGATCAAGAGGGGAAATCCCCTTAGAGTGTTTGTCACAACTTAGGGAAGAGTTTGGGAGGAGGAAGAACTACCTTGTTGCCTCAGATTAACAAAAATCTAGGCAATATTATTGTTTAGAACATCATTACAAGTGGGATCAAGAGGGGAAATCCCCTTAGAGTGTTTGTCACCACCTAGAGCAGACTACTAACCATCAACCACCAAAGGTTGGAGTAGCATAGGGGCAACAAGATTAAAATCTATAGGGCTAGAGAAGGCGACACCAATATCAAGAGGTGAAATAGGATCCGTGGAGACTAAGGAGGCCAGACTAGTAGTAAGAGGCACAACCTTATCTTGGGAGGAGTCATCTTCAACTTGTGAAGAGTCATCAGAAGAAGAATCAAAAGCCTCGATAGTCAAGTGATCGCCATTAGTGTCCTTCCACCAAATAGTAGCACCTTTATGAAACGAGAGAGAACAATCCATAGCTAAGTAACCAATTGAGAAGACTACAACATTGAAGGGAGACGTCCTCATAATCCAATGACCGAGTCCAAGGCCTATCCCCAACCATAATAACCACATTCCTAGGGAGAGGAGTAGAGATGTCGATGTTGATTAAAATGCGAGTAAAAGTAGAATGGCCCATGAGGAGGTATTATCAACCTTCAAAAAGCAATTGATAGAGTTGTCAATGGCCTCATAACAAGAATTCTCCCAAAGATGAAGAAGAAGATTGGGAAGACAAATGCACACTGAGTGCACATTGAGTGGTTCAGTAAGAGGGTTAAAAGAAGTCCAAGGTTTGACTGAGAGAGAGTAAACTTCCCAAGCCCATGACTCGCTCAACACCAAGTCATAATCAATAGAAGAAGGAAAGGAAGCAACAAAAAAACCCTTAGCACAAGGGAAGAGCCTAATGGTACCAACGACCAAGGACTTCCAAGAATCCATCACCCAACAATACAGATTCGAGAGAGAAGGCCACAAACCCACAAATTTACACACCAATCCATAGCATTAGTAGAAAACCACATTTTCTACCACATCTTGGCCACAAACCACAATAGGGGAGGTCTTGGGACAATGAAGAGGATGAGATTTCCCTTTTAGAGGATGAGCAACAAGAGATCTGGTAACATGAGCAAAGCTTCAACCACCAATAGTAGAAAAAGGCTTGGGAGAAGGGACCCTAAGACCTCCAACATACGCCACAGGAGGGACACCAACACCCTCAACACCCATCATAGGAAATCGACCAGAAATAGGAAAATGGGAAAGGGAAAACCCCCACATGAGTAGAAGCACCACCATTTCGCACCAAATCTGCCAGATACGCCATAGGTGAAGAGCTAGACCCCATGACACCTCAAAAGGGAACAAAAACCCTACAACTAAGAGGCAGGGACCTCAACCTAGAGCCCATAGGCTCAACCAAAGATGCAACAAAAACAGGGGTAGGGATAGAAGCTATAGCAATAGGAGAAAATTCAAAAAATCCTTGATTTGTTGTAGCGAGAGTGAGATCCATTGCAACCGAAGCACGAGCCATCATTTTATAAACATAACACTTTGTTGCCTCTTCTAGGTTAGAATATACTTGTACTTGATTTCATAGATTAGAGATTGTTTGGATTTTTAGATTGAAATACTTTAGATTAATTTTGTTTACATTATTTTTAAACCCTTGATTGCAATACGAGGTGTCAAAATTGAAACACAATAATCAAAACATGGATATTCCATTTAGTAAAAAGCTATATAATTGCATTAATTTAGATAAAGTTTTCTAAGAAAATGTTTAATTAAGGAACATTTGATTTTTTAAAATAAATACAAAAAAGTTAAAATTAGTAAAATTGCATTCATATTAGATTATTCCATCATCATCATAAAAACCAAAACCAAAACAAAGAGAAGCATAAGCCTTCTATAATTCCACAAGAGGGAAAAAAAAATTGCCTCTCTTTCTCAAATTTTATTTCCTCCTCACTTGGCTTTCATGTTTGATGTGTTTTTGTTGAAGCAAATTGTAAATGATATTTGGGAAAAATTACTAATTTCAGAAACTCTCATCAAAGAGGTCTAAGAACAAATGCAAATTACAAGAATTAATTGAAAAAAAGATAAAGAGCAAATCTAACATGAATATTTCCTATTCAAGTTTAGCTCATTAACATCACTTTGTAGACACTAGAGAATAATTAAATATCATTTGTGAAAGAAGAAAGACACTTTAACTTGCTGTGAGAGACTTGGATGGCTTGGGAAGCTCTCCATATAGCCTACTAGGCTAAATGGACTATGTCACACTCGGTGTTGCTTGAAAGCTCCGTTGAGGAACAATTTAATGGGCCCATTAAAACCCCATAGTAAGACGTCCCATTTCAAGGAGGTCAAATGCAAGAATGAAGAACATATGATGCAATGCCTATAGATCTTATAGCTACCTTGGTCCAAGGGATCAAGACACTAAAGTCTTAGGATGTGAAACAACCACTTTAGAACACAATTGATGTAACATATCATCAAGGTTAATATTGCATGCTAATCCTTGTGAACACAATTGATGTAACATATCATCAAGGTTAATATTGCATGCTAATCCTTGTGTCACTGCTAAAGTTGATCAAAGCAAAGGGATAACACATTTACCCCCTACTTGAATTTTTATTCTTGGAGTGCAAGCAATGAGGGACTTGGGCTTCGCTAATAAGAAATTTATAATATACAATCTAGTGTGATCCCCACAATGAAAAATTATAGGACACTACTAGGGCCTCAACTAGTAAACATGAAGCAAACTTATCTAGTCATACACAAACACCAAACCAACTTTCACTTTCAAGCTTAACTTGGTCATAAGAGCGACACTTGACAAGCAAAGTGCCTTTATGGGGACTTGTCTTGAATACTTAAAAGTACCTTTGGAATTCAATATTTGTAGTGTCATATTCACGTCCCCTCGTATATTTATCTCAATATTTGTAGTGTCATATTCACGTCCCCTCGTATATTTATCAATGTATAAATGATAATGAGACCTAAATTCACACATCAAAGTGCATATGACAATAATAAAGAGCTCCTTTGGATGTTGTTGTGGCTAGAATATTTCCAAATACCTTGGAATGGATTGTTTTTGGATTGGTACTATTGTCTCCCTAAGGTTTTGATACATTATTTTTGGAAACTTATTAGTCAGTTTATCACGACATTTGATATAAACAAGTTGGTAAATATAGAGATACGAGAAATTACTATGTGTGAAGTGGGATGTTAATGAGTTTGAAGTACACTTCACACATTGGAGGCAAGTCCTCTATTCATTCAATAGTCTGCTTAACATGGACAATCAATGATTGCAACTTCTTTCTACATGCCCTCAACAAGGATACAAGAGATGAACTTTATAAGTTTCTCTATAAATCCTATGAAGAGACCCTGTAAAGTACATTACAAATTGACCAAGCTATTCTTGGTAGTGGGTGAAGGACCTATGGAGCTAGTGGAAGAGTCATGACTTAGCGTGTGCGTGCAAAGCAATTATAACAATGCACACAACCCATCTACTATGAAATTTTTGAAAAACAACCCTAAATAAACAAGTTGTGGGTACAAATGCACCCTATGTGAATACAATAATAATAAAAGGCACAATACTAGATACGAGAAAAGAGATTATGCTAATCAAAACAACCAAAATGTACAATGTCTTGATCATCCCAAATGCAACTATTACCAAAAGGATAATTGATAACAAATAAATCATTACTATAAAGACAACAAATATGAACCATATGTAACACACGCCAAATAATTATTATTCATTCCAAAACAAAAGAGAGGTAGAGAGGGATGGCGAGAGAGAGTTAGAGAGAATTAGAGAGGGATGATGAGAGAGAGGTAGAGATGAGAGAGAGAAGATAGGTAGAGATAATGATGGAGGGGAGATAGAGAGTAAAGAGGCATGGATGGAGTGAGAGGTAGGTAGAGAGAGATGGAGAGGATAGAGAGAGTGTGGGAGGCAGAGAGAGGTAGGCAAAGATAGAGAGGAGGGGGGATATAGAGAGTAGCAATGGAAGGATGGAGAGAAAGAATCACTAGGCTAGAAGGTAATTAGTCTATGCTTTGATTTGGGTTAACTAGTTGTTTGATGTTTCCTTATAACTCCCCCACTTGAGCTTTTAGCTCTCATTTATTTTGGTTTTTTCAAATTAGGCACTAGTTGTATGCTTATACTCTAAAAAATAATGGGATTCAACAATTTGCCTTGAGTAATCCAATAGTACCATTTTATCAGTAGGATATCAAGGGAGATTATATGATTGTCCCATGAATCCTTCCATCTTGATATAAGAGAACTTAGGGAATATAATAAACCAACTTCCTATTTCATCAGTTCCTACTCAAGCTTAAGGAGATAACCTCTTTGCTTTGTTTACTTTATTGTTCTCATGAGACACATCGAGAATGCATCATTGACCCTCTTATGATGTGCTAATTTCTTCTCTCTCTAGTTGAGGGTAAATGTTCATAGATCAAAACTTGGCTTCGACTAGTTCTTAAGGAAGACACTCTTTCTAATCCATTAGAAGTTCCATTGGATCGCAACACATAGACCATATCAGAAGTCATATAAAATGCCCTCATTATTTCATAGTTCATCATTTGGACATATAAGGTGTCATTGCTAAATCTGAAGCAATGTAGAATTTCTTTGCCTTCCTAGATGGTTTCAATATAGGCATACATCTAGTCCTCAAGCATTGCCAAATGTGGTAATCCAAATACTTTGCTCAACAGTGTTACCATATTGTCAATCTCCTCAATAAAATCATTATCGTAAAGTATCTTAGCCAATTTTACCAATGAGTTGTAAGGTTTTTTCATCCATTTCATATTAATTAGCCTCCTAGCATCCTAATTAAATGTCTATATTTCATTAGGTTTAATTATTACCATTTTGGTGTGAAATGAAATATCGAACAAGATTGGCTCTTCACTCAACGTAAACTTTGTCGTCAATTTATTTTCCCTACTACTTTCATTGAAATCCCTAATGCATTCCTGTACCAGGTCTAGACAATGTATTGCCACTAGGATCATAGTCACTTTATCCAACCCATTTAGGATAATTTTCTTTGCCTGTATACTTTGGTTTGGATCCCTTAAACTTTGATAGAAGAAATCCATTTTTATGAACCCTATATTGGTATCCATAATTTCCCCATAATCAAGTTTAATTTACGATGGAAAAGACACCTTTTAACTATTACTTCATTTTCCTAGTCCTGGAGGTCATTTATCCTAGAGAGATGCACAAAGTCTATTATTATTTAATTGAATAATGAGGGTTTGTGTAGCCATGAGGTTAGATTATGTTTAAATTTGATCCATTATCATTTAAATCAATAATCAACCATTGAATATGATAAGTAGTTCATTTCCTTTTACTTTCAAGACTAAGAGAGTTTAAGCATAAATGAAATTATCATAAAATATATGTAAATTGCTTAAAAAGTACAAAAGATTACGTAGGTGCTCTTATGGAATTAAACTTTTGGAGTTGGTTGAGAAATAAATGGCCATCCTTTGTTTTTATGCCTCAGTATATATGATCACAAATTTTACAAAACAAATGAAGCAACAGACCTCACAAGTGAGCAAATTACACATTTTAGCGAATTGTACAAAAGTGTAAAAGGAATTCTAGGCTATTTTGATGTGTTTAAAGATCCACATGTGATAAGATTTTCACTTTCTTGAAGACACCAAATTTTAATTGTAGGGTCTATGAGATCTTATAGAATTTTACCTTTAGTTGATAGGACAAATAAAAAATGAAAGTGAAAACGAGGTCCTTATTTTATTGGGAGAAAAATAGGGTGTGTTATGAGAGTACACAACACATGGTTTGATGGTTGTGATGTAAACGAATTATTGTAAATTAATATGTAGGGACATATTTTGATATAGGTGAGCTCAACCAATGAAAAACAATATCTATACATTTTTGTAATCATAAAAGAGTCCATCCAATCATAGAGCTATTCTCTATACATGAAAGTAAAAATGACTCATACAAAATATAATAATTTTACATAATAAATATGCTAGAGATAAAATATTAGAACATATGTTAATTAAATAAATTAAAAAACTTGAAAACGATAATATAAGATTAGAGGTGCAAATCCTTGAAATAAAATGTTGAATGTGGAAAAGTGAGTTCAATACAAAAGATTGTGTTTAAAATAGAAGTAGTTAAAGATATAGATGATCTTATCAAGGTGGTTAAATCCCTATTTGTCTTTTAGTTTCAATAGGCACTCAATTAATTATTTATGTGTACTTATCCTAGTTAGATGTGCTAGAAAGGTAAATGCATTGCATATAATAATGATATAGTAAACAATATCTAAGAAATCAATACTATGCAAGCTTTCATAGGAAACAAGGAAATTAAATAATTCATTATTACAAGAGGATAGAAAATGGCAATAAAAGTTTGCACAAAATAATGCTAAAATAGATAGAGAATTATGATTGTTTCCTTTCAAAGAAAAACAACCGACAATGTAGAAAGTTTCATTCAAATATTAATGGAAGGAGTGAGAGAAGGTAAAAGAAAATAGTTTCTTTTCTTTTAATGAAAAAAGAGAGATCAATAAATTGGATAATAATGTAGAAGAGAAGGATTTATCATCTTTCCAATAAGAAGCAAAGAACAATAAACCAAAGTATAAAATACCATTTAGAAACATGCAATAACAAATGGATTAAGAAGAAAACCAAAGTCTTTATATAGTTGGATGGATATATTATATAAAATGAACACCTATGCTTGTGAGGAGCCATAAGAAGAAATTTTTATGTATGCATTAAAAGTGATGTCATTGTTGCATCCAACAAAATCCAAGAGTTGAAGAGAAATTTGAGAATAAAAGAGGAGAAGCTAAAAAATAAGAACAAATAGGAATTAAAAATGAGCAAATGAGACAAATGTTTTTGATTGAAAAGAAAAGAAAAACAAGGGTGTTGACCCTTTATACAACAACTCATAGGCGGCAAAAGAATACAAACAAGGGAAGAAACAAAACAAGGCCGAGTAGGCCAATAACAACAAACATTGTTAGAAGCACCCAAAACTTGACACAGAGGGGTTTGAGGGGCAGGGGATGACTTCCCCTTTTGCTTGCAACAAACAATAGTCTAGGCGATACTACTATTCGGGACATCAAATGAAGAATCAAGTTAGGGGGCTTGTGGAGTTTCTGTCCGCAACAACAACAAACCTATTGGAGAACAACATCTGGAGCAGAATCATCATGAGTAGAACGTTGTTGCCAAACAGGAGTAGTAGAAGTAGGAGCCTCTGAGATAGAAGAGGCCACATTAGTTGTAATGAGAGGGTCAACATAAACTTAAAAAAAAAAGAGGCACAATCTCATCCCGAGGGGATACATCCTCCTCCTAAGAGGAGCCATTAAAGTCGAAATCATAAGCATTGACTGCAAGTGATAAGTAGTAGCATCCTTCCACCAAGTAGTAGCACCTCTGTGACAAGAGTGAGAACATTCCGAAGCTAAGTGCCCATTGAGAAGCATCTTTGACAACAAAAGGGCAGGCCCTCATAATCCAACGATTGAGTCCATGGCCTATTCCCAACTATAAGAACCACATCCACATGAAGAGGTGTAGAGATGTAAATATCGACCAAAATGTTGACAAAGGTAGAATGACCCATGGAAGACATAGCATCATCAACCTTTAAGAAACAACCAAAAGAGTTGCTAATGGCTTCATAACAAGAGTGCTCCGAAAAATGACGGGGAAGATTAGGAAAGTGAACCCAAACCAGACGCACATTAAGTGGTTCTGTAAGGGGGTTAAAGGAAGTTGTCTAGGGTTTGAGAGAGAGATAGAGTGATCTCCCCAAGCCCACAACTTGCCCAAAAGCACATCATGATCAAGAAAGGAAGCAAATGAAGCAATGAAAAATCCTTAGGCACAAAGGAAAAACTCAATGGAATGAGAAACTAAAGGCTTCCAAGAATCACTCCCCCAATGATGGAGGTCTCGGAGAGAAGGTCAAAACCCATTAAATTTGCAGATCAACACACAATGTTCGTAGAAATAAACTTTTTCCACAACCTCCTGGCCACAAACCACCATAGGGGAGGTCTTGGCACAAGGGAAAGGACGAATCCCCTTGGGAGGATGACCAAAAGATGTGGCCACACAAGCAAAGCTTCGCCCACCAACAAAAGGAGGTCAAGGATGGACCTTAGCACCCATAGGATCACCATCAGAAGCAGAGGCAACAACACCAGGAGCCGCTACACCTGTATCCATGGTAAGATTACCTACATCCACGACACTAGGAAGGGCATAAACAAGGACACCCAACCCTCCAATAACCAATGACACAACAATAGCACCAATAACCAAAGATGCAACAACAATGATCAACGCAGGGGTAGCGACATTGATTGAGGCATTCAAATGAGGCAGGGTAGAAGAGCCATTTAGACGAGGCTTGGTGAGAGAGCCGTTCAGAGACATTTTGAAAATACTCAAATGGTTCTCAATACAATAGAGACAAATATTTCTAGAAGAGTTATTAAATATATATAGAAAATATTTGTTGGAGAGAAAACATGGAGAAATAATGTAATGTTAGAGTTTCGTCAATGATAAAAAAATAAAGATCGGGTTAAAAATATACATATAAATTTTCAATTTTTTGGATGCCTTTGTGATTTTAAAGACATATTTGTGATTGTGGATTAGTTGGCCATGAATAAAATAATAAAATGGTCAAAATGAAGTCATTTGTTTTTACAAATAGGGCTTAATAGAAAAGGCATAGGAGACATGTTTTTTTATCATTGAGGTGCCTGATGTAAGGTAAAAAACATTACATACTCAATGATGGCTAATCAAATTCAAATGGGCAACATGCAAGTGGAACACCATGCCAAGGTCCACTATGAGACATTGTGACATTTGGCATAACTGATGCAGATCGGGTGATGCAGTTGAAGTTGGATGACTGGATTGGTAAAGGATAGAAGTCTACTTGTGATGAAGAGATTGAGATTCTATGAATAGATGACATGATTAGTTATTTGTGTTGTCATTTTTGGCATCTGATGTTCCTGATGTTTTGTTTTAGCATCTAAGTGATTTGGTTTATCAAAAGATAGGGTTTACCGACAGCGATATAAAGTCTGTGAATTAGGACTTTAACCGGTAAAGCTGAATTGTTTTGATTGGATCGATCGATTCGCAATGATTGGTGATTTGCGGTTTGGATGGTGAACTTGTATCATGGAAAGATGTATGCAATTGAAACCGAAACTTGTGACGATTACCGGAAGGTGTGTTTCAATTTCTGATGAAGTTTTGCTAAGGTTTTAGTAGGGTTTAAGGATCGGTGATGAAATCTTCAAACTAGTAATGATTTATGTTATGATGGTGATCAACAATGAGTCTACTTAAAGTTGGTAACATGACACAACCCGCGTGAAAGATTTAATAGCTGTTTTAGCATGATTCAAGGAAGATTTTCTTGGAAACCAATGAAATGCTTTGGAGAGTGTTTTGAGGATACAGATCGGATTTCTATGATGAGTTATGATCAATCAATGATTGATATTGCATTTTCATTTTTTGTTATGATCTGGATAGCGATTTACAATGATCTTTTGTGATCTTATTGTAAATTCTTGATGTAATTAGGTTGTATGGCCAACCTAGTTGTGATGGCTATTTATGTAGACACAATTGATGTTTATTGAATCGGTGGTCTTAGAGAATGTGTTAAGCCATCCAAGTGAAGTGTGTAATCTTCCTGAGAGTTGCAGAGTGATGTGTATAACTAAATCTGATCAAGCAAGTAGTGAAGTGCAAGAAAACAAATAATTTTCTTACTGTTGTTCCCTAATAGTTGTAGCAAGTTAAATCCCTTGATCGAGTAGGTTCTAACATGCTTTAATCATTTAAGTCCCCTAATAGCGAAGCTCTCAAAAGAGTGTTAAATCCTCTCACGAGGTTGATCCTAACAAATAATCAAGCTCCTAATTGAGTTGCAAGGCAAATCCCCTAACCGGGTGACTCTCGACAGGGTTTGCTCTTAATCGAGCGTATTGTAAGCTTCTAACAAGGCTAAGATCCTAACAGGGTGTACTTCGAAAGAGTACAAATATTTGTGGGTGCCAACTCCCATCGTGTTTTTTTCCCTATTTGGGTTTCCACATCAAAAACTTATGGTGTTCATGTGTGGAATGTTTTTCATGTGATGTTCTTGTTTATATTTCATTTCATGCATTATTTCTGAGAAACCGGTTATGATGTTTTATTAGAAGTTTATCAGACGTTACCGGTAGTGATAAGAAGTTGTTTGAGAAAGTTTTTGATCTTATTGATAAGTTTAATGAATTGGTAATTGATCAAGTTTATATGATTACTTTGGTGGTGAAGGTATTGGTAAATGATTTGATTAATGTGTTAAGCAAATCTGGTAAAGAGGTTATTAGATCTGATTACAGAAGTTGAGATATTTTCAGATATGAGGTAAGCTGAAATAAGTTTGATTTCGAGTTTTAGTTGAATTGGTCTTAATACTAATTCATCCCCCCCTCTTAGTATTAACCAGGAAACTATAGAGGAAAGCTACCTATGAAGTGTTTCTCTTGTAATGAAATTGGTCATATTGCTGGTAACTACCCTAACACTGAAAAGAAAGAAAAGTTTAGAAGATTCAAAGGGAAGGGCGAGAAATACTGTCATGTTGCAGTAGATGAAGGTGTGACCGATGAGGAGTCGAAAGAAGAAGATGATAATGAAGAAATTGTGTTTGTAGCTGTGAAGGAGGAACCGTCTGATAAAAAGGCACTAGTATCTCATATGGAGAATAGTGATGAGTGGATTATAGACAGTGTATCCTCACACCACATGATCAAAGACAAAAGTAAGTTCACAACCCTTAATGAATTTGATGGAGGTGTTGTTAGATTTGGAAACAAATATCCTTGCATGGTGAAAGGTAAAGGTTCTATCTCTCTAAATGGAAAGTGTAATGCTGATGATGTATTTTGGGTTGATGGTCTTAAGCATAATCTTTTAAGTGTTGGTCAGCTCAATGATAAAGGTTATTTGCTCGAATTTAAGAGTGGATTCTACAAAATTCTTGGAAGTAATGGTGAACTGATTGCTACTGGGAAGCAAACTAGAGGTAACTTATTCCATTTGAACAGTAATGTTAAAAATTGTTTGATTGCTAGAATGGATGACAATTGGTTATGGCATAAAAGATGTTGTCATGTTAATTCTGATAATCTGATTAAGATAAGCAAGTCAAGTGTTGTAAGAGGATTACCACAACTTGTCATATCGGATAGTGTGATATGCAAAGATTGTCAAATCGGTAAGATGACCTCTATTTCTTTCAAGAGCAAGAATGTTATTTTTGAGAATGTTTTAGATTTGGTACTGATCCCTGTGGTCCTATGAGAACAAAGAGTTATTATGGTGATAGGTATTTCATGATCTTCACCGATGACTATTCTAAAATGATGTGGGTAACATTTCTAAGAGAGAAATTAAAAGCATTTAATAAATTTTAAATCATTTAAAGCTCTGGTTGAGAAGGAAACATGTAAGAACCTGAAGTGTTTAAGATCAGACCGAGGTGGTGAATTCACATATGATGAATTTGTTAAGTATTGTTATGAACAAGGTATAAAGAGTCAAATGTCAGCTCGGAGGACACCACAATAGAATGACATTGCAGGAAGAATGAACATAACAATAGTTGAAGCTGCAAGAACTATGTTATTACAGAGCAATGTATCCAAAATGTTTTGGAGAGAAGTGGCCAGTACTGCTGTATACACTCTAAACCGGGTACTAGTAAAAAGAGGCAACGCTAAGACACCCTATGAGCTATGGTATGGAAAAACTCCTTGTGTTAGTTATTTTAAAATCTTTGGAAGTCAATGTTTTATCAAGAGAGATAACTACACTGAGAAGTTTGATGCAAAATCTAATGAGGAAATTTTTTCTTGGTTACTCTTTTATGAGGAAAGCATATAAATGTTACAATAACATGACTAAGAAAATTATTGAAAGTGCTAATGTAAAAGTTGATGATTTATTTGATAAGTCTGAAGGTACAAGCAAATTTGAACCTAAAAAGGATGATAATGAGGAAAAGTTTGTGATCATTGAACCAAAAGCAAAGAATAAGGAACAACCGGCAAATGCAAAACTAGGTGCTAAACCGGTGAGTGATGATAGTGAAAATGAAGAATCTAATGATGAAGATGCAGAACTGACACAAACAATACCTATATATGTCAGACTAAATCATTCACAAGAACATATAATTGGTGATAAGAATGCATGTGTGCAAACCAGGAGAAAGATCAGAGAGAATTCATGTTTGATATCTACAATTGAACCCAAGACAGTTAAGGAAGCACTAAAGGATGATGATTGGGCAAAGGTAATGAATGAAGAATTAGATCAAATTGAGAAGAATCAGACATGGTTACTTGTTCCTAGACCAGAGGATAAAAATGTAATTGGAACAAAATGGGTCTTTAGGAATAAATTGAATGAAGAAGGAAGGATTGTAAGAAACAAGGCAAGGTTAGTCTGCAAAGGGTATGCTCAAGAGGAAGGTGGGGACTATGGTGAAACATTTGCACCTGTTGCTAGATTGGAAGGTGTAAGAATGCTAATGGCATTTGCTGCATATAAAGGATTCAAAGTCTACCAAATGGATGTCAAGTCGGCCTTTTTAGATGGGATTCTAGAAGAAGAAGTATACATTGAACAACCTGATGGATTTTCCTTGATCGATGACAAAGGCATGGTGTGTAAATTTCACAAAGCTTTGTATGTTCTTAAGCAAGCATCGAGAGCATGGTATGAGAGATTTCATGCACATTTGATCAAGATTGGATTCCAACGTACTAGTGACGACAACTATATTTATTTGAAGACTGATGGAGACAAGATGCTGATAGCTGAAGTGTTTGTTGATGATATAATTTTTGGTGGCAATGATGATATGTGTATGGACTTTGCTGATATAATAAAAAATGAATTTCAAATGTCTCTAATCAATGAAATTAAGTTCTTTATTGGCTTACAGGTCCAACAATTGGATGGTGGTATTTTTATTTGTCAGACCAAGTATATCAAAGAAGTGTTGAAGACTTTCGGCATGGAAGACTGCAAACCGGTAGGTACACCGATGGTGACTAGTTGCAAGTTGTCAAAAGAAGATGATTCCCCTGCTATTAGTAAAAAAGAGTACAAATCTATGATTGGCAAGCTACATTATGTTGTCCATAGCAGACTAGATATTGCTCATGCTGTTGGATTAGTTGCAAGATTTCAAAAAGAGCCTAAAGAAAGTCACATGGTGGCTGTGAAGAGAATTTTTCGATATCTCAAAGGCATAGTAGACTATGGTTTATGGTATCCCTATAAAGGTGATTTTACTTTGAATGTCTTTAATGATGTTGATTGGGCAGGTAATGTTGATGATCAAAAAAGCACAACCGGTGGAGATTTTTTACTTGGACGAAGATTAGTGGCATGGACAAGCTAGAAACAAACTTGTGTTTCTCAATCTATAGCTGAAGATGAGTATATTGCTGCATCCATGAATTGCACACAGGCAATATGGATGAGACATGTGCTAGAAGGATTCAAGATAGATATGTCAAAACCAGTGACTATCTATTGTGATAATACAAGTGGAATCAATATCTCTAAAAATCCCGTGTTACATGCTAGAACCAAGCACATTGAATTGAAGTATCATTTCATAAATGAAAGAGTTCAAGATAAGAAGTGAAGATGGAATATGTGAAAAGTAAAGATCAGTTGGCTGATATCTTTACTAAACCCTTATTGAAGGCTACTTTTGAGTTTCTTAGAGGTAAACTAGGGGTTAGACCTCTACACCAAAAGAACTAGAATGATGGAGATCCATCAATCCTCTGGATTTCATGTTTATTTTACACAAAGGATTGATGACGATACATACAAGATACTCATTTGGGGAGCAAGTCTGATGGAAAATTTTGATATAATGCTCTATTTTAATTTTTTGATTTATGTAGCAGAGATGGTGAAAGAGTTAGTAGCAGAATTAATGACAAGTGATGCATTTACATCTTTGGCATTGTTGTCAAAGGGGGAGAAAAAATGAATAGAAATCAGATTAGGTAGACATGTGAGAAGTTGAAGATCAGATTGAATGAAGCATTGGATTAGGGGGAGATGTAAAGGAGAGATCATGTGATATCAACAAGAAAGTTGTTGATGATGATGGTATTCTGGTTGTGTATCTGATTAGTGTTGCCATCAATGCCAAAGGGGGAGATTGTTGGCATTTGGCATAACTGATGCAGATCAGGTCATGCAGTTGAAGTTGGATGACTGCACCGGTAAAGGATAGAAGTCTATTTGTGATGAAGAGATTGAGATTCCATGAATAGATGATATGATCAGTTATTTGTGTTGTCATTGCTGGCAACTTATGTTCCTGATGTTTTGTTTTAGCATCTAAGTGATTTGGTTTATCGGAAGACAAGGTTTACCGATAGTGATCTAAAGTCTGTGAATTAGGACTTTAACCGGTAAAGGTGAATTGTTTTGATTGGATCGGTCGTTTGGAAATGATTGATGATTTGCAGTTTGGATGGTGAACTTGTATCATGGAAAGATGTATGCGACCGAAACCAAAACTTGTGATGATTCCCGAAAGGCTTGTTTCAATTTCTGATGAAGTTTTGCTAAGGTTTTAGTAGGGTTTAAGGACTAGTGATGAAATCTTCAAAGCGGTAATGATTTATGTTATGATGGTGATTGACAACGAGTCTACTTAAAGTTGGTAACACGACACAACCTGCGTGAAATATTTAATGGCCGTTTTAGCGCGATTCAAGGAAGATTTTTTGGAAACCAACAAAATGCTTTGGAGAGTGTTTTGAGGATACAGATCGGATTTCCTTGATGAGTTATGATCAATCAACGATTGATATTGCATTATAATTTGTTGTTATGATCTGGATAGCAATCTACGATGATCTTTTGTGATCTTATTGTAAATTATTGATGTAATTAGGTTGTGTGGCCGACCTAGTTGTGATGGCTATTTATGTAGACACAATTAATGTTTATTGAGTCGGTGGTCTTAGAGAATGTGTTAAGCCATCCAAGTGAAGTGTATAATTTTCTTGAGAGTTACAGAGTGATGTGTACAACTAGATCTGATCAAGCAACTAGTGAAGTGCAAGAAAACAAATCATTTTCTTACTGTTGTTCCCTAACAGTTGTAGCAAGTTAAATCCCTTGACCGAATAGGTTCTAACAAACTTTAATCATTTAAGTCCCCTAATAGGGAAGCTCTCCAAAGAGTGTTAAATCCTCTCATGAGGTTGATCTTAACAAATAATCAAGCTCCTAATCAAGTTGCAAGGCAAATCCCCTAACCGGGTGACTCTTGACAGGGTTTGCTCTTAACCGAATGTATTGTAAGCTTCTAACAAGGCTAAGATCCTAACATGGTGTACTTCGAAAGAGTACAAATATTTGTGGGTGCCAACTCCCATCATGTTTTTTTCCCTATTTAGGTTTCCACGTCAAAAACTTATGGTGTTTATGTGTGGAATGTTTTTCATGTGATGTTCATGTTTATATTTCATTTCATGCATTATTTTTGAGAAACTGGTTATGATGTTTTATCGGAAGTTTATCAGAGGTTACCAGTACTGATAAGAAGTTGTTTGAGAAAGTTTTTGATCTTATTGATAAGGTTATTGAATTGGTAATTGATCAAGTTTATATGATTACTTTGGTGGTGAAACTATTGGTAAATGATTTGATTAATGTGTTAAGAAAATTTGGTAAAGAGGTTATTAGATCTGATTACATAAGTTGAGATATTTTCAGATCTGAGGTGAGCTAAAATAAGTTTGATTTCGAGTTTTAGTTGAATTGGTCTTAATATTGATTCAACACCCCCTCTTAGTATTAACTGGTTCCTCATAGGATTAACACAATTTTCTAGACTAGCCTTTTAATCTCCTCCTAAATTGTTTCTTATGTGTGTTCTATTCAATTATGAAGCAGTCACTGGTGAGGAGGGACCTCAAAGAGATAAATCCAGACCGATCAACAAGAGTAACACAACAAAAAACACACATATATGATGGAGGCATTGCAGAACATATTGATTTATTGTATGAAATTTGATTACATCGAACCGGTAACAACATACCGGCTCACAAGCCTGGTAGAATAGGTCACAATTGAGACCTTGAATCGAAAGATCTATCTTCTATGCATAGTCTATCTACTTGATTCTCTTCTTCACTCTAATTGATTACATTCTAATATGTAATTAGAAATATATATATATCAATCCAAAGGATCCAATCGACCCAAAAGGGATCAAAAATCGAAGAACAAGACCTAATGTGCAAAATAACAAGGTTGACCTCTGTCAAGAGATTCCTCTGGAAAATCCAAAGGATGAAACATAGATCGTGGGAAACGGTCGACCACACACCAAGAAACATCTAAATCAATGCCCATGGCTCCGGAAGCTTCAAGATGGGTTCCAGAAGCTCACCAGAATAGGTCTCAAGCAACCGGTAACAAGAAACTGTCATGGAAACCGATATCGATATCTTGCCGGAAAGTGATCCAAACGTGATGCAGTCTGAAAGAAAGAAAGATGATCGAGTATGAACAAGTAGAATCCAACTCCACAAGATCCAGTGAGCCAAAACCGAGATACATTGAAACTGCAAACAAAAAACAAAACAGAAAGGAAAATGTTTTTGGTTGATGCAAGATTGCTGTGAACCGGGGATGCTCTTGCTACAAACATCCGAGGTTAATGAAAAGGTTTGCTGGGGTCAGAGGGAAACCAAGGCGGTCTACCTCTATGTGAGAAATCCAAGATGAATCTTCAACTGGTCTTTCCTTCCACTTCACAAGATATTCCTTATACTGATTGTTTCAAGTACTATGCCCAATCCTATTGTCCAAAATCTCTTCAATCTAATCCGGTTCCTTCTGAGGCAATTGTTTCTCCAAGTCTGCAACACTGTCCTCACTGAATTCTGGTTCATGGTACTTATGAAGATCTGCAATGATGAATATAGGTGAAATACTTAGACTATCTGGGAGCTCCACTTCATATGCATTTCTAGAACTGAACTTCCTCAAAATCTTACAAGGTCCAAACTTATTCATCTACAACTTATTATAAGTTCCAACCAAGAATCTCTCTTTTCTTAGATATACCATCACTTCATCGCCAAATTCAAATTCCTTATGTCTCCTCTTCTCATCCGCCTTTTCCTTATATTTGCTGTTCATGTCTTACAAATGTTGTTTAACCTGAATATGCAATGCTGTCATGTGATCTGCAAAATCTTCTACTTCTGAAATTTTTTGGTCTTCACTGTTAATATCTCTCAATTCTACTATACCTCTAGGGTGCACTCCGGTAACAATCTCAAAAGGTATTTTTCCGGTACTTCTATTCACTGAATTGTTGTAGGCAAACTCTGCTTGTGCAAGGATCAAATCCCAACTTCCAGTTTTATCTCCCACTAAACATCTCAATAAATTTTCCAATCTTTGGTTAAAACATTCTGTCTGTCCATCAGTCTGTGGTTGAAAAGTAGAACCGAACTTCAAATCTATCTTCATCTTCTTCCAAAGTGTTCTGAAAAAATAGCCAACAAACTTAGTGTCTCTGTCTAAAACTATGCTCTTAGGTAATCCATGCAATCTCACCACTTCCTTGAAAAATAGGTCTGCTACATGCAATGCATCTGATGTCTTCTTACATGGTATGAAATGAGCCATCTTAAAAAATCTATCCACTACCAAAAATATAGAATCATTTCCTCTCGGTGTCTTAGGCAATCCAAGTACAAAATCCATGCTTATATCCTCCCAAGGTCTTACCTGTACTGTCAAAGGTTTATACAATCCCACATTCTGACTACTACCTTTGAAAAATTGACAAACTCTACAACTCTGCACATACCTCTTAACATCCTTATGAATATGGGGCCAAAAGTACTGCTCAGTCACCAATGCAATTGTTTTGTCAATGCCAAAATGTCCGACTAAACCTCCACTGTGTTTCTCTTTTATCAGGTTCTCTCTCATGGAACTCTTAGGTATGCACAACTGAACTCCCCTGAATAACATTCCATTTGAATGAAATAATCCAACCATTTTCTCTTATTAACCATTACCGATTCTCTACATGCTTTCCAAGGTTCTGCAAAATCCGGGTCTTCATCATACAAGGTCTTCAAATCTTCAAAACCTAATACTATCACTCTCATCTCTGTCAGCAAATTCCTTCTCCTACTCAATGCATCAACAACTTTGTTAGATTTTCCACTTCTATGCTTCAACACAAAGGTGTAACTCTGCAAGAATTATACCCATCTCATATGTCTCTGATTCAACTTACTTTGACTATTCAAATACTGCAAAGCTTGATGATCTGTATACAACACAAACTCCTCAGACAACAAGTAATGTCTCCACTTCTTCAAGGCCCGAACTATGACATAAAATTCTTGATCATACACTGAATATCTCTTCCGGGCATTATTCATTTTCTCACTGAAACAGGCTATTGCTCTTCCTTCTGGACTCAAGACTGCTCCTATTTCTATTCCACTTGCATCATAATCCACTTGAAATACTTTATTGAAATTCGGTAAAGCTAACACAGGCCGCTTAGTCACTTTATGCTTCAACAATTCAAAAATTTTGTTTGCTCCGGTGGTCTACTTGAATTCCTTCTGGTCTCCTCTCATGGTCTCAATCATAGGGTTACAAACTGAACTGAAATTTTTGATAAATTTCCAGTAAACAATAGCCAATCCATAAAATGATCTTACCTCCCCAATGCTTTCCAGTGTAGGCCACTCAACAATGGCTTTCACTTTCTCAGGGTCCATATTCAAACCATCCTCAGATATCACAAATCCTAAATAGAGTAACTTATCCTTCATGAAAGTACACTTCTTGATATTGATCAACAACTTTTCTTCTCTCAATCTTTGAAAAACTTGTCTTAACTACAACAAATGCTCCTCTTTTGTCTTACTGAAAATCAGAATGGCATCCAAATACACAATAACAAACTTACCCAATAATTTCTTCAATACCTTGTTCATCAGCCTCATGAAAGTACTTGGTGCATTAGTCAATCCAAAATGCATCACCAACCCTTCATACAGTCCTTCATTTGTCTTAAATGCTATCTTCCACTCATCAACTTCTTTGATACTGATTTGATAATATCCACTCTTCAAATCTATGTTTGTAAAGTATTTTGCTCCACTCAAACAATCCATTATGTCATCCATCCTAGGCAAAGGAAACCTGTATTTCACTGTGATCTTGTTTATTACTCTTGAATTGGTACACATTCTCCATTCTCCATTCTTCTTAGGTGCTAATACTGCTGGCACTGCACAAGGGCTTAGACTCTCCCTGATCAAACCTTTCTTCAATAACTCCTACACTTGTCTATTCAATTCTTTAGTTTCTTTTGGTGTCAACTGGTGTGCAACTTTGTTAGGAAAACTAGCTCTGGGAACCAAGTCCATGCAATGACTAATACTTCTTACAGGTGGCAATCCATCAGGTACATTATCTGAAATGATGTCCTCATATTATGTCAACAAATCTCTTATCTCTTCCGGGTGCTCTATTCCCAGTTGTAGTCTCTTAGTCTTCTTAGGAATTAAGGCAAAACACACATTCTCATGTTTTAGTCCATCGATGAATTTCATTCCTTCTACTAAACAGATTCTAACATTCATACAAACTTCATTCTTCAAAGGTTCCTCCAAAGGTAACAAGGTTTGCTTAATCCCATTGGCCACAATAGTGTATGTATTCTTCCTCCCATCATGTATTGCCTATCTATCAAACTACCAAGGTCTACCCAAACAAAAGATGACAAATGTCCATAGGCATAATATCACACAAGACTTCATCATGATAATTCCTAATTTTTAATTTCACCAAACATTGTTCACTTACTAACAACTTATGTTCATCTTGAATCCATGCTATCTGGCAAGGCTTAGGGTGTTTCAATCTCTCCAATTTCAACTTATTCACCCTCTCTTATGAAACAAGATTATCTGAACTACCACTATCAATAACAACTTTACAACACTTACCAGATACCTTACATCTGGTCTTGAACAAATTCTTCCTCTGCAAGGGCTCTTCATCTCCTCTGGTATGACACAAATCTCTCCTCATCATCAATAGTTCTCCATCTTCCGATTTATTGTTTGATCCTGTGGGGTTTTCTTTCATGATGACTTCTCTTTCGGTAGCCTTTGTCTTCTTACACTTTAATGCACGGTGTCCTTCTCCTCCATAGTTAAAGCAAGTTCCTCTAAATGTCCTCTTGTCTGGGCTTCCAAAGTTCTCATTCCGGTAACCATCTGGTTCTCTCCTCCAGTAGAAATTTCTATCACACTTTTGGTATGAATTACCTTCTTTGCTCACTTCCTTGTCCTTGTTCTGATATGTACTGGTTCCTCTTCCTCTGGTATATCCTCTTCCTCCTTGAAATATTCCTCCGGTAAACCTTCCACCTCCACCTCTCCGTCTCTTCTCATGTCTTTTGTTCAATTTCTCTTCATCCTTTAGGGCATACTGATAAGCCTATTCAACACTCTCCAATTTGATCATACTAAGTTCATCTTGTATAGACATCCGCAATCCATTCAAATATCTTGCAATTTATTCAACTTCATCATCAACGTTTTTGGATTTGATGTTCAACTTGTAAAATGCTTTGGTGTACTCCTTCACACTAGATTCCTTCTGTCTTAGATTTTGCAACTTCTAGAACAAATCCACTTAATAATTTGCCGACACAAACTTCAATTTCAACTTATCAATCATCTGATCCCATGTCTTAATCTTTTCTTTACCTCTTCTTTGTCTATTGACTTGCAAATGCTCCCACCAAAGAGATGCATGACCTTTCAACCGGGTATAGGCATATTTCACCTTCCTCTCTTCTGCAGTGTTTTCAAAATTGAAATACTTCTCCATCTCGGAAATCCAATCCATCATTTCATTTGAATCTAACTTCCCATAATATTCCGGTGGGGAAAATGAGGTTTAGTATTTGCCCTACTCAAAACCCTCAAAAACCTTTCCTCATCTGAATCAACCGCCGGTAGGTTCTCTTGTTCTGTCGGGGCTTCTCACCCTTCATCTTCACGCACATCTTCAATATGTTGGCCTCTTCTTTGGGCTGTCTTCATGGCTTCTAACCAGGTTGCTATTCCTCACAACATCTCCATCACACCAGAGTTTGCATTCCCACGCGCTCCACCATTCCTAATTCCTCTTCGCGCCATCGATTCACGCTAGTCCTCTGCAATTGCAGGTTAGATATGCAATTCACCACCCTACAACAAGAAATTCAGGACATGCAACCTCCAGAATGAAACTTCGCTCTAATACCATTTGAAGCAGTCACCGGTGAGGAGAGACGTCAAAGAGATCTATCCGAACTGGTTAGCAAGAGTAACACAACAAAAAATACACATATATGATGGAGACAATGCATAATAGATTGATTTATTGCATGAAACTTGATTACATCTAACTGGTAACAACTGGGTTACAACATACCCGCTCACAGGGCTGGCCGAATAGGTCACAACCGGGACCTTGAATCAAAAGATCTATCTTCTATGCACAATCTAGCTACTTGATTCTCTTCTTCGTTTTAATTGATTACATTATTACGTAATTGCAAATATATATATATATATATATATATATATATATATATATATATCGATCCAAAGGATCTAGTTGGCCCAAAAGGGATCAAAACCGAAGAACAAGACCTAATGTACAAAATAACAAGGTCAACCTCCGCCAAGAGATTCCTTTGAAAAATTTAAAGGATGAAATGTAGATCGCGGGAAAAGGTCGGCCACATGACAAGGAACAACGAAATCAACGCCCAAGGCTCCACAAGCTTTGGGATGGGTTCTGGAAGATCATGAGAATAGGTCTTAGGCAACTGGTAATAAACGAACAACCGATAACAAGAAACTGTCATGGAAACCGGTAGCAATATCTTGCCGAAAAGTGATCCAAACACGACGTGGTCTGAAAGCAAGAAAGATGATCATGTCTTCAAGTAGAATCCAATTCCATAGGATCTGGTGAGGCAAAACTAGGACACACTAAAACTGCAAACAAAAAACAAAATAGAAAGGATAATGTTTTTTGTTGATGCAAGATTGCTGTGAACCGGTGATGCTCCTGCATCAAATTACTAGATTACTTGTCATCATTTCCATCCTATTTTTTTCATGACTTGTTTATTAAAATATGTGAAATTACCATCTCAGCAGGTAACTCCATCTTTGTTGAATTTGTTGAGTTTTCTTGACTATTTTATAAGGTACAACCTTCTTATGATAAAAATTACTATAATAGCCCAATGTAAACCTTTCTTTTCTATGATTAATGATTTACAAATCACCCTGTTGAATTTTCTTTTCTCTTATGTTTTAAGTAGTAAATATTTAATAACTTTGATTGCTTTTCTCAGGGTGATCTCACTAGTTTGTCTATCTCCTCCATGTATTCAACCATGTCTTTAGCTTCTACACCCTTGGAACCCACATTTCTCATATCATTCAACTTGATCATTCCTCTTGTTGATTCACCCACCACCACTACTCTTTGTCCTTTAATCTCAATGCCCTTCATGATCTCTTGGCGGATACCTCCTTTCTCACTATATGAAATTTGCTCTAATTTCCACTTCCCTTCCCTTTTTCAAAAAATGCACCTCAAATTGGGGGCAAAAGTTAATGGTGAAATATTTATCCTTGATGCATTTCTTTATTTAGTTTTGTACCTAATTTGGGGGCAATATATTGAAAAATTTATATGGCTACAAATGACACATTCTTGTATAGAGTTGGGCTTGTGTAGTTAGTATTGCTTGCACTTAGCTCTATGTTCATTGCTTGTCCTTATGCTTATGTGCACACAATCCTATTCCAATTGTCTTATCTATTGAATTTTGATCATTAATCTAATCCTAATTCACAATCCAACCCTTTTAGGCTTTGATCTAACATAATTGTTTTAACAAGATCATGTCTATAGTTATGATGATTCACAACCATGATGTTAATCATTATAAGTGAAAAATCAAATCACACATTTTTATTGACTTCCGCTCTTTTTACACTTTAGTCTTTAATTGACTGTGCATGAATTATTATAAGTTGGTTTTATATTCATATACAAAAAGATACCAACTTGCACTCATTTTAGGAAAAGACATAATGCAAGAAATCCCTGAATCTCTTAATTCATATACATTCAAGAGCAACCAATCTTATTTAAATCTACGATATTTGATCACACACTCATCTTAATTGTGTATGTCAATCACCTAGCAATTATCCTAGAATTCATATGCATGTTAGAAGCGTGTTACTTCTCAAAATATTTTAAGATTCTGATAGCTTGATAGAAAAAAAAAGGTGAAAATGTGAAAATGTAATTTAAAGGATATCACTATCTCCAATATATTTTTTAAAAATTCATATGCAATAGATAATCATTAAAGACAAAATCATAACTTCGAAGTAAAGAAGAATCAAGAGATAATCTAGAGATCATCAAAGATGAAATTCATTAATATAAAACAAGCTCATAACTATGAATTAAAGAAAAATATTTTGATTCTGGTTGTTCGTACACACAATTACCTAAGCCATTTCCAGAGTTCAAGACATATATTTCACCGTCTTCATCAATTAACCTATATTCTTTGAAAAGCATCTTTGATTTAAAATTCAGTGATGTCATTGTTGGGGGATTAAAAACATTGTTAATTAGATATAAAACCAAATATCCATACTACTGATACCCTTCTCTTATATGAAATCTCAACACCATAAAAAAAAATGAAATTAAATATGAAAGAAAAAAGAAAAATTAAGAGCCAGAACTAACCAGCTAATTTAGAAACATGACTCCAAAATCCATGGCCATATTTGAGAACATGAGCTTTCAATATACGGTCCTCTTCAGGTGTCCATAGCCCCCTCCCGAATTTCTTCTTTACAACAAGACTGGCAAACCATAACTAGTGAGTAATGTGAGAGACTAAGATGCAAGTCAGACAGACATACAATTTATGAACTCAAATGCAGACTTCTTTGAATTCAATCTTGAGACAAGGATGATAAATAAGAGATGAATTGTAGATGGGTAGTTGATAAATGATGAGCAAGGAGCAGTAGTGCAGTATGGCCAACCTGCCGACTGTGTAGTTAGCACATTGCACCTCCAAATTCAATATCGAAGTTTGAGAGTAGAGTTTTACTTGCTTGATGAATATAATATGTGAGTTTGTTTCAATGTGCAATCATATTCAATTAATTATTGAATGATGACGAAGCAAGTAACTCTATGATTGGATTTTAATTTTTCTTTTTCAGTTTGTTTTGGAAGGGGGAGGGCGTGCTAACAATGTTTTAAGTACTTTTCAAAATGGTTTTATCTCTCATTTTATTTAATTTTTGTTTTGTTGGTCTCACAGTTGCCTGGTCATGTCAGTCGAGACAGCAAACAGTTAATTTGTTCACATTAACGTGATCTACGTGGGTTGGTACGCGAAGACTGCAGTTTGCTACTAAATCCAAAATTTTCTCATTTTCTTTTTAATTTTGGTTGCTGAAGACAATATTACATACTATGTCTTAATCATTCATTATATTTAGTGGTGCTATTTAGAAAAAAAAGTGGACATGATAATACACTTTCTTATTATTGTTTTTTGTTTTTTGTTGTTGGGTTATTTAGGGTATATTTGCACTTGAGGTTGGGGGGAGGGGGGATTGGTGACACTCTTGAAGTCATGTCATCAGGTAAGTAGAGCAGGGAGTGGACCTCGAGACATCATGAATCTAGATTGGAGACGTTTGATCAACTGCCTCACCCCATTGAACTAATACAATTTATTATTATTTGTGATGGTGGTAAAATTAGGGTTTTAACAATTAAGATAATAAAACTACTAATCTTACCTAAGGGACTATTACATTAAAAAGAGGGGCGAATCCAATAGATCTAGCCACAATTCAATTATGAAAAAGGTTGAAATACTGATTAAATTCACTTGTTTTGTTTGTCTCCCCTTTTTGAGTTGAAATTGGATGTAGATTGTAAAGTTATTGTAAAACAATGGACAATTGAAGTGAAACAATAATAATAGACCGCTGCCGATATCAAATAGAGCCACATACAAGGATCTGAGCACAATGACAGGATCAAAACATGTTTCTGAAAGTTTAGGCAGAATTGTCGGGACCAGGATGGTAAGTTGCCTTGGTCCTGTAACTCTGAGAGAGGCAAGTGGGATCTTTTTAGATTAGGGAGATGCATTGGATACACTGTCGACAGATGGAGTAGAATTCTAGGGATCAGGATGGTAGGTCACCCTATTCGTCCACTTTTCGCTCCTTCAAAATTTGAACATGTTTGTCTTCATCAACTCTATAAGAATCTTCAGCCACAACTCCTGAGTCGATTTCTCGCACACTGAAAGAGAGGAAATGGGGTTGTAGATAAGAGTTTTCCTTAGGTCAAACCCTAGTTTAGGAATTAACTTTGAATGAAATAGTGTAAATATTGAAGTAAATTTTGAGAGATATACCTCAAATCTGCAATGGTTGATAAGAAGATTGATGATGCAATGCTCTCTAGATATGATCACAAATGTTGGATGCAATAACATGACAAACACATGAGCATAAATGACCTAATCAAACACACATTCTTGCATGAAGATTGATATGACTTTGCTCCATGATGCTTGAAGAATGAAATGTTGCTTTGAATGCTTGAGAATGCTTGATGGATGCACGAATGATGGGGTATTTGTATTATGGAGTCTTATATGTCAAAATGAATTGATAGGATGTCCTTATATAGGGTTCCCTAGGTAAATTGCCGATTAGGCCAACCTCCAACAGTCAAGTTGAGTCACGAGAGCCAAAATACATCGGGAGGGAGAGAGCCCACCCAAATTTAAATTGGATCCTGTTTAAGGGGGACTAGGGAGTGGGGCACCCTAGTCTGGACTAGGGCACCACCATGTTGTGGTCCTCCAAAAATAGGACTAGTAAGTCAACAAATAGGGGATGACAACTCTAGGATGAAGCCCACTCAACGGTGTGAATAGGTGACATCAAAGTTGAAGCAAAATGAGGCTAAAACGGGTCTAGGGGAAATGGAGATAGGAAAAAATAAGGTAGGAGCACAAACATGAGGTGTGAATTGTATTGGTTACAATTTATGACACTACATTTAGCCCCCACTTTAATGGGAGTATGAGCCTATTCCAATACTAGCGGAAAAGTAGAAAGATGAGGAAGAGAGAGAGAGGAGAAACTAGGAGTGAGATCATAAGGAGATAACACATCACTAATTTCAAGGAACTAAGCTCCCAATCTTAGGATCTTAACTCATGCAATTCCATGCAAGGAAACACAAAACCAGACAAAGACAAAAAAACAAAACAAAGACAAACAAAAGACAAAAGACACACAACACAAGGGGTTAGTAAAAAAAATAAAAATCTCCAAGTCAACTAGTTGAAGAGACCTCAATAGTCAAATGTATTAGGCACTAATCTCATTCTCATAATGCTATTACAAGAACAAAAGTGGTCACATGAAAAGAGCAAGAGAATGCATCAAGTGATGAACCATGATCCAACAAATAGCAAATCTATGAGCTCATGGGGAGGAGAAAAGAGAGAAAATGGACGCCATAAGCTAGCAAGCCGTGTTATGCTAGGTGATCCATGAGAAGAAAAGAAAGAGATACCATGAAATACACAGACTAGCAAGTTGTGTTATGCTAGTTGATCCATGGGAACATGAATACTCATTGGACAACAAGCTATGTTATGTTGTGTGATCCATGTAGAGATGGAGAGTCAAAATAGTCTAGCAAGTTGTGTTAAGCTAGTTCCACTAATCTTGAAAATGCTGCACAAAGAGGGTTGAACAGTCTAGTAAGTTGTGTTATGCCAATCAACCCATCTTAATGAAGTTGAAAAAGGAAGAGTTGAATGGTCTAAGAAGTTGCATTATTCTAGTCAAATCACCTTGCTGCATAAGTCGTTGTCTGGTTTCAAGAGTTAATCATCTCATGTAAGAGGAAGGTCTGGTTTCGAGCATGCAACAATCTGTATAAGACTTGCAATTGAAAAAAAAAATGTCTAGGTTTGGAAACATCTTGTATAAGAGTTAGGTTTGGTTTTGAGCATGTACACCCCCGTATAAGACATATAAAAGGACTGCGTCTAGTTTAAAAAATGAAGCATCTTGTCTAAGAGTTAGGTTTGGCTTTGAGCATGTAACAACTTGTATAAGGCATGCAAAATAAAAAATATGGTAAAAAGAGGGCGTGATGTATGCCCCCCCTCCCCCTTAAGATGTCAACACAGCAGTACGTTTTTGATTACGTGAAAAATAGGTTTTGAAGGGACCCAAAATCCTTTACAAATCAAACAAGGGATAGAACTTGACCGCTCAACAAAGAGGAGAGAGCTACAACAAAAAAAACAGAGTCTACCCTGAAAGACAACAAGCAACCCAACCAAAGACAGGGCCAGAAAAACCAGCCCAAACAACTAACTACAAGGGCCCTCAAGATTTACAACTGGTCTTGTGGGAATGAAGAGTCATATCAAAAGAAGGCTTGGACGCCTTTTAACGATTCCCCTTTATAGTAATCCATCCTTCTTCAACTTTAGCTACCACATCAGACCAATTCGAAGATTCCAACACCGATATATCTGGATTGGAAGGAAGAGCATCAATAGAGGGAGAAACAACCATTGCAGACACAATACTACATCCAACAAATGGGGCAATATTTTTGTCAACACACGGTGAAGTAGCCGACAGGGTAAGAGACAACAAGCCATTTTTAGCAGAAGAGACAACAATATCCTGTATCACAACATAGTGGTATGTTGATGTCTTAAGGAAGCTAGAAACAAGGATACACAACTACATCACCAAGGAGATATCCTTTAGGGAAAAATGCACATAAATCCAAGCTAAAGAGGCATGACTCTTATAAGAAAGGAAAATATAGATTTAAAAGAGATATCTTGCAACAAGTGTACAAAGGGAATCCTTTGGAAGATAAGGAGGAAGATATCTTTTCTCAAAGACATCTACCTCCAAGAGGATATTTTGAACAAAAAAAACGTAATTGACCAAAAGAAAGGAAGGAGAACAAGAATTCACACCTTCCTCCCATTTCTAGGTAAAGGGATTCTTGATCAAGAATAGCACACTTTTGACCCAAAGTGAGGGGTTCATTCATAATAGATATACATCGTCAAGTAAAGAAGAGGTTGTAATTAAATTTGCACACCTCTTGCATAAGAGATAATCCTTGAGAAAAAAAACAACTTCACACAAGGAATAAAATTGTATCATAAGAAAACACCACACATCCTAGGAAAAGTGGATCCTTAGAAAGGATAGGAGATAGAAGATAGAATCAATGCCCCCCAAACATTGGGACAAAGAGAAGGATTGTACTCCTTCCAAAGAGAGATCATACATAAAAGATGTATCACTTCAAGAAAATAATAGGTCCTAACCAAGGAACACCCATGTACTCGCATGAAGGACAATTCAATGCAAAAAAAGACATCAAGTTATGAAAAATACAACTCAAAAGAAGAGAACATATTTAAAAAGGAGAAAGAATTAAATGTACTATGATTTCCCCCCAAGCAAGGAGAAAAGGAAGAATTATGTTTCTGTCCAAATATGATTGAAATTGAAGATGCATCACCACATATGACAAAGAGACCCAATAAAGATAAACTACTAATGTCATAGGGTGATGAGTGACATAATAAGGTGAATGGTGTGCTAAGGCACTATCTCTTCACCAAGAAAAATTGTGAGATCAATTGTAAAAGCTATGCGTGCTCGATCATATTGTTCTCAAACAAACTCTTTAAAAGCCTTACAATTTCCAAGAGAATGAGAATAAAAATGATGAAAAAGACAATACTCATCACCATCTTTGTTCTTGTTATTATATTTTATGAAAGGAAATATAACATGCTTATCATACTTCAATCTCCAAAAGATTCTTGTAGCTAATTTTTCTTGATTGTCAATATGGCTAGGTCCTGTCTCTTGAGATTTAGGACAAGGTGTGCTAGTGGAAGGAGAAGGATTATTTTCTTGAGGCAAAATAGTTGGTAAAGAAGGATCTAGTTACTTGATGTAGAAGCATGTATGGATGGATGATAGTTTCTATGTATTGTAAAATACTCTTTAATCATTTGAACCTTACAAGAACCCTCCATAGATGTTTGAGAATTGGGATATCCTAGGCCTTCTTTAGTAAATTGTGTGGGAGGGTCTAGAGGGATCTTAATTCCTTGTTCATGTTTTCCAAGTCCTTGTCCTCTATAACCTTGTTTTGAAATCATATCATATCCAACTTCATAAGATGATCTCAATTGTGAAGAAGAAGGGCTTTCATTATGCATATTTTAAAAATCTCTAGTGTAAAGACACATAGAAGGGTCAAAGGGAGAATTAGATGAAGAAGGAATATCCCTTGTAGGTAAATTCTCCTTTCTATCATAATTATTCATGTCCTCTTTGGTAGGTGGGAAAGAAGGGTCCTTATCATCTAAGGATTCATCTTTGATTAATGTTATATGAGGAGAAAGACCATGAATACAATTCATAAAATCATCTTCCATACAAATATGTTGATTATTAAGATAAACTCTTGGAAAATAAGGAGGATCTAGAGAGATTGATACACCAAAATTTTGACCTTTCCCCCCTTGCACTAGAGTATATGTATGAGAAGAAGATCGTGTCACGTTTTTGAGTCTTTTCTCATTCTCATGTGATACCCTAGGAGAGGTAAAAGTGTTAGCCTTTTCAATGTCATCTCTAGGATTATCATTGTCTATAAAATATTTTATCCACGATCTACATATGCAATGAATTTTCTTAAGAATATCATCATAAGACAAAATACAACATGGATAAAAGCTTTGAGAGATGATTTGCAAGTAGGAAATATCTTTTAAATTCTAATGATGCCATATGAAAGAGTACTATGAATGAAAAGAAGTAATGTAAAGTGAAAAAAGCTGTTATTCAACACACAATTTTGATAAATATAACTAAGAAACAATGTAATCACATATGAAATAGAAAACCAATCAGATTTAGTAATTTACATTATGAAAAACCTTAATGAGATCTAAAAACACAATTGAAAAATTATGCAACCCACAAATCAATTTTAGAAGAATAAATTAGGGTTTTTTTTAATGAATTTAACCTATAAATTTATGTAATTCAATTGCATATATGAGTACAAAATAAATGTTTAAGTGCATACAAATAAGAATTAATGGAAAGGTAAGAGAAACGAGTTCACCAAAATGTGATGGTTGTAAAATTAGGGTTTCACCAATTAGGATAATAAAACCACCAATCTTACCTAGGGGACCATTACATTAAAAAGGAGGGTGAATCCAATAGATCTGGCCATAATTCAATTAGGAAAAGGGATGAAACATTGATTATATTCATTTGTTTTGTTTGTATCCTCTTTTTGAGTTGAAATTGGATGTAGATTGTGAAGTTAGGGTAAAACAATGGACAATTGAAGCGAAACAATAATAACAAACCGCTATAGATGTCAAATAGCCACAAACATGGATCTAAGCAGAAGGATAGGATTTGAACTTGTTCTTGAAAGTTTGGGTAGAATTATTGAGACCAAGATGGTAGGTTACCTTGGTCCTGTAGCTTTGAGACAAGCAAGTGGGATCTTTTCTAGACTAGGGAGATGCACTAGATCCACTATCAGAAGATCAAGCATAATTCTTGGGATCGGGATGGGAGGTCGCCTTGGTCCTTTGCTTTTTGCTCATTTGAAATCTGAACCTATTTATTATCATTGAACTCTATCAAAATCTTTAGCCACAACTCCCGAGTCAATTTCCTGCACATAGAAAGAGAGGAAATGAGGTTGTAGATAGTGGTTAACCTTAGGTCAAACCTCAATTTAGGAATTAACCTTGACTATAATAATTTAAATACTAAAGGAAATTCTAAGAGATATACCTCAAATTTGCAATGGTTGATAAGAAGATTGATGATGCAATGCTCTCTAGATATGATCACATATGTTGGATGCAATAACATGACAAACACATGAACATGAATGACCTAATCAAACACACATGCTTTCATGAAGATTGATATGACTTTGCTCCATGATTCTTGAAGGATGAAATGTTGCTTTAAATGTTTCATGATGAATGCTTGAGAGATGCACAAATCATGGGGTATGTGTGTTATATTCTTATATGTCAAAATGAATTGATAGGATGCCCTTTTATAAGGTTCCCTAGGTAAATTACCGATTAGGCTAACTTCCAATGGTTAATTTGAGCCACGAGAGCCAGAACCCATTGAGGAGGGAGAGAGACTACACAAATTTAAATTAGGTCATACTTAAGGGAGACCATGTTGGTGGGGTGCCCTAGTTCGAACCAAGGCTCTACTACACCTTGGTCTTCCAAAAATAGGACCAACAAATCAGTAAATGGGGGAGGCAATTCTAGGAAGGGGCCCACTCAGCAGTGTCAATAGGTGACATTAGAGTCACATAAAATTTAGGCTAAAATGGATCTAGGGGGAATGAAGATAGGATATGCTAAGGCAGAAGCACAAACATGAGGCATAAATTGTAGTGGTTACAATTTACGACACTACATTATTAATATCAAGAAACATTTTATCATGATAATAAAGGGTGAAGTGTAATGATAGAAACACAAAAAATAAAAAATAAAAAATTATTTTTTAATCTTAAATTTGACAACCATCTACATGCCAAATACTAATATTAAATAATAAACATAATATTTTCAAATTAAAAAATAAGTTCTTGAGTAAAACAAAATAATTTTGAAGTAAATAAATAGCTTAAAATTGGTATCTCTTGGCATGTTTTAGATGGATGTATTTAAGATATATACTAGTATTATATTTTAAGTTGATGTTAATAATTATAATTAATATTCAATGTAATTGAATGGTTGATATGTACTGATTTTATTGACTAGTTAGTTTGTTTTTTTATTATAAAAGAACCAAAACTGTTAGAGTAAAGTAATTAATTAACTTTACTCTCCTCTTAAGATTTCACTTTATGCATATATTAGTCATTTAATAATTAATATTTAATTATTAAATGCACTCACCTTAGGGTTAGGTTTTCCTTTCAGTATTGATCTCCTTTATAAGGATTGATCTCTTGTATAATTTCTACTTCTTGATTCATTTTTTCTCTGATAATAAATCTTTTCACTTTGTCAGAGTCAAAACCCTTGTTTCGTTCTCTCTCTTTCTCTGTGACAGGTTTCTTGCATGCAGGTTTATTTGGGTTCTGTGGATTTGTATTTCTCAAATCCTACATGGTATCAGAGCCAGATCTGCTGCAGCTTGTTCAGTCTTTTGAAAGATTTTGAGATCTAGGTTTTGGTTGCATCAGATCTGTGTTTGTCTTCTGTTTTTTATTTTGGAATAGGGGGTACTTTTTTTTGGGTGCACTTTGAGCCCAAACAGACCTCACCGTTGAGCTCACAACGCCCAAAAACCCCTATTTTCATATAATATACGTCTGATTCGGACATAGTTGCTCCAGAAGGCAAATTTTTTTTGCCCCAAGGCCATACGATCCCAGGGCACGCAGTTCGAGGCGAGAAAAATAAAAATAAAATAAAAAAACAAAAAAAAAACAATGCTTTTTTAAAAAAAATTGGACGCCGCCCGTTTCAATCGCTACGTCGCTGGTGTGCAGCCCGGCGGCCATTGCCTGGCCACCGCCGGTGGCAGTAACAACTGTTGCGGCTAGGCAGCCGTCGCCGTGCCGCCGGCGAGAGCGCCGCTCCCTGTGCTGCTTGCGCGACTCCCACCCTCCACCAGCACCAGCGGCGCCACCCCTGTGCCACCAGCTCTTGCGCCAGCCCCTGGTCGCCTAGCGGACCAAGGGCCACATTTTTTTAAGCCCCTGAGGGCTAGAAGGGCCAAACTGGACCTTTTGGAGCTGCTTTACAAAATCAGGTAGAAATCGGGCGTCCGATCTTTGTTTTTCGAAAATGAATAGGCATTGGAAAGCTGGCTCCGAGCCCGTTCTAATGGTGTAGGAATTTTTTCAGATTTTTCTAGTTTGATTGCATTTATTCGCAGTTAAAGTCCGATGAGCCTTTTTGCACTCCGAGGGCCATAACTTGCTCATTTTTGCTCCGTTTTTCGAAAGCGAATAGGCGTCGGAAAGGTGGTTCTGTGCTCTTTCTAGATCTATAATATATTTTATCACTAAATTCTTTAGGTACTCAAAATTTTGTCTCAACCAGTTACTGCTTTCTATCATTTTCCGGCTTTCAGTTCGTACTGGGGATTAGTTTTTTGCATTGTGGGGGGGTGTTTTTTTTCTTGCTTTATGTTATTTACATCAGAAAACCAGAATCTACAAACACCAAAACAAAACAAACAAACCCCTTCTGCATCTTCTGTCTAGTTCTGAAAGACCACTTAATAATAATTAAAAAAATTCAGAGCAGTTGAGGCACAGTTCACAGGATGGCCGACAGACCTATTGAACCTCTCACACCACATAATTACCACACTTGGAAGGGTCGCATGATGACTCTTCTCCAGTCTCGTGGGTTATGGTCCTGTTTGGATGAGGTTCAGCCTCAGTTGACACGTGCCTTTGAGGTTATGCAGCACAGGAACAATATGGATCAGGCTATGGGATTGATGGCTTTACACATTTCTGACAGTCTCCTGTTTCATCTTGAGGGTTGTCTCACTCCTCAAGCCATTTGGACCAAGTTTGATGGACTTTTTGGTACTGTCAACGAGTTCAGAGCTTTGCAGCTTGAGGCAGAGTTAACTTCCTTGGTACCTGATTCGTTTCCTTCTATTGAGGACTTTTTGATGAAGTTCAAACAATAAAGATCTATCTTGCAGGGTTGTGGTAAGACTAAGACTGATACAGAGTGCATTTTCCTGATCCTCTCCAAGCTTCGGGGTCCATTTCAGATCTTCTCTTCGACCTTCTATTCCACCATGGATGCCTTGGGTGCTCGACATGTCATGCCTTCTTTTGAGGTCTTTTGTGATCGTCTGACTCGTGAGAAAGCTAAGCTTAAGCAGTTGGATTCACTTTCAGGCTCACAAAACCAAGCATTGGTAGCCCAATCCTCCAAAGGAAAACAGAAGCAGAAACCGAAGCCTAAGAAAGATTCAGAGGCTAGTGAGAATCCCTCCAAGCCACCACTTAAGTCTGATTCAAAACCACAGTCCAATTCTAAAAAGGGCAAATCTTCAAAGTCTGGTGAGTCTTCCTCCAAGACTAAGAAGAACTCTGGTGATCCTTGCAGTTTTTGTGGCAAGGAAGGACATCCCGTTTCTAGGTGTTGGAAACGTTTAGAGGCTTTGGAGGAAGCCATGCAACAACATAATATCAGTGCACCTCAGCCTCCTTCACAGCCCACAGGGAAAGGTCATGCTCTTTCTGCATGAGCATTGTCCTCAGTATCCACTTGGATTCTAGATTCTGGTGCCTCTCACCATATGACACACACAGAGGATTTGGTCACTGCTCTTTCCCCTACAGGTACTAGACATATTGCAGTTCGTGACTCAGCACAACTTTCCATTCAGGGTTCCGATACTATTTCATTGGATGGTGGTTGTCTACAGGATGTGCTTTTGGTTCCTGACATTTCGACAAACCTTCTATCCATTTATCAGATTTGCCACTCTGGCTCTGGTAAGATAGTTGAGTTCTCACCTCATGATGTGGTTATTCGAGATCGTCATGATCCTGACTTGGTTGTGGCTACTGGGAGTGTGGATTCTGCATCTCACTTATATAGATTTGATGGCTTTGAGAGTTCAGACACTATTGGTTCCTCTCTTATAGAACATGCAGATTCAGTGAGCAGGCTTTGGCATGAGCGTTTTGGCCATGTCAATTACAAATATCTACAGCAGATGAGTACATAGGCACTTGTGATTGGGCTTCCACAGATTTCTTGTACTGATGGTGTATGTTGTGGTTGTGTCCTTGGCAAACATCATCGAGATCCTTTTCCTAAGGGTCGAGCCTCTCGTGCTAGGGCAGCCCTCGAGTTGGTACACAGTGATCTTATGTCCTTTCCGACTCCTTCCTTTTCAGGGGCCCGTTATGTGTTCACTTTTATTGATGACTTCTCCAGACGTACATGGGTGTACTTTCTTAAGTACAAGTATGATATCTTTGACTCATTCAGGATTTTTAAGACATTTGTGGAGAAGCAATCTAGACTTTCTATCAGGAGGATATGCACCGATGATGGGGGGAGTATGTTAATCAGTCTTTCAGAGATTTTTGCACTGAGCATGGTTTACAGCATCAGTTTATAGTTCCTTACACCCCTCATCAAAATGATGTTGCTGAGAGATGGTTTACAACATCTTGGTCTCTTGCACTTCTTTCTGGGTCTACAGGTTATTCAGTCTTCGGATGGGATTTCCATATTTTAGGAGAAGTATGCTCTTGATATGCTTCAGTGATTTGGCATGCTTGATTGCAAGTCTGCCCCCACTCCATTTTAGTCAGGTGTTGTTTTGTCTTCCACTTGCTCTACTCCTTCAGTAGACCCCACCTTATACAGGCAGTTGGTTGGCAGTTTGTTGTACCTGACACATTCTCGTTCTGATCTTTCCTTTGCGGTTGGCCTTGTCTCTCGGTTCTCCCATGATCCTCATGAGAGCCATTGGCAAGCAACCAAACGTATTTTGAGGTACATTCGGGGCACCACTCATTATGGTATTCACTACACTTTAGGATCCCCTCACATCATTGGCTTCACTGACTCCGATTGGGCTGGTGATGTCAATGATCGGAAGTCTACTTCTGGCTTTGTTTTTTGCCTTGGTTCTGGTCCTATCACATGGTCTTGCAAGAAGCAATCTGCTATTGCATTATCATCTACAGAGGCTGAGTACCGTGCAGCAGTGTTAGCCAATCAAGAGGTTTTATGGCTTCGGCAGTTGATGACAGAGTTTGGGTTTCCTCCAGATTGTCCCACTATTCTTTGGTGTGACAATCAGAGTGCCATTCACATTTCTCGCAACCCAGTGGAGCATCAGCGGACAAAGCACATTGAAATCCACATGCACTTCATCAGGCAGTTGATTCAGGATGGTTCTCTCATCTTGGAGTACATTCTTACAGAGGAGCAGGTTGCAGACATCTTCACTAAACCTTTGGCATCTCCGCGCTATCTTCAGTTGCGCTCCATGCTTGGGGTGAAGGAAGTTGTCCTTGGGGGGTCTCAGTGAGGCCTTCCTTCCTTCATGTTTTCTTTTTAGCAGGATTCTTTATCTCTTTTTGGAGAGGATTTTTTTCCCACTGGGTTTTCTCCTTTACTCCGCTTTATCGATATTTTCTTGTTTTCGGGTACCTTATCAGGCCTTGTTGCCGGGACCCTCTATTGCATTGTAGTTCCTTTGCTTTCTTCTGCATTGTTTGTAGCTACATTGTAGCTCATCTTAAGGGGGGGTGTTAGAGTAAAGTAATTAATTAACTTTACTCTCCTCTTAAGATTTCACTTTATGCATATATTAGTCATTTAATAATTAATATTTAATTATTAAATGCACTCACCTTAGGGTTAGGTTTTCCTTTCAGTGTTGATCTCCTTTATAAGGATTGATCTTTTGTATAATTTCTACTTCTTGATTCATTTTTTCTCTGATAATAAATCTTTTCACTTTGTCAGAGCCAAAACCCTTGTTTCGTTCTCTCTCTTTCTATGTGACAGGTTTCTTGCATGCATGTTTCTTTGGGTTCTGTGGATTTGTATTTCTCAAATCCTACAAAAACAAGGGTCTTGATCCTATAAAAAATAGGCCAAAGTCCATTTACAACTGGTCAAAATTAGATCTTTGACAACAAAGGCCATAACAAACCACATACAATACACTAGCAAAACAAATAGTAACCCACATCAAGGGTGGGTAGAATTTTTACCCACAACTCGGGGAAGAGTCTTGGAAAAGGAGGAAGAACGATCTTTCCTCTGTTGACAAACAACACTCCATGCAATACTATTATTTGGATCACGAACACAAGGGCGAGCAGGAGGGGGAATCCCCTTAATGGGACTGTCATCAATAAAAGCAGAATGTTGACCTGGCAAACAATCCTCCATCGATGGTTGGAGCATAACAAATAAATAGGTAAATAAGGGTCTATGGGTTCATATGGGGAACACTAGTAACAAGAGGTAGATGAAGATCCAAGAGGCTTGAGGAGGCCGCACTAGTAGCAGGAGACAAAACATCATCCTGGGAGGAATCATCATTAGCTTGTGAAAAGTCATCAGAAGAAGAATCAAAAGATAGGATAGTTAGGTGATCACCATTAGCGTCCTTCCACCAAGTGGCAGTGCCTTTAAGATGTGAGAGAAAACATTTCCTGACCAAGTGACCAAAAGAAAAGCAACAATGACATCGAAAGGGGAGGCCCTCATAATCCAACAACTAAGTCCATAGCCTACCCCCAACCATTTGAAGCACATCACGAAGAAGAGGTATGTGTTGGAATTGCACACTCCAATGAGAAATTGTAGGTGATTGAAGGTATTGTCATTGATGGCAACTTTGCAATCCTATGGCACCAGCACCGACAGACTCTACATCGACAGATAGTTCACTGACAACGACAAAGATGATTACCGACACCTTGGCCGACATGATTTTAATTATTGCATATTGTATTTAATTGTAATATCTTTTTGTAAGACGACAAGATGTATTGTAATAAGACTCATATATAAGTATGAGATCTTGTAGATCATTTTAGATGCAGACACGAGAAGATTATTGCAGAAATCTTATGCGAATATTAAGGTAGATTTTGGAGTAAAGTTTATGGTTATTGTATGAGCTTAAACTGGTACTGAACTTGTCATAATAGATGCTGAACTAAAGCATTACATTATATTGGATTTGCATAATCCATTTTGTAAGTCAGTGAGACTTCCTTTTGTAATTAAGCAGTGAGCTTTAGGCAGTTGGCCTTCCTGCATATGCAGGCCCCTATTGTATGTAATATCCATTCATTGGCCAGTGAGTGAATATTGTGGGTCACAAATCCCACCAAGGTTTTTCCCACACCGAGTTTCCTCATTAAAAATCTTGTGTTATGGTGTGCTTTCTATGTTGTGTTTATTGTTCATATTTACTGCATTAATTCTTGTTTACCGGTACATTGTTTTGAAATGCAATTTATTTAATAAGGTCAAAAAATCTGTTAACCAACAAGATATTGATTCACCCCCCCTCTTAGTATCTTTGGGAATCCTAACAATTGGTATCAGAGCCTGGTCCTCTATTTTCAAAATCCTAACAACTTGAGGGATATTTTGACACTGGTACATATGGATAACTTGAGAAAGCAATTGGAAACAACTCTTGCAGATTATGATGCAGAAAAGTTGAAGAATATCAAACTTGAAGATGATCTGAAGGCTGCATAGGAAATCATTCAAGGAATTCAAGAGAATCTTACTATTGCTAGAAATAAAAGAAGAGAACTTCATGAGAAGATATAGAGTGATGATGATGAAAAGGAAACTCTTAATGATCTTGTAAGCAAGATGAAGCAAGAAAAAATGACCTTGAGGAATGAGATGCAAGATATGACTATGAGATTTTATAAAGACACTGAAGACAAAGAAAAATGAAGATGACTTGGCTAAGAGGATCAATGATGCTACAAATAAAAATCTAAGACTCAGTCATGAAAATGATATGTTAAAGATAGATTTGATTCACTTGGAACATGATAAAACTGAACTCATGAGACAGAAGGATTTATTGGAAAATGAGTTGGCTACTGCAAATCAACATAAAGAGAAATTCAAGAAAAGTTCAGAAGAACTTGATGACATTCTGAAAAATTAGAAACCTAATGGAGATACTAATGGACTTGGCTTTGAAGTTGGTGAAAGCTCCGGTACTGCAAACAATCATGATCACAGTAAACCAGTAAGACAACTTAACGCTTACAAATTTAATGGGAAATGCTTTAACTGTAACAAGTATGGTCATAGAGAAAATCAGTGTAGATCTAGAAACTATCAGAACACTAATGCACCCACCGGTCAATGTTCTAAATGCAATAAAATTGGTCATAATTCAAAAAACTGTAGAATGAATGTAAGATGTTATGTTTGTGGAAGATTTGGACACTTATATAATCAATACAGAAGACATACTGACATAGGATATGGAAAAGATATTTAGAAAAATAATGTGACTTGTTATGCTTGTAACAAGATTGGACATATTGCAAAATTTCATAGAAGTAAGGCATCACCGACAAATAATAAAGGACCGAGCTTGAAAGATAAGGAAAAGGTTGATGAGGTAAAGCAATAATTTTCAAAACAATGGATTAGAAAGAGAGATTAGAATGATGATGAGACTATTCCTTCACCAGTAGAACAAAGTATCACTCTACCGGCAGGTGATTCTTCATCTAACTGAAAATAAATCTTTTGGGGGTATGACAACTAATTGAAAATCATGCTAGTTTACCCTCGGTTGATGGTAAGAAGATGAATTGCTTCTTTACCATCAGATGAGTTATGTTTCACTTAATCTACAAACATTTATTGTGGTAGTTGAAGGAAATGACATTATAAAGCAAGTGTTTTTCACTCTTTTTCACTCACTGACCATTCAAATTTCCTAAGAGCACGAAAAAACCCGAGCGAAGGCATCCACAACGAGAAGTGAAGCAAAATATTTTAAATCATTCAAACCTAAAGGCAGATTAAGGTATTTATCAATGGCTTCCTCCTCTGCACCTGAATTCATTGCAAACCCCATTGTAATTGAAGTGGTTAAACTCCCTAGGCCAAATCATACCTGAAGTAGCGAAGCATGATGATACCCTAGGTGCATTCTCTAAAATACCCAAAGGAGTTGCATATGCAGAAGACCTTAGGATACACATACATTGTCATATTGAGAAGCTAGGTGCTGATGAAATTATGAACATGTATAGGACTGTTATTTGTGACGAGAATGGTATTATGAAACCGGAACATAAGATCATAGAAACCCTAGGTTTTGTGGAAATACTTAGTATTCCTGATTTTCCTAAGGAAGTTGTGAGAATTGTGCTAAGTAGAGTTCATGGGGAATTCTTTTGGCTTGGCTCCATCCACAAGACCACAAGAGAAGCAGTTAAGGCAGTGACTGGCTTACCTTCCACCAGTAGCAGGCCTGACAAATCTAAGAAAGTTCCAAATAACACTGTGATGACATTAAATAGTGCAACCCATGGCAAGAGATCCTTAAGAATCAATGATGTGAAAGATATAAATGTCAGATTCATTAGCATGATACTAGGATACAAAACTACACATGCTAACAGATAGAACTCTGTTTCTAGTTTATGTATCAAGAGTGCTTATGACATGGTGAATAGTAACACTAAGATTGACATATGTGAATGGCTAAAGGATTAATTGATTGACAATCTGAAGAAAATTAAAGGTGATAAGAAAAGTACTTTCAGATTTGGTAATCTACTTGTGTGCCTAATGCTATACATTACTAAGGAAGTTCTCAGTGTAGGCAGGAAAGAATTTGGTTTTGACATACCGGCAGACAAACAACTATTGGATATCTTTACCGACATGGGAGATGACATGGAAAACAACATAATTGAATACTTCCAAGCATTTAAGGATAGAGTGAAAACAAGGGAAAGGTTATCTCAAAGCATAGTTGACAAATATCATGAAGAAATATGTTTTGTTATAAAGAAAGATGAAATCTGGATGGAAGCAGTGGTTCCTAGAACTATTTGGGTGACAAAATGGGTTATGAGGCTGATGAAAACATAATTGAGACATATGCTAAAACTACTTGAAGCCCCTAGAGAACCTGAAGAGGAAATATTTGGAAATGCTGAAACCATTGAGAGCAAGGTACAAACCCTTAAACAAAGGAAGAAAAGAGAACAATCTATCAGAAAAGCAACAAAACAAGCCAAAGAGATTAAGGAAAACATATTGAATATCACCGATATTAAGGAAAGTGACTTGGAAGGGATACAACCAGAAGCTCATCTTTCAATGATTGGAACTTCATCTGATAGTGAAATCCCAACTGAGTTTAAGAGAGTAGAAAGGAAAAGAAAACCTTCACTGGCACCCTCTCCTGCACCAAAGAGAACAAGAAGGAAACAACAGGCAGTAAGGCCCCCAACAAAGAAAATGACACAAAGGAAGAAGAAGGAAAAACAGGTTATCACTCCTTTAGATAATCTTTTAAATGAAATAACAGATGAAGGAAACTTGTCTAATGTTAGTAAATTGTACGATACTTTTACTAATTGTAAAGCGGAAAAATCGAACCCTAGTTGTTCTCCCCTCCCCAACTCCAAGGAGAGAGAAGGGAGAGTCACTAGGGTTGATGGTTTTCACTTAGGGGAGACTTTACATTCAAAAGAGGGGTTGAAACCCACAAGATCCAATCCCACACAATGCAAGATTGGATTCTATATGAGTTTCAAGGGTTAAGACATCAAGGATACCCTCTTTTGTAAAGAATGTAGATAGAAATATTGAACTAGGAATTCATGTAAAGTAGGAAAGATTCACTTATAAATAGAGATAGGGATTTGGGATGAAGCTGCGGACCTGGAATTAGCAGTAAAATGTCGAGACGGTGCTGTTCTGCAAATTTGAGCGAAAGTTGACTGGACGATGGCGCCCGGTGTGCACACGGTCCTCCAAAAAATCCGCGAAACGAAGGGGGATCTGTTCGTCTCTGCACAAGGATTCCAGATCTTCAATTATAGCTGCGTACCTACAACCTACACATAGAAAAGAGAGGACGATTGGGGGTTAGGGATAAGGGGTTTGCCTTTAGGTCAAACCCCGGTTTTGGAATTAACCAAGAAATGAGAATGCTGTAAATGTAAATGTTTGTAATGTAAACAAGTACTGATACCTTGTTGTAAGAATGTTTGTATTCTTACATGCGAAGGTGTAACATATGTAATATGTTGTATTGTTGTATGTGATCTCCTCTTCAATGGTTGAATCCTTGTCTTGAATGCAACACTTAGCCTTGAATGGAGACTTAGAATGCTGAATTGCTTGAAGGAATGCTTGAATGCTTGAATGTTTAAATGTTTGAATATCGCTTTCACCTCTTGCTCTTGCTTATTTTCTCCCTCCCTCTTCCTAGGAGAGGAAAAGTAGTTTATATACTTGTCAATTAGGGCTGATAGACTGATTTTCCCAACCTTAGGCCGACCAGGAAACATTATTTTCCAATTTGCAAACTTAAAGACCCGATGCCCAAAAGAGACCGGGCCCAAAATAGGGCTAGGGACCAGGGCGCTGGGCGCCATGGTCCTGGGGACTAGGGCGCCCTAGTCCAGAAGGACCAGGGTGCTGGCCGCCATGGTCCCACCTCCCAGGACAGCAGGGTGCAAGGAGGGATCAGGCCAGGGTGCAGAGAAATGTAGTTTTTGGTGTTATAAACAGGTTTCGGGGTCTCCATTCAGGTTCAACGTTGCGCCGCCATCGTGAAGACCCAAATGCAGTCGAAATTGCAAGTGTCACAATTTTAGGACGCTACATTTAGCCCCCACTTTAGCGGGAGTATAAGCGTACGCTCATACTTCCGGTAAAGTACAAGGAAATAACATTGAAAAACTTTCACCACGTCAAGGAGGCAAGATACACCAAGCCCCCAGTGGACTAAGGATCTTACGACTTTGATTGACAAAGTAAAAGGGAAGATCACGAGGGAGAACCATGACTATCAGTAGTAAGGTTCCCTCACTATGAGTCATGCAAGAAAGATATCAAAAATTTTCAAAACAAAGCTAAATTTGTCAAGAAATTTTCAAGTATCTTGAAAAGATATGGACGGGATGTATGCCCCCCTACGTTAAAACGATCGCACACGCCTCACCGGGGGTGATTGCTTTAAGGTAGTGATACATATAAGAAAATGAAAAAGGAGCACATTATCACAAGGATTTAGCCCCCAAGTGTGAGATAAGCCCAAGGATAATAGACACAAAACACAAAGCACAAGGTGACTTCGCTTTCCTCGGGGTCAGTATGCTGTATGATAATTCATGTATATCATATGTATGTATGCATAATTGTTCTTCATTCCCCAATCAAGGAAGGTCACCTAGAAGAAGGGAACACATGTGTCTTTTGAGTCAACATGAGAGAGACCAAAAGAGATCTCAATGTTTTGCATCGTCCTCAAGTAGACAACACTAAGGACAACAAATAGAAGAATGAGAGTAACACATAGAAGAAGTAACATAACAGAGGAGGAGAGAGTCTGCTATGCTAATGAAACTAGTCTAGCACGTCATCTACCCCCCGATCTTGCTGATCAATATTTCGGGAAGGTAGGAAACACACTAGAGGAGGAACATCCAACACAGCAGATGGAGCTATCACAAGATCCAAACAAGGGCTATGTTCATGTTCCGAGCCACGTTGTTCTTGTCTAGGAGCTAGGATAAGTGCTTTAGAAAATTCATTAGATAGATGGTTATCAACATCAACATATTCATATTCACTATCAGAATGAACAGGAGTAACATTTTCATCATGAATAACATTTTCATCTATATCATCATCAAGATTTATAAAAATAGGATCTTTAACTCGCACAGGATCAAGACCATCATGCATCTTATGTTTAGGAGATTTCGGCTCAATCGTCGGCTGAGGAGAAAATGGAATAATACTAGCTGAAGGTGTTTTTGGGGATTGCAAAGTTTGAGAAGCAGCTGCCTGAGCTCTAAGATGACGCTTTCGTCGGCGTTCACGTGCAAAACGATTTCGTCTAGTCTTAGTAGGAAGTTGAGAGGATTGAGGAGGAGGAATGTTCTCATCCTTATCACTTGGGTGTTTAGGTTGTGGTCTCTTAGGTTGAACAATAGGAGAAGAGGAAGGTCTCTTCTCTCCATAAGAGGAAGGAGGAGGAACTGCTCCATATAAAGGAGGAATATTTGGTTTAGGAAGGAGACCAAGCCCCCCATGACGAGGAGGTATAGGTCTACTTTTAGGAAGTTTATTAGATATAGGCATAGTCACATTCATAGGGATGGGTTGGGAATCTTCTTGAGGAAAGACATTAGTTTTATCTTTCAAAGGAAGAACTTCCTTCTCAAGAATGATAGGAATGTCAAGTTTGGGTGTTCTAGGTTCACTTAGAGATAGGATCATATCTTTTTTCCACTTTTGATAAGATTTAAAAAGATGATCACTTCGCAGAGGAAGAGATTGGAATTGTTTAGGCCAAAAGTAATCAATAGGAACGCTAGAAGTTCTTTCAGCTAGTTTAAAGAGACTATGATTGACAGTAACAACTTCACCATTATGGGTAAATTTCAAACACTTGTGAATAGGAGAAGCAATAGCTTTCATGGAAGATAGCCAAGGATAGCCTAGCTTCACACAAAATTGTTCGGATGATGGAATAATAGCAAAGTCCACATCAAGGGATTTGTTATGGACCTCAATAGGTAATGTAATAAAACCAATTGCAGGAGAAGAAAATGCATCAAATAGTTTCACAACCACATTTGTTTCATCATAGATCACTTGATTCAATTGCAAAGTAAAAAGAAATTCTTCAGTAATGATATTAACCATACAAGAAGGATCAATAAGCACTCCACGGCAAGGTGTATTCTTGACTTTTGCAACTATATATAAAGGACCATTAGGTGCCCTGATGGTTTCACTAGAATCAAAGGTGATGGAAGGTTCTTTAGGGATTTTCTACTGCTCTACAAAGTTAATCACATTCGGAGTCATAGACACAAGATCATCAGGTGAGAGAGGAATCATTAGTATCAATTGCATTAGAGGTATGAGAAGGTAATGGATCAGTAAAAATCTTAAGATTTTGGTTAGGAGGAGCTACAGATGTATTGCCTTTATCATTCACACCAGAAACAGAGATAGTATTATTATCAATCAAATCTTGAATTTTACCTTTTAAAGCAAAACATTTTTCAGTATCATGCCCAGGTTGACGATGAAATTGACAAAAAGATTTGTTATCAAAATAGGGTGAGTTAATCTTTGCAGGATCTATTTGCCTTATAGGAGGAAGAGTAAGCACATTTTGTCCCAATAACTTATTCATAATACTATGCAATGATTCATTCAAAGGAGTGAACTTTCTTTCTTTCTTGAAAAACTTAGAAATAGGAGGCACACCTGATGCCGCATTCACATTGTTGTTGATGATGTTTTCATTGAATTTAATGGACTCTCTGTTCGGTTTAAACTTCCCAAATGGTTGTTGACTACTATCACCCTTATCACTCAAAGCCATAGGATTTGCTTGTTCCATTTGACTCACAGTCAGTTGATAATTGTGAAGAGTTGCGCACAACTGTTGGAAAGAAGTAAACTCAGAAAACAGAAGTTTTTCTCTAATATCTTTTTGTAAATTAGAAATAAAGATTCTTTGAATATCATTTTCAGGTACTGGAAAAGAAATTTGAGCATACAAATGCTTATATCTACCAATGAAATCAGTCACTTTTTCTTTAACACCTTGTTTACAATGCATTAAATCAATCAAAGTAACTTTAGGACTTATATTGTTTTGAAATTGTTGAATAAAAGCATTTGCAAGTTGTTCGAAAGAAGTAATAGAATAGGAAGGCAATGAGCAATACCATATTAGGGCTTTATCTCTTAATGTTCTAGTAAACAGTTTTGCAAGCAACCTTTGGTCATAAGCAAAATTAGTACATATTGTTTGAAAGGTCTTAACATGTGTTAGAGGATCACCCTTACCATTATAAAGCTCCAAATGCGGAATTTCAACATGTTTAGGGGGGATAGCTCGAACAATGTCAAGAGAAAGTGGGCTCGCAACATCAAATGTGGGCACACTAAACTTCGATTGATTCATAGAGGCAATTTGTTGCTGTAAAGAAGAGACAGTTTGTGCAAGATTGTTAATGGTCGCTTCAGTCGAAGAGTTCATATTAGACGTGTTAGATTGTGATGGATGTGTTATGTTATTGAAAGAAGGTAGAGAGTAAGGTGGTGGGGCACTATGATAGTCAGTCATAGGAGATGATTGGAAAGGAGGAACACTACAAGGAGGAATGGAAGGGTTGAATGAATTGCCCCCTTGCGTCATGTTCATTTGTGGAGATATAAGAGGAACACTCATTGAAGGAATGAATGAAGAAGTTGGATTGAATGAAGGAAGAGGATTGATTGAAGAAGAGGGATTGCCCCCATGACTGGTGATCATAGGAGGAATGTCTTGTATTGAAGTAGTCATTATGTTTGATGTAAAAGTAGGTATACTAGCAATAGGAGTTGTCAAAGGAATAGAATGATTAACTTGAGTAGGAGGTTGTGTATAACCTAAAGTTTCGGCACAACTCTTCATAGGCATCACATTCGAATCCACAATGTGTGCAATACCACGCAAAATATCAATTCCATTCTTATCACTTTGAACCATACGTTTTAGACCCTCAATTAATGAAAGAGCTTCACTATCGGGGTATTCTTGAGACATCCATTGTCGAAAATCATCAAATTGGTTATCCAATTTTGAAAGTTGTTCTACAGAAACCTCATGGAGAGCTTCTTTATCATTAAGAGGATTAGAGGAATTACCCATGTCCTCGTTGAAAAGGCCATTCAAATTATGTTCCATCTCCTCAGTAATTAAACCTTGGAAGGACTTAATTCTAAGGCTTCGTCTAACGGGAATAGTGTAAGTAGGACTTATTGTTGTAAAACTCATGCACTAAAGAGAGAGAGAAGATTTTGAATTTAGAGGCAGCAAATTTCAATAAAACCAGCCAATCTCCTAGATTTAAGCTCTTAAATGCAATCAGGACAATCTCCCGAAATTTCGAAAAAATGTCCGGGACCGTGGCGAACGGAGTGCACACGGTCCTCGCAACTTTTTTTGAAATTTTCAGGGATGAAAGTTATGATGATTTTAAAGCTAATCTGAAAAAATTGAGTGATTTTATGATCTGTAGATAGGCCAAATTAAAGTTGCAATCTCAAAATTGAACCCTACCAAGATTGTTGAAAAATGTAAATTTTGAATCTTGAAAAAGAGGGGGAAACTGAAATTTTGAATTTTATGATTTTAGAGGGAATACCAAAAGCAATGCAAGTTTTGAAATTTAAAAGTTGACTCGATTTCATGCAAAATTCGAATTTGAAAGTGGAAATCAAAGTTGTTACAATTAAACACTTAATTTCAAAAGTCACAAACTGCAAAAATTTGAATAAAACACTGAAATTTCGAATGAATGCTAACACACTTTTCAAATTTAGGACTGTAAGAAACACAATTTTGATATGAATTTTAATTTCAATGATTTTTGAATGATTAGAAGCCTCAAACCAAGCAATCGCTAGACCAACTTTGACTTTAATTTTGAAGGTGTTAAAATTGATAAAATCAGCCAAAATTCTGGATTTTAGCAGAAAAATACAGTAAGATCTAGCTCCTGAAATTTCAGAAAAAATGTCGGGGACGATGGCGCTCGGGGTGCACACGGTCCTCGCAACTTTTTTCCAAATTTTCAGGGATGAAAGATATTGTGATTTTATTGCGGAATCCAAAGTTACAGCGGATTTGGAGGTGTTTTGATTAGTGAAATTATCAGTCAAAGGATGAATCAAGAAGGTTTTAAAAATTAGGGTTTTGACATTTAACCACTTAATTTTTAGAATTAAAGCACAAATATGAATTGACAATTTGCAATAGAAGGGTAGATCTGAAACAAGCATTAACAATTAAACATTCCACAAGTTTAATTACTAAAAAGAAAATTTTAGGGTTTTTATGCAATTAGCCTCTAAAATTTGCAAAAGATCAAACATGGAAATGTAATTAGGGAAGCAAATTTTTTAGATCTAACCATGAATAATCAGAATGAGGATGTTCACGTCGGGTTCACCAAAATTTAAAGCGGAAAAATTGAACCCTAGTTGTTCTCCCCTCCCCAACTCCAAGGAGAGAGAAGGGAGAGTCACTAGGGTTGATGGTTTTCACTTAGGGGAGACTTTACATTCAAAAGAGAGGTTGAAACCCACAAGATCCAATCCCACACAATGCAAGATTGGATTCTATATGAGTTTCAAGGGTTAAGACATCAAGGATACCCTCTTTTGTAAAGAATGTAGATAGAAAGATTGAACTAGGAATGCATGTAAAGTAGGAAAGATTCGCTTATAAACAGAGATAGGGATATGGGATGAAGCTGCGGACCTAGAATTAACAGTGAAATGTCGAGACGGTGCTGTTCTGCAAATTTGAACGAAAGTTGACGGGACGATGGCACCCGGCGTGCACACGGTCCTCCGAAAAATCCACGAAACGAAGGGGGATCTGTTCGTCTCTGCACAAGGATTCCAGATCTTCAATTACAGCTGCGTACCTGCAACCTACACACAGAAAAGAGAGGACGATTGGGGGGTTAGGGATGAGGGGTTTGCCTTTAGGTCAAACCCCGGTTTTGGAATTAACCAAGAAATGAGAATGCTGTAAATGTAAATGTTTGTAATGTAAACAAGTACTGATACCTTGTTGTAAGAATGTTTGTATTCTTACATGCGAAGGTGTAACATATGTAATATGTTGTATTGTTGTATGTGATCTCCTCTTCAATGGTTGAATCCTTGTCTTGAATGCAACACTTAGCCTTGAATGGAGACTTAGAATGCTGAATTGCTTGAAGGAATGCTTGAATGCTTGAATGTTTAAATTTTTGAATATCGCTTTCGCCTCTTGCTCTTGCTTATTTTCTCCCTCCCTCTTCCTAGGAGAGGAAAAGTAGTTTATATACTTGTCAATTAGGGCTGATAGACTGATTTTCCCGACCTTAGGCCGACCAAGAAACATTATTTTCCAATTTGCGAACTTAAAGACCCGATGCCCAAAAGAGACCGGGCCCAAAATAGGGCCAGGGACCAGGGCGCTGGGCGCCATGGTCCTGGGGGACCAGGGCGCTGGGCGCCCTAGTCCAGAAGGACCAGGGCGCTGGGCGCCATGGTCCCACCTCCCGGGACAGCTGGGTGCAAGGAGGTATCAGGCCAGGGTGCAGAGAAATGCAGTTTTTGGTGTTATAAACAGGTTTTGGGGTCTCCATTCAGGTTCAACGTTGCGCCGCCATCGTGAAGACCCAAATGCAGTCGAAATTGCAAGTGTCACAATTTTAGGACGCTACACTAATGAAGAAAAGGAAATCATAGAAAACAGTATCATTCTACACTTAGACATTTACAAGAAATTTTTGATAGAAGTTGTAGATGATTTACCGAGTGACTTGTATAGGAGATTTGATGCAGAGAGACTAGCTATTATGGAATTGGACAAGAAAATAAAGATAGAAAATTTTCTTGCAGTTCATCCAGTTAAATCAATAGATGAAATTGATGAGTTAATAAGTGAGGCAAACAAGACAGTATTTTCTAGTGGTCACCGACATGTAGGTTTAATGGATGGAAGAGTGAATGAAATCTCTGAAGAAACAACAGATAGATGGGATATCTTCTTTGTGGAGAAAGAGAAGCAAGAAGAGCTCAAATGACCCAAAAATTTTAGAGTTTACCAAAAGGAAAAGGACAAAGGTAAAGGCATGGTAGGTGGATCCCAAGCATAAAAGTAACAAATAAGTTGCCTCCACCTCATTCTGATACTCCATCATTTGAGACTTTTGATGCACCACTGGCTACTGATAATGTTGAGTTGGAATCAACACATGAGGACACCAATCCTGATTTAGAAGTTTTATACACAATGAATATTGATACACAAGAGGTAAATATTGTGTTGATAAGGAAACCACTGGTGAAAAGAAAGATTTGGCAATTGAGCCACCAACTGAGAATATTGAAATGGAAAAACATGTAGAGCATACAATTGAAAATATTGAAATTGGGGTTGAGACACAAATTGAACAATCAATTAATCCATTGGCTTTTGGAATGGTGACTGATACCACTAGTGCACACACTGAAAAACCTACTGAGTTAGAGAAACCGGCAGTAGAAAGCCCAGTGAAACAAACTAATGTACACACTAAGAAACAAGAAGAGAAAAAGGTTGAGGTACAGATTCAAACTGAGACAGTGCCACCGACAACTGCTGAGAAACCCAAGACTTTGCTAGTTGAGATTCAGACACAAACTGACCTATCAGAGGTCAACACAAGCAAAGAGGTTACTCACACCAATGGAATGCATATTGTTAAGGTAGTTGGACAATCATCTGTTTCTTCCATGACATAATTCAGACCAACTAATATAACCGAGGTATTATTGGATTCCATCAAAACAATCACAGAGTGTAATGCACTAGCATATAAAGCTATTGATGATACAATTCCTATTCTAAAATTTATTGCACCCAAGTGCAATGTGGAAAACAAAGATTCTTTAAGTCAATTAGACACATTGTCTAAGTATATCACTGACAACTTATGAACAGTTGATCAGATAAATGAGGAGACATTTAGAGAGAAAATAAACACAGAAAAGGATAAATTCTTTGATGAGACAATAAAGAAGTGCATGGGACATATTGACACACTCCTAGTGGCACTTAGCAAAACAAAAATGGAATTTAAAGAGTTGTACAGAGACACATGCAAGACTGATATTTTGATAGTGGATATAGATAAGAAAATCAGTAAAGTGAAAAAATAAATTATAAATGATATAGCTGATAATCTCATCGGTTCATCAAAACCCATATCGGTTATAGAGTAGGAAATAGCAGGTTTTGAGGAGAAAATTGAAAAATTTGAAAAAGAGAAGGAAAGAATAAAGTTCAAGGCACAAGAGCTTAAATGTAGACTTGGTCCTAAACTTGACAACCTCATCTCTTTGAGGAAAGAGATCTCGGAGGCACTTGTTCTAGGACTAAAGACACCGGAAGAGAAAATGCACATCCTCACCAGTACAATTCAAAGGACTGAAGAAGCATTGAAGGATAGTGAAAGGTTCACTCAGAGCCTGAATTTTGTATTGGAAGATCTATTTCAGATTGTAACCAACTGGTTATAGGGTTCTAGCTGAGAACTACACTCAGTTGACATTTTTGATAGCCTTTGTCATTGATGTCAAATGGGGAGTAATAGAGATGAGAAAATGATGGACAAAAGAGATCATCTGCTCAGGGGGAGCACACAGTTTTGGCACAGTTTTTGGTAAGATTTTTGGGCTTCAAATTTTGGATACATTTTTTGAATTTTTCTCATGGATGTTGCCATCAATACCAAAGGGGGAGATTGTTGGCATTGCACAATCCAATGAGAAATTGTAGGTGATTGAAGGTATTGTCATTCATGGTAACCTTGCAATCCTATGGCACTGACACCGATAGACTCTACATCGACAGATAGTTCACCAACAACGACAAAGATGATTACCGACACCCTAGACGACAGGATTTTAATTATTGCATATTGTATTTAATTGTAATATATTTTTGTAAGCTGACAAGGCGTATTGTAATAAGACTCATATATAAGTATGAGATCTTGTAGATCATTTTAGATGCAGACACGGGAAGATTATTGTAGAAATAATATGCGAATATTAAGGCAGATTTTGGAGTAAGGTTTATGGTTATTGTATGAGCTTAAACCGGTACTAAACCCAGCATAGCAGATGTTGAACTAAAGTAGTACATTATATTGGATTTGCATAATCCATTTTGTAAGTCAATGAGAGTTCCTTTTGTAATTAAGCAGTGAGCTTTAGGCAGTTAGCCTTCCTGCATGTGCAGGCCCCTATTGTAAGTAATATCCATTCATTGGCCAGTGAGTGAATATTGTGGGTCACAAATCCCATTGAGGTTTTTCCCACACAGGGTTTCCTCGTTAAAAATCTTGTGTTATGGTGTGCTTTCTATGTTGTGTTTATTGTTCATATTTATTGCATTGATTCTTGTTTATTGGTACACTGTTTTGAAATGTAATTTATTTGATAAGGTCAAAAAATCTGTTAACTGACAAGATATTGATTCATCCCCCCCTCTTAGTATCTTTGGGAATCCTAACAGTATGGAGATGTCAATATCGATCAAAATGCATGAAAATATGGAAATACCCATGGAGGAAGTGGTATCATCAACCTTCAAGAAATGGATGATAGAGTTGTCAATGGCCTCAAAACAATATAATTCTCCCATAATGAAGGGACATATTGGGAAGATGAACCCACACTAGATACATATTGAGTTGTTTAGTAAGAGGGTTAAAGGAGCTTGTCCATGGTTTGATTCAGAGAGAGAGTGAACACCCCAATCCCATAGCTTTCTCAACACCAAATCAAGATTAACAAAAGAAACAAAAGAAGCAATAAAAAAACCCTTATCACAAAGGAACAACTCAATGTTTTCAACAAAAAGGGATTCCAATAATCAATAACCCATCGATGAAGATTGAGGATAGAAAGTCAATGACCAGTAAATCTACACACCAACCTACAACGTTGGTAGAAATCGACATTTTTACCACATCATGGCCACAAACCACAGGGTGATCCCACAATACCGGGTTACACTTTTTGGTACATCCCGATTTTTGCCGAAATCATACATTTATTAGAAAATATAATTATTTAAGCTTTAAGAGGTCCCATTTGAAGTAATTAAATGAGGAGAGTTACATCAAAGGCTCTTAGATAAAAATTTCTTGGATAGAACCTCTCTACTTCTAAATCATACCTACAATGGAGTCTCCTTCGCATCTATCAAAATTCTGATAAAAAACCACTTTTACATTTGCTTTTGGGGGGTCAAATGAATTCATTTAGAAGTTTTATTTTTTAAAGTATTTAGTGCTTATTATAAGCTTTCCGAATAGTATAGCTTTTAATATATTTATGTTTTATTTCTTATGAATGCAGGTTTTTCATTGAACATTAAGGATTGTGTTTCACACGTGGAAAAATTGAAAAAAGGAGAATTTTTTTTGTAAAAAATATATTTTCCCTAGGTATTGATATCCTCATTTGAACACAAAAAGAAGTTAATTCAAATACATACAAAAAAAGTTATGGATTACATAATGTAGACACCCAAAATTGTCATGTCTAATTAAATAAATATTTTATTTATTTAATTATCTAATCTTAATTCTTCTATTAATTAAATAAATCTTTATTTATTTAATTAATTCATTTATCCTCTTCTAGCCTTATTTCTCATTTAAATAAATACATTTATTTATTTAAATTATCCTTTTTTCCTAAATTAAATAAATATCTTATTTATTTAATTATCCCACTTCTTCTATTAATTAATTTATTTAATTAATTCATTAGCCTTTTCTACCCATGACACATGTCATTCATCTCTTAATTCATACACTACCTACCCCTTTCATTATTTTATTATTTCTTTTACCTACCCTCTAATCATAGCCGACCTCCTTTTACACCTCTCAATCTTATCCCTCCATTTCATATAGTGTCTTCTATATAAGGAGATGCTTCCTTCATTATCAAACCCTAATCATTCATTCTAATGAATAATCTTTTATGCACTTGACTACACTACGATCCTACTTGCAACCACATTCCGTTCTTTGTTGAGCTCTTGTGCACATAAAATCTGAGAGCAAATATATCAAGCAAGATCAATGGAGATAGGAAGAATGGAGATCCAAACCCTATTGGACATGTGATGGTATAATCTTTGTGATTTCGTTTGATTTGCATTGTCTTAGGTAATCTTCATATGTTATGGTGGATCTTTGTTGATTGTTAGGCTAGGGTTTTGTGGTTGAATTCATTTAGCCTTTCAATATCATTATTATTGTTATCCATTTTCACCATATACATTTTGGCACGCCCGGTGGGACCCTTGTCCCTTTTGCATTTAACTTCCTTGTTGCAGATTTTGTAAGGTGAAGTTGCAGATCCGACGTTTTCGGCAGTATTTTGATATTTCCACGTCTGCGTACTTTCGGATTGCATTTTTGATTTTCTGGCCCGTCTGTGACATCTGGATCCGCATCTGTGTTTTGGCAATATTTTATTTTGCAGGTTCCAGGAAAACGCGTCTGTGTTGTAAAGTCGCGTCTGAGCCGATTTTAGCCGCGTCTGTGTCCGAAAGCTGCGTCTGTGATCTGTAGTCGCGTCTGTGCTTCACAGAACTGTGTTTGTGTTACCCAGTCGCATCTGTGTTGATGGTAATCGCGTTTGTGTTTGCCAGTTTCAAAATTTTGTGTTTTTATTGATTCAGTTTTTCGGATTTTGCATTTAGGGTTTCAGATCTGGTTTATTTTGAGCTAACATTTTCAGATCTAGCTAACAAAATTGGTGCAACTTGTCTTGGAAGCTAAATCGTTTGGTTGAAGGCCCCTATTTTCACAAAGTCTTTTGGGTTTAAAATTTACCTAACTTGTGTGCTTGCAGGAAGGGGTGATCATTTGAAACAATCCAAACTACTAATAAATTTTTGTTGCAGGTCCTTGGCAAGGGTTTTTGGATTTTTATTGTGTGCCTTGTTTTCATAGACTAGCAAACACTTCAATTGGTGCACTAAAATTGAATCATTGTCTTTTGTGTCTTGAGCAATAGGCTCTTTTTGTTTAATCTTTAGAGGGCCTGTCTTACCGTGTGGTCATTAGGACTACTAGTGAGAAGAGAACAACCCAAGTGGTAGCGAGGAAAACCCACCTCTTTCGAACCACTATAAACAAATGTATTCATGGTGAAAACTATGAATAACATGTGCTGATTAGTTCATACCGACACTATGTCTCCCCATAAACCCGTTTGATCAAATTTATTTGATCAGTTGTAGGGCGTAACCCCTACCGGCTGGGAGCCTTCTGTATTTACAGAGCTGAAAGTGCCGCATGTATGGCCACACGAGCGGATGCCCTTACTAGCACCATTTTGTTTTAGAAGCCCAAATCCTTCTAGTTGTTGGGGCAGGAGGTCGGACCTCTGGTAGCAGCCCACACACATACGGTTCTTAGTAGAGATACAAAGTTCGCCACGGGGAGTTTTCATGGGGACTGATGCTTGGCTGACCCGAGAAGTGAGTGCCGAGGGTGGAGCCAGTGAGGTCAAGCATCTAAGTATCCGCTCTGAATAGCGTAGCCTCGGGGGTAAAACCCCATGTGGGATCAACAACTATTGTCTTGGCCAACCATAAGAATTGTGCTTGACTTATGTTAAACATTCAAAGCATTAAGGCCAAACAACAAAACATTGTGTCTTTTGTGTCTTCAAGTGTATGCAAAACATTTTTACAACACACTTTTCCTGGAGTCATTTTGAGTCTAGACACTTGCAAACATTGGGTCTTCATCAACACTGCGTCCTCTTGTCACGAAAAATAGTCAAACAGTCAGATTTGGTCACAACAAAATGAGTTCACAGATTGGAAAAAATTGCACAAATTTTACAGAAACGCGTCTGTGTCGGACATAATAGCGTCTGTGTTGTATAACCGCGTCTATGAAGGGCAAAATTGCGTCTGTGTTCCAACAGTCAACATTACACTTTGCAAAAAAAATCTCAGAAACGCGTCTGTGTTAAATAGAGCCGCGTTTGCGTCAGGAAACTGCGTCTGTGAAGTATATAGGCGCGTCTGTGGCCAGAATTGAAAAACTGTTACAGTCCAGCAAACAAACACAGTCAGTTTCAGAATTCTTGAGCTTCCTAGGTCATTTCTCTAGGGTTTCATCTAGCATTCAACCTGTCCTTGGGTCTCACAAAATCCATCATTGCTTCACATTTCGCTTTACATTCACACTTGTCTAAACTTGAGTCAAAAGGTCACTTGCTTGTCCTCATCATACTTTGTCAACACACTACATACAACAACATTTTGCTAAGTGGTCCCTCATCAAGGTTTCTTACCTTTGGGTCTCATTTGGTCCTACTTAGAGTCAAGGTCAACTTACCTCATCAAGAGAAACTATCCTCTCTTTAGAAGTACACCTCAGATTCATTTACATTCCATCCAACTCTTGGTCTTCGATACTCTTTCCTTTTTTTTCATCTAGTCTCACACATCTCGGTCAATACCTAGTTCATGGTTGAAACCCGTCTTCAAAAATATTGGAGAGAAACTAAAGAGGCTCAAGAGTCCGCAAACATGAGTTCTTATGAGTATGACAATGATATCTTTTTCAATTCTGATCATACTACATTACCTGACATGGATGCCTATAGAAACATTCCAAATGTTGAGAACATGGACACTATAAACAACAATGCTATACACAATGACAATATGGACAACTTTTTCATACATTCAGCAGATGTGGAAGAATCCATTATGAATCCCCATTTCAATCGATTGGTTGAGGAAATAATGAGGAGGGATAGACAATACTTTTTACAAATGATGGCACAAAGTGGAGCCAAGATACCTCATGATTTTGACATGTCTCAAATAATGGAAAATCAACCTTCGCAACAACCTCACTCCAACACGGATCAAATGATACCTAATAATGGAGGAAATAGAGGACCACATATGGTACCTGAATCACCATCAGCTTTGCTTCAAAAACCAGAGGTCCCACATACACATGGTCAAACATATGATACTCACCTTCGCAGACCATTATGGAAGTCTTATGGAGAAAAATATGCTCAATCACATATCAATGCTAAGGATCAACCACCAAAGCAATGGGATATTCAAAGGCATGCTCAAAATTTGGACACAAGGAAACCCCGTGTCAAATTTGGGGGAAATACAATAGAACATGACATGCCTGTAGAGTATGGTATACATGCACAAAATAGATATGGTGTTCCTCAACATGAATCTATACCAAGTGGTCCATATACGCAACATCATTATAGACCTCCTCCATATGAACATGTGTATGATCAATATCATCTATATATGCAACATGCTCCTCCTCCAATGGATACTTCAAGCATGGGGTATGGTCCAAGAAGTCGATCTCCACCTAAGAGCAATTTGGAGCAACAAATCAGGGACTTACAAAAGAAAATGTAGGACATAAATACACCAAAGCCAACATACACAATGAGAGACATATGTCCTTATCCATTTGACAAGAGCATTCCAATGCCTCCTTTTCCTACACACTTTGTGATGCCTAAATTCGATAAGTATAGAGGAAAAGGGGATCCTAAGGCACACATAAGACAATTTTTCACAGCTTGCATTGAGGTAGCAGCAGAAGAGACATATTTGATGAGATTATTCCCACAAAGCTTAGGTGATCAAGCTATGGAATGGTTCCCCCAACTACCACCTGGTATTAAGTCATGGGGTGATCTAGCAGAGGCATTTATCCAACATTTCTCCTACAACATAGAGACAGACATATCAGTCACTACTTTGTGCAACACTAAGCAAAAAGAGGGAGAATCTTTTGCATCATTCTTACAAAGATGAAGAAATCTAGCTAGTAGATGCTCTTGTGAAATTCCACAAAAACAAATGGTAGAAATGTTCACCCAAAATGTTAACAAAGACATTGACTATGATCTAAGGAAAGCTTGTTTGTCCACCTTCAAGGACGTCATTGAAAAAGGCTTAGCAACAGAGAAGGTCCTAATTGAACAAGGAGTCATTAAGATATTCAAGGAAAACAAAGATGACTTTAAAGGAAAAGACAAGCCAAGATTTTGGAATAAAAACAAGAACACGGTCAATGATGGTGTTGTTGATGCCAACATAGTGCGACCCAAAGTCATTTTTTCAGGATCAAGTTCTACAAACAATCAAGTGAATACTCAAACAACTTCCAGATCAGGAAGGAAGTACACCCCATTGGGAGAACCACTTGAGTCAGTCTTCAAGAAGCTAGTGGCAAACAAGGTAATCACAGTTCCAAATTTTCCTCCATATGAACCAAAGGTTAAACCAAATTGGTGGAACGATGATGAGTATTGTGAATTTCATAAGAGCAAAGGTCATAAGATAGGAAATTGTCATCGACTGAAGAACATCATACAAGATCTCATTGATAGAGGTGACATTGAGATTGAGGGACATTCGTCTAATCAAGAACATGAGATGTTTAAGGAACCATTCCCAAAACATGACAAGGGAAAAGCTAAAGCCATAGAGGATCAAACCAACTATACCAGAGCATCTTACAACTATGATTCAACTATAAATCACATCTCGATGGACAATTATGTCTCTACCATTATCATCAAGGACAAAGCGTCTGAGAATTCTACCCAGAGACCCAGGATTGTCCTAAAAGGTGTTGGATCTTCTTCTGAACCTACCTCTGAATGTAATGTTACAACTCGTTGAGGTAAAATCACTTTGCAAGGTGCTCCAACTAAAAACACTGCTTCATCATCAACCAAACCTGAGTATGACCTTGTAGAACAATTAGGGAAGACACCCGCGCTCATCTCGATCCTTGAGCTATTACGCATATCTCCCACACATAAAGCCATTCTTGACAAAATCTTGAGAGATACTGCCGTTCCTACTGATCTGAACATGGACCAGTTTCAAGCCATGGTGGGATACCTTTCCATTCCACACTCCCTTACTTTCACCGAAACCGATGACGCCTCTGTAAGTCAGCCACATAATGCACCATTACACATTGAAGCCTTCATACACAAACATAGAATAAAAAGAGTCTTGATAGATGGAGGAGTAGGTCTAAACATTTGCACATTAAGCACTATTACACAATTGGGATATTCTGATAAAGCTGTGAATTCTACAAACAAAATCACCATCAAGGCATATGACGACGAAGAGCGTTCATCCAAGGGTACAGTCATCTTACCTCTCAGAGTTGGGCCAGTTACAAAGGATGTTGTTTGTCAAGTCCTGGATCTAAATCTCACTTACAACATATTGCTAGGACGCCCTTGGATTCATGAAATGAGGGCAGTCCCATCCACATATCACCAATGCATTAAGTTTCCTCATAATGGAGTGGAAGTAACAGTTAACGGTGATCCAAATCCATTTATATACTGCAATAACCTGAAATCAAAGACTGAGACCATCATTCCCAGTAATCATGAGGCTGTTCCTTCCTCGACATACATTGATCCCGAGTCATTAAAACCTTCGACATCAAAACAAGGTGAGCTTAAAGGCAAGTTTCAAGACAAAGGCATGGGGGAATATACTTTAAATCAGACCATGTACTTACGACAAGTCATGGGTTTCCCAAAAGAATATGGAAGACCACATCCTAACAAGCAAATCTCCATCATGATGCTTAAATGGGACCCTACTACCTTTCAAAGATGGGGTGAACTAGAAGAGGAAGATTTATACCAAATGCTTTTCAGAGACAATGAAGAGGAAACACAAGATCACATTAGTCTACCATGTGAGAAATATGGCAAAGGCTTCAAAATTCTACAAAAATTCAGGTATGATGGAAAAAGCCCTTTGGGATTACGAAAGGAAGGCATCATTGAACCTTTACAACCTGAATTGACTATCAAGAAGGAACGCTCGAAAGGACTTGGTTTCTTAACTCCTAAGGTCCACACCCAAAGGACAGAAGAAGCCTTACAAATCAAAGCTACCAAAATTCAACAAGAGGATCGCTATTCCACAGATTCCAACGAATGGGAATGGGGTTTCGACAAGTCTTCCAGTGACTACGAGCTCACCGAGATATTCAGAGAGCCAGATGAACCAACAAAAGAAGAGGAGTTTTATAACAAGTTCAAAGTTGGTCAAGAAACAACCCATGAGGATTCCACATAGTCCTTGTCTCAAGGTTCTAGGTTGAAATCACATAGGATGAGAACACCTGTCCCAGAATGCGCTACTAGTCATGATAATTTGGATTCGCTTGCGATCGAGACTGATGAGGAGAGTGCCATCGATGACCTCGATAATTACCTTGACATACCCGAATATAACTGCATCTTCACTCTTAGCCCCGCTAACTTCGAAGACATTAACGGCCTTCCTCTTGTTCACCACCAACTCATTGACTGGGACCATGAAGGACCTGCACAATTTGACACATTCCAAAATGATGAAGCTTTTATTGACTATCTGGGCATACGAGATGATCTTCCCCCTGGAGACCATAAAGCGGGGTACAATATAGAACTCAATAGCGTGGCATATTTTGGTGAGGGTGTCAGACCTTCCAGTCGCAAAAATGTGAAAATAAGAACAAATCAAGGGTCCTATGGCGAAAACCACACTGTGGCGCTGTCTGACCCCAAAAAAAAGTAAAAAGAAAGGACGTATCTGAGGGCGAAAACCTCTCTGAGGCACCCGAAGATGGAAGGCTCGACATTCTCCCAGCATCATATGAGGAAAAGTCATCCATGTTGGTAGAGGAGACTATCAAAACAAACATTGGTACAGAAGAGGTTCCACACAACATATTCCCAGCTCAATCACTGACAGAGTCCGAAAGGTCAAAATTCATAAGTTTCTTCAAAGAACGACAAATCAACTTCGCCTGGTCATACGCTGATATGCCTGGATTAGATCCGGATTTGGTAATGCATCATTTGACAGTCAAACCGGGGGCAAAACTAGTAAAACATAAACTAAGAAAAATGCATCCACAAGTGGCATTACTAGTCAAAGCAGAACTTAAGAAATTACTTGATATCGGATTCATACGCCCAATTGATTATCCTGAATGGATCTCCAACTTGGTACCTGTTAGTAAACCAGATCGCAACATCAGAATATGTACAGATTTCAGAGACATCAACAAAGCTTGTCCAAAGGATGACTTCCCATTGCCAAATATTGACTTGATTGTTGATCTCACAGCAGGTCATGAAATGTTATCATTGATGGATGGATTCTCTGGTTATAATCAAATAAGGATCGCACCCGAGGATCAACATAAAACAACATTTACTTGTCCATGGGGAACTTTCTGCTGGAATGTCATGCCTTTCGGGCTAAAGAATGCAGGTGCTACATATCAAAGAGCCATGACTACTATCTTTCATGATCTCATGCACGTAACCGTGGAAGATTATGTTGATGACCTCTTGGGCAAATCAATAGACAGAAATACACATTTGGACATACTTTCAGTCATCTTTGATCGGTTGGAAAAATACAAAGTAAGATTAAACCCCAAGAAATGTGTCTTTGGAGTAACCTCCGGGAAGCTCCTAGGATTCATTGTATCCAAAAGAGGAATTGAAGCTGATCTAGCAAAAGTTATGGCCATCTTGGAAATGCAACCACCAAGAAATATTAGTCAACTTCGGTCCTTACAAGGCAGACTCCAGTCCATCTGAAGATTCATAGCACAACTGGCAGATAAGTGTAATCCTTTTTAGCACCTGCTACATAAAAACATCAAATTCAAATGGGACGATAACTGTCAACAGGCTTTCCAGACGCTCAAAGATTATCTTCTAAATCCGCCAGTTCTGATGCCACCAGTTCCAGATCAACCACTGTTACTATACATATCAGCTACTCCAACAACACCGGGGGCACTCTTAGCACAACAAATGGCTGAAAGCAAGGAAAAAGCAGTATATTATATCAGTCGCACATTAGTAGGATATGAGCTAAACTACACACCAATTGAGTGTGCATGTCTCGCCGTGGTCTTTGCTTCGCAGAAATTATGACATTACATGCTTACTCATAAGACTAAGTTAGTTGCAAGGATAGATCCATTGAAATACCTTCTCAATAAGGCAACACTTACGGGACGACTGGCCAAATGGGTAATGATCCTGAGTGAATTCGACATCGAGTATGTGGATAGAAAAGCAATAAAAGGACAAGCCATTGTAGATCAATTAGTAGATGCTCCCATGATAGATGATGTTCCTCTAAGTTCAGAATTTCCAGACGAATCCATTTTGACAATGTCACATGCAAAGCCATGGCAACTGTACTTCGACGGCTCATACACACAGCATGGGGCAGGAGCTGGCATCCTTTTTATAACTCCTCAAGGGGATTCTATACCAAAATCATACCACTTATCATTTCCTTGCACTAACAATATAGCGGAATATGAGGCATTAACAATAGGCTTACGAATTGCAGTTCAATGGAAGATCTAGGAACTTCGTGTTTTTGGGGACTCCCAACTGGTCATCCGTCAAGCAACTGATGATTACCAAACAAAAGATGAGAAATTAATGCCTTATAAACAAATGGTGGACGACCTAAAACAACACTTCACAAAGATAGACTTTGAGCAGATACCAAGAGAGCAGAATTGTGCCGTAGATGCCATGGCTACAATTTCTTCCTTGATTGATTTACCTCCAAACGAGACCCACTATGAGTTCTTGGTGGATAACCTTTTGGTTCCTTCATATGAGATCATGACTACTGAGATGATATGTGTTGCCGGTCCTGAATCCCAGTTATATGGTTCCATTTTCACATACCTACGTGACAATACTTTACCTCCTGATCTATCAAATAACCAACGTCGCACTTTCGTTCGCCAATCCTCTCGATATGTCATTTTAGCTGATATCCTATACCGACGAGGTCTAGATGGCACTCTTCTTAGATGTTTAGAAAGTGACAAAGCTCAGATTGCATTACGGGAAGTGCGTGAAGGGATATGTGGTCCACATGCTAGTGGTCCTACCTTGGCCAAGAAACTCATCAGGACTGGATATTACTGGCCCAATATGGAGAAAGACTCATATCAGTTTGTCAAGAAATGTAAGCAATGTCAAATTCATGGAGACCTCATACATGCGCCAGCACAAGAACTTCAACCACTTGCGTCTCCTTGGCCCTTTTGTTAGTGGGGACTCGATCTCATACGCAAGATTCACCCTCCTTCTTCCAATGGTCACAAATTCATTATCACTGCCATAGAGTATTTTACAAAATGGATTGAAGCCGTGCCTCTCACACAAGTCACAGGAAAACAGATTGCTACATTCATCCTCAACTATATCATTTGCCAATACGGTATTCTTGTTTCCATTATCACTGATAACGGGTGTCCCTTCAAAAATCAGGATGTTCGTGAACTCTGTGATCGCTTCCATATTTCCCATCGTTTCTCCACACCATATTACCCCCAAGGTAATGGCCAAGCTGAGGCGTCTAATAAAACAATCCTAAAAATCCTAAAGAAGACAGTCGACGATGCTGGTCGTAATTGGCATATTCAACTTAATCCCGCACTTTGGGCCTACCGCACAAGTGTCCGCACACCTACAGGAGCTACACCCTATTCACTTGTCTATGGCGCTGAAGCTATCTTTCCTATTGAGGTTGAGCTACCCTCTTTACGGGTCTCTTTGCAAAACATCATCAGTGACGAAGACTATAGGGTCTCTCGCTTACAAGAGCTGGAACTACTGGATGAACGAAGACAAACTGCTTTTAGTCACCTCAAGGCTTACCAACAACGAATGAGTCACAACTACAATCACAAGGTCAAGCCTCGCACATTTGAGGTAGGGGACTTAGTTCTCAAAGAAAATCCCAAAAATCAGCAAGACAGAGAGAAGAAGGGTAAGTTCGAACCAAATTGGCTTGGTCCTTACATCATTACAACAACATATGGATCTGGGGCATATCAGCTCTCAACTACAGAAGGTGAACCTTTGGAAGATCCCATCAACAACATGCACCTTCGCAGGTTCTACACATAGCTCTTTGGAATATCCTAATTCAAAAATACAAAAAAATCAGAAAAATTCAAAAATACAAAAAAAATTATAAAAACATAAAAAATCGTTACTTGGTGAAAACCTGGCAAACAGGCGCCTAGTGACACAAAAAACATTGAAAAATTGAAAAAAGTAAAGAGAAATAATTTCGTCCAATGGTGAAAACCACTTCGGTGGCGCCCTGGGCAAGTACCATGGTGAAAACTGAGTCACCAGCGCCATGCGTAGAGACATTGCTTCTCCCTCCTTTAGGATTCACTTTCATCTTTTCACTTTGCACACACTCACAGCCTATTCATTCATAATAAACTTACCCATTCCCATCATGGCTTGTTATTGATCTCCCTAAGATTGGTTAGCCATTCATAATAAACCTCCCTTTTCACTCCCTTTCTATCCATAATAAATCAGATCCTATCTGTGGCTAAGGCAAATCCTACGTCTAGTGATGGGTGTGGAATTGAGAACATCACATGTTTCGAGGAGTACAGTTTCTTCCAGCTTTCTTCAGTCTATTCGCTCACAATCTGCAATAAAGCAACATTTGCATCACAGATCCACAATAATGTTTCATCTTCTCCGCAATAAAGTATCAGTTTCATGGATTCAGTCAGTTTTAGATGAGACACAACAGCAACAATGGACTTCAGCAAATCAAATCTTTCAACAGACTCAAACAACATATGGTTCAGTGCTATCTATCCTTTTTGTGAAAGTAAACATTGTGACCACAATCAAATAAGACTTATACAAGTGACAGGAGACACTAAACTTGAGGGCTACAGTGGATGTTGGTGTCGAGTATTGGTTTTCTTTTGATTTCATCTTTTTTGGTGACATGTCTTTTAGCTTTTCCAGGATGTCTCTGATTAGAGATTCTCTCTCCAGGATGTCTTTGACTAGAAAGGCAAGGATGGGGTATCGTCACCTATTGGTATTTGCTGTCTATGGATTGTCTCTTAGTAATGCTATGACTTGTCCAAGGATATGAGGACATTGTGAGTCTAGTATGAACTGGGGCATTCCTTGTTTGCAACTGTCTTATCTCCATGCAAATAGGTACAATGACTTTCTGGGTCAAACATATGCCTCGATTGTCATAACCTAGTTGCCATAATAAAGCTCAATGATGATAACGCACAAGAAGCTCTTTCACTCTCATATCTTCTGTCTTTCATCCCCCTTTCTTGATTGACTTCCATCATCCTTCTCGAGTCCGCATAGCCTGCTATCACATGACTGAGTATAATGACACACCAAAAACATTTGCATTTCATGTAGTTGCACCTGCATTACCACATATAAGCATTTCATACATACATATAGATATTAGAACTGCATCACATCCTGCACACAACACCTGTTAGCGCAATTTACATTTGCATTACATACATTTACAATGGCATTGGCATAACATTTTTAAAAACATAAAAAGAACAAATATTGCATTACATCATATAAATATTTGCATCCATCTCATAAACAAACATCACATAAGAACATCTCATCACATAGGTACACATGCATATAGCTGCCGCAAAGATGAATCATCTCATATATATATAAAAGTGTCATGATACAATGATGTCAAAATCATATGGCTATAAAAGCACCCGTAGGTGTCTACAATACAAAAATGGTACAAAACTGATACATAGGGAGCCCTCTATGGCTATGATGAACTCCCTCCCTCGGAGCCACTTGGCCTCGATGGAATCTGAGCCCCTGAAGGACCCACCCCAGGATCATCCCTCCTATCTCCTCTATTTGGTGGTGGTGGAGGACCCATAACCCCACCACTCGATGCCTGTCTCCTCCGGCTCCCTCCCGTAGCTGTCGCTGTATGCGATGGTCTATGGAAGCTCCTCGCTCACTGATCTGCTGGCACTGCACCATAGTAGAGATCTCGCCAGTAGGCAATCTCCTCCCCTGCCCTCAAGACATAAGCATATCCTACCCCTGTGTCCTCTGCTGCCTGTCTCCCGACCCTCAGTGCTGTCTCAGCCTCTGTATAGCGTTGAATAGCCTGATCTCGCTCCTACTCAATATCTCTGAGCCTCATCCTGAGCTGATCCCTCTCCCTCTCCAGCTCTTGGATATCATCTGCTTGGCCCTGGCAGATCTCCCTCAGCTCTAGCAGCTCATCCTCCACCGAGTCAGCCCCCTCCACCTCTGCCTGTGGCTCCCCCTGTACGGGTGCCTGCCCCTGTACCTGTGCCTGTACTTGTACCTGTCTTTGTCCCTATCCCTGCACCTGTACCTGTCTGGGACCCTGTGCCGTTGGCACCTGTAGCGGCAATCCACCGCGACCCCTCACCACCCGAGCCTGCCTCTCCTCGCCACCCTCCCTCCAAGGTGCAACCCTCCTCTCTCCAACTGCTCCCCTCCTCCTCCGTCAGCCTCTACCCCCATCACCTCCACCACCATCATCATCCCCACCCCCATCTCCCTCCAATGGCTCTCCCAGATCCGTCAAGCGTGGAAAGGGATGCTCTGCCCAGTATGCTGTGTACTCAACATCCATCCCAGCATCCTCGATCTCTGGCCACATGTCCCAGGGTAGGGGTATCATCTCTACCAACTGTGTCACTGCCTGATCATATGACAACAAGGGCCCAAACTGTGCCTGATCTCTCACTGTCTGTGCATACAAGCCTAAGCCTCGGGGCATCCTCTGAATCTGGCCAAACTGTCGGCCAATCCTATCCACTAGCTACCTCTCTAGCACATAGGGCGTCCGCCCAATCAGGTACCTACTCTGGAAGGTGTAGGGAAGCTCAACTGCATCATCCTCCCACTGCTCGCAGCCCAGATATGGTCTCCATATGACCATGTCGATGTCATCTATCACTCGCCGCCAATGCTCTAGCTTGCCAATCCGTGGCTGTGATGTGATCATGTCATACAAATGCACAAAGCTGCGCCCATGTCCCCTGCCCCTGAAGTGTATCGGTCGGGTAACCGATAGATGCTCATAGGCCCATACCTGCAGCAATGTCACTCCGTAGCCCAATCCCACTGATTCATGGTAAACAAACTGATGCAGCTCATAATAGAGGTGTGCCAGCACGCACGGTCCCCAAGCATATCTGGTGTGCTGTGTCACCAGTGTCTCTAGTGCTCCTCCCCAACCCACAGCCAACCCCCGTGTCGCCCTATTCGGACACAGGAAGCCACTAATCGCTCCTCTTACCACTGCTGGTAATGCTAATCCTTTGGCTCTCATGGTATCCCATGCCACATGTCCTGCCCTCATCTCCAGTCCTGGGTCCTGGAATACTCGTCTCAGGGCCTCCCTGTCTCCATCTCGATCGTATGGGATCACCTCCCCATCAATCGGTATCCGCAATATCCTATATACATCCTCCAGGGTGACTGTCATCTCACCCATTGGCAAATGGAACGTGCACGTCTCAGAGTGCCATCTCTCAGCTAATGCAGTCAGCAAACCCATGTTCGCCCAAAACTCGGGCACATACAGAACATGTTTCAGTCCCATCTCCTCGGTTGTCAGCTCAGGTCGCAACCTCTGAGTAGACGGGAATCTCTCCCGTGACTCCAGCATCGACAAATACTCCTGTAGTCAAACAAATCACTCATGTCAGTCATAGTGGCATTCACTGTTCGTCACAAAATGCTACTTTTTATCTACATGCATATGACATTCTATCCTAGTGACACTCACTGTTCATCACAAAGTGTTGCTTCTATCCTAGTGGTACTCCCTGTTCATCACAAAGTACTACGTGTGTGACACTCACTGTTCATCACAAAGTGTTGCTCACATTTGCACTCCCTGTTCATCACAAAGTGCTGCTCACATTTGCACTCCCTGTTCATCACAAAGTGCTGCTCATATTTTGGTACTCACTGTTCATCACAAAGTGCCTTAATCTATCCTAGTCTTTCCTAGAGGACCTACTTGAGTGTATCCTCTCAGCAGCTTATCCAATTGACAGCGTATGTTCATCATAGAACTGCCGATTTGACCTAGAAGACAAAACTAAACACAAACGCGCTTACCTGACATAAATGTGCTTTCAGACTGCACAAACGCGCCTGAAAAACACAGACGTGCCTATGCTCTGCACAGACACGCTTGGGCTACACAGACGTGCCTTCTTGGCACATACGCGACTGACCATCACAGACGCGATCGCATTTGACACAGACACGGGTTCCAACGCAGACGCACCTGGCACCAACGCAGATGCGCCTTGCGAGCACAGATGCACCTGGCACCAACGCAGACGCGCCTGTACGTTTTTAGACATTTTTTGGACCCTAGTCTAAGCGCATTTATTACCCTATCTAGCATGCATTAATGACAAAATTAAATGCGTGAAAGTACGAGGAGGTTTTGTGGTACTTACCGGCTCTCCTGCCTCTGCTGGCCTCTGAAATCGGCGAACGCGGTCGAATCTGTGAATGAAGGCCATCGCTGCTGACTGCTGCTGCTCTATTTTCGCTCTGCAATCTGCTCTCGTGGATGTGTAGATGACAATGAGGATGTATTTTCCCCCATGGTCTATCTTATAGCCTATCCTAGCCTTCGCCTTCGTTTCCCAAGTCAGTCTTCATTATCTCGTGACTCTGTCACTTTATCTAGTCAGTCCATTCTAGCCTCTCTTTCTTATCGAGAGATTGTCTACAATCTTTTCACACATTTTCATCCAATCTCTCTAGGGGGCATATCATTCCCATCTTGGGGCAACTTTGTATCAGTTCATCTTATCTTCTTTGAAACAACGTGACAAGCCGCATTGTCTCAAAGAGGGGCAAAATGTAGACACCCAAAATTGTCATGTCTAATTAAATAAATATTTTATTTATTTAATTATCTAATCTTAATTCTTCTATTAATTAAATAAATCTTTATTTATTTAATTAATTCATTTATCCTCTTCTAGCCTTATTTCTCATTTAAATAAATACATTTATTTATTTAAATTATCCTTTTTTCCTAAATTAAATAAATATCTTATTTATTTAATTATCCCACTTCTTCTATTAATTAATTAATTTAATTAATTCATTAGCCTTTTCTACCCATGACACATGTCATTCATCTCTTAATTCATACACTACCTACCCTCTAATCATAGCCGACCTCCTTTTACACCTCTCAATCTTATCCCTCCATTTCATATAGTGTCTTCTATATAGGGAGATGCTTCCTTCATTATCAAACCCTAATCATTCATTCTAATGAATCATCTTTTATGCACTTGACTACACTACGATCCTACTTGCAACCACATTCCGTTCTTTGTTGAGCTCTTGTGCACATAAAATCTGAGAGCAAATATATCAAGCAAGATCAATGGAGATAGGAAGAATGGAGATCCAAACCCTATTGGACATGTGATGGTATAATCTTTGTGATTTCGTTTGATTTGCATTGTCTTAGGTAATCTTCATATGTTATGGTGGATCTTTGTTGATTGTTAGGCTAGGGTTTTGTGGTTGAATTCATTTAGCCTTTCAATATCGTTATTATTGTTATCCATTTTCACCATATACACATAATACACCTTTGTCCAAATTACAATTACTTTGTCTGAAAAAATTAACTAAAAAAAATATATGTAACAAAAAATTATGAAAAAATATCCATTCACTAGATATTGGTGTGAAAATTCTATATTTCAAAAATAAGAATTTCCTTCTTGCTATAAAAAATGTTATGCATTACCAAATAAATGTCACTTTTGAAAAATGTTGATTACTATAAATATTGAGTTATTAAAAGTTACATAACAATATGGACAATTAATTTTTAATTATTTAAAAAAAAAAATTTAGAATCTATATGAAAAATTCTCACAAATTAGTAGTTTACTTCATCTTCAAATTCTTAATGGTTTAGCTTCATAGGTTTTAGAAAGTAAAGATCTGATGCAAAATGCTAATTTTAGTGTCAAGATTGGCCAAAAAGTGTGACCCAGTATTATGGGATCACCCCACAATAGGGGAGGTCTTGGAAAAAGTAAAAGCAAAAGGATGAGATTTCCCCTTGCGAGGAAGGGCAATGATAGATTTGGCAACACGAGAAAAGCTCCACACATTAGCAGTAGAAAAAGGCCTTGGAGGGGGAACCCCAAAAACCAGAACAATAGTGACAACAAGAATAGGGGAAAAATCCTCTCACCCACCAAATCTACATGAGTCTTGAGCACCACCATTGAAGAGGCGACATGGGTGGACCCAATGAGAGATAACTGTATAGCAGAGCAATGAGTCCTTTGCATTAATAAGTGTATTTACCAATATTCCAATATTTATTTGCATTAAATAGGAATTAGATTTCTTTTTGCATCTATTTACCAATTTACCAATTTGTTCCAAGTTATCTATCTTTCAATCTATACAAATCTAGTTGTCCGTGGCAGTGGAAACACCAAAGAGGGCCCGTTTGACTGAGACATGCCCCTATACAACCCCAACATTTTCCCCCTTTTCTGTGTAATCTAACACCAACTTTAAACATAACTCTAGCTTAACCATAATCCAAACTTAATTTTTGAATTGTATTCAATATATCATGTATTTATTAGTATATAATTAACATATATTAATAATATAATAATTAAAATATAATAATATAAGAATCCTAATGCTTATCTATAAAAGAAATTTTTTCATAATAAAATACGATTATTTTTAAATTATAATAAAATTATAATAGCTTTTATCACTTATAAGTGGAATAGAATCACACAATATTATAATATATATCTTATTATTTCTAATATAATCTCATTTTCTAAAATCAAAACTAAAATCAAATTACAATACATATAATTTGAACTAACAATACATATATTTCTACGTTTCAATTATAATTCAATTGAGATTGATAATTTCTATTTTTAAATTATGTAAATCAAATCAGTTAATTCAGACAACCAAATATAATTACATAAAATTAAAATCTTATATATACTTAAATCTTATTGCATTTATTACTTTATTAAAACAACAAGTACCGGCCACTACATGACACTTGTTAATTCTCAATTCCAAAATCTGTTATTCGAATTCCATACTTACATTTGAATTTTACCCACGATGATTGGGTTTGATAACACATTTTTCCAAAAACAGGAGGGTCCAACCGCCTTGAACATTATATGGCTTGCATCTTAAAATAACAATTTGTTGTATTGCCAATATCAGGCTTGTTAGCCGATACATGTATTATTGTATTAATCTCAAATTGATTTATTATAAAATTCAAAGAATTTAGTACATATATAACTTTGTATTTATATGAATTTTAATCTATATATTCTTATATATTTATATATGTGCTCATATCACTTATTTGCACACGTATGCATATTTACATACATATGTATATATATTCTCATCGTTCATATATGTACATAATTGTATATGTACCAATTTGTTAATTAATTTTAAGCAAAAAACCATCATAGATTCGATTGGTCAACCTCTTATTTTAAACTTAATTTAAATGAAAGCTCATGTTGACATTAAAACTTTGTACTAAAGAAGGCAACCTTAAGGGTTCAATTGTGTTTCTAGCGCTTGGCAAACTTGAACCTAGACCACAACACTGCAACCCTAGGCACTAACAACCCTAGAGGTGTCTTATACTTATAGGCTTGATATGACCTTGATGGCAAATTGAACTTCCATTTTTTTGACTCCCTCTACTTGATGATACCGCCCCTCCCTTTCTAGAGGACGTTGAATTTCCTGCATCCACTTAATCATAAGAATGAAGTTAGCCAAATTTAATTATATTCATTAATCTTTTCAATGCAATAACATTAATTCACATATTTTCTTAACTAACAGCATTTAAAAAAGAAACCATGAATCCACAATTCATATAAGTTCACGATGACATCATATTTCAAAGCAAAACAAACATAGTAGATTGTTCGTGTAAAAGAGGGATGTAACATGAAAAGTCTATTGAACATATAATACACTAGTGGAGTTTCAAGTGCAATAATTTTTTTAAGGATAGCTAGGGGAAGTATAAGTGAAGGTATGACCAACAATACGTTGATCACAAATTTAGTGTAGGTGATGAGGTCTGGATTGAATTGGGTAAGGATAGGATTTAAAGAGCAACATATAAGATGAAACTATTAGGATATGGTCCCTTCTCAATTTTATAACATGTTATAAAAATGTCTTTTTCTTAATTTGCATATCTAGATCACGAAAATATATTAGATGAGCAATGTAGAGAGTTTAAGATCATTTGGGCCTTCAATGTTGGAAAAAAAGAAAATATGATTTTTTCATCTACATGATATTTCAATATAGGCCTGTTTGAAGAGTGTAAACAAGATGCATTCCTATAGAAGAAAGAATACACATATAGGGGATTTCTTGAAACGTGGATTGTTGGGTTGAAAAGGGAACTCACAATGCAAGAAAAATGCTATTGAAAGTGAATGTTGGGAAACTCATGTGAATTCCTAACCTTTTGGAGATCGAAAGCCTCCTAATTGGGGAGGTATTGATAAAAAAAATTGGCGTCCCTTGAATTTTTCCTGGTCTATGGGATAACTCAATTCTTTCTTTTGTACTTAATAAAGTGTTAAATTATATAAGTATATAAAGTCGAAGAGTGTTTTAGGTGTGAGCTTAAAAAAATTGACAAACAAATGAATAAATAGAGTATGCACAACTAGAACTTGTAGATTTAAGGTCAAGAACAAGTTCAAGATGCTATGAATATGGTAAGGATAAATTTGTAGGTTAAATAGTGTTCTTTCAAATATAAGAACTAGTATATATCATAAAGGATAGGTTGGACATTGTTGTAGGTTAGGTGCTATTGCATGGGGTTGAGTCTTGACACAACTTTTTATTGGTCTAATGGTCTTCAAAATTTTGGGAGTTTCTTACCAAATATCCTTGATATTTTTCCTTCTAGAATAAGTATGTCTGATCTTGAATGTGAGAAACATTAAGTTGAAGATTGGGACAAGGGGATAATAGGTGTAATAAATTAAGGAGATTACCTTATTGACTCCTTTATATTGTGAATTTCAATCTTAATAAAATATATATGTAAGTAGGGTGTGTGTTGTAAGGCCTAAGGTCCTTATGTGTTGATCCATTTATAATGCACCCATTATATCCAGTCTTATAATGATTTGACATTGATCATTTTTATGACACTTGATAGTCATTTGAGTATGCAACATTTTAAAATTATCTAATCATTGAATATAATATCTTTAGGTTCATTATTTCTTAATGGATATAGATTTATGCTATTAATCGTTATTGTTTGTCGTATTTTGTATGGCTATTTTATCTTATAATTTGAGTGTTATTGATTGAGTGTGGACTAATCACGTTCTTGTGTATATCTTGATAATTGTATAATTTGAGAATCAATACTATTGCAGGGTTGGTTTGATGTATTTTGTTGAGATGGATCCTATACATAAATTATATCACCAAAGATGTGATAGGTCACGTGTGTATATGTACACTCCTTGGATTATTATATTGTTGCTTCAACTATTATTAAAATATATACACGATGTATGCATTGGGTATATATATGTACAAGTTAACATGAGGTAATTTGGGAGAGCAATAAAATGAATGTGATTACACTAGATCTTGATCCACATTATGGAGTAATTGAGGGATGACCATGTTCAAATCATTGCTATCTTAGTCTACGAGTCAAGTGTGTCTAGAAACTCTTGTGAATAACCTATATATGTTATTTGTGGTGCTTGTACTTTAGTAAAGGGGTCCACATAAGCTTGCCCGTTGCTATCAGAAGCTTCATCAAATTTTTACTACATTGAAATCATTAGTGATTGGAATTTGAGTGGGTGAGTGGGAGGTGGCATCACCACTCCCCAATAATTCCAAGTTGACTCAAGTCAAGTTGTTAAGCATTAGGCCACAAATTTCACTTTACAATTGCTAATTACATTTGCTTGAAAGTTTCTAAAGCCTTTTCAACAAATCCATTTATTGCATGTTAGCTAAATATTTTCTAAATATATTACGCTAAATACGTAGCATATGAGATTTCACGAATCTGATTTTAATGTAAAAGAGTATACTTGTACATAGCAATTTCTATTGAGAAAAACATCTCTTGTAAACTTGAAGCAACCTAATGGAAACATAGATTGGCATTATATTTTTCTCCAAGCTAAATGACCCATTGCATGAATTCTTAGCATCAATTATCAAGATTATTAAAAGAGATAAACAAAATGTTGTCAAGCCATCCATGTAGGTTAAACTACATTCAATTAAATTTGTTAATAATTAATTAAATTATGTTAATCTTCAACAATTATCTTTAAATTGATATCTCTCAATGTAATTTACATATATTTTAAAAAATATATATAGACACTAGTTTAATTACATTAACGTAAAAATAACTTTTTATTTCCTTTTCAGATATATAGCTTGGGATTTTCTTGATAAAACAAAAAAGGCTAGGAAAATTAAAATAAAGAAACAATGATTTTAAAATTGAAAAGCATCTCTGATTTAAAATTCAGTAAGTCATTGTTGGAGGACTAAAAATATTATTAATCAACAACCTGAAACCAAATATCCGTACGTAAACAGAAACCGTTATTAAGCCAAGCGTTGGTAATTCTCTTCTCTTTATTTATTTACAGTTGTGAATTCTGTAACATTGAACAACTTTGCAGGCTGAACCATTTACCTGAAATCCAAATTTTCTATCAAACTAAAGTCGTCATGATACCCCGAATCAATGTTATCCCAATATTCAGCGATACCTGTTATTGACAAGTCATTGTAGAGAATGGATTCTTCACATGGCAGAGACAAGTTTAGCATTTCATATCTTGGGCTTCCTAATTCGGAAATTGAATGAAGTGGGTACTCGTCTGACTGGTAACTTATGTTGCAGGTAGAATTATCTGAGTGGGACACTTTCAATTTATTGGAAGCCATATTAATGGTGGGCTTTTCATTCTGGTCTGAGTACAACCATTCATGAAGAAAACCATCCATAAAAGAGCAATCTTCCAGCAGGGATTTTGATTCAGGATTGAGCTTAACATCTTGAAGCCCAGCTTCTGAATTCATCGTTGAACATTCAGTAGCCAATAGCAATGTAAGTTCCAGAGGAATTCCATATGTTGAGCTCTGCAAATTAAGCTCATCTTTTGAAACAAAAATAACACTGGACTGTACATTTGCACCTATGGAAGTGTTTGTGCTGCTACACTCTAAAATCTTCTTTGTAGTGCAATCTCCAAGAGTTTTGTGGGTGCTGCCATCTTTTCCCAATATGTTGAGCTTCTTCTTCAAATGGGTATTCCAGAAATTCTTCACCTCGTTATCAGTACGCCCAGGAAGCATAGAAGCAATCCGAGACCACCTGTAATATTGCATAAAAAATAAGTTTCTGACAGAAAAAATGCATTTAGTCTTGCCTAGTAGAGTTTTAGGTGAATTACTTGTTGCCTATAGTTTCATGTGCATTGATGATAATGATTTGTTCTTCATGGGAAAAACCTCCTCTCTTTAGGCCGGGCCTGAGGTAGTTGAGCCACCGAAGTCTGCAACTCTTACCACATCTTTGTAGACCTGCACAAATTTCAAAACAGCAACAAATATTAGATTACAAGTTTTGCAGTAAAGAGAGTGAAAACAAAATAGTAGTAAGTGATGGTTTACTAGTGAGGATGTTTGGTTCATAAAAACTCATTTTTTAAAGTAGGGAAGAGGTTTAACTATTAATTGAAAGTTTTCGAGTGGGTCAGTTGTTGGAATTTTTTTTAGTAATTAGATAGTGTAACTTATTGGTATCAATAGGACACAATTACTGGAGCATTTGTACGTAAGTATTGGATCAGTTGTGCAAGTTTTGTAATGGTCATAGTGAACAGTTAATAGAGCAATAGAAAATATGTATCAGACATCAACTCGAAATGACCACTTTTTGACCCTTGTAGACATAGCGAATCCCACCGTGTTAGTTGTAACCACCCAAAACCAAAACAATAGTTACAACCACTTAAATCATATACAAAGAAAACCCAAAAAAAAGAATCATCAAATCTGATGTACCGTTTAAGAACTTAGATGTACAAAATTAGCTGTAACAACTGCTGGTATCCTTTTCCTATATGAAATATCAATACCATAAAAAAAATTGAACTTACGTAAAAAAAAAATTAGAAAAATCAAAACCCAAAACTAACCAGTTAATTTAGAAACATGACTCCAGAATCCATGGCCATATGTGAGAACATAGGCTTTCAATATACGATCCTCTTCAGGTGTCCATAGCCCCCTCTTGAGTTTCTTCTTTCTTTCTTCTTTACAACAAGACTGGCACACCATTACTACTGACTATTGTGAGGGACTAGGATGCAAGATAGACAACTTAGAAGTTATGAACTAAAATGCAGACTTCTTTTTGAATTCAGTCTTTAGACAAGAATAAGGTGTTGAATTCTTTGCAGATAAATAAGCGATGAGAAGTTGATAAATGATGTTAAAGGAGCATTAGTGCAGTATGGCCAACCTGCCGACTGTGTAGTTAGCACATTGCAGCTCCAAATTCAATATTCAAGTTTGAGAGTAGAGTTTTACTTGCTTGATGAATATAATATGTGAGTTTGTTTCAATGTGCAATCATATTCAATTAATTATTGAATGATGACAAAGCAATTAACCTTCTAATTCTATGATTGGATTTTAATTTATTTTTTTCAATTTGGTTTGGACAGGGGGAGGGCGTGCTAACAATGTTTTAAGTACTTTTCAATATGGTTTTCTCTCATTTTATTAAATTTTTGTTTTCTTGATCTCATTGTTGCCTGGTCATGTCAATCGTAGACAGCAGACAGTTTTTTCATATTAACGTGATCTACGTGGGTTGGTGAAAAGACTAAAGTTGGCTCCTAATTCTATTGAAAATAAACAATTTTTTCTCATGATCTTTTTTTTTTGGGGTGCTAAAGCCACTATCAATAATCTTTCTTAGTTCATTTGCTATGTTTAGTGGTGCTATTTAAAAAATATATATATAGAATACCGTAATACAATTTTGGTGATATTTATTCTTTAATCAAATAATTATTAAATTTAAAATTATGAATTTTAATTAATTATGAAATATGATCAAAAGTGTAGTTTAAGTTTCAAATTCATCAATTAATTCAAATGAAAAATCATGTGCTCTATTTTTCTATTGCCTATCTTGTTTGTTATAGTTACAAGACAATCAATGAGAGGTTGATAAGGCTGAAAAATTTATTGAGCACATTAGACTAGCATCATTTTGAGTTCAAGAAAAACTAAACAACAATTAGATAGACAAGTATAAGTGAAGGCATGACCTGTGTTCTATTGATGACAAATTTAGTGAAAGGGAGCAAGGTAAGTGAAAACAACTTCCTACATCGATCTAAGCAGGGGAGATAGTACAAAATTTAAAATCCTTACAGAGCTACAATGAGAAGATGCATATATTCATATAACATAAATAAATATTCAAATCAGAAATATATCATAACACTAGTTTTACATGGGTAAAACTTGTATGAATAGTGAATGTTAGGGACATAGTAAAACGAGTCTCCCTTCTCGTGAATACAAAAATAGACTCATTGATAGTAGTAAATATGATGCAATTAATCTAGAGAATTCTTGAAATATTTAGTTGGTCATTTAGAGGAGATATTTTCATGTATATATTTGGGCTACATTAATTATTTAGAAGGTTTAAGTTGAAGACCATGTGCTCTTAAAGTGACAACTAAATATTTCAAGAATTCTCTAGAGGTCAAATTGGCAGATCATAGTGAGGTGGCTTTTGTCAATTTTGGAGAGCCTGGTCTTATTGAGGTGGGCTAGTGGTCCCTTTCCTTGTTTGAGAAAGTCTCTATTCAAGGTGGTCCTGCAAGTAAAAGGTTTTGAGAAGCCTTTTAAAACCTGTTGGTTGTTGATTCTTTCCTTGGTTGCTTTTGTCTTAGCTCAAGGGGTTTTTCTAGAATTTGGTTTGGGGTTCTTGTACCTAAACCCCTTTGATCTGAAAATATTAATCTAACATAGGGTTGGGACCCTTGTTCCTGCTGGTTTGATGCTCTGGTCAAGAGCCTCTCTTTCAAAAAAGGGTTTTCTCTTTTTTAGTTTTGGTTGTCTCATGATTTGTGAGATCCTCCCTCTTTCCACATAAGGCTGTTATGTAAGGTTCAGACCCTCTCCGGCTTTACCTAGTCTTCAAACTAATTTAGAATCCTTAATCCCTAATCTACATGCACATGCCTTATGCATTATCATCAAAGTATTATAATACAGAAGGAATTATCTAAAATAAAATACTATTATATTTACTGTTATGAACTCTTAAAATTGAAAATAATTTAAAATTGATTCTTCTGATAAGTGTTGTACATAGAAAATAATAAAATAAAAATATAGACACACACAATCCACGTTTGCAGCTGCATGTCTTCAAGGTTTTTGACCTCCCATAATTCCATACAAAAAGTTAAATGAGCAGCTGATGGGCTACGGGGCTTTCAAATGTGTTTAAAAAGGACTGTACAACTAAAGCAAGTAATGCATGGTAACAAGTTACTAATAAATGTAATTTTAGCCATCAAAATAAGTTTGCCAAGCTATTAACCTTTTCCAAAATTTGCTGTCACGATTAGATGTCTTATTCGTTTACCAATAAATTCCTTTGAGATTAAAACGTTTAGCTTTTTGCATTTAACTAATGCATGTTTTGTTTATAATATGTTTTGCTCTATATGGGTCTTTTGCTCTGTAGGAACATGGTCAAGGGTAAGGGTATATGGTAGGGAAAGTCTATTCAGAAGGTTCTGAATGAAGAAGCTCACTGATAATTTATCTCAATTCAAAATTATGGAGGAAATATATTATGGAGTGGGACAGTTAATCTGATGTAAGCATAGGAGACGAAGAAGATTCCATGCAAATATGTGAGGATGAAGGGTTTTTGTTGAGTGATGGAGGACCAGTTCCTATGGAGATAGATAACCTGCTGCATTCTAACCCATGTGGGTTTGTTGTAATGGATGCCCTTGAACCAAATCAACACATTATTTATGTCAATACGGTCTTTAAGTATGTCACTGGTGACAAGGCCAAGGAACATGTTTAGGTTCAGTAATGGAGTCCTTTCTTGTTTTCCAGTGTCAGAAAAGTTGAGATAATTCATTTTGCATCTTTTATGACATTTGTGTGGACCATTGTATCCCCATAGCAATTGGCATTACAAACAACGTAGAAATTCTGTAGATGCCCATGAGTAAAATTATATAATACAATCTGAAAGCTAGTCGGCAGCCCTAAAAAGACTCCAACAATTAAAGATAAAATTCTAGAGCACCGTAAAAAAAGAATGGATAAGGGCATAATCACTATTTGAGTTTGGTAATTTCTATGTGAAATGAAACTTTAGTCTGTAAGACTTCTCACTCTGTCATGTACAGTGCCTCAACGGAGTACGAAAAGCTTCTGCATACTACATATAAACTTACAAGTGATAGTAAAAATGAGAGCATCAAGAGGAGGACGATAGGCTGACGTATTCTATACTATTTCTTTTAAAATAGCACTGCTAAACATAGCGAATGAACTAAGAAAGAGCATCTAGTAGTGGCTTTAGCACCATGAGAAAAAAATGTTTATTTTCAATAGATTTAGGAGCAAACTGCAGTCTTTTCACCTACCCACGTAGATCACGTTAATATGAACGAACTGTTTGCTGTCTACGATTGACATGACAAGGAAGCTATGAGACCAAGAAAACAAAAATTAAATAAAATGAAAGAGAAAACCATATTGAAAGGTGCTTAAAACATTGTCAGCACGCCCTCCCCCTGTCCAAAACAAATTTAAAAAAAAAATTAAAATCCAATCATAGAGTGAGAAGGTTAATTGCTTTATCATCATTCAATATTTAATTGAATATGATTAACACTTTGAAACAAACTCACATATTATATTCATCAAGCAAGTAAAACTATACTCTCAAAGTTCAATATTGAATTTGGAGCTGCAATGTGCTAACTACACAGTCGGCAGGTTGGCCATACTGCACTAGTGCTCCTTTAACATCATTTATCAACTACCCATCTACAATTCATCTCTTATTTATCTACAAATAGTTCAACACATGGCAGCTCCCACATATTGGCAACATATGGCAGCACCCACAAAACTCTTGGAGATGCACTAGAAAGGAGATTTTAGAGTGTAGCAGCACAAACACTACCAAAGATGCTTTCAAAAGATGATCTTAATTTGCAGAGCTTAACATATGGAATTCCTATGGAGCTTACAATGCCATTAGCTACTGAATGTTCTACGATGAATTCAGGAGCTGGGCTTCAAGATGTTAATTTCAATCCTGAATCAAAATCCCCGCTAGAAGATTGCTCTTTTCTGGATGTTTCTTTTTAGGAATGGTTGTGTTCAAACCAGAATGAAAAGCCCACCATTAATATGGCTTCCAATAAATTAGAAATGTCTCACTTAGAAAACTCTACCTGCGTAAGTTACCAGTCAAACGAGTACCCACTTACAGAAGAAATGAAGCAGATTTCTGCAAGTTCAGAATTAGTAAACCAAGGACATCAAATGCTAAACTTGCCTCTGCCATGTGAAGAAAATATTCTCTGCAACGACTTGTCATAACAAGTGCAAGTTTTGTGGGAACTGGTGAATTCTGGAATAACATGAGCTACAAGGAATTTGATTTGGGATTTCATGATGACTATATTTTGATAGAAAACTTGGAGTTCAGGTAAATATGGCTCAGCCTGCAAATGTGTTACAGAGTTGACAACTAAATAACGGATATTTGGTTTGATATCTGATTAACAATGTTTTTAATCCCCCAACAATGACATTTCTGAATTTTAAAGCAAAGATGTTTTTCAAAGAGTATAGGTTAATTGATGAGGACAGTGAAATATATATGTCTTGAACTCTGGAAATGGCTTAGGTAATTGTGTGTATGAACAACCAGAATCAAAATATTCTTCTTTACTTCGTAATTATGTATTTGTTTCATGTTAATGATCTTGAACTTTGATGATCTCTAGATTATCTATTGAACTTTCTTTATTTCGTAGTTATGAATTTGTTTCATGTTAATGAATTTGATTTATCTATGACATGTGAATTCTTAGAAAATAAATTTAATGAATTTGATTTATCTATGACATGTGAATTCTTAGAAAATAAATTTAAGATAGTGATATCCTCTTTTACATTCTCATGTTTCTTTTCTATAAGTTAGAGAATCTTAAAATATCTTGAGAAATAACATGCTTCTAAGGTCCGTGCATCGGTTTTATCGGGTGAATCTGAATGTTGATAGATTAGAGAGGGATGTTTGGTGTAATCCGGAGGAAGGTTGGGTTAAAATAAATTTTGACGAGGTTTCAAAGTGGAACCCTGGACCTTTAGGAATAGGTTTCATGGCATGGGATTGTAGGGGGAATGTTTTGGCTATTGGAGCTCAGTGAATTGATGATGGGATGGACAACATAGTGGAGGCATTGGCAGCATTAAACACAATCCGTTTTGGCAAGAGACTGGGTATTTCCAAAATGTATTTGGAATGGGATTCATTAATCATTGTGAATGCTATTATTTCGGGTGCATCTTAGGCGTGGCATTTACAGAAGGTGATTTTTTCTATTAGAAGTGAGTTGGCATCTATATGGTGCTATCAAATCAACCATGTAGTGCTCGGCGAATGATGTGGCAAACACCCTGTCAAAAAGGGCAGTTTGTTTTGAAGTGATTGGGGAAGTACGATTTGAAGATTTTCGTAACATTCCCTCTGATGATTAATTGAGATGACACTCAGTTCAATAATAACGATATTAATGAGTAGTAAGGATAGCGATAGATTGATGTGACTTGGCATGTGGGAGTGGCAATAAATCGATGGTATGTGCTCGATCGTGCCATTCTCAAAGTCCTTTGCAACAATCTTGGGTGGTGGTGTCATAATGGAGGCAAACTTCTCCCTAATCACATTCAGACCCCAAGCTGCTTTCATCGGGTTGGTGATGCCACAGAGAATGAAGTGACTCTTCAAATTTGGGGATGGCAAATTCATAAGGTTGATGGAGATGTTACTAGGGGAGGTGTTTCTAGATGCAAAGAATGAGTATTGAACGAATATGGATATCATTACCATGGTGGTTGCTTGGGGATTGGAATTGGGGGATACTACGAGCAATATGTTATGGATAGTGCGGTCGATCATTGATGATGACTGGTTGATGGGGTTAAAATTCGTGCTTGAATGGACAGTTCCTAGTGCGGACTTTGACATTAGCAAGGGTTTTGAGGATCCCGTGATGGTGGAATTGCACGAGTTCATCCCTTTTATGAGGTGGCCGACTGGTTTCAATCGTGATGAACGAAGTGCAAACAAAGGTCCTCATAGCATAGGATTCATTGAAGAATCTCCTCAAGCAGAGGGAGGTGCTAGGAGGTGGTGAATTGGTGGTGGCAATGGTGGGCGGCGGAGGAGGAAGCAACGAGGAAGAAAGATGAGGAAGCAGTGAGCTACGAGAGGTGTGGGGAAGGACACAACAATGTGCCTTTTGCCTATTCTCCTCCATCTGACATATGAAAAATTTCTTTTTGTTTACAATATGATGCATATAATTTCTTCTGTATTTCTATATTCTCGAGATTGTATAGGGTTTGTTGCTACGGGGGTCACATCTATGACATTTTTGTTGTGGGTTTAGGTTTTATTCAAGGGTAATGGCTCAAGGCTATTGGTGTTTGAATCGGGAAATTTTTGTTGTGGTTTTCAAATACATGCTCTTTACAGGGTTCTTGGGTTAGGAAGGGTAGTGTATTGGTGTTGCTCTGAATTTTTTTTCTCACATAGCTGCCACGATTTCAATGTTTTCTATTTAATTGATTAAGGGTTAAGGGGTGTATAGTTGATAATGGTTGATTGCCACTGTTGGTACTGTTCGAGGATTTTTTGTCGTGTTATCGACGTTGTCTTGTATATGCTAGGTTGATAGGGTAGTTGGGAAACTATGGCTCTGCATTTTTTCTCTCACAGAGCCCGTATGGTGTCAAGAGGACTTCACCTTATTGTACTTTTGAAATAATATTAATAAAATATACTTTGTTACCGACCGAAAAGAAAACATGGTTCTAACATGCACAAAAATACAAGGATAATTGCTAGGTGATTCACATAAACTAGGATGAGTGTATGATTAGATATGGTAGATTTAAATGTGATTGGTTGTTCTTGAATTTATTTGAATTAAGTGATTCTTGGATTCCTTGCATAATGTCTTTCCTAAAATGAGTGCAAATTGATATCTTTTTGTATATGAATATAACACCAAATAACAATGATTCATGTATAGTCAACTAGGAATTGAGGTTTATAAAGGGGCAAGTCAACAAAAATGTTTGATTTGATTTTTAACTTATAAAGATCACCATCATTTTTGTGGGTCATCATAGCTATAGACATGATCATGTTTAGATACTTATCTTGGATCGAAGCCTAAAAGTGTTGGATTGTGGATTATGATTAGATTAATGGTAAAAAATAGATAGACAAGATAATTGGAATAGGGTTGTGTGCACATAAAAAAGGGTTGAGCGATAAACATATAGCTATGTGCAAGCAAGGCTAGATACACAAGCCCAACTATGTACAAGAATGTGTCATTTGTAGTCATATAAATGTACAAGCTATCTTCTTGTTTCTTGTTTTCATCTTTTGGGTTGTCAATTCCTTATCCTCAGGTTGAGTACCCGAGATGTTAGTTGGCAACATCAGACCACTAGAGGAGGCACTACATGAAAAGTAGGCCTTACTAGCCAGTGGAGAACTCAGGAGCTTTGGGGAAGTGCCTAGTTATGAGTCATAGGCTTCACGGAGAACACACAATTCCCCATCAAACTAGAGCTAGAGGGTGTTAGGATATCACCCTCTTCAAGATGAACCTCATTGGCAAGAGTACACATATTACCCCCCTCCTAGGGTTTGATAGCTTTAGTTGGGCTCTCTATAAATTTTAGAATCCCCTTTGTGAAGGGATAGTCATTGCTAATATCCTCCCCTAGAGGCTTATAGTAGGTTCCTCCCCTTAGGGAGAATCCATTGCATCCTAAGAAGTTTCCCCTTTAGGAACACATTTCTCTTTTATTTTTTGAGGCTTCTTAGGAGGGGTCAAACATTTAGAGATCATATGACCAAACTTAGAATAATTTTGATAGAAAATCATAGCATTTTCATAAACAATAGCTTGAGTCCAACTTCCTAAGTTAGATTGCAAAGAAAGTTAGGGAGGGTTTTGTTTGTAGTGTCTCACTCTGACTCATACTCCTCCATGTACATTTATAAACCCTATTGGCATAGTTTAGTTTACTTTATGGTAATATTTGATGGTAATACACTATGCGCTGACTCTAGTTATATTTCAGATACTTAAAATAATACTTGTTATTGATGATCATGGTATGATGGATTTACACTAGGGCGTGTGCACAAAGATGGTGGTCAAAAAAGTGGACACCACCCCCAAAAAACATGGAAAAACAAGTAGCGCGTATGTGGTTTTAAAATTTGAAATTCCCGTGTACGCGCTTAGATTTGTTCTTCTTGAGCCTAGAGAAGATAGCGCGTATGCGCTGCTTTGAGGAAAATGAGTACGTACGCGCTACACTTAGGAAAATGAGCGCGTACGCGCTGCTCATAGGAAAATGAGCGTGTACATGCTAATAATCCAAATATAACCACATACGCGGTGCCTAGTAAAAAAGTTTAAAAAAAAAAACTGGGTCTCATTTACCCGTGAAGGGCGCGTTTTTTACTTCATTTTTTTCCCATTTCCTCTCCTAAATCATGAACGGGGTGCTAGATTTGTCCTCCAAGCTATGGATCAATGTTAGTTTTTGTTTATTTTTGTCTTTCTTTCCCATTTGTTCAATTTGTTTTACATTTTGAATATAATTTCATTAATTTTGATTAGGTTTTTTCATTTTTTGTTTCAAAAACCAGATTCTTCTAATCCAGAACAAGAAAAACCAAATGCACCTCTCGAAAACCCATAAGAACAACCAAATGCGCCTCCTGAAAACACACAAGAACAACCCCCAATTCCTCCTTTTGGCCGCACACTCGAAACACAGGAGCAATTAATTAATCAGTTAGGACAAAATACGTCTAAAATCAATAGATTGATTGTTAAATTGAAAAACTTCTGAACTTGAGCATCATCAATCCGTCGCCACTAGCCTAGAAACATTAGCTAGTGGTGCCATAGTTGGCTCACACAAATTACCAAATGGGGAAGCTTTAGGGATAGGTGTCGTCAATTCTATGCCGATGGGCTATCATACGATGGAGTAAAAAACAAAAATATTACTAAACAACAAATATGTGCCCTTTTCGTTGATCCCAAAACTAGTCAGTCATTACCTCTTAATGCAAAGAGGTTTCCCATACATTGGTGTACCAATGTGCAGATGAAGAATCTTTTTTGGTAGAGGTGGTGGATGGTCTTTGATGATCCACCTTGTAATAATTATGAGGTGCCATTATATTTTTTGAGAAAAGTATATTGTGAGTTTGTGCTCAATGTGCGCCCAAACTATTTTGACATGAAAGAGTTCCATGGTAGAGGTGGTGGCTCTACCCGTGGAGAGTCGCCACCCCCCAACACCCAAACCCGAGGTGCATCAGGCTGTCTCAGTAGAGCTGAAAGAGTTGATGGAGCTACAAACTCTTCAGGCGGCCACAACATTGACTGGTGCCATCATCCAGCATGGGACATCATTAGCACACCCTATTGTATTGGATGATGAGCCATTAGGTGGTGACAAAGAGCCCATCCATCATATGTGTGTTAGTTGCTAGGGGATAGATGACGCAATCGGTGCATATGGATCCTCATCTCATCTATGCACGATTTGCGGGAGTAGATGTCAAGCCCACACGGTTGAGGATTTCATGCTGACAGGTGAGTTGATGGACATGGTGTTTGCCCATGAGCCACAAACACAGGTGTGTTGATTTGAATTCATAGCATTTTATTTAAAAGTCACTTTAAATTTTTAATTACATAAATGAATTTTTATTTATACATCGATTTAAATTGAGACAAATAATATGCATTTCGGGATGCAGCAACGGTATCCCATACTCCTCCCCCAGTTACTATAGCTGCAACTTCAATGCTTGAGGTATAAATTTTGTCACATGTTAAAATAGAATAGTACACTTTGAATTCAAAAAAATACAAGATATACTAATTATCTTTAATGCTTGGTCCAATTTCTGGTTTGTAGGCGTTGACAGGGGACAAAATGTTCTAGATTGATGACATCACGCTCTCAGTGATCGATTTTGGCCTACAAGGCTACACAGTATCATATTTTGTACAACCCTTTTTATGTATTGTTTTGATGGAATATGCAAGTCATTTCATTTTAGATTTTTAAAATTATGTTTAATTTATTATTTGTACTAATATCTCATGTTAATTTTATTGTTTTAGGGTACCCCCTCCACATCTAGGGCTCGTCCTAAGAAAAAGAATTCCTCAAAGACGCCAAAACGTAGGAAGAAGGTAGTTGAACACATTTTTAGTTGTACAATTGTTTGAAAATGTTGAAATTGTTAGGGGTCCCATAGATACTGAGAGGGGGGGTGAATCAATATCTAACCGGTAATTAGAATTTCTTAACTTAAAACATGCAGAACATAATATAACAGTGTACCGGTATGCAAGAAATAATGCAATAAACAGAATCAAGAACATCCACATGAAAAGTACACCATAACACAGGATTTTAACGAGGAAACCCGGTGTGGGAAAAACCTTGGTGGGGTTTGTGACCCACAATATTCACTCACTGGCCAATAAGAGAATATTACTTACAATAGGGGCTTGCACATGTAGGAAGGCCAACTTCCTAGAGCTCACTACTCAATGGGAAGTCACATTGACTTACAAGTAAGGATTATACTAATCCAATAGCTTGTACTGCTTTACAATAGCATCTTCAATGCCAGATTCAGTACTGGTTCCTGCTCTGTTCTTTACATATACCCTTTGACCTATATTTCATACATTAGGTCTGCCTAATATTTTCCTTTATCTTTCTACTCACTCATACAAATGTCTACAATGATCTCCTTTATATATAAGAGTCATTTTATAATTTGCCAAGTCGGCTTACAATAATAAACAAAATATTATATAACAAAAATCCTATCGGCCTTTGTGCCGGTATACTTCTTTTCTTCTGTGTTGGTGTAGAGTGTGATCTGCTGATGCCGATGTAATGTCTTTGCCGGTGCCATGAGATTGCAAGGTTGCCATCAATGACAAAACCTTCAATCACATACAATGTCTCATTGGAGTGTGCATATGCCAACAATCTCCCCCTTTGGCATTGATGGCAACACTCACGAGAAATTTCAAAAAGTATCCAAAAATGTGTAGTCCAAAAATGTTACCAAAAATGTGTGTGCTCCCCCTGAGCATATGATTTCTGTGATTTGAATTTTCTCATCTCACTACTCCCCCTTTGGCATCAATGACAAAGGTTGTCAAGATGTCAGTAGAGTTTGTAGTTTCAACTATCCATAACCTCAACCTTGTAGCTGGGTAGTTATAATCTAAAAAAGATCTCCCAAAATCAAGTTTATACTATCCATAAACTTCTTACTATCCTTTATTGTTGTCTTAGTTCTCTTCACTGTACCGGTGAGATGCTACAAATGCTCTGCCGGTGTTTTGCTTCCCTGTATTAATGCCTCAAAAATTTCCTTCCGCAGAGATGCTAGATAGTCCAATCTTGGACTTTGTTTAGATCTCAAATGTTTTGCCTTATTTATTATTCTTTCTTTCTCTTTTTCCAATTTGAGTAGTTCTTCCTCAAAATTTGTTATCTTCTCTTCAAAAACTGATAGTGTATCAGGTGAGTTGACAAAGTTGTCTGCAAGTTTATTTATCTCATCATGTACCTTGCTTATTTTCTTGTCAATATCTACAGTCAAAAAGTTTATTTTACAGGTATCTTTGTACAATTTTTTGTACTCTTTCAATAAATTACATAGTTTCGGTAGAAGTGTGTCAAAATCTCTGCTACACTTCCTTATTTCCTCATCAAAGAATTTCTGTTTTTCAATTTCTACCTTATCCTTTACTGACTCTTCCTTTATTTTCTCAATCTTTTCTGAGATATATTTACACAATGTATCCAATTGTCCTAAAGAATCTTTATTATCTATATTACAGTTGGGAGCAATTACCTTCAAAATTGGTATGGAATCATCAATTGCTTTGTAAGCTTGTGAGCTGTAGTCGGTTATTTTCTTGATAGAATCTAGTAGCACCTCAGTCACATTTGTTGATTTGTATGTTGATGATGATCCAACAATCTGAGTACCGGTGGAAGTAACCAAGCTTGTATTGACCTCTGGTAGGTCAGTTTGTGTCTGCATTTCTTTAAGGATTGGTTTTCCTACTTCACTAGTTATCAGTGGCACTGTTTCCCTATGTACCTATTCCGGTTGGTGTTGTTCTGGGGCCTTTAGCTCTGTTTGTTTCTCTGTATGTTTCAATGCCTCAGTCTGTGACTCAGTCTCTGCCTTTTTCTCTTTATCTTCTATCGGTTTCTCAGTTTCCCCTGCTACCGGAGGCTCATTAGCCATATTTGACTTATCAGTTGTATCTTTGTCTACTACTATGTTGATCTTCTCAGTATCAACATCCATAGTGTATAGGACTTTAGAATTACGATTATTATCCTCTACATCCATACTCTCAGCTGTCGGTTGATCTTCAGTAGTTGTTGTTTTCACTGGTGGAGTATTTAAAGAAGGTGGGGGTAAGTTGTCTTTAATTTTGATGCTTGGTGGTCCACCAACTTTTCCTTTCCCTTTGTCTCTGTCTTTTTGATAAACCTTTATAGGTTTGGGATTCCTGTACTCTTCTTATTTTTCTTTCTCGACCAGGAATATATCCCATCCATCTTCTGTTTCCTCTGTCACCTCATTAACTTTTCCTGCCATTAGTGAAATATGTCGGTGTGCAGTAGAGAATGCTGACCAGTTGGCCTTTGCAATCAGATCATCAATTTCTTGTGGAGAGTTTACCGGATATACAACAAGTAGCTTCTCAATTTTTATTTTCTTATCCAATTCTATCACTACTTGTCTTCTTGCCTCAAGTCTTTTGAATAATTCATCAGGAATTTCATTGACTACTTCCATCAAAAATTTCTTGTACATATCCATGTGCAATATAACACTGTTTTCAACTTGTTCTTTCTCATCAGCTATTAGAGTGTCATAAATTTTCTCTATATTCTTTAGTTTACCTTCCTCTGTGATTTCATTTAGCAGTACATCAAGAGGGGCCAAGTCTCTGTTTGTCCTCTTCTTCTTCTTGGGTGTCAGTTTCTTCTTTGGTGTGGTCTTTCTAACTGGATATCTCACTGCTTGTTGCTTTTGCCTTGTCCTCCTAGGTGAAGGTGTTGCCGGTGAGGGATCTCTTTTCCTTACAACTCTTTTAAAAGTTGCAGGCATGTCACTTCCTAAAGAAGTACCTACCGGTGATAGGTGAGTTTCAGGCTGTGGAGCTGCTAACTCATCCTCTGTTATGCCGGTTTTCTTCAATACGTATTCCTTAATGGCTTTTGCTTGTCTGGACCCTTTCCTTACAACTGCCTCAACTTTTTTCACCCTTTTCTTTGATTGAATTTGTCTTTCAATATTCTTTGCACTACCAAATACTTCTTCCTTTGGCTCTCTGGGGGCTTCCAGAAGTGCTTTGGCATATGTTTCAACTATGTGATCATCTATTTCATATCCCATCTCGGTTACCCAAACTGTCCTTGGGATGACCGCTTCCATCCAGATTTCATCTTTCTTGATGACAAAGCATATACCATCTTTGTATTTGTCTACAATTTTCTGAGATAACCTTATTCTTTCCTTCATTTTGGTCTTTAATGCTTGGAAAAAGTCATGAATATTGTTTTCCTTGTTCTCACACATGTTATTGAATAGTTCAGTCAATTGTTTGCCTATCGGTATGTCATATCCAAGTTCTTTGTAACCTATACCGGGAACCTATTTTGTTATGTGTAGCATTAGGCATAGTAATAAATTTCCAAATCTGAAAGTTCCTTTCTTGTCCTTCTTGATCTTTCCAAGGTTGTCAATTAGTTCATCCTTTAACCACTCACATATGTCAATTTTTCCATTATCTGTGACCATGTCATAAGCACTCTTAATGCATAAACTTGAAACTGAATTAAGTCTATTAGCATGAGTAGCTTTATAACCTAATATCATATTGATGAATCTCACATTGATATCTGTTACATCATTAATTCTTAGAGACCTTTTGTCAAATGTTGCACCAGTTAGGTTTATAACTAGGTCAATGGAAACCTTCTTGGTTTTATCTGGTCTCTTACCGGTGGTCGGTAACCCTGTGACAACTTTCATAGCTTCCTTGGTGATCTTATGGATTGCATCTAACTAGAAAAATTCTCCATGTACCCTGCTTAAAACTATCCTAATCACATCCTTTGGAAATTCAGGAATGCTAAGGATTTCTGTAAATCCTAGGGTCTCAATGATTTTGTGTTCATCCTTTACATTGCCGGTATTATCACATATCATAGTTTTATACATGGTTTTGATTTCCTCATCTCCTAACTCTTCAATGTTGCAGTGGATGTACATTCTGGGGTCTTCAGCATATACAACTCCTCTAGGAATTTGAGAAAAAGAACCTAAGGTATCATCTTTCTTTTCTATCTTGGGAACTAGCTGAAATACGGGCCTAGGTCTTTTTATTACTTCAACAACAGTAGGGTTTGCTATGTATTCAATTGCAGAGGTGGATGCCATTATTAAATACCTTTTGCTGTCTTGGATGGATGATTGCTTGGAGTGTGCTTGCTTCTTGCTCGAAATGCCTTAGTTTGGAGTCTTCACACTCTTCGAAAATTTGAAATCTCGGTGAAATGAAATGGAGCCAAAAAATTAACTTTATAGTGTCTTTTCGCCATCTACCACATTAATTGCATGCCGGTTAAGTATTCACTTAACATTGTTTGCCGGTAATAAGTAATCTTCAAATTTTTATCTCTAACCGAGGGAATAATTAGCACATGTGTCATTAGATTGCCAAACCCTCAAAGAAATTTTCTTCAATTAGATGAAGAACTTCCTGCCAGTGGAGCATTGATTTGTCTTTCCGGTGAAGCATCACTCTATCCTATCGGTGAAGCATTGGTTTGTTCTACCGATGGAGGAGTATTCCCAATATTTAGATCAACTTTTCTAATCCATTGTTTTGAGAATTCTTGCTTAACCTCTTCAACTTTTTCTTTACCTTTCAAGCTAGCACTTTTGTTGTCTACCAGTGTTCCTTTACTTCTACAAAATTTATCAATATGCCCAATCTTTTTACATGCATAACAAGTTACATTATTTTTCTGAATAGCTTTCCCATAACCTATGTCGGTTTGTGTTCAGCATTGATTAGATAAATGTCCAAATCTTCCACAAACATAACATCTCACATTCATTATGCATTTTTCAGAGTTGTGACCAACTTTGTTGCATTTAGAACATTGACCGGTGGGGGTGTTGATATTCTGATAATTTCTAGATCTACATTCATTTGCTCTATGACCATACTTATTACAGTTAAAGCATTTACCATTGAATTTATAAGTATTAGGTTGTCTTACCGGTTTGCTGTGATCCTGAGTATTTGCAGTACCGGAGCTTTCACCAACTTCAAAGCCAATTCCAGAAGTGTCACCTTTAGGTTTTTGATTCTTCAGCAAGGTGCCAAGTTCCTCTGAGATTTTTTTGAATTTTTCTTTGTGTTGATTTGCAGTTTCCAGTTCTCTTTCTAAGATTTCTTTTTGTCTCATCAGTTCATTTGAGTCATTCTGAGTATGCATCAGATCTGTCTTCAACATGTCATTTTCATAGCTAAGTCTTGTATTCTCATTTGCTGCATCACTTAGTCTTCTTCAATTCTTCTTCATTCTTCTTCCTGTCCTCAATCTCTTTGCAAAATCTCATAGTCATATCCTGCATTTCATTTTTTGTTGTCATGATCTCTTGTTTCAACTTGCTTATCATATCATTAAGTGATTCCTTTTCATCATTCTCATTTTGTAATTTTTCACAAAGTTCTCTTCTCTTATTTCTTGCAACAGTAAAATTTTCTTGAAGTGCCTGAATGATATCCTGAGCTACTCTTAAATAATCTTCTAACTTGATATTTTTCAGTTTTTTTATATCATAGTCTGTAAGAGCTCCTTCAAGTTGCTTCATCAGATTTTCCATCTTTACCAGTGTCAAGATCTTCCTCAAGCTGCGAGGCTTCTGAAAATAGAGGACCAAGCTCTGATACCAATTGTTAGGGGTCCCAAAGATACTGAGAGGGGGGGGGGGGGGTGAATTAGTATCTAACCGGTAATTAGAATTTCTTAACTTAAAACATGCAGAACATAATATAACAGTGTACTGATATGCAAGAAATAATGCAATAAACAGAATCAAGAACATCCACATGAAAAGTACACCATAACACATGATTTTAACGAGGAAACCCGGTGTGGGAAAAACCTCAGTGGGATTTGTAACCCACAAAATTCACTCACTGGCCAATAAGAGAATATTACTTACAATAGGGGCCTGCACATGCAAGAAGGTCAATTGCCTAGAGCTCACTGCTCAATGGGAAGTCACACTAACTTACAAATAAGGATTATACTAATCCAATAACTTGTACTGCTTTATAATAGCATCTTCAATGCCAGATTCAGTACCAGTTTCTGCTCTGTTCTTTACATATACCCTTTGACCTATATTTCACACATTAGGTCTGCCTAATGTTTTCCTTTATCTTTCTACTCACTCATACAAATGTCTACAATGATCTCCTTTATATATAAGAGTCATTTTACAATTTTCCAAGTCGGCTTACAATAATAAACAAAATATTATATAACAAAAATCTTGTTGGCCTTTGTGCCGGTATACTTCTTTTCTTCTGTGCCGCTGCCGATGTCCTGAGTGCCGGTGTAGAGTGTGATCTGCTGATGCCGGTATAATGTCTTTGCCAGTGCCATGGGATTGAAAGGTTGCCATCAATGACAAAACCTTCAATCACATACAATGTCTCATTGGAGTGTGCATATGCCAACATAAATCAAGTATTAGTTGGGGTTTGTAGATTGATTAGTGTTTTTTTGTCTATTTTACATGTACAGCGGCCATTGAGCTATGTGGATTTGTTGAATGCACCTGATTCGCTTGTGGATCAAGAGAGGGCAGAGGTATGTATCTCTACTTTATTTTCTTGATTTCATGATTATATGCACGCGTACATGTAAACTTGTGATATATTACAATCTTATAATTTTTTCATGCAAGAAATATCCAATACCTATTTCATCAATGGTGAACCCTCCTCCTTGCACTCTAGAAGCATCTCAAGATCCAGTACACTTTTGTTTGATATGTAAAATTAATTGTTTTTAACCTTCAATACTTATCATTATATTAATTGTATTTAATATTTGAACATTTTTTGTATAGGTAATAGCGACAGTTTCTACATTAATGGTGAGCCATCCTCAGTCCATTGGAGAAGCATCTCAGGCATAGGTATGTCATTATTCTCTATATTATAGCTCTTAAGTATATTTGATATATTTATGTTAGTACATTGTATTAATTGTACATTTAATCTATAATAAACCCCTTCGCGGTACAGCCATAATGTGGATCCATTTAAGTATGTCTTCAAAAAAACTCCTAAGAGTGACAAGGAGAGGAGAGCGAAGACATTAGCTCCTAGATCAACAGATGAGGTAATCTACATTTCAATTGCAAAGGAATTAAAGTTAAATGCATAGTTATGTTGTTAATTGTGAACTATTTTCTACAAAAGAATTCTAACTTGGCTTTTGAATTGTGCTTTTGGTGCCATCTACAGAGCCACGTACTGCATCGAAGAGGCTTGATTTTGATGATCCACCACAAGTTTAGGATCATATAGTGTTAGTTTTAGTCATAGAATGACCAATACATGTAGATATATTCTACATTTTTATTGTATATCGATTTGGACATGACATATGCCACATTTTTGTAATACTTGTATTGACTTGGCAAACATGCCTTTATATATATATATATATATATATATATATCGATATTCGATCCAATAAATATGTATTGAGTTCATTATTTTGTATTCATTGTATTTTATGGTTGTCCTTTTATAAATTTAAATGAATATTTGCATATGTAATTGTAGTCACATAAATTTGTCTAGTTTAATTAAATGAATATTTGCTATTTATTTGATTAAAAATCCACTAGCCATCAGTTAATTAAATTAACATTTAATTAATTTATCTTCAAACATTCTCCTATTAATTAAATAAATTATTAAATTTATTTTAATTATTTCATTTAACCAAATTCACATTCAATTAAATGAATAAATATTATTTATTCAATTTAATCCTCTTTCATCTTTTAAATAAATTAAATAAAACATTTATTTAAATCATTATCCCCCCCCCACTTGCATTTTCCTACAAATGCAAGTTGCAACCACAAATTGAAATAAATTAATTTTATTTTAATTAAAATCCTATTTTCCCCCACCCACCAAATCCACTTGCAATCCTAACCCCCTTCTAAATTCTTCTAAACCCTTCCTAATTAACCTAATCCACCCCCTAATTGTTGTCACATTCCTAAGCAACTTGGAGTCACTTCTCAAAGACTTCAAAGTCTTTGAAAAGCATTTAATGCTTTGTGTGTTCAACAATTTAACCTCTAAAAGTCTTCTAAACCACTTATGGCTCTAACATGACTATTTATGGTTAACCCTTAACTCAACCCTCATGTGCCTCATGTGTCTCCTTAAACATTTATTGCTTTGACCATAGTTATCCCTTTAACCCTTGCATAAGAGCTTGTCCATTGGATAAAAACTTTATTCTTTGAATAAAGAATTTATTCACTCAACCCAACCTTGACCTTAACTCCCAAGTTAACCTTCAGGTCATGTCAAGCATTTAATGCTTATTCCCTCTCCTCTCAACCTATCTCACATTGACACTTGTCATCTTGGGATTGGGTTGAAAGCCCTCACATGGATTGAATATCATTCAATCCTAACTCTTGTTGAGATTACTCAATCTCAACCATCCATTGCTCCATTTTTCCTATAAATAGAGCCCATTTCTTCATAATCCAGATCCTGAAAACTTGTATGCATTTAATCTATAGTGAATTTTAGAGAGACCATTTAGCATAAATCACATATATTGTCATTTTGGACTAAAATAAATCTTAGTTCATTTCATAATATATCTAATTAGTTTGTTTTACACTTGCATAGCATAGTTAATCATCTACAATCTTGAACCTCCATACGCATCCATAGTGCAAAAAGCTGCTGAGAGCTACAGTAATTTGGAACTTGGAGAGGAGAAGAAAAAAGGAGAAAGAGCTAAGAGCATGTTAGAAGGCATTTGGAGATGCCTTGTGATAATTGTTTCCCTAGTTAAATACTTTAGCATGTTTTTAGTGTCTCTTTTGATATGCCTGCTTAGATTAGTTTTTGGTTGAATAACACTAACTTTGATCCTTGTTTCTTATTGTTTTTGTGTGTTATTCCACCACAGGCTTTAATCTAACACTTGTCCATTTCGCAAAGCATCAGTAATCAACAATATGAATATAAACAACAAAAATATATGATATAAAATATTGCAGTCGTGGAATATGATTTGATAAAATTTCTAAAATGTTGAATTAATCCTACAAAACTCCTTGTATTCAGTTCATTATTGTGTATTCATTGTATTTGGTGGCTTCCCTTTTATAAATTTAAATGAATATTTGCATATGTAATCAACAATATGATTATAAACAACAAAAATTGACAATATGAATATAAACAACAATATGTGTTTGGTGCGAGAGCACCCTCATGCTCGCAATGGTCAAATTTCATTCATTGTGTGCACAAACTGATGTCGTGAGCCCATCTAGGTGGGAAGGTTTATACTAGACATGCCCCTGTCGTGCATCCCAAAGTGCCGGAACATCGAGAGTCATACCATACCGGTGTGATCTTTGAAGTGCCCTGAGTCCAAAAACTTGTCAAAATTTGACGGACTGTTTCTTCAAATCCAAAACACATATGGTTGATCATTTTTAACTTGTAGGGTCATGTGAGGCTCCTCTACAATGGCCTATCTCCATTTTTGACGAGTCGGAGCCATTTTCAATTGGTAGCATTTTTTCGTCTACTGCAAAAACCGTCAGTTGCATGCAATACAAAGTTGCCAGATTGGATAGAATTGATTCGGTTTGTCATGTGCACAAACCAACATCGCGAGTGCATCTGGTGGGCAGTTTTATGCTAGGAATGCCCCTGTTGTGCATCCCAAAGCGTCGGAATGTCGAGAGTCATACCGTACCGGTGCGATCTCTCAAGTGCCTTGAGTCCAAAAAATTGTCAAAATTTGACATACTGTTTCTTCAAATCCAGGACACATATGGTCAATCTGTTTGAACCTATGGGGTCATGTGAGGCTCCTCTACAATGGCCTGTCTCATTTTTGATGAGTCAGAGCCATTTTCGATTAGTAACATTTTTTTGCCTGCTGCAAAAATCGTCAGTTGCATGCAATGCAAAGTTGCCAGATTGGCTAGAATTGATTCGGTTTGTCGTGTGCACAAACCGACATCACGAGCGCATCTGGGTGGGTAGGTTTACGCTAGGAACTCCCCTGTCATGCATCCCAAAGCGTCGAAACATCGAGAGTCATATCGTACCGGTGCGATCTCTCAAGTGCCCTGAGTCCAAAAAATTGTCAAAATTTGACGGACTTTTTCTTCAAATCTAGGACACATATGGTTGATCTGTTTGAACCCGTGGGGTCATGTGAGGCTCCTCTACAATGGCCTATCTAATTTTTGGACGAGTCAGAGCCATTTTCAATTGGTAACATTTTTTCGCCTGCTGCAAAAATCATTAGTTGCATGCAATGCAAAGTTGCTAGATTGGCTAGAATTGATTCGGTTTGTCATGTGCACAAATAGACGTCGCGAGAACATCTGGGTGGGTAGGTTTATGCTAGGAATGCCCCTATCATGCATCCCAAAGCACCGAAACGTTGAGAGTCATATCGTACCGGTGCGATCTCTCAAGTGCCCTGAGTCCAAAAATTGTCAAAATTTGACAAATTGTTTCTTCAAATCCAGGACACATATGGTCGATCCTTTTGAACCCATGGGGTCGCCTGAGACTCCTCTACAATTGTCTGTCTCAGTTTTTGATGAGTCGGAGTCATTTTCAATTAGTAGTATTTTTTCGCCGGTTGCAAAAACCGTCAGTTGCGTGCAATGCACAGTTGCCAGATTGGCTAGAATTGATTCGGTTAGCCGTGTGTACAAACAGACATCATGAGCACGCCTGGGTGGGAAAGTTTACAATAGGCATACCCCTATCATGCAACCCAAAGTGCCAGAACGTCGAGAGTCATACCGTACCAGGGCGATCTCTCAAGTGTCATGAGTCCAAAAAATTGTCAAAATTTGACGGACCGTTTCTTCAAATCCAGGACACATATCGTTGATCCATTTGAACCTATGGGGTCATGTGAGGCTCCTCTACAATTTCCTCTCTTGGTTTTTGACGACTCAGAGCCATTTTTGATTGGTAGCATTTTTTTGCCTGCTGCAAAAGCCATCAATTGCATGCAATGCAAAGTTGCCGGATTGGATAGAATTAATTCAGTTCGTTGTGTGCACAAACCGACATCATGAGTGCATCCAAGTGGGTAGGTTTATGCTAGGCATCCCCCTATCGTGCATCCCAAATCGTCGAAACGTCGAGAGTCATACCGTACCGGGGCGATCTCTCAAGTGTCATGAGTCAAAAAAATTGTCAAAATTTGACGGATTGTTTCTTCCAATCTAGGACACATATGGTCGATCTGTTTGAACCCGTGGGGTCACGTGAGGCTCCTCTACAATGTCCTCTCTTGATTTTTGATGACTCGGAGCCATTTTTGATTGGTAGCATTTTTTTGCCTGCCACAAAAGTTGTTAGTTGCATGCAATGCAAAGTTGCAGATTGGCTATAATTGATTTGGTTCGTCGTGTGCACAAACCAGTGTCACGAGCACGTCTGGGTGGGCAGTTTTACGGTAGGCATGCCCCTGTCGTGCATCCTAAAGCACCGGAACGTCAAGTGTCATACCCTACTGACGCAATGTAGAAGTTGCTTGACAACTGTTTTAACAATTTTTTTGACAACAATGACAATTTTTGCTCAAATTGTATCTAGTCTCAATCTATGATCCCTATGACCTGATAATGACTTAAATAATTCTCCATGATTATACAAGAATCAAGAATTCTCATGATTGACCAGGGACACATCACATATACTCAAAACATAGTCACAAAACATTGACACACAAAATAGTCACAAAACATTGTCACATATTATTCAAAAATTTGCCTCTAAATATGGTCAATTAAGCTTTTGGCTATTTGATTATACAAAAGAATGTCTTACAAATCATCTCATGGGATTTTATACAAAATTTGGCATTACAATATGTGCGATTCAACTCATCGCCATTTTAATATACAAATCATCTCATGGGCTTTTATATAAAATTTGGCATTACAATATGTGCGATTAAGCTCATCGCCATTTTAATATACAAAATTTGGCATGTACATATGTACAAATCAGCTCATTTCCATTTAAAAATACAAAATTATGCCCCTAAACATGTAAAAATCAGCTCATGGGCATTTATATATACAAAAAACAAATATAGAACAATTCGTCGACGATTTATACAAAATTCTCAAAATCATTCTACTCTAAACCGTAGAATCAATCAAGTGAGCCTTCAAGATCGGCTCTAACCCGTATTGTGTCAAGTATTTCCTTGTGGTTAGATTCACGAACTTTCCATAAAATCTTGCTATGAGGTCTACCACGATACTTCATCAAATGAATATTTGTTGCAACAACAAGGTTAGAGAAATGAAGAATATGTATGTGTGTTTCAAAGTCCTCGAACAACCAAACATCAAAATTCTTGATAAGGTATCTTCGAAGCCATGTTCCTTTCATGACAACAGAACCTATTGGGTACTCAATACCCTCTCCGTCAATGATTGTGGTTGTCAATTTTCTTTTATGCTCAACACAACGACACAAATAGTAATATGTTCCTTCTTCATTGTTCTCTTCTGCAACAACTGCATACACATGACCTGCATTTTATAAAGTGTTAATTAATACCAAAAATAAAGTATGATGTACAACAAAATGAGCCAAAAAGAATACTTGCAAAAAAATTAACTCAAAAAATCACCTGAATCCACTGATATCTCCATTTGGCTCAATTATAGTGATTTGGGAATTTGATATGAATCAATGGGAACCAACGGTCTACAGGACCATTTGTCAACCCACTCTTGTGATTCAAATTCTCCCCACAAACAATACATGCATGAAGAGAAAAAATATACCATCTGTCTCGTATATATTACCAGTGAACATGAATTTGAACTCATAAATGAGTGCATCTCACTCGATCTTGCAACTGTACAACAATCTAGATAGTTTTCAATGTTAGATTCAGTAGTCAACCAAAAATATCTACGAACCATTAATGTACCTAGATTACCTGGACCCATCATAGACTTACACCATTGCACAATTGTTTCTGCATCTATCAACTCAGCACCACCTTCATACTTCAATTCTTCCCTAACTAGGGCTCTTTTCACACATGCTCCTACACCATCGTGCTCTCCCTTACCATGTCCAGCCTCAGTGAAATTCCGAAAATATTGTACACCGCTTGTCATATGCATCCTTGTCAACCAATAAAACATCCTTGCATTCTTGAATTGTGTGGTGCAATTATCTGACCATATTAAGTGTCAGTTGTATCGTATGTTCCTTTCCCTTAAACTATCATAGAAAAATTTAAAGCATCCTTGTACAAACTCTAATGAATGAGTACGATCTTCACTTATGTAGAAGTGATACTCTCTTACAACCTTCCTATCATCCTTTGTGCTATCATCTGCATGCATGAATGCTATGTGTACAAAAATAGAAACTTGTGTAGAGTGATAATGCATGGATTGCACTTCATTTTGAGGTTGTAGTGTATAATTTTCAGCGAAATCAATGATAGAGACAATGGTGCCAAGAGGAAATGTGTCCTTACATAACTTGAATTGCTCATCTAACCATCGAGCTCTATGTGTATGCATCCTACAACAACACGTGGTGTGTACATGATTAATCTTAATATAAAAAAGTTTTTCCATTTCAAAAAATCTTTGAGAAATTCTTATTTGAGGAAACTTTTGAAGGAATCTTTCATAAAATTTAGTTTGAGTCATATCCAAATAGTGTTTGGCATGTGGCTCATGATTTGTAGACCCAATTCGCCTTCTAACAACATCTCTTTGGTTGGGTGAAACTCTTGTGTTGTCATGCCAAAATTTTTCAGTTAATGTTTTTAGTGCATCAACAACAACCTTGTCTTTGCATGGTAGTCTACCCGAGAATGCCCAAAGAGAATTATTGTTAGGTTCCTCTATTTTTTCCTGCCTCTTTAATGCTTTACTTAATGTTGTTCTACTAACGTTTAATGACTTACTTGTTTTGCTTATCAAACGATCTTTTTTAATTTTCTTACTCATTAATATGGTTGATGTAATGACATGTTGAGTAGCATTAGAATTTTTAGTACGTGATTTTGAACCAATAGATTGATATGCATCAAATAGATTCCTCACATTAGTTATTTCACTATTACTTACAGATGATCTTAGGCCTAGAATTTTCATTGTCTCTCTAAAATTCAAAATTTTTAATCATTTGAAGAATTAATTGACATCTTGCGGTTTGATTTAAGTTTTCAAAATAGTTTTGCCATATTCTTTTAACCATTCTCCTACAAGTTCATTCATTCATTTTATTGGGCATTGGCTTCAATATATTCTCATCAATGTCAATTAGATACTTTGGTTTCCTACGAATGATTCTAGGAGGTGTTAACATCGATGCATTATGTACATTCAATTCATTAAGTAGAGAAGGTGTAATATGTTCATCATTTAATTGATTATTCATTGCATTATCTTCTTCAATTGCATTAGGTTCAAATGGTAAATCAAATGTCTCTTCTTCAATTGCATTAGGTGCATTATATTCGTTTGGTAAATTGAATTGAGATGTTGAGAATGACATACCTTCTTCTCCCATTGTTCTTATGTCATGCAATTTCTTCATATGTTGCCTTTGTCTTTCGTTTTGAGCCTCTCATTGTTCCATCGTTCCTCGCTTGTTCTTTCCCATGGTTGATATCGGTTGTCCTAAATAGAATCATATTACATATATATGTAAACAAAAGTTCATAAAAAAAACAAATAACCATAAATATGCATCTTATCACTATTTCTTGGAATCAAACTATTAAACAATCACAATACTATTGACAAAAACTAATAAGAACAACAATTCAATCATTTGAAATCGTACAAAAAAAAAAAAACACTTACTTCTATGTATAAAATAGTGATAGAAGTGTAGACATAGTTCCAGTGGGGCATTCAACAACCTCAAAAACTTCTTTTGAGGCCATTGAGGCTCTTGGGCAACTAAAATTATGTCTATAAAATGCGTACACAATGCATTAATAACCGCGTATGCGTTGTTAGTCCATAAAATGTTGACAAGCCCAACAGTATTCTTTTTTCCCATTCTGGACTAATAAGTAGCGTGTACGCTCTCCTAAGCCTAAAACATGTTATCGCAGGGTAACGAATAATGGGCTTAGTACAAGTAATAAGTATCGTGTACGTGCTATTGGTAGTAGAAAATATGTGAATGAAAAGGGAGGGAGAGAGAGAGAGAGAGAGAGAGAGAGAGAGAGAGAGAGAGAGAGAGAGAGAGAGAGAGAGAGAGAGAGTAGGGTGGAGGGAGAGAGGAGGGGGGCAGAAGGGAGAGAGGGAGAGAAGAGGGGGGAGGGTGGGAGAGAAAAAGGGGTATGGAGGAAGGGAGAGGGAGAGTATGGGGGAGGGAGGGAGAGGAGAGGGGAGAGGGAGAGAGAGAGGTGGGAGGGAGAGGGAGAGAGAGGGAGAGGGAGGGAAAGAGAGGGAAGGAGGGAGAGGGACAGAGAGAGGGAGGGAGAGAGAGATAAGGGGAGAGAGAGAGGGAAGGTAGAGAGAGGGAGAGGGATAGTAGGGAGGGAGGGATGAAGAGGAGAGGGGAGAGGGAGAGAGAGAGGGGGGAGGGAGAGGGAGAGAGAGGGGGGAGAGGTAGAGGGAGAGAGAGAGGGAGAGAAGAGGGGGGAGGGAAGGAGGGAGAGGGAGAGAGAGGGAGAGGGAAGAAGGGAGAGGGAGAGAGGGAGAGGGAGAGTGAGTGAGAGGGGGGAGGGAAGGTAGAGAGAGGGAGAGAGGTAGAGGGAGGGAGAGAGGGAGAGAAGAGGGGGGAGGGAAGAGAGAGAGAGGGAGAGGGAAGGTAGAGAGAGGGAGAGAGGTAGAGGGAGGGAGAGAGGGAGAGAAGAGGGAGGAGGGAAGGAGGGAGAGGGAGAGAGAAAGGACATAGGAAAACATATGACTGATCTCGATTGTGACTATAGGAATTACAAAAGAAGAGAAAGAGGGAGGGAGAGAAGAAGAGAAAGATGGATGAGGTATGGATGAAGGGAGAAGGGGAGAGAGTGAGAGAGAGAGAGAGGGATGGGGTATGGAGGAAGGGATACGCGAGAGAGAGAGAGAGAGAGAGAGAGAGAGAGAGAGAGAGAGAGAGAGAGAGAGAGAGAGAGAGAGAGGACGAAGGGAGAGGAAGAGATATCGAATCCAAGACACAATATGACCCCTAACAACATCTAAGGGGTCATATGGTGTCCTAAGGAGTCATATGACACTATATTATCCCTTAGTACACCATAGGACCTATAACGACACCAAATGGTGTCATAAGGGGTCATAGAACACCATAGGACCCTTTAGAACACCATATGGCATTGTTATGGGTTATTGGTGTCCCGAGGGCTCTTAAGGGGTCACAAGACACCATATGACCTCTTAGGAAACAATACCACCTCTAATGACACCTAAGGGGTCATATGGTGGGCTAATAAAATGATATATTAAATTTAAATTTATGAATAGAACATCATACAATGAGACTCCAAGCGAATAAACAATGAGGCTTCACTAAAAAGCAAGTGTAAGAGCTTGACCTAACCCTAAGAGTACTGCCTAAGTTCTAAGACATATGATGCTATTAAATTTGCAAGGTTATCAGACTGATCTCGATTGTGACTATAGGAATTACACACTTGATTTATTTCATGGGTATGTATCGTTCCAAGTTGTTTGACAAGTGATGATTGTCATATACTACCACTGCCATGCATACAACAAACTTTAATTTCTTTAGGTGACAGGTGTTGTGTAACAACATGGGAACTCTCGCATACCCACCACTATTATTCTACAGGACATCATCTGTGTTACTCTCCCTCTTTCTCTTCCTACCTGTTGTTTCCTTCTGAAAAACATATTGCAGGTACTTTGACTCATCATGTTGCTTTATTGACACTATTTTCCATATATGCTCTGCTCATTAAAAACACATTCGAGAAGAATATTGCTGCAGGTTTCCTTGTTTGTCACGGTAATACACTCGTGGTTCAATTTCAAACCATACTCCTCCTATTCAATATACGCACACAAATCCATCAGTCAATTTTCTTAGGAGAGCATACATGATAAAAATCAAAGAGGAAGTTGCAGACAAGAAATAAATTCACTTACTTGTATAGAAGTGTAGACATAGTTGCAGTGGGGTATGGAGGGAGGGAGGGAGAGAAGAAGAGAAAGAGGGATGGGGTATGGAGGAAGGAGAGAGAGAGAGAGAGAGAGAGAGAGAGAGAGAGAGAGAGAGAGAGAGAGAGATGGGGTATGGAGGAAAGGATAAGGGGAGAGAGGGAGGGATGGGGTATGGAGGAAGGGAGAAGGAGAGAGAGGGAGGGAGAGAGAGGGGGATGGGGTATGGAGGAAGGGAGAAGGGGAGAGAGGGAGGGAGAGAGAGAGAGGGATGGGGTATGGAGGAAGGGAGAAGAGGAGAGAGAGAGAGAGGCACCTTGTATGCATTTGAGAGGGGGAGACAATACACTTACATGTGTATATATATGTTTAATATATTATATATATACATATGTAAACATAAATATTATATATTATATGTATATACATATTATATATATAATATCATATTATACACATATTATATGTATATACATATATTATATATTATATATTATATGTATATACACATATTATATATAGAATATCATATTATACAATAGCGCGTACGCACTATTTATGGTAAAAAGAGCACGTACGCGTTGTTTATAGGAAAATGAGAGCATACACGTTTCTTATACCATAAGAACCCCATACGCGATTTTTAAAATTGTAGTACCCCGTACGCTCTTTTGACTATTTAGGCTTGGAAATAGGCTTGGATGACAAAGCTATTGTTTGGAAGTTTGATTTCCCTCCATTTCTCTCTTTTTTGACGTGTTTTATTTTATCAACTTGGTTTATCGACTTTGTCATCATCAGGTTTACACTTCATCAAGTGGGTATTTCTAAAATCGCCACCATATTTTCACCCATCTTTTGAGATTTCTAACCATATATATTTTTTTCAATTTGAACAACAATAACATATTATTATTGAATTTCGTACCAATGTCTCCATAGTTCTCACAGACATAGGTGCACCATTTTTTGAATAACTTTTGATATACTTATCCAAATTTTAAAATTTTTATATATTATTGTAGTGCACTTGATTCTTTACAATTTAAAAAAAAATTGTATTTTCGATTTTTTTAGTGCAACTTATGCTTCATGCACAAACAGGTACCTAATTTTTTTAGGATGTGCTCGATTGGAAAAATCATAAAAAAAAAAAATACTCAACAAAAAATTACAAAAAATACATATTTTCTAGTGCTCACTCTTAACTATATTTTTGACAAAGGATTTGTCAAAATACTAAATCTAACTATGACTTTTTTGATGTGCACGTAAGACACTATGTTATGTTTTTCAGAAAAAATCAAGGTCATTTTTTCGTGCACGAAGGACTTGACCCCCTTAATATTATCCAATTTTGAAAAAGTTTAGTATTTTGGAAACTAGATTCAGAGTACTACAATATTTGTCATTGATTATCTTCATATCTTGAGTGGATGACTTTCAAATTTTGCCTCCAAGTTCAGGTTCACCTGATTTCAGAAAAAAAAAAGTGTCCACTTATAGCCCCCTTTTTTACCACCATCTTTGTGCACTTACCCACTAACGGTCTCTATATGCACTTACTATGCTAAATGAATTATATGGATTATGGATTTGATGTTGTTATGATTACACTAACCCTATTTCATGATTACTTTTGATGAGAAGCTTATGAGACGTGTTTGACAATTGTATGACTGTCTTCATGATAAAGACGATGTCACATCACTTATTGTGAGCAGGATGTGTTGTCACGATTCTCTATCACTTGCTTGCTATATATGTATATATGTTGTATTGTCGTTTTGTGGTTGCAGGATCTTGCAGGTACCAAACATCGACTCCACCTAGCTCCATAGGTTTGAGTGTGTCTTTAATCCCAATGGTATATGTGGTTTAGAGATGACATGAGTTCCCTTTACATACTCTAGGTCTAAGTTGTTCACTATGAGTCGTCAACATCTTGGCATAATTCGCCATGTCCGTTAGTAAGCTTGGTCTTCCTAGTGTTGTGATTATGTTGGTAATCGTTGATTTATTCAATTATATTTAGACTAATTATTTGATCTTTGATGTGTGGTTCTATAGTTAATAATGTTTAATTTAATATTTTAAATTATTGGCTGTGAGCATTTAATTATTTGATAATTAATGTTTATTTAGTTTATGATGTTTAATTATTTGTTTAATATTTATTGTTTAATCTTTATTGAGGTTTGATCATTTATTTGATATTTAATTATTTAATTATTTATTCATTTAATGTTTATGGTTTAATTATTTATTTGGTATTTAATGTTTATTTATTTATGATTGATTTATTGTTTAGTTGGTAATTATTTATTTATTATTTATTTTTTAATAGTGCTTTTATATTTTTAATGTTGATTAATATTTTTTGGTGGCTTTTAATTTATTTATTGAGCCTTGGTTATTTTATATTTATTTATTTACTCGGCTTTTTTTATTAGCCTTGACAATTTACATTTAATTATTTATTTGGTTTCTATTATTATTAGCTCATATTATTTAATAGGGCATGGCTATCATTGTTTGTGCATTGGTAAATAATACTTTTAATATTTTATTACTTTTCTCTTGTTACTTAGTAAATAATATTTTAAATAATTTTAGCTATTTCTCTTGTTACAAGAGTAAATGAGTTTATTATATTTTCTACCTATCATTTTGGATTAAGGCAAAAATAGGTTTTGAAGGGGCCCCAAAACCTTTTATAAAATGATTTTAAGAGGTATAGAATCAGAAAGCATCACCAAAACAAAACGAGCTGCAAGGATAGACATAAAAAGCAGTAGCCAAAGAGACAACAAAAGCTCAGTCGGGCACAAAAAGACAACAGAAAGACCAAACCTAGACACAAAAAGAACCAACAATAGAAAACAACCCAATTACATTAGTATTCTGAGGGTCTCATCGACCTCATCCTCAAGGGAATTTGTTGGTGTAAATAATTATTCATCTTTGATATTATTACACCTTACTTAAGTTTACTTAGGAAATGCAATTCATAGTAGTTTGGGTATGAGACACTTGGGTGTTTGTGCCACATTGGGATAGTGTGTGTAGGAGAATTTCCACCTTTTATGGTGTTGATCTTGTTGTTACATTCCACATTCAGTGGATGATCCATCTCATGTGGACTATTATATTGTTTCTCCTACCTACCCACACCTATTTCCTACCTACCATTGTTTCTTATTGAGCCACATGTTATGTTTGTGTGCTCACATATCTATATAGCCTTGCCTATATAAGCAGACTTATATTCATTGTATGTAACGAATGCTTAATGATCCGGTTGATCATATTTTTCATCTTGATAGAATACAATTTATTTCTATCATCTAATTTGTTCTCTCTTATTCGTGCTTTCCATTGCCTCTTGATCTTGGCAAAATATCACATGGTATCAGAGCTGGTCCATGTCTCACATGGTATCAGAGCCATTAGAGTGTCATTGGTTTGCTAATTGAGAGAAATTGATGCTATTTGGTATTGTGTATTTTGGAGTTTTCTATTGCAGGTTATTCTTGAAGCTTGATGGGTCAAATATGAGGTTACCATTGGATTGAGGAGGTCCAAGAAAGTCAATTTTGCCTTTTGTTTCATCCAAATCAGACTTCGGAGGCCAAATCTAGAGGCATTTGAAGTTTGACACTGCGGCAGAAATTTTCCAGAAATTATAATTTTGCAGACAATTTTCAAATAGCGATATCTCACTCATCCGGACTCGTTTTTACGAGCAATTTTTTTTGTTTTGGGGTAGAATTTTGTGATCTGTATAGTGGTGTAGAATTTTTCTGATTTTCGGATACAAGTTTTTTAGAAATCACGAAATCCCAATTTTTACAACTTTGGAGGCTTCGTTTGGGCTCATATGGACTTCTTTTCAGGTGCCATTTTTTTTGAAAGTACATATTTTTTCATCTACTTTCATAATATGCCATCTGTTTGCAGTGATTTTAAGTAGAAATTGTACTTTTAGTATTTGACCTTTTTTGGCATATTTGGTACTTACATTTTGCTTGGATCTCAGTTTAGATCACTAGTAGTATTTGTTGAAGTCTCTTAGATCTCAGTTTGAGAGGTTGTAAATTGAAATCATAAGTCCACTTTGCCTTGTTTTGAAAGTGGCCTATTGTACATGCACTACATATAAAGTGCCCAAATCACCATTTTGGGGGGTTTCTTGATTGAGTGAATTTGGGGGGGTGTCTCTTGTGCTTTTGTGCTCTTGTGTTTCTTCCTTTTTGCTGCTATGGGTTCTTCTAAGTTTCCTCTATTAGCTCCTCACAATTATGCTACTTAGAAAATTGATGCATGGAGTAAACTTATGGAAAAAGGACTAACTCATTACATTGATGGAACTATTGTTGCTCCCGCTGATCCTAAGGTTGATCTAGTTGGTCACTTGGATTGTCTCATTAAAAATATCATGGCAATTGGTACCTTAAGAAAGTATGTATCAAAGGATCTCATTTTTCATATTGAGAAGTGTACTCTAATCAAGGATGCTTGACAAAAGTTTGAAGACTTGTATGGTCAAGTTGATAAGATTAGGGGATATCAAATTGATAGTGATCTCACCATGTTAGATTCCAAGAACTTTGATACTATACAAGATTATGTCACTAAGGAAAATGAGTTGAGGGAACAACTCAAAGATTGTGGCATTGATAAGAAGGATACTCAATTGACATTCAACTTGATAGGCAAGCTTCCATAAGAATATGCCGCATTTGTTTCTAGTTTCCAAACCCATAGGATGACAATGGGTTCAAGCTACACAATGCCTGCATTTGATGCTTTCAATGAAATGTTGATGATGGAACAAACTAAGTTGATAAGCATGGGCATTCTTAAGACTTCTAAGTCTCAAGCATTAGTGGAAAATCAAGGGAACAAAGGAAATCAAGGAAAGGACAACTCAAACAAGAAGAAATGTCAATCAAAGCCTAAGGACAAAGCACCATCTTCTCCACAACAAGGAGATTCATCCTCTTCCAAGAGGGATAACTCACCAAAGAGGGAGAGACCTACTTGTGCCTATTGTAAAAAGTTTGGTCATGAGGAGCGTCATTGCCATTCTAAGAAGATTTATGAGCTCACACATATCATCAAAAAGCATAACATTGATTTGCCTAATGTCTACAAGAAGAATGATTCATCAACTTCCACTTCCTCACATTCAAAAGGAAAAGGGCAAGCATTCATGGCTTCTACAAGTGGGAAGACTCACTTTTTTGGGACAATAAAAGGAAAAGCTCTATGTGTTACTATCAGTCATGATTTAGAGAGATGGCTTCTAGATTTAGGGGCTTCTCATCATATGGCATCTTTGCAATCTATGTTCTCTACATTTGAGCCTTGCACCATGCCACAGATATTGATGGGCAATCATACATACATAGATGTGATTGGGAAAGGATCTATTGACATTGGGGACAACTCCTTCAATAATGTGTTGTGTGTACCCCACTTGACAAACAATCTCCTTTCTATCTATCAAATCACACATGGCGCAACTAAGAGAGTTGTGGAGTTCACACCCAAGTCAGTTTTCATTAGAGACTTGGAGACTAGAGCTATCATTGCGACTGGGGTGGTTGGTCATGCATCTTGGTTATACTCCTTTTCAGATTTTGTTGATGATGATGATTTCACATTTGATGATTCTACACATGATGATCACACTTCTTGTGATGGTTCAGATTTTGAGGAGAACTTTGGGCACTTGAACATGGGGATTGTCACATGTGACCCCATTCTTGAGCCTTGTATTTCATCTCCTCATATTGATATCACATCACCTATTGCACCTGATGCTGCAGATAGTGCGACAGTTTTGCCTTCATGTGATTCAGTGCAGCAAGATATTCATTGTCTTCCAGCTTCAGATTCATGGGATGGTTACTTGACAGACATTGCAAGTTTGTTTGTGGAATCCTACATTGCAGATTTGGGAGACATCATTGATGACATTCATCTTCTCTTTGATGAAGGTGATCCTTCTTCAATTGTTGTGAGGGAACACTCCGACCCTCTTGTTCATTCTCTACATGATCATTCTTTCGAGGTTGACATGATTGTGGATACTTATGTACAATAGTTGGAGGAGGTCTCTTGATCTTTTGAGGAGACATGTGAGTCTTTGGGACATGTTCTACATCCATCTCCACTAGATCTTGGAGTGCCTTTTTCAGCAGTGTGGCACAGTTTACCACCTTTGGAGGGGGTATCTTTCAACATCGACATGGGGACACTTGAGCAGTTTTCAGAGATTCCTTTCATCATGAGTTTTCTTCATACATCTTCCCTTCATGATTGGGGAGACTTCATGGATACACCTTTAGTTTTTTTTCTTCCTAAGGGGAGGAATGTTGTTCAATGTTCGTGGAGTAGTTTCTTCATACATTGAGCTTCTATCATTGGTGCAAAATCCACATTGAGGGGAGGCTTCCTAGCTTCTCTTCCTCTCTCATATGGGGGGGACTTTTTCCTCACATGGGGTTTTGTCCTTCACATACTTCTATGAGAGTTCTTTGTATCTAGTTCTCATCTCTCTTTTGGGGAAGGGTTTTTTCCCATTGGGTTTTTCTCTCTTTCCCCACTTTGTGAGAGATTTCATTGCATTGGTTTTCATGCATTTGCATTTATACATGGGTACCTAACATGGCCTAGTAGCCGGGACCCATCTTGCATTGCTTAGTTGCATTGTAGACTTAAGTGCATTCCCCTAAGTTGCACTTAAGGGGGGGGGGGGGGGGGTGTTGGTGTAAATAATTATTCATCTTTGATATTATTACACCTTACTTAAGTTTACTTAGGAAATGCATTTCATAGTAGTTTGGGTATGAGACACTTGGGTGTTTGTGCCACATTGGGATAGTGTGTGTAGGAGAATTTCCACCTTTTATGGTGTTGATCTTGTTGTTACACTCCACATTCAGTGGATGATCCACCCCATGTGGACTATTATATTGTTTCTCCTACCTACCCACACCTATTTCCTACCTACCCTTGTTTCTTATTGAGCCACATGTTATGTTTTTGTGCTCACATATCCATATAGCCTTGCCCATATAAGCAGGCTTATATTCATTGTATAAAACAAATGCTTAATGATCCAGTTGATCATATTTTTCATCTTGATAGAATACAGTTTATTTCTATCATCTAATTTGTTCTCTCTTATTTGTGTTTTCCATTGCCTCTTGATCTTGGCAAAATCTCATAGAATTCATGGTATCAACAGTAGCCTTCATAGCTTTATGATCCAAATTCAGAAAGACCACCTTTTTCTTCATGTTCCCTCAGGTCCTTTTGCAGGGTCCTTCACCACTTTGAGTTGCCTCAGCTTCATCACCAATAACAACAATATTATCTGATTGTTCCAAACTATTCACCATGGTGTTCATAACCATTGTAGATTATTTGACAATTTTGTGACTGCTAACCATAATGGTCTTGAGGGTGTCTCAAATCTTGTTGTAGACTTCCTCAACCTGAGTGATGCGTTCCTCAAGCCTTTTCTTCAGCTAATCCACTCCTACCCTATTTTCTTGATACAATCCATGGCCGAATTCTTCTCAGCTTGAGTCCAATTCCCAACATTATTCAGATTACCAAGAGAAGAACCAGTGGGGAGAGAATCCATTTTGCTTCCCAGAGCTCTTTGGTTAATCCAGATCTCTTTAAGTTCATGAAACAACCACTTGAACAAACTGAAGGTGTCAATTGCATGATCACAAGCCATCCCCAACACATTTTCATAATCCTTCCTCTTATCATTTATCTCATCACTTTTAGGGTGAAGGTCTGCAATACCAACCACACCCACATTACCAGTCTCTTTATAGGGCAGAGGAGAGGTCGAGACATTAGGATTATCGGGGTTCTTAATATCATCTGCCTTCTCACTAGAAGAGGGGGAGCCAATCTCAGCTGAAGTAGAGGTGGAGGACATAACAATGTTTTTATGACCTTTGGAACCCTTCCTCATCTTGGGTTTAGAGCTCGAAGGAATTTCCATTTTATCTTTTTTCAGGGGAGGGGGAGTCCCATTATACCTAGACCCAGAGGCATCATTATCAGACTCTCTCGCACTAGTCTCATCATTCTCAGAAGAAATATGGATAAAATCCTTAGGGGGAGGAAGGGAACGAAAATGGACATCAATAAGGACCAGCAGGCCTTCATGCACAATGGGAAACTTAGCAGGGTTCTTACGGTGGTCATTGAAATCAGCCCTAAGAGAAGACATGAGGTAGAAAGGGAAGGACATTTTCACACCATGGTGGAAATGATTCAGAATAACAAAGTGATGGCCATACACCCTAGTATACCTGTGAGATTTTGCCAAGATCTAGAGGAAATGGAAAGCACAAATAAGAGAACAAAATAGATGATAGGAATAAACTATATTCTATCAAGAAAATACTGATCAACTGGATCATCAATCGCTACATACAATGTAGATGAGCCTGCTTATATAGGCAAGACAATATGGATATATGAGCACACAAACATGACATGTGGCTCAATAAGAAACAAGGGTAGGTAGGGATAAGTAGGGGTAGGTAGGAGAAATAATATAATATTCCACATGAGGTTAATCACCCACCGAAGGTGGAATGTAACAACAAGACCACAAAAGGTGGAAATTCTCCTACACACACTATCCCAATGTGGCACAAACATCCAAGTGTCTCATACCCAAACTACGATGAAATGCATTATCCTAAGTAAAGTTAAGTAAGGTGTAATAATATCCAACATGAATAATTAATTACACCAACACCCCCCCTTAAGTGCAACTTAGGGGAATGCACTTAAGTCTACAATGCAACTGAGCAATGCAAGATGGGTCCCAACTACTAGGCCATGTTAGGTACCCATGTACAAATGCAAATGCAATCTCCCATAAAGTGGGGAAAGAGAGAAAAACTACATGGGATAGAACTCCCCCCCAAAAGAGAGATGAAAAAAGCACACAATGCTCTCAATGATGAATAAGAGAGAATAACAAAACCTCATGTGAGGAAAAATTCCTCTCATAAGAGGCAACAAGAGACCATGAAGCCCCCCCTCAATTAAAATATCTTGCAAAGATGGTCCAATGATGTTGACCAAAATACCTCCCCATAAGGAAGAAAGAGAGCCAATGCTGCACCAATAATGCCAAAGTGTGACAAAACTAGGTACCAATTCAATGATGATGAATCACTCATTGCAACAAAATGAAGATCAGGCATGGAGACAACCTTCTTTGAGCATCATCTGGATACTCGTAAATAGCATAAATACTGGTACAATCAAAGTCTCACGGGAGCCATACACAAATGTGTACAATCTAAGTCTCAACTGGACTCATGCACCAAGTCTCACAAGATATTCCTAATCTATGTGTACAAGAGGATTACATAAAATAGTCATCAAAGAAAAGATACAAAGAGGTGTGGCACTTTATGATAGTGTGAGTACAACATTGCTCATGCAAGAGCATACAACATGATATAGAGCAAATCTGGAAACATGAAAATGATGCCACCAAAGAAGCCCTATAGAATACTGCAGATGAAGATGCCTCCGATTGGGATGTTGCCAAGAAAAATAATAGGAGCAATAGGCCCCCCCTGGCTACCGGTTGGAAGCACTGCAAACAGGTATGAAGTGACAAGAAAAAAATTTGTTCCCATTTTTGCTTATTTATTCAAAATTTTGTTTTTAAAAGATTTTAAAAATCTTAATAAAAACAATTTATTAAATGCCCATGAAAAAAAACTTTATTAAAAAATAATAAAGAAAAAATTCTCCTATGGGGAGGGGCCTGCAGAGCCCTGCGGATACCCGCAGGTACACTGCGAGGCCGCAGTGCCTGTGATGTACCCGCAGTGACTGCGGTTACCCCATAACTTTTTATTTTATTTTTAGCTTTAAAAAAAAATAAAAAATTAACCTCCCTCCCCCCACACACACATACAAAACATTTCGATTTTTAATGAAAAATGAAAAAATAAATTAATTAAAAAAATAAAAAATCGTACATGCTCACTGTGTCCATACCAACAACCAAGGGAGGGGGATTTTTTCTCAGCTTGGAGTGACAGAGGATGATTTGGATGAATGGACAAGCAATCTTGGGAATTTTGGGCCTTCTGAGCGTAATGGCGATGGCGGATTTGGCCAAATATGCTCCAAAATTGCAGATCGCTGTCGAGATAAGTCACCACCCTTCACCTTCAAACGGTTGTAGATTTGGCCTCAGATGTCGGATTTGGATGAAACAAAAGGTGATTATGACTTTCTCAAACCTCCTCAATCCAATGGTGACCTCATATTTGACCCAACAAGCTCCAATAATAACCTACAATAGAAATCTCCAAAATGGAAAACCCCAAATTTCTCTCAATTGGCAAACCAATGGCACTCCAATGGCTCTGATACCATGTGAGATTTTGCCAAGATCTAGAGGAAATTAAAAGCACAAATAAGAGAGAACAAAATAGATGATGGGAATAAACTGTATTCTATCAAGAAAATACTGATCAACTGGATCATCAATTGTTACATATAATGTAGATGAGTCTGCTTATATAGGCAAGGCAATATGGATATGTGAGAACACAAACATAACATGTGGCTCAATAAAAAATTAGGGTAGGTAGGGATAAGTAGGGGTAGGTAGGAGAAACAATATAATATTCCACATGAGGTGGATCACCCATCGAAGGTGGAATGTAACAACAAGACCAAAAAAGGTAGAAATTCTCCTACACACACTATCCCAATGTGGCACAAACACCCAAGTGTCTCATACCCAAACTACTATGAAATGCATTATCCTTTTTAAATTTAAGTAAGGTGTAATAATATCCAACATGAATAATTAATCACACCAACAATACTGACCATCCAAAGTAAGGTAATTCATAATTACCTTGAGAAGCTTCTGCCAGAAAGACTTGATGACCGCAATATCATAGTAGTTGGCCATCTTCTTAACAATTTTAGCCCACTCCTCCTCCTCCTTAGGGAAATTCTGCACAACTTTCTCCGTGTACACCCTATCTCTCTAATACTTCATGCCATCCATAGATAACCCAGTGACCTGTGCAATAAGGGCTTCATCAAACGAGACCCTCCGACCATGAAGAACAATCGTTTCGTCCTTCTAGTTTTTAGAAAAATATCTCGTAACATCTTGATTTTGCCCTTGAAGCCTCTCAATGTATGTAGTGAACCCACCTTTCTTTAAAATGCACCATAACTTCTTTTCATTCTTAAGATGCACACAACTAGGCAGCTCAATTCTTTTTCTCGCACCACCCATTTTATCGAGCTCTATGCGACAATTTTCCAGAGTTAAAGTAAACCTCTAGAAAATGTAATAAATCGCCCACAAAGCATGCAAAATAAATTCACATTGATTCTTATGTCCTCTCTAGCCACCTGTCTCAGAACAGAAGGTATTAGCAATTCTAAAAACACTCAAAGTCATTATAGCACTAGTAATCATTAAATTTACTCCCCTGACTTCGCTCGTGGAGCAGATGCATCACAAATTCTGAGTCCAACCTTTCACCATGGGTCCAACAAAGCTGGGCTTTACACATCACTCCCTTGTTGGCAAGGAAGTCATCAATCACATTGTCTTGTCTATAAACATGGATGGACATGAATTTATCAAAGGTTTTAATAATACCTTTAGCTTTTTTCATCCAAATATCAACATTCCAAGCCGAAGTTGAATTGCCCTTTAGGTAGTTGATAATTTTCTTTGAGTCCCCCTTGACCCAAACAAGCTTACAGTTGTTCTATTGTGCAAGTTTTAAACTGTAATAAGATCCTATAGCTTCAACAACATTATTAGTTTGTTTACCCAGAGGGAGAGTAATAGTAGAAATAAAGTTGTCATAGTGATCCCTTATCACCCCACCACAACCAACTTAATCAAGGTTCCCTGTAGTGGCGCCATCAAAATTAATTTTAACCCAACCTTGGGGTGAGAAGTGCCAGCTAATGTTGTCCCTGGGGTTGACCTTAGGTGTAACTATATGATGACCAAAATCCCAGTCCTTGACAACATTGGCTTCATACTCCTTAAGGATACCACTATGAGAGATGACATTGGGGCTAAAAACTGAGAGGTTATCAAAGATGGCTCTAGAAATTTTCTTGAAGACAATATCAGAAGGGAGATAGATATCCTTGAAGATGAGATTATTACGTTCTTTCCATAAACCCCACGCCATGTGAGGAAACACAAAAAACTAGAGCTTCTTTATGAAGGGATTTCTTGAGGGTGGGTTCCATTGATGGACAAACTCCTTAACAACTCCAAGTAAAGTCTAGCAAAGATCCCATTTCTGAAGTACCAAACTCCAAATCTCAGAGGTGTAAGAGCAATGTAAAAATAGATGGTCCATAGATTCAGTTGTCTGCAAGCACAAGTAGCATCTATTTGGGATAGAAAAGCCCCTCTTAACAAGATTGTCAGTGGTTAAGATTTTGTTAAGAAAGAGGAGCCAAAAAATCATATTGACCTTAGGAGAAAGGTCCTTAATGCAAACTTTAGAACACCGGGACACAAGGGGTTAATTACAGACATCCGCAGAAGCCACATAAAAACTTCCCATTGGGATTGAATTTCCATGTTAGTTCATCTGCCACACTTTCCTCCAAACCAAAAGAATTTAGGGAAATTTGCAACTGGGTGAAAGAAGGATTAATAACAAGAAGATTAAACCACTTACCCTCCTTCTAATAGTCAGCGACCATATTGCTAAGAGAAGCCACACAAATATCCCTTAAAGATCCCAAAGTAGGATCATAAGCAAGTGAGCGATTCCTGATCCAACAATCATTCCAAAACCAAATTTTCTTCCATTCCCCAACTTCCAATAGGCTCCCTAGCTAGCCTTGAGGATATTGTTCCAAAGATGAGATCCAACGGGGATATGAGAAGAAATCAACAAATCTTGCAAAGAATGAACATTAGAGAGATATTTATTATGCCATAAGGTGTTTCATTCCCTTCTACAGTCATAAGACATCCATACCTGTTTAGCCAGAAGAGCATTATTAAAGGTTTTGATGCTTCTAATTCCCAATCCACCAAATCTCCTTTGCTTGAAGACATACTTCTAGGAAACCAGAGGGATTGTTCTCTTTTCCTCAACCCTTGACCAAAGGAATCTTTTTAAATTTTTGTCAATAATTTCAGAAAATTTGGAGGGAATTTTGAACAAACTAAGAGCATACACTGGGAGGTTTTGAAGAGTAGCTTTCAACAGCTAAATTTTACCAGCTTGACTCAAAAGGGTACCTTTCCACCCAACCAATTTCCTATTAAATCAATCAATTAAATATTTCTAGAAGGAATCAAAAGGTTTAGACCCTAGAGGGAGGCCCAGGTAAGTAGAGGGGACCAACCTGACTCAAAAGGGTACCTTTCCACCTAGCCAATTTCCTATTAAATCAATCAATTAAATATTTCCAGAAGGAATCAAAAGGTTTAGACCCTAGAGGGAGGCCCAGGTAAGTAGAGGGGAGCTTACCAATAAGGCAATCGAGAATGTTAACAATTTTCATTTGGTGTTGCTCAGGGGTGTTGATAAAATAGATAAAACTTTTAGTTCTATTAACCATTTGTCCAGAGGCTTTTTCATAGATGTTGAGAATCGATTTGATGACTCTGGCTTCTCCAAAAAAAGAGCTACCCATTAAAATGGTTTCATCAATAAATTGTTGATGAGAGCAAATCAAATTGGCAGAGGACGGCTTGAGACCTTTCAGGGATCCTTCCACAACTTTATTATGAATGTATCTCCCCAAAATTTCTGCCATAATAGTGAAAATAATAGGCGATATGGGATCACCCTACCTAAGACCCCTCGAGGTTCCAAAACAATGGGACAACAATCCATTGACAATAACAATAGAAGAGGCGGTGGAAATGAGCTGCCAAATCAAACTAATAACCTTGCCAGAGAAACCAAAAGCCTGAAGAACTTTTTTTAAGAAGCCACAATCCACCCTAAGATTTAGCAATGTCTAATTTTAGAAGAAAGCCTTGAGACTCCACCTCCAAAAGTGAATGAATGTTTTCATGAACAATAATGATAGAGTCAAGAATTTGTCTACCTGGCACAAAGTCATTTTGTTGAGGGGAGATCAGAAGAGGAAGAACATCCATCAACCTCGACGTGAGGACCTTGGAAATAATTTTGTAGAAGGAGTTGCACAAACTAATAGGCCTAAAGCATCCAAAGAATCAACCCCTTGCTTCTTAGGATTGAGGACAATGAAGGTAGCATTCAATTCCTTCAGCAAAGATCTAGCTCCAAAATATTCTTTAACAACATTGGACACATCTTCCCCTACCACATCCCGAAAGTGCTAAAAGAAAAAACATAGGAAAGCCATTAGGGCCTAGAGCTTTACTGCTGTCAAAAGAAAAGACAATACTCCTAATCTCCTGCTTAGAAGGAATGGTAGAAATATTATGATTTTGGCTCTTAGATAGGAATTTAGGAATAGTATCAACCAGCATATTCTGACCCTCTGGGTCCAACAACGTATCTTTCTTCAGAAGTTAAAAAAAAAACTCAACAACAACTCCACTTATTTCATCCTCATTATCAATTATTCTCCCATTCTTCATCAGGTGGCCAATTCTATTTGCAACCCTATGTTTAAGGGTAGAGATGTGGAAGAATCTGGTGTTTTTATCACCATCATTGAGCCATAAGGCTCAAGATTTTTACCTCCAAAAGGTCTCTTGTCGAGCTATAATATTGTGGTATTTGGATAGAACCTCACTTTCCTTAGCAAAATTATCATTCACATATCCTTCATTTTGGATTTTATCCTGGATCAGGACCAACTCCTCCTGAATAGTAGATTTCTAAACAAAGATGTCCCCAAGGACTTCTCTATTCCACTTCTTAACCCTCTCCTTGATATGCCTTAACTTTTTAGCAGCCTGAAACATAGCAGAACCATCCACTTGAACATTCTACCAATCCTTCACACAACTGGAAAGGTTTGGGTGGGATAGCTAGATTTTCTCAAATTTAAATGGAAACCTTCTTCGCAAACCATTTTTAGGCTCAATCATCAGACATATAGGAAAGTGGTAAGACCCAATTCTAACTATAGAATTCAGGGAACAAATATAATGTTGGATCCACTCAATATAAATCAAGGCCCTATCAAGCCTAACTTGAATCGGGTCAGTACCAACACGGCGATTGGACCAAGTGAAAGAAGCGTCAACCAGACCTTGACCATTGATGAAGTCAGCTAAGTCTAATTTGGTGTCAATCTATATCTGGGATCCCCCAATTTTCTCAGCTTTCATGAGAGGGGTATTAAAATCCCCCATTATCAGCCAGGGAGTATCAGGATAACGACTACGAAAAGAAGAGAGCTTTAGCTAAAATTTCCTCCTACAAACTTTATTATTGGGAGCATACACATTAGAAAGGATCCAAGAGAATCCATCCCTTGAATGTTTAAACAAAGTAGCAACATGGTTATTGTAGACACCCAAAATTGTCCAGTCTAATTAAATAAATATTTTATTTATTTAATTATCTAAGCTTAATTCTTCTATTAATTAAATAAATCTTTATTTATTTAATTAATTCATTTATCCTCTTCTAGCCTTATTTCTCATTTAAATAAATATATTTATTTATTTAAATTATCCTTTTCCTAAATTAAATAAATATTTTTATTTATTTAATTATCTCACTTCTTCTATTAATTAAATAAATCTTTATTTATTTAATTAATTCATTAACCTTTTCTCCCCATGACACATGTCATTCATCTCTTAATTCCTACACTACCTACTCCTTTCATTATTTTATTATTTCTTTTACCTACCCTCTAATCATAGCCGACCTCCTTTTACACCTCTTAATCTTATCCCTCCATTTCATATTGTGTCTTCTATATAAGGAGATACTTCCTTCATTATCAAACCCTAATCACTCTAATGATGCATCCTAACTACTTGATCAATTGACTACACTACGATCCTACTTGCAACCACATTCCGTTCTTTGTTGAGCTCTTGTGCATATAAAATTTGAGAGCAAATATATCAAGCAAGATCAATGGAGATAGGAAGAATGGAGATCAAAACTCTATTGGACATGTGATGGTATAATCTTTGTGATTTCGTTTGATTTGCATTGTCTTAGGTAATCTTCATATGTTATGGTGGATCTTTGTTGTTGTTAGGCTAGGGTTTTGTGGTTGAATTCATTTAGCCTTTCAATATCATTATTATTGTTATCCATTTTCACCATATACAGTTACTATCATGATAGATAGGAATGCCATGAATAAACTTGGTATTCTAGAGAGTAGCAACTCCCCCAGAAGCCCCATTAGAGTTACTTCCTTGAGATTCACAAAATTTAGAGAACTTAATTTTCTCCACCTTATCTTTTGACATTTTAGTTTCTTGAATAAGTAAAATATCTAGTCTATGATCCCTAACAATATTACATACAATGTCCTATTTATGATTTCTATTAAGACCTCTAATATTCCAAGATAGGATCTTCATTTCTTACCAGGGGAATTGAATAAACTATCATGGATCATTTTTTGTGATCCATTTGCTATGTTATGTATGCATTCCTACTCTCTTTTCCATCTATTAGATTTTCTCCCCGCACTTCGAGGTGGCCCACCACAATCAACCTTCACTCTGTTACGAGTTGTAACTCCAAGCTTCTGCTGAGACTTCTTTTCCTTTGACACCACTTTAGTGTAGCTCATTTCTTCATCAAATTCAATTCCCTCTAAACCCATAGCACTATCAACCTTCGAGGACTGTATGGTGTTCAGAATAACAATATTTAGATCAAAATCAAGGAGGTTACACGTGGAATGTTGTGATGAAGATTCATCCTCCAAAGTCTTCTTCAAATCATTGAGCTCAAGAATACGAAATGATGATCCAAGAACTGAAGAAGATTGTCGATCTTTAAAGGAACATTCTTCCATATCCTTGAATCTGTGGGGGTTCAGGGGAAGTTCTCCCTTCTCCAAATCCTCAACCAAAACATGATCTTCTCCCTCTTCAATGATCACATTCTCCTTAGTTATCTCCTCTACAACCTGATTAGGACCCTCCTCAGATGTGATCTTCGGATCTATGTTCTTCGCCTCAAGGTTTTGATCACCATGAATACTTTTGATGTTATCTTCCTCCTGGCCTATTTCTCTTGCCTCACTGTTCTACCTATCGTTAATTACTGTTGGCTTGATTATTTATGAGATTTTATTTAATTAATAACATATAATTTATTTGATATGGGCTTGATTCTATTTATACATTGGTAAATAATATTTTCAATATTCTATTTATACATGTGAATAAGTTTTATATTATTCCCTACCTACCATTTATTCTTATTGGCTGTGAATGTATTGGGGAAATAAAATATAATATATGATGGGTAGGTAAGATATATTGTTTTAAGGAATATTTTGATTGGTTCTCGTGGAGGCTAGGGTTTTGGTTTATTGTATGGCTTTTTATTTTGTTTGCTGAGATGGTTTACGGGTTGCTTCTTCTGAAAAAATTTCTCTGCAATTTTCTTTGGCTTTTGGATTTTGGCTTTGCATTTGGATTTTGCTAGAGCTTGGTTGACTGGCTTTTGGATTGGATTTGGGGAAACTCTTCTTCAACTTCAGCCCATAACACAGGTTGTAGGTTGGAGTTTTGTTCTTTTGTATTTTTGGTTTTCAACATTTTGTTTGCTCCATGTTTGCATATTGTCATTTGGGAGTTGGGTTGTATAATTTATATTTTATAGTTCATATAGCTTGGAAATAAATATTGGGGAAAAATATATTTTGTACATAGATTTTATTATAGTCTGATTAAATATATTTTTGAAGCCCTTTTCTCTGAGTTTAGGCTGATTCACGGCTCTGCAATATTCTTCTATGTGAATGATTTGGTTTGGTTTGGCTGTGAGTGAATTAAGCATCCCTTGTGAGTGTTAAGGCCTGTTGATGAGTGCTTGAGTTATATTTGATTCATTGTAATATTTTGCTGTAAATGGATATTTAATATGCATGTATTGTGATGATGACAATAAATGAATGTTATTAATGGATGGTTGTTAGTCTTATTTACGATATGAACGGGTAATTGATAGGATGGATGGTTAGCCTTAAGGAAATAATCTAGCTTGCTTTAGTTGATGTGGGATAAGTCTTTGACTCTAGCAAGAGAATAATTGTGGATGTAACTTATTGTATCATGTAATTAGATTTGGAAAAAAAAGAAACTATTGTTATTGGAATTATGGACTTGCTTTTGATACTATGTGTATGCTAAGACATCAAGAAGGAATTATAAATGTGGATAGATCATATTGCTAATAGGTAAACCATGATAGAGGAAACATATATGTTCATGTGAGAATTGGGATGTAAAAGAAATTAGGAATATTAGATATTGGTGTTCTAGAATGAAGCTAATAGGAAGTGATTAGATTTGTTTAGTAAGGGAATGCATATCATGCTAGGTAGATAGTAAATGACTTGTATATGATGTATGCCATGTACTTATATTGAAAGAAATGGATTTATATTGTTATATGTTTGTATGTTAATAAATGAATTCTATGATTGAAGGATTAATGTGATGTTGTGCTTGCTCATGCTTAAGTAAAGAAATAAGGAAATTAGTTTATCATGTTTGTTAAAGAATGAACTATAGCTTATACATTATGAGTAGATAATCATAATAGATGGAATGAGATCATGTTAGTATAGGGAATATTTATGGATTTCAGGATCATTGGAATTGGTTGATAAATGGACTAAAGTAATGGATTGGGTTGCATTGGAAGAATAGAATAGCATGTTGGCATAGAAGATAGTGAGATGTATATCATGGAAGTTAGGAAATAGTGTCTTTTGCATTGGTAATGAAAATCTTAAGCATTGCAATGATTAAGAGTAGTTTTGTTGCTTAAGTCAATAGTAAGTAATGACGTTGAGATACCCTAGGGAGATTGTAGTGAAGTTATGTTTAATTTTCTGCTTGCATAATTGGTTTATGAATGTATGTGATATGTTTCATATACTTAGTAATTAGATGTTAATGGATGTACTTCACCGATGATAATATGTGTTGCATTAGATGTTATTTAAAAAAAATTATCTCCTTGAGTGTGTTAGTTGCTTATTTTCTCTAAGGTATTTTGACGGGCATTACATTGTTAATGTCTGCATTCACACAGAAGCGTGCAAATACTAACATGGTCTTAGATTTAGTCACCCCTTATTAGCCACGTAGTGACCAAAGGTGTTACCAATTCATTTAAAGATCCACTCATCCCAAAATTCAACTGGGAGACTCAGGAGGCAAACCCAGACAATCACAGTTTTATTTAGATTTGCATTAGGATAAAAATTCGGCTTCCATTTGCAGACTAACAAATGATATTTTCCATAAGACCGTTCCTTGAGTAAGAACCATGATGTGATATTATTTAGTGGTAAGTTTGAATAGAAAGAACCCCCAAGCATGGCACTAGTTGTCACACTCCCCTTGAGTTTCCATTTGGCCACAAGACAACTTCAAACCATATTAATGGACGGACAAAATGAGAAAAACTTCCTACAAAAGTGAAGCTCATGGTTGAGATAATACAGTCCATTATAGAGTCAAGAAACATAATAGTTGTTCCATCTTCTATTTGTAGGTAACTTGGGGTTACTTTAGGAATATTATGAAGCACGAACTCCTCTGTGAGCATATTTTTCTACTCATTGGGTTTTGGGATTCCCTTCGGAGGTGCATGCTCCAGATTCTTAGTCACCGTAGGACTACCATCATTATCGCACTTGGGATGACTATCAAACCAAGAGGCGCTTGCAAGTCCTACCTTTTCAAACACTAGAGACAATGAAAGAATCCATTGAGTCCACAATAAGTACCACTGAAGCCCCTGAAGTAGGACTCTTAGAACATGACATGAGAGTGCCATTGGGATTGATAGGAGGTGCAGGGATAGGGTCCCCCTAAAGTAGGTTCCATGTGAAGGAAATTTAAATATTGTAGAGCGAGAAAGTAGAGCGAAGAAGATGTGTTAGGTTATTCCGCAACCTATTTTGGTGAAGTTATATAATGTTTTTGGGCTAACTTATGCCTTGTCATGTGTTTTGCCTATTGGGTCCTATCTGGTCGACCTAATATAAGTTTTGAGTGATGTGAAGGGTATATATATGGTATGAAATATTGATGAAGAATAAAAGTTGTGGTTATGATGATTGAATATTGCAAATATTAGAGTTAATGTGTAGTTTTGAAAGCACATAGTTTGTATGGAAGATTCAATTTTTGTGGTTCAAAGAGGAATGAAATGCCAATATTTGAGATCTATCTTCTACAATAATTCAATCAATATTATTCATTGTAATATTGTGATACTCTTGATATTGTATCTTGCCCTGAAAAAGTGATCTTCAATCTACAAGTCCTTGTATCTTCCTCTAGGGTAGCATGCCTTATCTTGCAATTCTAGGTGGCAATGATTGTCCTTGTCTACACCTAAAACAGATATTGTAACAATTATTTTATATATTATGAGTTGATCCTCACTGTGGTTTTTCCACGTAAAAAAATTTGGTGTCTCTGTGTGGTGCATGCTTTGTTCTGTTCTTTACTTTTGCAAATCTGGATTCAATGTTTTAAAGATTAATGAATGAATGAATTTTAGTGTATGTCGATTTACCACCCCCCCCTCTCAACATTTGGGTGTGTTCAATATTGAAATATATGTATAAGTTGACATATGTGGGAGATGCATGATCAATATAAAAAGAGCTTGATCTAGACAAGAGATAATGTTGATATGTAATGACAATATGCACAATATTTTGAAAAGAAAAAGAGACATGTAAAGGATCTTGATAATAGTTAATGTGGCATTTAAATGGACCAAATGAGAACGAAATAAAATGGTATGACTCATGTGAACCCTATCTATTCACCATTATTATAGGTCTTCTCCTTGCTACCTTAGTACTCCCTCGAGTTTCCTTAGTGTTTGAGGCATCAGTTTTAACAAGAATGCATTTGAATCATTAAATTTTTAGGGTTCTATAGTACATATTTTAGGATACACTCCTATGATCTATATTAAAAATATGCTTGCAATTCATTTCAGAATGATTGGATAATGCAAGAACATGATAGAATATAGAGGAAAGTCAAAGGCTCATTCTTGAAGCATAAAGCTAGTTTTCAATGCAACTATGTAAAGAGGTAGAGGTAGTTCCGAAATACTAAAGAGGTTACATGTACATAAAACATTAGTTTTATTTCTTCATTGATGTCTAAAAAAATCTAGAAATAGATCCAATTTGTTAGATAGTTTTCCTCATTGCATTTTCTAATTTGAGAGTAAATGTTGTTTAGTGAATGAGACAACATTCTAAACTTTTTGTAAATACTTGTAATGGGTCACTTTGTGTTTTCACATGACTATTTATAACTCATGGATGGATAATTATGTAAAATTGGTAATACTATATTTTGATATATTTGGATGCTTAGATTAGCTATTATTTGTTACTCTCTCTCTCACACACACATTTATCTCCTTGGTAGCCCTTAAATTGGCACTAGTATGACTTGTATTTTTTTAATCAAACTAAATGAAGGACACACTATTGAAACCATTATTTCTAGATATTTTCAATTAGTGCAGCCCATGGTTCTACAATAAATCAAGCTACAAACTTATATAACATGTTATCATTAATTTACATTATGGTCCATGTGTATTATTCAACATTTCCTTCATAGTAGTCGTGTTTTAATTAGCTATATAGAGGTGTTTAGATAAGTTCTATATTTTCTTTTCATGGTGATACTGTTTAGCATTGAAACAATATATTGGGTTTATCTATCACTATTTTTATTGTCCATTTTTTCAATCAAACATTTAAGAACACCTTACTAAGTCTAAGTTAAATTTACTTTCGTAGAGTTGAACTTCAAGCCTCTTTAATTGAGATGAGTGGGGTTTTCTTTCATGATGACAACCCTAGCTTTGAAGGTGAAAATATGTTTTAGGAAGTGGAGTTGTGGTTTTGGAACCAAACATATGTAAAATTAGCAAACTCATAGCCTAATTGATTTTATTAATTTAAAATAATCTCTCACGTTTCTTACTAAAATCATGTTTTGCACCACCCAACATAGACCATAAACTTTTAGATAAAGTAATTGTTTAATCTTTGTTTTTTATGTATGATATTTATGAGGAGTGAAAAGTTCAAACAAATTATAATTGTCCATTAGATAAATTCCAATAGATCAAAATAGATAATGTACAACAATAATATACCTTGTAACTTCCTAAATATGAATCAATATTGAAATTCAAGCCTCATACCAAAAGTTAACCACCAGTTTCAATATTTTTTAAAAGAAATGAACATGAGTATACAAAATAAACTTAAAGTAAAATTATGTTATGTGAGGAAGAATATTAAAAATCACAAAAATAGATATCCAGTGCTAGAAATATCTTTTCAATGCCTATAAAAAGTCCAAATTTGGATACCATGGCCACAACATATGGCTTGTCAAAAAATATAAGTAAATATAATATTCAATCTAAAATAACAAATAATTTAGCTAAAAAGAAGGTGATGGAGATTGAATAGAAGATGGTTAGTGTCTGTAAATTCAACCTTTGAATCATGCATAGCTTGGCTACCTCAATGGGCCTCATGCAGAAAAAAGTTTGTTGACAAGGATCCTAACACTGAAGGAAATTACAAGGAACTTTTCAAGATCCTTACTGAAGAATGGAGCAATGTGCTTAAGTAGTTTGTTTTGGCTAGTTTTTTATGGGTTTTGTTGTTGTCTCGTACTAGTTCTAAGATTTAATTTTGTTTTATATCTACTGCTAAGACTATTTATGATATTCGATTACTTTAAATATGTTTATGTTAGTTTATTATTAATGTTGCTAGTGGGTTGTTAATGTAAAGGACCTACACCCTTGTTTTTGCTGCTTTTTAATATCGAAAACAAATAATTGAACCAAAATCTTAAAAAATACATTTATCAGTATGAAGCTCTTGGAATTAGCTCATTGATACCTACAAGAATAAATAAATTGACACTTTGGAAAAAGCATTATTCCCAACAAAAAGTTAGCTTCTTTAGGGCAATGAAAAAAGTCCTCTACATTATTTGAGTAGCATCATTGGCCTTGGTAGTAGACCTAGGTGGCTTGTTGGTGGCATAACTTGAGTGAACCAAAGTGGGTTGAATACTACAATTGGATGATGGAATGCAATGATGGTTCTTTATGGTGGTGATAGCTTAAACACCACTTACTACTTTTGTGCAAGTGTGTTGACACTATGGTGACTAGCTACTAATCAAAATACATTTTATAATTTAGAAAATACTACCAAATAGATGATATTAGTTAATGTCATAGAGAATAATTTTTTTAATTCCAAACTAAATATAAACCTTAAGATGATGTAGGATGGCGCATAGACTATTCCCTAGTAACATGTTGAGTGATTGCATAAATATTGGACAACTACAAATAGTATGGTGAGTATACAATCATATATATTTTTGTATGGATTTTATGATACCAAATCTACTAAACCTTAAAAATATAACAATTTTTTTTTCAAATTTTAAATATATTGATTTATAGATGTTGGGTTTTCTAGACTTACCTATGAGGTCTATTTCACATCAAGATGCACCTAAAAAGGGTTCTTCCTAAAAACACCCCCAAATTTAGTTTTTGATATCATGAGATAACCCTACGACCCAACCACACCTTGCCTTGGTCTTACTTTTTATCAAGTTATAGGGTATAAAGGGAGCGAGCTTTAAGGCAAGAATACCTCGATGGATGACTGGGCAGGCCCAAACAACCCAGTCACCGATTAAACCCAATCAACAAGAGTTGAACCTTGGACCTACATGGGAAGAACCCAAAGCCTTGGCAAAACCTTACCAACCATTTGAGCTATGGGTCGAAGCCCAAAAACGCCTCCAAATTAAGAAAGGCTTGTAGAATTGAATTTTCGATACTATTTAAGAGACAACAAACTCAAGCAGCTAAGATGGCTTGTAAAACAAAAAACAATCTTTCACATGAGAGTAACAAGAAATAAATGCTACATTATATATGTTGTGTATAAGAGGAGCATTGCTTAATTAGAAAAAGCAGGGGGTAAGACAACGTAAGATGTTGACAAGTATCAAATCATATGACATGAAACATGTATAAAAATTAAATGATCTAAAAGTGTTCTAAGTAAACTTAACTAATTAAGTGTGAATAAGATCCAATTGAAAAACCGACTAGAAAGTAACTTCATTTACACCAAAAATAATTTTTCACTTTCAATTATTTCAAAAAATATAAGAAAAAAGAGATAAAATTAATCCAAAAGTATTGATAATTAATAAAAATCAATGAAATAATGATTCTATGTTTATGTCCTCAAATTGAGTGTTTGTACCATGCCTTTAGGACAAGGCTAAAAACAAATTTAAAACAAAGAGGTAGGTATACACACTTTTCAAAAATCTAATGAAAAATACCTCATTTATCAAGGTAAAGAAATGTTTTGAAAAATACCTCATTTATCAAGGTAAAGAAATAAAAAGACTAAAACTATCCTAGTTTAATAGTATTAAGATAGATTTTGTGATAAAGGCAAAGTGGGGTCTCTTGGTTTGTCCCCTAGCGTCGGCACTCCTCACCGCCCTTTAGCAAATGTATTTTATATACATTATGAAGGTCGGTAGAACGTTTTGTACATGTAAAATGTGCAACACCATTAAATAATAATAATATTTAATATAATTGACACATAAAATAATAATAATGAGATTTGACACATGAAATAATAATAATAATAATAATAATAGTTCTCAAATGTGCTCAAAATTTCCATGACATAATTTGCAAGGGATATAATATATTGTTTCTATTTAGACACGTCTTCTATTACTAGCCAAGTTTTTCTTTACAAACCAATGCTAGCTATCTGATGTTATATATTTTTTTAGTGTTATTTATTTATTAATAAGTCACAAGTATTGTGTTGATTTTAAAATGGCAATCATAAGCCACATGAGTGTTATGTTTTCCCTATATCCTCTCTCTAAAAAGTGTGTCATGTCACCTAGTATGAGTATATAAAAAATAATAAAAATAAAATTGAGATTTATGAAGTAATTTTTAGTTAAGATGATTATATATATATATATATATATATATATATATATATATATATATAGTTGATATTGGGTATATAAATAATTTAATCTTTTTAATTATTAAAGATGAGTTTATGTTTGAAATATATAAAAATATCAATTTTCAAATATGATAATTAGAGTTAACGGAGTTTTATTGTGCAATGACACACACTACAAATCTATTTATTTGAACAAGTTTCCCCCTTTTAAGATATTAGCTTTCACATTAATATTATGGATTTCTCAACAACCTCTTTTCTGATAATCCCACTCAGAATATTTTGTTTAACTACAATATAGTATTTAGTGTTTCTTTGTCTCTGGATTTAGAATTTCTTTTCGTCACAACCTAGTTCCTTAGGCAATAATTAAGACAAATGAATTACTTATATGTGTGTGTGTGTGTGTATTAACAAATCTACATGTGTATATTTGTGCACATGTCTATAGACATTTTTTGTGTGTGTGTTGTTAAAGAGGTTCTACTCAAATGGAAAGGTTGCAAGATTTGCAAGATGAAGATTCAAGTTCAAATCAAGGAGAGAGAGAGAGAGAGAGAGAGAGAGAGAGAGAGAGAGAGAGAGAGAGAGAGAGAGAGAGAGAGAGAGAGAGAGAGAGAGAGAGAGAGAGAGAGAGAGTACACACGAGTGATTTTTTTATATTTGATGCATTGATTAGTGATTTTTTATAGTTGATGGGTTAGTTCCAAGAAATGGCATGCTTCTCAAGTGAAATAATTTCCATAAAACTTAAGGTATGATACTTATTGATAAAAAATATGGCATGCTTCTCAAGTGAAATAATTTCCATAAAACTTAAGGTATGATACTTATTGATAAAAAAACATGGAAAGGCTCTCAAGGCTAGAGGGGTAGCTTTTGTATACAAAGTTTCCTTGAATAATAGATGAAAGGCTAGAAAATAAAATAATGAAATAGAGCACTGAAGAATGCTAACATCTAGAGAGGACATTAATGTGAGTGCACAAGGATCTAAGTTTGGCATTATAGTGCCAATATAGTGCTAGAGTCCCATTCTAGTGTTGGAGTCCCTACCTAGCGTTGCAATCCTTCCCAAGTGTTATAATCTTATTCTAGAGCTAGAGTGTTGGGCAGTAAGAAATTTTAAGCTACGGTCTGGTCCACAAGACATTCCAAACACTTAGGAACTACAAGGAAGTCCCCCAACAATTAATGGACTCCAAAATAATGAAAATGATTGAGGAACCTAAAGTGTGCTAGGCACCCAATCTTGCCTCACACTAGCCCACAAAGGAGATCAATCTTGAGGGCCGAGGAGACTATAAGATGCTTCAACATGAGTCCAAGGACACCAAAGGTGAAGGTTAGAGTTGTCCAACATATATCGACCCCGTTATGACCCCTCGACAAGGTGATTCTCAACAAAATACTTTAAAGCACAAAGATAGCTATAGGCTCCAAGACCAACAATATGTTTTATAGCTTAATATTAATTTTAAACTCAAATCCATATATTCCCCAAGTTGATTTACTGACATGTAAATAAATTGAAAGAACATACAAAACAACAAGCATGTTCAACTCCAACACCAAATGTGTAAAAGCATTGACGATGTCATTACAATCCATCCAGTTAAGGAGGTTCAATGATATAATTATATCATGAGAAGAGGACTCATGTCCTTTAAATACATCTTTATAAATATTTCAATAATGAAACACATGAATTGAAAAGCCTTTAGGTCAACTTGATCATGGTTATAATGCTCTTCCCAAGATCCTAGAACTCTAATGATGATTTCCACACCACCCAACCTTGTGGTACCCTTAGGTCCACTTCTACCATGATGGGAGATATCACATGGACCATAAGAACACAATCAAACCAAACACATTGGGATAACACTTAAAATCATGTCATAAATGAAGCAAACACAAAACATACACATAATACAAAATTACACAATCAACATCACGTGATGAATCCCAAAATACAATGTTCATTGAGCACAAACATATTATCATAGCTAGGATTAACCAATAATAAAATAAACATAAAATGTTCACTAGACTCAATCAATAAAGGAACAAATAAGATATCATCATTGGGCACTATTGCTAATGGCACAAAAAATAAATCATCATTGGGCACAGTCATATTCACACACACCAAGGAACAAGACTAAGGTGCTAGAGAGGATGTATGGAGTTTCATCTCAAATATCAAAGGTACAGCTAAGTAGAGTTGAGTACGATCAACTCATTCCACGAAGAACACAAACTACAAGTCCCAAAGTTCCTAGAGTGAGCATGTCTTTTATGCTCATACCAATTTTATACTAGTTCTCCAACTATGCCATAAGAATCCTTATCTTGTTTAATTTTATTTCTCCAATGTCATTAGTAATTGTATATGGTGAAAATGGATAGCAATAAACAACAATATTGAAAGACTAAAATAGATTCAACCACCAAACCCTAGCCTAACAATGAACAAAGATCCACCATAACATATGAAGATAACCTAAGACAATGCAAATAACTCAAAAATCACAAAGATTATACCATCACATGTCCACTAGGGTTTTGATCTCCATTCTTCCTATCTCCATTGATCTTGTTTGATATGCTTGCTCTCAGATTTTTGTATGCACAAGAGCTCAACAAAGAACGGAATGTGGTTGCAAGTAGAATTGTAGTGTAGTCAATTGATCCAATAGTTAGGGTTGTCTCATTAGGGTTTGATAATGAAGAAAGCATCTCCTTAAATAGAAGACACAATATGAAATGGAGGGTTAAGATTGAGAGGTGTAAAAAGGAGGTCGGCTAGGATTAGAGGGTAGGTATAAGAAATACCAAAATAATGAAAGGGGTAGGTAGTGTAGGAAATAAGAGATGAATGACATGTGTCATGTGTAGAAAAAGATAATGAATTAATTAAATAAATAAAGATTTATTTAATTAATAGAAGAAGTAGGACAATTAAATAAATAAAATATTTATTTAATTTAGGAAAGGGATAATTTAAATAAATAAATGTATTTATTTAAATGAGAAATAAGGCTAGAAGAGGATAAATGAATTAATTAAATAAATAAAAATTTATTTAATTAATAGAAGAATTAGGCTTAGATAATTAAATAAATAAAATATTTATTTAATTAGACATGACAATTTTGGGTGTCTACATTTTGCCCCTCTTTGAGACAATGCGGCTTGTCGCGTTGTTTCAAAGAAGACAAGATGAACTGATACAGAGTTGCCCCAGGATGGGAATGATATGCCCCCTCGAGAGATTGGATGAAAAGGTCTGGAAAGATTGCCGACAATCTCTCGATAAGAAAGATGGGATAGAATGGACTGATTGGATAAAGTGACAAAGTCACGGGATGAGGAAGACTGACTGGGGAAATGAGGGCGAGGGCTAGGGTAGGCTATAAGATAGGCCACGGGCAAAAGACATCCTCATTGTCATCCACACCCATAGAAGATCACAGTGCAGAGCGAGAAAAGAGCAGCAGCAGTCAGCAGCGATGGCATTCGTTCATAGATTCGACCGTGTCCGCCGATTCCAGCGACCAGCCGATGCAGGAGAGCCGGTAAGTACCCGAAAACCTCCTCGTACTTTCACGCATTTCGAGTTTTGTCATAAATGCATGTTTAGGAGCAATAAATGCGCTAGAAATAGGATAGTTTAAAAGTGCAAAAACGCGCAACCGCGTCTGTGTCAGCGCCAGGCGCGTCTGTGTCCAACAGGCGAGTCTGTGTCGGGTCCAGGCGCGTCTGTGCCTGGAACCGCGTTTGTGTTGATTGCGGACGCGTTTGTGAAATTCAGCAGCGTCTGTGATTTTTAGTAGCGTTTATGTCATGCAGGGACGTCTGTGTTCCCTGGTCACGTTTGTGTCTGGCATAGGCACGTTTGTGTTCAGAAAGCGCGTCTGTGTTGCAGAGGTGCGTTTATGCAGTCTATAAGCGCGTTTATGAGTTAAAAGCGCGTGTGTGTTGAAACAGTGCGTTTGTGTGTTTAAATGCATGGTTTTAGTCCGTTAGGTCAAATCGGCAGTTCTGTGATGAACATACGCTGTCGATTGGATAAGCTACTGAGAGGATACACTCAAGCAGGTCCTCTAGGAAGATTAGGATAGATCAAGGCACTTTGTGATGAACAGGGAGCACCAGGATATGCAGCACTTTGTGATGAACAGGGAGTGCGAATGTGAGTGACACTTTGTGATGAACAGGGAATGTCACACACGTAGTACTTTGTGATGAACAGGGAGCACTACTAGACTAAATAGCAACACTTTGTGATGAACAGTGAGTGTCACTAGGGTAGATAGCCATATGCATTTAGGTAGCAAGTAGCATTTTGTGATAAACAGTGAATGCCACGATAACTAACAAGATTGATTTGCTTGACTGCAGGAGTATTTGCCGATGTTGGAGTCACGGGAGAGATTCCCATCGACTCAGAGGTTGCGACCAGAGTTGTCTATCCAGGACATGATTTCCGTTGAGGAGATGGGCCTCACACATATGCTCTATGTGCCCGAGTTTCGGGCAAACATGGGGTTGCTGACTGCGTTGGCCGAGAGATGGCACTCAGAGACATGCACGTTTCACCTGCCGATGGGTGAGATGACAGTGACACTGGAGGATGTCTACAGGATATTACATGTTCCCATTGATGGAGAGTTGATCCCCTACGACCGTGACGGTGACAGGGAGGCCTTGAGACGGGTCTTTCAGGATCCTGAGTTGGAGATGCGAGCAGGCCATGTAGCCTGGGACACCATGACTGCCACAGGATTAGCATTGCCGGCAGTTGTTGGGGGAGTCATCAGTGGATACTTGTGTCCAGACAGGGCCACACGAGGATTGGCAGTGGGCTGGGGAGGGGCCTTGGAGACGCTGATGGCAGAGCACACTAGGTATGCATGGGGGCCATGTGTCCTAGCACATTTGTATTATGAGCTGCATCGGTTTGTATACCATGGATCAGTGGGGTTGGGCTGTGGTGTGACTCTCTTGCAGGTGTGGGCCTATGAGCACCTTCCCATCACACGGCCTATTCATTTCAGAGGCAGAGGACAGGGACAGAGTTTTGTGCACCTATATGCGATGATTACATCCCAGCCGCGGATTGGGAGATTGGAGCACTGGAGGAGAGTCATTGATGACATTGACATGGTGATCTGGAGGCCGTACCTGGGGTGCGAGGAGTGGGAGGACGATGCACTGGAGCTGCCCTACACCTTCCGGAGCAGGTACCTGATTGGGCGGACGCCCTATATATTGGAGAGACAGCTGGTGGACAGGGTATGCAGGCAGTATGGCAGGATTCAGAGGATTCCGCGAGGCTCGGGCATGTATGCCCGTACGGTCAGAGATCAGGTGCAGTTCGGCCCACTGCTATCATATGATCAGGCTGTTATGCAGCTAGCGGAGATGATGCCGATGCCATGGGACATGTGGCCAGAGGTAGATGATGTAGGGATGGACGCAGAGTACTCTGCGTACTGGGCAGAGCATCCATTTCCTAGGTTGACAGATCCAGCAGAGCCAGTGGATGGAGAGGGTGGAGGAGAGGATGATGAGGGAGGAGGGGATGGAGGTAGGGGCCGACGGAGGCGGAGGGGAGTGGTGGGAGAGAGACGGGTAGCACCTCGGAGGGAGGGAGGTCAGGAGAGAGCAGCTCCAGTGGTGAGAGGACGGGGTGGACTGCCCCTACAGGTGCCAGCAGCACAGGGTCCCAGAGAGGGACAGAGACAGGTGCAGCCAGAGGGACAGAGACAGGTACAGCCACAGGTACCTATACAGGCACAGGGACAGGTGCAGGCAGAGGCACAGGGACAGGCACCTGTAGAGGAGGAGCCACAGGCAGGGACGGAGAGCGGAGACTCCGAGGAGGATGAGGTGCTTAGGCTGCGGGAGATCTGCCAGGGCCAGGCAGATGAGATTGAGGATTTGGTTCGAGAGAGGAACCACCTCAGGATCAGGGTCCGAGATACAGAGCGGGAGAGGGATCAGGCCATCCAGAGATATACCGAGGCCAAGACAGCTCTGAGGGCAGGTAGGCGGGCAGCAGAGGATGCAGGGGCAGGCTACGCATATGTTTTGCGAGCCGGAGAGGAGATCGCCTACTGGAGGGATCTATACTATGCAGCCGTGCCAGCAGATCAGCGGGCTAGGAGCTTCCATAGATCGTCGCGCACAGCGACGACTACGGGAGGGAGTCGCAGGAGACAGGCATCCAGCGGTGGGGTTATGGGGCCTCCACCACCACCAGAGAGACAGGGAGATTCTGGGGCAGGTCCATCTACAGCTCAGACTCCGTCGAGGCGAGGCGGCTCCGAGGGAGGGAGTTCCTCATAGCTATAGTGGGCTCCCATTGTATCAGTAGATGTATCATTGTTGTATTGTAGACACCTGCGGGTGATTCTTTTGTAGCCATATGATTCTTTTGACATCATTGTATTATGACACATTTGATTATATATATGAGATGATTCATCTTTTGCGGCAGCTATATGCATGTGTACCTTATGTGATGAGATGTTCTTATGTGATGCATGTTTTATGATATGGATGCTTATATGATGCAATGCCATATATTTTTGTTCTTTTATGTTGTATATGTGATGCATGATGCAAATGAAAATGTATGTGATGCAAATGAATATGATAATGCAAATGTAAATTGTTGTGATGCAATTGTAATATCTATATGTATGTATGAAATGCTTATATGTGGTGATGCAGGTGCAACTATATGAAATGCAAATGCTTTTGGTGTGTCATTATACTCAGTCATGTGATAGCGGGCTACGCGGACTTGAGAAGGATGATGGAAGTCAATCAAGAAAGGGGGATGGAAGACAGAAGATATGAACGTGAAAGAGCTTCTTGTGCGTTATCATCATTGAGCTTTATTATGGTAGAATAGGTTATGACAATCGAGGCATATGTTCGGCCCAGAAAGTCATTGTACCTGTTTGCATGGAGATAAGACAGTCACAAACAAGGAATGCCCCAGTTCATACTAGACTCACAGTGTCCTCATATCCTTGGACAAGTCATAGCATTACTAAAAGACAATCCACAGACAGCAAATGCAAGTAGGTGACGATACCCCATCCTCGCCTTTCTAGTCAAAGACATCCTGGAGATAGAATCTCTAGTCAAAGACATCCCGGAAAAGCTAAAAGACATGTCACCCAAAAGATAAAACCAAAAGAAAACCAAGACTCGACACCAACATCCACTGTAATCCTCAAGTTTGTGTCTCTTGTCACTTGTTTAAGTCAAATTTTGATTGTGGTCACAATGTTCACTTTCACAAAAAGGATAGATAGCACTGAACCATATGTTGTCTGAGTCTGTTGAAAGATTTGATTTTGTTGAAGCCCATTGTTGCTGCTGCGTCTCATCTGAAACTGACTGATTCCATGAAACTGATACTTTATTGTGGAGAAGACGAAACCTTATTGCGGATTTGCGATGCAAATGTTGCTTTATTGCGAATTGTGCGCGGATAGACTTGAAGGAAACTAGAAGAAACTGTACTCCTCGAAACATGTGATGTTCTCAGTTCCACACCCATTACTAGATGTAGGAATTGGCCGTAGTCACAGATAGGATCTGATTTATTATGGATGGAAAGGGAGTGAAAAGGGAGGATTTATTATGAATGGTTAACCAATCTTGGGTAGATCAATAACAAGCCATGATGGGAATGGGTAAGTTTATTGTGAGTGAATTGGTCGTGAGTGTGTGCGAAGTGAAAAGATGAAAGAGAATCCTGAAAGAGGGAGGAGCAAAGTCTCTACGCATGGTGCTGGTGACCCAGTTTTCACCATGGTACTTGCCCAAGGCGCCACCGAAGTGGTTTTCACTGTTGGACGGAATTATTTCTCTTTACTTTTTTGGAATTTGCAATTTTTTTGTTGTCACAAGGCGCCTGTTTGCCAGGTTTTCACCAAGTAACGATTTTTTTTTGTTTTATAATTTTTTTTTTGTATTTTTGAATTTTTTTTTTTTTTTTTTTTGTGTTTTTGCATTAGGATACTCAAAAAGAGCTTATGTGTAGAACCTGCGAAGGTGCATGCTGTTGATAGGATCCTCCAAAGATTCACCTTCTGTAGTTGAGAGCTGATATGCCCCAGATCCATATACTGCTGTGATGATGTAAGGACCAAGCCAGTTGGGTTCAAATTTGCCCTTCTTTTCTCTATCTTGCTGATTCTTGGGGTTCTCTCTGAGGACTAAGTCACCTACCTCAAATGTGCGAGGCTTGACCTTGTGATTGTAACTGCGACTCATTCGTTGTTGGTAAGCCTTGAGATGATTAAAAGCAGTGTGTCGTCGTTCCTCTAACAGTTCTAGTTCTTGTAAGCGAGAGACCCTGTAGTCTTCATCGTTGATTATGTTTCTCAAGGAGACCCGTAAAGAAGGTAACTCGACCTCAATAGGCAAGATGGCTTCAGCACCGTAGACAAGTGAGTAAGGTGTAGCCCCTGTAGGTGTGCGGACACTAGTACGATAGGCCCAAAGTGCGGGATTGAGTTGGACATGCCAGTTACGGCCAGCGTCGTCGACTGTCTTTTTAAGTATTTTGAGAATTGTTTTGTTAGACGCCTCAGCTTGGCCATTACCTTGGGGGTAATATGGTGTGGAGAAACGATGAGAGATATGGAAGCGCTCACAGAGTTCACGAACATCCTGGTTCTTGAAAGGACGCCCATTATTGGTGATAATGGAAGTAGGAATCCCGTATCGGCAAATGATGTAGTTCAGGATGAAAGTAGCGATCTGTTTCCCAGTAACTTGTGTGAGAGGCACGGCTTCAATCCACTTTGTGAAATACTCTGTGGCTGTGATAATGAATTTATGTCCATTGGAAGAGGGAGGGTGAATCTTGCCTATGAGATCGAGTCCCCACTGACAAAAGGGCCAAGGAGATGCAAGTGGCTGTAGTTCTTGTGCTGGTGCGTGTATGAGGTCTCCATGAATTTGACACTGCTTACACTTCTTGACAAACTGATATGCATCTTTTTCCATAGTAGGCCAGTAGTATCCAGTCCTGATGAGTTTCTTGGCCAAGGTAGGACCACTAGTATGCGGACCACATATCCCTTCGTGCACTTCTCGTAACGCAATCTGAGCTTCGTCACTCTCTAAACATCTAAGGAGGGTGCCATCTAGACCTCATCGGTATAGGATATCAGCTAGGATAACGTATCGGGAGGATTGGCGGATGAAAGTGCGGCGTTGGTTGTTCGATAAATCGGGAGGTAAGATGTTGTCGCGAAGGTATGTGAATATGGAACCATATAACTGGGATTCAGGACCAACAACACATATCATTTCCGTAAGAGTGATCTCATATGACGGAATCAACAAGTTGTCAACCAGGAACTCATAACAGGTCTCATTTTGCGGTAGGTCAATGAGTGAAGCAATTGTAGCCATGGCATCGGCAGCACGATTCTGTTCTCTTGGTATCTGCTCAAACTCTATCTTTGCAAAGTGCAGTTTCAGATTATCTACCAGTTGTTTGTAAGGCATTAGCTTTTCATCTTTTGTTTGATAATTATCAGTTGCTTGACGGATGACAAGTTGAGAATCGCCAAAAACACGAAGTTCTTGGATCTTCCACTGAACTGCAATTCTTAACCCAGTTGTTAATGCCTCGTATTCCGCTATATTGTTGGTGCAAGGAAATGATAAGCAGTATGACTTTGGTATAGAATCGCCTTGGGGAGTTATAAAGAGTATACCCGCTCCTGCCCCATGCTGTGTGTATGAGCCATCAAAGTATAGTTGCCATGGCTTTGCAGGTGATATTGTTAGAATGGACTCATCTGGAAATTCTGACTGTAGAGGAACATCATCTATCATGGGAGCATCTGCCAGTTGATCTGCAATGGCTTGTCCTTTTATGGCTTTTCTGTCCACGTATTCAATGTCGAATTCACTCAAAATCATTACCCACTTGGCCAGTCGCCCAGTAAGTGTAGCTTTGTTGAGCAGATATTTTAGTGGATCAATTCTGGCAATCAACTTGGTTTTGTGAGTAAGCATATAATGTCGTAATTTTTGTGAAGCGAAGACCACAGCGAGACATGCACGCTCAATTGGTGTGTAGTTTAACTCATATCCCACCAATGTGCGACTGATATAGTAGACTGCTTTTTCCTTGCCGTCAGATATTTGCTGTGCCAGTAGTGCCCCCAGTGCTGTTGGAGTAGCTGATATGTAAAGTAGCAATGGTTGATTCGGAATTGGTGGCATCAAAACTGGCGGGTTCAAAAGATAGTCTTTAAGTGCCTGAAAAGCCTGTTGACAGTTCTCATCCCATTTGAACTTAATGTTTTTGTGTAGCAGGTGCTGGAAAGGGTTACACTTATCTGCAAGTTGTGCTATGAATCTTCGTATGGACTGGAGTCTCCCTTGTAAAGACCGAAGTTGACTGATATTCTTGGGTGGCGGCATGTCCAAGATAGCCTTGACTTTTGCTGGATCCGCTTCTATTCCTCTTTTAGACACAATGAATCCTAGGAGCTTCCCGGAGGTTACTCCAAAGACACATTTCTTTGGATTTAATCTTACCTTGTATTTTTCCAGCCTATCAAAAGCAACTGAAAGTATGTCCAAGTGTGTATTTCTGTCTATTGATTTAACCAAAAGGTCATCAACGTAATCTTCCACCTTTACATGCATGAGATCATGGAAGATAGTAGTCATGGCTCGTTGATACGTGGCACCTGCATTTTTCAGCCCAAAGGGCATGACATTCTAGCAGAAGGTTCCCCATGGACAAGTGAATGATGTTTTATGTTGATCTTCAGGTGCAATCCTGATCTGATTATATCCAGAGAATCCGTCCATTAAAGATAACATCTCATGGCCTGCTGTGAGATCAACAATTAAATCAATGTTTGGTAATGGGAAATCATCCTTCGGACAAGCCTTGTTGATATCCCTGAAGTCTGTACATATTCGGATGCTGCGATCTGGTTTGCTAACAGGCACTAAGTTGGAAATCCATTCAGGATAATCAATTGGGCGTATGAATCCGACATCTAGTAATTTTTCCAGCTCTGCCTTGACTAGCAATGCCACCTGTGGATGCATTTTCCTCAATTTCTGTTTTACTAGTTTTGCCCCCGGTTTGACTGTTAAATGATGCATTACTAAGTCGGGGTCTAGTCCAGGCATATCAGCATAAGACCATGAGAAGTTGACTTGTCGTTCCTTAAAGAAGCTTATGAACCTCGCTTTCTCGGCCTCTGTCAATGATTGAGCCAAAAATATGTTGTGTGGAACCTCTGCTGTACCAATGTTTGTCTTTATAGTCTCCTCTACCAACATGGATGATTTTTCCTCGTATGATGCTGGGAGAATGTCAAGCCTTCCATCTTCGGGCGCCTCAGAGAGGTTTTCACCCTCAGATACGTCCTTTCTCTTTATTTTTTTAGAGTCAGAGAGCGCCACAGTGTGGTTTTCGCCATAAGACCCTTGTTTTGTCTTTATTTTCACATTTTTGCGACTAGAAGGCCCGACACCCTCACCAAAGTATGCCATGTTATTTAGCTCTATGGCGTATCCTGCTTTATGGTCTCCAAGAGGAAGATCATCGCGAATGCCAAGATAATCAACAATAGCTTCGTCATTTTGAAATGTATCAATCTGTGGTGGTCCATCCTGATCCCAGTCAATGAGTTGGGGGTGAACAAGGGGAAGATCTTTAGTGTTTTTTGAGTCCGCAAGGCTAATAGTGAAGATGTGGTTATATTCAGGTATGTCAAGGTAGTCATCGAGGTCGTCAATGGCACTCTCCTCATCAGTGTCGATCGTGAGTGAGTCCAAATTATCATCACTAGTAGCACCCTCAGGGACAGGTGTCCTCATCCTATGTGATCCTGACCTAGGGCCTTGAAACGAAGCTTGTGCGGGATCCTTATAGGTCGGTTCTTGACCAACTCTGAATTTCTTGTAAAACTCCTCCTCCTCTGTAGGTTCATCTGGCTCTCTAAATGTCTCATTAAGTTCATAGTCGCTGGAGGATTTGTCTGAACCCCATTCCCACTCATTGGAGTCTGTGGAATAATTATCCTCTTGTTGAACTTCAGCCACTTTGACTCGCCATATCTGTTTTGTGCTCTTGTTTTGAATCTTGGGATTTAGAAAACCAAGCCCCTTAGAGCGTTCCCTTCTTGTAGTTAGCTCAGGTTGTAGAGGCTCCATGACACCTTCTTTGCGTAGTCCGAGAGGACTTTTTCCATCATACCCGAATCTCTGCAGAATTTTGAAACCTTTACCATAGTTTTCACAGGGTATTATAATTTGATCATGTGTATCATCTTCAGCGTCCTTATATAGCATTTTATATAAACTTTCTTCCTCTAGTTCGCCCCATTTTTGAAAGACGGTAGGATCCCATTTGAGGAGCATGATGGAGATTTGCTTATTAGGATGTGGCCTCCCATATTCTTTGGGGGAGTTCATGACTTGTCGTAAGAACATTGTTTGATTTAGAGTGTATTCTCCCATGCCTTTGTCTTGAAACTTGGCTCTAAGTTCACCTTGTTTGGATGTAGAGGGCTTTAATGACTCAGGATCAATATATGCTGAAGAAGGAGTAGCCTCACGATTGCTGGGAATGATAATCTCAGTATGTGATCTCAAGTTATTGCAATATATGAATGGATTTGGATCACCATTGACCGTTACCTCGACTCCATTATGAGGAAATTTTATGCACTGGTGGTATGTTGATGGGACCGCTCTCATTTCATGAATCCATGGACGTCCTAGCAATATGTTATACGTGAGGTCTAGATCCAGGACTTGACAAATCACATCCTTTGTGACTGGCCCTATTCTTAGTGGTAAGATGACTGTGCCCTTGGACGAACGCTCTTCATCATCATAAGCCTTAATAGTGATTTGGTTTGTAGCATTCACAGCTTTGTCAGAATATCCCAATTGTCTGATGGTGCTCAATGTACAAATATTAAGACCTGCTCCTCCATCTATCAGGACTCGTTTTATTCGGTGTTTATGTATGAAGGCTTCAATATGTAGAGGTGCATTGTGAGGCTGACTTATGGAGGCGTCATCGGCTTCTGTGAATGTGAGGGAGTGTGGGATGGATAAATATCCCACCATGGCTTGAAACTGGTCCACGTTCAGATCGGTAGGGACAGCAGTATCTCTCAAGGTTTTGTCAAGGATAGCTTTATGTGCAGGAGATATGCGTAAGAGCTCAAGAATAGAGATAAGTGCGGGTGTTTTCCCTAATTGCTCTACAAGATCGTACTCAGGCTTAGTTGACGAAAGATTGGTATTCTTAGTAGAGGTACCTGGCAATGTGATCTTACCTCGACGGGTTGTAACATGACATTCAGAGGTAGCTTCGGATGAAGATCCCACACCTTTTAGGACAATTTTAGGTCGCTGAGGAGGATTCTCAGGATTTTTATTTTTGATAGTAATGGTAGAAATATGATTGTCCATTGAGATGTGATTAATAGTGGAATCATAATTGTAAGATGTTCTGGTGTAATTAGCTTGATCATCTGTGACTTTGCCTTTTCCCTTGTCATGTTTTGGGAATGGTTCCTTAAACACCTCATGCTCTTGGTTAGATGAATGTCCCTCAATCTCAATATCTCCTCTGTCAATGAGATCTTGTACAATGTTTTTCAATCGATGGCAATTACTTGTCTTGTGACCCTTGCTTTTATGAAATTCACAATATTCATCATCATTCCACCAATTCGGTTTTACCTTTGGTTCATATGGAGGAAAATCTGGGACCGTGATCACTTTGTTTGTTACAAGCTTTTTGAATACTGATTCAAGTGGTTCTCCCAATGGAGTGTACTTCCTTCGTGGTTTAGCAGCCGTTTGATTGTTCACTTGATTGTTGGTAGAATTTGATCCAGAAAAGATGAACTTTGGTCTCACTGTGTTAGCATCAACAACACCATCATTAACTGTGTTCTTGTTCTTGTTCCAAAACTTTGGTTTGTCCTTTCCCTTAAATTCCTCTTTGTTTTCTTTGAATAGTTTGATAACTCCTTGTTCAATCAAGACCTTTTCTGTTGCTAGGCCCTTTTCAATGACATCCTTAAATGTAGACAAACAAGCTTTTCTGAGATCATAACCAATAGCCTTGTTAACATTTTGTGTGAACATTTCCACCATTTGTTTTTGCGGGATTTCACAAGAGCATCTGCTAGCTAAGTTTCTCCATCTTTGTAAAAATGACGCAAAAGATTCTCCTTCTTTTTGTTTCGTATTGCACAAGGTAGTAACTGAGACATCTGTTTCAATGTTGTAAGAGAAATGCTGAATGAATGCCTCTGCTAAGTCACCCCATGACTTAATACCAGGAGGTAATTGAGAAAACCATTCCATCGCTTGATCTCCTAAGCTCTGTGGGAACAACCTCATTAAGTATGTTTCTTCTGCCGCTACCTCAATGCAAGCTGTGAAGAATTGTCTTATGTGTGCCTTGGGGTCTCCTCTCCCTCTATATTTGTCAAATTTTGGTGTTGCAAAGTGCGGAGGAAACGGAGGCATTGGAATGCTCTTATCAAAGGGATAAGGGCATATATCTCTCATAGTATATGTGGGTTTTGATGTGCCCATGTCTTCCACTTTCTTTTGTAGATCTCTGATTTGTTGCTCCAAATTATTTTTGGGAGGAGATGGATTTCTTGTAGCATATCCCATGTTTGAAACACCCATTTGAGGAGGAGCTTGTTGCATATATGGATGATACTGATCGTAGACATGTCCATATGGAGGTCTATATTGTTGCGACATGTATGGAGCGCTTGGCATAACTTCTTGTTGAGGGACCCCATATCTGTTTTGTGTGTATAAACCATATTCAATAGGCCTTTCATTTTCCATTGTGTTGCCCCCAATTTTGGCATGAGGTCTTCTTGTGTCAAAATTTTGAGGAAGTCCTTGAGTATCCATTTGTCTTGGTTGACCCATATCTTGAGCATGTGTTTGAACATAAGGCCTCCATGATGGTCTTTGAGTGTAAGTATCATGCATTTGAGCTTGTGTATGTGGGATTGCTGGTTTCTGAAGCAAAACTGATGGTGACTCCGGTATCATATTATTTGGTCCTCCACTATTAGGTTGAGTTTGTTGTGAAGGTCTACTTTCCATAAGTTGAGATAAGTCAAAATCATGTGGTATTTTAGCTCCACTTTGTGCCATCATGTTTAGAAAGTATTGACGATCTCTCCTCATTATCTCTTCAACCAATCTATTGAATTGAGGGTCCATTATAGATTCTTGTATGTCTGCTGATAGTATTGAAGAATTGTCCACATTATCATTGTGTGTAGCGTTGTGTATAGCGTTTGCGCTTTCCACATTTGGATTGTGTCTATAAACATTCATGTCTGGTAATGTAGTGTGCTCAGGATTGTAGAAGACATCATTGTCATACTCATAAGAACTCATGTTTACGGGCCCTTGAGCTTCTTTAGCTTTTCTCCTAGATTTTTGAAGACGGGTTTCAACCATGAACTAGGTGTTAGACCAATATGTGAGAGACTTAGACGAAAATGACAAGAGTATGTAAGACCAAGAGTTGTATGGAGTGTAAATGAATCTGAAGTTTACTTGCAATGTCCAAAGTGTAAGACCAAGTATGTATGTTGTAGAGTAGGCGTGACTTCCAAAGAGAGGATAGTTTCTCTTGATGAGGTAAGCTGACCTTGACTCTAAGTAAGACCAAATGAGACCCAAAGGTAAGAAACCTTGATGAGGGACCACTTAGCAAAGTGTTGTTGTATGTAGTGTGTTGACAAAGTATAGTGAGGACAAGCAAGTGACCTTTTGACTCAAGTTTAGACAAGTATGAATGTAAAATGAGGTATGAAGCAATGATGGACTGTGTAAGACCTTAGAACAGGCTGAATGCTAGATGAAACCTGAAGAGACAACCTAGGAAGCTCAAGTGTGCCGAAACTGATTTCTTTGTTTGCTTGACTGTTAAACTTTTCAAATCCTGACACAGACGCCTCTGTATACTTCACAGACGCGGTTTGAAGACACAGACGCTATTCTGTTTGACACAAACGTGATTCTGAGATTTCCTGTTGATGTTTGCTAAGACTGTAACAGTTTTTTTTTTTTTTTGCAATTTGTGGACACAGACGCGCCTGTATACTTCACAGACGCGATTTCCAGACACAGACGTGTCTCTGTTCGACACAGACGCTGATAAAAACACAGACGCTATTCTGTACTTCACAGACGCGTTTATCAGACACAGACGCGGTTTTAACAGACACAGACGCGTTTCTGTAACCTTAGTGCACTCTTTCCTATCTGTGAATTTGTTTTGCTGTGACCAAATCTGATTTTTCGACTGTTTTTCGTGACAAGAGGACACAGTGTTGATGACCCAATGTTTGCAGACTGTTTAGACTCCAAAAAGTGTGTTGTTTGATGTAAAAAGTTTTTGCATGCACTTGAAGACACAAAAGACACAATGTTTTACTGTTTTGTCTTGATTGTTTGAATGTTTATCATAAGTCAAGCACAATTCTTATGGCTGGCCAGGACAATAATTGTTGATCCCACATGGGGTTTTACCCCCGAGGCTACGCTATTCAGAGCGGATACTTAGATGCTTGACCTCACTGGCTCCACCCTCGGCACTCACTTCTCGGGTCAGCCAAGCATCAGTCCCCATGAAAACTCCCCATGGCGAACTTTGTATCTCTACTAAGAACCGTATGTGTGTGGGCCGCTACCAGAGGTCCGACCTCCTGCCTCAACAACTAGAAGGATTTGGGCATCTAAAACAATGAGGTGCTAGTAAGGGCATCCGCTCGTGTGGCCATACATGCGGCACTTTCAGCTCTGTAAATACAGAAGGCTCCCAGCCGGTAGGGGTTACGCCCTACAAATGATCAAATAAATTTGATCAAACGGGTTTATGGGGAGACATAGTGTCGGTATGAACTAATCAGCACACGTTATTCATAGTTTTCACCATGAATACATTTGATTATAGTGGCGTGGAAGAAGATGGCTTTTCTTTTGCTACCACTTGGGTCGTTCTCTTCTCACTAGTAGTCCTAATGACCACACGGGAAGACAGGCCCTCTAAAGAGTAAACAAAAAGAGCCTATTGCTCAAAACACAAAAGACAATGATTCAATTTTAGTGCACCAATTGAAGTGTTTGCTAAGCTATGAAGACAAGGCACACAAATAAAATTGCAAAACCCTAGCTAAGGCCCTGCAACAAAATTGTTAGTAGTTTGGGTTGTTTCAAGTGATAACCCCTTCTTGCAAGCACACAAGTTAGGTAAATTTTAAGAAAACCCAAAAAGACTTTGTGAAAAGGGGCCTTCAACAAAAACGTATTTGCCTCCAAAGCAAGCTGCACAAACCAGGTTAGCTAGATCTGCAAAGGTTAGCCAAAAATAAACCAGATCTGAAACCCTAAGTACAAAATCCGAAAAGCCGAATCGAAAAACTTGAAAAAATTTTGCAAAACAGAATGCACAGACGCTGTTATACCAGACACAGACGCGTCTTTCCTACACAGACGCGGTTTTGTGATTCGCAGACGTGATTTCGGAACACAGACGCCTCTTTATTCTGCAGACGCGATCAGATGGTTCACAGACGCGATTCGGGATCACAGACGCGATTCGAGATCACAGACGCGACTTTCGGAAACCTGCAAAAAAAAAAAAAATGACAGAAACACAGACGCGATCCAAGATATCACAGACGCCTCTGAAATACAAAAACGTGATCCGAACACTCGCAGACGCGGAAAAAACCTAAAATGTCGTCGAAATCGTCCGATTTGCAACTTCAAAAATGCAAAATCTGCAACAAAAATGTTAAATGCAAAGGGACAAGGGTCCCACCGGGCGTGCCAAAATGTATATGGTGAAAATGGATAGCAATAAACAACAATATTGAAAGACTAAAATAGATTCAACCACCAAACCCTAGCCTAACAATGAACAAAGATCCACCATAACATATGAAGATAACCTAAGACAATGCAAATAACTCAAAAATCACAAAGATTATACCATCACATGTCCACTAGGGTTTTGATCTCCATTCTTCCTATCTCCATTGATCTTGTTTGATATGCTTGCTCTCAGATTTTTGTATGCACAAGAGCTCAACAAAGAACGGAATGTGGTTGCAAGTAGAATTGTAGTGTAGTCAATTGATCCAATAGTTAGGGTTGTCTCATTAGGGTTTGATAATGAAGAAAGCATCTCCTTAAATAGAAGACACAATATGAAATGGAGGGTTAAGATTGAGAGGTGTAAAAAGGAGGTCGGCTAGGATTAGAGGGTAGGTATAAGAAATACCAAAATAATGAAAGGGGTAGGTAGTGTAGGAAATAAGAGATGAATGACATGTGTCATGTGTAGAAAAAGATAATGAATTAATTAAATAAATAAAGATTTATTTAATTAATAGAAGAAGTAGGACAATTAAATAAATAAAATATTTATTTAATTTAGGAAAGGGATAATTTAAATAAATAAATGTATTTATTTAAATGAGAAATAAGGCTAGAAGAGGATAAATGAATTAATTAAATAAATAAAAATTTATTTAATTAATAGAAGAATTAGGCTTAGATAATTAAATAAATAAAATATTTATTTAATTAGACATGACAATTTTGGGTGTCTACAGTAATCACTTATTAAAAAATTTCACACAAGATATTCGTGGTCCCCTTTTTGCTGGGAAGAAAATATTGGAAACCACTCCACTAAAACTATCTAGTACCTTCATCCTAGGCTCATTGCAACTCAACACAAAATATTATGGCATGAAAAATAATGCACAAAAACATGGCCTAAAAATATACTCAAAAAATTTTAAACATGATTTTAACACAATCCTTATTAAAATCCATGGGGAAGTCATCTTTTTCCCCCATTCTAAAACATCTAAAATACATTCTAAATTTTATAATTTTCAGAATATTTTATATGCAAAACTAGAAATATTATGAAGAAATTATTAGTGGAGCTTAAATTTGTAATTTTTCTAAAAATCAAAATGTTTAAAAATGAAAGGTGTCATTTTGATTCAAATATGAACAACACTTGATTCATGCAATAAAATTAAATTTTGGGTAAGTTTGAAAAATTGGGCATTATGAGGGTACAACACAATCTTGCTTACTAAAGTACTGACCTAGTATTTGGTATCTTCATGGATCATGCTCCTATGAATCACCTTAGTCAATTTTGATATCACTTTCTTGGGCTTATTGTTGGCATTTGTGCTGAGTATGTTGACATGATGATATTATGTTGTCATTGATGTCAATATGATTGAAGAGTGAATGGGCAATATGCTGAAATGAGAATCGGTACAATGTGGTGAACTGATATATGTGCAAAGAAGTGAACCGGTATAATGATATAAACTGGTATATTGAGCAATAGGTGAAGTGGTATGTTTGTCCAAGAGAACTGGTATGATGAAATGTGAACCGGCATATGGAACGTTCTCTATGAGGACTAAACATGATATGACTACCGGTTGGTAGTCTTAGCTTAAGGGTTTCTGGTTGAAGTGTTCCAAGCCTGTGTGACTCAACTGATGACATTGTGTGATGAGTTAGCATTGTAATGAAGATCCGATCGTGTTGCCACATCAGCTTGAGTGCGTGAAGGATCTTGCATGAAGGAGATTGATCCTATCTACCTCCTGAATGTGTGAAGTCGCTGTAAACGGTGGAGAACGTGTGATGGGTTACAAGCGGCCATGAAAACGGTGAAGGATGAACGATGGAGAATGTCTTGAGATATGTTCAAGACTTTTGTATTCAAATGCAAAGTGTTCAATGGCTAGGATTGAACCGCCTGAATTGCTTAACCTAAATGTTTAGGGTTTAAGGTTTATGCTACCGACCTATTTGTTTCCTATAAGGTTGATGTTGTGTTTCTTTCTGAAGTTGTTGGCAAATGGTGTGTGTGCATCTAAATAAAGAGATACGTGATTCTTGCCAAACCAGATGAGATAAGAGGATTGATTCCTGCATAGTATGTGTGCAGAAGGAAGGTACTTAAGTGGATCTGAATTAGGCATTGAGTGCTATTATCAGATCATTTTAATACCTGTTGATCTTTAACCACTTAAACAGTTGGAAAATCCCTTAATCGGGTAGCTTTAATCAGCTTGCTGTAAATCCTTTAACCGGGTGACTCAAACTCATTGAGTTCTTGAAATCCTCTAACAAGGTAACCTCTAACAGGGTCTAACCCTTAACCGGGTATTTAGCCATCCCTTAATCGGGTGATCTCTAATAGGATCGGTTCCTAGCAGAACCTGTTGTAACAATCTTTAACCGGACTAGGCTCCTAACATAGCGGACTTCTAAAGAGTTCAAAAGCAGCTCGTGGGTATTCATCCCCACCGTAGTTTTTCCCAATTGGGTTTCCATGTGAAAAATCTGTGTGTCATGTGTAGTATTTTTCATGTGATGATTTAAGTGATTTGTGTCTAAAGGTAAATCATGCTGAGCTAGCTGTTATTATATTTCTGATGATAGATTACCTATTCATGCATAAGGATGAAATGGAAGTGTAGTATTAAGTTGAGTGGAAAGCTAAGTGATCAACTAGTTAATGCTTGTCACAGTTGTTCTTAGCTTTACCAGTTACACTCTGTTTCAGACCGATGTTACTATCTGTCAGACATTTTCAAAGTTTGCAGTCAAACCGGTTGAATGTGAAGATATTGTGCCTGTATTGATTCACCCCCCCCTCTCAGTACCGGTTTGGTACTTATTGTTAATCATTGAGTTATCAATTGGTATCAGAGCATCCTCCAGGTCCTCTGTGTTGTAAGCTTAACCGCTTGAGGGAAAGATCTTATTGTAATGATGAAGAGAGAAGGTCCAAAGTTCAACAAAGATAACTTCAAAATTTGGAAGGACAAAATGAAGATTTACATCAGAAGCATGGGTGCTCAACACTGGAGCTATGTTGAGAATGTTTTTGTTATTCCTACCGGTACACTCACCGATGATCAAAAGAGATAAATACAGGAGAATGGGCAAGTCATGGAAGCCCTAATCAGCAGCTTATCTAACATTGAGTTTATTGATGTCTAGGATAAAGATAATCCCAAAGAAGTTTGGGACACTCTTGAGAGTATCTATGGCGGTGATGATCATGTAAAACAAGATAAGGAAGAAAGCCTTAGAGGGAAGTTTGAAGACATGTGGATGGTTGAAGGTGAGACCATTCAACAGTATGGAATAAGGATCAAAACTATTGTTGGAGATATCAAGAGCGCAGGTGGTAAAATGGAAGATTCCACTGTGGTAAGCAAAGTTCTGAGATCCTTATTACCAGTCTATGTAATAAGGGTTGCTGCTATTCAGGAGTTGAGATCAATAGACAAGACTAAGGTATCCCTAGACTCCATCATTGCAAAGTTGATAGCCTATGCGCTAAATAGTTTTGATGGTAGTGTTCAAAAGACTGAATCAACTTTTAGAGCTTCTGCCATACCATCCAAAAAAGGAAAAGAAGTGTGCACCAGTGGTGAACCAAGACAGAGTAGAGAAATGGATGATGAGGAGATCCTGATGGAATTTGAAGCTCTTCTTGCCAGGAAACTTCCTAAAGGAACCGGTAAATACAGAGGTAAGATCCCTTTGAAATGCTTTTCTTGTAATCAATAGGACATATTGCTATAAACTGTCCTAATGGTGACAGCAAGGACAAACCGAAGAGGTTCAAGAAATTAAAAGGAGGAAGCCGGAGAAACTATTTTGTTGCAGTTGATGAGGGTGTCACAGATGAGGAATCAGAAGATGAAGAGAATGAAGATATTGTGTTTGTTGCAGTAAAGGAAGATGTGCCAGACAAGAAGGCTCTTGTCTCCTGCTTTAATAATTCCAATGAGTGGATTATTGATAGTGGTTGTTCTCACCATATGACTGGTGACTAAAGCAAGTTTCTATGTTTGGAAGAATATGATGGTGGTGTGGTTCATTTTGGTAATGATGCACCATGTATGGTTAAAGGAAGAGGGCCCATCTCTCTAAATGGAAAGAGCAGTGCTGACAATGTGTATTAGGTGGAAGGTCTCAGACACAATCTATTGAGTGTTGCCCAGCTGAATGACAGTGGACTCACTTTGGAATTCAAAAATGGAGCATGCAAAATCAAAGGAAATAATGGTGAATTGATGGCCACCAGTATGCAGACCAAAGGTAACCTATTTCAGCTGAATGCAAATATAAGTACATGTCTTATGGCTAAATTTGATGATAGCTGGATATGGCATAAGAGACTCTGCCATGTAAACTTTGATAACATTGTGAAGGCCAGTAAGACCAAGGCAGTCAGAGGATTGTCGGTGCTATGCAAACCGGAAAATCCTTTGTGCAGAGAATGTCATCTGGGGAAAATGTCTTCCTCAACTTTCAAAGGTAAATCTTTCATAGCAGACAATTTACTTGATCTTGTGCATACTAATTTGTGTGGTCCTATGAAAACTAGGAGTGTGCAGGGAGATATGTATTTTATGACTCTTACAGATGATTGCTCAAGAATGATGTGGGTCACATTCTTGAAGGACAAGTCTGAAGCCTTTGGAAAGTTCAAAGCTTTCAGAGCACTGGTAGAAAAGGAAAGTGGTAGAAGAATCAAATGCCTTAGAACTGATCAAGGAGGGGAATTCATTTCCGGTGAATTGAACAAATATTGTGAAGAGAATGGTATCAAGAGGCAATTGTCTGCCCCCCGGACTCCATAGCAGAATGGCTTAGCAGAGAGAAACAACCAGACGTGGTTGAAGTAGCTAGAACTATGTTGGTCCAAGGAAAAGTTGCTCACACCTTTTGGAGAGAAGCGGTGAGCACTGCAGTATACACAATGAACCGGGTACTCATCAAGAAAGGAAAGGATAAGACTCCTTATCAGTATTGGACCGAGAAGACACCAGTGGTAAGCTACTTTAGAATGTTTGGTAGCAAATGTTATATCAAGAGGAGTGAACATTAGAGCAAGTTCGATGCAAAATGTGATGAAGGAATATTCCTAGGATATTCCACCAAGAGCAAAGCTCTCAAATGTTTCAACAATAGGACTCAGAGAATTGTTGAAAGCATCAATGTTAGAGTTGATGAAAACTATGGAAAACTTGAGGAAACTGACAGTAAGCAAGTAAGAGATGAATCGATAGTAACCTTCTGGGAACCGGTTGCTAATCAGCCAAGTACCAGTAACAGTGTTCCCACATCGGTAGATGCTGATGCTGATGAAGATGAGGATGAAGAAGAAAAGTAGGAGGAATCAGTCAAGAGCATTCCTCGATATGTCAAACTGAATAATGATCCAAAGCAGATCATAGGAGATAAGGATGCAGGAATCCTTACAAGAAGAAAGGTCAGAGAAAATTCTTGTATGATCTCTGAATTTGAGCCTAAATCATTCAAAGAGGCACATAAAGATGAAGACTGGATCAAGGCAATGGAGGAGGAACTTGACCAGATAGAGAAGAATGGTACATGGTCTTTGGTAGCTAGACCGGAGAATAAAAATGTCATTGGTACCAAATGGGTTTTCAAAAACAAGGTGAATGAGGATGGCACAGTGGTAAGGAACAAAGCCAGACTAGTATGCAAAGGATATGCTCAAGAAGAAGGAGAAGACTATGGAGAAACCTCTGCCCCAATAGCCAGATTGGAAGGAGTTCGTATGCTTCTTGCATATGCAACTTTTAAAGGATTCAAGGTATACCAAATGGATGTAAAATCTGCATTCCTAAATGGAATACTTGAAGAGGAGGTGTATATAGAGCAACCAGATGGGTTTGCCCTATCAGAAGACAGTGACATGGTGTGTAGGCTACATAAAGCTTTGTATGGACTAAAGCAGGCACCTAGAGCATGGCATGAACGATTGCACTCCCATCTTGTGAAGATTGGATTTGAAAGAACAAGTGAAGATAGCAATATCTACTTGAAATCAGAAGGAGATCAGATTCTTATCTGTGAAGTATTTGTTGATGACATCATCTTTGGAGGTGATGACAAGATGAGTCATGAATTTGCTGATGAGATGAAAAAGGAGTTTGAAATGTCACTCATAGGGGAGATTAAGTTCTTCATTGGACTACAGATTCAACAAATGAAAGGTGGAATCTTTATTACTCAGTCCAAGTATGTCAAAGAGGTGTTGAAAACCTTTGGCATGGAAGATAGTAAACCGGTTGGTACACCAATGGTGACCGGTTGTAAGCTATCAAAAGAAGATGACTCAGCGGTGGTAAATGAGAAGGATTACCGATCAATGATTGGTAAGTTGCATTATGTAGTGCATAGTAGATCAGACATTGCACATGCAGTGGGTATTACCACTCGGTTTCAGCAAAGCCCTAGAGAATCCCACTTGGTAGCAGTCAAGCGGATTCTTAGATATCTGAAGGGAACTATCGACTATGGGTTATGGTATCCATACAATAATGATTTCAACCTGAAAGTGTTCACAGATGCTGATTGGGCCGGTAATGTAGATGACTGGAAGAGCACAACCGGTGGTGCATTCTTTCTCGGTGGTAGACTAGTCTCATGGATGAGTAAAAAGCAGAGTTGTATCTCTCAGTCTACAGCAGAAGCGGAGTATGTTGCAACCTTTATGAACTATACCCAAACTATTTGGATGAAGCATGCATTGAATGGCTTCAAAGTTCTTGTATCTGAACTGGTAAGCATATTTTGTGACAATACAAGTGCAATCAACATTTCCAAGAATCCGGTTTTGCGTGCTAGAACCAAGCACTTTGAGCTCAAGTATCATTTCTTGAGGGAAAAGGTTCAGAACAAGGAAGTTGCACTGGAACATGTTTCCAGTAAGGAGCAGTTAGCAGATATATTCACCAAGTCTCTACCAAAGGCTTCATTTACCTATTTAAGAGGTGAATTAGGGGTGCTGCCCCTTCAAGAGGTGAACTGAAAGTATGTACTCCACATCTGTTAGGTATTATAGTGTCCAAATTTTTCTAGATTTATGTGTTGAAGGATGCTGCTCCTCAGGGGGAGTAGCATAGTGGCACAGGAAAGCTTGTGCCTCCACTTTGGCATTGTTGTCAAAGGGGGAGAAGATGTGATGCAAAAAGAGAGATCTTTGTATATTGCCATCAATGAAAAAGGGGAGATTGTTGGCATTTGTGCTGAGTATGTTGACATGATGATATTATGTTGTCATTGATGTCAATATGATTGAAGAGTGAATGGGCAATATGCTGAAATGAGAACCGGTACAATGTGGTGAGCCGATATATGTGCAAAGAAGTGAACTGATATAATGATATAAACCGGTATATTGAGCAATAGGTGAAGTGGTATGTTTGTCCAAGAGAACTGGTATGATGAAATGTGAACCGACATATGGAATGTTCTCTATGAGGACTAAACATGATATGACTACCGGTTGGTAGTCTTAGCTTAAGGGTTTCCGGTTGAAGTGTTCCAAGCCTGTGTGACTCAACTGATGACATTGTGTGATAAGTTAGCATTGTAATGAAGATCCGATCGTGTTGCCATGTCAGCTTGAGCGCATGAAGGATCTTGCATGAAGGAGATTGATCCTATCTACCTCGAGAATGTACGAAGTCCCTGTAAACAGTGTAGAACGTGTGATGGGTTACAAGCCACCATGAGAACGGTGAAGGATGAACGATGGAGAATATCTTGAGATATGTTCAAGAATTTTGTATTCAAATGCAAAGTGTTCAATGGCTAGGATTGAACCACCTAAATTGCTTAACCTAAATGTTTAGGGTTTAGGGTTTATGCTACCGACCTATTTGTTTCCTATAAGGTTGATGTTGTGTTTCTTTCTGAAGTTGTTGGCAAATGGTGTGCTTGCATCTAAGTAAAGAGATATGTGATTCTTGCCAAACCAGATGAGATAAGAGGATTGATTCATGCATAGTGTGTGTGCAGAAGGAAGGTACTTAAGTGGATCTGCATTAGGCATTGAGTGCTATTATCAGATCATTTTAATACCTATTGATCTTTAACCACTTCAATAGTTGGAAAATCCCTTAACCGGGTAGCTTTAATTATCTTGTTGTAAATCCTTTAACTAGGTGACTCAAACTCACTGAGTTCTTGAAATCCTCTAACAGGGTTTAACCCTTAACCGGGTATTTAGCCATCCCTTAACCAGGTGATCTCTAACAGGATCGGTTCCTAGCAGAACCTGTTGTAACATTCTTTAACCGGACTAGGCTCCTAATAGAGCAGACTTCTAAAGAGTTCAAAAGTAGCTTGTGGGTATTCATCCCCACCGTGGTTTTTCCCAGTTGGGTTTCCACGTGAAAAATCTATGTGTCATGTGTAGTATTTTTCATGTGATGATTTAAGTGATTTGTGTCTAAAGGTAAATCATGTTGAGCTAGCCATTATTATATTTCTGATGATAGATTACCTATTCATGCATAAGGATGAAATGGAAGTGTAGTATTAAGTTGAGTGGAAAGCTAAGTGATCAATCGGTTAATGCTTGTCATAGTTGTTCTTAGCTTTATCGGTTACACTCTGTTTCAGACTGGTGTTACTATCTGTCAGACATTGTTAGAGTTTGCAGTCAAACCGATTGAATGTGAAGATATTGTGCCTGTACTGATTCACCCCCCCCTCTCAGTACCAGTTTGGTACTTATTGTTCATCATTGAGTTATCACTTATATCCAATAGAAAATGATTGATATAATCCACATGATCAAAGCAAGCTATATAATATTGGTTGCCAATCTTAACATCCATATCAACATATTCATTGTGAATGGGTGTCCCAAACACTCTCTCTAGAGAAATTCTAGTGTGATGTCAAGCACCACTTCTCTTGATGGTGCAATGCACTTCCTTTAATCATGGTAAGAATGCTTGGCATAGGAAAGCACCAAGTTGAGAGATTGTAGAGCTATTGAGAAAGCAACTTCTTGTACTAAGCCAAATTTGGATAATGTTGTAGCCCATGGAGTTCTATTATTTTCATCTTTCATTCTTTTTAGAAACTTCTTCATATTTATGTGCCTTAAATCTATATCAGTAATCTCCATACTAGATGACACCAACTTTGATGGTGGAAAGTAGCAATTGAATTGATAATTCATTATCTCTTTCTCTCTTGACATTATTGTAGTGTTGTAAATTGTATCCTTATACAGTTCATGCTCACCTTGGCCTCACCTTCGTGTTTTTGCCTTCTATGCCCTGCTTATGCCCAATTCCACTCAAATCACTGTCAAATGTATGATCTTTTCTCTCTGTTGCTTCTTCTTGGCCTTTGCATTGTTTGAAATGCGATTTCTGATGTGAGTTCACACACTTTGTGATTATTTTTAGCAATCATCAATGGAATTTTCTAGATAGAAAATTTTGTGTTTTAACAAATGAAAAGTTAAAGTGAGCCTTTGATAAAAGGAAATATTACTAATTGAGTAGGGGAAATGGGATCCTAGGTAAAAGGATTGTGAATAGTTCTATAAGGATGGGGAGATTGCAATATAATAGAACTTGTAAACTATGCTAGCATTCAACATAAGGCTCAAATTTAGAATGTGCTAAAGGATGATGGTTTTGTCCCATTTATGAAGAAACTCCACAACCATGACCCTAAATCCACCAAAATTGTTACTAGCATATAGAAAAACAAAAGGGTCTCAATTTTTGGTGGAAAATAACCATCAAAGAGGAACCAATTCCACCTATGACTAATCTCTCTATGGTCAACGAAATAAAATACATAGACAAAAATGTGAGCAAGAGGCTATGCAAATTTTCTTTAAGGGCAATGAAAGGAGCAGATTGGTTAAACTTAACTTGGTTGTGAGAGAAATTCCATCAAAACCATTTAGGCTATAGTTATAAATATAATTATGAGGTATGTATTGGGATTTTTAGATTGTTGGCATTTTGCATATAGATTGCATTAATGATATGTTGTCATTGATGTCAATTGAACTGGTAATGGTATTCATGTTATTGCTGATATTGTTGTTTTTGATATTGGCTAGTAATCAGTAGGAAGAGTTTTGTGGAAGATGTTGTAAACTGGTATGTTAAGTTTGTGAGTTGAACCGGTAAACTGGTGTAAAGGGTTAAACCTTTCTATGCAATGTAACCGGTAAACCCTACCAGTTGTTAAACCCTAACCGATCAAGTTTGTTGGTTTATTATTTGATGAGCAGTAATAATGGAGACACATGTGATTATTGTATGAGGATAAGTTCATATTGTTTTGGCGCATTTGTTTGTTGTCTAGGGAAGGAGCAAAGTGGATTGCATCTAATGCATAATGCGTGATGAGTTACAAAGTCCGATGAAGTGGTGATCATGGAGCGGTTGGAATTTTCTTGAAGAATGTGAAGAGATTGTTATGATTTCTAATGGTCAAGATTGTACCGACTTGTTTGTAATCTCGATGATGAGAATTAGGTTTTTGTTGTGTTACTGACCTAATTGATTTGTATTTAAGGTCAATGAAGTTGTTTGTAAAAGTTGTTGGCAAGATTGGCAGAAACCTGTTGAGTGTGTAGTTGCCTAACCGGTGAATGGATCTGCACTTTGAGTAAAGGCAGATTAAAGCTTAAAAGGGTATGATCAAGCAAATGTAGTGCTATTCAGATAGATCAAGAAAACCTTTTGTTTTGTAACAATTACTGTAGAAGTGAAATCCCTTAATCGGGTAAGCTCTAACAAGCTTGGTTACTTATTAAATCCTCTAACGAGGTGGTCCATTAGCTTGGATTCTTAAATCCTCTAGCAAGGTTAATCCTAATAGGGTATTGTGCTTTTCATCAAGGCATATTTGCAAATCCCTTAATCGGGTGATTCCTAACCGGAATTAGTTCTTAACAGGACTTATTGTAAAGCTTTAACAAGCTTGGCTCCTAACAAGGCAAACTTCAGAAGAGTTTAGATAGCTATCCTTGTGAGTCTCATCTCACCATGGTTTTCACCTATTTGGGTTTTCCATGTATAAACATTTGTGTCAAGTGGTGATTGCTTTTGTGGTTATGATCTTATTTGTTGATTTGATTAACTTCTGATAAGGCATGATAACTAGAAGCATTGAGAGATGAATATGTTAAGATATGATTAAGAATTGTTGATGTTTACAAGATTGGAGTTGTTTACTGTTAAGTTGTCATAACAGTCAAACCGGTTGATGTCAAGTATTCTTATGAATATTGATCTTGACTGTGATATGTTTACTTTGTGTGATTGAATTTGAGTTTGGGAACTTTGTATCAGTTTTTCGGTATACTGATTCATCCCCCCCCCCCTCTTAGTATTCTACAGAATACTTATTCTTTCATCATACCATCAGTATGTGACCCTTGAGGGTCATTATCAGAACATCTATGGTTACCATTTTACTTTGTTAAGTCAATTTAGGCATAAAAAAATAGTCTCTCTACATCTTTATTTTTTGGCCTCGCTTGCTCTCTATTTTGAGAATAGAAGGAATTCATTAATGTATATCCTCCATGAAAGTATTATTCTATTCATTATCAATTAAATAAAATATATGATCCCTAGTAGGGAAACTCTTGAAAAATAGAGAAGCATACAAATACTAAGAAGCCTATGGTCAAGAATTCCCTTGATGAGGACTCCTTAGAGGATTGGGAGGAGGAAACCATTAAGGGCTAGGTAGATGAATAATATTTTGGAGATTTAGTTGAAATAATTTGGGAGGAGGTAATTACTGTTAAAAGAAAATGAAAGGGTAAGGAAGAAAATCCCAAGGGTCCAAACAAAAAATGGAAAGGGAATTCTACAACTTTGTGGCTTCAGGACTTTGGGTATTGTACTAATGAGGTGGAATAAAGGGGTACTCTCAAAGGAGAGATTTATGAGGGAATTAATGTTTACAAAAAAGAGAAAACCCTCTTTAGGAGGAAATGAAAAGAGAATGTGGGCAATCTTGATAAATAGGACTTTGTTGAAGATACCATGGGGCTTGGGGTTGACCAAGCAATAGAGGGGAATGAGTCTTTTGAGGGATTTGCTTTTGGATCTATAGAGAATATTAAGATGGTGGATTTAGGGGTTGAAATCCGTTTTCCATATATTGTTTACCCTACCCCTAAAGTCCATATGGAGTTCCTCCTCTTCATTTCTAATGCTACCAACTCTAAAGAATTAATGTAGACTCGGGATATTGTTTGGGAAACAATTATTTATCAAAATAATATAACCAAATGGTTCTATATTGATATTAATCACATTAATATGAAATTAGAAATTCTACATGATAAGCTAGGTAGATAAGTTGAGATTCAATAGTCAAAGGAGATAAGAACCTTGAAGGAATAGGAATCTATCCTAAAGGTTGAGAAAAATGAAAATGGATTTTGGTGCCATCTAAAAGATCTCAATGATAAGGTGAAAAGTATGAAAAAATAAAATAGGACCATGGAAGGTAAAACAATTATGATGGCAGATGATTTCAAAATCATTAAAAGTAACTGTGAAATGGTGGTGAAGGTTAGCCAATGCTCTATCCAGAATAGGACTAAAGGGATATATAGCCTCGAAAAATTTGAAGGACACACATGGAGAGAAGCACATCCATGGAAAAAAAATATTAATAAATTGGGCCAACTACTCACAATCGAGGAGGCAATAATAAAAAAATAAAGAGGAATAGAAATATTTGGTGGGCTTAGCTAAAATCTTGGAATAGTTTTGATAACATGAATTGGATGCTATGAAAACCTTAACGAAATTGTAGTTGTGACGTTGGTTTCTTTTCCCTTTTTGGTTATTGTTGCTATTGTTTTTTCTTTTGTCACTGAGTATTGGTTGTTGTTCTTTGTCTTTTCTTATCTTTCTAGCCAACATTTTGTAAAGGGTTTTAGGGTCCTTTTAGAACTTGTTAAATACCTCTACTATAAACTATTGAGTCAATATAAAAGGGTGATTACAATCTAAAAAATATTAAGAATTCCCAATTGCCAGTACAAGTTCCAATAATTTCTCTCAATAAATCTTAGTTTTTTATTGCAGGTGTAGAGATAGTAAATAATTTGCAAATACTCTAGAATCCTAACTTGTTATAGATTAGGATTACACAATATAGCCAAGACAACCAAGAACAAAATATGAGTGTCAATGTTCCCCTTAGGAGAATCATGGCCAATTATGCAACCTTGATCCAAATCTACACAATTCTAAATTTCATAGAACACATTTGTCATAGTAATTTATTTCTAGATCCAATCTCATATTCCAAGTATTAGATGTATATCACAAAAAAATAGTATTACTCTCTCCAAAATTTAAGGTATGATCTATTCCATTATTTTATCTTTATTTTAATTTTATATTTATTAGATCTAGATAATATTTGACTTTTTTGTTTAGGTTAATCAATTAATAAATTGATTATTGTTTAATTACCTTAAGATACATATGCAGACACAAATAGATGACTTCCTTAAAGTTGTGGATTAAAAATACTTATAAAAAATATTGAACGTTAAAGGATTTTCTTTTATTTTTAAATAGTTATTAGTCATGACTTTAATCACTAACATTTAATAAAAAATATTCTTTTAAAAGGTAGTTCATAACTTTATATATGTCATATTTTTTTGAAGAGCTTATGTGATATTAGATAATTTATTGTTTTGATGTAATTTATTTTGATTACTTTTTATTTGAATATTAATTATGATGGTCATCGTTAATGACTTTGAAAAAAGAAAGATCTTTAATGTTCTATATTTTTTATAAGTAGTATTCAATACATAATTTTTAAACTAAAAGTATTACTATGGGTGTGAAGTATGAGTTAGTTGCACATTAAAATAAAATGAAGACAAGTAAAGAGGATTCAAAATGACTCAATTACAAGAAAATTAAAATAAAAAATATTAGTTATTGATGAAGTGCTTCTAGTAGAAACATACTTCTTTAATGAGGTAGTAATTATAGTTTGATTCTTTAGATATTAAAAAAAATGAACAAATGGTCTAACACCAAAGAAATTTTGAACAAAAGAAAAATGACTTGAATAAAACAAAATAATAAATGTATGACCAAATAGAATATAAACTTGAATTGTTGATCCAATAATAACATATATGAAAATGCATTTGATGCTGATAAATTCCACACAATTATGCGGAAAAATGCATAGGAAGAAAGCAAAAATATCATCTTGATAACTTTATACCTTTTAATGGATGCTACAAAAATATTAAACAAAATAGTTGTGATATCAATTTCTTTTCCCTTTTTGATCATTGTTGCTATTATATTGTTATTTAGTCACTTGTTCTTGGTTGTTGTTCTTCATTTTTTCTTATCTTTCTAGTCAATATTTTGTAAAGGGTTTTCCGGTCCCTTCGAATCTCATTTGATCTCTAATAAAAAACAATTGAATCAATATAAAATAGTGATTACAATATAAAAATCCTTAAGGATTTTCAATTGTCATTATAAGCTCCAATAATATTTCTCAATAAAACTAAGTTTTTTTAATTTTTAGATGTAGAGATAGTGAATAATTTTTGCAAACACTCTAGAATCCTAACTTGTTATAGGCTAGGATTATACAAAATAGTCAAGACCAGAATCATAGTGTCAAGGTTTCCTTAGGAGATTCATGGCCAATGATGTGGTATCGATCCAAGTCTACACAATTATAGATTCCATAGAACACATTTGTCATCGTAATTTATTTCTAGATCTAATTACATACTCCAAGTAATAGACGTATATCACAAAAAATAATATTAAATTCTCTTCAAAAGTTAAGGTATGATATATTTTATTATTTTATCTCCGTTTTAGTTTTATATTCATTAAATATAAATACAAATTGACATTTGACCTTTTTGTCTAGGTTAATCAATTGATTGATTGATTATTGTTTAATTATCTTAAGATACATATGCAGACACAAATACATGACATACTTAAAGTTGTGGATTAAACACAACTTATTGAAAAAGTATTAAACATTATTGAGTTTTTTTTCCAAAGTGTTATTAATAATGACTTTAATCACTCATATTTAATGAAAATAATATTCTTTAAAAAAGTTGGTCCATAACTTTATTATATCATTTTTTTTGAAGTGCCTATGCGATATTAAATAATTTATTATTTTGATTATTTTTTATTTGAATATTAGTTATGATGGTCATCACTAATGACTTTTTCCCAAAAGAAAGATTTTTATTGTTCAATACTTTTATAAAGTAATATTTAGTCCATAATTTTGAAAATAAAAAACATTACTACATGTATTCTACATTAAAATAAAATGGAGACAAATATAGAGGATTCAAAAGTACTCAATTACAAGCAAATTAAATATTAAAAATATTAGTTCTTTATTAAGTGCTTCTAGTAGAAACACACTCTTCTATTGAGGTAGTAAGTGTGGTTTGATTCTTCAAATATTAAAAATTTGAACAAATGGATGTAAATAGATAGCCTAACACCTAAGAAATTTTGAACAAAATAAAAAAAAACTTGGATAAAACAAAATAATAATTCGATGACCATATAGAATATCAACTTGAGTTGTTGGCCCAATAATAATAAATATGTAAATGCATTTGTTGTAGATAAATTCTGCAAAGCTGTGCCAGAAAATGCATTAAGACTAAAGCAAAAATATTATTTTGATAAATTTTAATTGTAGACACCTAAAATTGTCAATTCTAATTAAATAAATATTTTTATTTATTTAATTATCTAAGCCTAATTCATCTATTAATTAAATAAATCTTTATTTATTTAATTAATTCATTTATCCTCTTCTAGCCTTATTTCTCATTTAAATAAATACATTTATTTATTTAAATTATCCTTTTCCTAAACTAAATAAATATCTTATTTATTTAATTGATCTCACTCCTTCTATTAATTAAATAAATCTTTATTTATTTAATTAATTCATTAACCTTTTCTACCCATGACACATGTCATTCATCTCTTAATTCATACACTACCTACCCCTTTCATTATTTTCTTATTTCTTTTACCTACCCTCTAATCATAGCCGATCTCCTTTTACACCTCTCAATCTTATCCTTCCATTTCATATAGTGTCTTCTATATAAGGAGATGCTTCCTTCATTATCAAACCCCCCCGTTGACTACTTGACTACACTACGCTTTTGAACATAGGCAATCCTACTTGCAACCACATTTCGTTCTTTATTGAGCTCTTGTGCACATAAAATCTGAGAGCAAATATATCAAGCAAGATCAATGGAGATAGAAAGAATGGAGATCCAAACCCTATTGGACATGTGATGGTATAATCTTTGTGATTTCATTTGATTTGCATTGTCTTAGGTAATCTTCATATGTTATGGTGGATCTTTGTTGTTGTTAGGCTAGGGTTTTGTGGTTGAATTCATTTAGTCTTTCAACATTGTTGTATCCATTTTCACCATATACATTTTGGCATGCCCCGTGGGACATGGATTTTTGTTAGATCTGTGTTTTTTGTAGATTTTTCTAACCCTATATTGCTGTTTTGTAAAACAATTTGGGGAATAACCTTGTGCAACTAGGGTTTTGGACACAAAATCAAGATCTTGGAGAGATTTGATCATATCTCACAAACGGCTTGGAAATTGCAAGTACACTTTGGACATTGCAAGTACACCTCAGATTCATTTACATTCCATCCAACTCTTGGTCTTCCATACTTTTTCCATTTTCATCTAGTCTCACACATCTCGGTCAATACCTAGTTCATGGTTGAAACCCGTCTTCAAAAATCTAGGAGAGAAACTAAAGAGGCTCAAGAGTCCGCAAACATGAGTTCTTATGAGTATGACAATGATATCTTTTTCAATTCTGATCATACTACATTACCTGACATGGATGCCTATAGAAACATTCCAAATATTGAGAACATGGACACTACAAACAACAATGATACACACAATGATGATATGGACAACTTTTCAGTACATTCAACAAATGTGGAAGAATCCATTATGGATCTCCGCTTCAATTGATTGGTTGAGGAAATAATGAGGAGGGATAGACAATACTTCTTACAAATGATGGCACAAAGTGGAGCCAAGATGCCTCATGATTTTGACATGTCTCAAATAATGGAAAATCGACCTTTGCAACAACCTCACTCCAACATGGATCAAAGGAGGCCTAATAGTGGAGGCAATAGAAGACCACATCTTGTGCCTGAATCACCATCATCTTTGTTTCAAAAACCAAAGTTCCCACATACACATGGTCAAGCATATGATACTCACCTTCCCAGACCATTATGGAAGTCTTATGCAGAGAAATGTGCTCAATCACATACCAATGCTAAGGATCAACCACCAAAGCAATTGGATACTCAAAGACATGCTCAAAATTTGGACACAAGGAAACCCCGTGTCAAATTTGGGGGCAACACATTAGAACATGACATGCCTGTAGAGTATGGTATACATGGACAAAATAGATATTTCGTTCCTCAACATGAATCTATACCAAGTGGTCCATATATGCAGCATCATTATAGACCTCCTCCATATGAACATGTGTATGATCAATATCATCCATATATGCAACATGCTCCTCCTCCAATGGGTGCCTCAAGCATAGGGTATGGTCCAAGAAGTCGATCTCCACCTAAGAACAATTTGGAGCAACAAATCAGGGACTTACAAAAGAAAATGGAGGACATAAATACACCAAAGCCAACATACACAATGAGAGACATATGTCCTTATCCTTTTGACAAGAGCATTCCAATGCCTCCTTTTCCTACACACTTTGTGACACCTAAGTTTGATAAGTATAGAGGAAAAGGGGATCCTAAGGCACACATAAGACTGTTTTTCACAACTTGCATTGAGGTAGCAGCAGAAGAGACATATTTGATGAGATTATTCCCACAAAGCCTAGGTGATCAAGCTATGGAATGGTTCTCCCAACTTCCACCTAGTATTATGTCATGGGGTGACTTAGCAGAGGCATTTATTCAACATTTCTCCTACAACATAGAGACAGACATATCAGTTACTACTTTGTGCAACACCAAGCAAAAAGATGGAGAGTCTTTTTCATCATTTTTACAAAGATGGAGGAATCTAGCTAGCAGATGCTCTTGTGAAATTCCACAAAAACAAATGGTAGAGATGTTCACCCAAAATGTTAACAAAGACATTGGCTATGATCTAAGGAAAGCTTGTTTGTCCACCTTCAAGGACGTCATTGAAAAAGGCTTAGTGACAGAAAAGGTCCTAATTGAACAAGGAGTCATTAAGATATTCAAGGAAAACAAAGATGACTTTAAAGGAAAAGACAAGCCAAGATTTTGGAATAAAAATAAGAACACAGTCAATGATGGTGTTGTTGATGCCAATACAGTGTGACCCAAATTCATTTTTTCTGGATCAAATCAGGTGAATACTCAAACAACTTCTAAATCACGAAGGAAGTACACTCCATTGGGAGAACCACTTGAGTCAGTTTTCAAAAAGCTAGTGGCAAAGAAGGTAATCACTATTCCAGATTTTCCTCCATATGAACCAAAGGTTAAACCAAATTGGTGGAATGATGATGAATATTGTGAATTTCATAAGAGCAAGGGTCATAAGACAAGAATTGCCATCGACTGAAGAACATCATACAAGATCTCATTGATAGGGGTGACATTGAGATTCAAGGGCACTCATCTAATCAAGAACATGAGATGTTTAAGGAACCATTCCCAAAACATGACAAAGGAAAAGCTAAAGTCACATATGACCAAACCAACTATACTAGAGCATCTTATAACTATGATTCAACCATCAATCACATCTCAATGGACAATTATGTCTCTACCATTATCATCAAGGACAAAACTCTTGAGAATTCTACCCAGAGACCCAAGATCGTTCTGAAAGGCATTGGATCTTCTTCCGAACCTACCTCTGAATGTCATGTTACAACCCACCGAGGTAAATTCACTTTGCAAGGTGCTCTAGCTAAAAACACCGCTTCCTCATCAACCAAACCTGAGTATGACCTTGTAGAACAGTTAGGGAAGACACCCGCGCTCATCTCCATACTTGAACTCTTGCGCATATCCCCCGCACATAAATCCATTCTTGACAAAATCTTGAGAGAAACTGCTATTCCTACTGATCTGAACGTGGACCAGTTTCAAGCCATGGTGGGATACCTTTCCATTCCACACTCCCTTACATTCACAGAAGCCGATGACGCCTCCGTAAGTCAGCCACATAATGCACCATTACACATTGAAGCCTTCATACACAAACATAGAATCAAACGAGTCCTGATAGATGGAGGAGCAGGTCTAAACATTTGTACATTGAGCACTATTAAACAATTGGGATATTCTGACAAAGCTGTGAATTCTACAAACAAAATTACTATCAAAGCATATGATGATGAAGAGCATTCATCCAAAGGCACAGTCACTTTGCCTCTCAGAGTTGGGCCAGTTACAAAGGATGTGGTTTGTCAAGTCCTTGACCTGGATCTCACATATAATATATTATTGGGACGCCCATGGATTCATGAAATGAAAGTTGTTCCCTCTACATATCATCGATGTATCAAATTTCCACACAATGGAGTTGAAGTGACCATCAAAGCTGACCCAAATCCATTCATATATTGCAACAATATGCAACATAGATCAGAAATAACAATTCCAACCAATCGAGAGGCTATTCCTTCATCAACATATGTGGATCCAGAATCCTTAAAAGCTTCTACATCAAAACAAACAAAGCTCAAAGAAAAATTCAAGTTTAAAGACCTGGGATGTGGTGAGTATATCTTTTATGTTGATCAACTCCCACCATCTCCTAAGGTATGCAATCGATAGGAACAACCTACAAACAATTTGCAATATCAAGGAATTGGGTTTGAACCACCTAGTGTTGTGGCTACTAAGTCTGAATGCAAATCTCCTCTAGTGGTGCAAGCAACTCTTGATATCAATAGTCCTAAGAGTGGTTCTAGCAAAGAATCTATTGAGTATATTGCCAGCCCTCTTGAAAACTCACATAGCCTTACCATTTCATCCACTCATTCCATTTCCACTCCACTTCCAGACTTGGATCAACAAGAATTACAAAAGCCCTTACTAATCGAGGATCACAAATCAAGCTATGAAAAGAAAAATCTACAAGTCAAAAATAAAGAAAAATCGTTCAGTCCAAATCAAAATCAAAAGCTACTGGACTCTGCAAAGATCAAAGTCAAGGATAAAAATCCTATGAAGCAAAAAGAGAAAGAGTTGATCTCCCCTAATATCAAAATAACTAGGGGCAAAAGTTCTAAAATTTCAAGTCAAAAATCATACTTGTTGATCCTAAGTCTCCATCATGCTATCCTACTCTCACTTCTTTTCGCAATCACAAGCCTTCATTACTCATCCACATGTTCCACACATCCATTCCCTTCTGGCGATGCATTATGGACCTTTAATGGAGCTTCCTCAAAGGAATTTGTTATCAGGGATGCCCAAACTTCTTTAGGTGACACACATATGGGCTTGTGTAGTCCACACACTAGTAATTCTATCTCAGTTCCTTTACGAAGGAAGACAGACGCTCGAGCTACACATCATTCAGTCAAGGAACAATGCAGTTACAATCATAAGGTTAAGCCTCACACATTTGAGGTGGGTGTCTTGGTTCTCAGAGAAAATCCTAAAAATCAGCAAGATAGAGAGAGGAAGGGCAAGTTTGAACCAAATTGGCTTGGTCCTTACATCATCACAACAACATATGGATCTGGTGCATATCAGCTCTCAACCACAGAGGGTGAACCTTTGGAGGATCCTATCAACAACATGCACCTTCACAGGTTTTACACATAGCTCTTCATAGTATCCTAATTCAAAAAATACAAAAAAATCAAAAATTTCAAAAATAAAAAAAAAAATTATAAAACAAAAAAATCGTTACTTGGTGAAAACATGACAAACAGGCGCCTTGTGACACAAAAAAAAGCAAAAAAACAAAAAAACATTGAAAAATCGAAAAAAGTAAAGAGAAATAATTTCATCCAACGGTGAAAACAACTTCGGTGGCACCCTGGGCAAGTACCATGGTGAAAATTGGGTCACTAGTGCCATGCGTAGAGAAATTGCTCCTCCCTCCTTCAGGATTCACTTTCATCCTTTCACTTTGCACACACTCACAACCTATTCGTTCATAATAAATTTACCCATTCCCATCATGGCTTGTTATTGATCTACCCAAGATTGGTTAGCCATTCATAATAAACCTCCCTTTTCACCTCCCTTTCCATCCATCATAAATCAGATCCTATATGTGGCTAAGGCAAATCCTACTTCTAGTGATGGGTGTGGAACTGAGAACATCACATGTTTCGAGGAGTACGATTTCTTCCAGCTTCCTTCAGTCTATCTGCGCACAATCCGCAATAAAGCAACATTTGCATCACCAATCCGCAATAAAGTTTCATCTTCTTTGCAATAAAGTATCAGTTTCATGGATTCAGCCAGTTTCAGATGAGACACAGCAGCAACAATGGACTTCAACAAATCAAATCTTTCAACAGACTCAGACAACATTATGGTTCAGTGCTATCTATCCTTTTTGTGAAAGTAAACATTGTGACCACAATCAAATTCGACTTATACAAGTGACAAGAGACACTAAATTTGAGGACTATAGTGGATGTTGGTGTCAAGTCTTGGTTTTCTTTTTGATTTAATCTTTTGGTGACATGTCTTTTAGCTTTTCCAGGATGTCTCTGACTAGAGATTCTATCTCCAGGATGTCTTTGACTAGAAAGGCGAGGATGGGATATCGTCACCTATTTTTCTTTTGTTGTCCGTGGATTGTCTCTTAGTAATGCTATGACTTGTCCAAGGATATGAGGACACTATGAGTCTAGTATGAACTAGGGCATTCCTTGTTTGTGATTATCTTATCTCCATGCAAATAGGTACAATGACTTTCTGGGTCAAACATATGCCTCGATTGTCATAACCTACTTGCCATAATAAAGCTCAACGATGATAACGCACAAGAAGCTCCTTTCACTTTCATATCTTCTATCTTCCATCCCCCTTTCTTGATTGACTTCCATTGTCCTTCTCGAGTCCGCGTAGCCTACTATCACATGACTGAGTATAATGACACACCAAAAACATTTACATTTCATGTAGTTGCACCTACATTACCACATATCTCATTTCATACATACATATAGATATCACAATTGCATCACACCATGCACACAACACATATTAGCACATTTTACATTTGCATTATCATATTCATCTGCATTTCATACATTCACATTTGCATTGGCATAACATATAAAAATATAAAAGAACAAAAATATTGCATTTCATTATGTACATATTTGCATCCATATCATAACCATCACATAGAAACATACATCATGAAACATCTCATCACATAGGTACACATGCATATAGCTGCCGCAAAGATGAATCATCTCATATATATAATCATAAGTGTCATGATACAATGATGTCAAAATCATATGGCTACAATCACCTGAAGGTGTCTACATCATCATACAAAATGGTACAAAATTAATACATAGGGAGCCCTCTACGGCTACGATGAACTACCTACCCCTTTCATTATTTTCTTATTTCTTTTACCTACCCTCTAATCATAGCCGACCTCGTTTTACACCTCTCAATTTTATCCCTCCATTTCATATAGTGTCTTCTATATAAGGAGATGCTTCCTTCATTATCAAACCCCCCCGTTGACTACTTGACTACACTACACTTTTGAACATAGGCGATCCTACTTGCAACCACATTCCGTTCTTTATTGAGCTCTTGTGCACATAAAATCTGAGAGCAAATATATCAAGCAAGATCAATGGAGATAGGAAGAATGGAGATCCAAACCCTATTGGACATGTGATGGTATAATCTTTGTGATTTCATTTGATTTGCATTGTCTTAGGTAATCTTCATATGTTATGGTGGATCTTTGTTGTTGTTAGGCTAGGGTTTTGTGGTTGAATTCATTTAGTCTTTCAACATTGTTGTATCCATTTTCACCATAAACATTAATCATTTGATCACACCAAAGGATTATATAAGAAAAAAATATCACTTAGTGAGCAAAGATGTTTGTAATCCAACCACATAGTCTTTGATCCAACAAATAAATGAACATGACCAAAAGAAGAATGTGACGAGAATATACACATCTTGTTCATTATTAAAATTTTTATATAAGAGAAAATATCACTTAGAAAGTAAAGCTGTTCATAGTTCAGTTGAAGACTAACCCACACAATTCTTTTCTCTTTTTGGTTACTATTGCTATTGTTTTGTTATTTGGTCATTGGTTCTTGGTTGTTGTACTTTGTCTTTTGTTATTTTTCTAGTCAATATTTTGTAATGGGTTTTGGGGTCCCTTCAAATATGGTTTTAGCTCTAATAAAAAAACAACTGAATTAATATAAAATAGCGATTACAGATCTAGAAGATCTTAAGGATTCTCAATTATCATTATAAGTTCCAATAATATATCTCAATAAAACAAGATTTTCTTATTTTCAGATGTAGAGATAGTGAATAATTTTCTTGAACACTCTAGAATCCTAACTTGTTATGGGTTAGGATTACACAAAATAGTCCAAACCAAAATCTAAGTGTCAAGGTTTCCCTTATTAGGAGATATATGGCCAATGATGTAGCCTTGATCCAAGTCTACACAATTATAGATTTCATAGAACACATTTCTCATAGTAATTTATTTCTAAATCCAATTGTATACTTCAAGTATTAGATGTATATCACAAAAATTAATATTAAATTTCTTCAAAAGTTAAGATATGATATATTTCATTATTTTATCTCTATTTTAGTTTTATATTTATGAAATCTAAATACACATCTATATTTTGACCTTTTTGTCTAGGTTAATCAATCAATCAATCAATTAATTGATTGATTATTGTTTAATTATCTTAAGATACATATCCACACACAAATACACAACATACTTAAAGTTGTTGACCAAATAATACTTATGAAAAAAGTATTGAACATTAAAGGATTTTATGTTTTAAAAGAGTTATTAGTCATGACTTTAATCACTGATATTTAATAAAAAAAGCATTCTTAAAAAAGTGAGTCCATAACTTTAAGTATATCAATTTTTTTGAAGTGTTTATGTAATATTAGATAATTTATTATTTTGATGCAATTTATTTTGGTTAATTTTTATTTCAATATCAGTTATGGTGGTCATCACTAACGACTTTTTCCAAAAAAAATGATCTTTAATGTTCAATAATTTTATAAAGTAGAATTTAGTCCATAATTTTGCAAATGAAAACATCATTACAGGTGTAAAGCATGAGCTTTTCTTCATTACCATAAAATGGAGACAAATATACAAGATTCAAAAGCACTCAATTACAAGAAAATTAAATATTAAAAATATTAGTTCTTTATTAAGTGATTCTAGTAGAAACATACTCCTCTATTGAGGTAGTGATTATGGTTTGATTTTTCAGATATTAAAAAAATTGAGCAAATGGAATCAAATAGATGGCCTAACATCAAAGAAATTTTGAACAAAAGAAAAATGATCTAGATAAAACAAATCAATAAATGGATCATCAAATAGAATATCAACATGAATTGTTGACCCAAGAATAGCAAATATGTAAATGCATTTGTTGCAGATAAATTTCTCAAAGCTATGCCAAAAAATACGTTAGGACTAAAGAAGAAATATTATATTGATAAATTTTAATCATTTGATCACACCAAAAAGATTATATAAGAAAAATTATCACTTAGAGAGCAAAGATGTTTGTAATCCAACCACACAATCTTTGATCCAAAACAAACAAACGAACATGACCAAAAGAAGAATGTGATGAGAATATACACATCTTTTGCATTACTAAAATTGCTATATAAGAACAAATATCACATAGAGAGTAAAGATGTTCATAGCCCAATTGAAGATTAACCCACACAATGTCTTTGATCCAAAACAAATAAACGAACATGACCAAAAGAAGAATGTGATGAGAATATACACATCTTTTTCATTATTAAAATTCTTATATAAGATAAAATATCACTTATAGAGTAAAGATGTTCATAGTTCAATTGAGGACTAACCCACACAATCTTTGATCTAAAACAAATAAACGAGCATGACCAAAAGAAGAATGCGATGAGAATATACACATCTTTTTCATTATTAAAATTCTTATATAAGAAAAAATATCATTTATAGAGTAAAGATGTTCATAGCTCAACTGAAGACTAATCCACACAATTGTTGATCTAAAATAAATACACGAACATGATAGAAAAAAAATGTAATGAAAAAAATTAGAATAGTTAAAAATCACTGTATTTCAAATATGATACATATTAAAAAAAACCCAAACTAGGTATGCATACTCATTAAGAACCGTTGATATACATAATTTATTTTTTTTAAAAAAAAAAAAAAAAATAAATAAAAAAATAAAAACATCTCTTAATCATTATAAAAAGCATATTATCAAACTCATAAATTATATCTAACCTCGTAAACATTATAATCCTTCGATTCCATTCTAAATGTTTTGAAGTAAGTGACATGACCCCACGTGAAAAGTACTCTCACGTGTCGAAATTTTGCGAAAAGAATGCCTTGTTTTGAGGTGACGTGACCAAAGCTATTATTAAAATGCTTTGATGTGCTTTAAAGGCTAGACCAATGTGCCCATTGTTTGCCAATTCCATGCACTTTTGTACCACCATTGCTATTATAGCTCTGCTTCCTTTCATTCCAACATTGTGATACTATAAAGTTTTAATGTACTACCCCTAAGCATGCTTCATGGGTAGCACCCACCCAACCATTCATTAACTCCAACAAATTTTCACAGTTAAGACTTAAGACTCATAATAATTGAGTGTGCTATATTGTTTCTCATGAGCAAATGAGTTGTATTCATTTAGGGGACGAGCAAAACAACATTCTGTATAGTTTCTAGAATCTACAAAACACAATAGAATTTTGTGAAATTTTCAATAGCTAAATCTTCATGATCTGCACCTCCATTATTGTATAAACATAAAAAATCGGACAAAAAAACATTGTGTTTTGTAGATTTGGGAGTTTTTTTACAATACCATTTTGTGTGGAGATTAGCCGATAGCTATATCAATAGCCACCCACTTTACTCTCAACACTTAGAATTTTTGGACTCTAATTGGAGGAGTTATGCAACTTTATTGGCACCCATAGTGCACGACTGTTGGAGCATCTGAGCACAAGTATTGACCATTTTTGATGTAGTTGTAGTGTATGGTTATTGGGGCATCTTTAAGTAGGTATTGGGTGACGCTACGAAATGAGCACTTCTTGACCCTTGTGCACATAATAGATCCCACAACATGCGTCGTTACTACCTAGAAGCCAGAACAATAGCTATAAGAAGTTAGGTTGGATACGAAGGCAACAAAAAAGAATCATCATAATCTTATTTGTTATTTAGGCTATGTGGGTGCACGAACTTAACTATAATGAATACTGGTACACTTTCCCTAGATGCTTAGAATTTGTTTGCCTTGTCTTGTAGAAGTCATGTTTGCAAATCAAGATGGTTTTGATGAATGCCTTTGACAATTTGTTAGGTAAGGATCTTCTCCTTTGATTAGACCCATGTATTTCTATTCAATGGTGTTCAAACAAGTATTGAGATTTAAGCGACTATAAAAGATCCTCTAATAAATTACTAGGCATAATTATTAAAGCATATGAATATTGTAATGAATGTTTTGATACTATAATAATGATATATCATACCTAGGTTGAGCTTAGATGTCAAAAAGTGAATATAGATTTATCTTTTTATACAATATCATAGCATGCAACTTAAAATGTTTTACGTTTAATTTGGTAGGTAATGGTCAATTCGAAAGGGATCAATTTGGGCATATAATTTAAAATTTGAATTTAAAAGTCATTGGATCATATATGTACCCACATTTGACTTGGGTAAAAAGATGGATAACCCAAACATTAAGATCAATCCCTGTTAATATAAGTAGATGGAATCAATCTGGATTAAGATATAATAGCTTTATGCAAGATCATGACACTTGGATAGTAATCATTAAAGTAAGAATAGGTCAATTAAAGTAAGACCAAAACAAGAGAAAAATGCAACATATGCACTTTACATCTTTACAAAATAAATTTTAATTTAATATAAGGACTTAATTAAGGACGTGTATATTTAAAAAATAAATCAATTTTACTTATACTATCTATTTAAAATTGTACAACTCAATTATGGATAATCTAAAAATTAAGATCAACCCCTATGAGTACATATAGATGTAATCAAGCTAGATTAAAATATGCCAACTTTTATGCAAAAACATAATACTTGTACACTAATCATTAATTTAAAAATATCTCAGATTTAAAAATTAACTTAAAAAAAGGGTAAAAATAAAGTTATGCACTTTACACTTTTATCAAAATAAATATTATTAATCTATTACATGGTCTCAATAAAGAACAAGTCGATTTAAGAAATAAATCACATTTATTTTACTGCCTATTAAAAATTGTATCGCTCAATCTCATGAACACCAAATATTAATAATTTCGAAGATGTATTTATTTTTAATGATAATGAACATTGTCCCATCTTTTTATATGTAGATTATACAAAACAATCACGTAGAAAAACAATTGAAAAATATAAAGTAAGTAAACTTAATGATTTTAAAAATATATTAAATTTTAATATTAAAAAAAATTCCAATCTCTTTATAAAAATAATATAAATATATCAACTAAATAATTTTGATGTTTTTAAAGATGGATTTCTTTTTAATATTAATGAAGATACCTCTTGTTTCTTTACATTCATATAATAGTCCTAAAGAATAAATAAAAAATGATATTAATATAGTATATAGGTAAGGTGTTCCTATCAATATAATGATGAAAAAGACAATTAATAATGTGTATGCATTTTTCTACAATACTAATAAAGATGCTTCCACCTTATTAAAGCCACATAACAAAAAGTGAAAAAATACACACTTTCTCTTATTTATATATAAAAAATTTGGTTGAGCTATTAACATCAAATGAGGTTATTTAGTTGGCCTACAAAAGATTGGTGGCAACACGGACTTTAAAAAAAATACATTTCAAAAAATAATATTAAAGAAGGTGACAACATTTACTTGGAATATAATAATAAGTGGGATATTAAATATTTAAATTATTGGCCTACAAAATATAATTTATATGAAGGAATATCAACTATAAAATTATGGATGTATTTGTAGAGGTCATGGTAAGGGATATAAGAAACAAAATTTTATTTGTTGTAATTAAGAATATACAAGGAAAACAACTTTTATAGAAGGGAATAAATCTTTAGAATATAAAGGTTTCTTACATATGACCATGCTAGGTTGTGAGAGAGTTTAACTGGCTAAAAAATTTATGCATTATACATTAATCTTGTTTAAAAATTTGTAAAGTATTATATAATTGTAACGAAAAGAAAAGAAAAAAGTTAAGGTGATTAATTCGGGATGAAAATGGATATGTATTTGTTAAATTAGGGAAGTAAATTTAATGGAGAGTGGTATTTAGTTTGGTAGTTTAAGGGGAATATATTTGTTATTTAATCTAAAAATATTGTCTCTCTATTAGTGAAATATATTAGTGTCTATATTGGATTAGTATTTTGTTAAGAGGACAAGTTAGTTGGGATGAAATTGTGGTTGTGAATTTGCACTTTGGATTTAGATTCGTTTTAACATTCAATGGTATTCTACTTTATAACTTTGCCATATGATAGTCAACTTTGTTCTTCCTAAATATCATGGGGCTTTAGTGGTATTTATAATATCTTAAGTGTGGTATTCTACTTTATAACTTTGCTTGATGATAGTCAACTTTGCTCTTCCTAAATATCATGGGGCTTTAGTGGTATTTATAATATTTTAGGTGTTTTTTATTTTTCACATGGAATCAAGTACTCTTAAATTTTGTTGATTCATCATCACACAGAGTTAAATTCTCTCAAAATTACCCCTAAAATTGATAAATGATTGAAGATAACAAGTAATAATTAAGCATGCAAATATTTTACTCTTTTTATTTTGCTAAATTGAAATGCATCATTATTGATTAATATGATACTCTAGAATGATTTACTTTCAACTACTTAAATGCATGATTGGAATGAATCCATTGATTGTCATTATTGTTACCATATAATATCCAATTGTGCATATGTTTAGGTAGCAAATAGTGTTAGACATAATGTGCCACTGAGGGGGGGGGGGGGGGGGGGGGGTGAGGGGTGGGGGGGGTGAATCAGTGATTTACAAAACTTTTCCCTTTTCTATCCTATATGTGTATACTGATTAACAGATCTAACAGAAAGAAGACTTACCAGTTAGATGGGAGACTGACACAAATGCAATCACACATGAAAGGGACATCACATAACACCAGATGTACGAGGAAAACCCAATATGGGAAAAACCTCAGTGAGAAATGTTGTTGGAGTTTACTGCTCCAATCCAGCCTCATAATGGAAATCTGATTACAATGTTTAGGGCACCAACCCCTACACCGAGCTCCAACTCAGTGATCTTTAATAAACATAATCAATTACAAAAGTAATAGCCTTGTTACAAATGAACTTTGTAAGTCTTTTGCAAATCTCTCTTCTGGTTCTCCTCTCTCCAATTCTCTGTCGGATCTTTGCTCACCTCTCAGCTTCAACCCTATCTCCTGATGCAACTTACTCTCTGCTACACCTTCACCGGTTCGGTCTCTTCTTCGTCTTTTCTATTTTTGCTCTCTGTCGATTCTTCTCTTTGTCGGTTCTCTCTTCTCTCTGCTACACTGTTTCTCTCCACCACTGGTCTTGATAACTTAGTCAGATGTCTACCATTTGATTCATGTCGGTTCTCAGCTTGTCTTCTCTGCACTCCTTTGTGAGTCTTCTCTACTAGTTCTTTCCCCACTGGTATCCTCCTCTCACAAACTCATTTGCAGACTACTGGTTGCCTCACTCTTATCGGTTGAACTCTTCAACCCGATTCTCTCTCACACAGTCTCTCCTCTGATACTCATTGAGCACTTGATTGATTTCTTCTCTCACATGCAGCAACACTCTATCATTCAACAACAACATCTTCATTGATTTAGACTTGCATATTTATCAACAAGTCTTCCTGCCAAAAACCAATTCAAACTTCAGTCGGTTAGGATTTCTTCATCGACCTCGAGGCAACCTAAATCCAATCAGATCTCATCAGATATGTTCGCCTTGATTAATGAACTGCAACACATCAATCAACCCTGCCATTTTCGTGCCTTCTAGAACACGCCATCCATATTTAGTAATCTGCTTTTAATCTGTCAATACATCTCTTGGTCGATCACCAAGAATGGTTTCATGGTTTCCTTCATCTACCTCGATCTAGTCAATCAGTCTGTCTTGGATCTCTATTGTCCATTTGACCTCGAGCCTCAAACCTCTACTACACATCCCATAAATCACGTAGTCGACATAAATGTTGACTTGTCACCATCTACCTCATCGAAAAACACATCACCAACTCACCACACAAACCTGTGCATGCATGCTTGCCACTTCAACTCCACCTGGCCACTTTGTCGGCATCCACCTTTGCTAGGTCATCTGTGTCAGTCTAGATTGGATCAATAACCAACCCCCTAACCGGGCTCATCTACCAATTCACAGACCCTATTGATTATACCCTAACCAGTCTGCAATCAAGCTTGCACCTTTCTTCTCTTCCGGTGGAACCCTCAACCGGTCAACACACATATCAATCCACCACATGATCATCTTCATCAGATAGGAGCACATCACTTAGCTTCTTTTCTTTCTTACCGGTTCACATACTTGCCGGTAGGCACTTTGATGACACCATGTCATCAACCTTCAACTATTTCCATTAGAGGCATCTGGATTCTGGTTGCACTCTTTATCTATAACTGCTCAACCTTACCTTCTTCATCATCAGCCCAAACATTATCTCAACCAGTTTGTCAAGGTGACAAACCCATCACTTCTTTACTCTTCCTTTTTACGTCCCGGTAGAACAACATGCCAACCCTTTCTGATCCGGTGCACATCTCTGATTCCATGCACCATGGCATCCTTTTGTTTCACTGGTTGATCCAGTGTGAGCCTTCAATCATCTGCCTTTGACTTTGTTGTCTTATCTCCAATAACTATGATGCATTTCATGCATAATAGGAGAAAAACTCCACTTACCAGTGGGAGTGGATCCTTACCATCTGCTTCTGACTTTGTATCAATATGGCTTCCCTGTTTGAGTATCATATCTTCAAATAGGCACATGTGACTCAGTTTGGGCACACTCACTATCAATTTTCTCTTCAAATGGCGACTTCATCTTTATCTGGTGGGAATCTTGCTATTTGACATCCACACAACATATCGGTGGCTTGCACATACTTCACTTTCGATGTTGAAGTGATTTAGATAACATTCCCCCTCTTCATCTCAATCATCTAGCCAACAACTTGCTTTCTTATAGATGTCATCATTTACCAGTTGTCATATCATACTAGGATCCTATCCATATCTTCAACACAAGTCGAACACTCACTTGTGTACCGGTGACTCCAATGGTCATTTTGTTGAATGACATCCTCTCCCTTATCGGTGACCTGCAAAACTAGGTGACATCAAAGACATCACATCCGGTATGTATCAATGACAGTGCTACACCTACATCTCTTATACTGGTAGCCATCCTATACCGGTTGACATCAATGACAACACAATGCCAACAAATAGGTGCATGGAGCATGAGATCTTCATTGGTGCAATTTATGGTATTTTCTATTTTCTAGTCGTATAGAAAACAATGTGGCACACTAATGTCCCTATAGTGCACTAGTGTTCAAGGTTGAGGCTTCACCAGGTCATTGGTAAGAAGTGTACTTTGTGAGCTTTATGTTCCTATAATTATATTTTTTTTACCCTTTTGTACATTCTTATTTTCTAATATTTTCAGATTTTGAGTATAGTTTAGTATAGTTAGATTTCTTTCTTTTGCATTGATCATCCTAGCTCACCAGAGAGCTAGTTAAGTGAGGTTGCAAATGGCCATTTTCTCCTTAAGTTCCTTGAGATCTCATTTTTTCAAGGATAGTGAATCCCCTCCTCTACAAAGAGGTATTGTGGTACTCCATTTGGTGGAAATGTGAGTCCATGTAATGGCTCTATCTTTTCCCTTCTCGAGATATCTTATTTGGATGTTAGAGTGATAGGTTGTCTTAATCTCATGTTGTAGAAATTATTCTTATTGCATATTTGGATGCCATGTATTGTTTGTGTCTTATTAAGCATTTTCCCTCTCCCTATGTGTTTTGTGTGTGTGTGTGTGTGATTAGGTCTTGTGAGATATTTTTGGACCTTTTTGGTTTCACATGATTGGGTGGCACAGTAACCACCATTGAGGACTAGAGGATTGAGGATCATGATCGGCCGTTAGGCCACACTCTTCATAATTTTACTTATGCACTTAGTTTTCATTCAATGCAAATTTTGTAATTTGGGATATTTGATTCCCATTGTGATGTAACTATAATATGATTTATTAGACCTCTGTTTGAGATGGATTTTAATTAGAAATTGTAGTGATAGTGATCTGATCTTATGTGGGTTGGTGTGCAAGCTTAGCACAAATGTATTATGATGTTATGTCATGCTTAAATGTTGTAAAGTAAAACAAATGTATGAACCTTTCCTTTGGGTTTAAAATAAATATAATGAGACTTGGGTGGTATTGTGAACCATTCATGTGTTTGTTTCACCTCAAGATGTTTGTTCCTAGAGTGTTGGGTCATTTTGGGCCATCTTGGACCCTCATATAAAGGATTTTAAAAGTTATTAAATCTTGAGTCTTCTTCCCCTTATACCATTTTTATTCGGGTAGCATGTAGAAGTGTTAGGAAGTCCCTATAATACACTGCCCTACCTTCTCTTTTATGTGTATGTGTTGTTGTATGCTTGGGAGATAGAACTCTCCATTTTACCTTGTGTGATTTTTATTTTTTTAGGGTTCTAAATTTGTAAAGATTCATATTAGGTTGTTTCAAGGTGTTTAAAATATCTTTTAGATCTTACAATTTCTTTGGATTATTTACTAGCATCCAGACATTAGTGCTCTATGAGGACTATAGTTCCCTTTAAAGAATATAATGCTAGTGGAGGATTCCAGTGCTAGATTGGGACTCTAGTGCTAGACTATGATTACAATACCTAGGAACTTGTTTCCTATCTAGGTGATAGTGTCTCATCTAGGTGTTAGTGTCCAATCTAGATGCTGGTGTCCCATGAATGCATATTTTATCTATTTCATCATCAAAAGGTGTTTTTTAGTCATTTCCCAAAGAAACCCTAAACATGAAAATTTTCTCCTTTGACCCCAAAACCCTTTTCATAGTTTATTTGATTTATGAATTCCTTGAATCAATAATTATGGAATCTCCTTGCCTTTGAAAGGATGTTATCACCTCGATGTGAATTGTTGTATTTCTCATTGGTGGAGTCTTTGTATCTCTTGGTTAGGAAACCTCTTGTGTGATTGACCCTTATAGTTGAGGTAGTTGTTGATTGGATTAGAGGTGATTGTGAGGATACACAATATATTGAGAGGTGGGTTGAATCGATATATCATAATTTTAACTTAGTTAAACATTCATTGCCATTGATAAATTCTCTAAGAATGAACCTTAAAACATTAAATCAACTTTTGCAAATCTTCTTAATGATGTAGAAATTAAACAACATATAAAAACACACATCCACACAAATAACACCAAATGTTCATGGAAACCCAAGATAATGAGAATAGGTGCTTAGATCTATTGCACAAACTCAACCTCACAAAATGAATTAATCACTTATAATATAAGTTAGGCACCAAACTACTCAAGACAACAACCCACATGAAAAACCAATCCCCTACACCAAGATCTGAGCACTCACTCAGTACATAACATAAAAAATTATGAAATATGAATTGTGGACCTTCAAGTCTAAACATAAAACATGTTATTGATATGAACAATCTTCAATACCTCCCCACACAATGTGTATTCAATCTTTTGATGAAATTGCACAATGATTGAGATGCAACTCACACACATCACCCACACACTTTCACAAAAACCTCTCCTTGTTGATCTTGCAACTTCAAAAATACTAGGAGTGAACCTATATCAACTATATATATGAATTGCAATGATAATTACATTCATATATTTTTTTATTATAAATAATATTGCATTTGCAAGTTAGCCACAAATACAACACTTACCAAACATGTATTAATCTAGGTCCAATAGCCCACATGCTACTCCAGAAGAAAGAAAACTCTATTCAATTATTAATGTATCCTTATCTAGTCCCAATGGTCATCATCAAACTTTCTCTAGAAAGCACATATTACAAACCTTTTGTGCATCAAACTGAAAGATTAACCTACTTGATTAACAATCGCAATGACCACACTATAACTTCAAACTTTCTGACTACAAAAGATAAACTCTAGAAACTCTAGAATATGGTGCAGTATGTGTAGAAATGTTATCTTTTCAAACTCCTGGACAGTGGAAAAAATGTGGAGTATAATAAACTACCAATGTAAACACACTGTTCGAGGAACATATCTTAGAAAATTAAAAAAAACAACTATTTTTGGATTACCCCAAACACCAGTGATAGACACAAGATGATAAAACAATTAGCCTATAATAGATATCATTGATATGACATATTATAATATTTATAGATCCTTATGGAACTCAAATGCATTGTTAGACAAGACATAATTATACTCTTTTAGATACCTTAAGGTCAATGACAAAAATGACCAACACCTTTGACATTGATGACAACCTTTTTCCAACAATACCCCCCTTTATTATTGATGGAAAACTAGAAAACTAAAATGCTCCCCTAAAAATAATACTCCTTGAACAAGTTACTTCATCCAAGTATTTTGGCATTCTTTCTCTTCCCTTTTGACATCAATGACAAAGGTCCAGTATGATTATTTCTCTTAGACATTCTCTCCCCCTTTGACATCAATGGCAAAGAGCCACTCTGATCATTCTTTCTCTTAGAATTACTCCCCCCCTATCAGAAATACTCCATGCACTAAACCAAATTGTGCTTCATCGTAAGACTAACAAGCCTTCTTGTGGAAGGGATTTGAAAATTCCCGTCAGCCTATGCTCATATTATAACATCGTATAGGATATATATATATATATGTGTGTGTGTGTGTGTGTGTGTGTGTGTGTGTGTGTGTGTGTGTGTGTGTGTGTGTGTGTGTGTGTGTGTGTGTGTGTGTGTGTCTGTATGTATGTATGTATGTATATCATCTTCTGCCTAAAGAACTCAAATGTTTTATCATACTCTTCCTTTTTATACCAAGACCAACTTTATTCTCTTTTACCTAGTGAAAATTCAATTTCACTGGTCTTAATAAGGTCATCACCTTCTCCCACAACATGCTCATCAAAACTTCCTTCAATGATTTCACATTCTTTTATAATGATTTTAGCAATGTAGACTTTATCTCTAGATCCGATACATATCTTAGTTTGATCATGACTTATAGTATGATGAGTTAAATTGACTTTCTAAATTTTTTCCTCTTTCTTTTTGTTCCACATTTTCTTAGACTTATTCTTCTAATTAGCAGAGGTGTTTTTCCTTTTATTTGATTTAGTGTGAACTTCACAAAGTTACTTCTACATAATCTTGAAATGTCCAAAATTATTGCACTTGTAATATATAATATTGAAATCAACCAGAGGAGTAAATGCATTTTTGCTCACAAAATTATTTTCCACTATAGAAGACCTTCTACAATCCACTGCTTTGTGCCCATAATGATTAAAATTAAAATAGTAAACTGAAAAAAAATGATTGAACCTTGTATTGTATCTCCTATTTCGTCTTCCGTATGTATTGTATCTCCTATTTCATCTTCCGGATCTTCTCCTCTGTCTCTAAACACAGATTAACCCTTCATCTTCTTCATTTTTGCCAGTAATCTTAGTGAATGAAATTTCATTGAATCCAATACCAGTCTTAATATGTGATACCCTCTAATTGCAACTAATATAATCTAGAATCTTAGTACTCTTTCAAAAAATTAAGTTTTTTCTCAATTGATTGTTTGTTCTCTCAATATCCCTTCCCAGGGATACCACTTCCACTTCAAGGTTTTTACAATCCTTGTCTTTTGTCTCTAATTTTTCTATCAAGATATCTTGTATCAATCTTCCTTCTTCATTCTATATTTTTAGATAAAAAATCATCTTCTCTGATTTCTTTAGACTCAGTGAAAAATCATCTTTAACTTTAACAACTTTTGTGATCCTCTTCTTAAGGTTCTTGATTAAATTCCAAGAACAAAGAAGTTATTATTCAAGATCCATGCCAGTTTCTTCTACTACAATTCTGGAAAGTATTTTCTGCATCACCCATCTGGGGTTTCTAAAGCCATGAACAAAGCCTTTTGATTTTCTCTTTTGGAGTTGTCCTCGTCACACTCTTTAGATAATTGACCTTATTCTTAATCATGTAAGTTATTCTTCATCTTGGTGATAGTCTTTTGTTTTCACTTGGAGGTAATGTGACCAATTTTACCACGATTAAAGCATTTGAATGGTAACTTACCTTTATACTTTTCAGAGCCCCTTTTTAATTTCCTTACAAATTTACTTCTTTTGGATTTGAATCTTAACTAAAATCTTATCTCTCTTTCTTCACAAATGCCTTAAAGTTTGCCTCCTTTTTAAAATATATTTCATTCATAATTCTTATTTCATAAACTATTAATGTCTCATGTAAGTCATCCATAGTTAGCCTATTTAGATATTTGGCTTCTTCTACTGCAATTTTTTTAAAATCAAACTTAGGGAGAAGAGATCTAAATACCTTTTTTCACAATTATTGAATCTTTCACATCTTCACCAAGTCCTCTGATAGAGTTGACAACTTCATCAACTTGGAGTAGGAAAGTATCAATGTTCTCTTCTTTTTTCATTTTCAGACTCTCAAATTGAGCTTGGTAATTATGATTATTTGCCTCCTTGACTTTATCATCACTTTCATAAATATTATGCATATTTTCCCATAATTCTTTTATTATCTTGCAATGCACAACTATCAAAAATTTGCATTTCATACTCTATTAATGTCTGATGTAAGTCATCCATAGTCAACCTAATTAGATATTTGGGCTTCTTCTATTGCAAATTTTTTTGAATCAAACTTAGGGAGAAGAGATCTAAGTACCTTTTTCACAATTACCGAATCTTTCACATCTTCACCAAGTCCTTTGAGTTGACAACTTCATCAACTTGGAGAAAGAAAGTAGCAAAGTTCTCTTGTTTTTTTCATTTTTACTCTCAAATTGAGCTTTGTAGGTATGAATATTTGCCTCCTTGACTTTATAATCACCTTCATAAATGTTATGTAGTTTGTCTCATACTTCCTTTGTTATCTTGCAGTGCACAACTTTCACAAAATCAAAGTTAGTTAAACCATGTATAATAGCATTCCTTGCCTTTGCATTAGATTCACTTTCTCTTCTCCTACCTTCATCTCTTGGGGGATTATCAAGAAATTCATATACATCCACAAATGATTTCCAATCCTCAAATACAAAATCCATTAAATAAGATTTCATTCTTGTAGACGTCCAAAATTAATTAAATTAAATATTTAATTAATTTTATCCTTTCTACGTAATTAATTGATTTAATTACATTATCTTTATTCTTCTTAGAATTAATTAAATTAAATTAAATTAATCCTATCATTATAGTCCAATGATTGATTTATTAAATAAATTAATCATTCCCTATTCTTCTAAAGTTCCTAAATTAATTGATTCCTCTAAATCCCCTTGTAGTTAATTAATGACAATTAATTAAAATAGTCATGTAATTCCTACAAATCACTTTCTTTAATTCTTCATTAGCCTAATTAATTCTTCTAGAAGCCCACTTAACATTATTTCCTAATTTTTGATTCCTCCAGTCATTCTCTCTCCTCTTGTCAAATCCTCCTACAAATCTCATTTGTCTCCTAATCTCTCATTAACCCACCTAATCACCTCCTTAATCATTTTCTAGTGGCTAATCCCCATGATTAGCCACCAAGTCAACCAATGGCCATAAATGGATAAGTCCAATTGTCCCCTCCTCACCTCCCAACCTTAATTGCATCTAATTGGGTCATTTCAAGAAATTCAAAATCTCACACTCTTCGATGTCTCTCATCTTCCCAAGGAATTTTAAATTCCTTTTCTCATTTTCTTTCTCCATACACTCCATTATTTGAGAATTGTTAATTCTCTTATTCATCCCCCAAGGAATTTTTAATTCCTTCTTGTCTTCCCAATGTACTTGGGATATCTTCCCCATGTACATTGTGGAGTGTGGAGACAAGAAATTCCTTTATGGCAAATATATTGGTCTCCACACATTGTCCTCTCATGTCCTCTCAATCCATGTGCTCCCTCTCCTTCAATCTCCACCCTTCATTCATCTTCAATCTTGACCATCTATTCACCCCCCTTCAAATCTATAAATTGGTGTCTCCTCCCCTTCATTTCACATCTCCAATTTGTGAAATCTTATGATGTCCACATAGCTTTAGCAATCCATCAAGAGAATCACCTCTATAGTCAAACATCCACTTAGCATCCATGGCATCCATATCCATCCTTTGAGCATTCATCATCCACTCCACCCCTCTTTGTTGTGAAATCTTGGAGAGAAATCCACATCAATCAAGAAGGTAAAATCCAAACAAGTGGAACACAAGGGCGCATCCTCCACTTCATCAAGCCCAATCCAAAGGAGAATGTATACATAGCAAGGTATAAATGGTTTTCTTTGTATTTTAAATGTTTATTTTGATATTTACCATTGAATCTAACCTTGCATATTTTCCCCCTCTTCAATCCTTGCACTCCAAAAATGCATAGTTAGATTCATCATAGTGGAGCCTGGATTGAACAAAAACCTTCTTGAGTGACTAAGAGTGCCATCTTAGATCTACTTCAAGTTGTAAGCTTCTTCCAAGGAACCTTTCTCTGATACCAATTGAAGAAATACTAAGAGGGGGAGATAAATCAATATATCATAATTTCAACTTGATTAAACATTAATTGCCATTAATAACTTCTCCAAGCATGAACCTTAAAACACCAAATAAGATCTTATGAATATCTTTAATGATATAGCAATTAAACAACACATAAAAACATATATACACATAAAGAACATCAAAAAAGATGAGAAAGACTATAATGAGAATAATTGTTTATATCCACTACCTAGAAATTACCTCACAAAAATAATGAATCACTTATAATATGGATTAGGCACCAATCTCCAATTTTATTTGTAGGCACCAATCCATAAGAGACACCAATCCCATACACCAAGATATGAGCACCCACTCAGTACATAACATATAAAGAATAAGAAATATGAATCTTAGACCTTCAACTTTGAGCATATAGCATGTGACTAATCTGAACAACTTTCAGTGGCTCCCCAAAAATGCATATGATCTTCTGATGAAATCACACAATGATTGAGATGCAACTCACACTGCATCACCTACACACTCAATAACTTCTTGCTGATATTGGAATTATAGGCATACTAGTAATGAGTCTAGATCAACTATATATATGAATTACAATGATAATTAAATCAATATATCGACCTAATATAAAGAATATTGTGTTTGCAAGTCAACCACAGATATAATGTATTTAACCAAATGTGTAATAGGCCAGGTCTAATAGGCCACATGATACTCTATAAGAAATAACATGCCATGTGGTTCCCAATGTAGTATTATATGGTTCCAATGGTCATCCACACATTTTCTTTGATGAGAAAACATTACAAACCTCTAACGCATCAAATTGGAACATCAATCTACCTGATTAACAAGCACATTGACCACTCTACCACTTCAAAATTTCCAACCACAAAAGATAAAATTTGAAAAGTATACAATATGATGTAGAATGTGTAGACATGCTCTCCTTTCAAATTGCAAGTCATTATTGAAAGGTCCTCCATAATATAGATTTATCATAATTCACATAATACACAAAATCAAACATAAATCATTGTCATGTTTAAATATATGAGATTGGGGACATTAAATTACATTTTGACATAAAATTTAGTACATAAGCCAATAACAAGGATAAACATAAGGAAATGTATTTCTTTACTATAGACCCAAAGGTCAAATACAATAAATACATAATGTGCAAATCAAGAAGACCACTATAGAAGGAACTCCCGAAACCCATCTCCCTTGAGCACATCACAAGTGAGAATATTGTTGGAGTGCATTTCCTCCCTACCACGAAGTATTTATACTTCTCCAAAATATTTCATGACATGAAAGATACCCAACCCAACACAAGGTAGAGTAAAAAATATTTCATGACATGAAAGATACCCAACCCAACACAAGGTAGAGTAACAAAGAAAATTTGGCAGGAGTAATGGAATCGTGTAGCACAATATTTCTACATTCGAACACTAATGTGATGATACAAGTCACATAAACATATGAAGACAAAAGAAACAATCATTACTATCTATCTGCTATCATTTATAGACTTGAGACTCATCTCAATTACCTTATTTCAGAAGTAATTCATAACATGAATTCATCTCAAACAATGACTTGAAGCATGGTAAATATTTTATTAGAGGACATAGTGCATTCCATAATTAAATCAAAGTCATCCAAATTGATGTAACCCCAGAAAGATAACACTTATAACGAATTAAGAGAATATGATTGTAATAAAACAACTAAGTGAAGTTAAACTCTTTCATTTCTCAAAAAGGGTGGATTATTAACAAGGTAATAATATCTAGTTCTAAGTCATTTTTCCAATAATGATGTAATAAAAATAGTTATCATTTAGTCATTAGTAATGATAAATCTACTATGTTGACCAAGTCTAAGTTATAGAAAATATTATGCAAATATCTATTTAAGAATGTATAACACATGTATGTATAAATAAATACATATATAGTCATATAAGTTAAGCACGCACGTGTGTGTATTTTAAAGATTGTCTAATTGAAAACTTAACCATGAAGTAGATCAAGAAAAAGACACTCATTAATTGTCAATCACTTCCATAGAAATTAATATAGCTAATAATGAAATTATATTATATATTTTCACTTTTAAAAGATAAATTAAAAGTTTATTAAGTTCAACTAGAAATTATGATCTTGAAAAGTAAACATACATTGTCTTATAAGTGCTAGCTTCCCCACCCATTCTACAAATTAAAGAATAAATATACAATATTGCAATAAATTAATATTACAATATTAAACCTTTCCATCTATATAATTCTCCTTATTTTTGGTTTTCATCAAAATTCTTCTACAAAGTTCTATTCAACTTGATATTTACCTTAGGCTATATTATTCAGGCTAATTTGTATAATAGCTATTGTGATTGATGAAAAGGGAATGTGTCAAATGTAGGAGAATGTCAAACTAAGATAGTAGGATGAATACAAGTAACTATAACAGTAATGATAACAGTTTAATACAAAAACAAAACTAAGACAAAAAGCAAAAAACTGAGAATAGGAATTTGGTTTGCATTTGTGACTGAAAGCTGAGCTTGATCTAGTGCCTTGGTCTTAGAGAATAGGATAATTTGGAAACTGAGGAGCCAAAATCTAAGACTGTTTAAAGTTTTTCTGCATAATTTGAAGCTGATTAAGGAGGACTAGGGAATCGAGTGCCCTAGTCCTAAAAGACTAGGGCATGGGGTGCTCTGGTCCTTGAGATCCAAGTTCAAATTTTGGTAATGGGCATGTGACTATTTATTGAGATATTTTGAAAAATTGACCACTCCAATGAAAACCTGTAATCGCAACTACAAGTTGCAAAATGGTGTGTTTGTGGCTAGATAGGGTTTTTCCCTAGTCAAACCCCTTGCTTTGGTTATTGCCTACGGATATGATTTACTTTGACTACTTCTTGAAAGAGAGAGTTATGGAATATATTTAGAGTTTCTATTCCTTTGCTTCTATGAAGAGGAGATGTGCAAAATGTAGCGATATAATCAACTAATCTAGGGAGATGACTAAAAGTGAAAATGTAAACTGAAATACAAAAAAATAAAGATTTGAGACTAAGCTACAAAGTACAAAACAAGAAATTGAATTCAAATGTGCACTTGTCACCAAATTTTGGGCCTAACTAAGCACAACTAGGGCACTGGGCACCTTGGTCCCTAATATTGCACTAACCTGGACTTTTGGAAACTGAACCTTGAGACCCTGCACTGTAGAACTGCCACTGGAACCCTAAAAACTCTGAGGTCCAGGGTGTTGGGAACCATGGTCCTGGAATAGGGCACTTGATGTCTTGGTCCTAGAAGCTTGAGAGCTATTTTTGGATCTGGATCTGCACTCATGTGTTTTGTCTTTCTTAAAGATTGTGCATCCATCGAAACTTGCAACTTAAAAAATGGTATTTGGGCGACTATATAGGATTTTTCCTTTGTAAAACCCCTTGTTTTGGTGATTTCCACCTCCACAAATAGCCAATAATATATTGAAAATATGTGTGCAAGAATCTTATGTGTGTATAAGATCCTAAATATGCTAAAATGCAAGAATAAGAGTTTTATCCTACGGTATGAGCATAAAACCCTAAATGATTATGATGTAAATGAAAATGCTTCAAATCACAAATGCAATAATGTAGGTATAAAAATAAGTGTTTTGAAACTTATGCGAAGATATGAAAATAACATGAAACCATACCAAACCCTAAGGGAGAGGTACAAGCCAATCAACAGTCGATGATCTCCTCTTACTCTTCAATATCTTCAAAGGTTCAGTTGATGATGAAAATGATTGATGTAGACTTGATAGATGCCTGATTTGTTGATTGAAGACTTCACATAACCTACACTTTCGCTTCATAAGAGAGTCCTTTAATTACTAGAGTTGTTGGTTCCTTCAAATGAGGAAAGGAAAGACTATATGTATGAAACCCTAGCTTTATTTTTGATCATAGGCCGATCTAGAAATGATATAATTTCACACCAAGTCGGGTTTAAACATTATAATATTGCCAAAACATGATCTTGAAATTCAGGGAGAAAAAGTAGGGACCGATGTGATTCACATCGGTTTGACCAACTTTTTTCCAATTTTTTAGGGATGGAAGTTATCGTGATTATACTTGGTGATTCCTAGGTTGGTACGATGATTCAAGGTGTTTAGATATACAAAATCAGGCCTTGAAGGTCGAAATAGGCCATAATTAGGGCTTTAATGAATGAATTGATTAAAAGGATAAATAAAAAGGGGCACACTAAATACTATGGGCCCAATTTTATGATGTGTAGAGGGATAAAAAAATAATTTAGATTTAATAAAATTAATTAATTAAATGCTTAAAGGGAATTTAAAATGCAACATGCAAACACAATAAGGTGGGTGTTGACCAAAGCGTGGAATTGTACCACCCATACAATTTACGACGGTACAATATTGAAAATTTTGTGTGCCCTAGAATCTCATGTGTTTGTAAGATTCCTATGAGCTAAAATGCAAACTAGAGTTCTACCGTATGTTTTGAGTAAAAACCTTAAAATCAATGTAGTGTAAATGCTTCAAATGCAATATGGATCTAAAGAAACAATGTAAATCTGAAAATCATTGATGTGTAGATCTAAAACTCAAATAAAGATATAAAAATAACATGAAACCATACCAAATCCTAAGGACGAGGTACAAGCTAATCAACAATCATTTATCTTCTTATTATTCTTCGATATCTCCTAAAGCTTCCATGGACGATAAAAGTGTTGATGAAGACTTGATTAATGATGAACTTGTTGATAGTAGAATTAACATAAAGCATGTATTTTCACTTCACAAGGATCTCCTTTCAATTGCTAGATTCAAACCCTCAAATGAGGAAAGGAAAAGACTTTATATATGAAACCATAACTTTAATTTTGATAATAGGCCAACATAGAATTAATAAATATTGACACAAAGCGAGATTTGAAAATTACAATACCACCAAATTAAGCTCCCAAAATTTAGGGAATAAAGCATGGGATGAGGTAGTAGACTACTTGGTCTAGCCAATTTTTTTCCAATTTTCTAGGGATGTGAGATATTGTGATTATAAAGTAAAATCCAATAGGGTAGGTCAATCTAAGGTGTGTAGATATGCAAAAATGTTCCTTGAAGATTGAAATTAGGACATTATTAGGCTTAATTTAAAATAAAATAAAAAGGGGCGTACCTAGGGTTAAGGGCCCAATTTTATAATATGTGAATTGTTGATAGATGAATTTAGATTTAATTAAATTAATAATCAAATTCCTAAAGGAGCCTTATAAATGCAAGATGCAATGGGACACACTAAGGTGGGTGATAACCTAAGCGTGGAATTGGACAACCCTGATTAGGGGTGTACTATTTATGATGCTACATTTAGCCCCCGCTTTAGCAGTCATATGACACTACGTGCATATGTAAGATAAAGTACAAAAAAGTAAACTTTCATGGGAAAAAGGATATGTCCATAATATGTTTAATGAAGCCCCCAATGATGTCTACAACATAATTTTAGGAACCACATCCTACACAACCACATTAGTAGTTGAAATAACAAACTCACCTAAAATACTTACTAAGAGTGATGAAATTTGAGGGTAGCTATATGCCCCCTGTTGTTGCTTGTTATTTAGTATGTTGAAACATGGTATCATGTTTACCAAAACAAATTTTGAAGGAAATTAATGAAAAATTCTCACAACAAGGTTTTATACAAGACCAAAATGAATTGAGGGTCATTTGGTATTAAAGAGAACTAAAACATAATTTAAATGATACCAACAATGTGGAAATTGGAGTTCTCTAGCTCAAGATATGAAAGATTAAGTATGAAATACAAAATTAGGGTGAAGGAAAGAGATTACCTTAAATAGTGAAAGTGACATTATTCATTTATGTTATTCACTTTTTGTTATGTCGACAACCTGAAGTGCCCACCCAGATGGAGATCTTGTGGCAGTCTATCATCAAGGATGCCTCACTATATGAGGTAGGCCTACTGAAACTACACCCTAGTCTTTTTTTGCATTTTGATTGGTTGGACAACTATTCAAAACCTTAACTTGATAAGGGCCACCCAAAATGAGCACCATGGTCCCCTCAGGGTGCCATGGTCCCAGAAAAGGGGCCCCAGGTGGCACTCATGGGGTTAGGAAAAATTGATGATTATTTTGATATATTTGATGTTGAAATTATTAATACATGATTCTTGATCTTGCAGGAGAAACCGTACCTACAGGAACATATTGCTAGCATCACATACTGACATCTGTGGAGTCAGATTCCCACACTATCACTAGAGAACTAGAGACTTCTTCACATAGTGGATTTGTGGTACATATGCTGCCTGCATGCCATCAAGTTTCATGGGCCAATGCTCATGGCCTTGATGGAGAGATGGGATCTAGATACCTCTGTACTCTTCTTGCCAGTTGCAGAGATGACAATGACATTAGAGGATGTATACCACATCCTGAGACTACTAGTGAGAGCGAGGACTATGAGATATCAATCTAACTGCACACGAGAAAAAATTATGAGAGATTACATATATTGCATTGGTAGACTCACATGCAAAGAGAGGAGAGGCCAGATACTCATCTAATGGCTACTTCATCCATTCAACACCATTTTGGAAGTGAGGAGATTGATGATTGCCATAGTGGTGTTGGCCCTATGTCCCGATGAGCATGGGAGTAATATGTATGTAGGCTTGACAAATGCCATTCCTGAGATGGAGGAGCACTATACTATGTTTGCATGGGTATGCAGTATGATAGTGCATCTCTACCATGACTTGGGAGATTATGCATATGGGGAGGGGAAGAGTTTGATGACATGCATGCTACTACAGATTTAAATGTTCAATCACATTACATGTATGAGGCCAGTTGGGTTCCTAGTTGATGTGGATATTAATGAACCTAGGGCTCATGCGTATCCATGCATGAGATCTTGGCAGTGGGGTGAATTACTAAATTGGAGAGTTGTGTTTGATCACTTGTGGTTCAATGAAATTGTATGGAGACCTTATAGATGGATGGCCACCTGGCTAGGTTCACGAGAGACAACTTCAACACATGTAGCGAGAATTTCTCGTAGAGAGTCATCATAGCTATATCATTGTTCCTTTTTATTTTGAGAGAGTGATGAAATAGTTTGGTCTGGATCAGGGTTGTCCTACAACAATATCGATCTACATACGACACTCTTGTAGGGTTGTGAAACCAAGAGCGATACCCAAACCTATATCAAATGAGATAGTGATTATTGACAATGATGATGATGAGGGAGACACATACATGCCCCCACTCCAGGATGACGTTGCGGTTCAATAGAGCTATGTGATATGGTGGGAGATGAACTTCCCAAGAGTCATCTTTTCTTTGGACTACCCAAGAGGTAATCCTAATTCCTAGACGAAATCAACCAATTCACATAGTGAGGATAGAGGACATCAGGCATTCGAGGAGCTGAGTGATGAGGATGATGATATACTAGATCAAGGGGATGATCAGGACTAGAGGGATGTTCCCAATCATCTAAGGAATGAGATCGGAGCCATGAAACCTCCACCATGAGAGGATATGAGATAGGATATAGTAATAGATGAGGAGGAGGTAGTCTTACAATGATTGAGATTGAGGCTTCCTAGGTCACCACCATCAATGCCACATCTTGAGTTATAGAGGTAGTATGAGCACATAGAGAGTAGTAGGGTATTTCCATAGGCTACAGTAGCCCAGGTCCCACCTCATTTGATCTTACTTGGTAGGAGGGGGATCCATGTTAGAATTTGTTTTAAAGAATTATATTTCAATTTTATTATATGATGATATATATGTATGACATTCTATTTCTCTCTCTCTCTCTCTAAAACTAATGTGTAGGGATGACTTGATTTTATCCATCACGTGCTAGTAGATATCATCACTACATCACACATTCCATAGTCCTCTTAGATCACACATAGATCACAATAGAGTGTTGGGTAGCATGAAGATGTTTTTGAGGCCTTTAGGATTGAGCTAGATCTTGGGCGAGAGGAGAGGGAGTGGCTACAACGTGAGCTTATAGAGGCCCGTATGGAGTCAACAATGTACACGGGTATAGTGATGGATCAGGATCGAAGGAGCTCATCAAGGAGTCACTTGCGATCCACATCTACCTATTGACATACACCCATGGGATCACCATGGAAGGGGCTAGAGGGCTCAAACAACTACCATCCATAGAGTTGGTGATATAGAGGCCACATTTTATATTAGTGGGATTATATTTATATATTCTCTCAATTTTTTTTGTATATATATATATATTGAAAAAAAATGTGTTATATTTCTTTGATTAAAAGTAACAAATTTGGAAAATTTACATGTATGTCTAATTTAATACTCACGTGATTGATTACTCAATACTTCCATGATTAAATTGATCCATGTATGATTTAACTAAACAACTAAGTTTTTAATTAAATTCTACAAATGATGATTTAATATATTTATGTTAAAGTACATGGATAATGTGATCCAATTAAAGTCTTAAATAAACACAACATTATGTAGTCTAACACAATACATAAAAAAAATTGCACGATAAACTAGCATAAAAAATATAAGTTCCTAAGAAATTACACAATGAATTCAAGACAACTAGAACTTAAGATGTTTGCCAAGAATGAAGCAATACATATTAAATAACATTTATCTAATACCATATGCTATAATGAGGACATGCTAACATATTACATAATTAAGATAAAAAATAGAGTAGAGGAAAAAAAAAAGGGAAATGTCTAAGTATAATATCTATGAAGATGCATAGCATTTATGGGTTCCTTAAGAGGTGTACCTTCCATTTCTACAATTTTGTAAGCACCTGATCCATAGACCTTAGTGATGATGTATGGTCCAAGCCAGTTTAGGCTAAACTTTCCTTTTTCTTTTGGCAAAGCATTCACGTTGCATTTATTCTCATAAAGCACCAAATTATCCACAAAGAAAGAACATTGAGTAACCTTGTGATTGTAGCTCCATTGTAAAGTCTTATGATAAGATTGAATATGCTTAAGAGCATGTATGTGTTTTTCATCAATAATTCCAAGTTGTTGAAGACATTGTTCTCAATAAGAATCACCATCAATTATCCCTTTTAGAGAGATCCGCAGTGAAGGAATATCTAACTTTAAAAGTAGAATTGCATCAACACCATAAACAAGGTTGTAAGGAGTAGTACCAGTAGCTATGCGAACACTTGTCTGATAGGCCCAAAGAGCATAGGTCAACTAAGTATGTCAAGCCTTACAATGCTTATCTATAGTCTTATGAAGAATTTATTTGATGATCCTATTAGAAGCTTCTGCTTGACCATTTGATTAAGGATAGTATGGTGTAGAAAAATGATGTTGAATGTGATATTTCTCAAGGAACTTCTTCACATCTTTATTTTTAAATGAGGTACCATTATTAGAAATCAATGTGAAAGGTATACCAAATCGAGAAATAATGTTATCTAGAAGAAGAGGAACAACTTCTACCCACTTCGTAAAATAATCCATGGCAGTGAGAATGAAAGTATGTCCTTGGGAAGGAGGGAAAATTTTACGAATAAGATCCAAAACCCACAAGGAGAAGGGCCAAGAGGTCACTTGTGACCCAAGTTTGTGTGCAAGAGTATGAATCAAATTATTATGCCGCTGACACTTTTTGACAAAGGAAAATGAATCTTTTTTCATAGTTATCCAAGAGTATCCCATTTAGAGAAACCTTTGAACCAAATATTTACTACCAAAATGCCCCCCGCAAGCACCCAAGTTTGTCTTCTCAAGAGAAATAGGGATCTCGGTTTGGTTGAGACAACAAATAAGAAGACCACTATAACCCCTTCTATAAAAGACATTGGAAAGAATAATGTATCGGGAAATGAGCTTAAAACTCTAGATTTAGTGTTTTTACTTGTAGAATCTATAAAAGTACCATTAGACGAACATTGCAAGATATGAGAGTACCATTCATGAGAATCATAAGTATAACAACAAGACACATCACTAGGACTATTACAAATAGTAGGAGAAGAAAGATTGTGAATAATGAATTGATAATCTATTGTAGGATCTTCAAGAGATATGAGGGAAGTTTTGCTTGCCATCACATTTGCATGTTGATTGTGATTTCAAGGAATAGGTTCTATGGTGTAAGAAGTAAACTTCTCTAACAATGATAAGGAAAAGTCATTATATTGTGATAATTTATCTTGTTTGGCTTGATAAGTTCCCGTACATTGTCTTATAATCATGCATGAATCACCATAGATACACAAATCTTGAACATTAAGATTTAAAGCAACTTTTAGACTAGTAATAAGGGCTTCATACTTAGTGATATTGTTATTACAAAGAAAATTGAGATGATAGGATAAAGGAATTGGTTTTCCTAAAGGTGATGTTAAAAAGACACCAACTGCTGAACCAGTTTGACACTTGGATACATCAAAATAAAATTCCCAAGTCTTATCAATATCAAGAAGAAGAAAAAAGTCTTTGGGGAAGGACTCCTGATTAGGTAAGGTATGAGGGGAAGGAGCATCAACCAAATGGTTGGTTAAATCTTGTCCTTTAATTTCTTTTTGAGGAACAAGTGTGAGGTCAAATTTAGTTATCATAACCCATTTTGGTAAGCATCCTGAAAGATTAGTTTTAGAAAAGAGATGTTTTAAAGGATCAAATTTGATGATAAACTAAATCTCAACATTCAAAATATAATGTATCAACTTCTAAGTTGCAAAAACAAGAGCAAGACATTTTTTTTTTCTATCACGGTATACAGACTTCATAATCGAGTAAAGTGTGTCTTATATAATAAACCATACATTTTTTACTATCACTATTATGTTGTGCCAATAAAACTGCGAGAACATGAGAATAAGAAATAATTTAAAGAAGGAAAGGATGAGTAGGAATAGAGGGTTTCAAGATAGGAGGATTCACTAAATAAGGTTTTGGATCCTTGAAAGCTTGTTGACAATCCACATTCCATTGAAAGGCAGTATCTTTCTTAAGCAGTAGAGTAAATGGGAAAGTCTGATCCACAAGTTGTGAGACAAACCTATGAATAGCCTAAATATTTTCTTGTAAGCTTCACAACTGAGAGATGTTTCAAGGAGGTAGCATACTGACTATGGCATCTATTTTCTTTGTATCCATCTCAACACAACAATGCGACACTATGAACCCTAATAATTTTCCACTATCCACGCCAAAAACACATTTTCGTGGATTCAAGTGCATATTGTATTTGCAAATTATTTCAAAGATGTGGCAAAGGACCCTAGCATGGTCTTGATGAGAGATAGACTTAGCTAGGATATCATCCACATAATCTCCTAAGATTTTATGCATGTAATCATAAAATATGAGAGTCATAGCACGTTGATAGGTAGCATCCGCAATTTTCAACATGAAAGGCATTATAACCTTACAAAATTTACTCCAAGGAGTGGTAAAAGTAGTTTTAAATTGATCTTGAGTATTAATAAATATTTGATTGTATGTAGAGAAACCATCCATAAAGGATAACAAATAATCACTAGTAGTAGAATCTACTATCATATCAATGTTAGAAAGTGGAAAATCATCCTTCAAAGAATCTCTATTGAGATATCAAAAATCAATGCACATTCTAATCTTGTTATCAGGTTTAGCTATGACAACAATATTCGAAATGCAAGGGGAATAATCAATAGAAAAAATAAAGCTCTAGATTCTAAAAGTTTTTCAATTTCAGTTTTGACGAGCAAAGCTATTTTAGGATTCATTTTCCTAATCTTTTGCTTCATGAGTTTAGCATCGAGAATCAATACAATGTTATGAGTCACAATTTTAGAATCAATGCTAGGCATATCATAATAGATCCAAGCAAAGATTTTAGGCAATTCTTGTAATAGGATAGAATAATCCTTTTGTTCATCATCACTTAAACACTTCCCAATATTTATGATTTTTTCTTCATTATACGATCCATTTTAACATTAATGGTATCACTCATAAGAAGATTACTTTGTTGGGGAAGATCTATTGGCTGAGGAAATTCATGTATCATTTTTTCATTATCACTACCCAATTCAGTGTCTTTCCCAAAGTATGCTTCAATATTCAAACAATAGGGAAAGCCACGATTATGGTGATAGTGAGGAAGGCTGTCATAAACCCCTAAGAACTCAGCCAAGGAATCATCGGTACAAAAGATATCCAAGGAAGGTGGATGAGAGTCGGAATCAATGTATTTAGGGTGTATTAAGGAAAGTAAATTAGAAGCGAAGATGACATTAACATTAAGGTATGGTCTCTAAGAGGTTTTGGTGGGCTTAAAGGGATTGTATCCAAGTCCAAAAGATGCTTCACAAACATGATTCTCTAAAGGAACTTTCATCATGTTGTTCATGTAAAAACTAGGACCATAAAGAGCAGGCATTTTCGTAAGGGAAGGTGGGGCCTGATATGTTTGAATGTCATAATCAATTGAAGTAGAAGAATTTTTGGCCTTAGAAGCAGCCATAAATTTGCTACTGAGTTGTTTAGACAAAGTGGGTTTCTTTTTAGATTCATTCACATCATCCTCCTTTTTAGTCGAAGGCTCTCTTAGGTGGACCTTATATTCTCCTATGAATGAAGGTGTAAAATCTAAAGACCCCCAATCATCACTTGAGAGAACCTTCTCAAGTGAATGAGTATCTTCGGGAGTAGATGGTGATTTGGTTTGAATAGAAGAAGAACTAGGAGTACTTAAAGAAGTGGGAGTACTTGGAGAGGAAGTATAAGTACTTGAAGATGATAAGGTTTGAAAAAAATCTTGTAAGTTGGTATCAACATGCAAAGTATACATCTTATTATTGAATGAATTTAACTTGTCTATGAACCGTAGAAGGAACAACTTGCATACAATGAATCCAAGGTCATTCTAACAAAAGATTGTAGGCAAGCGTATTGGGCATGACATGAATAGGTGTATATAGAATAACAAGTCCCACCTTAATAGGCAAGGTTATAGTACCTAAAGAAGTTCTAGAAACATTATCAAATCCAAAAATAGAAAGAGAATTTGGTTTAATAAGAGAAGTAACCACATTTATCTTACATAATAAATCAATGCTACAAACATTAAGGTCAGAGCCATGTCTACAAGGGTTAATCTTATAGCATTACCATTAATAAGGACAATAATCATAACATGATCATAATGATGTTTTCTTGAGGGGGTAACTCATCTTTTGTGTACACCATTTTGAGCTTTAGGTTTTGTCATGGAGTCATTCAAAGAAGCCACATTATTAGTTGTCACTGAGGGTAGGACATATAAATTATTTATAGCATCTTATAACATTCAATGACATGTGGATGAAGTTTGAATTAAATCCCAAAGAGATATTTATTGGTCCCTACCATTGACTGAGAGGGGGGGGGGGTGCATTATTTACCTACCAGTTATACAAAATTAAAAACCTTTTACTCAAGTCTACACTAACTTACTATTCATCAATACAAACAGTTATTGCAGGAGAACGTGCATGCATATAAAGACACACAATAACAACAAGAATTATCTCATGGAAACCTAAATGGGAGAAAACCGCGATGTGAGTTGATGCTCACAAAATTTGTACTCTTCTGGAGCATGCCCTGTAAGGAGCCATCCTTGTTAGGAGATTACAAAGACACTATTAGGTGCCACTCGGTTAAGGAATTTTCTTTAAGGTCTATTAGTGCATTTACCTTGTTAGAGGTAGCCTTGTTAAAGGACTTAGGATCATCAATTAAGATGTCACCCTGTTAAGGGATTTAGAGTTACAATGGTTAAAAAGCAACAATAAGTTGATCTCCTGGAATAGATACTGATAGCTTGATCAGATCCAAATGAAACTCTTCAGTTTGAACAACGGTTACACTTTCTCTATATCATACTTGCTCTACACTCTTCTAGTTCTTTGCATTCTATCTTTTCTCTTCATAGTATTTGAGCTCTACACACTCTCTTCACAACTCTGCTATTCACTTAGCAGTTCTACACTACACTAGTTCTCTTCTCATACCCTCAACTCTGCACTATGTTGGTCTACTTCACCCTCACACTCTGTGCTACTAAATCACTTAGCACTTCCTCACTCTTCACTCTGCACCTTGGATTGCCTCACACAGGATTTGCACTTTGCAAATTTTTTGATCAAAATGTTTTGCATGAACTCAAAACACTTTATACTCTCTCTGTCGTCACCTTCAGGTGTTTCCTTAATCAATGCAATCATAGATCTCAGGAGATTTCAAATTCAAATCTTCCCACTCTTTCTCTGTGCGCCCTGCAATAATTCCACCAACTACTCATCCAGATCTTCCAATGCATCCCCCCAAAATAGTGACCTTTGGGTCGAGTTCAGTCTTTTAAATGTGAACCAGAAAATCTACAAGTAATCATGGCTTAACTACACAATGACTAATGGTGAATTCACTAACCTTTAGTTTGGCACTGGCACAAACTCACTTACTCACCTTTTTCCATCACAACTATGTAAACGATCACTGCTCTGAGATTTACGACGACCACCTATATTCCTTCTGCTTCACCAGTCTATCGATATACCACTAGGCTCTTCACTATCAGTTCATCCTTTGATACCAGTTTGCAGTACTTCCATCAAGCCTCTTTTCCTATTTGTCAATGAGGTTCTAGTTTGCATAGGACCTCAAGCCTTCTTGCCTAAGTCACCTTCTGTGACTTCATCATCATCAGAATAGCCAACTTGAAGATCTAACCTTAACACCAATCTTCTTTAATGATAGACCGGTTAGCTTAGTCTATCTTTCCTTGAGCCGATTGAACCTTGATCATCTATCTTTGATGTTTCTTCCATGTTGTTTGCAAGCCATCACCTTTTCTACTGAGATACACCACTCCATCGACCAGTGTTAGTCATCAATGACAAATCTCAGCTAGTATACCGGTTCACTGGATTAATCGGTTTACTCAATATCAGTGATGCCAACAACTCCCCCTTTGGCATTGATGGAAACATTTCAGAATATGTCTTATTAGTTGCTCCTACATGTACTTTCTTCATTTCTTCCTTTATTTCTGTACTGGTTATTACTTCTGCTCTGAGTAATGAGTATATCCCCCTAACATTGGCAATACTCTTAACCACTTCTAGCAACCCTCTACTCAACACTACTGCACCTTCAATAATCCGCTACTCAACACTACTACACACAATCTTCCCACTACTCAACAATACTTAAACACTATAATAATCTCCCTTTTTGACAACAATGTCAAAGGTGTAGTCTAGACACCCTATTTCACAAACTGCACTGACTACTCACCCTAACAGGATTAGTCCATAATCATCAAGACAAATACATATATTTTTCAAGAAAATCATACCGGATTGATGTTGTTCTAATCTTTACTCACCTTAGAGTATGTAGGGGAATTACCCCTCTCTTACCTCTAAGATATTCAAAGGTGTCATTATGTAGTGGCTTGGTGAATATATCTGCTACCTATTCTTTTGTTGGTATATAATCCAACCTTACTTCCTTGTATTAAACCTATTCCCTGAGGTAGTGGTATTTGATAGCTATATGCTTTGTCTTGGAATGCATCACTAGATTCTTGGATATGTTGATAGCACTAGTGTTGTCACAGTGAATCACCATAGGTTCAGTCACCTTTTCTTGGATACCTTCCAATATCTGCTTGATCCATACTACCTGTGTATAGTTGATTGCAGTAGCCACATACTATGCCTTAGTTGTGGATTGAGAGATCCAATTTTGTTTCTTGCTTGTCCATGACACAATCATGTCTCCAAGAAAGAATGCACCTCCACTAGTGCTCTTTCTATCATCAATGTTCCCTACCCAATCTGTATTAGTGAAGACACTTAAATTAAAATCTCGCTAATATGGATACCAGAGACCATACTCATCAGTCCCCTTAAGGTATCTAAATATTCTCTTAACCACCACCATATGAGTCTTTTTTGGATTTGCAGCAAATCTAGCAACCAAGACAATTGCTTGTGCTATATTCGGTCTACTGTGTACTGCATACTGCAACTTAGCGATCATGGATCAGTAAAGTATCTCATTCACTTCATTAGCCTCATCATTTTTGGAGAGCTTGTAACCTGTAACCATTGGAGTTCCAACATCTTTGGAATTTTCCATTCCAAAAGTCTTCAAGATTTCCCTTATGTACTTGGTCTACCTAATTAATATACCATTCTTTAGTTGAGATACTTGCAGACTGATGAAGAATTTTATTTCACTGATTATGGACATTTCAAATTCTTGCTTCATTTCATCTACAAAACCTTTGCTCATCTCATCATCTCCCCCAAAGATGATGTCATCTATAAAAATCTCTGCAATCAGATGTTTTTCCTTTTCTCTAGTTTTCAAATACAAGTTGTTGTTGTCACTGGTTCTCATGAACCCTATGCTTAATAGATATGAGTGCAGCCTCCCATGCCAAGCTCTTGGTGCTTGTTTTAGCCCATATAGAGCCTTCTTCAACTTGCATATCATATCTCTTCCATATTTTGATACAAACCCTTCCAGTTGCTCTATGTATACTTTTTCCTCTAAAACACCATTCAAGAATGTTGATTTGACATCCATTTGGTAAACTTTAAACTTGTTGTAAGCACATTAACAAGCATGATTCTGACCCCTTCCAATTTGGCCATCAGTGCAAAGGTCTCTCCATAATCCAAACATTCTTCCTGAGCATACCCTTTGCAAACTAACCTTGCTTTGTTTCTTACTACTTGACTGGTTTCATCCAATTTGTTTCTAAACACCCATTTGGTGCCTATCACATTTTTGTTCTCCAGTTAGGGAACAAGAGTCCAAGTTTCATTTTTATCAATCTGCTCCAGTTCCTCCTCCATGGCTTTGATCCATTCTTCATCTTTTAGAGCCTCCTTTGTTGTTTTGGGCTCAATTTTCGAGAGTAGACAAGAATTCTCTCTTGCTCTTCTTCTATTCAATACTCCTGCATCTTTGTCACCAATGATATTTTCAGCAAAGTGATTATTTTTGACATACATTTCTAATACCAGTTCATTTCTTGGAGCTTCTTCTACCGATTGTGTAGGTTCTACTTCACATGATTCCTCATTTTCCACTACAACAAGATTCTCTTTAGCAGGTTCGACTGGTACAGTGTAATCGAATCCTTGATAACCCTCTGGTTCACTCTTGCTATCCTGTTTATTTTTCTCAGAGAACTCATCCACTCTAACATTGGCACTCTCCACAATCTTATCGGTCCTTTTCTTCAAACACCGATATGATTTACTCTTTGTGGAGTAACCTAAGAAGGTTCCTTCATCACTCTTAGGATTAAACTTTCTAGAGTACTCATCCCTCTTGATATAGCACCTGCTTCCAAATACTTTGAAATAGCTCACATTGGGTGAGTATCCACACCATAATTCATAGGGAGTTTTATATGTCCCTTTCTTCACCTATATCCGTTTCAAGGTATACATAGCAGCGCTTACTGATTCTCTCTAGAAGATATGTGGAATATCCTTTTGTATCATAATAGTCCTCACATAATCAATCAGAGTTTTGTTCCTTCTTTCAGCAACCCCATTCTACTGAGGTGTTCTGGGTGCAGACATCTATCTCATAATCCCTTGTTCTTCATAGTAATTTATTAAATCTTGAGAGGTGAACTCTCCTCCTCTATCTAATCTCAGACATTTGAGATTCTTACCAATTCCTCTCTCTACTCGAGCCTTGAAGACCTTAAACATGTGAAAGGCTTAAGATTTTTCTTTCAAGAATACAACCCACATCACTCTTCAGAAGTCATCTACAAACAACATGAAATACTGGTCCCCATAGAAACTTTTGGTCCTCATAGGAACACACAAGTCTACATGAACTAAGTCCAACACATTCTCAGATGAATAAGATTTGATGTTGAAACTAGACCCGGTTAACTTTCCTAGTTGGCATTCTTTACACATAGCATTTCCAGGTTTCATAATATCAGGTATACCTCTGACAAACTTCATTTTAATGAATTTTTCTATGCTATCAAAGTTAACATGACACAATCTATTGTGCCACAACCAACTCTCTTCTACCTTTTCCATTAGACAACTACCTACAATAGTGTATAGTTTAAACAGATTACCTCTATATTATTTACCGGTAGCAATCAGACTTCCTGATTTGTCATTTATTTTGCATATTTGTTCATTGAATTCTAAATGGTAACCCTTATTATTAAGTTGCACAACACTTAATAGACTATATTTTAGCCCTTCTACCCAATAAACATCTTCACATTTTTTTTAACATTTAGGGCTATAGATCCCTTACCTTTTACTTCACAAGGAGCATCATTGTCGAATCTCACCATTCCTCCATTATAGTCCTCCATGCTGAGGAATTTGTTTCTGTCACCGGTCATGTGGTGAGTGCAACCATTGTCAATTACCTAGTCTCCACACCAGTTTGAACTACAAATCAGTGCCATATCACTTTCCTCTGTGTTATTTTCCTTTAGCACTACAAATTTAATTCCATCTCCATCAGATCCTTCTGATGCTTCATCGGTAACTCCTTCTGCAAGATAACACTCCTTCTTGCTCTTGTCTTTGTAGCTTCTAAAATTATCCTTCCTATCATTGTCAGGATATCTGGATGCAATATGACCTATTCTATTGCAGGAGAAACACTTGAATGGAAGTTTACCTTTATACTTTCCTTTTCCTCTTAGCAGCCTTCTTGCTAATAGAGCTTGAATCTCATCTTGTTCCTGCTTTTTAGATAACAGGTTTTCACATTCATGAGAGTGACCGGTTCTTGTAGTAGAATTATTTCCGGTTTCTTTTCATCTCCTTGTTGGTGCAGGTATCATGGAAGCTTTGAAGGCAACATCAATATTTGGTACAATGTTATCATAGTTGCTCAGTTCAAAGGCAGTCAACTTATGGAAGTGAAACACTAATTTTTCCCAAGGATCTGAGTTCCTGAATTGCAGAAACCCTTATGGAATATTGTTGTAGCAAGGTTCTCAATATTTTGCTGACCACATCTTCTTCTTCAAGCTTTCCTCCAACACTTCTGATGCAATTTACCACATCCTTTATTCTTTTGCTATATTATTCTATATTTTCTCCTTCTTGCATCCTCAGCTCATCAAATTTGCCTCTTAAGCTTTCCACCTTAGCCTTTTGTACATGAGGATCTCCTCCATAAATAGTCTTCAGCTTATTCCACATCTCATAGGTTGTTTTCAGGTCTTGAACCTCAACATAATCATTGTTAGATAGAGTGCTATCAATCATATCCATAGTTGTAATGTTGTCTTGCCTTTCTTTGATTTGTTGTGTAGTGAGAACCCCTGTAGGCTCATTGTACTTTATGCTTACATGATTCCAATATTGATTTCCTAGGGTTTTTAGGTAGAGTTTCATTCTACCACACCATAATGTATCATTCTCCTTGGAGAACTTGGGGCCTTCCTTTTGCATCATCTTGGATCTTTCCTTAAGTTGTTAAGCTCTTTTGAATCTAAGGACCAGTGCTCTGATACCAATTGTTGGTCCCTATCGATGAATGAGAGGGGGGGTGGATCAGTTACCTACTTGTTATATAGAATTAAAAACCTTTTACTCAAGTCTGCACTAACTTAATAGTCATCAATACAAACGGTTATTGCAGGAGAACATTCATGCATAAAAAGACACACAATAACATCAAGAATTATCTCATGGAAACCCAAATGGGAGAAAAACACAGTGTGAGTTGATGCTCACAAAATTTGTACTCTTCTGTTGCATGCCTTGGAAGGAGCCATCCTTGTTAGGAGATTACAAAGACACTATTAGGTGCCACCCAGTTAAGGGATTTTCTTTAAGGCTCATTAATGCCTTTACCCTATTAGAGGTAGCCTTATTAAAGGACTTAGGATCATCAATTAAGATGTCACCCAGTTAAGGGATTTTACAAAGGGACTTGTTAAAGTTCATCCGGTTAAGGGATTTAGAGTTGCAATGGTTAGAAAATAATATGAAGTTGATCTACTAGAATAGCTATTGATAGCTTGATCAAATCCAAATGAAACTCTTCAATTTGACCACCAGTTACACTTTCTCTGCACTCTAGTGGTGCTTTGCGTCACACTTACTTTGCACTCTTCTGGTGCTCTGCATTCTATCTCTACTCTTCACCCTATCTGATCTCTACACACTCTCCTCACCACTCTGCTATTCACTTAGCAGTTCTGCACCAGTTGTGTCTGCTCTGCACTACACTGGTTCTCTGCTCATACCCTTGGCTCTACACTTTGCTGGTCTGCTTCACACTCACACTTTGCTCTGCTAAATCACTTAGCACTTCCTCACTCTTCACTCTGCACCTTGGATCGCCTCACACAGGATTTGCACTTTGCAAATTTTTTAATCAAAATGTTTTGTATGATCTCAAAACACTTTATACTCTCTTTGTCATCACCTTCAAGTGTTTCCTTAATCAATGCAATCACAGATCTTGAAAGATTTCAAACTCAAATCTTTCGGCTCTTTCTCTGCACATCCTACAACAATTCCACCAATTACTCATCCAAATCTGCCACAACTTTTGGGTTGAGTTCAATCTTTTAAATGCAAACCAGAAAATCTGCAAGTAAACATAGCTTAACTGCATGATGACTGAGATTGACTTCACTAACTTTTAGTTTGGCATTAGCACAAACTCACCAAAACAACCTTTTCCCTCGCAAATGTGTAACTGATCACTGCTCTGAGATTTATAATGACCACCTATCTTCCTTGTGCTTCACCGTTCTACCGGTATACCACTGGGCTCTTCACTACTGGTTCATCCTTTGATACCGGTTCGCAGTACTTCCATCAAGCCTGTTTTCCTATTTGTCAATGAGGTTCTGGTTTGCATAGGACCTCAAGCCTTCTTTCCAAAGTCACCTTTTGTGACTTCATCATCATCAAAATAGCCAGCTTGAAGATCCAACCTTAACACCGATCTTCTTGAATGATAGACGGGATAGCTTAGTATATCTTCCCTTGAGCCAATTGAACCTTGATCATCTATCTTTGATGCTGCTTCCATGATGTTTGCAATCCATCACCTTTGCTACTGAGATAAACCACTCCATCGGTGAGTGTTAGTCATCAATGACAAATCTCAACTAATATACTGGTTCACTAGATTAACTGGTTTACTCAATATCAGTGATGCCAACAATATCTTGATGAGAGTAGCTTTAAGTTATTCAATAAGATCATACTCATTACCAAGATGTTGTGATATACGAGGTGTCGGTGAGAGAATAGGTTGAGAAGTAGGAATTGAAGAAGGAATGACTGAAGGAGGATTGGGTTGCCTATTGTTACTTGCTTTATATCTGTGAGAAACCGAATTATAACTTTCTCAAGTAATCTATTTAACATACTCATAAAAACTCTTGGTGGGATATGTTGGCATTGTGTTGTCATTGATGTCAATTGGTATGGGATGGTTACCAGTAGAAGAGATGTATGTGAAACACTCTTATGAAGGAGTACATGATGTGATATCTTAGATATCACCTTGTGTTGCAAAATACCGGTAAGGAAAGGAAGATGACCTTAGGAGTCACCAGTAGACTTGTGTGGATGAGCTAGATAGGTTACTGACAGAGTGCATCATCGACAAGGAGAGTATGTCAACTGATAAATGGGCAAGGTGTTTGAGTGTTTGTTTGTGATGAAGAGGCATAATGCTATCTAAATCACATCAACACTGGAAGAGAAGAATGAACTAGTGAATTGAAGGAATGCCTCAAATGCATAAGATCAGGGTTATGTAGTGGATCGACAGAGAAGGTATGTTGAGATACTAGTACAAGGGTAGTGTGAAGTGTTTGTCACCATGACAAACCAGTAAGAGGGATGAACATAATTGATCAGGGAGAAAGGCAAGGCCAAGAAAATGCAAATAGAGGTTCTCATCTGATAAAGATGAAGCTTGTTGAAGGTTAAATGACATGATGTCATCAAGAGTGGTAACTGGTATATGAGTCCATCTGTTGTATAAGAAAGGTGAAGTAGGAAAAGATATCTTGGACTTACATGTTTGGAAACCAGTTTAAGAGTTCCATCGACAACTCAAGATGAGAGTAGATATGACGAAGTAACCGGGAGAATGGTTGAGACCTGAAGGGTTAGCAAACTAGACAAAGTAAGGAACCAACAAGGTGTTTGGTCGGTGATCCTACTTGGACCGACTTGAAGTGCTAAGCTGGAAGATAGACGACATGGAGTTAACATGGAAAACCCATGATTGGATAAAGATGGAATGTACAAGCGATAAGGTTGTTGCAGGGTTGGTCAGCTTTAATGAAAGACTTCTCACATCACGAGACATGTTGCGGAAGGATTGTAGGGGTTTGAGGCTCGAGGTCTGAAAGATAACTATGAGCTAGCTAAGAGATTGATAAGATTGAGGTGATGAAGGAAACAGCCTGACAGATCTCTTGTGACTAACCAAAGGATTTGTTGAGAAGGTAAAAATAAAATCACTAGGATTAAAGGACGTGATCAAGGAAACATGACTATGGCAGAGATATGCATTCAGATGTCAGAAAGATCAGATCTTGCAAGATTTGATTGGATTTGGTATGTCTCAAAGATGGTGAAGAAACCCTAACCGCCTAAGTTTTGAATTGGCATTTTGGCAGGAAATCTGGGCTATAAGTAAAAATGCCTAAGAGATTGTTTGTTGTTGTTGAATAGAGAGAATATTGTATTATTGCAAAATTGTAGACTTCTGCAAGTAAAGACAAGATTAGTCGAGTGCTCAATGAGAAAGAGAGGGAGAGTGAACCTAGTTGAAGCTTTCAACCGATTGAAGAGAAGAATCGATAGTAACTACACCACTAGAGTGTGAAACCAGTAATGCGCAAAGAATGAGGTGCAAATCTAGCAGAGTAGCAGCAGGTGCAGAGCAGGAAGAAGAGTGAGTCGGTAGAAGAGAGAAGTACTTCACCGATAGAGTAAGACATTTGATAAGGTTGCAAGATTCACTTGTAACATGATAATAACTTATGTATTTGAAGTTTTCTTTATGAACATTGAGTTGTATCTCGATGCAGGGGTCAGTGCTCCTTTGGGTTGTAGCCCATAAATCTATTAGGGGTTGTAGCTCCTTGGGTTGGTGCCCTAAAGTTAGGGGTTGAAGATCCTTGGGTTGGTGCCCTAAACTGTGTAACTGTGTTTAAGTGTGAGGTTGGATTGAAGTAGTAGACTCCAACAACATTGCTCACGGATGCTTTTCCCACATTGGGTTTTCCTCGTATATATTGGTGTTGTGTGATGTCTCCTTGTGAGTGTGTGTATCTGAGTTAGTCTCATTACTAACTAGTAAGTCTGCATTGTGCTTGAGTAGAAAACTGGTGTTGCTCACAAAGAAATCCAAAAAGAAAAGTTTTGAGAGCCACTGATTCACCCCCTACCCCTCTCAGTGGTGCATTGTGTCTGATAGGATATCCTCCTTGCACAATAATAAATGGTTTCTTAGGAGTGCAAAAGGAATCATTAGTATAACCACATTTAACCATAAAGAGAGGCTTATTACGTGGTTGGAAATTTGGAGGAATAACACCTTGAACCACAAAGAGGGGTTTATTATGAGATGTTTGAAAGTTATGTTCATTCACATTATTATGGTAATCAATATTTTGGATGTATGAAATTGTTTGAAGAAGTTTTACTAGACATGAAATCATCAATAAAATCATCTAGCATAGCATAGTCATGACTACTAAATGGTTTATGTATGGATTCAAAAGGAGGTAAATCATCATAACTAGGATTTTCATAAATCACCATGTTATTAGATTTGGAGGATTATTTAATAGGAATGACTTAATGAGAAGAGTCATCCAACTTATCTTCATCATCACTATGAAATGGCATAGGAACTACTGAGAGATACACTCATTTGGTAACTTTGAAAGGAGAGGAACAAGGGTGGAGAAGCTACAAACATGATGGAGGGCATTTGGAGATGTCTTGTTGCATTTCTTAGTTTCATTAAGCTTTATGTTTTGTGTGTAGTGTCTCTCTTGATATGCTTGCTTAGGATAGTTTTTAATTTGTGATTTCTAACACTAACGAATTGGTTTCTTGCTTCTTGTTTATGTTTGTTATCCTAACAAATCTCTTTTGTGCAGAGCATCATTTGGTGAACCCGACGCGAATCGAACACGCAACCTTTTGATTTCATTTTTTTTTAAACTACTAACATTTTTCCATGTTTTAATTGACACACAGGTCACGCTTTAGCTCTTTCGTTCTCGCTTTAGTGCCTTCAAAACTGGGCACTTTAGCGCTAGTGTTTTTAATAATAGCACTATTGTTTCTCAATTAGCGCTATTGTCTATCTTTTAGCGCTATTAACCCTTAAATAGCACTATTGTATCTTCTTTTAGCACTTTTGTCTCTTTGTTTGACAGAATTAATTATGTCTGACAGAGTTCTTTTAGCGCTTTTGTCTCTTTTTGTAGTGCCTGTGTGCTTCTTTTAGCACTTTCACTGGTTATTTAGCGCTTTCATGTTAAATAATGCTTATGTTTTCACACAGAGTAGCACTATTGTAATAGAAAGTTGTAAAATAATTTCTTGTAATCAAAAAACAAAAAAATTAGGCTTGTGGAAGCCCACCAAAAATTTGGATTTTACTAACGAGTTGTTTTTGTGGAGGTTTAGACTAACCCTCCTTTTTGCAAGATTTTTTTAGGAAGTTAAATTGTTTTTGCTAAAATTTGTCTATAAAGTTGGGTTTAAAATAAATTCACTTTCTATTACAGCTTAAGGGAATTTACTTCACTTCAATTTGGGTTTTAAAATTCATCACACTTTTTCAGTTTGGAGCTCTAAAAAGAATATCATTTTGGCAAACTAAAAAGAACCACAAACTCAAACCCAACAAATTTGATTTTTGCAAGTTAGGATTCATTTTATTTTGGGTTTTAAAACAAGACAACACAAATTTCATTTCTTGCATCAACTTAAAGAAATCACAATCCACACTTAGTTTTGGGAAAAACTTAAAAAGAACAAGCCATTTTTCCTTCAAGTTCAAAGTGATTTTACTTCAAGAAAAAATGTGTTTTCAATTCAGTTGACCAGGATTTCAAAGTTCCTAGTTTACAAAACATTTTGCCTTTGAAGTTAAAAAGAACACCATTTTTTTTGGAGCAACATCTCCAAATAGTTAGATAACATTTCAATGAAAATCAATTAAAAAGAACAAGTGTTTTTGGTGATTGGCACACTTGAGCAAAGTTCATCGAGTGGTCCTACTTCTAACACACACTATCCTCTCCCTTGGATTTCGTGGTCCTAGGTTCAAGAGAAAAGTGCTAGTAACACTCAATTTTTTTTCTTTTTAATAGAGGCCTACCAAGAGACACATCACTCTTGGGAATGACCTCGCACAACAAATCCTTTGAGCCACTATAGAAATCAGGTGTGAGTGAAAGTTGTAGCCTTGGGTATAGTTGTTACTATAGTGTAACTTGTCGAAAGGACATATGGGCCCCACCACAAGTTACAAGGCTCTTAAGTGAGTCACTGTAGAATGAACTTATATCCAAAAACATAAAAAATTACTAGACACCTTTTTATGTAGAAACCCACCCATTCTATTGATTGAGAATATTTGTGATAAATTCAGTGCAAGAGCATAGATGGTTTTTCGCCCAAGATACTCACCAAACATATTTCCTTGAGTAGAAACAAGGCTTTTTCAAAGGCTACTTGTAGCTTGATAAAAGTGGCGACTCCCCCATCATAGGGATCATCTATCTATTATGCTCGCGCAAGACCTAGTATATGACATCCTTACTTGCTACGACGAGATTCATAAGGTATGTAGTACCAAAGTTGAAGAAAAATCAAGATGTGGGCTGAAATTATCGTAATTGGCCATTTGACCTTAGGGATAAAATGTGTTTCAAGTGTCTTTGTTTTGTGTCAGACCAGTGATAAATTGAGCCAACTTCAGGCTTTTGGAAAAACATACACAAAAACATTTGAAAAGGGGTCAGAAAGTTCAAAGATTGGGGTGACTTAGACCCACACTTATTTGTGCCTTTCAAGGCAACATTATTGTGTTTGTGTGCTTTCTCTATTTTCTTGTCAAAGAAAAATGAAAACCAATCCAAAAACAAGTATTCATCCAACACAAAATTTTCAAAACCAAATATTTGGCAAAACATAAAAACAAAGTGCAAACAAGATATCAAACTATATGACCATCCTTCACATTTTGAGAAGGAAGAATCTTCATCAACATATCGATTTGAAGAAAAGACCATTGAGCTCAAAGGCTTTCATCAAAAGAAGGAAATTTTTCTCTCAATAGACAAATTTTTGTCTCACATAGAGCTTTCTTGCATCAGATGCGTCTATATCTTCAAGGAAAATCCAACAAGTTTGATCAAGAGTCTTTGAACCATGGAGCTTTTACTCAATATAGAGCTTTGAGTTATCATAAAAACAAGACAAAATCAATCATGCCTTCTTTCCAGACATTTGCATAACATATAACATAGCTCGGGAAGAACCACCAACCCCCGAGAGAGAAGAGGAAGAATTTGTCCCCTTTGTAACACAAAGTTTTTATTGAAGTTAACATTCCATCCATTCTCACATTCATAAATCATCAATCCATTCCAACTCTCGAAACATAAAGAGGTCTTCTCCTAAGTTATTTTTAGATAATGCTTGAATCAAAACAACACATCACTCTTTAGAGTGTCTCTACATCTAGGATAAACTCATCCTAAGAGGCATTTCTACGTAGGTTGAAACTAGTCTATGAGTGCATCCTCTCATTATTAGGTAGCTTGGTCTATAACACATCTTAGACTTTGTTATACCTTATCATCTCAAAAATTTGTCAACAAACACAACAAGCGATTCTTAGAAGAACTTTGGTAACATCAAACCTTTAGTGTTAGAGATCCATATGCTAAACACTTCACCAAACATTTATTTCTCATTCCATCACCAACTCATAATCATTTTCACCAAACTTCAACAACAAATTTCAAAAAAAATGGCTCAAACCAGATCAAGGACTAGACAACTAGAAATCAAAGAGGGAGAGGAGGAAAATCTCAATGAATTCCAAGAAGCCCTTGGAGGAAACACAAATGATGAAAATCCTAGTACTCCCACTCCCGAAGCAATAGAAATGGCACAACAAAACCCCCTCTTTAATTGAATTTTTGATGAAATCCTTAAGAACAACGTTGATGCTCACTTTTTAAGACTTTCCCAAGAGGGAGCCAAACTACCCTCTGATTTTGATACTACACAATTACGACAAGCATCGGAACACCATAGTCATAATAAGGGTGGAAGAGGTTGAGATAACTTTAGATATGACCTTCTTCAATAAAATACCCCACCACCTCCTCCTCTCAATGACATTGACATGTTGAGGCAACAAGTCGCAAATCTAGCCCAACAACTCCACAGTGGTGTGAAAACTACCCATTTTTCACTTAATGATATTTGTCCATATCCCTTCGATAGGAATCTACATATGCCATCTTTTCAATGAGGGTTTGAAACACCTAAGTTTGAAAAGTATCAAGGAAAAGGAGACCCTCGAGATCATGTCAAGGAATTTCACTTAGCTTGCCTAGAAGTGGCATATGAAGACACATATCTAATGTGCCTCTTTCCTCAGAGTTTGGGAGGGACAACTGTCTACCCCAACTATAATGACAATAATAATACCTCTAATTGAAATCTCAATCTGAAGTTTGGACATTCATATGGTAGAGTTTACTATTATCATGGCTAGTGTTCATTTAGTTGTTAATCCATGAACGTAAAACTTGAAATGGGTCTGCAATATATATGCACTAAGCTCCTTAAATGATTATTCTTAATTACTGCAGGAAAGGTAGGAATTGAAATCATAAAAAGCTAATGAAAGATTTACAAAACTCTTCTGAAAAGATCTAATAAAAATAACAGGAATCACACCATTCTGTTGGCATTTTTGATGTTTATGTTGTGATTGTCATTGATGGACACACACTTGTATTGAGATCCCCTTTATATGTATGAGCTCATGCTCAACCGGTATTTGTTCCAACCGATATGTTATATTCTAGTCTTTAGACTAGTAGTGATTTTGCAGAATGTGTTTCCCGATCTGAAGCGACATGTCGACCCCAAGTGGTTCATAGATCACAAGCGGTACGAGGAAAGAAAAGCGACACAACACATTCTTACCAGTCTTCATTTTTGCCAAACCAGCAACTGGCATTTTGTATGAACCGGTAACACTCTGTGATGAGTTAACAACCGACATTTTGTGATGAGTTACCAATCCACCGATTGTTTGACGGTGCTGACACATTGACGGTGATTCTTGTGTCATGTTACTGAGTATGTCTAGATTCACTGAACCTAGGAAATTGTAATGTAATCCTATTGGACCGACATGAAATCAGATTCCTTTAAAAGGACATCATGTCTAGGGTTTTTGTGTTGTTGAAGAAGTTGTGAATAGGGTTTATGTTGAGCTAGGGTTTAAGGTGGAAGTGTAGAGTGATCTTATCAGAGAAGATAAAGTTGTAACTAAGAGAAAGATAGAGGAGATTGAAGTAATGCTGGAATGCATTAGTTGTGAGCAATACTGGATCTAACCAAGCAATTTGTGCTAGTAGATAGATCAAACACTTGTTGATTACTCACATCTTTGACAAGTCTGTAGCCCTTAACCAGGTAGGCCTCAAAGCCTTTATAAAATCCTCTAACAAGGTGGTTCACACATGTGAATCTAAAATCCTCTAACATGGTAGTCTTTAATCAGACTTATCTCCTAACAAAGATTGAGATTCCTAACAGCATCTATTCTGGTGAAGAACATTATAAGACCTTAACTGGTCTGACCTTAACCGGTCTGGTTTCTATTCTGCAGATAGTGACTTGTGAGTTCCATCTCACTGTGGTTTTTCCCAGTTGGGTTTCCACGTCAAATATCTTGTGTTATGGTTGTATTGCTTTTGTGGGTGAATGGTTTATTCACATTTTGGTTTGTATGTGTGATAACCGGTTTGATTGTCAGACTGCTTTACTAGTTTATCTCTAAACTGTGTAAGTGTTTTAGTGCAAATATTTTTGGCATACTAATTCACCCCCCCCTCTTAGTATTCATCATGTTTTGCCTTTGTTGCAGGAACAGTCAAAGGATCTATTTCCAGTGGTTGCAGGAACAGTCCAGTCATGAACTTTTACTGCAACTAAGTAAAAACTAACTTTAATAATCATAAACATAGGATCACTCACCAAGTGGGCCCCCTTGAATGAGTGATATCAAACTCTCATCAAAGAACTATTAGTAGATTAGAATAACATATCTTTATTCATTTTTCTTGAAAGATGATTACATATCCTAAAAGAGAAAAAATTCAGAAGGCATGACAAAAACTCTGCTCAATCCCTTTCCATTTTGTCTAACTTAGAAAAGAAGGAAGAGCTTATTATAAAGAAAAGACAAACTATAATGAACAACTCCAGTTACACCTAGAAGAAGAGGCGGATAGCTGTCAGATGAAGGGGATAACAGAGAGCTTGGTTACAGGAACTGTGAATCTGAAACCGAACCATAGTCTTTGCACGCCAAAGAGATATTTTGCAAATTAAACATGCACCGAAGTTAAACTCACATGGTGAAGTACAACTGCTTAAATTATGCCATAGATTGCGCTTGCTTGAATCTCCTTCAATTTGATCTCCAGCTATCTGAACGTGATTCTCCAGTCCTTAAGCGCGAAGGAAAATTCTCCACCACGACATCAATTATTATCTGCACTAAAACAAAAACAATATACAAGGACATGCATATGCATTTTACTTAAATAATACATTCATTAACTCATATATGAAATTATCCTAAATAATCCACATATCATAGGGACAAACCATTTGGCTGCAGGAATAAACTGGCATGGCTGCAGGAATTAATAGACAAGGTTCAAACATGATTTCTTAAGTTTAGTTTTAAAACATGGATTACATATATTCAATTCACAATAGTTTACTATCACAATGCAACCCAAAAGATACCAAAAACCTAAGAGTCCTGATAAAAAACATGTCAATACACCGACTTATCATGCCCCCCAACTTTAAGGGTTTGTTGCTCCTACAACAAAAGGAAAATTTCTGATTTTTGCTGAAACTCTAAAATCACCAACAGTATCCTGTCCGGTTCCCTTGGAAGGCAAATTCCAATAAAATCCCTTCATCTTCTCCAACCTGGAACATCTAGCTGTTTCTTCCACATCTACATCATAATTCTATTCTGTTGGTTGACATGCCAAAAGTGGCCACATAAAGATAGGAGGCTGAAAGATTAATGGCAACCAATTATTGGATTTCTCCCTGCCTAGTTGTATGTACTTGGAGGCTCTCTATATAGCTGCATGAAAATTCTGTAATGAGTAGGGCTCTCCCAGTTTTAAATGATCTAGCAGATGATTCTAGCGTTGAGTTAATCCTTCTAGTGATGTTGTCCTATGGGTATGAATCAATTTCACATATGCTTGATAGACTTCCTCTCTCATTGGAAGTACTATCTTACTAACATCATCTCTTATTAGCAACTTTTGCCAATCATAATACAGAACCCTAGGTGCTTCTGATTCCCTCCTCAATGGCAATGGACAGTAAAGTTCCAATTTTTAAAACTCCTTGGCTTGTGGTCCTATAATCATTTCATTTTGTATCCAAGACATTAGAGCTCTGAGATGGATATCCCCAATGTACAACAAAGGATTCCATTCTCTGTCCTGGGGTATAGCATAATTATGTAAATATAATTCACATAATAGGTTCCTTACAGAATGTGGGGAGGTTTGATAAGCATGATAGAATTCCTCAAGTGTTTCCAAGGATGGATTAAGATCCCTTACTATGTGGTTCAATCTGAAATTCAGATACCGTTCTTTCAAGTGTAATGCATAAATTCTTGGGGGATCGCTACACTGCATTATCTCAGGAATCATACCATAAATCTCTTCTACCTTAGTCTCCAATTCTTTAATTCTATCATCTTTTTTTCTCAATCTCTTTTTGTTGCTTATTAATTATCCCTTGCAACCTATCCTTCTCTATTTCCCATTGCCTAAAGAATGTTAAAGCAATTGATAAACTAGTTAGGGATGAAGGAGCTCTTATGGGTCCTACCTTAGATCATGGGATTTCTTCAATAACTTCCTCATTCTGGATTGACATATCTCCCACGTTTTCTTCAGGTTGTTGTGGAACATTACCAGTTGCTCCAGGAACTTGTATTTCATTTTGAGGAGCAAACTACTGTAGGAACTCTACTCTAGTAGCTGGCTTGTGATAAAGTCGTAGTCGATGTCCATTCACTAAGAGTTTAAATCGAATAGGATCTATTATAGACAACCGAACTGCTCCATTGTGAAAAAATTCTTCTACCTCATAAGGACCCAACCACCTTGGTTGGAGTTTTCCCATAGCATCCTTATATCTAGAATCATACAAGAGTGCCCAGTCACCAACTTTGAATTTCTTTTCTCTGATATATTTATCATGCCATCTGGCTCTTTGGTTTTGAATCAACTCTGTCTGTTGAATAGCTATCTTTCTCCATTCATCAAGAGCATTTAACTGCTGAATGCATTCCTTCTGTGCTTCAGACAATGTCATATTTAGTTGTAGAGCTGTTCTCAAGGTTTTATGCTCAAATTCAATAGGCATCATTGTTTTTTTGCCATAAACCATCTCAAAAGGTGTGAATCCAATTGATGTTTTCCATGTTGTTCTATATGCCCAAATTGCCTCTGAAAGCTGATTAGACCAATCTTTCTTGTGGATAGACACTATTTTTGTAAGAATAGCCTCAAGCTCTCTATTGGTAACTTCTACTTGGCCATTAGACTATGGATGATATGGAGTAGATTTCCTATGTCTTATATTGTATTCATTGACCAAAGCTTTTATCAATGTTGATGTAAATTGAGGTCCCTGATCTAAGACAATTTCCCTGGGTACTCCATACCTTGTAAATATTTCTTCATAGAGAAATTCAGCTGCCTTATTGTCTCTTGCATGTTGCATAGCTTTAGCTTCTACCCATTTTGTCACATAGTCTGTACATACCAAGATATAAGATTTGCCATTAGAAGGTGGATCAATGGGGCCAACAAAATCTAATCCCCATTTGTCAAATGGTGTAACAAATATTTGAGGGTATAGTGGCATCTCATCAGATTTTGTAGGTCTACCCACTCGCTGACATCTGTCACATTTCCTTGTGTACTAAGCTGCATCCTTGTGTAGTGTAGGCCAGTAATAACCAGTATTGAGTACTTTTAGTGCTGTCCTTTTGGTAGCAAAATGACCTCCACATGGCTCATCATGACATGCATGCAAGATGTCATATGTTTCATCCTCTCTAACACATCTTTGCATGACTTGATCAGGTCCAATATAAAATAGACAATCAATAATCCATAAAAAGTTAAAACTTTTTTCAACTAGCAACCTTCTTTCCTTAGGAGAAAAAGAAATTGGCATCTTAGCTGCAGCTAAATAGTTGGTAATATCAGCATACCAAGGAGTATGAGCCTGTATGAGAAACAAATACTCATCTGGAAAAGTGTCATCTATCATTGTAGAGTCTTCTTGCAACAACATTAGACTTCCTTGGCTTATCAACAACTGTGATATCAAATTCTTGCATCAACAATAACCAGCGAGCCAGTCTACCGGTGATGGATGGCTTATTCATAAGATATCTAATTGTAGTATGATCTATATGCACAAATATTGGATACCCTATAATATAGTGTCTAAACTTGTTAAGAGCATATATGACATCTAGCATTTCCTTTTTAGTAACTGTATAATTTAATTCAGGTCCCTGCAAATTGGCATTTTCCAACTTATCAACTTTTTGTCCTAGCACTACTCCTATAGAATAATCAGATGCATCAGTATGGATTTGGAATGGTAGAGACCAATTAGGTCCTTTTAGAACTGGTGCTTGAGTCAAAGCATGCTTAAGCTTTAAAAAAGCTTCGTTGCATGCTGAGGTCCATTTAAATTCTGCATCTTTAGTAAGCAATGTATATAAGGGACTTGCAATTTTGCTGAAATCTTTGATGAACCGTCTGTAGCATCTAGCATGGCCAGGAAAACTTCTCACATCTTTCTGCTTAACAGGGTTATTAATATGCTGAATTACCTCAATCTTTGCTGGATCCACTTGTATGCCTTGTACAGATATATGATGACCAAATACTATTCCTTCTTCCATCATAATGAAACACTTTTCACTATTTAGAGACAAGTTGTAGTCTTCACACCGCTGCAAAACTTTCTTCAAATTACCCAATGCTTGATCAAATTCAGAACCATAGGTTGTAAAGTCATCCATGTAAATTTCCATTATCTTGAGAGATATCAGAAAAAATACTGATGATTGCCCTTTGAAAAGTGGCTGGAGCATTACACAACCCAAAAGGAAGAACAAAATATGCATAAGTGTCTCATGGACAAGTAAATGTTGTTTTCTCATGATCCTCAGGAGCTATTTGTATTTGATTATAGCCACTAAATCCATCCAAAAATGAAAAATATCTCTTACCAACAAGAGAATCCAATACCTGATCCACAAATGGCAGTGGAAAATGATCCTTCCTTGTAGCTAAGTTCAAAGCTCTATAATCAACACATACTCTCCATTTACCTCCCTTTTTAGGAACTATCACCAAAGGTGATACCCATTGACTGTCAGAGATAGGATAGATAAACCCAACTTTCAACAATTTCTGCAATTCTTCCTTAACTATCTCCTTCAGGGCATGATTAACTCTTCTTTGAGGTTGTCTGAGGGGGAAACACTCATCCTTTATGTAAATACGATGAGTACAAACTACTAGATCAATTCCATTCATATCCTTGTAATCCCATGCAAAGGCATTCCTATGGAGTTTTAGCAAGTCCACCAGGCTATTTTTCTGAGCATCTGCTATATTCTTGTTGATGTTCAAATATTTATTCAACTCAACCTTTATCTTGATAGTAAGATCAATTTGATCTACATCAGAAACATGAGAATATGACAATTCCTGTGGCAACAAGGTATGTAAGATATCAGTGGCTGCAGGAAAGTCCAACCTTGCAATATTCAGAACCAATTCCTGCAATTCTTGGTCTTCTATTAATTCATTTATCAAGACCTTATAAAGGATTAATTATTCATCATATAACTGCATGAGTGGCACTCGATTAATCATCATAAGGTGATTAATAGAGTCAATTTCTTCAGATTCCTCTCCCAAAATAGGCCAAACAGCCTGCTACTGCTCAAGCTAAGGTTTTGCAGGGGAATATAAGGCCAATGTTTTTGTGGAACTGCCATCTGAAATAGTCATGTCTCCTGATCTACACCCAATATATGCATCAGCTGTGGCAAGCCATGGCCTTCCCAAAATTACTAGGAATCTAGAATAACCACTATATCTTCTATCATACCATCAGGTCTTACTGTAGAGCCATCAGCAAGTTGAAGAACTGTGTGTGTAGCCCTTAAACTATCTATCTCTAGATTTTTCATTACTTCCCTGTCATTACATTAATGGCTACCCCTAGATCAACTAAAACATTTTTTATTTGACTGTCATTAATGACTATACTCACAACAGGACTGCCTGGATCAGAATAATTTGGAATAGCAATTTTTCCTAACATAATATTAGCCAATTGACCCATAACATGAACTATTTGTGGATCCTTTTTCTTTCTGCCAGGTTTCTTTAGGCATGCCTCTCTCAATGCTTTACCATATATTGGAACATCCTTTATTGCTTGCAACAATGGAATTTTAACACAAATGTGCTTCAGTTGATCAAGAATATCAAAGCTTTGTTGTTGATCAGTTGAAACTTCTTTGTCTTTCAATCTTTGGGGAAATGGTGGTAATATTTGAGTCTAAGGTATTACATCATTAGGATCAGAGATTCGCTTCTCTTCTTGTACCTCAGTAATAACTGGCTGAGAGGGATTGGGTAGTGTTGTTCCAGATCAGAGGTGAATATCATCTAGTGATAAAGAATAGGCTGGGTATTGATTAGCATCAGCTGAATAAGCTTGTTGTTGTTGCTGAGATTTGATATTTGGATTAGGCAACGGTTGAGTAGGCAGTTGTGTTGGCTTGGGAGGTGGTGTTGTGGCTACAGGAGGTGGCATTAAAGTAGGAGGTTGTGGCTACTGAGCAGGGGGCTGATATCTAGAAGATTGGGATGACCATGACGGGTTTCCCCTCCATTGAGAGGTAGGTTGCCAATTCCCTTGAAACTGGTTCCCTGCACCCTAAGGTGGATACTAGTCTCCCTATGGCTGCTGCCACTAGGGTATTTGATTAGCAAATTGTTGTCCTTGGCCTTGTGATCCATACCAATGTGGATAATTACCAAAATTTTGAGAATATTGTGGTTGCCATTGGTTATTTGGTGCATAAGAATTACCACTATAACCAGAAAAGGAAAGTGGATCAGGTGGCATACCTTGTCTCTGAAAATTTGGTCTTCTCTGAGCAACATAGAAGACTTGTTCATCCTCCCCTTGAACTATTTTGAACTCAGGTACTTCAACATTTGCAACCATCTTACATCTGCAATCTTTCTTCCACTGTTTACAATGAGGACATAATTTTGCAAGAAATGCATCAGCTTTCTCATGCTTCTTCTTGGCTGCCAATGTATCCAACTAAGTAGCCATATTGTTTATAATATCCTCCTTGAAATCTTTTAATAAACGACTAAGTTCCAACCTAGAAACTCCATTTCCAGATGATGATGATAGTGCTCCTGGCTTAAATCTCTTATTCTTTTTAGAAGTGGATCTGGAATACTTTTTGCAAATTTGTCCTATTTCAGCCCAAGTAGACTGTGTAATGTCACCTCCCCCCATTAGATCTAAGGAATCAGTGTATTCATCACTGATACCCCTCAAGAATATCAATGTGAGGGAATCTTCATTCAGAGTACTATGCTTGGACTTCTTGACACTAAACAAAAACCTTTCCAGATAATCCTCAAGGCTCTCATCTTCAGTTTGTGTCATTCTAAAGATATCATCCCCATGACGATCAGTGCCTCTACAGTAATCTTTGTATTTTGCAAGAAACAACCATTTCATCTCATCCCATGTATTTATTGTGCTACTACCCAAGCTCATAAACCATCTCAAGGATGACTCCTTCAAAGTGGCTGGAACATTTTTGAGTCTATGGGCATCTGTAGTATAGTCAAAACTCCTACAGAGAACATCAAACTCAAACATAAATGTATCTGGATCCTCTGTAACCAACCCATAGAACTTAGGAAGTGAAGATGCTGGAATGTTCTTGAGGTTAGCATAATCATGCTAGTCAGAGATGGGAAACTCAAATGTTGGACCAGGTGGTGGTGGTGGATTATTTCCACCAAGAGGTGGGTTCCCTTGCATTGGACTTGTGGGGGTTATTACAATAGGCAATTCTTCTTCTTGTGGACCAAAAAGGAACTGAAGACTACCTTCTAGAAATTCAGACTCAGGGTAATTCAAATTTTGTGGGACTTGATACAGCTCAGAAAAATGGTTTATATTTGAAAAACTATCTTCTGCATGAGTAGTATGAGTGGGTAAAAACCTACCTCTGGCATCTCTTCTTCTATTATGCATGCAGATTCATGAGATTCAAACAATTAACTAGAAACTAAAATAATCATAAAAGGCTCTTATGTTGACACCATTCCCGACAGTGGCACCAAAAATGTCTACCCCAACTATAATGACAATAATAATACCTCTAATTGAAATCTCAATCCAAAGTTTGGACATTCATATGGTAGAGTTTACTATTATCATGGCTGGTGTTCATTTAGTTGTCAATCCAAGAACGTAAAACTTGAAATGGGTCTGCAATATATATGCACTAAGCTCCTTAAATGATTATTCTTAATTACTATAGGAAAGGTAGGAATGGAAATCATAAAAAGCTAAATGAAAGATTTACAAAACTCTACTGAAAAGATCTAATAAAAACAACAGGAATCACACCGTTCTACCTTGGCTGCAAGAACAGTCAAAGGATCTATTTCCAGTGGCTGCGGGAATAGTCCAGTCATTTACTTCTTCTACAACTAAGTAAAAACTAACTTTAATAATCATAAACACAGGATCACTCATGAAGTGGGCCCCCTTGAATGAGTGATATCAAACTCTCATCAAAGAACTATTAGTAGATCAGAATAACATATCTTTATTCATTTTTCTTGAAAGATGATTACATATCCTAAAAGAGAAAAAATTCAGAAGACGTGACAAAACTCTGCTCAATCCCTTTCCATTCTGTCTAACTTAGAAAAGAAGAAAGAGCTTATTATAAAGAAAAGACAAACTACAATGGACAACTCCAGTTACGCCTAGAAGAAGAGGTAGATAGCTGTCAGATGAAGGGGATAACAAAGAGCTTGGCTACAGGAACTGTGGATCTGAAACCGAACCACATTCTTTGCACACCAAAGAGATATTTTGCAAATTAATTATGCACCAGAGTTAAACTCCCATGGTGAAGTACAACTTCTCCGATTATGCCATAGATTGCGCTCTCTTGAATCTCCTTCAATTTGACCTCTAGCTATCTGAATGTGATTCTCCAGTCCTTAGGCGTGAAGGAAAATTCTCCACCGCAGCATCAATTATTATCTGCACTAAAATAGAAACAATATACAAGGACATGCATATGCATTTTACTTAACTAATACATTCATTAACTCATATATGAAATCATCCTAAATAATCCGCATATCACAGGGACAAACCATTTGGCTGTAGGAATAAACTGGCATGGCTGCAGGAATTAACAAACAAGGTTCAAACATGATTTCTTAAGTTTAGTTGTAAAACATGGATTACATATATTGAATTCACAATATTTTACTATCACAATGCAACCCAAAAGATACCAAAAACCTAAGAGTCCTGATAAAAAACATGTCAAAAGACCTACTTATCAACAACCACGCAATGGTTTTCTTGACTAACAGGTGACATTAGGACATTTAAAGAAATGGTCCAAAAGTTTATTGCACATTATTCACACAACATAGAATGCGATGTCACCATGGCAGATCTATGTAACACCAAGCAAAAACTAGGTGAGCTATTTTCTTCTTTCCTGCAATGATAGCGACAAATGTCTAGCAGACGTTCTCTTCAGCTACCTAAATGAGAGCTAGTCGAAATATTTATTTCCAACCTGAATGAAGAAATGGAATTCCATCTAGACATGAAAGGCATAGAGTCCTTTAATGACATGATCACCCAGGGTTTAAAATGTGAATGGGCCCTCATAAAAAAGGGGCTTATCAAGATATACAATGAACTAAAAGATGACCATCGCCCGCGCTTTAACAGTGATTAACCCAACTTCTTGAATAAAAATAAAAACATCTTCAATGATGGGGTTGTAGATACAAGGACTATCAATAGTGCACAACCTGTGGTTTGATTTTTGGGGCAAAACCACCCTCCTAATAACAACACAGTTGCTCCGCCGCCAAATCAAGGGTGCAATGCACCACAAGAGGAACCAAGACAACGACAACAAAATTATAAACCAAAACGTACATACACTCCCTTAGGGGAACCTATTGAAACAATGTTACATCAATTAGTCTCTTCAAATCTAGTGACCTTACCAAAGACATCTAATTATGAACCTCAGGTCAAACCTCCATGGTGGAGGGATAATGAACATTGCGAATTCTATCAAGGGAAAGGGCATAAAACAAGTAACTATCATAAATTGAAAGATCTTGTTCAGGATCTTATTGACTGAGGAGAGATTGAAATTGAATGACATGACCCAAAAAACCTCAAATAATGATCATCTCATATTTAAAAATCCACTTCCATCATAAGATTAAAGGGGTCCTTCCACTTTAGGATGAAACACAGATACAACTGATTATACATGAGCCACCTATAATTACACTATGAATCACCTATAAGATGTCGATGAACAAATTGCATCCATTACCATCAAATATCCAAGCGCTACCTGCAATGTTGTTACGCATCATAGCAACATCACCATTAAAGCATCTCCACAAGGAAAAACCTCCATCCCAAAGAAGTATAACCTTTTGGAACAATTAGATAAGACACCCACACTTATATCCATCTTAGAGCTTTTGCGCCTATCCCTATCTCATAAAACAATATTGGATCAAGCTCTCCAAGAGGCATCAATCCCTGCCAATCTAAATACAGATCAATTTCAAGCTATGGTTCATAATCTGAGGTCATCACCATGTCTCACTTTCTTTGTAAGTGACAATACATCTTTCCAACAACCTCATAATGCCTCACTTCATATTGAAGGATTTATCAACCAACATAGGATCCAGTGAGTCTTGATCGATAATGGAGCAAGCCTAAACATATGTACATTACAATTGGTCACAACATTGGGATATGTAGTTGAATCAGTGGACCCCCGCAAAAAGATAACCATAAAATCTTATGATGATGTAGAGCATTCTTCAAAAGGAGTAGTTGTGTTACCAATTCGAGTGGGCCTAGTGGTGAAGTACATCATATGTCAACTTTTGGACCTTCCTCTATCGTATAATTTGTTGTTAGGAAGACCTTGGATACATGCCATGCAAGCCGTTCCGTCTACCTATCACAAGTGTATCAAGTTCCCTCATAACGGTGTAGAAATTACTATCCTGGGCGATGCAAATCCATTTCCATATTGTAACAATATTAACCATCAACTAGCGATTACCACTCCCAACAATAGAGAAGCTATCCCATCCACATCATATGTAAGTTCAGCCTCTCTTTCCAATTCAAACATCACTATACCAAAGAAAGAGAAGCTAAAGATGAAAATGGTAGAGGAAGGTCCTCGAGAGTACAATCTAAACCAACTCTTTTATGTTGGGAAACTACCCACTTCCCCTAGAACTCATGGTAAGCCTCAAAGGTTACTTCAAACACCACTGGTCAAGCCAACATGTACTTTGGCGCGTTTTATCCTTGGAAAGAGTCAAGAAGAAGAGACCAGAGATGAGGACTTAGCAGAATGGATCTATAAAGATCCTATCACCACGTAAATCCCACAAGCTAAGCTTCCCACGGATTTATATGGCAAAGGCCTTACCATTATGCAAAGAATGGGCTATGATGGTTTGAATGCTTTGGGACCTTGCAATCAAGGATGACTTGAGCCAATGCTATCAGAATTAAAGCCTAAAGTTAAGACAGATTAGGCTTTCAAAAGGAGACTCTTCCTAAGCTCAAATTCAAAGGGAAACACAACAAACCTCTATATCAACCTAATACTCTAAAGAGGCCACCCTTTATTATATCAACATCACCAAGAACTGCACCAACTGCCCCAATGAGTCTAAAAATCCCAGCAATACCATATAGAGTACCAATCATCCCACCAATCAAACCAATAACCCTATCAGCAGTAGCAACCACATCAACAACACCATTAGCAGTATCAAAACCCCCAGCAATATCGACAACACCGATCATTCCATTAGCAGCTCCGGTATCAGATTAACTAATCCCAATAATCCTCCCCGCAACACTAATCATTCCATCTGCAAAGGTGCATCAGCCGATCATACCATTAGCAGTATCAGAACCCCCAATAGTATCGACAACACCGACAATTCCATCAGAAGCAATAGATTCAACAATGTTGATACTTCTAATATTGGATTCATTGATCCCAATAATCCTTCTTGCAACACCAACCATTCCATCTCCAAAGGTACATCAATTGATCACACCTGCGGTATTTAACTCAAAGGATATCCTAGTTTGTTATAGTAGTCGGATGCTGGAAAGCGACTCAGAGAATGATTCACATGAGTGGGAATTTGATTCCATACATATCAATACTTCAAATGAGGAAGACGCATCACCACCTCCACCTCACAAAGAAATCCCTATTTACAGAGAAGCAAAGATTAAAACCTCTTGGGTTTCTGAACTAAAAACACCTTCCATAGACTCTATGTCACATCCTACACCCGATTCTGATAGGGAGAGTACCATCAACGACCTTCACCACAACATCTTAACCCTCACTAACACATCTTATGAACTTAACCTGATCGATGGGGTAATGCCCATTATCCATCCTGAACTCATCGAATGGAACCAACCAAATCCCCCATGCCTTGACCATTTCCAAAATGATGAGTCAATCATTGACTTTTTGGAACTATGGGATAACATACCAAGTGAGGATCACAAACCTGGATTCACCATTGAACTGAATAGTGCAACCTACTTCAGGACGGATGCCAAACCTTTCAACTATAAAATATTAAGATAAAACATGGATCTTCCAGTGAAAACCACACTGTGGCACTGTTTGATCCCAAAAAAGTAAAAAGAAAGAACGTATCCAATAGTGAAAACCTCCCTAAGGTGCCTACGGATGAAAGGTTTGACATCCTCCCCTCCAATGCAAATGAGGAATGATCAACGATCCTTATTGAGGAAACAAAAGAATTCAATGTGGGGACTCCTGAAACTCCTCACCACATACATCTAGCATCTCTTTTAACTCCAGAGGAACAACCTAAGATTGTAGAGTTCTTCCAGAAGCATCAAATCAAGTTTGCATGGTCATATGCAAACATGCTTGGTATTGATCTTGATTTAGTCATGCATCACCTCATCGTAGTAGAAGGAGCTAAGCCTATCAAATAGAAGCTTCACAAGATGCCACCCCAGATTGCGATACTACTCAAAGAAGAACTTAAGAAACTCCTAGATGTTGGTTTTATTAGACCAGTTGATTATGCATATTGGATATCCAACATTGTACCTATCAACAAACCAAATGGGGGCATCTGTATCTATATTGACTTCAAAGATCTAAACAAGGCATGTCCTAAAGATGACTTCCCCCTACCAAACATTGACATGATCGTGGACCTAACAACAAGACATGCCATGCTTTCTCTTATGGATGTCTTTTCAAGGTACAACTAGATAAAGATCGCACTAGAGGATCAACATAAGACAACCTTCACAAGTCCATGGGGAACATATTGTTGGAATGTAATGCCTTTTGGTCTAAAGAATGTAGGAGCGACCTATCAAAGAGATATGACCATCATCTTTCATGATATGATGCATACCATAATGGATTATGTTGACGAATTGCTGGCAAAATCATTAACAAGAGAAGGTCATCTGGAAATATTAGAGAAAATCTTTGATAGACCCGAACAATATCATGTTCGACTCAACCCAAAGAAATGTGTCTTTGGAGTAACCTCAGGGAAGCTTCTAGGATACATTATCTCAAGCAAAGGCATTGAGGTCGACCCAACAAAGGTCAAAGAAATCATGGACATGCCACCTCCAATGAACATCAGTCAGCTAAGAACATTACAAGGATGACTACAATCCATCAGAAGATTCATTGCACAACTGGAAGATAAGTGTCACCCCTTTACACACCTGTTACACAAAAATATCCACTTTCAATGGGATGCCAGATGCCAGCAAACATTCCAAATGCTTAAGGACTATCTCATGAATACACCATTGTTGATCCCACCAGATCCAAGTAGGCCTCTATTGCTCTATATTTCAGCAACTAATACAACATTAGGAGTATTGTTGGCACAACGCAATGCAGAAGGGAAAGAGTGTGTTGTATACTATATCTCTCGTACACTAGTCAGCTATGAACTCAATTACACACCTATTGAGCGAGCTTTCCTAGTAGTAATCTTGGTAGCCACTAAAATGAGGCACTACCTATTAACACATAAAGTATAACTCATTGCAAAGATCGATCCACTAAAGTACTTACTCAGCAAAGCAGCATTGACAACCCACTTAGCCAAATGGGTGATGATTCTGAGTGAATTTGACATCGAGTATGTGGACTGTAAGGCTATCAAGGGGCAAGTTATTGTAGATCAATTGGTTGATGCACCCCTCATAGGTGATCATCCAATTATTTCCAATTTTCTAGATGAAGAGATATTCATGATCACATCAACACAACCATAGAAATTATACTATGATGGTTCATATACTAGGCATGGCTTGGGGGCAACAATTTTGTTTATCACACCTCAAGGTGACAACATCCCAAAGTCTTATAGGCTAAGTTTTTCATGTACAAACAACATAGCAGAATATGAGGCCTTGATCATAGGACTCAAACTAGCCATATAATGGAAACTAAAAGAGCTACAGATATATGGCGACTCCCAACTGGTCATCCGACAAGTCACAGATGAATATCAGACCAAGGATGATAAACTCATGTCATACAAGCAAATGGTGGATAGTTTAAGAGCATCATTTACAACTATCACCTTTGAGTAGATACCCAAATATCAGAATTGAGCTATTGATGCCATGGCTACTATTGCATCTCTCCTAGATCTTCCACAAAATTCAACATGCTACGAGTTCTTGGTAGGATAGCTTTGGATTCCCACTTATTGTATCCCCAAATTTGAGATGATATGCCACCTTGTTGGTTCTTAATCCCTATGGTATGATGAGTTCTACACCTACCTCCAATGGTACTCTCCTTTGATGTTTGGAACAAGATGAGATAACAAAGGCCTTGGAAGAGGTACATCAAGGAATTTGTGGGACTCACTCAAGCAGTCCTTCCTTAGAAAATAAGATCATGCACATTAGATACTATTGGCCGTCCACGGAAAAAGACTCCAACCATTTTGTCAAAAAATGCAAGAAATGCCAAGTTCATGGAGACTTGATACATGCACCAGCATAGGAATTGCAGCCAATCACAACACCATGGTCATTTTGTTAATGGGGACTTGTTTTTGTGGGAAAAATTCATCCATCTTCATCCAACGGCCACAAATTCATTATTACCACCACCGAATACTTCATAAAGTGTATCAAAGCCGTTCCACTTATCTAAGTCACCAGAAAGTAGATTGCCTCATTCATCCTTAATTACATCATCTTCTGGTATGGTGTACCCATGTCCATCATCATAGATAACGGGCTTCCTTTCAAAAATCAGGGTGTCCATGAGCTTTGTGAGAAGTTTCACATCCAACATCGCTTTTCTACTCCATATTACCCACAAGGAAATGGTCAGGCTGAAGCATCGAACAAGAACATATTAAGAATCCTCAAGAAGATAGTCAATGATGTCGGTCATGATTGGAACGTTCAATTAAATCCAACACTATGGGCGTATTGAACTAGCATTCAAACCCCTACAGGCAGAACTCCTTACTCATTGGTCTATGACGCAGAAGCTATCTTACCTATTGAAGTTGAGATACCATCTCTACGGGTTTCCTTGCATAATTTGATAGATGATGAAGCATATCAAGTCTCTCGTCTCCAAAATTTAGAGCTACTTGATGAAAGGCGACAAGCTGCATACAACCATCTCAAAGCCTAACCAGTAGCAAATGAGCAGAAGCTATAATCATTGGGTTAAACATAGTACATTTGAGGTAGGCGATCTTGTTCTCAGAGAGAATCCTCATAACCAGCCAAACAAAGAACATTAGGGCAAGTTTGAATCAAACTGGCTAGGTCCATATGTTATCACTGTCGTATTTGGGTCCGGAGCATATCAGTTAGTTACTTCAGAAGGAGAACTGCTAGCAGATCTGTTCAACAACATGTACCTCAAACGGTTTCATACATAAGCTATATAGAGCATCATGCTCAAATACATATCATAAAGAACACCAAAAACATTTAGATAAATGTCTTGAACAAAATACAAAAAAATCAAAATAGTATAGAAAAATCATGCATCCAAATGGTGAAAAACCACTTTGATGGCACCTTGGGTAAGTGCGATAGTGAAAACTTGGCAAACATGTGCCACTCATAAAGGCTATGGCTCCATTTTCTTTTAGACTTTTTGCGATCACATTCATTGCATCCACTCATCCATCTATCAAACCATGGCTTGTTATTGATCTACAATCAAGGATAGCACTTCATGCGTCTTGCATCCCGCTTTTTCATAGTCATTTTTAAATGGGGGAAATACTCTTAACCTATTGATGGAAGTGGATTCTGCATTACTTTTTATTCATTGATTTCTTCATTGAAAATTGTCTCACAAAATCCAAAACATTCAAAACTGTCTCACAAAATCTAAAAAAACATATTTTAAAACACTCACAAAATCATAAAACATCAAAACTCGATCAATACATGGCAACACATAAAAATCCTTTGTACATACGCATCAAAGAAGATAACAAACAAATATTTTAAAATACTCAAACAATGACCACTTATCACATCGACTAAACAATCAACATCAACACACAAACTGTCTTAAAAAGGATGCATCCTTCCTTACCAAAACAAAGACATGATAAAGTACTTGGTCAGTTTGATAAAGTTATTTATTCATTTATATCAGATTCCTACGCTACTCCAGGATATCCACAAGTGATTAAAGTAGTCGGGATGGTTCCTAAGCATTGTTTGTTTATCTTCTGTGAATTATTCCAATGAAGTTCTGGGGCATGTACTAATGGTGTCTACATGGGAAGTTCATTAAGCTATGTGATCTTATGCGAATTAAAATCATGAATCACTATGGCTTGCTGACTACAACGTATACCTTGACTATATGAGGATGAACCATTATGGAGGGTCCATATTCTTTATTTATGCTGCTTGCTTATAGGTACAATGCTCCAAACTTGGTTCCTATTGCCTCATCCAAGATTGATACTACCATTGCTCAATGATGAAAAATAAGAGCACTATGGATCGTCATTTCATCTCATATGTTTATATTGCATTCTGTTGCATATCACCCATCCATTTGATCATTCATTATTCATATTTATGGTTTTGTATGCAAGAGTGAACAAGTTAAAATATGAGAAGTTATTTAATATAAATTGGTCTTGTATACAATCATGACGGAGTTCTCTAATACATCATCAGTGCATCATACAATTTCTCACCAACTTGCATTCATCTATTGTGAACGCATGGCATTATCATTCCATTACATTTAGTTGCAATAAAATGCATCTAGTTCATTATCATTTACTTGCATGTAGGTTCATTACATCTATTTTAGATATTCATTTAAGTGCATTTAATATCATTTAGTTGCATTCATTTTTGCTTACTTGCATTCACATCATTACATCATTTCATCATTGCTCAATAAAGGCATTTAGATTCATTTGTATAAATTTCCCATCATTTACTACCATTTATTTAGCCATTAAACGTACATTCATTTAGTCATCTAGGTATAGTATATGTCTTTTACATCATTCAAATTCATTCATCATCATTTAAGTTTGTTTACAATACATTCATCTAGATTCATTTAGTTACATTCATTTGCATTTATCTATCTATTAGTTAAGTACATTCATCTATCCATCCAGTATATTCTTATACTCATTCATTATCCTTTTAATTGCATTAAGGTGCAGTTATTCATTATCCCTTAGTTACATTATCATTTCACTTAGTCATATTTTAATTGAGTTAGACACACAACATAAACATTTGTCTCAACATTTGTTTATTCATTTTATAAGTGCAATCATTTATAAATATTCACATAAACATTTGAATTACCATTTATTTATCCATCTTGCAATCATTTTTTTACCATCTATACACATTTACATAAGCCATTCAATTCATTGCATTTCAACATATCAAACATAGTTGCATATCATCATTTCATCAACATAAACACAAAGTGCTATCTATCTCATAGTTAGCATCATTTCATTATGCATACATCATCATCATGGCATTCCATACATAAAGTATTACAACAACGAATCATACACATATTAATTTGCATCCAAATGTTAGCATCACATTCATAAACATGCATATAATCATCATAACTTGCAAATAGAAATCATCTCATCATCATATACATCTAGAAAGTAAAAACATCTATCTAAGTATAAATTATAAACTCATCATCTTGCATAAATCCATACATATCATCAACATGCACATCATCACAAAATATGGGATCTCCTCATATATCACGTCATATATCATCTTGCAAAAGCATACATGTATCAAAGTACAGTGATGTCAAAAATATCAGCTACCAAGAGCCATCCAGGTCACAGTCCAAAATGACAATATAATAAAATACATAAGGCTCTCTCAAATGGCACTCTGGGCAGATGTTGCACCACCTGCACTATCTCGTCATGGAGGACCCATCACACCACCACTGCTCTGCATCCTCTAAGACCGCTCTGATCTTGCCCGACACATCTGTGAATAACTCAGTACTCGCTGACTAGATGGTACCACCTATTCATATACCCTACCAATAGTCAACCTCTCCACCTACTCGTTGTAGCTCCCTCACCAATGAATTAGTTGACGACCCATGTCCCTATACTTCCTCCAAGGCCCACACTCTCTCCTACAGCTAGATCACCCTATCAACTACCTCATCTCTCTCTCACAGCACTATAGTCAACTCTGACTCCCCTACAAACAACTGCACATCTCTAACTACAACCTTTGCCTCCATCTCCTCCACCTGTACCTCAACTGCTATAAGTCAAGTCTACATATATACTAGCACATGCTCTCACATATCTCCTCCACTTGTAGCTCCCTCTCCTGTATCGATAGATGCCTCTCCCTCCCCTTAGTCACCATTTGCTGTATAACCTGGCCCCAACCCATAGCTAGTCCATGTGATCGTCAATCTGGGCATAGGAGGCCTCCAACAATCCTTGATAGTACAATTGGAAGTGGCTCATATAATAAAGTTATCTAATCCCATGCTACCAAGCCATCATGAACAAACACATCCTCATCAAAAATACGCTGCATAGTTGTCCCCCATGCTTAGTCATATGTCACAAGATCCCCTTGGATAGGGATGTGTAAGATCCGCCACACATCCTTCAGTGTCACGGTCATCTCCCACATAGCCCGATGGAATGTGCAAGTTTCATTGTGCCACCGAATGCTAATGCTATCATCAGGTCACGATTCGTCCGAATCACGGGAATGTACATCACATCATAAAGGCCTATCACTGTAATATAATCAATCTTGGCCTCTATCAACCGATCTCTCAACTATTGCGTAGCTGGATGCCTCTCCCACATCTGTAAGATAGGAAAATCCTCCTACATATCATCACATTCATATCATCATCAGTTGTCTTGTTTCAAACTTTATTAAGTTTAAACCTAGACTATCAATAGATACTCTGATCAAGTATCTTCTAGTCTCAATAAGTAAGAAATCATGGCAAACCTAGACTACAACGGGCATTTATCATAATGACCTAGTCTCAACGAGGTTTCTATGGTTCAAAAAACCTAACTTATCCATCCATTCACCATCGGCATCAGGAGATCATTTTTCTAATACTGGGGCATCTATTTTTTCAAACAATAGTGCTATTTTGCCAACAATTGCGCTAAAACAACTACACATTAGCACTACAAAACCAATAGCGCTAAAACTATTGCACAACATCTCCATTTTTGGGCAATAGCGCTACAAGACTGACTCGATCACACTAAAACTACAATCGTGCTAAAACAACTCTACGAATGCACTAAACCTTGCAAAAGCGCTAAAACCACTATGCAATAGCACTATAGCAGCACAAAAGTGCTAGTTAAAGTGACAACAATGCTAAAACATAGTTTTAGCGCTATTGTCTTGACTCAACTTGGACACTAAAAAAAAAGACATAAAAAATCCACAAAAACCAAAAATTCAAATTGTCATTGTTTATGGTGAAAATGGATAACAATAATAACAATATTGAAAGGCTAAATGAATTCAACCAAAAAACCCTAACCTAACAATGAACAAAGACCCACCATAACATATGAAGATTACCTAAGACAATGCAAATAACTCAAAATCACAAAGATTATACCATCACATGTCCAATAGGGTTTTGATCTCCATTCTTCCTATCTCCATTGATCTTGCTTGATATATTTGCTCTCATATTTTTATATGCACAAGAGCTCAACAAAGAACGGAATGTGGTTGCAAGTAGGATCGTAGTGTAGCCAAGTCCTCCAAAATCAGTCATTAGTCATTAGGGTTTGACAATGAAGAAGGCATCTCCTTAAATAGAAGACACAATATGAAATGGAGGGTTAAGATTGAGAGGTGTAAAAAGAGAGGTCGGCTAGGATTAGAGGGTAGGTATAAGAAATAGTAAAATAATGAAAGGGGTAGGTAGTGTATGAATTAAGAGATGAATGACATGTGTCATGTGTAGAAAAAGATAATGAATTAATTAAATAAATAAAGATTTATTTAATTAATAGAAGAAGTAGGATAATTAAATAAATAAAAAATATTTATTTAATTTAGGAAAGGGATAATTTAAATAAATAAATGTATTTATTTAAATGAGAAATAAGGCTAGAAGAGGATAAATGAATGAATTAAATAAATAAAGATTTATTTAATTAATAGAAGAATTAGGCTAAGATAATTAAATAAATAAGATATTTATTTAATTAGACTGGACAATTTTAGGTGTCTACATTTTGCCCCTCTTTGAGACAATGCGGCTTGTCGCGTTGTTTCAAAGAAGATAAGATGAACTGATACAGAGTTGCCCCAAGATGGGAATTATATGCCCCCTCGAGAGATTGGATTAAAATTCTGAAAAGATCGCAGACAATCTCTCGATAAGAAAGAAAGGCGAGAATGGGTTGACCGAATAAAGTGACAAAGTCACGGGATAAGGAAGACTGACTCGGGAAATGAGGGCCAAGACTAGGGTAGGCTATAAGATAGACCACGGGCAAAAGACATCCTCATTGTCATCCACACCCTTACAAGATCACAGTGCAGAGCGAGAAAATAGCAGCAGCAGTCAGCAGCGATGGCTTTGGTTCATAGATTTGACCACGTTCGCCGATTCCAGAGGCCAGCAGAGGCAGGAGAGCCGGTAAGTACCACAAAACCTCCTCGTACTTTGATGCATTTCAATTTTGTCATTAATGCATGGTAGTTTAGCAATAAATGTGCTTAGGAATAGGGCACAAAAAAGTGCAAAAACGTGCAACCGCGTCTGTGTCGGTGCCAGGCACGTCTGTGTCCGCCAGGCGCGTCTGTGTCGGTGCCAGGCACGTCTGTGTCCGCTAGGCGTGTCTGTGTCGGTGCCAGGCACGTCTGTGTCTGGAACCGCGTTTGTGCTTGATGCGGGCGCATTTGTGAATTGTAGAGGCGTTTATGTCATATAGGGACGTCTATGTTCCCTGGCCGCGTTTGCGAAGGATTTAGGCACGTATGTGTTCAGAAAGCGCGTCTGTGTTGCAGAAGAGCGTTTGTGCAGTCTATAAGCGCGTTTATGAGTTTAAAGCGCGTTTGTGTGTCAAAAATGCATGGTTTTGGTTTTTTAGGTCAAATCGGCAGTTCTGTGATGAACATACACTGTCGATTGGATAAGTTGCTGAGAGGATACACTCAAGCAGGTCCCCTAGGAAGACTAGGATAGATCAAGGCACTTTGTGATGAACAGGGAGCACCAAGATAGACAGCACTTTGTGATGAACAGGGAGTGCGAATGTGAGTAACACTGTGTGATGAACAGGGAATGTCACACACGTAGTACTTTGTGATGAACAGGGAGCACTACCAGGATAGATAGCAACACTTTGTGATGAACAATGAGTGTCACTAGGATAGATAACCATATGCATTTAGATAGCGAGTAGCATTTTGTGATAAACAGTGAATGCCATGATAACTGACATGATTGATTGTGTGACTGTAGGAGTATTTGCCTATGTTGGAGTCACGGGAGAGATTCCCGTCTACACAGAGACTACGACCAGAGTTGTCATTTTAGGACCGAGCTGCGATTGAGGAGATGGGCCTCAGACATGTACTGTATGTGCCTGAGTTTCGGGCGAACATGGGTTTGCTGACTGCATTGGCGAAGAGATGGCACTCCGAGACTTGCACGTTTCACTTGCCTATGGGGGAGATGACAGTGACACTCGAGGATGTCTATAGGATTTTGCATATACCGATCGATGGAGAGCTGATTCCATACGATCGAGATGGAGACAGGGAGGCATTGAGACGGGTATTCCAGGATCCCGGATTGGAGATGAGAGCAGGGCACGTGGCATGGGATACCATGACTGCGACAGGGTTAGCCTTGCCAGCTGTGATTGGAGGAGTCATCAATGGGTTCTTGTGTCTTGACAGAGCTACATGGGGGTTGGCAGTGGGTTGGGGAGGAGCACTGGAGATACTGGTGACTGAGCACACCAGATATGCATGGGGGCCATTTGTCTTGGCACATTTATACTATGAGCTGCATCAGTTCGTTTATCATGGATCAGTGGGACTGGGCTGTGGAGTGACATTGCTGCAGGTGTGGGCATATGAGCACCTTCCTATCACACGACCGATTCACTTCAGATGTAGAGGGCATGGGCGGAGCTTCGTACACCTCTATGATATGATTACGTCGCAGCTTCGGATTGGCTGGCTAGAGTACTGGAGGCGTGTTATAGATGATATTGACACAGTCATCTGGAGGCCGTACCTGGGGTGCGAGGAGTGGGAGGATGACGCCTTGGAGCTGCCATACACATTCAGGAGCAGATATCTGATTGGGTGGATGCCCTACATTTTGGAGAGATAGCTAGTTGATAGGGTTGGCAGACAGTTTGGCAGGATCCAGAGGATGCCACGAGGCTCAGGCATGTATGCCCGTACGGTCAGGGATCAGGCACAGTTTGGGCCATTGTTATCGTATGATTAGGCCGTCACACAGCTGACAGAGATGATACCCCTACCCTGGGATATGTGGTCGGAGGTTGAGGATGCAGGCATGGATGCAGAGTACTCCGCATATTGGGCAGAGCATCCGTTTCCACGGTTGACAGATTCGGGAGAGCTGCTGGAGGGAGAGGTTGGAGGGGATGATGATGATGATGGTGGAGGAGATGGAGGTAGGGGCCGACGGAGGCGGAGAGGATTATTATTCCACAGATTCTAATGAATGGGAATGGGGTTCAGACAAATCCTCCAGTGACTATGAGCTCACCGAGACATTCAGAGAGCCAGATGAACCTACAGAGGAGGAGGAATTTTACAAAAAGTTCAGAGTTGGTCAAGAACCAACCCATAAGGATCCCGCACAGTCTTCGTTTCAAGGTCCTAGGTTGAAATCGCATTGGATGAGGACACCTGTCCCAGAAGGCGCTACTAGTGATGACAATTTGGATTCACTCACGATCGAAACTGATGAGGAGAGTGCCATCGATGACCTTGACGATTGCCTTGACATACCTAAATATAACCACATCTTCACTCTTTGTCCAGCAAATTCTGAAAACACTAATGACCTTCCCCTTGTTCACCCCCAACTCATTGACTGGGATCATGAAGGACCAGCACAATTTGATACATTTCAAAATGACGAAGCTATTGTCGACTATCTTGGCATACGAGATGATCTTCCCCTTGGAGACCACAAAGCAGGATACACCATAGAACTCAACAACATGGCATACTTCGGCGAGGGTGTCGGGCCTTCTAGTCACAAAAATGTGAAAATAAAAACAAAACAAGGGTCTTGTGGCGAAAACCACACTGTGGCGCTATCTGATTCCAAAAAAGTAAAAAGAAAGGACGTATCTGAGGGCAAAAACCTCTCTGGGGCACCTGAAGATGGAAGGCTTGACATTCTCCCAACATCATATGAGGAAAAATCATCCATGTTGGTAGAGGAGACTATAAAGAAAAACATTGGTACAGAAGAGGTTCCACACAACATATTCTTGGCTCAATCATTGATAGAGTCGGAAAGGGCAAAATTCATAAGCTTCTTTAAGGAACGACAAATCAACTTTGCATGGTCATACGCTGATATGCCTGGATTGGATCCGGATTTGGTAATGCATCATTTGACAGTCAAACCGGGGGCAAAGCCAGTAAAATAGAAATTAAGGAAAATGCACCCGCAAGTGGCATTACTAGTCAAGGCAGAGCTGGAAAAATTATTGGATGTCGGTTTCATACACCCAATTGATTATCCTGAATGGATCTCCAATCTAGTACCTATCAGTAAACCAGATCGCAGAATAAGGATATGTACAGATTTCAGAGATATCAACAAGGCTTGTCCAAAGGACGATTTCCCATTACCAAACATTGACTTGATCATTGATCTTACAGCAGGTCATGAAATGTTATCTTTAATGGATGGATTTTCTGGAGATAATCAAATCAGGATTGCACCTGAGGATCAACATAAAACATCATTCACTTGTCCATGGGGAACCTTCTATTGGAATGTCATGCCTTTTGGGCTGAAAAATGCAGGCGCTACATATCAAAGAGTGATGACCACTATTTTTCATGATCTCATGCTCATAACAGTGGAAGATTATGTTGATGATCTCTTGGGAAAATCAATAGACAGAGATACACACTTGGACATACTTTCAGTTGTCTTTGATCGGCTGGAAAAATACAAAGTAAGATTAAATCCAAAGAAATGTGTCTTTGGAGTAACCTCAGGGAAGCTCCTAGGATTCATTGTGTCTAAAAGAGGAATCGAGGCCGATCCAGCGAAGGTCAAGGCTATCTTGGACATGCCGCCACCCAAGAATATCAGTCAACTTCGATCTTTACAAGGGAGACTCCAGTCCATACGAAGATTCATAGCACAACTTGCAAATAAGTGTAATCCTTTCCAGCACCTGCTACACAAAAACATCAAGTTCAAATGGGATGAGAACTGTCAACAGGATTTTCAGGCGCTCAAAGACTATCTTTTGAACCCACCAGTTTTGATGCCACAATTCTAGATCAACCGTTGCTAGTTTACATATCAGCTACTCCAACGACACTAGGGGCATTCCTAGCACAACAAGTTGATGACGACAAGGAAAAGGCAATATACTATATCAGTCGCACATTGGTGGGATATGAGCTAAACTACACACCAATCGAACGTGCATGTCTCGCTGTGGTCTTTGCTTCACAAAAATTACGACATTATATGCTCACTCACAAGACTAAGTTGATTGCCAGAATTGATCCACTAAAATATCTTCTCAACAAAGCTACGCTTACTGGGTGGCTGGCCAAGTGGGTAATGATCCTGAGTGAATTTGACATCAAATATGTAGACAGAAAAGCTATAAAAGGACAAGCAATTGCAGATCAATTGGCAGATGCTCCCATGATAGATGATGTTCCTCTACAGTCAAAATTTCCAGATGAGTCCATTCTAACAATATCACCTGCAAAGCCATGGCAATTATATTTTGACGGCTCATATACACAGCACGGGGCAGGAGTGGGTATACTCTTTATAACTCCTCAAGGCGATTCTATACCAAAGTCATACCGCTTATCATTTCCTTGCACCAACAATATAGCGGAATATGAGGCATTAACAACTGGATTAAGAATTGCAGTTCAGTGGAAGATCCAGGAACTTTGTGTTTTTGGGGATTCTCAACTTGTCATCCGGCAAGCAACCGATGATTACCAAACGAAAGATGAAAAACTAATGCCTTACAAACAACTGGTCGATGATTTAAAACAACACTTCACAAAGATAGAGTTTTAGCAGATACCAAGAGAACAGAATCGCGCTGCAGATGCCATGGCTACAATTGCTTCGCTGATTGATCTGCCGTAAAATGAGACCTGCTATGAGTTCCTGGTAGATAACTTGTTGATTCCTTCATATGAGATCACTCCTACAGAAATGATATGTGTTGTTGGTCCTGAATCCCAGTTATATGGTTCCATATTCACGTACCTTCGCAACAATATCTTACCTCCCGATCCATCGAACAATCAACGCCGCACTTTCATTCGCCAATCCTCTCGATACGTCATTTTAGCTGATATCCTATACCGACGAGGTCTAGATGGCACCCTTCTTAGATGTTTAGAGAGTGACGAAGCTCAGATTGCGTTACGAGAAGTGCATGAAGGGATATGCGGTCCGCATACTAGTGGTCCTACCTTGGCCAAGAAAGTCATCAGGATTGGATACTACTGGCCTACTATGGAAAAAGACTCATATCAGTTTGTCAAGAAGTGTAAGCAGTGTCAAATTCATGGAGACCTCATACATGCACCAGCACAAGAACTACAACTACTTGCATCTCCTTGGCCCTTTTGTCACTGGGGACTCGATCTCATAGGCAAGATTCACCCTCCTTCTTCCAACGGTCATAAATTCATTATCACAGCCACAGAGTATTTCACAAAGTGGATTGAAGTTGTGCCTCTCACACAAGTTACTAGGAAACAAATCGCTACCTTCATTTTGAACTACATCATTTGCCGATACGGGATTCCTACTTCCATTATTACTGATAACGGGCGTCCCTTCAAAAATCAGGATGTTCGGGAACTCTGTGACCGCTTCTGTATCTCTCATCGTTTCTCCACACCATATTACCCCCAAGGTAATGGCCAAGCTGAGGCGTCTAACAAAACAATTCTTAAAATCCTTAAAAAGACAGTCGATGACGCTGGCCGTAACTGGCATATCAAACTTAATCCTGCACTTTGGGCCTACCGCACAAGTGTCTGCACACCTACAGGAGCTACACCCTACTCACTTGTCTACGGCGCTGAAGCCATCTTGCCTATTGAGGTCGAGTTACCTTCTCTATGGGTCTCCTTGAGAAACATAATCAACGATGAAGACTATAGGGTCTCTCGCTTACAAGAACTAGAACTGCTAGATGGACGAAGACACACTGCTTTTAATCATTTCAAGGCTTACCAACAAAGAATGAGTCGCAGTTACAATCATAAAGTCAAGCCTCGCGCATTTGAGGTAGGTGACTTAGTACTCAAAGAGAACCCCAAGAATCAGCAAGACAGAGAGAAGAAGGGCAAGTTTGAACCAAACTGGCTTGGTCCTTACATCATCACAGCAGTATATGGATCTGGGGCATATCAGCTCTCAACTACAGAAGGTGAACCTTTGGAGGATCTTATCAACAGCATGCACCTTCGCAGGTTCTACACATAGCTCTTCGGAATATCCTAATTCAAAAATACAAAAAAAAATTATAAAACAAAAAAAAAATCATCACTTGGTGAAAACCTGCCAAACAGGCGCCTTGTGACAACAAAAAAATTGAAAAATTGAAAAAAATAAAGAGAAATAATTTCGTCCAACGGTGAAAACCACTTCGGTGGCACCCTGGGCAAGTACCATGGTGAAAACTGGGTCACCAACGCCATGCGTAGAGACTTTGCTCCTCTCTCCTTCAGGATTCACTTTCATCCTTTCACTTTGCACACACTCACATCCTAGTCATTCATAATAAACTTACCCAGTCCCATCATGGCTTGTTATTGATCTACCCAAGATTGGTTAGCCATTCATAATAAACCTCCCTTTTCACATCCTTTTCCATCCATAATAAATCAGATCCTATCTGTGGCTAAGGCAAAATCCTACGTCTAGTGATGGGTGTGGAACTGAGAACATCACATGTTTTGAGGAGTACAGTTTCTTCCAGCTTTCTTCAGTCTATTCGCGCACAATCCGCAATAAAGCAAAATCTGCATCACAGATCTGCAATAAAGTTTCATCTTCTCCGTAATAAAGTATCAGTTTCATGGATTCAGTCAGTTTCAGATGAGACACAGCAGCAACAATGGGCTTCAACAAAATCAAATCTTTCAACAGACTCAGACAACATATGGTTCAGTGCTATCTATCCTTTTTGTGAAAGTGAACATTGTGACCACAATCAAATAAGACTTATACAAGTGACAAGAGACACTAAACTTGAGGACTACAGTGGATGTTGGTGTCGAGTCTTGTTTTTCTTTGATTTCATCTTTTTTGGTGACATGTCTTTTAGCTTTTCCAGGATGTCTTTGACTAGAGGTTCTATCTCCAGGATGTCTTTGACTAGAAAGGCGAGGATGGGGTATCGTCACCTATTTGTATTTTTTGTCTGTGGATTGTCTCTTAGTAATGCTATGACTTGTCCAAGGATATGAGGACACTGTGAGTCTAGTGTGAACTGGGGCATTCCTTGTTTGTGACTGTCTTATCTCCATGCAAACGGGTACAATGAATTTCTGGGTCAAACAAATGCCTCGATTGTCATAACCTACTTGCCATAATAAAGCTCAATGATGATAATGCACAAGAAGCTCTTTCACTTTCATATCTTCTATCTTCCATACCCCTTTCTTGATTGACTTCCATCGTCCTTCTCGAGTCCACGTAGCCCGCTATCACATGACTGAGTATAATGACACACCAAAAACATTTGCATTTCATATAGTTACACCTGCATCACCACATATAAGCATTTCAGATATCACAACTGCATCACATCCTGCATACAACACATGTTAGCACATCTCACATTTTCATTATGTAAATAATCATTTGCATTATCATATTCATTTGCATTACTTACATTCACATTTGCATCATGCATACACATATAAAAACATAAAAGAACAAAAGAAAATATATTGCATTGTGTCATATATATATTTGCATCCATATCATAAGCATCACATAAGAACATCTCATCACATAGGTACACACACATATAGCTGCCACAAAAATGGTGAATCATCTCTCATATATAATCAAATGTGTCATGATACAATGATGTCAAAAGAATCATATGGCTACAAAATCACCCGCAGGTGTCTACAATACAAAAATGGTACATATACTGATACAAAGGGGAGCCCTCTATGGCTATGATGAACTCCCTCCCTCGGAGCCGCCTGGCCTCGACGGACACTGAGCTGTAGAAGGACCCTCTCCAGGATCACCCTGCCTATCTAGTGGTGGTGGAGGACCCATGACCCCACCACTAAATGCCTGCCTCCTCTGACTCCCTCCCATAGCCATCGCTGTCCGCGATGGTCTATGGAAGCTCCTCACCGGCTGATCCGCTGGCACTGCACCATAGTACAGGTCTCTCCAGCAGCCAATCTCCTCACCGGATCGCAGTACATATGCGTAGCCTGCCCCTACGTCCTTTGCCGCCTGCCTCCCTGCCCTCAGAGCTGTCTTAGCCTCAGTATATCGCTGAATGGCCTGATCCCTCTCTCGCTCTGTATCTCGGAGCCTGATCCTGAGGCGATCCCTCTCCTAGTCCAACTCCTAGATCTCGTCTGCCTGGCCCTGGCAGATCTCTCTCAGCTCTAACAGCTCATCCTCCTTAGGATCTGCACCCTCAGCCTCTGCCTGTGGCTCTCCCTCTACGGGTGCCTGTGCCTGTGCCTCCCCCTGTACCTGTCTCGGTGCCTGAACCGGTGCTTGTCTCTGTACATGCCAGGGAACCTGCACCTGTCTCTGTACCTGTGCCGGTACTGGCACCTATCTCTGCACCTGTCCCTGCCTCTGTCCCTATGCTATTGGTACCTATAGGGGCACTCCACCGCGACCTCTCACCACCACCTGGGCTGGTCCCTCCTGTCCTCCCTCCCTCCGAGGTGCTACTCTCCTCTCCCCCACTACTCCTCTCCACCTCCGTCGGACCCTACCTCCATCTCCTCCACCATCATCATCATCATCCCCTCCAACCTCTCCCTCCAGCAGCTCTCCCGGATCTGTCAACCATGGAAACGGATGCTCTACCCTATACGCAGCATACTCTGCATCCATCCCTACATCCTCCACCTCTAGCCACGTATCCCAAGGTAGTGGCATCATCTCTGTCATCTATGTCACAGCCTGATCATACGATAATAGTGGTCCGAACTGTGCCTGATCTCTGACTGTACGGGCATACATGCTCGAGCCTCGTGACATCCTCTGAATCCAGCCGAACTACCTGCCAACCCTGTCAACCAATTGCCTCTCCAAAATATAGGGCGTCCGCCCAATCAGATACCTGCTCTTGAATGTATATGGCAGCTCCACTGCATCATCCTCCCACTCCTCGCACCCCAGGTATGGCCTCCAGATGACCATGTCAATGTCATCTATAACTCGCCTCCAGTGCTCCAGCCGGCCAATCCGAGGCTGTGACGTAATCATATCATACAAATGTACAAAGCTCCGTCCATGTCCTCTGCCCCTAAAATGAATAGGCCATGTGATAGGAAGGTGCTCATATGCCCACACCTGTAACAGAGTCACTCCATAGCCCAGTCCTACTGATCCGTGATAAACAAACTGATGCAGCTCATAGTATAAATGTGCCAAGACACATGGCCCCCATGGATATTTGGTGTGCTCAGTCACCAGTATCTCTAGTGCTCCTTCCCAACCCACTGCCAACCCCCGTGTAGCTCTGTCAGGACACAAGAACCCACTGATGACTCCTCCAATCACAGCTGGCAAGGCTAACTCTGTCGCAGTCATGGTATCCCATGCCACGTGCCCTGCTCTCATCTCCAGTCCGGGATCCTGGAATACCCGTCTCAACGCCTCCCTGTCTCCATCTCGATCGTATGGGATCAGCTCTCCATCGATCGGTATATGCAATATCCTATAGACATCCTCGAGGGTCACTGTCATCTCCCCCATCGGCAAGTGGAATGTACATGTCTCGTAGTGCCATCTCTCCGCCAGCGCAGTCAGCAAACCCATGTTTGCCCGAAACTCGAGCACATATAGCACATGTCTGAGACCCATCTCCTCAATAGCAATCCTGTCCTGAATCAACAACTCTGGTCGCAATCTCTGTGTCGACGGGAATCTCTCCCGTGACTCCAGCATAGGCAGATACTCCTACAGTCAACCAATCAATCATATCAGTTATCGTGACATTCACTGTTTATCACATAATGCTACTTGCTATCTAAATGCATTTGGTTATCTATCCTAAGTAACACTCCCTGTTCATCACAAAGTGTTGCTATCTATCCTAGTAGTGCTCCCTGTTCATCACAAAGTACTACGTGTGTGACATTCCCTGTTCATCACACAGTGTTACTCACATTCGCACTCCCTGTTCATCACAAAGTGCTGCCTATCTTGGTGCTCCCTGTTCATCACAAAGTGCCTTGATCTATCCTAGTCTTCCTAGAGGACCTGCTTGAGTGTATCCTCTCAGCAGCTTATCCAATCGATAGCGTATGTTCATCACAGAACTGTCGATTTGACCTAAAAGACCAAAACCATGCATTTTTGTCAAACCCTAATGACTAATGACTGATTTTGGAGGACTTGGCTACACTACGATCCTACTTGCAACCACATTCCGTTCTTTGTTGAGCTCTTGTGCATATAAAAATCTGAGAGCAAATATATCAAGCAAGATCAATGGAGATAGGAAGAATGGAGATCAAAACCCTATTGGACATGTGATGGTATAATCTTTGTGATTTTGAGTTATTTGCATTGTCTTAGGTAATCTTCATATGTTATGGTGGATCTTTGTTCATTGTTAGGTTAGGGTTTTGTGGCTGAATTCATTTAGCCTTTCAATATTGTTATTATTGTTATCCATTTTCACCATAAACATTTTGGCATGCCCGGTGGGACTAGGTAAGTTTATTATGAATGACTAGGATGTGAGTGTGTGCAAAGTGAAAGGATGAAAGAGAATCCTGAAGGATGGGGGAGCACTGTCTCTACGCATGGCACTAGTGACCCAGTTTTCACCATGGTACTTGCCCAGGGCGCCATCGAAGTGGTTTTCACCGTTGGACAAAATTATTTCTCTTTACTTTTTTTAATTTTTCAATTTTTTTGTTGTCACAAGGCGCCTGTTTGCCAGGTTTTCACCAAGTGACGATTTTTTTGTTTTTATAATTTTTTTGTATTTTTGAATTAGGATACTCTGAAAAGCTATGTGTAGAACCTACGAAGGTGCATGCTGTTGATAGGATCCTCCAAGGGTTCACCTTCTGTAGTTGAGAGCTGATATGCCCCAGATCCATATACCGCTGTGATGATGTAAGGACCAAGCCAGTTTGGTTTGAATTTGCCCTTCTTATCTCTGTCTTGCTGATTCTTGGGGTTCTCTTTGAGTACTAAGTCACCTACCTCAAATGCGCGAGGCTTGACTTTATGATTGTAACTGCGACTCATTCTTTGTTGGTAAGCCTTGAGATGATTAAAAGCAGTGTGTCTTCGTTCATCTAGCAGTTCTAGTTCTTGTAAGCGAGAGACCCTGTAGTCTTCATCGTTGATTATGTTTCTCAAGGAGACCCATAGAGAAGGTAACTCGACCTCAATAGGCAAGATGGCTTCAGCGCCGTAGACAAGTGAGTAGGGTGTAGCTCCTGTAGGTGTGCAGACACTTGTGCGGTAGGCCCAAAGTGCAGGATTAAGTTGGATATGCCAGTTACGGCCAGTGTCATCGACTATCTTTTTAAGGATTTTAAGAATTGTTTTGTTAGACGCCTCAGCTTGACCATTACCTTGGGGGTAATATGGTGTGGAGAAACGATGAGAGATACGGAAGCGGTCATAGAGTTCCCGAACATCCTGATTTGTGAAGGGATTCCCGTTATCAGTAATAATGGAAGTAGGAATCCCGTATCGGCAAATGATGTAGTTCAAAATGAAGGTAGCGATTTGTTTCCCAGTAACTTGTGTGAGAGGCATGGCTTCAATCCACTTTGTGAAATACTCTGTGGCTGTGATAATGAATTTATGACCGTTGGAAGAAGGAGGGTGAATCTTGCCTATGAGATCGAGTCCCCACTGACAAAAGGGCCAAGGCGATGCAAGTGGTTGTAGTTCTTGTGCTGGTGCATGTATGAGGTGTCCATGAATTTGACACTGCTTACATTTCTTGACAAACTGATATGAGTCTTTTTCCATAGTAGGCTAGTAGTATCCAGTCCTGATGAGTTTCTTGGCCAAGGTAGGACCACTAGTATGCGGACCACATATCCCTTCGTGCACTTCTCGTAATGCAATCTGAGCTTCGTCACTCTCTAAACATCTAAGAAGGGTGCCATCTAGACCTCGTCGGTATAGGATATCAGCAAAAATGACGTATCGAGAAGATTGGCGAATGAAAGTACGACGTTGATTGTTCGATAGATTGAGAGGTAAGATATTGTCACGAAGGTATGTGAATATGGAACCATATAATTGGGATTCAGGACCAACAATGCATATCATTTCAGTAGGAGTGATCTCATATGAAGGAACCAACAGGTTGTCTACCAGAAACTCATAGCAGGTTTCATTTTGAGGCAGGTCAATTAGTGAAGCGATTGTAGCCATGGCATCTGCAGCACGATTCTGCTCTCTCGGTATTTGCTCAAAATCTATCTTTGTGAAATGTTGTTTCAAATCATCCACCATTTGTTTGTAAGGCATTAATTTTTCATCTTTTGTTTGGTAATCATCAGTTGCTTGACGGATGACAAGTTGAGAATCCCCAAAAACACGAAGTTCTTGGATCTTCCACTGAACTGCAATTCTTAATCTAGTTGTTAATGCCTCATATTCTGCTATATTGTTGGTGCAAGGAAATGATAAGCAGTATGATTTTGGTATAGAATCACCTTGAGGAGTTATAAAGAGTATACCCGCTCCTGCCCCATGCTGTGTATATGAGCCATCAAAATATAATTGCCATGGCTTTGCAGGTGATATTGTTAGAATGGACTCATCTGGAAATTCTGACTGTAGAGGAACATCATCTATCATGGGAGCATCTGTCAATTGATCTGCAATTGCTTGTCCTTTGATTGCTTTTCTATCTACATATTCGATGTCAAATTCACTCAGGATCATTACCCACTTGGCCAGCCGCCCAGTAAGCGTAGCTTTGTTGAGAAGATATTTTAGTGGATCAATTCTGGCAATCAACTTAGTCTTGTGAGTGAGCATATAATGTCGTAATTTTTGTGAAGCAAAGACCACAGCGAGACATGCACGTTCGATTGGTGTGTAGTTTAGCTCATATCCCACCAATGTGCGACTGATATAGTATATTGCCTTTTCCTTGCCGTCATCAACTTGTTGTGCTAGGAGTGCCCCCAGTGCCGTTGGAGTAGCTGATATGTAAAGTAGCAACGGTTGATCTGGAATTGGTGGCATCAAAACTGGTGGGTTCAAAAGATAGTCTTTGAGCGCCTGAAAAGCCTGTTGACAGTTCTCATCCCATTTGAACTTGATGTTTTTGTGTAGCAGGTGCTGGAAAGGATTACACTTATCTACAAGTTGTGCTATGAATCTTCGTATGGACTGGAGTCTCCCTTGTAAAGATCAAAGTTGACTGATATTCCTCGGTGGCGGCATGTCCAAGATAGCCTTGACCTTCGCTGGATCGGCCTCGATTCCTCTTTTAGACACAATGAATCCTAGGAGCTTCCCTGAGGTTACTCCAAAGACACATTTCTTTGGATTTAATCTTACTTTGTATTTTTTCAGCCGATCAAAGACAACTGAAAGTATGTCCAAGTGTGTATCTCTGTCTATTGATTTTCCCAAGAGATCATCAACATAATCTTCCACTGTTATGTGCATGAGATCATGAAAAATAGTGGTCATCGCTCTTTGATATGTAGCGCCTACATTTTTCAGCCCAAAAGGCATGACATTCCAACAAAAGGTTCCCCATGGACAAGTGAATGATGTTTTATGTTGATCCTCAGGTGCAATCCTGATTTGATTATATCCAGAAAATCCATCCATTAAAGATAACATTTCATGACCAGCTGTAAGATCAACGATCAAGTCAATGTTTGGTAATGGGAAATCGTCCTTTGGACAAGCCTTGTTGATGTCTCTGAAATCTGTACATATCCTTATGCTGCGATCTGGTTTACTGACAGGTACTAAATTGGAGATCCATTCGGGATAATCAATTGGGCGTATGAAACCGACATCCAATAATTTTTTCAGTTCTGCCTTGACTAGTAATGCCACTTGCGGATGCATTTTTCTTAATTTCTGTTTCACTGGCTTTGCCCCCGGTTTGACTGTCAAATGATGCATTACCAAATCTGGATCCAATCCAGGCATATCAGCGTATGACCATGCAAAGTTGATTTGTCGTTTCTTAAAGAAGCTTATGAATTTTGCCCTTTCCGACTTTGTCAATGATTGAGCCAAGAATATGTTGTGTGGAACCTCTTCTGTACCAATGTTTGTCTTTATAGTCTCCTCTACCAACATGGATGACTTTTCCTCATATGATGATGGGAGAATGTCAAGCCTTCCATCTTCGGGTGCCTCAGAGAGGTTTTCGCCCTCAGATACATCCTTTCTTTTTACTTTTTTGGAATCAGATAGCGCCACAGTGTGGTTTTCGCCATAAGACCCTTGTTTTGTTTTTATTTTCACATTTTTGCGACTAGAAGGCCCGACACCCTCGCCGAAGTATGCCATGTTGTTGAGTTCTATGGTGTATCCTGCTTTGTGGTCTCCAAGGGGAAGAGCATCTCGTATGCCAAGATAGTCGACAATAGCTTCGTCATTTTGAAATGTATCAAATTATGTTGGTCCTTCATGATCCCAGTCAATGAGTTGGGGGTGAACAAGGGGAAGGTCATTAGTGTTTTTAGAATTTGCTGGACAAAGAGTGAAGATGTGGTTATATTCAGGTATGTCAAGGCAATCATCGAGGTCATCGATGGCACTCTCCTCATCAGTTTCGATCATGAGTGAATCCAAATTGTCATCACTAGTAGCGCCTTCTGGGACAGGTGTCCTCATCCAATGCGATTTCAACCTAGGACCTTGAAACGAAGACTATGCGGGATCCTTATGGGTTGGTTCTTGACCAACTCTGAACTTTTTGTAAAATTCTTCCTCCTCTGTAGGTTCATCTGGCTCTCTGAATGTCTCGGTGAGCTCATAGTCACTGGAGGATTTGTCTGAACCCCATTCCCATTCATTAGAATCTGTTAAATAATAATCCTCTTGTTGAAGTTCGGCCACTTTGATTCGCCATGCCTCTTTTGTTCTTTTATTGTGAATCTTGGAATTCAGAAAACCAAGTCCCTTGGAGCGTTCCCTTCTTGCAGTTAGCTCAGGCTGTAAGGGCTCCATGACACCTTCTTTGCGTAACCCGAGAGGGCTTTTTCCATCATACCCAAATCTTTGCAGAATTTTGAAGCCTTTGCCATAGTTCTCACAGGGTATAATAATTTGATCTTGCGTGTCCTCTTCAATGTCTCTATAGAGCATTTTATATAAATTTTCTTCTTCTAGTTCGCCCCATCTTTGAAAGGTGGTAGGATCCCATTTAGTATCATGATGGAGATTTGCTTGTTAGGATGTGGCCTCCCATATTCTTTTGGAGAGCTCATGACTTGTCGTAAAAACATTGTCTGATTCAAAGTGTATTCTCCCATGCCTTTGTCTTGAAACTTGCCTCTAAGTTCACCTTGTTTGGATGTCGAGGGTTTTAATGACTCAGGATCAATGTAAGCCGAAGAAGGAGTAGCCACACGATTGCTGGGAATGATAGTCTCAGTATGTGATCTCAAGTTATTGCAATATATGAATGGATTTGGATCACCGTTGACTGTTACCTCGACTCCATTATGAGGAAACTTAATGCATTGATGGTATGTTGATGGGACTGCCCTCATTTCATGAATCCAAGGACGTCCTAGCAATATGTTATATGTGAGATCCAGGTCTAGGACTTGACAAACCACATCCTTTGTAACTGGCCCTATTCTTAGCGGTAAGGTAAATGTGCCCTTGGATGAACGCTCTTCATCATCATAAGCCTTGATGGTGATTTGGTTTGTAGAATTCACAGCTTTATCAGAATATCCCAATTGTTTAATTGTGCTCAATGTACAAATGTTTAGACCTGCTCCTCCATCTATCAGGACTCTTTTTATTCGATGTTTGTGTATGAAGGCTTCAATGTGTAATGGTGCATTATGTGGCTGACTTATGGAGGTGTCATCGGCTTCTGTGAACGTAAGGGAATGTGGAATGGAAAGGCATCCCTAACTGTTCTACAAGGTCGTACTCAGGCTTGATTGATAAAGGATTGGTATTCTTAGTGGAGGCACCTGGCAACGTGATCTTACCTCGACGGGTTGTAACATGACATTCAGAGGTAGATTCAAATGAAGATCCAACACCCTTTAGGACAATCTTGGGTCTCTGAGAAGGATTCTCAGGATTTTTGTTCTTGATAGTAATAGTAGAAATATGATTGTCCATTGAGATGTGATTGATAGTGGAATCATAATTGTAAGGTGCTCTAGTGTAATTGGCTTGATCATCTGTGACTTTTCCTTTTCCTTTGTCATGTTTTGGGAATGGTTCCTTAAACACCTCATGTTCTTGGTTAGATGAATGTCCCTTAATCTCAATATCTCCTCTATCAATGAGATCTTGCACAATGTTTTTCAATTGATGGCAATTACTTGTCTTGTGACCCTTACTCTTATGAAACTCACAATACTCATCATCATTCCACCAATTTGGTTTGACCTTTGGTTCATATGGAGGAAAATCTGGAACTGTGATCACTTTGTTTGCTACAAGCTTTTTGAATACTGATTCAAGCAGTTCTCCCAATGGAGTGTACTTCCTTCGTGGTTTAGAAGTTGTTTGATTGTTCACCTGATTGTTGGTAGAACTTGATCTAGAAAAGACAAACTTTGGTCTCACTGTATTGGCATCAACAATGCCATCATTGACTGTATTCTTGTTCTTGTTCCAAAATTTTGGTTTGTCCTTTCCTTTAAAGTCCTCTTTGTTTTCCTTGAATAGCTTGATAACTCCTTGTTCAATTAAGACTTTTTCTGTTGCTAGGCCCTTTTCAATAACATCCTTGAATGTAGACAAACAAGCTTTTCTGAGATCATAGCCAATAGCCTTATTAACGTTTTGTGTGAACATTTCTACCATTTGTTTCTGTGGGATCTCACAAGAGCATCTGCTGGCTAGATTTCTCCATCTTTGTAAAAATGTTGCGAAAGATTCTCCTTCCTTTTGTTTAGTATTGCACAAGGTAGTAACTGAGACATCTGTTTCTATGTTGTAGGAGAAATGCTGAATGAATGCCTCTGCCAAGTCACCCCATGACTTAATACTGGGAGGTAATTGAGAAAACCATTCCATAGCTTGATCGCCTAAGCTTTGTGGAAACAACCTCATCAAGTATGTTTCTTCTGCCGCTACCTCAATGCAGGCTGTGAAGAATTGTCTTATGTGTGCCTTGGGGTCTCCTCTCCCTCTATATTTGTCAAATTTTGGCATCACAAAGTGTGCAGGAAATGGAGGCATTGGAATGCTCTTATCAAAGGGATACGGACATATATCTCTCATAGTGTATGTAGGTTTTGATGTACTCATGTCCTCCATTTTCTTTTGTAGATCCCTAATTTGTTGCTCCAAATTATTCTTGGGAGGAGATTGATTTCTTGTAGCATACCCCATGATTGAAACACCCATTTGAGGAGGAGCTTGTTGCATGTATGGATGATACTGATCGTAGACATGTCCATATGGAGGTCTATATTGTTGCGGTATATATGGAGCACTTGGCATAACTTCTTGTTGGGGAACCCCATACCTGTTTTGTGCATATATACCATATTCAATAGGCCTTTCATTTTCCATTGTGTTGCCTCCAATTTTGACATGAGGTCTCCTTGTGTCAAAATTTTGAGGATGTCCTTGAGTATCCACTTGTTTTGATTGATCCATACCTTGAGCATGTGTTTGAGCATAAGGCCTCCATGATGGTCTTTGAGTGTAAGTATCATATGTTTGAGCTTGTGTATGTGGGATTGCTGGCTTTTGAAGCAAAACTGATGGTGACTCAGGCATCACATTCGGTCCTCTATTTCCTCCACTATTTGGTCTCCTTTGATCCATGTTGGGTTGAATTTGTTGTGAGGGTCGACTTTCTATAAGTTGAGATAAGTCAAAATCATGCGGTATTTTAGCTCCACTTTGTGCCATCATGTGTAAAAAGTATTGACGATCTCTCCTCATTATCTCTTCAACCAATCTAGTGAAATGACGATTCATTATGGATTCTTCTATGTCTGCTGATAGTATTGAAGAGTTGTCCACATTGTCATTGTGTGTAGTATTGTTGTTTATAGTGTTTGTGGTTTCCACATTTGGATTATGTCTATAAACATTCATGTCTGGTAATGTAGTGTGCTCAGGATTGTAGAATAGATCATTGTCATACTCATAAGAACTCATGTTTACGGATTCTTGAGCTTCTTTAGCTATTCTCCTAGATTTTTGAAGACGGGTTTCAACCATGAACTAGGTGTTTGACCAATATGTGAGAGACTAGATGAAAAATGGAAAAAGTATGGAAGACCAAGAGTTGTATGGAGTGTAAATGAATCTTGAGGTGTACTTGCAATGTCCAAAGTGTAAGACCAAGTATGTAAGTAGTAGAGTAGGTGTGACTTCCAAAGAGAGGATCATTTCTCTTGATGAGGTAAGCTGACCTTGACTCTAAGTAAGACCAAATGAGACCCAAAGGTAAGAAACCTTGATGAGGGACCACTTAGCAAATTGTAGTTGTATGTAGTGTGTTGACAAATTATGATGAGGACAAGCAAGTGACCTTTTTGACTCAAGTTTTTTTAGACAAGTATGAATGTAAAATGAGATGTAAAGCAATGATGGACTGTATGAGACCTTAGGACAGGTTTAATGCTAGATGAAACCTGAAGAGACAACCTAGGAAGCTCAAGTATTCCAAAACTGATTTTCTTTGTTTGCTAGACTCTGAAATTTGCAATTTTGAACACAGACGCGACTGTATCCTTCACAGACGCGGTTTCCTAACACAGACGCTACTCTGTTAAACATAGATGCGATTCTGAGATTTTCTTGTTGATGTTTGCTGGACTGTAAAGTTTTTTGCCCTTCTGAACACAGACATGACTGTATACTTCACAGACGCGATTCCCAGACACAGACGTGTCTTTGTTCAACACAGACGCCTCTAAAAACACAGACGCTATTTTGCCCTTCACAGACGCGCTTATATTACGCAGACGTGGTTAAAACAGACACAGACGCGTTTCTGTAAACTTCGTGAAATTTTTCCAATCTGTGAAGTTGTTTTGTTGTGACCAAATCCGACTGTTTGACTATTTTTTGTGACAAGAGGACAGAATGTTGATGACTCAATGTTTGCAAACTGTCTAGACTCCAAAAGTGTGTTGTTTGATGTAAAAAGTTTTGCATACACTTGAAGACACAAAAGACACAATGTTTTGTTGTTTGGTCTTGAATGTTTGAGTGTTTAGCATAAGACAAGCACAAATCTTAGGGCTGGCCAAGACAATAGTTGTTGATCCCACATGGGGTTTTACCCTCGAGGCTACGCTATTCAGAGCAGATACTTAGATGCTTGACCTCACTGGCTCCACCCTCGACACTCACTTCTCGGGTCAGCCAAGCATCAGTCCCCATGAAAACTCCCCATGGCGAACTTTGTATCTCTACTAAGAACCGTATGTGTGTGGGCCGCTACTAGAGGTCCGACCTCTTGCCCCAACAACTAGAAGGATTTGGGCTTCTAAAACAAAAAGGTGCTAGTAAGGGCATCCGCTTGTGTGGCCATACATGCGGCACTTTCAGCTCTGTAAATACAGAAGGCTCCCAGCCGGTAGGGGTTACGCCCTACAAATGATCAAATAAATTTGATCAAACAGGTTTATGGGGAGACATAGTGTCGGTATGAACTAATCAGCACACGTTATTCATAGTTTTCACCATGAATACATTTGATTATAGTGGTTTGGATGAGGTGGGTTTTCCTCGCTACCACTTGGGTCGTTCTCTTCTCACTAGTAGTCCTAATGACCACACGGGAAGACAGACCCTCTAAAGATTAAACAAAAAAGAGGCCTATTGCTCAAGACACAAAAGACAATGATTCAATTTTAGTGTACCAATGGAAGTGTTTGCTAATCTATGAAAACAAGGCACACAACAAAATTACAAAACCCTAGCAAAGGCCCTGCAGCAAAATTGTTAGTAGTTTGGGTTGTTTCAAATGATAACCCCTTCCTGCAAGAACACAAGTTAGGTAAATTTTTAAAAACCCAAAAGACTTTGTGAAAAAGGGGCCTTCAACAAAAACGTTTTTGCCTCCAAAGCAAGCTGCACAAACTTAGTTAGCTAGATCTGCAAGGGTTAGCCGAAAATAAACCAGATCTGAAACCCTAAGTATAAAATCCGAAAACCCGAATTAAAGAAAATTGAAAAATTTGCAAAACAGAAAACACAGACGCAGTTATACCAGACACAGACGCGTTTGTACGACACAGACGTAGTTAGTAATGCACAGACGCGCTTGGATACCACAGACGCGTTTCCCGAACACAGATGCGATAAGATCAAGCACAGACGCGATTTAAATTCACAGACGCGGTTCCAGAAACCTGCAAAAATAAAATCTGGCAAAGACACAGACGCGATTAACGATATTGCAGATGCTTCTGAAACACAAAAACGAGATCCGAACGCTCGTAGACGCGGAAAAACCTAAAATTTCGTCGAAAATTGTCCGATCTGCAACTTCAAAACTGCGAAATCTGCAACAAAAATGTTAAATGAAAAGGGACAAGGGTCCCACCGGGCGTGCCAAAATGTTTATGGTGAAAATGGATGCAATAATAACAATATTGAAAGGCTAAATGAATCCAACCACAAAACCCTAACCTAACAATGAACAAAGATCCACCATAACATATGAAGATTACCTAAGACAATGCAAATAACTCAAAATCACAAAGATTATACCATCACATGTCCAATAGGGTTTTGATCTCCATTCTTCCTATCTCCATTGATCTTGCTTGATATATTTGCTCTCAGATTTTTATATGCACAAGAGCTCAACAAAGAACGGAATGTGGTTGCAAGTAGGATCGTAGTGTAGCCAAGTCCTCCAAAATCAGTCATTAGTCATTAGGGTTTGACAATGAAGAAGGCATCTCCTTAAATAGAAGACAAAATATGAAATGGAGGGTTAAGATTGAGAGGTGTAAAAAGAGAGGTCGGCTAGGATTAGAGGGTAGGTATAAGAAATAGTAAAATAATGAAAGGGGTAGGTAGTGTATGAATTAAGAGATGAATGACATGTGTCATGTGTAGAAAAAGATAATGAATTAATTAAATAAATAAAGATTTATTTAATTAATAGAAGAAGTAGGATAATTAAATAAATAAAAAATATTTATTTAATTTAGGAAAGGGATAATTTAAATAAATAAATGTATTTATTTAAATGAGAAATAAGGCTAGAAGAGGATAAATGAATGAATTAAATAAATAAAGATTTATTTAATTAATAGAAGAATTAGGCTAAGATAATTAAATAAATAAGATTGGACAATTTTAGGTGTCTACAGTCATATCACTAGTACATAGTCATCTGGCCACTGGAATCGACGGACCCACTCTAGTCAATGATCTTCTATTGGTACTGGCATCCTGACTGCTGCTTGCTCTTTCACCAAAGTCACTATCAGAGCTTTGAATCACTATGGAGATGGATGCAAATGACCTTGTTTTTGCCCCTTCACCCCCATATATACCCTTCGCCTTAACCCTAATTTTACCTTGCTCGCCATCGTGGTCCCCATGAACTTCTAGTGCCTCCCATTTCTCCGTTTTATCTCCGTTATCGCTAAATTCCTCTCTTCTATCTCCCTGCCAATTCTCACTCTTTTTCGAGAGATTGGTCGATTTTTTGAAATTTTTCGACCCATCTCTCGAGGGGGCATACCACCCATTAAATTAACATTTATGGGGCATATTTCTTCTTGCCTATTTTTCTTTCTTTGAAATGATGCGATAAACCACACCGTCTCAAAGAGGGGCAAATGTAGTCTCATAAATCTGTCCATTTTAATTAAATGAATATTTGCTATTTATTTGATTAATAAACCCATTGGCCAACAGTTAATTAAATTAACATTTAATTAATTCATCTTCAAACATTCTCCTATTAATTAAATAAATTATTCATTTTATTTTAATTAATTCATTAAACCAAATTCACAATCAATTAAATGAATAAATCCTATTTATTTAATTTAACCCACCTTTTTTTTTTAATAAGTAAATAGCTGCAGAGGGGCAGCACCCTTGTATTAAAAAAGAAGGAGAATACAAGGCCTGACTCAATAATAGCGGTAGGGGGAAAGAATCAGGAATAAAACCCCCTACCATAGCTCTAATCCATGGAAAAGAGAAGTCAACACAGGAATGGATGAGGACAACAATATACCAACCTCTTAAGGATGCGAAGGTCATTAGACAAAAACAAACAATCTCAAGAGGCAGAGATACCAAAGGGTTAGAGTCAACCTAAGTCACAGAGAGCCATCAGAAGCATCATCCACGAGTGCATTGGCCGCATCTAAGACAATGGGACATTCAGGGCCACAATTCAAATGAGCTGCTGATTCTGCCTTCTCCTCATGGAGATGATAGTCGTTTGGATACCATTCTTCACCTAGCCCAAATCCCTAGTCGTTTCCATCCACCAGATCACCATTCTCAAGGATCCTGAGGTCATCAATCACCGCTAGATCTTCACCACAGAGAAAAATATCCCTCCAATTCGACATGAAACCACTTTGTATACCAGTCGCTTTCAGAAGGAACTTAATGTTCCTGGAGATGACGGGCCAAGTTGCTTGGAAGGATTCAAAATCTAGAGAATTAACAATCACAAGCCTCTTCACCTCCGCTTCGTTGCTAAGTGACATATAGTAGTTTTGGCGAAGCAAAATTCTGAGATTGGCATCAATATTGTCCAATACAGTATCCATTTCCCCCAACAGGCGGTGCTTAAACATCATCTAGGTTAGCAGTTTTGCTTTTTGCTTACTAGTCCCCATGTAGATTAATATTGCAAGAAAAAAGGTTGGAATATCAACATTGGCTCTGTACCTGTGGTAAGCCATAAGAACTTCCTTTCCCGGGATCCTCTTAATCTATGGAGAATGAGAGGATGTCGAGAGGAAAGGACCTCTTGTAGATGCATGTCCGTGATTTCACCCAGGAAAGCCATCTGTCGACAAGTAGCTTCGAGGAGGATTGGGGTCTCCATATCGAGTTGCCAAGAGAGGAAAGAAAAATATGGTGGGAAGAAGGGGTATTCCTTTATTAAATAACAAGGAATAGAACCAGAGAATACGACACCCTGCACCTCCATCTTCAATAAATGCCCACACGTGTGAGCTATCGATATTCGACTGATGATTCAATGATGAACAGTTAGTACCAAACCAGTACTGAGAGGGGGGGGGTGAATTAGTACTAGTAAAAACACTTTTCCTTGAACTGGTTTGATTGAGAACCCTACACATTGACTGGCAAGCAATAACACCAGTCTAAACTAGATTACTACTGGTTAAGTATAGTGAAAGACATAAACTGGTAACTCAACTTTCCACACAATCTAAAATCTTATTTCGACTTCACCCATATACATACACTAGTAATACTACAACAAAAATGTAAAGACTTACTGGTTCAACATGCTTTACCACTTAACAGAGAATAACAAAGCATCACATGAAAAGCATCAGACATAACACATATATTTTTCACATGGAAACCCAACTGGGAAAAACCATGGTGGGGATGAATACCCACAAGCTGTTCTTTGAACCCTTTTGAAGTCTGCTTTATTAGGAGCCTAGTCTGGTTAAAAAATTTATAATAGGTTCTGTTAGGAACCGATCTTGCTAGGGATCACTGGTTAAGGGATGGCTAAAATACCCGATTAAGGATTAAACCCTGTTAAAGGTTACCTTGTTAGAGGATTTTTAGAACTCAATGATTTTGAGTCACCCAGTTAAAGGATTTATAGCAAGCTGATTAAAGCTACCCCATTAAGGGATTTTCCAACTGTTGAAGTGGTTAGAGGTCAATCAGTATTACAATTGATCTAGTAACAACACTCAATGCCAATGTTGATTCACTTTACTTCCTTTCTTCTGCACTCACACTCTACAGGTATCTATTCTCTTTTCTGGTCTGGCAAGAATCTCGTATCTTTGCACTTAGATACACACACAACATTTTCCAACAACCTCAACATGAAAAATAACATCGACCTTATAGGAAATAGATAGGTTAGTAGCATAAACCCTAATCCCTAAACCCTAAACATTTAGGTTAAGCAATTCAGTTGGTTCACGCAAGATCCTGAGGTAGATAGGATCAATCTCCTTCATGCAAGATCCTTCACGCGCACAAGGCTAACGTGGCAACACAATCTATTCTTCATTACAATGCTAACTCATTACATGATGTCATCAGTTGAATCACACAGGCATAGAACACTTCAACCAGAAACCCTAAAGCTAAGCCTACCAACCGGTAGTCATACCATATGAAACCTTGATACAAAACATTCCATATACCAGTTCACATTCCAACATACCGGTTCACTTGGACAAACATACCGCTTCACTTTTTCACATATACCGGTTCACATTTCAACATACCGATTCACTTGGACAACCATACCGCTTCACTTTTTCACATATACTAGTTCTCTTGCAAGTGCTTACTTCAATATACTACTTTACTCTTCATCACATTGACATCAATGACAATATATAATTTGATCATTTCAACATACTCTGCACATATGCCAACAGTGACTAACCATCTGCTCCAAAACTCCTCAACTTGATGTTGACTGACTTTAAGCATCAAGTAATCATAAACAAATATTGAAAGGATACAGTTGTAACTGGATACTCAAGTACACTTGTATTTAATAGCCACGAGCCAAAAGTTGGCCCTAATAAATAGTGTCAAAAATGCATCACATCACGATGATAAGAGGAGACCTTAACCAGTTAACAAGGCGGTCGATTGATCTTTCCACCGAAAACAAGACCAAAAGGTGGAGAGGGGGAATCATGGCTACCGGGGAGCAGAGCACCGGTTTGCTCCACATCCAGAGGGGGAAAATAGAAACGGAGAGCGTGCACTTATCAGGAGACCCACTAGTACACGCCATATATCAAAGGACCCGAACTGAGTGAGGAGAGCATGTCAATAGGCCCAATAGAGAACATCATCGGTAGATCTTTAGAGGGGTTCACTAATGTTTATAGCCAATTTAGAAAGTCTATCGGCTTCACCATTGCCTTCTCTATAGATGTGGCTAACCCAAAATTCATCAAAGGTAGCTAGCAGCACCAGGATCAGTTATAGCCAATTTAATGAGTCACCCTCCAAATGAATTTTTTGCACCCCAAGCTCCTTCGCTAGCTGAAGACCTCTTAATGTCACTCTGAATTCCACTTCATTATTAATAGCCACTCCAATATTTTTGGAGATTTCTTTTATACAGAGACCATCAGAGTGCCTTAAGATGCAACCAATACCACTTTGGCCTGGATTCCTTGCAGAAGCACCATCAAAGTTTACCTTGCTCCACCCAACCGTTGGTGCATCCCAGATCACCCCCGCTTTTGGATTGGTTTGATCCACCACATAGCCTAGATCGAAAATCAGAGGGATGAGTCAGTTTTGCAGAGCCATCTTAATCTTACAATCCCATTTTGTGAACAAATTTTTCTTAAGTGTTTTAGATTGGGTCGCCACATTTAGGAGCTCAGTCAAGTGGTTCGCAATTTTCGCACAAAGAGACTAAGGGCCCATATCTTTACCCTAGAAGATTATGTGGTTCCTTTCTTTCAAAAATTCCCAAATCAGAAGTGATGGGAGGATGAAGAGAAAATAAAAAAAAACCACCTTTCCTACCGGTTTAGGCCATTGCAAAAACCATTTGTCTAGCCTTGCTGGGAAAGGGCCGAATAATCTCAGTTTTCCCATGAAATACCACCAATAATGACTAGAGAATTTTCAATGGAGAAGAAGATGATCTATAGTCTCTTCCTAATCTAGACATAAAGGACATCTATTAGGTCCATTGATACCCATTGAATGGAGCCTTTCTTGAGTTAAGATTTTCCTCTAGCAGGCCAACCAAGCAAAGGAACCCGCTTTGGGAAGTAGGTGTTGATGTCAAAATAGATTAACAGGCCAGTCTTTTTTTATCTATAGCCGCTTCTTTCAGCTTGTAGCCAAAGAATACCTTGTATTTTCCATCAGAGGAGCGGCACCACCTAATAATATCCTTATTAGGGGAAGGGAAAATAATCCTTTTTTTGAGAATGTCAGTAAATAAGTCCTTCTGAAACTGATCCAAGTCTAGCTCGTCCAAGGAGTTCCATTTCCATATAGAAATACCATTTTCTAGGATTGGATAACCATAATCATAGATATTATGCCCCTAGAGGCATCAAGTTTCCTCCATAACATGATGTAGAGAGGGGTTGTGACATAGGGTAGCTTCACCCAACCAAGAATCAAACCAAAAGGAAGCATCCCTACCATTCCTGACCTCCTAGGTAACCTGATTGCTTATGATTTCCCTGTTGTCCAAAATGAAATTCTAGATAGACGAACCCCTGGGAGGGTTGTTGATAGTTAGAATCTACTTAGGTTATAGGGAGTCCAGATATTTATGTTTCAGGAGCCTTGCCCATTTTTCTTCCCGCCGCTATAGATTTCCCAAACCAGTTTAGCACCCAATGCTAAATTCATAATTGATATTTGGCAAATACTGGCACCACCTGCCATTTTTTGTTGATAGATCTTTTTCCAAGCTATCAAGGGAAATTTACCTTTATCATCCAACTCATTCCAAAGGAAATTTCTCATTAGAGAAATCAATTTATCTTCAACTGCCACTAGTAATTGTAGGCAAGCCATGGAAAAAACCGGTAGCGCTGAAAGGACCGACTTTATCATTGTGAGTTTCTGAGGAGAAGATAACCACTTGCCTTTCCAAGTTGCAAGATTGGATTTGCACTTATCAATGAGGTGCTTCTAGTAGTGAGCTCTATTACTAACAATGAAGAGTAGGGTACCAAGAAATTTCCCTGGGAAATTAGCAACTCTGAGATTGAGAATCCCTTATAATATCGTTTGCAAGTTGAGCGGAGTGTTGACAAAAAACACTTCAAATTTGTGCCAGTTGATTTTCTGTCCAGAATCCAAACAGTATTCATCAAGGCAAGTTTTGATTGATCTGGCTTCCCACCTATAGGCCAATCCAAATAGAATGGTGTCGTCAGCAAACTGAAGATGAGTTGGTTGTTCAACCCCTATTGCCACATTAACTCCAACCCAATAACCATTTTGTTGGAGAGCTCTTATGGATCAACCTAAAGCTTCAGCCATTATGATAAATAGAAAGGGTGATAATGCATCACCTTGTCTAATACCTCTTGTCAAAGAGAAGAAATTGTGGGATGAACCATTGACCAGAACAGAGAATTTGGGGGAAGGGAGACAACTCATGACCCAAGTGAGCCATTCCTTGCAGAAGCCAAATTTATTGAGAACATCAAATAAGAAATCCCTGTCCACCATGTCATAAGCTTTTAGGATGTCTAGTTTTAAAATCATACAGGAGTCCTTTGTTTTCTTAGTTGTGTGGAGTGTTTCATGAGAAATAATGATACCTTCTAGAATGGATCTTCCAGAGGCAAACCCTCTTTTTTCCTCTGATATGATGTGCTTAAGGAGGGGCTTCAATCCATTAGCTTTGATCTTTGTTACAATCTTATATACAATATTGCATAGAGCGATAGGCCTAAAGTCACTCATCTGTTGTGGGTTCTACTTCTTCAGAATTAGAGTAAAAAAAGTATGATTGATGGCACTTAACATAGTCATCTTCTTTCTTGATTCTTCTATAGAAAGGTGTAAATATCAAGCAATGATATCCAAGTAATGATGGATGAACGTGACAGGGAAGCCATCCGGGCCAAGAGTCTTATCCAGTTTCAATTGGAGGGTAGTTTTCCTTACTTCATCAATAGAAATGGGCGTATAGAGAGTTGTATTTTGATTAGCAGAAATGATGGATGGGGTTGAGTTTAGAATTTTGGCTCTTGCTTCATGATCGATCTGATGATCACCATTCAACAAAGAGTCAAATAAACTTACATCTTCCTACACAATGTCCACGTAATTACTGACAGTGACTCCATCAAATCTCATTATCTCTGATATTCTATTTCTATTTTGATTGGCAATGACCAACCGGTGGAAGAATTTGGTGTTTTTATCTCCTTCCTTTAACCATAACTCCCTTGATTTTTGTCACCAGTGGATTTCCTCACATCTAAGGATTTCATTTAGGTCAGATTTGAGAGAATTTTCTTTGATGAATAGCTCCTTAGTCATTCCTGAAGACGTAACAAAGTTGGTTAAATTTGCTAATTCAGCCTTAATTCTTAATTTCTCCATATGAATATTCTTGTAGTGGTTATTATTCCATTCCTTGATCTTAACCTTAATATACTTGAGTTTTTTATTGAGAATGAGAACAAATGATTCCTAAATACCGGTTCATTCCACCAATCCCTTATAAGATCATGTAGTTCAACCACTCTGAGCCACATTTTCTCAAACTAGAATGGAGTACCTCCCTCTGCAAGGCGACCCCCAGATAGATCAGGTAGTGATCTGATCTAGTGAGTGAAAGAATCAATTATTCTAAGTCTAGATTTTGGCCTAGCCAATCACCAGAAACAAGGAACCGATCAAGCCATTCAGCAATATTAGTGAATCCCAATCTCTGGTTCGACCATGTGAAAATTCAATTTTTTGGAACAATGTCTAAGAGGTGATTCTTCTCAACAAAGTCCATGAAGTCTTTTTGGGATGTACTAGTCCTCTGAATACCCCCACTTTTCTCAGTGCTAGAAAGGATCACATTAAAATCCCTAGCTACCACACAACTACCATCGGTAATATTGTTTAGCTTAATAGATAGGAGATCCCAGAGAGGTCGCTTATCACTAGCAGAAGAAGGTCCATACACATTTAAGAGATTGAAGTTCTCATTTTATCCAAGAATAGTGACCAAGTAATGTTGCCAATACTTATCTTCTCCCACAAGTGAGATCTTAACATTCATAGGGTTCCAAATAATTCCCAAGCCACTAGAAGCTCCATCTGATTGCCTAAAAAACCCATTCCACTATTTCCAAACTCTCATTTTGGCCTCAATCTCAGCCCTGCTCCATTTAGTTTCCTATAGTAGCCAAATATCTCCTTTGGTGTCATCAATCTGGTGCTTAATCAAGCGCCATTTGTCAGGGGCATTGATGCCCCTGACATTCCAAGATAAGAGTCTCATGACTCCTGGGAAGGGCATTTCCCTTCCCTAAATTAAGTTTGGTTTGACCACAGGTAGCACTAGCTATTGCTAGCATGACTTTTTTGGACTTGCACCCCCACACACCTTTTGGTTTAAAATTTGGTTTATCAATAGTCGAATCTGATTTTCCGAAGCCTTTTAAGGAACCCTCCGTTAGAAGCTCTGAGTCAGGTTCAAAGTCCTCCTCCCCCTCCAAGGAGGAGGTTTCAATTTCACCATCTTCTAGTTCAATACCTATCGGAGAGCGAGTCTGCCCTCCCGGTACCCCTATAGTGTCATTCTCCATATCTAGAGAGGGTGGATTTATGTCTTCAATTGCCAATTGATTCCAAGGCACAAAGGGGGATGGTTGAAGAGAGTCCGCAATCTTGGATTCAATGTCTGCCTATAGGGATTTGGTCTTCTCCAACAGTGTGAGAAGCTCTTGTTGGCTCTCACTTTGACCAAAGGAGAGGGGGAATATGATCAAAGGGGTTGCCTCTGTTAGCGTAACATTATCCTTCTCAAGAGAAACGTTGCAAAGGGCATCTCCAAAGTCATCGGTAATGAGGGGTTCCAGTTGCAGTTTATCCTCAATAGGAGATTGTATACAGGAATAATTTCATTTTATAGTAGCCGAGACATCACAACTAATATCGGAAAGATCCAAAGAGAAGCATTTAGGACAAATATGCAGCTAATCTTCCCTGTCAAACTTTTGAATCCAGGTCTTTCCAGTCCCAATAATTCTGACTTCGTCAAGGATCTTGTTGATTTGATTTGTGCTAATACAAATTCTAAGAAAGCTTCTCCATAGTTTATCTTCCAAGATATCATTAGTCAATACAAAGGTACCAAGGTTATTTCATATGTCCTTAATGACATCAATGTGCCAATAATCTGAGGGACAATTATATAGTCTTATCCATACCTTGCTATCCGACAAGACATATGTTTGGGGATTGAAATTGGGTTGCCAATAAATGATGTGAATTTCAATGCCATCTAGGATATATGAAACTCTATTTTTAGCTTGCCATTGCTCATTATTGCTCATAAATTCAATCATATAGAAATCATTCGGGAGAATATTGATATTAATATCCTTTCCCTACTATGCTCTACACCAGGATTCAAAGTTGTCCTTAACCCGCTTTCCACCACCCCACTTGATAAAAAGGCAAGACCTCAAGCAAATTTGACCGAGAAGAATTAATTTTATTCTCATCCAGAAAGATAGTGGGTCTTGAGGTTTTACTTTCTGGTTTATGAAAACGTGGTCGCTGAGAGAGAGAGCCTACTCTTCAAAAATCTAGGCATCTCTCTAGATTCAGTCGAGGGTTCTGATTAATCGGATGGAAGTTAGATCTGCAAAAGCTTGCTTGATCTGCCTTAGATTTTCCTTTTCTAAAGGACCCATTCCATTTTTGGAAATTACCATGATTAGTTAGGGGAGCCAAAAAAGAGTCGGTATAAGGGATGTCTCTTTTGAGCGGCGCATCAAAAGTGTTAGGTTTAGGTGGTGGATACTAGTTTCTGGGGCCCTCGGATACATGATGGTTAGCCTTGTGGAACCATCCTTTGTTGTTCCAACTGAAACCATTCGCCTTCCACTTGTGCGGGTCAAGAGGGCACAAATTACCACTTGAGTCGGGATTTCCATGGTTTAACTGCAGACTGGAATATTTGGAGCTCTGAAACCTATCTGTTACCCCTGCTTTATCTAGTTCCTAGACCACTTGCATTCTACCAATCTTAATGGGAAAATCAATGTCCGCTTCATTGCTCCAAGAACCAAAATTTGTGGACTGGGAGCCAAAATGCCTCAGATTGGTAACCTTGTTCTATTCGCCAACGTCGCTCTTGCTACCATCCAATATTGCCATCTCGCTCTCCTTCCTCAATCCTCAATATTTTAATAAATATTATTTTCAGTATCAGGTGCACATTATTTTTTATGAACAAAATTAATCCATAAAAAAAAACATGATATGCAATTCAACCAACCCACTTTCTTCTTTTAAATAAATAAATCAAAACATTAATTTAAATCATTAAACTACCCCCCAATTGCATTTCCTACAAATCCAAGTTGAAATAAATTAATTTTATTTTAATTTAAATCCTATTTTTCCTCACCCACCAAATCTACTTGCAATCCTAAATCCCCTTCTAGGCCCTTCTAACCACATTCCAATCATTCCTAATTAGCCGAATCCCATTTCCTAAATATTGTCACACTCCTAAGCAACTTGAAGTCACTTTTCAAAGACTCCAAAGTCTTTGGAAAAATATTTAATGCTTTATGTGTTCAACAAGCTAACCCCTAAAGTCTTCCAAACCACTAATGGCTCTTACATAACCATTTATGGTTAAATCCACTTGCTCCCATGGTTAGAGACTTTACCTCTAACTCAACCCTCATTTGACTCATGGGTCTCTTCAAAGCATTTATTGCTTTGACCATGGTTATTCCCACTAACTCTTGCACAAGAGTTTATCCATTGGATAAAGACATTATTTATTGGATAATGGCTTTATTCTTTCAACTCAACATTAACCTTACCTCCCAAGTTAACCCTGAAGTCATGTCAAGCATTTAATGCTTATTCCCTCTCCTCTCAACCCATCTCTTGTTGAGATTTGTCATCCTGGGATTGGATTGAAAGTTCTCACATGGATCTTAAGCCCTTAAATCTTGACCCTTGTTGAGATTACTCAATCTCAACCCTCCATTGCTCCATTTTACTTATAAATAGAGCTCATTTCTTCATAATCCAGATCCTGAAAACTTGTATGCATTTAACCTATAGTGAATTTTAGAGAGCATTTAGCATAAGCATTTACTTTTTTGGACTAAAATCAACACTACATTAGATAATAATCTCATTTTTAGCTTGTTCATGTTTTCATTTTCATGAGCTTTTATTCACAATCTTGAATCTTCATAAGACATCCAAAAATAGTGCAAAAAGATATTGAGAGCTACACTCATTTGGGAACTTGGAGTGGAGAGAAACAAGGGAGGAGAAGCTACAAACATGGTGGAGGGCATTTGGAGATGTCTTGTTGCATTTCTTTTTAGGTCCAATATGGAAAGCTAATGTACTCAGAGGGGAGGGGTGAATAAGTACCTCAAGACTTTTCTTGAATAATAATTTTACTGTTATGCATAAACCGAATAGTGCAGTAACATAAAATAAAGTTAAAACAAATAGATAACAATCATACATGATTCAGTCCATAACACATATATTTTGGTTACATAGAAACTCTTGGTTAGAGAGAAAAACTGCGGTGGGGATGGCACCCACAACTTCACTACTGCAATAATAAAGATGCTCGGTTAGAGCTACATTTTTAGCTATTTCTGATAGCTTACCCTATTAGGAGTAACAAGATCTGTTAGATCTACCTTGCTAAATGATTTCACAACATTTATTCTGAATGTTGCACCTGGTTAGAGGCTTTACAGTTTATAGACTTGGTTAGAGTCTTTTACCCTATTAAAGGTATCTCTTTCAACTTCACAATATTACAATAAAATCATTACAAATATCTACAACTTTACATTTGAAATGTTATAGAAGATTCTATGTGCTCAGAATAAGATTACCTTGCTTATAGCATACCTCGGTAACCCATATAGTAACTCGGTAAACCCTTCTATTTACTCTGTTCTTTGACTGTTCTCTGAAAACCTTCTCGGTGACCTTTGTGTCTTTGTAACAGTCTTTCTTCATACATATATCCACACACCTTGCTCTTAATTCATGTTGTATAAATAGATCTCTTAAAATGGTGATCCAATTCATTGCTTCGATCTTACAAACAAGATTCCTCAAATGAATAACTAAACAAAATATTTCATTGGTTAGATTGTCCTTGTAATCATACACAATCTTCTGGTGCAATTTCCAATGTAATAATGGTTAGATGTGCCTCGATCTTGTAACACGTTTTCATATACATGTCCAGGTTCAATGTATCTGGTAACATGTTTCACTTGGTGAATATCAACTCGGTGTGTCATCTTTACTGCTCGGTAGTATCAAAAAGATACTCGATAGATGGCTCGGTTTATACTATGTTCTGTAACTGCTTTCTTCTATAACCGACTAGACTGTGCATACGGACTTCTCTGTGTATACCAACTGCATGATTCGGTAGTACTAACCGACTAGAGTATATAGTATGACTTTGAATATAAAACTAATGGCAATTTGATAAGTAGTAACAATCTCCCCTTTTGACATTAGTTGAGATGTTTGACAAAAACTACTTTCAAAGTCATAACTCAAAAATCTATATACTTGCAAAATGACTACACTTGACAACATATACAATAGTCAATGAAATAGTCTATTCAGATATACTCCCCTTATCATTATACTGTACATAACTCTGATTTGGTATGCTTGGTTCTATGCTTGTGTGCTCTGCTTGCTCTGCATACTCTATATACTCTACTCGGTATACTCCCCTTTATACAATACTCAAAACTGTATTATCAAAACTATATCACTCCCTAAATATAGTATATTACTCCCCTTTTTTGACAAACATCAAAAACTTAATTTCTAGCCGGGGGCGGTAATTGATCAAAAATAGATTTATACTTCTTTTGGGCGTCGGTGAGTGTGATTGAGAGTGCATCCTTTACACTTTCCATTAAAGAATTTTGTGCTTGAATATCAGCCAATAGTGATATTAAGCCATCAAGAGTGCTTCCCTCTTGTGTAGTTGATAGGTGTGTAGCTCAGTTGATCTATTCTTGAACTGATGAGAGATGAGGAAGGAATAATGTCTAGAGGGTCATTATATCCATCCTGATCTTATGCTCTTCATTTTTGAGTTCTAACTATTGAGCCATAAGCTGTTGAAGCCTGGTATAAAAGTTCTGAATTGAATTAGGCTCTGTGGTCAACTTAGTTGAGAGACTGGTGATCTCTTTCTCAATTGCATCAGTTTTATTCTTGATATCTTTAATAAATAACGAAAATGTACAAAGTTTCTAAAATAAATAAAGAACATGCTTGAGTTGAGGGGACAACTCAGCAATGAATTTGACAAGCTTGACTTTTCCTATAGCGAGAGCTTTTTGTACCTCTTCAATCATTTTTGCAGTAAGCTCTTTATCTTTTAGCTTGCTCAAGTACTTAGATGCATCAACTCTAGATGTTTCTATTTGATTAAGGAGTTCATCTAGTTGAATGTGGATGGCTGCATCGGTTGACACTGTAGCAGATGGTAGCATTTCTGTTAGCAGTGTCTTCACCTTTTGTAGTACTTTATTCTTCTTTTGAAAGGCCATCTATTTTTCTTGTTCGGCCTTTGCTTTGCATAGTTCACCAAAATCAGTAAGTTCTCGCCCCTTTAATTTTGAAATATCCACATTGGGCAACACTATCGGTTTAGTTAAATCAATTTTAAAACTATGCTTCTTCACTTTCTTCTCTTTACCTTTGGTTAATTGTACCAAGATAATTGCTTGTGAGGCTTCCTGACCATTAGTAGGTTGCTCGGTAGAGGCAACACTTTGGTCTGTTCCTGTAGCTATTGTGGTGTCATTGGGTGTCTCGGTACTGGGGATCTTAGCTGTAACATTTTCAGTGCTTGACGGTGCTTGAGAGGTCTGATCTTTAGTTGTACCTTCTATTGCTTTAGACTTGTGACCTTCGGTGCCTTGTGCTATATCTTTAGGAGCTTCAGTAGAGACAGGTGGTTTGATCAGGGGATAAGGTTGAACTTGTACTATCACAGATTCACTAGATACAAGTTTTGCATAGGTAGTGCCTTCTATCATTTCCTACTCCGGTGCTTCTGCATCCATGACATCTTCATCAATTTGAATAGTGTTAGTCGGGTCTTGCTTGGTAGCATCAGGACCTTGCTCGGTGACATCAGGATCTTGCTCAGTGACATCAACAATTTCAACTTGAGATTGTTCACTGACATCTTTTAGTTTGAAGATTTCCTACTATTTGGCTTTTGTCTCATTTTCTACATCAATATATAGCCCATTCATTAATTTTAAGGCTCTCTGTTTGACAAGAAATTTAGAATTGTAGGTTGTCAAATGCTCCTTTATTTCTGCTACAGACATATCAGGAAATAGATGGACTAGACTTCTTTCTCTAATTTGTTTCTATGAGTCCATTGCATATTTCCACCTTTTATCAATATATAAGTACAATTCACTTGGAAGTGACTTTACTAGTTCTAATGGAGCTAGCCGAAACTTTAGAAGTGTGCAAATGACAGCTTCTTCAATTTGTTGCTTCTCATCATTATTCCTAGTCTCATACTTGACATATCTAAATCCTGCAAATCCACCATATTCTTTAAGATTGGCACAAAATTTTTCAACACTATGAATATTTACCTTCTTGCTTTTTACAATCTGAATTTTGTTTGCATCATCAGATTTTGTATCACTAGACTCTTTTTCTAGAATGATTCTCCGAGCAGATTTCTTGTAGGTTTTGGTTACCTTGGGAATAGTAACACTCTTTTTTTTCTTACTTGGTGATGTAGCTGATGCTCTAGTGTTAGGTCTCTTTGTTGGTGGAGTCAATAGGGCCTTTGTAGTGTCCAGTTTCTTTCTTTTCAAAATTTTACCCTTAGGCAACTCGGTACTCAATGTTATTGCTGCCTCTTGAGCTTCAGATTCCTCTTTGGTAATGGCAAGAGTGCCTTTGATAGATGTAGAGGAGGATTCTTCTCCGAATTTCTCAGATAAAACCTTTATCATCTTTGTAGCCTTTCTTGTAACTTTAGGTACTACAATGCTCATTTTCACCTTTTCTTTAACTTCTTCATATGTTCCATACCTCAGTTCAGTAGTATGCCTCGGTAGTGTAAGATATGCATCAATTTTTTGTTGAGTAATATCATAGTCAATCTCATAACCCATTGGTGGCAAAGATTTAGTCCTAGGTTCTTCAGCATTCACATAGCAGTAATCGGTGTCTACCTCAAAACATATATCATGCTTATATTTCTCTACCAGCTGTGGTGGAATCCTATACCTGTTGTGCATCTTTTCTTGAAATTTTCTGAAGTCGTCATCCATGATATCATTAAAATTATCTCCCAATTTCTTGATAAAGTCATTAATTTTATGGGTGATAGGTCGGTGTAGCTCCCAAACTACTTTACTGACTGAGGGAAATAACTTCTCAAAATAGAAAAACATGCATACAAGAAGTGAACCAAACTTTAGTGTATTTGCCGAGTTGTTCTTTTTCGGCTTCCTTATTGTGTTCAGGTTCTCAAACAAGTTCTTCAATAACACTTCACATAAATCTACTTTCATTCTCTTTTTCACTATTTTGTAGGCTAAGTCAACTGCTACAAAAGGTACACTATTTTCCCTTGCTGATTGGAAGAAACAGTAACCAATTACTCTAATTGCAAATTTAAGTTTTGCATCAGTGACATTATTCAGTTTCAGTCCTCGGTAATCAGATTCTACTCCAGTTAAATTGATTAACTCCTTCTGTGATATCATTTTCTATGCTCGTGCATGATCATAGATAGGATATCCAGTGATCACATGAATGATTTCCTTAGTGATTTTGAATGGTTGCTCTTCTAGCCACATAAAATCATCACGAACTCTTCTTAAAACAAACTTAGCCCACTGGGGTTTGAATACATGGGGATAGGCTAGGGCTTCAGTTAATCCCTTGATTTTGATATGCTCATACTTGTTATCAATTTTTCCATCGGTACATAGCTCATCATATGTGTCACTAATCTCAACATGACCGAGTTCTTTAACATGACATTTTGTGAAGAATCTAACATCTTTGACTAACAAGACTCGATCCGGGATGAGTGAAAAGGCAGTTTTGTCATCCGGTTTAGAGGCGACTTTAGGAGTCAAGGTGTATTTCAGAGATGGCTTCTCCACATTCTTGACAACTATGGGATCTTGGATCTTAGGTGCCATTTGTAAATTCTAGATGAAACTTACAAACTATCCTTAGGTTTTGATGGTTTACAAATGATAGACGATTCACACTTGGTAGATAGTAGCAATTCGCCAAGATCGGAAAACCAGCTTAACAGTGATGAGATTTGATGTAAATACCTTGGATTCTCTTTGAATGAAGTTTGATCACCTTGATTCGCTCTGCTCTGTTCTCTTGAAAACTTTGGTGAATGAAAATGACCATGAAAATACCTTTAAGTACACAAAAATACCTTATCGGGCTCCGTGCGGGTTAGGTCAAAACATTAAATGCACTCGGTTTACCTTTAACCTATTTACTCTCTTTTCTTTCATTTTAACCGAGTAACCAAATTTCCTTGTTTACCGACTTGACAGGCTTTCTGTAAAGTACTTTTGATAGAATTTCAAATTTACTAATGCATCTTAACTATGCAGATTTTGAATTTTGTACATAATAGAATAGGAACTGTTATGATTTAACCTTTAGAGAATGCAGTCCCTTCATACCTTTGTTGATTAATTTGGAATAGGTGCACCTAACTCGGTAGGTAAGGTGCTTTCTTCATCTGACATGATTTCCTTCTTTTTCCAAATCATCTTGAATTTTTCTTTTATCTCTTCAGTGTCTCCTCTAGGTTGATCTCTGCAATCTCCAGCTAAATGTCCAACTTTGTGACAATGAAAACATGCCATACCAGGATTTCTCCATGATCTTCGGTTGTTCTTTCCAAATCTTATAAAACAGTTGGCACTTATATGTCCATATCTTCCACAACATTCGCACCATATCCTTGTATTGTAATCCCATGGTACTGCTGCATATTGTCGGTAAGGATTTGTGTGAGTTCGGTAACCACTAGTGTTTGCTCGGTGTGCAGACCACATGTGATTCTTTTGCTTAAACCAACATTTCTTGGTACTATGTCCATATCTATTACAGTTTTTACAAAACCCTTTGAATTTTGCCTTCTGATAGTTGTTAACAGACTTTGTCCTACATTGATTAGATGTGTGACCATATTTATTGCACTTGTAACAATACTCATTTGACTTAGTGATAGTCGGTTGCTTACCTTTTCTGATCTAGCATATGTTGGTAGTATGACCTTGATTTCCATAGCAGTAGCAAATAGACTTCTTCTTTTTTATTTTATTCCTGTTTCCAACTTGCTTTGATGATTCTCCTCTCTCAGTAGTATGAATTCCTTTCTCGGTAGAGTCTTTTCCTATGTAATCGAGTCCTGCATCTTTGTTGGGTCTTCTTGTATTCAGTTGCTCATCCAACATCTTTGATGCTTCATAACTCTTCTTCAATGTTTCTTTGGATTTCTTCTCTATTTCAAGTTCATTGATCAATCTTGATACTTCAAGTTTCAATGCTTGATTCTCATCATTCTTTAGAATTGCTTCATGATGTGCATAACCTAGTTGATCTATCATATTTTGTTGAATCCTAGTCAACCTTATGATTTCATCATTCTTATCAGATACTAAGACTTCAAGTTGTTGTTTCTCTCTCTGTAGATCTCTTGCTTTATCCTCAGTTGTCCTCAATGCATCTAGATTTTCAGTCATCTATGTACTGAAATGTTCATGTTCTCTTTTCATTGCTTTTAGTTGATCAGCCAATGCTTTGTTCTTTTCTTTCAATGCTCCAATCATTTCTTCAGTTTCTTCATATATACTATTCTCAGATGATGTCTCAATTTGTTCCACTAACTCTTGAGAATCCTACAAGTCATCAGATAATCTTCTTCTTACTTTTAGAGATTTTTGCATTTGCCTTTGCATGTCTACAATCACTTGATTTGCATGATCCAACTTTTCTTTTAGATACACAATCCTCTGAGATTGTTTATAGCCTTCCATTGATAAGATCTTTCTCTTTAGGTAGTTAAACCATTTTCCAAGATTCAAGCTCTGATACCAATTGTTAGGCCCAATATGGAAAGCTAATGTACTCAGAGGGGAGGGGTGAATCAGTACCTCAAGACTTTTCTTGAATAATAATTTTACTGTTATGCATAAACCGAATAGTGCGGTAACATAAAATAAAGTTAAAACAAATAGATAACAATCATACATGATTCCCTCCATAACACATATATTTTGGTTACACAGAAACTCTTGGTTAGAGAGAAAAACTGCGGTGGGGATGGCACCCACAACTTCACTACTGCAATAATAAAGATGCTCAGTTAGAGCTACATGTTTAGCTATTTCTGATAGCTTACCCATTTAGGAGTAACAAGATGTATTAGATGTACCTTGCTAAAGGATTTCACAACATTTATTCTGAATGCTGCACCTGGTTAGAGGCTTTACAATTTATAGACTTGGTTAGAGTCTTTTACCCTGTTAAATGTTTCTCTTTCAACTTCACAATATTACAATAAAATCATTACAAATATCTGCAACTTTACATCTGAAATGTTATAGCAAATTCTATGTGCTCAGAATAAGATTACCTTTCTTATAGCATACCTTGATAACCCATATAGTAACTCGGTAAACCCTTCTGCTTACTCTGTTCTTCGACTGTTCTCTGAAAACCTTCTCAGTGACCTCTGTGTCTCTGTAATAGTCTTCCTTCATACATATATTCACACACCTTGCTCTTAATTCATGCTATATAAATAGATCTCTTAAAATGGTGATCCAATTCATTGCTTCGATCTTACAAACAAGATTCCTCGAATGAATAACTAAACAAAATATTTCATTGGTTAGATTGTCCTTGTAATCATACACAATCTTCTAGTGCAATTTCCAATGTAATAACGGTTAGATGTGCCTCGATCTTGTAACACGTTTTCATATGCATGTCCAGGTTCAATGTATCTGGTAACATGTTTCACTCAGTGAATATCAACTCGGTGTGTCATCTTTATTGCTCGGTAGTCTCAAAAAGATACTCAGTAGACAACTCGGTGTATACTATGTTTTGTAACTGCTTTCTTCTATAACCGACTAGACATTGCATACCGACTTCTCTGTGTGTATACCGACTGCATGATTCGGTAGTACTAACCGACTACAATATATAGTATGACTTTGAATATAAAACTAATGGCAATTTGATAAGTAGTAACATTTCTTAGTTTCATTAAGCTTTCTGTTTTGTGTGTAGTGTCTCTCTTGATATGCTTGCTTAGGATAGTTTTTAATTTTTTATTTCTAACACTAACAAATTGGTTTCTTGCTTGTTGTTTGTGTTTGTTATCCTAACAATCTCCTTTTTGCAGAGCATCACAAGGGAATAAACCCAAAACCACAATGCTAAACTCTCAAACAAGAATAAATACCATGATCTCAAGCAATTCCACTGAAAAACTGCTCAACCAGTAAGAGCTAGACCGGTGCTCCTACATCAGACTCTCGGGGTTAATTTAAAAGTGAGTCCCATCACTTGATCTGGTTCGATGATCTATCAGTAGGTACTTGAAACTTCCTCAGGGGTTTCGATGATTTGTTCATCTTCACCCACTAACTGCCTCTAGCTCAAGCTCTAGGATCAGAGATCTACCTACAAACCTTTCTCTACATCACACTCGATGATCTGAACAAGTCCACAAGCTGCCTCAATTTTCTCTACAACCAACCGGTGCACAAACAACTCTCTATCCAAAAATAGGTTCACAAACCAGCTCTCATACCATTTGATGCAGTCAAGGTAGGGAGATCCAATGAAGGATGACCCAACCTTACAGCCTAACACATAAACCATGCAAGATATATCGGTAAGCAGCAAAAAGATGCCAGAAACAACAAAAAGAACAACTAGTAACATAACAGAACACATAACCGCTAAACAATTTGAATAAATCTTATAACAATTTGAAGAATTGCACATGCCACATGTTGGATCATAGTCCAAGATATAAATAATTCTTACAACACTATTACAAGATCTACAGATCATCCACATATCATATCAGCTTCCGAGAACAATCTATTGTTTCTACCCTAATCTGGACCTTAGCCTTTTGGCGTCAATCCTACAGGTTCAAAATATCACCAGATCTACACCTTCGCTCGATCTTCCAACTCTATCTTTTATCTTCTAAATTCTATAACCTCATATTATTCACAAACCACACTTTATACCATCTGCAATAATAATAACTTGATCAAGTCGGCCCAAAGACCAACCAGTTCATGAAATGTGCAATGGTAACATTTCGGCTCAAATCACTAAGAACAATCTCGAAAACATAAAATGATGTGTTGACCTCTGGGAATACCGGCCAAGGCCCAAAGAAACATCTCCAATGATTTGCAAGTCATGGAGGTCAACCGCAACCTGATCCAACCTCACTCAACATACTGCCAGACTAACCGGTAAGAACATATCAACTGAGCTAGTACCAAAATCAATAACTCACTAGGAACAAACCCAAATTCCATGAAACTCGAACATGACAAAGATCACGAACACAAGGTAATAAACCCAAAGCCACAATGCTAAACTCTCAAACAAGAAGAAATGCCATGCTCTCAAGAAATTCCACTGAAAACTGCTCAACTGGTAAGAACTAGACCAGTGCTCTTGCATCAGACTCTCAGGTTAATTGAAAAGTGAGTCCCATCACTTGATCTGGTTTGACGATCTGTCAGTAGGTACTTGCAACTGTGTTAGGGGGTTTGACGATCTATTCAAGTCTCCACCCACTAATAGCCTCAATCTCAAGCTCTATGATCGGCGATCTACCTACAAACCTTGCTCTACCATACTCGGTAATCTGAACAAGTCCACAAGCTACCTCAATTTTCTCTCCAACTAACCGGTGCACATACAACCCTCTATCCAACAACAAGTACACAAGCCAGCTCTGATACCATTTGACGTAGTCAAGGCAGGGAGATCCAATGAAGGATGGCCCAACCTTTCAACCTAGCACATAAACCATGCAAGATATACTGGTAACCGGTAACAGGATGCCAGAAACAATGGAAAGAACAACTAGTAACATAAGAAAACACATAACTGGTAAACAGTTTGAAGAATTGCACATGCCACATGTTGGATCATAGTCCAGGATATAAATAATGCTTACAACATGATTACTAGATCCACAGATCATCCACATATCATATTAGCTTCTAAAAATAGTTTGTTGGTTCTACCCTAATCTGGACCTCAGCCTTTCGGCCTCAGTCCTACTGGTTTAGAATCTTCTCGGATCTACATCTTCTCTCAATCTCCCAACTCTATCTTTTATCTTCTAAATTCTATATCCTCGAATGATTCGCAAACCACACTTTATACTATCTGCAATAATAATAACTCGATCAAGTCAGCCCAAAGACCAACCAGTTCATGAAATGTGCAATGGTAACATGTCGGCTCAAATCACTAAGAACAATCTTCAAAACATAAAATGATGTGCGGACCTCTGGGAATACTGGCCAAGGCCCAAAGCAACATCTCCAATGATTCGTAAGTCACGGAGGTCAACCACAACCCGATCCAACCTTGCTCAACACACTGCTAGACTAACTGGTAATAGCATATCAACAGGGCCAATACCGGAATTGATAACTCATCGGGAACAAAGCCAAATGCCATTAAACTTGAACACGACAGAGATCATGAACACAAGGAAATAAACCCAAAACCACAATGTTAAACTCTAAAACAAGAAGAAAAGCCATGCTTTCAAGCAATTCCACTAAAAACTACTCAATCGGTAAGGACTAGACCGGTGCTCCTGCATCAGATAGTAACTAAAGGGCTGTCATAAGTGGTGCAATAATCTTAGTTTGTGCCAATAATGGTGATGAAGAAAACCATATAGAAAGATAGTCAAAGGTGGAGATTTGAGCCAATGGATAGAACTTTAAAGGGACATGGATAGCAATCAGTTGAACACAAGGTGGATAATATTCATGAAAGTGTCTAATGTCATGCCTATTGGGTGATAGTAGAATGGAATAAAATATTTATATGTGCTTTGTTATCTTCAACAATTAAACTCATGTAAGCACATGACAATAAATCCAAAGAGACGACAACAAGATTATTCAAAAGAGAAAATTAGAGATAATGAGCCTTATCAAAGAACATTGCACATAGATATTTCAGTTGTCATCCCTCTTAGGGGGACATGGTGCAAGTGGTTGTTCATATTATGCACATTAGTAAAAAGAAATTATTGAACAAGGAAGAATACAGTTAGAGGAAAATCATAAAGACTACCAAAGCCATGCATCATGTGAAGGATATTCATAAGGCAAATAGTTTTGAGAGAATTATGTCAATGCATAGTCATGAAGATAGTGTTTTTGAAAGAATCACAAAGAAAAAGGTCTCAAAGGAATGTGATCTCATTGAAGGGCATGGAAATGTTCAAGACCACAAGCAATATGTTATCCCTATATAGTGGAGAAAAAGATAGGGATATGGTGATAGTTAGGCTTGTTTGGGCATTCACATGGCACTATAGTAGTCAAGACAATTAAAGAAATTGAAGAACCTTATAAATGATCTTCAACACAAGTTTGCAATGTTAAAAATCAGTCAATACTCATTAATATTAGAAAAATTATTTAGAGGAATTTTCAATGGAATATGCACAAGGTAATGTTCAACCATGATATTGTTAAGAATAGTGAGACAATGAGCAAAATTAAGAAAGATATCATTTATCCTAGGTGGGTAGAGATATGGCTCCAAGATATAAAAGAATTAAACATCTTGAAATAGAAAATTGATGGAGAAGTTATTTAGCATGAAGCGATAATCCATGGAGTAAGTCGCATGATGCCCTATGGTTGTAGTGATGAAATGATGAAAAACATTAAGTATAAGATAGTCCCATACAAACATATGAGAAAACTATAGAAATGATGTAGTCATATTATGCAAAAGATAACCATCATGTTTAAAGAGGAAAATAAAAAATGGTCTCCACACAAGCATAAAGTGATGAAAAATATGTGGAAAATAGATTAAACAGTGGGTGTGTGTCAAACAAAGAGAAATGAAATAAGAGATAATGTTGTTCTAAGAAAATGGAAATAGCTATTCTTAAGTTTCTCCTCTGCCATTCTAAGTAGACAAACATCCCCAAACTTGTTTTCCACATGGCCTATTTACATGGGGGGTGGGTTGTTGTAGTTTAGAATAAGTAGTTAGTTGTTATAAATGCTGGCAAGAATATGCGTACCAATTAGATGACTTGGACAGTAGATGAGAGGATATAGGGGATGTTTCATCAAGTCACCTACTTTTCCAAGCATCTAGGAGAAGTTAGATGACTTGGACTCTATCAGGTGGAGAATACCTAAGGGATGTTTGAAGACATTTGAGGAAACCTTAAATGCCTCCCAATAACTTAGGAACTTTTGGAGATGATGGAGTAAGTTTTGTAAAAGTAAGAACATGTCAATCCAATCCTCAATTCTTCTAAGGAGTTTCCAAAGTGACCAAGTCAAGCAAAGATTCTTTAAAGAAATCCAAAATGAGGTTTGACTTTGCCAAGTAGAGTTACTTTCTTATTTTCTTTCCTAGTTTCTCTCCCATGTGGGGATTCAAAAGGCTACGGCTAGGCTAGGGAAATGGAGTTCTTGCAATTTTATGCCAAGCATTGTAACTTGTAAGAGTTCTTTTAGCAAAAAAATTATATTGCAACTCATAAAATGGGTTCTTTTGTTGTTTTTCTACTACCCATTATAACTAAATATGCAATTCTTTTATCTAAGGTTTATTCTTGTTGTATACACATCCTTCATTAATAAAGCATAAGTATTTTCCTTCAAAAGACTATTTTGTTGTGTACAAAATGAATGGTTGATGTAACTTATTTGATCTTATATATAAAATTCCTTATGTTAAGTCTCATTCCTCAGCATCTTCAAGTAAAAATGAAATGTATTATGTAGGTCACAGGTTGTATTGTTGGTTCAAAAGGTTGTTAATTGTGAAAATATGTCATTTTCTTCTAAAATCATGGATGTACTAAACATTCCCATGAAATAATGGATGCAATAATATGTCAAAGTCCTAAGTTATGATTGAAGTCAGCTTTATTGTTGAGTAAACTATGTGAGATCAGTAATATAGCTCTTAGTAACAAACATTTGATGTATCACCATAGTAGTTTTAGATTACATTTCAAGTTTTTTTTTCCCTCTTTCCCACCAAGCAAGTAGTTTAGGCCATAGTTCCAAGAAGAACCAACTTTCTCTAGAGATTCATGTTACTACTTATTAAGTTGCCAATAGTTTTATATCAAAGTCATTTTATATACTCTAGTCAGTTACTACTACCGAAATATTCAGTCGGTAAGCACAGAGCAGTCGGTTATAGAAGAAAGTAGTCACAAAGCCTAGTATTCACCGATCTGTCTACTGAGTAACACTCTATGTCTACCGAGCAGCAATAATGATACACCGAGTTGATATACACCGAGAGAAACGTGTTACCAGATTCATTGAACCTAGACACTTATGTGGAAACATGTTACAAGATCGAGGAACAAAGAACCGTAATCACATTGGAAATTGCACTTAAAGATTTTGTATGATTTTGAGGTCATCTATCCAATGAAATATTTTGTATGGTTATTCATTCGATAAATCATGTTTGTAAGATCGAAACAATGAATAGATCACTGACATAAGAGATCTATTTATACAACATAGGTTAAGGATAGAACATAAGAAGAAAAATAAGAAAAATAGAGGTGTATGAAGCAAGACATGAGTAATAAATAAGGAAGCACTGAGTATTGTGACTGTCAGAGACACAGAGGTCACTGAGAAGGATTTAAGAGAATAGTCAAGGAATAGAGTAAATAGAAGGGTTTACCAAGTTATCTTATGGGTTATCGAGGTATGCTATAAGCAAGGTAATCTCATTTTGAGCACATAGAATCTGCTATAACATTTCAGATGTAAAGTTGCAGATATTTGTAAACATTTTATTGTAATATTTTGAAGTTGTAAGAGAAACCTCTAACAGGGTAAAAGACTAACAAATTTTATAAATTGTAAAGCCTTTAACCAGGTGCAGCATTTAGAATAAGTGTTGTAAAATCCTTTAGCAAGGTAGATCTAACGATCTTGATACTCCTAACAGGGTAAGCTATCAGAAATAGCTAAACATGTAGCTCTAACCGAGCAACCTTTATTATTGTAGTAGTGAAGTTGTGGGTGCCATCCCCACTGCAGTTTTTCTCTCTAACCAAGAGTTTCTGCATAACCAAAATATATGTGTTATGGAGTGAATCATGTATGATTGTTATTTGTTTGTTTTAGCTTTATGTTATGTTACAAAAAAAAATTCTTTATGCATAATAGTAAGGTTTTTGAAAGGGAAAAGATTTGGATTACTGATTCACCCCTCCCCTCTTAGTACATTAGCTTTCCATATTGGGCCTAACAATTGGTATCAAAGCTTCAATCTTGGAAAAGGGTTTAACAACCTAAAGAAAAAGATCTTATCAATGGAAGGCTATAAACAATCTTGGAGAATTATGAATCTTCAAAATGAATTGGATCATGCTAATCAAGTGATTGCAGACATGCAAAGACAAATGCAAAAATCATTAAAAGTTAGAAGAAGATTATTTGATGATTTGCAGGACTCTCAAGAGTTAGTGGAACAAATTGAAACATCATCCAAGAACATTATATCTGAAGAGACTGAAGAGATGATTGAAGAACTGAAGGAAAAGAACAAAGCACTGATTGATTAGCTAAAAGCAATGAAAAGAGGACACGGACATTTTAGCACAAAGATGACTGAAAATCTAGATGCATTGAGGACAACCAAGGATAAAGTAAGAGATATAGAAAGAGAAAAACAATAGCTGAAGCATTAGTATCTGAAAAGAATGATGAAATCACAAGGTTGACTGGGATTCAATAAAATCTGTTAGATCAATTGGGTTATGCACATCATGAAGCAAATTTGAAAGATGATGAGAATCAAGCATTGAAAATTGAAGTATCAAGGTTGACCGATGAGCTTGAAACAAAGAAGAAATCCAAAGAAACACTGAAAAAGAGTTATGAAGCATCAAAGATGTTGGATGAGCAACTGAATACAAAAAAACCCAACAAAGTTGTAGGACTCAGTTACAAGGGAAAAGACTCTACCGAGATGGGAATCCACACTACCGAAAGAGGAGAATCATCAAAGCAAGCTAGAAACAAGAAGAACATCAAAGAAAAGAAACCTATTTGCAACTACTATGGAAATCAAGGTCATACTGCCAACATGTGTCATATCAGAAAAGGTAAGCAACCGAATGTCACAAGGTCTAATGGTTATTATTACAATTGCAATAAATATGATCACACATCTAACCAATGTAGGACAAAGTCTATTAGCAATTATTAGAAGGCAAAATTTAAAGGGTTTTGTAAAAACTGCTATAGATATGGACATAGTATCGAGAAGTGTTGGTTTAAGAAAAAGAATTATATGTGGTATGCAAACCGAGCATATACTAGAGGCTACCAAACTCACATAGATCCTAACCGACAATATTTTGCAGTACCATGGGATTACAATACAAGGATATGGTGTGAATGATGTGGAAGATATGGACACATAAGTGCCAACTGCTTTATAAGGTTTGGAAGGAACAACCGAAAATCATGGAGAAATCCTAGTATGGCAATTTTTCATTGTCACAAAATTGGACACTTAGCTAGAGATTGCAGAGATCAACCTAGAGGAGACGCTGAGGAGATAAAAGGCAAATTACAAATGATTTGGAAAAAGAAGGAAATTATGTCAAATGAAGAAAGCACCTTATCTACTGAGTTAGGTGCACCTATTCCAAATTAACCAGTAGAGGTATGAAGGGACTGCATTCTCTCAAGGTTAAAACTTAAACAGTTCCTATTTTATCATGTACTTAATTTAAAATCTGCATAACTAAAGATGCATTAGGAAATTTGAAATTTTAACAAGTCTTTTGAAAGCCTGTCTAGTCAGTAAATACAGGAAGTTTGGCTACTTGGTAAAAGCACAAAAGAAAGGTAAATTGGTTTAAGGGAACTGAGTGCATTTAATGCTTTCTAACCTAACTGCATGAAGCCCGATAAGGTATAGTGTGTACTTAAAGCACTTTGCGCAGTCATTTTACACTTACCAAGTTTTCATAGAGTAGAGAAAAGTGATTCAAAGGCAATCAAACCACCTCCCGAGCGAATTTCAAGGTATTTACACATCGATCTCAAGCATTTATTAGAGCTAGCTACTGAGAAATATTAGTTGTGATTATCTATTTTATATCTGTTTTCCGTTTGAAAGTCTTCAAACCCTAAGAATCTTTTGTTAAGAGATTATCCGAAATTTGCAATGGCACCTAAGATCTAGAAGCTCGTTGTTGTTGAGAACATTGAAAAGCCCTCACTGAAATACTCTCTAACTCCCAAAGTAGCATCTAAACCAGATGATAAAACTGCATTTTCACTCATTCCGGATAGGGTTTGACTAGTTGAGTATGTTAGATTCTTCACTAAGTATCGTTTTGAGGACCTAGGTCATGTTGAAATCAAGGACACATGATGAATTATGTATCGATGGGAAATTGTATAGCAAGTATGAACACATCAAAATCAAGGGATTGACTGAAGCCCTAACCTATCCCCATGTCTTCAAACCCCAATGGGTCAAATTTGTTCTGAGTAGAGTTCATGTTGATTTCATGGGGTTAGAGGAGCAACCATTCAAAATCACCAAGGAAATCATTCATTTGATCACCGATTACCCTATTTTTGATCATGCCCGAGCTCAGAAAATGATATCATAGAAGGAATTGATCACTCTAACTGGAGTTGAATCAGACTGCAGAGGACTGAAATTGAACAATGTGACAGATGTAGAGCTGAAGTTTTCCATTAGAGTAATGGGTCATTGTTTCTTCCAATCAGCAAGGGAAAATAGTGTACCCTGTGCAGCAGTCGATTTAGCATATAAAATTGTAAAGAAAGGAATGAAAATTGATCTTTATGAAGTATTGTTGAAAAACTTGTTTGAGAATCTAAACACCATAAGGAAGCCGAAGAAGAACAACTTGGCTAACACACTGAAGTTTGGATCACTTTTGGTATGCATGTTTTTCTATTTTGAGAAATTCTTTCCATCAGTCGGTAATATAGTTTGGGAGCTACACCAACCAATCACCCATCAAATCAATGACTTCATCAAAAAGCTAGGTGATAACTTTAATGATATTATGGATGATTATTTCAGCAAGTTTCAAGAAAAGATGCATAACAGATATAGAATTCCACCCAAGTTAGTAGAGAAATACAAAGATGATATATGTTTTGAAGTAGACACCGACTACTGCTATATCAATGATGTGGAACCTAGAACTCAATCTTTGCCACCTATGGGTTATGAGATTGATTTTGACATCACACAATAGTAGATAGATGCTTTTCTTACATTACCAAGGCATGCTACCAAACTGAGATATGATAAATTTGAAGAAGTGAAAGAGGATGTTAAGATGAGCATTGTAGTACCCAAGGCTACAAGGAAAGAAACACAAATGATCAAGGCATTAACAGAGAAATTTGGAGAAGGTTCTTCCTCCACACCTATCAAGGGCACTGTAGTCATCACCGAGGAGGAATCAGAAGCCCAAGAGGTAGCTATCACACTGAGCACCAAGTTGCCTAAAGGAAAAATTTTGAAAAGGAAGAAACAAGATACATCATCACCAACTCCTTCAGTAAAGCGCCCAAACACTAAATCATCTGCAATGTCACCGAGTAAGAAACCAAAGAATGTTGTCACACCAAAGGTAACAAAAACTTACAAGAAATCTACTAGGAAACTCATTTTGACAAAAGAGTCCAGTGACACCGAATCTAAAGACAAAAACAAATTTCAGATTGTCAAGAGTAAAAAGGTAGATGTACATAGTGTTGATAATTTTTGTACTAATCTAAAGCAATATGGTGGATTTGGAGCATTTAGATATGTTAAGTATGAATCCAAATCCGATGATGAGAAGAGACAAATTGAAGAAGTTGTCATATGCACACTTCTGAAATTTTGATTGGTCCCATTGGAAGTATCTAAATCTCTTCCAAATGAATTATATTTGCATATTGATAATAGGTGAAAGTATGCCATGGACTTAGAGAAATAGATGAGAGAAAAAAGTCTGGTACATCTCTTTCCAAAAATGTCGGTAGATGAGATCACTGAACATCTGAAAAACTGCCACACAAACTTCCTAGTCAAACAAAGAGCATTGAAATTGATGAATGGACTTTATTTGGATGTAGAGAATGAGACCAAAGAAAAATGGTAGGAAATTTTTTGAATCAAAAATGATGGTGAGCAAGTTGAAGTTGAAATAGTCGATGTGACTGAGCAAAATCCTGATATCACTGAGCAAGATCCTGCTGACACTATACAAATTGATGAGGATATCATGGACATCAAGACACAAGAACAGGAAATGATAGAAGGGAATGCATATGCCAAACTGGTATCCAATGAGTCAGTTTTGGAACAAGTTTAGCCCTATCTTCCGGTCAATCAGCCTATTTCAACTGAGGGCCCTCAAGATACTGAACAAGGAACAGAGGGTCACAAATCTACAGACGGAGAGTATAACTCTTAGGCCACAGGAGAACAAACCTCTCAAGCCCCCGTAGGCACTAAAAACATTACAACCGAGACACCAAGTACAAAAGCACCAAAGGACACTATAGAGGCTAAAGAAACTGAGCAACCTACCGAGGGTCAATAAGCCTCACAAGCCATTGTATTAGTTCAACCAGTAAAAGCAAAATACAAGAAAGTGAAAAAGCATAGTTTCAAATTAGATTTGTCAAAACCAATAGTGTTGCCAAATGTAGACATATCCAAATTAAAAGGGCAAGCACTCATTGAATTCGGTGAACTATGCAAAGCCAAAGAAGAATAGGAGAAGCAAATGGCTATTCAAAAGAAAAACAAGGTACTTCAAAAGGTGAAAGCAATATTAACAGATATGCTACCTGAAGCTATAGTGACAAAAGATGCAGCCATCCATATTCAACTGGATGAACTCCTAACTAAAATAGAGACAACTGGAGTAGATGCATTTGAATATTTGAGCAAGTTAAAGGACAAAGAGCTCACTGCTAAAATGATTGAAGAGGTACATAAAGCTATTACTATTGGCAAAGTAAAACTTGTCAAATTTATTGTTGAGTTGTCCCCACAACTCAAGCACATTCTTTATTTATTCCGGAAACTCTGTACATTTTATTTATTCATTAAGGATATCAAAAATAAAATAGAAGTGATTGATAAAGAGATCACCGCTCTATCAAATAAGTTGGCCACTGAGTCAAATTCTATTCAGAATTTCTATACCAAGCTACAAAAGCTCATGGCTCAACAATTGGAACTAAGGAATGAAGAGCACCAAATAAGGATGGACATAATGACTCTTCAAACACTATTCATTCCTCATCTTTCATCCATCCAAGAACATATCAACAAGGCCACCTCCCTATCCACTCAGCAAGAGGGAAGCACCTTAGATGGACTAATTTCATTGTTAGCTGACATCATAGCTCAGAATTCACTCATGGACAGTGTTAAGGATTCCCTCTCTACCACTCTCACTGATGCACAGACAAAGTATAAATCCATTTTTGACCAATTGCCACCACCGAATGGTAACTAAATTTTGATGTTTGTCAAAAAGTGGGAGTATAGCATCAAAGTATCAAAGGGGGAGTGTAGTATACAGGGGGAGTATACAGAGTAGGATAGAGTATCCAGATGCACTGCACAGACTAGTGATCACCGAGCATGCAAAATCAGAGTTTTGTATAGTATATTGATAAGGGGAGTATATCTAAATATACTATTTCATTAACAAATCTATATACTGTCTGTTTAGTCAAATTTTGTAAGTATATAGATTTTTGAGTTATGACTTTGAAAGTAGTTTTGTCAAACATCTCAACTAATGTCAAAAGGGGAGATTGTTACTACTTATTAAGTTTCCATTAGTTCTATATCAAATTCATTATATATACTCTAGTTGGTTACTACTACTGAAATATTCAGTCGGTAAGCACAGAGCAATCGGTTATAGAAGAAAGTAGTCACAGAGCCTAGTATTCACCGAGCTATCTACCGAGCAACAATAATGATACACCGAGTTGATATACACCGAGAGAAACATGTTACGAGATTCATTGAACCTAGACACTTATGTGGAAATGTGTTACAAGATCGAGGAACAAAGAACCATTATCACATTGGAAATTGCACTTAAAGATTTTGTATGATTTTGAGGTCATCTATCCAATGAAATATTTTGTATGGTTATTCATTCAATAAATCATGTTTGTAAGATCGAAGCAATGAATAGATCACTGACATAAGAGATCTATTTATACAGCATAGGTTAAGGATAGATCATAAGAAGAAAAATAAGAAAAACAAAGGTGTATGAAGCAAGACATGAGTAATAAATAAGGAAGCACTGAGTATTGTGACTGTCAGAGATGTAGAGGTCACCGAGAAGGATTTCAGAGAACAGTAAAGGAATAGAGTAAACAGAAGGGTTTATCGAGTTATCTTATGGGTTACCGAGGTATGCTATAAGCAAGGTAATCTCATTTTGAGCACATAGAATCTGCTATAACATTTCAAATGTAAAGTTGGAGATATATGTAAACATTTTATTGTAATATTTTGAAGTTGTAAGAGAAACCTCTAACAGGGTAAAAGACTCTAACAAATTCTATAAATTGTAAAGCCTTTAACCAGGTGCAACATTTAGACTAAGTGTTGTAAAATCCTTTATCAAGGTAGATCTAACGATCTTGATACTCCTAACAGGGTAAGCTATCAGAAATAGCTAAACATGTAGCTCTAACCGAGCAACATTTATTATTGCAGTAGTGAAGTTGTGGGTACCATTCCCACCATAGTTTTTCTCTCTAACCAAGAGTTTCTGTGTAACCAAAATATATGTGAAATGGAGTTAATCATGTATGATTGTTATTTATTTGTTTTAGCTTTATGTTATGTTACAACAGTTTTTTGTTTATGCATAATAGTAATGTTATTGAGAGGGAAAAGATTTGGAGTACTGATTCACCCCTCCCCTCTCAGTACATTAGCTTTCCATATTGGGCCTAACAATTCACTCCTCCAAGTTTTAGGCAACCCACGGGCCTAGGAGTGATTCCATGTTTCACTAGGTTGTTGAACTAATAACTCAGCAATGGTGCAAACCTATGTGATAACAATAACTATAATAAATCGGGACGAATTGCTAAGTTTTACAGAGGAAATAATGAGAAGAATTCTAGTTTAGTAAAGAAGATTTTTGTCAATGAAGAAAAGGAGAAGATGAAGATGGCATGGGTAAAGAAATATGATGAGAATGTTGAAGGAAAGAGAGTGGATGGATCTGTACCTACTAGTGGTGTAGATACTTAATCTGGAAACTAAATATAAGGCATCATCTAAGAGGGAGAATTGATTGAAAATATTATGAACCCCCTTGCGGTTTGGATGTTGAATTGTTTTTAGAATGGCATATGTTGTGAAGGTATTTTTAGAGCATTCTAGAATTTTGTGTTTGTTCATAGTGATGTTTCAAATTTTTGGCAAAATATAGTATCAGTTTTTTGAAGTATAATGATAAAATGCATTTATGTCGAAAAAACCTAAGTAGGTGGACGTAATGGATAAATTGGCTTATTGAATTCACATTTATCACTTGTGATCTTGTGAATTCAAGAGAAATTCAATGTGAAAGAGATTTCTAGAGGGATAGTATGATTCAAGGCTTCTTGCAAACCCTACGTTATTTGTTCAATTTGTGTGGTGTGAAATGGCTACACTGATTATTATCGATTTGCCTTTAAATCCAAAACTAGTATTCAAGTATTAGACATTTGTAGCAATGGTGAGTGATAAGGAAGGATAATTTTCAAGGGTCTTGAGATACATAGTTTACACTAAAGATGTTAGGGATTATATTCACGCACCCTTGATAGAAGTAAGGTATGTGAAGTTTAATGACTTGTGTAAGTAGTTAGTAGAGGATGATTTGATGACACTTAAGCCCTAGTGCAAGCATATTTTGGAGCTAGGTTTGAACATTTGGAAATATTTTACCAACTTCATCTATAAGCATGTATGGATTCAAATTATCCCGAGTCAAATTCATGATGATTTAATGTATCTTGACTGGCCTCATAGAATCATGAAGAATTCCATTAGGGCCTTAACTAGATTGTGCTCCTCCAACACTATCCTAATGATGAAGATGGTGAAGAAACAAGATGGTAGCATAGCTCGCTGGTTCAATATTTGATAAGAGATTGATGACAATGAAGTATATATTTGATTCGGTTGTCAAGTATGTTACCAAGGGAGTGGAATATAAGGTTTTATTTTAGAAATAGGAGGGTTCTACTACCACCACCTCAACCTATGTTGTATATCAAATGGTGCTTCAAGGTGAAAAATTTGATCTATGCAAACTATTGAGACTACAGTTGATAAACAACATTGTGAAGACCAAGAGTGCAAAGTATCCATTCAAGTATGGGTCTCTAATTGCATGTCTGGCTTTTAGTTTATGAATGAGCTTCCAAGCATAGGGAATAAGGTGTGGGATGATTTCCATCCTATTGGAGTATAAATCTTATAGCACACTAGGAGCTTTAACAATGATATAGATGACTATAACAAGCAATATTGGGGTTGGTTCAAAAGTTTTCAAAGCAAGATATAATCTCAATGGAGGAACCGTAGTGAATTGGTTATGAAATAGAAGAGTGAAATTACTTTTCTAGTGAGTAGAGACTATTGTTATATATAGGTTGTTGAACCAAAGACTACATGGTTTCCTAAGTTACCTTATGAGGTATCTCTAGAAGAGGTTGAAAAGAATATTGATACTTTATTGAAGTTGGAGGTTGACCCAAATGAAGAGAGTTTTGGAACTCCTAAAAAGACCTTAAACAAAATAATCAAGGATAAAGTTGGCAAAGGACACACAAAAACAATGGAGAAGCTTTGCCAAAAGATAAATCTACCTACAATTGAAGAGGTGTTAGGGAAGCATGTATTGAGAGGGACTAGGTCAATCTCTTCCTCTCCTGTTATAAAGATTGGTTCCTCCAGAACCCCAACTAGATCTATGAAAAGTGTAAATAAAGGATAGAGGTCTAAATAGAAGGAAAGAAGAGAAAATAAATATCTAGAACCTATTGATGAGGAAGTTGAGAGTAGCAATATAGTTGAAGAAGTTGAAAAATGAAACTTTGTAATCAAGAAGAGGTCTACAATGACCAAAATAAAAATTGAAGATGATGAGAGTGAAGAGGACAATGTGCCTCTTAGTTAAACAAAGAGAACTTTGGTCTCTTTGATAGAGACCCCAACTAAGAAGAGGAAGGAAGTAAGGAAGAAAGAACTTGTGAAGCTAGAGGAAAAGAAGAAGACAAGTACCCCTTTGGTTGATGTTGATTATCAACTGCTTGACCTTGATAGTTTGATAAATGCTATTTGTGTACATAATTCTTTGGATGAAACTGTAGGGTTGTATAAGAGTAATGGTGCAAGAAATAGGATTTACAATTTTATGGATGTAAACTAGGAATCTATTTAAATTACCTACCTTACATTGGAAGGAAGATGATCCACTAGGCTCAAGAAGGCTCAAGAACTAAGTGGATGCAATGACCCTTCGTTGTGGGATACCTGAAGATGACTACATTATTGTAAATGCAAATCAATTGTACTAGGATCAAATAGGCTAAAATTGACATCTCTTGGCATGCACAGAAAATCAATAAGCTAGCAGATCAATTTGAGAAGAGGAGATAATAGAATAGACTATAACTTACCTGCAATCCAAATTTGAGGGAGAAATGGAGGTATTGGGGCACCTAGATCATGATGAATAATGATGAACAATAAATACCCAACAAATACTAAGAGGGGGGGTGAATCAGTATGGACAAAAACTTCTTAAACAACTTAAACTACAAAGACTGCACTAACTAGTAAACAATATCACCAATCTAAATCAAGGCACTACCGGTAAAACACAATATGACTGTAGAAGACATAAACCGGTAACATCTAGATCTTCTCAAAACCTAATATCATATCTCAACTTCACCCATATGCTTAAGCAAGCAATACATCAGAAATACAATGACCATTGGATCAACTTGCATTATCGCTTAATAGAAAACACTAAAACATCACATGAAAAAGCATCACACATAACACACTGATTTTCACATGGAAACCCAACTGGGAAAAACCATGGTGGGGATGAATACCCACAAGTTGTTCTTGAACTCTTCTGAAGTTCACTCTGTTAGGAGCCTAGTCTGGTTAAATACTTTACAACTGGTTCTACTAGGAACCTATCCTGCTAGGGATCACCCAGTTAAGGGATGGCTAAATACCTGGTTAGAGGTTAAAATCCTGTTGAAGGTTACCTTGTAAGAGGATTTGAAGAACTAAATTATTTTGAGTTGCCCTGTTAAAGGATTTACAAAAAGTATGTTAAAGCTACCTGGTAAAGGGATTTTCCATCTGCTGAAATGGTTAGAAGTCAATAGGTAATACACTGATCTGATAACAACACTTAATGCCAAGGGAGATCCACTTCAGTTTCTTTACATCTACAATCACACCTTGCAAATCTTTGCTTACTCCTTTGGTCTGGCAAGAATCACCTCACATACATTCATTTGCCAACAACTTCAAATGAAAATCATCATCGACCTTATAGACAACAATTAGGTTGGCGGCCAAAACCTAAAACCCTAAGCATCTAGGTTAACAATACAATTGGTCTAATCTTGGCTGTTTAAACACATTAGATAGGGTAAAACAATCTTGAACAAATCTCAAGACGTTATCCATTGTTCGTTCTTCACCACTTCTGGAAGTTGATAACCTATCATGTGCTCTCCACCGTTTAGTAAGATTTTGCACATTCTCAAGGTAGATAGAATCAATCTTCTTCATGAAAGATCCTCAAGGAGATCCTTCATGCACACAAGGCTAATGTGGTAACGTGATCTAATCTTCATTTCAAAACTAACTCATCATAGGATGTCATCGGTCGAATCACACAGACTTGGAATGCATCAATTGGAAACCCTGAAGCTGAGACTACCAACCAGTAGTCATATCAAATGAAAACCCGATACAAACTTTGCATATATTGGTTCACTTTTTGCATATACCGATTCATACCATCATACTGGCTCACTTGCCAGTTTGTTTACTTCAATATACCGGTTTATACATCAGCATATTGACATCAATGACAACATACAATCCCTTCATGTCATCAAACTCTACACATATGCCAACAATCTCCCCCTTTGGCATTGATGGAAATACACAAAGATATCTCTACATCTTCTTCCATATTATATGTCTTAAATACTACAAATATCTTCTCTACTTTACATCTTCTCCCCCTTTGACAACAATGTCAAAGTGGAGGCACAAACATCCATGATCTACTATGTTTCTCCCCCTGAGGAGTAGCATCCTTCAACACATCAATCCTAAAAAAGATTTGAAAATGCAATACCTAACTGATGTGGAGCACATACCTTTAGTTCACCTCTTGAAGGGGTAGCACCCCTAATTCACCTCTTAAATAGGTAAATGTAGCCTTTGGTAGAGGCTTGGTGAATATATCTACTAACTGCTCTTTACTAGAAACATGTTCCAATACAACCTCTTTGTTCTGAACTGTCTCCCTCAAGAAATGATACTTGAGCTTGAAGTGCTTGGTTCTAGCATGCAATACCAGATTCTTGGAAATATTAATTGCACTTGTGTTATCACAAAATAGACTCACTGGTTCAGATACAGGGACTTTGAAACCACTTAATACATGCTTGATCCAAATTGTTTGAGTGCAGTTCATAAATGCTGCTACATATTTTTCTTCTATTTGGACTGAGAGATAAAACTCTGCTTCTTGCTCATCCTTGAGACTAGTCTACCACCGAGAAAGAATGCACCATCGGTTGTACTCTTCTGAGCATCCACATTACCAGCCCAATCAGCATCAGTAAACACTTTGGGATTGAAATCATTATTGTATGGATACCACAATCCATAATCTATAGTTCCCTTCAGATATCTAAGAATCCACTTGACTGCTACCAAGTGGGATTCTCTTGGAATTTTCTAGAAACATGAAACAATGCCCATTGCATGTGCAATGTCCGGTCTATTGTGTACTACATAGTGAAACTTACCAATCATTGACCGGTATTCCTTCTCATTCACCAGCATTGAGTCATCTTCTTTTGACAATTTACAACCGGTCATCATCGGTGTACCAACTGGTTTGTTGTCTTCCATGCCAAAGGTCTTCAACACCTCTTTGACATACTTGGACTGAGTGATAAAGATACCATCTTTCATTTTGATGAATCTATAGTCCGATGAAGAACTTAATCTCTCCAATTAGTGACATCTCAAATTCCTTCTTCATTTCATCTACAAACTCATGGCTCATCTTGTCATCTCCACCAAAAATTATGTCATCAAAAAACACTTCACAGATCAGAATATGATCTCCTTCTAACTTCAGATAGATATTGCTATCTTCACTTGTCCTTTCAAATCCAATCTTCACAAGATGAGAGTGTAAATGTTCATACCATGCTCTAGGTGCTTGCTTCAATCCATACAAGGCTTTATGTAGCCTACACACCATATGTCTATCTTCTGATAGGGCAAACCCATCTGGTTGCTATATATACACTTCCTCTTCAATTACTCCATTCAAGAATGTAGATTTCACATCCATATGATACACTTTGAATCCCTTGAAGGTTGCATATGCAAGTAGCATTCAAACTCCTTCCAATATAGCTACTGAAGCAAAGGTTTCTTCATAGTCTTCTCCTTCTTCTTGAGCATATCCCTTGCATAACAATCTTGCTTTGTTTCTTACCACTGTGTCATCTTCATTTAGCTTGTTTCTAAAAACCCATTTGGTGCCAATAACATTTTTGTGCTCAGGTCTAGGTACCAAATACCATGTACCATTCTTTTCCATATGGTCAAGTTATTCTTCCATAGCCTTAATCTAGTCTTTATCTTTGTGTGCCTCTTTAAATGTTTTGGGCTCAAATTTAGAAATCATGCAAGAATTCTCTTTGACCTTTCTTCTTGTAAGTATTCATGCATCCTTATCCCCTATGATCTTCTTTGGATCATGATGAAGATTTACATACCTAGGAATGATCTTAACTAATTCATGTTGCTTTTCCTCTTCATCCTCATCTTCATTAGAATCTACTAGTGTAGGAGCACTGTTACTTCTACTTGGTTGTTTGGCAACCGGTTCTAAGAAGGTTACATTTGGTTCATCTACCGCTCACTCACTACTGGTTTCCTCAGGTTTCTCAAAGGTTTCATGAACTCTAACATTGATACTTTCAACAATTCTCTGAGTCCTATTGTTACAACACTTGAGAGCTTTTCTCTTGGTGGAACACCTTAGGAATATTCCCTCATCACATTTTGAATCAAACTTGCTCTGGTATTCACTTTTCTTGATATAACAATTGCTACCAAACACTCTAAAGTAGCTTACTACTGGAGTCTTACTAGTCCAATACTCATAAGGAGTTTTATCCTTACCTTTCTTTATGAGTACCTAGTTCATAGTGTAGACTGCAGTGCTCACCGCTTCTCTCCAAATAGTGTGAGCAACCTTCCCTTGAATCAACATCATTCTAGCTTTTTCAACTATAGTCCAGTTGTTCCTTTCTGCTAGGCCATTCTGTTGTGGATTCTGAGGGGCAGATAGTTGCCTCTTGATGCCATTCTCTTCACAGTACGTATTTAATTCACCAGAAGTGAACTCACCTCCTTGGTTGGTTCTAAGGCATTTAATCCTCTTACCGTTTTCCTTTTCAACTAGTGCTCTGAAGGCTTTAAACTTTCCAAAATCTTTAGACTTGTCTTTAAAGAATGTGACCTACATCATTCCTGAGAAATCATCAGTAAGAATCATAAAGTACCTATCTCCCTAAACACTCCTAGTTTTCATAGGACCATACAAATCAGTGTGCACAAGATCAAGTAAATTATCTGCTGTGAAAGATTTACCTTTGAAGGTTGAGAAAGACATTTTCCCCAATTGACATTCTCTACACAAAGGATTCTTCGGTTTGTTCAGCATAGGCAATCCTCTAACTGCCTTGATCTTACTGGCCTTCACAACATTATCAAAATTTACATGGCAGATTCTCCTATGCCATATCCAACTGTCATCAAACTTAACCATTAGACATTGAATGATATTTGTATTTAACTTAAATAAGTTACCTTTGGTCTGCATACTGGTAACCATCAGTTCACCACTCTTTTCTTTTATTTTGCACACTCCATCTTTGAATTCTAGAGTGAGTCCTTTATCATTCAGATGGGAAACACTCAAAAGGTTATGCTTGAGACCTTCTACCCAATACACATTATCAACACTGCTTTTTCCATTTAGAGAGATGGACCCTTTGCCTTTTATCATACATGGTGCATCATTACCAAATCAGACTACACTTCCATTGTACTCTTCTAGAGATAGAAACTTCCTCTGGTCACCGGTCATATGGTGAGAACATCCACTATCAATAATCCACTCATTAGAATTATCAAAGCAGGAGACAAGAGCCTTCGTTTCTGACACATCTTCCTTAATGGCTACAAACACTATGTCTTCGCTTTCTTCATCTTTTGATTCATCATTAAAACCCAGTTAAGGGATGGCTAAATACCCAGTTAGAGGTTAAAACCATGTTAAAGGTTACCTTATAAGAGGATTTGAAGAACTCAATGATTTTGAGTCACCCTGCTAAAGGATTTAAAAAAATCCTGTTAAAGCTACCCGGTAAAGGGATTTTCCATCTGCTGAAATGGTTAGAAGTCAACATGTAATACACTATTGTGATAACAACACTTAATGCCAAGGCAGATCTTCTTCTGTTTCTTTACATCTGCAATCACACTCTACAAATCTCTGCTTACTCCTTTGCTCTGGCAAGAATCACCTCAAATACATTCATTTGCCAACAACTTGAAATGAAAATCATCATTGACCTTATAGACAATAATTAGGTCAATGGCCAAAACCTAAAACTCTAAGCATCTAGGTTAATAATACAATTGGTCCAATCCTGGCCATTTAAACACATTACATAGGGTAAAACAATCTTGAACAAATCTCAAGACATTCTCCATCATCCGTTCTTCACCGCTTCTGGAAGATGATAACCCATCATGCTCTCTCCACTGTTTACTAAGATTTTGCACATTCCCGAGGTAGATAGAATCAATCTTCTTCATGCAAGATCCTCAAGGAGATCCTTCATGCGCACAAGGTTGACGTAGTAATGTGATCTAATCTTCATTTCAATGCTAACTCATCATAGGATGTCGTCGGTCAAATCACAGAGACTTGGAATGCATCAGCCAGAAACCCTGAAGTTGAGACTACCAACTAGTAGTCATATCAAATGAAACCCCGATACAAACTTTGCATATACCAGTTCACCCTCCAACATACCGGTTCACTTTTTGCATATATCAGTTCACTTGCCAGATTGCTTACTTCAATATATCGGTTCATACTTCAGCATATTGATATCAATGACAACATGCAATCCCATCAAACTCTGCACATATGTGAACAGATCGACCTGCTCTTGGGACTAGGGTGTTGTGCTTAGCCTACTCCCATCACTTTCTTCTCTGATGAATTACAGATTGGAGATCTCTTCCTTATTATTCTATACCTATTTTTATAGATGTGCCACCTATTCTTACACAATAAAAAAGAGAGAAAATATTCGGTAGAAATGCTTTTTATTAAGTCAAACCTTGGGTCTGGAATCAACCGTAAAATTGAATTGAATTGAATTTGAATTAAAAGTGTGTTGTTAATTAGTATAAGATAGTATTGAAACTGGAATGCTTATACCTTTATTATTCTTCTTTGATGTCAAAATTCTCATGAAGATATGATGTTTCCTTGAATGTTGTTGAAATTAGGAAGAGAAGATCATGGAGGCCATCACAAATGCATAGATCTGCCAATTATTCCTAGTCTCCAATGCCTTGATGCTTGATCACTTGCTCTTGAAATTGAATTGTCTTTTGTTGTCCTTTCATGTCTATATTGTCAAGCTTCTTATCACTCTCTCAAAATGAGGCAGGATACCTTTCTTATATACTGTAGTGTAGCGTCCTAAAATTGCGACACTTGCAATTTCGACTGCATTTGGGTCTTCACGATGGCAGCGCAACGTTGAACCTGAATGGAGACCCCGAAACCTATTTATAACACCAAAAACTGCATTTTTCTGCACCCTGGCCTGATCCCTCCTTGTACCCTGCTGTCCCGGGAGGTGGGACCATGGCACCCAGCACCCAAGTCCTTCAGGACTAGGGCACCCAGTGCCCTGGTCCCCCAAGACCATGGCGCCCAGCGCCCTGGTCCCTGGCCCTATTTTGGGCCCGGTCTCTTTTGGGCATCGGGTCTTTAAGTTTGCAATTCGGAAATAATGTTTCCTGGTCGGCCTAAGGTCGGGAAAATCGGTCTATCAACCCTAATTGACAAGTATATAAACTACATTTCCTCTTCGAAAAAAGGGGAGGAAGACATATGTGTGCAAAAGGTGGAAGCAATATTCAAACATTCAAACATTCAAGCATTCAAGCATTCCTTCAAACAATCGAGCATACTAAGTCTCCATTCAAGGCTAGGTGTTGCATTCAAGACAAGGATTCAACCATTGAAGAGGAGATCACATACAACATACAACATACTACATACATTACACCTTCGCATGTAAGAATACAAACATTCTTACAACAAGGTATCAGTACTTGTTTACATTACAAACATTTACATTTACAGCATTCTCATTTCTTGGTTAATTCCAAAACTAAGGTTTGACCTAAAGGCAAACCCCTAATCCCTAACCCCCCAATCATCCTCTCTTTTCTGTGTGTAGGTTGCAGGTACGCGGCTGTAATTGAAGATCTGGAATCCTTGTGCAGAGACGAACAGATCCACCTTCATTTCACGGATTTTTCGGAGGACCATGTGCACGCTGGGCACCATCGTCCCATCAAATTTTGCTCAAATTTGCAGAACAACACCATCTCAACATTTTACTGCTAATTCCAGGTCCGCAGTTTCATCCCATATCCCCATCTCTGTTTATCAGCAAATCTTTCCTACTTTACATGCATTCCTAGTTCAATCTTTCTATCTACATTCTTTACAAAAGAGGGTATCCTTGATGTCACAACCCTTGAAACTCATTTAGAATCCAATCTTGCATTGCGTGGGATTGGATCTTGTGAGTTTCAACCCCTCTTTTGAATGTAAAGTCTCTCCTAAGTGAAAACCATCAACCCTAGTGACTCTCCCTTCTCTCTCCTTGGAGTTGGGGAGGGGAGAACAACTAGGGTTCGATTTTTCCGCTTTACATTTTGGTGAACCCGACATGAACATCCTAATTCTGATTATTCATGGTTAGATCTGAAAAATTTGCTTCCTTAATTACATTTCCATGTTTGATCTTTTGCAAATTTTAGAGGTTGATTGCATAAAAACCCTAAAATTTTCTTTTTAGTAATTGAGCTTGTGAAATGTTTAATTGTTAATGCTTGTTTCAGATCTACCCTTCTATTGCAAATTGTCAATTGATATTTGTGCTTTAATTCTAAAAATTAAGTGGTTAAGTGTCAAAACCCTAATTTTTAGAACCCTCTTGATTCAACCTTTGACTGATAATTTCACTGATCAAAACACCTCCAAATCAGCTGTAACTTTGGATTCCGCAACAAAATCACAATATCTTTTATCCCTAAAAATTTGGAAAAAAGTTGCTAGGACCGTGTGCACCCCGAGCGCCATCATCCCCGACATTTTTTTTGAAATTTCGGGAGCTAGATCTTACTGTATTTTTTTGCTAAAATCTAGAATTTTGGCTGATTTTATCAATTCTAAATCTTTCAAAATTAAAGTCAAAGTTGGTCTAGTGATTGCTTGGATTAAGCTTATAATCATTCAAAAATTGTTGAAATTGAAATTTGTGTTAAAATTGTGTTCCTTGCTGTCCTAAATTTGAAAAGTGTGTTGGCATTCATTCGAAATTTCAGCGCTTTATTCAAATTTTTGCAGTTTGTGACTTTTGAAATTAAGTGTTTAATTGCAACAACCTTGATTTCCATTTTCAAAATTTAAATTTTTGCATGAAATTGAGTCAACTTTTAAATTTCAAAGCCTGCATTGCTTTTAGTATTCCCTCTAAAATCATAAAATTCAAAATTTCAGTTTCCCCCTCTTTTTCAAAATTCAAATTTTACATTTTTCAACAATCTTGGTAGGGTTCAATTTTGAGATTGTAACTTTAATTTGGCCTATCTACAGATCGTAAAATCACTCAATTTTTTCAGATTAGCTTTAAAATCATCATAACTTTCATCCCTAAAAATTTTGAAAAAAGTTGTGAGGACCGTGTGCACTCCGTTCGCCACGGTCCCTGACATTTTTTTCGAAATTTCCGGAGATTGTCCTGATTGCATTTAACAGCTTAAATCTAGGAGATTGGCTAATTTTATTGAAATTTGCTACCTCTAAAATTCAAAATCTTCTCTCTCTCTTTAGTGCATGAGTTTTACAACAATAAGCCCTACTTACACTATTCCCGTTAGACGAAACCTTAGAATTAAGTCTTTCTAAGGTTTAATTACTGAGGAGATGGAACCTAATTTGAATGGCCTTTTTAACGAGGACATGGGTAATTCCTCTAACCCTCTTAATGATGAAGAAGCTCTCCATGAGGTTTCTGTAGAACAACTTTCAAAATTGGATGACCAATTTGATGATTTTCGACAATGGATGTCTCAAGAATACCCTCATAGTGAAGCTCTTTCCTTAATTGAGGGTCTAAAACGTATGGTTCAAAGTGATAAGAATGGAATTGATATTTTGCGTGGTATTGCACACATTGTGGATTCAAATGTGATGCCTATGAAGAGTTGTGCTAAAACTTTAGGTTATAAACAACCTCCTACTCAAGTTAATCATTCTATTCCTTTGACAACTCCTATTGCTAGTATACCTACTTTTACATCAAACATAATGACTACTTCAATACAAGACATTCCTCCTATGATCACTAGTCATGGGGGCAATCCTTTTTCTTCAATCAACCCTCTTCCTTCATTCAATCCAACTTCCTCATTCATTCCTTCAATGAGTGTTCCTATTATATCTCCACAAATGAACACGACACAAGGGGGCAATTCATTTAATCATTCCATTCCTCCTTGTAGTGTTCCTCCTTTCCAATCATCTCCTATGACTAACTATCATAGTGTCCTGCCACCTTACTCTCAATCAATACCTTCTTTCAATAACATAACACCTCCATCACAATCTAAGTTTAGTGTGTCCACATTTGATGTTGCGAGCCCACTTTCTCTTGACATTGTTCAAGCTATTCCCCTTAAACATGTTGAAATTCCGCATTTGGAGCTTTATAATGGTAAGGGTGATCCTCTAACACATGTTAAGACCTTTCAAACAATATGTACTGATTTTGCTTATGACCAAAGGTTGCTTGCAAAACTGTTTACTAGAACATTAAGAGATAAAGCCCTACAATGGTATTGCTCGTTGCCTTCTTATTCTATTACTTCTTTTGAACAACTTGCAAATGCTTTTATTCAACAATTTCAAAACAATATAAGTCCTAAAGTTACTTTGATTGATTTAATGCATTGTAAACAAGGTGTTAAAGAAAAAGTGACTGATTTCATTGGTAGATATAAGCATTTGTATGCTCAAATTCCTTTTCCAGTACCTGACAATGATATTCAAAGAATCTTTATTTCTAATTTAATAAAAGATATTAGAGAAAAACTTCTTTTTTCTGAGTTTACTTCTTTCCAACAGTTGTGGGCAACTCTTCACAATTATCAACTGACTGTGAGTCAAATGGAACAAGCAAATCCTATGGCTCCGAGTGATAAGGGTGATAGTAGTCAACAACCATTTGGGAAGTTTAAACCGAACAGAGAGTCCATTAAATTCAATGAAAACATCATCAACAACAATGTGAATGCAGCACCAGGTGTGCCTCCTATTTCTAAGTTTTTCAAGAAAGAAAGAAAGTTTACTCCTTTGAATGAATCATTGCATAGTATTATGAATAAGCTATTGGAACAAAAGGTGCTTACTCTCCCTCCTATAAAGCAAATAGATCCTACAAAGATTAATTCACCCTATTTTGATAACAAATCTTTTTGTCAATTTCATCGTCATCCTGGGCATGATACTGAAAAATGTTTTGCTTTAAAGGGTAAAATTCAAGATTTGATTGATAATAATACTATCTCTGTTTCTGGTGTGAATGACAAAGGCAACACATCTGTAGCTCCTCCTAACCAAAATCTTAAGATTTTTACTGATCCATTGCCTTCTCACACCTCTAATGCGATTGATACTACTGATTCCTCTATCTCACTTGATGATCTTGTGTCCATGACTCCGAATGTGATTAACTTTGTAGAGCAGCAGAAAATCCCTAAAGAACCTTCCATCACATTTGATTCCAGTGAAACTATCAGAGCACCTGATGGTCCTTTATATATAGTTGCAAAAGTCAAGAATACACCTTGTCGTGGAGTGCTTATTGATCCTTCTTGTATGGTTAATATCATTTTTGAAGAATTTCTTTTTACTTTGCAATTAAATCAAGTGATCTGTGATGAAACAAATGTGGTTGTGAAATTATTTGATGCATTTTCTTCTCCTACAATTGGTTCTATTACATTACCTATTGAGGTCCATAACAAATCCCTTGATGTGGACTTTGCTATTATTCCATCATCTGAACAATTTCGTGTGAAGCTAGGCTATCCTTGGCTATCTTCCATGAAAGCTATTGCTTCTCCTATTCACAACTGTTTGAAATTTCCCCATAATGGTGAAGTTGTTACTGTCAATCATAGCCTCTTTAAACCTGCTGAAAGAACTTCTAGCATTCCTATTGATTACTTTTGGCCTAAACAATTCCAATCTCTTCCTCCGTGAAGTGATCATCTTTTCAAATCTTATCAAAAGTGGAAAAAAGATATGATCCTATCTCTAAGTGAACCTAGAACACCCAAACTTGATATTCCTATCGTTCTTGAGAAGGAAGTTCTTCCTTTGAAAGATAAAACTAATGTCTTTCCTCAAGAAGATTCCCAACCCATCCCTATGAATGTGACTATGCCTATATCTAATAAACTTCCTAAAAGTAGACCTATCCCTCCTCGTCATGATGGACTTGGTCTCCTTCCTAGACCAAATATTCCTCCCTTATATGGAGCAGTTCCTCCTCCTTCCTCTTATGGAGAGAAGAGACCTTCTTCTTTTCCTATTATTCAACCTAAGAGACCACAACCTAAACACCCAAGTGATAAGGATGAGAACATTCCTCCTCGTCAATCTTCTCAACTTCCTACTAAGACTAGATGAAATCGTTCTGCACGTGAACGCCGACGAAATTGTCATCTTAGAGCTCAGGCAGCTGCTTCTCAAACTTTGCAATCCCCAAAAACACATTCAGCCAGTATTATTCCATTTTCTCCTCATTCGAAGATTGAGCCAAAATCTCCTAAACATAAGATGCATGATGGTCTTGATCCTATGCGAGTTAAAGATCCTATTTTTATAAATCTTGATTATGATATAGATGAAAATGTTATTCATGATGAAAATGTTACTCCTCTTCATTCTGATAGTGAATATGAATATGTTGATGTTGATAACCATTTATCTAACGAATTTTCTAAAGCACTTATCCTAGCTCCTAGACAAGAACAACGTGGCTCGGAACATGAACATAGCCCTTGTTTGGATCTTGTGATAGCTCCATCTGCTGTGTTGGATGTTCCTCCTCTAGCATGTTTCCTGCCTTCCCGAAATATTGATCAACAAGATCGAGGGGTAGATGACGTGCTAGACTAGTTCATTAGCATAGCAGACTCTCTCCTCCTCTCTTGATCTTTTTTGTTACTTCTTCTATGTGTTATTCTCATTCTTCTATTTGTTATCCTTAGTGTTGTCTACTTGAGGATGATGCAAAGCATTGAGATCTCTTTTGGTCTCTCTCATGTTGACTCAAAAGACACATGTTCCCTTCTTCTAGGTGACCTTCCTTGATTGGGGAATGAAGAGCAATTATGCATACATACATATGATATACATGAATTATCATACAGCATACTAACCCCAAGGAAAGCGAAGTCACCTTGTGCTTTGTGTTCTGTGTCTATTATCCTTGGGCTTATCTCACACTTGGGGGCTAAATCCTTGTGATAACGTGCTCCTTTCCCTTCTCATTTCTTATATGTATCACTACCTTAAAGCAATCACCCTCGATGAGGCGTGTGCGATCGCTTTAACGTAGGTGGGCATACATCCCGTTCATATCTTTTCAAGATACTTGAAAATTTCTTGACAAATTTAGCTTTGCCTTGAAGATTTTTGATATCTTTCTTGCATGACTCATAGTGAGGGAACCTTACTAATGACAGTCATGGTTCTCCCTCATGATCTTCCCTTTTACTTTGTCAATCGAAGTCGTAAGATCCTTAGTCCACTGGGGGCTTGGTGTATCTTGCCTCCTTGACGTGGTGAAAGTTTTTCAATGTTGTTTCCTTGTACTTTACCGGAAGTATGAGCGTACACTTATACTCCCGCTAAAGTGGGGGCTAAATGTAGCATCCTAAAATTGTGACACTTGCAATTTCGACTGCATTTGGGTCTTCAAGATGGCGGCACAACGTTGAACCTGAATGGAGACCCCGAAACCTATTTATAACACCAAAAACTGCATTTTTCTGCACCCTGGCCTGATCCCTCCTTGCACCCTACTATCCCGGGAGGTGGGACCATGGCGCCCAGTGCCCTGGTCCTTCAAGACTAGGGCACCCAGCGCCCTGGTCCCCCAGGACCATGGCGCCCAGCGCCCTAGTCCCTGGCCCTATTTTGGGCCCGGTCTCTTTTGGGCATCGGGTCTTTAAGTTTGCAATTCGGGAAATAATGTTTCCTGGTCGGCCTAAGGTCGGGAAAATCGGTCTATCAACTCTAATTGACAAGTATATAAACTACATTTCCTCTTCCAAAAAAGGGGAGGAAGACATATGTGTGCAAAAGGCGGAAGCGATATTCAAACATTCAAACATTCAAGCATTCAAGCATTCCTTCAAACAATTGAGCATACTAAGTCTCCATTCAAGGCTAGGTGTTGTATTCAAGACAAGGATTCAACCATTGAAGAGGAGATCACATACAACATACAACATACTACATACATTACACCTTCGCATGTAAGAATACAAACATTCTTACAACAAGGTATCAGTACTTGTTTACATTACAAACATTTACATTTACAACATTCTCATTTCTTGGTTAATTCCAAAACTGGGGTTTGACCTAAAGGCAAACCCCTAATCCCTAACCCCCCAATCGTCCTCTCTTTTCTATGTGTAGGTTGCAGGTACACAACTGTAATTGAAGATCTGGAATCCTTGTGCAGAGACGAACAGATCCACCTTCGTTTCACGGATTTTTCGGAGGACCGTGTGCACGCTGGGCACCATCATCCTGTCAAATTTCGCTCAAATTTGTAGAACAGCACCGTCTCAACATTTTATTGCTAATTCCAGGTCTGCAGCTTCATCCTATATCCCCATCTCTGTTTATCAGCAAATCTTTCCTACTTTACATGCATTCCTAGTTCAATCTTTCTATCTACATTCTTTACAAAAGAGGGTATCCTTGATGTCACAACCCTTGAAACTCATTTAGAATCCAATCTTGCATTGTGTGGGATTGGATCTTGTGGGTTTCAACCCCACTTTTGAATGTAAAGTCTCTCCTAAGTGAAAACCATCAACCCTAGTGACTCTCCCTTCTCTCTCCTTGGAGTTGGGGAGGGGAGAACAACTAGGGTTTGATTTTTCCGCTTTACATGTAGTGTCATAAATTTGTGACCCTAGCAATTTATGATTGCATTAGGGTTCTCATGCATGCAAACTCAAATCCTCTAGCCTGATCGGAGACCAGAGAGTGCTCAATTGTGAAAACTGCTTCTTCCTTGTCCTCTGCATCACTCTATTCACACTCTGCCCTGGAGACATGGGTAGGACAGGGGCATGGTGCTCCTAGCCCCCCTTGGATAGGGGCATGATGTCCTTGTTCTCCCAAGATAGGGGCGTGGTGCCCCTATCCCTGGCTTATTTTGGGGCAGGACCTTTCTTGTGCAAGCATTGTGGGTTGTGCAGTGAGAAGGAAATCTCCCCAATGTCGGCCCATGATGAAATTCAAATCCTTCAAACATGTGTTTAAGGGGTATTCATCCTCTCATTTGCATAAGTTGGATGGGTTGAAGCTCAATAAGTTGGAGAGATTCAAGTTGCATAAGCAATCAAGAATTCAAGAGCATTCAACCATTATTTTCCAGAATTGAGCATTCTCAAGTCTCCCTTCAAGGCTAGGTGTTGCATTCAAGTCAAGGATTCAATCATTGAAGAGGAGATTGATTTCAACATATAATTCCATACAAGCATTTCTATCAACATTGCTACTACAACCTCCCTTGAGGTGATTTACAATTCAGTCTTTCATTTACAGCTACTTGCAAGTACTTTCTTTCATTATTTGGTTAATTCCAAAACTGGGGTTTCACCTAAAGGAAAACCCCCAATCCCAACACATTTCCCTCTCTTTTTAGTGTGTAGGTTGCAGGTGTGTAGCTGTACTTTTGGATTTGGGCTTCATTTGCAGAAGTAGAAAAACCCTTTTCATTTCCCAGATTTTTCAGAGGACCGTGTACATTCCCGCCATGGTCCAGATAAATTTTCATCAAATTTGTAGGGCGACTTCATCTCGACATTTTACTACCAAATCTAGGTGCACAGCTTCATCCCATATTCAGATCTCAAGTTATAATCGATTCTTTGTCAATTTTACACTAAATAATTCAATCAATTTCCTTTCTAAATCAAACAAAAAGGGAATAAGGGGATCATCATAACATCCTTAATTCATTCAGAATTCAATCTATCATATTTGTGTGGAGATTGGATCTAGTGAATTACCCCTTATCTCCCTAATGTAATGGTGAAAAGTGTTTTAAGGGTAATCAATAGTGAAACTCTCATCTCTCTTTGAGGGAACGGGTTAGTTTTCCTCTTTATCTATCACTCATCATTTTCCCACCATCACATATACCTTTACCAAGCATTTTAGGGTGTATAAGTTGGAGCAAGCTAACACGGGAAAAGATTTCTTAGTCAACCTAGCTGAGTGTGCTATGGTTTAAATTGGGGCTAAAGATCAAGGAGAGGGGTGCCATAGGTAACCTACTCCTGGAAGTGGGGCACCCTCGGTTCCTTTCTCCACTCAATATGACCTCAAAGTGGGACCTGAGGTCCAAAAATGAGAAGATGATGTTGGAAACAGAAAGAGCACATGATCTAGAGTCCAATTAATAACACAAACAAGACAGAAAAAAAAAATGTGACAAGAATAAATTGTATTCTTATCAAGATGGAAGATACCCAACTAATTGAGTTGATTGAAATTGGATTGAATTTTATTACATACAATGTAAAAATGAGTCTGCTTATAAAGGCAAGGCTATGAGATCACTTAATCATGACATGTGGCTCAATGAGATACAAGGGTAGGTGAGGGTAGATAGGAGAAGTAATAATTACTCCACAAGAAGTCGATCACCCATCGAAGGTGGAATGTGACAACAATATAAGACCACAAAAGGTGGAATTTGTCCTACACGTAACTTCCTTAAGTGCACACTTCCCTAAGTGTCTCATATGCAGACTACTATGAAATTCATTTTCCTAAGTCAACTTAAGTAAAGTGTAATTATGAGACATAATGTACACCAACACTATTAAATTTTCATTTGATTTGATTGCCCATAGAATAAGTTACATGTGTTTGATCCTTTAGTCCTAATTCGATAGGGGAACAACTTTAGGTCAATCAAAAGAATGCTCAACATTATCCCAAATTGATAGATATGATTGTGTGGATTTGTGGACATGGTATAGATATTAAATTGGACCCATGAAAGGAATTTCAGGTCTTTTGGTGAATTTGTAAGCAATTTCTTGTATTTTATTGTCTAGGTCTACACAGTGTGTGTGAAATTAGTGATTCACTTCTTGATACCATTATCTTTCAGCGATTTGCTACTTTGGAAGATAATGGGAGAATAGTCTTCCATGGGTCACATGTCTTTTTTGGTTCTCTACATTATTTTTGGATGATAGATTGTGTTGGGCTCAGTGCTTGATGTGTAGTTTTCCTGTATGATGCTAACTTGGTATGTTCCATTGATTGTGGTTGATCTTGACCTATTATTTCTAGTTTGGAGGATTCTTAGGAGTCATGTTATCATCTTGTTGAGGCCAACTATTTTTTGGGTTGATATGAAACCTATCTTCTTGATGATGCATTATGTTTTGAACCAACTATGCCTTCTCACGCGTTTCTCTTTTTAGATCCTATTATGTCAACCTAGATGTTTTTTATGCTATGAAGGATATATATAAGGGAAAAATAATTTGAGAATATTGTAGTTGTCATTGATGAAAGTAATGTGTGAATATCTATTATTTATTTAGAAGTTGATATGAGGTGTTTGAAGTGTGTGAAGTCAATGTGACAAATTCAGGTTTGAACTTCAAAGAGGACTGCACCATTTGCATTTGAGACATTTCTTCTATAATAATTTAACTTATAAAATTCTTTGTAATGTTGGGATATGTTGTGATATTGGATTTTACCTTGAAAAAGTGATCTTTAGTCTACAATTCATTGTACCTTTCCCTAGGGTAGTGTGTCATAGCATACAATTCTATGTGGTAGTGAGCTTTTTTGACAGTATGGCTAAAATAAACATTATAACTCTTGTTTTATATATCATGAGTTGATCCTCACCATGGTTTTTCCCTCATTGGCTTTTCCACATAAAAATATTAGTGTCCATGTGTGGTGAATATTTTTTTCTATTCTTTATTTCCACATATCTAAATTTTATACTTTAATTATTAATTGATGAATGAAATTTAGTTTATGTTGATTAACCCCCTGACCCCTCAAAGCATCTAGTGTGTATTCAATAATTGATATCAAAGAAAGGTTCGTAAAGAAACAATTTAACAACCATGGTTAATCTTACATTTGAATACATGAGGTTTGGAGAAATCCTTAACAGGAAGATTAGTTTAGAAGTAGATTTGGAGGTCATGGATCCTAAAGAATCAGATATTGATCTTATTAATGGTGAGATACATCTTGAAGAAGAACTTAAATGTGCCCTCGGTGATCTAGGTACTATGAAAGTTGAAAATAAATAATACAAGACTAAGCTTAGTAAGGCAAGAAGTTTAATTATCAATATCAAGACTCGAGTTGCAGGAAACAAGGAATGCAAAAAGAGGCTTAAGAAAGATGAAGAGGACATAGTCAAATTGAAGATTTAGGTTGAAGAAGGAAATAAAAACACTGATTGTTTGAAAATTAAGTTACTTGACAAGTTTGTCAAACAAACTAAGCTAGAGAAAGAATTTGTCTCTTAATAAAGGAGTTGAAGGATGCAAAAGAACAAATTGAAAATGGATTGAAATTCAAAGGTAGTAGTGAAATGCTTAATTAAATGCTCATTGTGAAAAAAACACCTAAGGACAAGGTGGTATTGGTTTTGAAAAGGGCGAGTGCTCTAAGACTAATAAAGGGAAAGAGAAGGTACAAGATGAATCCAAAAAGAGTGAAGATAATCAAAACAATTTGACTCCTATATAGAACAAGAAGAAGATTCTCAAGAGATTAGTCTAAAATCAAACTACATCAACCAAGTATTCTCAATCCTTTAATGGTAATTTCTTGTCTAGCAAAAAATTGGGCATATAGTTGTTGAATATTGAAGCAAGATGAATTAGGATTCATATAGGTCTTCAAGACCATTTAATTGTCAGTTATTTTCTTGCAACAAATATGGTCATAAGGCTAGTAAATGCAGACTTAGAGAGATGAGGACTGGCTCCTTGAATACATATAATGCTATAAAATTTCAATATTTCAATGGTTACTATTATACATGCAACAAATTTGGTCACAAGGCTATTGAGTGCATATCAAATGTTAGAAGAAGCGGAAATAGTCTGCAACATGATCTTACATGTTACAATTGCAATAAACAAGGACACATTGATAGATTTAATAGAGGAAAGAATGTAAGGTATTTTCTTTTACAGAAGAACATTGACTTTGAGAAAGGAAAGAAGAAGATGAAGGAACAATGGATAAAGAAATTAGAAGGAAATGATGGAAAAAAATAAGAAAGTAAAATAAGTGATGGATATGTACCCAAGGATGGTGCAGATACTTCTTCCAAAAATAAAATAAGTTAATATTGCCTAATGGGGAGCTTCATGTTCATAATTTATAAAACCCCCTGTGAAGCTTTGATGATGAAATGTTTAGCATGATGAAAGAAGCTATGGTCATGGTGGTTTGATAAAAAAAACTTAGTTGATGCAATTTTTGGAGTGTATGGTGTTGGCTTGATGATGATTGTAATGGAGGACTTCATGTGTTGTCATTGATGGCACATGTATACACACATATGTTCAAATTGTCATAGTCATCTTAGTTAAGACAAAACTAGTATTATATGTATACTAAAGTTCAAATCGGTTTTGAAGGTGTCTAAACAGTATATGTAGACAACCAATATATGTAGGAATGGCATAACACCAGCTTGGAGATTCAACAAAGATCAATAAAGGAAGAAAATGGAGGACAATCAATCTATGAGTTAGAAGAGGTTAACTCTTAATCGACATCAGTGTTCTAACCAGTTTCACTGATTGTGTGATGTGTTATCATAGGTCATGATGAGTTATCCTTAACCGACAGATTTGGCAGCAATCTATGATGTGTTATGTTAGATTGTCCAGATACACTATACCTAGGAAATTGTGATGAAGTTCCTAAGCCGACATAAATCTAATGTCTATAAAATGACATTATGATGAACTATTTTTATGATGAGAGATAGAAGTGTTAAGTTGTTGTGTTTTACTGAAGGCGTTGCAGAGTATGTCAGTGATGCAATTTTGAGCGAGAAGAAGAGGATTTATTCAAGCAAGATGTGCTAATTCTAGATCAAACCACCTGTTGTTTTCTAATCACTACAACAATCAAATCCCCTAACCGGGTAAGCTCTAATAGGCTTCATTGTACAAATCCTCTAACCAGGTGATCTATTAGTTTGGGTTTCAAATCCTCTAGCAAGGTTACTCTTAATAGGGTACTACCTTTAATAGGGTATAGCTCCTAACAAGGCTTTGGGATCTTTAACAAGATTCGCTCCTAGCCGAGAAATTTTGTAGACCTTAACCGGTCATTTACCTATTATTGCAGATAGTTAACTTGTGAGTATCATCTCACCGTGGTTTTTCAGAGTTGGGTTTTCCATGTATAAATACTTGTGTTATGGTGGATGTTTTACTTGTTGTGGATGCTTTAATATCATTTTCAATTGCATGCATAGTATTAAGTAAGCTGGTTGATTGTCTTTACTAGTTAGTGTTTGAAGTGGTATTGTTTTTGTTGTCACTGATTCACCCCACCCCCCTCTTAGTGCTTTAGAAGTCTATGAATTGTTATCAGAGCCAAACTTCCTTAAGGCTTAATCACTTGGAAGGAAACACTAAAGCCACCGTGGGGGATATGAGTTATTTAGAAATGGCTAGAGTGATTGTTGCAACAAAGGAAGAGCTCGAAACCCTAAGGGTCATATTTAAAGCTTCACAAGTCAAAAGGAGAGAGCTGACTAAGAAACTATTGGAGATATCTGACAATAGTTCTTTAGATGAATCCAACATTGATGCATTGGTTGAAGAAGTTGAAAAACTAAATTGTGAAAAGCTAAATCTAAGGAGAGAGCTAGAATCCCTAACAATCCGTATGAGCCAAGAGATTGAATCAAGAAGGGTGGCTGAAGACCTTATAAAAGAAAGAGATCATGATATTTCTAAGATCAAACAAGAGAATGCAACTTTGCATGAGCATTTGCATGAAGAGAAGGAAGAGAAAGAAGCACTACAGCTAGACCTTGAAATGCCAACATCTCTAAGAGAGACTCTGACTAAACACAATGAAGATCTTACCAGAGAGCTCACTAAGGCTAATAGGAATCTTGAAAAGTTCAATAAGAGTTCTTCTATGTTGGATGAGTAGATCTAATCTCAAAGGATGAAAGGTGAAACATCTGGACTAGGTTTCAATACATCTAAGAAAGGTGAATCTTCTGATAACAAGAGCAACATGCACAAAGGTAAAATTGCTCCTAAGGCTAACAAGCCTATCGATAAGAAATCTTTTACACCCATTTGATTTATCTATCACAAACCTAGACATACTGCTAATGTGTGTAGATGCAGACCTAATGAGAACAAAGGCTATAATGCAAATGCTAGGTATGTGTCTAGGAGATTTCAAGGCCTTTGTTTCACATGCAACATGTATGGACATAGATCAGTTTAATGCAGATATGGAGAAACCAATTTGGCACCTCACATGAATCCAAGACCTAATGGTGACTAGAGAAGAACCTATGACAACCGGGGAAACATGAACTGGTAAAAACCCTATGTCAACCGGTTTAGTCCATATGACATCGAAAAGGTAATAAATGTGATTTGCACCATTTGCAATAATTATGTACATGTGGCTATGAATTGCAGAAGGATAACTGAAAGAGGTAATGCAGGACCTTGGAGATCATTTGGGATGGCTTGCTATCATTTTACACATTGCAAAGTTTTGTAGAACCAGGAAGAAAAAATCGGTTAACCACTCTGAAGATCATAAAGGTAAGCAGAAGGTCAATGTTGAGGAAACTAGACAAGATATGAATAGAATCTGGAAGAAGAAGAGTGAGGACAAGCCTGTAGAAGAATCTATCCCTTCACCTAGTGTGGAGAATCCTGCACCGGTGAATTAAACCTTTCAAATAGGCCTAAGGGGAGCATAGTGGTAAATCTACTTCTAGACCCCTTGAAGAGTGTGTGGTAAGAGAGTTCTGCATTTTGAGTTGTTTTGTGAGAATTCTTGATATCATCGTCTATCGGTTTTTCAAAAGATTGTCAACCAGATATATACCTGTCAATATTGGGAAGTTTTGTTAAGTGGTATTGTAGTCACATAAATCTGTCAATTTAATTAAATTAATATTTACTATTTATTTGATTAATAAACCTTCAACAATCAATTAATTAAATTAATATTTAATTCATCCTCAACCATTCTCCTATTAATTAAATAAATTATTCAATTTATTTTCAATTAATTCATTAAAACCACACCTCTAAATCAATTAAATGAATAAATCCTATTTATTTAATTTAACCCCTTTCCTCTTTTAAATAAATAATAAAATATTTATTTAAATCACTAAACTATCCCCCCCACTTGCATTCTCCTACAAATGCAAGTTGCAACCACAATTGAAATAAATTAATTTAATTTTAATTAAAATCTTATTTTCCCTCACCCACCAAACCCACTTGAAATCCTAAATCCCCTTTTAGACTCTTCTAACCACCTTCTAAGTTCTTCTAATCATTCCTAATTAGCCTAATCCCATTTCCTAAATATTGTCACAGTCCTAAGCAACTTGAAGTCACTTCTCAAGGCCTTCAAAGTCTTTGAAGAGAATTTAATGCTTTATGTGTTCAACAAGCTAACCCCTAAAGTCTTCCAAACCACTAATGGATCTTACATGACCATTAATGGCTCTTACATAACCATTTATGGTTAAATCCACTTGCCCCCATGGTTAGAGACTTTACCTAGAACTCAACCTCCATTTGACTCATGGGTCTCTTCAAGCATTTATTGCTTTGACCATGGTTATCTGCACTAACTCTTGCACAAGAGTTTATCCATTGGATAAAGATATTGTTTATTAGATAATGGCTTTATTCTTTCAACTCAACATTAACCTTACCTCCCAAGTTAACCCTCAAGTCATGTCAAACATTTAATGCTTATTCCCTCTCCTCTCAACCCATCTCTTGTTGAGATTTGTCATTCTAGGATTGGGTTGAAAGCCCTCACATGGATCATAAACCCCTCAATCTTGACCCTTGATGAGATTACTCAATCTCAACCCTCCATTGCTCCATTTTACCTATAAATAGAGCTCACATTCCTCATTTTCAAATCCTCAAGCATTATCAAGCACATCTATAATCTTGAAATCTTGTATGCATCTAATTTATAGTGAAATTTAGAGAGCATTTAGCATAATAATCTGCATTCGTCTTTTTGGCTAAAATTGATATTAGATAATTAGACAATATCTCATTTTAGTTTGTTCACATTTGGATTCTCGTAAGCTTTCATTGTACAATCTTGAACCTCCATAAGACATCCAGAATAGTGCAAAAAGCTACTGAGAGCTACAGTCATTTGGGAACTTGGAGAGGAGAGGAACAAGGGAGGAGTAGTTACAAACATGGTGGAGGGCATTTGGAGATGTCTTATTGTTTTTCTTAGATTTGTTATGCTTTCTATCTTATGTTTTGTGTCTCTCTTGATATGCTTGCATAGGATAGTATTTGATTTGTGATTTCTAACACTAACACTTGGTTTGTTGCTTGTTGTTTTGTGTTTGTCTTGACAATATCCTAACCATCCTTTTTGTAGAGCATCATTTGGTGAGCCTTACATGAATCGAAAATGCAACCTTCTTATTATCTTTTTGAAAACTACTAACTTTTTCATGTTTTAAATGACAAATAGGTCACGCTTTAGCACCATTGTTGATGCTCTAGAACCTTCGAAAGTTGGTACTTTAGTGCTATTGTCTCCCAACTAGCGTTATTTTCCTTCTTATAGCACTATTGACCATTAAATAGTGCTATCGTGTCTAGTTTTAGCACTTTCAGTTTGTTGTTTGACATAGTTCTTTTAGTGCTTTTGTCTCTTTTTATAGTGCGTTTGCACTTCTTTTAGAACTTTTGTTTGTTATTTAGTGCTTTCATGTTAAATAGCGCTTTTGTTCTCACACAGAGTAGTGTTATTGTAATACAAAGTTGTAAAAAAACTTTTTGTAACCGGAAATCAAAATCTAGGCTTGTAGAAGCCCACGAAAGTTTCATTTTTTCATTTTTACTAACTGCTTGTCTTTTGTGCAGATTTTTGAATTAGATTAGGAAGTAAATTTGTCTTTTTTACTAACTTTTTCAAAGTTGGCTTAAAATGAATTCACTTCTTATTTTAGCTTAAATAAACTTCACACTTATTTTTGGGTATAAAATAAATCACATATTTTGTTTGGGCTTGTAAAAAGAATCTCACTTGTCCAATTAAAAAGAACCACAAACTCCAAACCAAAACAAAATTTATTTTTGCAAGTTAGGGACAATTTGAATTTGGTGCTTAAAATCAACAAGACAATTTTTATTTCTTGCATCTGATTAAAAATCACAATCAATACTTTATTTTGGGCAAGATTAAAAAGAACAAGTCATTTGTCCCTTCAAGTTCAATCTATTTACTTCAAAGCAAAACGTGTTCTCAATTCAGTTGACCAAGATTTCAAGTTCCTAGATTAAAAAAACATTTTGCCTTGGAGTTAAAAAGTACACCATTTTTTCGAGCAACATCTCTAAATAGTTAGATCACATTTCTATAAACTTGGTTAAAAAGAACAAGTGTTTTTGGTGATTGTCACACTTGCGCAATGTTTGTTGAGTGGTCCTACTTCTAAATACACACTATCCTCTCCCTTGGCTTTCGTGGTCCTAGGTGCAAGAGAAAAGTGTTAGTAACACTCAGAAAAAAATTATTTTTAAGAGAGGCCTGCCAAGAGACACATCACTCTTGGGAACGACCTCGCATGGTAAATCCTTCGAGCCGCTATAGAAATTAGGTGTGAGTAAAAGATGTAGCCTTGAGTATAGTTGTTCCTACAGTGTAACTTGCCAAAAGGACATATCGGCCCCACCACAAGTTACAAGGCTCTTAAGTGAGTCACTACAGAATGAACTTATGTCCAAAAACATCAAACATTACTAGACACCTTTTTATATAGAAAACCACCTATTCTATTGATTGAGGATATTTGTGAAAAGTTCAGTGCAAGAGCATAGATGGTTTTGCTCCCAAGATACTCACCATACATATTTCCTTGAGTAGAAACAAGGCTTTTTGAAAGGCTACTTGTAGCTTGATAAAAGTGGTGACTCCCCCATCATAGGGATCATCTATTTGTTATGCTCACGCAAGACTTAGTATATCACATCCTTACCTACTACAGTAGGATTCATAAGGTATGTAGTCCCAAAGTTGAAGAAATATCAAGATGTGGGCTGAAATTATCACAACTGGCCATTTGACCTTAGGGATAAAGTGTGTTTGAAGTGTCTTCATTTTGTGTCAAACCAGTGATAAATTGAGCCAACTTCGGGCTTTTGGAAAAATATTAAAAAATATTTGAAAAAGGGGTCAAAAAGTTCAAAGATTGGGTTGATTTAGGCCCACACTTATTTGTGCCTTTTGAGGCAACATTATTGTGTTTGTGTGCTTGCTCTAATTTCTTGTCAAAGAAAGTCAAAACCAATTGAAAAACAAGTATTCATTCAACACAAAATTTCAAAACCAACATTTGGCAAAAAATTAAAACAAAGTGAAAACAAGATATCAAGTTATATGACCATCCTTCACATTTTGAGAAAGAGGAATCTTCATCAACATATCAATTTGAAGGAAAGACCATTGAGCTCAAAGGCTTTCATCAAAAGAAGGAAATTTTTCTATCTCAATAGACCAATTTTTGTCTCACACAGAGCCTTCTTGCGTCATATGTGTCTATATCTTCAAGGAAAATCCAATGAGTTCGATAAAGAGCCTTTGAACAGTAGAGATTTTACTCAATATAGAGCTTTGAGTTATCATAAAAACAAAGAAGGCAAAATAAACCCTGCCTTCTTTCCAGATATTTGCATTACATATAACATAGCTCGGGAAGAACCACCAACACCCGAGAGAGAAGAGGAAGAATTTGTCCCATATGTAACACAAAGTTTTTATTGAAGTTCCCATCCACTCTCACATTCATACATCATCAATCCATTTCAACTCTCAAAACATAAATAGGTCTTGTCCTAAGTTCTTTTTAGATATTGCTTGAATCCAAAATGACACATCACTTTTTAGAGTGTCTCTACATCTAGGATAAACCCATCCTAAGAGGCATTTCTACCCAAGTTAAAACTAGTCTATGAGTACATCCTCTCATTACTAGGTAGCTTGGTTTGTAACACATCTCAAACCTTGCAATACCTTATCATATCAACCTTGTTAACAAACACAATAAGCAATTCATAAAAGGACTTTGGTAACATCAAACCTTCAGTGCTAGAGATCTGTATTCTAAACACTTCACAAAACATTCATCTCTCATTCCATTACCAACTCATAATCCCTTTCACCAAACTTCAAAAATAACTTTCAAAATGAAATGACTCAAACTAGATCGAGAACTAGACAACTAGAGATCGAAGAAGAGGAGGATGAAAATCTCAATGAATTTCAAGAAGTCATTGCAAGAAATGCAAATGATGAAATCCTAGTACTCCCAATCCTGAAGAAATAGAAAGGGCACAACACAACCCCCTCTTCAATCAACTTTTTGATGAAATCCTCAAAAACAATGTCGATGCTCATTTTTTGAGACTTGCTCAAGTGGGAGACAAACTATCCTCTAATTTTGATACAACATAATTACGAAAAACATCACAACACCATAGTCGTAATGAGGGTGGAAGAGGTCGAGATAACATCAGATATAACCTTAATCAAGGAAATCCCCCACCTCCTCCTCCTAACGACATAGACATGTTGAGGCAACAAGTTGAGAACCTAGCTCAACAACTCCATAGTGGTGTGAAGACTACCTGGTTTTCACCCAATGGCATTTGTCCCTATCCCTTTGATAGGAACCTACATATGCCACATTTTCCAGGAGGGTTTGAAACACCTAAGTTTGAAAAGTATCGGGAAAAGGGAGACCCTAGAGATCATGTCAGGTAATTTCACTCAGCTTGCCTAGAAGTGGCATATGAAGACACATATCTAATGTGCATCTTTCCTTAGAGTTTGGGGGGAACAACCATGCAATGGTTTTCCCAATTACCGGGCGGCATTAGGAAATTTGAAGAACTAATCCAAAAGTTCATCGCGCATTATTCACACAACATAGAATGCGATGTTACCATGGCAGATCTATGTTACTACTTATCAAGTTGCCATTAGTTTTATGTTCAAAGTTATTCTATATACTTTAGTCGGTTACTACTACCGAGATATTCAGTCAGTATTCACAGTCTAGTCGGTTAAAGAAGAAAGTAGTCTCAGAGCATAGTTTACACCGAACTATCTACTGAGTATCATTCCATGTCTACCGAGCAGCAAAGATGACACACCAAGTGATATACACTGAGTTAAATGTGTTACAAGATTCATTGAACCTAGACATACTTATGAAAACGTGTTACAAGATTGAGGCACATAGAACCATTATCACATTGGAAATTGCACTTAAAGATTGTGTATGATTTTGAGGTCATCTAACCAATGAAATATCTTGCATGGTTATTCATTTGATAAATCATATTTGTAAGATTGAAGCAATGAATGGATCACCGACATAAGAGATCTATTTATACAACATGAGTGTAAGAAGACTGTTACAGAGACACAAAGGTCACCGAGAAGGTTTTTAGAGAATAGTCAAAGAACAAAGTAAACAGAAGGGTTTACCGAGTTACTATATGGGTTACCGAGGTATGCCATATGCAAGGTAATCTATTCTGAGCACTATGCAAGGTAAAAGACTCTAATCTATGCAAGGTATGCTATTTGAAGTTTTAAGAGAAATCTTTAATAGGGTAAAAGACTCTAATCAAGTCTATAAATTGTAAAGCCTCTAACTAGGTGCAACATTTATAATAAGTGCTGTAAAATATTTTAGCAAGGTAGATCTAACAGATCTTGTTACTCCTAATAGGGTAAGCTATCATAAATAGCTAAACATGTAGTTCTAACTGAGCACTCTTTATTATTGCAGTAGTGAAGTTGTGGGTGCCATCCCCACCGCATTTTTTCTCTCTAACCAAGAGTTTCTGCGTAACCAAAATATATGTGTTATGGAGTGAATCATGTATGATTGTTATCTATTTGTTTTAGCTTTATATTATGTTACTGCACTATTTGGTTTATGCATAATAGTAAAGTTATTATTGAAGAAAAGTTTTGAAGTATTGATTCACCCCTCCCCTCCCAGTACATTAGCTTTCCATATTAGGCCTAACAATTGGTATCAGAGCTTCAATCTTGGAAAAGGGTTTAACTGCCTAAAGAGAAAGATCTTATCAATGGAAGGCTCTAAACAATCTTGGAGGATTGTATATCTACAAGAAGAACTAGATCATGCTAATCAAGTGATCGTAGACATGCAAAGGCAAATGCAAAAATCTTTGAAAGTGAGAAGACGATTATCTGATGATTTACAGGACTCTCAAGAGTTAGTGGAACAAATTGAGACATCATCTGAGAATAGTATATCTGAAGAAACTAAAGAAATGATTGGAGTATTGAGAGAAAAGAACAAAACATTGGCTGATCAACTAAAAGCAATGAAAAGAGAACATGGACATTTCAGCACACAGATGACTGAAAATCTTGATGCATTGAGGATAGCCAACGACAAAGTAAGAGATCTAGAAAGAGAGAAACAACAACTTGAAGCTTTAGTATCTGATAAGAACGATGAAATCACAAGGATGACTAGAATTCAACAAAATCTGTCAGATCAACTAGGTTATGCACATCATGAAGCAATTCTGAAGGATGATGAGAATCAAGCATTGAAACTTGAAGTGTCAAGGTTAACTGATGAACTTGAAATAGAGAAGAAATCCAAAGAAACACTGAAGAAGAGTTATGAAGCATCAAAGATGTTGGATGAGCAACTGAATACAAGAAGACCCAACAAGGATGTAGGACTTGGTTACAAAGGAAAAGACTCTACCGAGAAGGGAATACATTCTATCAAGAAAGGAGAATCATCAAAGCAAGTTGGATTCAAGAATAACATCAAAAGAAAGAAGCCTATTTGCAACTACTGTGGAAATCAAGGTCACACTGCCAACATGTGCCAAATCAAAAAAAGGTAAGCAACTGAATGTCACTAAGTCCAATGGTTATTGTTACAATTGCAATAAATATGGTCACACATCTATTCAATGTAGGACAAAGTCTATAAACAATTATCAGAAGGCAAAATTCAAAGGGTTTTGTAAAAACTACAATAGATATGGACATAGTACCGAGAAGTGTTGGTTTAAGCAAAAGAACTATATGTGGTATGCACACCAAGAAAATGCTAGAGGTTACCAAACTCACACAGATCCTTACCGACGGTATTCTGCAGTACCATGGGATTACAATACAAGGATATGGTGTGAATGTTGTGGAAGATATGGACATATAAGTGCCAACTGCTTTATAAGGTTTGGAATGAACAACCGAAGATCATGGAGAAATCCTGGTATGGCATGTTTTCATTATCACAAAATTGGACACTTGGCTGGAGATTGTAGATATCAACCTAGAAAAGACACTAAATAAATAAAATAAAATTATAGATGATTTGGAAAAAGAAGGAAATTGTGTCAAATGAAGAAAGCACCTTACCTACCGAGTTAGGTGCACCTATTCCAAATTAATCGGTAAAGGTATGAAGGGACTGCATTCTCACAAGGCTAAATCTTAACAGTTCCTATTTTATTATGTACTTAATTCAAAATCTGCATAATTAAGATGTAATAGTAAAGTTTGAAATTATATCAAAATCTTTTAAAGCACTATACAGGAAAACTGTCAAGTCGGTGAATACAGGAAACCTGTCTAGTCAATGAATGAAGGAAGTTTGGTTACTCAGTTAAAGCGGAAAAAGGAAAGAAAGTTAAAGTGAACCAAGAGCATTTAATGTTTTTGACCTAACCTGCACAGAGCCTGATAAGGCATATTGTGTACTTAAAAGCATTTTCGCGGTCATTTTCACTTACCAAATCTTCGAGAGAGTAGAGAAAAGCGAATCTAAGGCGATCAAAACCTCCTACAAAGAAAATTCAAGGTATTTACATCAATCTCAATGCATTACTAAGTTGATTTACCGATCTATCTAGTTGCCATTATCTGCTAAGTATAAAGTGTCAGTCGTTTGAAATCCTGAAACCCTAAGGATCCTTTGTTAGCTTGTATCTGAAATCTAAAATGGCACCTAAGATCCAAGATCCCATTGTTGTCAAGAATGTAGAGAAGCCCTCACTAAAATACTCTTTGACTCCCAAAGTTGCTTCTGAATTGGATGACAAAACTGCTTTTTCACTCATCCCAGATAGAGTGTTATTAGTCGAGGATGTGAGATTCTTCACCAAATGTCGTGTTGAAGAACTCAATTATGTTGAAATCAAAGACACCTATGATGAGTTGTGTAACAATGGTAAATTGAACAACAAGTATGAACACATCAAGACCAAGGGATTGACTGAAGCCCTAACCTATCCCCATGTGTTCAAACCCCAGTGGGTCAAGTTTGTTCTAAGAAGAGTTCACGATGATTTCATGTGGCTAGAAGAGAAACCATTTAAGATTACCAAGGAAATCATTCATCTGATTACCAGTTACCCCATTTATGATCATGCCCGAGCCCAAAAGATGATATCACAGAAGGAATTGATCAGTTTAACTGGAGTGGAATTAGATTGCAGAGGATTGAAACTGAATAATGTCACTGATGAAGAACTAAAATTTTCCATAAGAGTAATGGGTTACTGTTTCTTCTAATCAGCAAGGGAAAACAGTGTACCTTGTGCAGCAGTAGGCTTGGCATACAAAATTGTGAAAAAGGGAATGAAAATTGATCTATGTGAGGTGTTGCTGAAGAACCTGTTTGAGAATCTAAACACCATTAGGAACCCCAAGAAGAACAATTTGGCTAATACAGTAAAGTTTGGATCATTCTTCTATGCATGTTTTTCTATTTTGAAAAATTATTTCCATCAGTCGGTAAAGTTGTTTGGGAACTACACCAACCAATCACCCATCAGATAAATGACTTCATCAAGAAGTTAGGTGATAATTTCAATGATATCATGGATGACTACTTCAGTAAATTTCAAGAGAAAATGCATAACAGGTACCGGATTCCACCCCAGCTAGTGCAGAAATACAAAAATGACATATGTTTTAAAGTTCACACTGATTACTGTTATGTGAATGTTGTGGAACCGAGAACTCAATCTTTGTCACCTATGGGTTACGAGATTGATCTTGACATCACACAATAGTAAATTGATGCATTTCTTACATTACCGAGGCATGCTACTGAGCTAAGGTATGGAACTTATGAGGAAGTGAAAGAAAAGGTAAAGATGAGCATTGTAGTACCCAAAGCTACAAGAAAGACAACAAAGATGATAAAGGCAATGTTGGAGAAATTTGGAGAAGACTCTTCCTCTACACCTATCAAAGGCACCATTGTCATTACCGAAGAGGAATCTGAAGCCCAAGAGGTAGCAATAACACTAAGCATTGAATTGCCTAATGGAAAAGTGTTGAAGAGAAAGAAACAGGACACATCAAAGGCCTCACCGACTCCACCTCCAAAGCGACCTAACACTAGAGCATCTGCAGCTTCATCGAGTAAGAAAACAAAAAGTGTTACTGCTCCCAAGGTAACAAAGACCTACAAGAAATCTACTCAGAGACTCATTTTGGAAAAAGAGTCTAGTGATACCGAATCAGAGGATGCAAGCAAATTTTAGATTGTCAAAAGCAAGAAGGTAAATGCACATAGTGTTGAAAACTTTTGTGCTAATTTGAAAGAATATGGAGGATTTGGTTCATTCAGATATGTAAAGTATGAAACCAGAAATAATGATGAGAAGAGACAAATTGAAGAAGCTGTCATCTGTACACTTCTAAAATTCCAGTTAGCTCCATCAGAACTAGCAAAGTCACTTCCAAATGAACTTTACTTGCATATTGATAATAGGTGGAAGTATGCAATGGACTCAGATAAACAGATCAGAGAAAGAAGTCTGGTTCATCTATTTCCTAACATGTCAGTAGCTGAAATAAAAGAACATCTGACAACCTACAACTCAATGTTTCTTGTCAAACAAAGAGCCTTAAAATTGATGAATGGGCTGTACATTGAAGTTGAAAATGAGAAAAAAGCAAAGTGGCAGGAAATATTTAAAATCAAGGATGTCGGTGAGCAAACTGAAATTGAAATTGTTGATGTCACCAAGCAAGATCCTGATGTTACCGAGAAAGACCCTGCTAACACCATTCAAATAGATGAAGATGTCAGGGATACAGAGGCACTAGAACAGGAAATGATAGAAGGCAATGCATATGAAAAACTTGTATCTATTGAATCAGTCTTGGAACAAGTTCAACCTTATCCACCGGTCAAGCAACCTATCTCAATCAAAACCCCTCATGACATGGATCAAGGCACCAAAGGTCTCAAGTCTACAACAGGAGAAGGTACTACTCAAGAACAAACATCTCAAGCACCTTCTAGCACTGAGAATGTTGCAACTGAGACACTGAGTACCGAGACACCAAAGGACTCTACAGAGGCTAAAGAAACTGATCAAAATATTGCCTCTACCGAGCAACCTACCGAGGTTCATCAAGCCTCACAAGCCATTGTCTTAGTTCCATCGGTGAAAGGTAAAGAAAAGAAGATGAAAAAGCATAGTTTTAAAGTTGATTTGTCAAAACCAATAGTGTTGCCCAATGTAGACATATCAAAATTAAAGGGGCAAGCACTCATTGATTTTGGTGAACTATGAAAAGCAAAGGTCAAACAAGAGAAGCAAATGGCCATTCAAAAGAAAAATAAGGTACTTCAGAAGGTGAAAGCACTCTTAATAGATATGCTACATGAAGCTACAGTATCAACTGATGCAACCATCCACACTCAACTGGATGAACTCCTAACAAAGATAGAGACATCTGGAGTCGATGCATCGGAGTATTGTAGCAAGCTAAAACACAAAGAGCTCACTACAAAAATGATAGAAGAGGTACAGAAAGCTATAGCTATTGGCAAAGTTAAACTTGTCAAATTTATTACTGAGTTGACTCCTCAACTCAAGCACATTCTTTATTTATTTCAAAAACTCTGCACATTTTCTTTATTCATTAAAGACATTAAAAATAAAATAGAGGCAATTTAGAAAGAGATCACCAATCTCTCAAATAAGTTGACTACAGAGCCAAATTCAATTCAAAATTTTTATACAAAGCTACAATAGCTCATGGCTCGACAATTGGACCTAAGAAATGAAGAACACAAGATCAGGATGGACACAATGACACTTTAGACATTATTCCTTCGTCATCTTTCATCCATCCAAGAATAGATCAACCGAGCCACCTCCCTATCTACTACACAAGCGAGAAGCACTCTAGATGGCTTAATATCATTATTTGCTGATATTCAAGCACAAAATTCTTTAATGGACAGTGTAAAGAATGCACTCTCTGTTGCTCTCACCAAAGCACGGACCAAGTACAAATCCATTTTTGATCAGTTACCACCCCCGAATGGTAATTAATTTTTTATGTTTGGCAAAAAAGGGGGAGTAATACAGTATTGGGGAGTGATATAGTATCAAACAAAAGGAGTAAAGTATACAAGGGGAGTATACCGAGCAGAGCAAGCAGAGTATCCAAGAGTAGTGAACTGAGCAGTGAACAGGACAGTAAGCAAAGATCAAGAGCAGCACACAGAACAGATCATCGAGCATGCAAAATCAGAGTTTTGTACAGTATATCGATAAGGGGAGTATATCTGGATATATTATTTCATTGACTTTTGTATATACTGTCAGTATAGTCAAATTTTGCAAGTATATAGATTAATGAGTTATAACTTTGAAAGTAGTTTTTGTCAAGCATCTCAACTAATGTCAAAAGGGGAGATTGTTACTACTTATCAAGTTGCCATTAGTTTTATGTTCAAAGTTATTCTATATACTCTAGTCGGTTACTACTACCGAGATATTCAATCAGTATGCATAGTCTAGTCGGTTACAGAAGAAAGTAGTCTTAGAGCGTAGTTTACACCAAACTGTCTACTCAGTATCATTCCATGTCTACCGAGCAGCAAAGATGGCACACTGAGTTGATATACACTAAGTTAAACGTGTTACCAGATTCATTGAACCTGGACATACTTATGAAAATGTGTTACAAGATCGAGGCACATAGAACCATTATCACATTGGAAATTGCACTTAAAGATTGTGTATGATTTTGAGGTCATCTAACCAATGAAATATCTTGCATGGTTATTCATTCGATAAATCATATTTTTAAGATCGAAGCAATGAATGGATCACCGACATAAGAGATCTATTTATACAGCATGAGTTAAGAATCAAAAGGTGTGTGTGCATGAGTGTAAGAAGATTGTTACAGAGACATAGAGGTCACCGAGAAGGTTTTTAGAGAATAGTCAAAGAACAGAGTAAATAGAAGGGTTTACCGAGTTACTATATGGGTTACCGAGGTATGCTATAAGCAAGGTAATCTATTCTGAGCACATAGAATCTGCTATAATATTCCAGATGTAAAGTTGCAGATATTTGTAATGATTTATTGTAATATTTTTGAAGTTGTAAGAGAAACCTTTAATAGGGTAAAAGACTCTAATCAAGTCTATAAATTGTAAAGCCTCTAACCAGGTGTAGCATTTAGATTAAGTTTTGTAAAATCCTTTAGCAAGGTAGATCTAATAGATCTTGTTTCTCCTAACAGGGTAAGCTATCAGAAATAGCTAAACATGTAGCTCTAACCAAGCACTCTTTATTATTGCAGTAGTGAAGTTGTGGGTGCCATCTCCACTGCAGTTTTTCTCTCTAACCAAGAGTTTTTGCGTAACCAAAATATATGTGTTATGGAGTGAATCATGTATGATTGTTATCTATTTGTTTTAGCTTTATATTATGTTACTGCACTATTTAGTTTATGCATAATAGTAAAGTTATTATTGAAGAAAAGTTTTGAAGTACTGATTCACCCCTCCCCTCTCAGTACATTAGCTTTCCATATTGGGCCTAACAATCTGTGCAATACCAAACAAAATCCAAGGGACCTATTTCCAGCTTTCCTGCAATGGTAGAGACAACTATCTAGTAAACGTTCTCTTCATCTACCTGAACAAGAGCTAGTGGAAATATTTATTTCCAACTTGAATGATGAAATGGAATTCCACCTAGACATGAAGGGAAAAGGGTCCTTTAATGACATGATCACCCAAGGATTAAAATGTAAAGAGCCCTTATCAAAAAGGGACTTATCAAGATATACAATTAACCAAAAGATGGCCTTCACCCGCATTTTAACAGTGATAAACCCAACTTTTGGAATAAAAACAAAACATCGTCAATGACAGGGTTGTAGATGCGAGAACCATAAAGAGTGCACAACCTGTGGTCTGATTTACAAGACAAAATCCCCCTCCTAAAAATAACACGGTTGCTCCTCCACAAAATCAAGGCTGCAATGCACTGCAAGAGGACTAAGACAATGACAACAAAATTATAAACCAAAATGTACATACACTCCCTTAGGGGAATCTATTGAAATGGTATTGCATCAATTGGTCTCTTCAAATCCGGTGACCTTACCAAAGACATCTAACTATGAACCTCAGGTCAAACCTCCATGGTGGAGAGATAATGAACATTGCAAATTCCACCAAGGGAAATGGCATAAAACAAGTAACTGTCATAGACTGAAAGATCTTGTTCAAGATCTTATTGACCGATGAGAGATTGAAATCAAAGGAAACAACCCAAAAACCTCAAATAATGATCATCTCATATTCAATAATCTGCTTCCATTACAAGATCAAAGGGGTCCTTCCACCTCAGGGTGAAACACAGATACAACTGATTATAAGTGAGTCACCTATAATTATACTGTAAATCACCCATATGACATCGATGAACAAATTGAAACCATCACCATCAAATATTTGAACCCTACCTGCAATGTTGTTACGCATCGTAGCAAGATCACCATTAAAGAAGCTCCACAAGGCACAACCTCCATCCCAAAGCAGTATAAACTTGTGGAACAATTAGATAAGATGCCCGCACTTATATCCATCTAAGAGCTTTTGCGCCTATCCCCGTCTCATAAAACAATCTTGGATCAAGCTCTCCAAGAGGCGTCAGTCACTACCAATCTTAATACAGATCAATTTCAAGCTATGGTTGGTAATCTATGGTCATCACCATGTCTCACTTTCTTTGAAAGCGACAATACATCCTTTCAACAACCTCATAATGCCTCACTCCATATTGAAGGATTTATCAACCAAGACAAGATCAAGCGAGTCTTGATTGATAATGGAGAAGGCCTAAATATATGCACATTACAATTGGTCACAATATTAGGATATGCAGTTGAATCAATGGACCCCCACAAAAAGATAACCATAAAAGCCTATGATGATGCAGAGCGTTCTTCCAAAGGAGCAGTTGTGTTACCAATCTGAGTGGGTCCAATGGTGAAGCACATCATATGTCAAGTTCTGAACCTTTCTTTGCCATATAATTTGTTGTTAGGATGACCTTGGATACATACCATGCAAGTCATTCCATTCACTTATCACCAGTGTATCAAGTTTCCTCATAATGGTGTAGAAATTAAAATCCTTGGTGATGCAAATCCATTTCAATATTGTAACAATATCAACCATCAGCTAGAGATTACCATTCCTAGCAACAGAGAAGCTATCCCATCCACATCATATGTTATTCCAACCTCTCTTTCTAGTTCAAACACCACTATACCAAAGCAAGAGAAGCTAAAAATTAAAATGGCAGAGGAAGGTCCTGGGGAATACAATCTAAGCCAATTCTTTTGTGTTGGGAAACTACCCACTTCCCCTAGAACTCACGGTAAGCCTCAAAGGTTACTTCAAATGCCACTGGTTAAGCCAGCATGCAATTTGGTGCCTTTTATCCTTGGAAAAAGTACCAGAGATGAAGACTTAGCAGAATGGATCTATAAGGCCCCATCACTACGGAAATCCCATAGGCTAAGCTTCCTATAGATCAATATAGTAAAGGCCTTACCAATATGCAAAGAATGGGCTATGATGGTCAGAGTGCTTTGGTACCTTCCAAGAAAGGATAACATGATCCATTGCAACTTGAATTAAAGCCCAAAGATAAAACTCGATTAGGTTTTGAAAAGGAGGCTCTTCCTAAGCTCAGATTCAAAGGGAAACCCAACAAACCTCTATATCAGCGTAATACTCTAAAGAATCCACCCTTGATTATATTAGTAGCACCAAGAACTGCACCAACTGCCCCAATAAGGCTAAGAATCCCATCAATACCATCCACAACACCAATCATACCACCAATCAAACCAACAACCCCATGAGTAGCAACAACCACATCAATAGCACCATTAGCAGTATCAGAACCCCCAGTAGTATCAATAGTACTAATAATCCCATCAGAAACAATAGATTCAACAAAATTGATACTCCCAATATTAGATTCAATGATACCAATAATCCTCCCCGCAGCACCAACCATTCCATCTCCAAAAGTACATCACCCGATTATGCCTACAGTGTTCAACTCAAAAGATATCTCGGTTTGGTATAGTAATCAAATACTGGAAAGTGACTCAGAGACTGACTCACATGAGTGGGAATTTGATTCTGTACATCTCAATACTTTAAATGAGGAAGACACATCACCACCTCCACCTTGCAAACAAATCCCTGTTTATGGAGAAGCATAGATTAAAACCTCTTGGGTTCCTGAACTAGAAACACCTTCCACAGACCCTATGTCACATCCTATGCTTGATTCTGATAGGGAGAGCACCATCAACGACCTTCACCACAATTTCTTAACACTAACTAACACATCTTATGAACTTAACTTGATTGATGAGGTAATTCCCATTATCCATCATGAACTCGTCAAATGGAACCAACCTAATCCCTTGTGCCTTGACCAATTCCAAATGATGAGGCAATCATTGACTTTTTGGAACTATGGGATAACATACCTATTAGGTCCCAGAGACAACTGAGAGGGGGGGGGGGTGAATCAGTTGTCAAATAAATTCAAACCAAAACAACTTAACCAACTTATTACTTAATACCGGTAAACTAGTCTTTTATACCGGTGGAAAGTTTTATCAGATAATTGCAATACCGGTAAAGATTAATGCATGAAACAAAAAGACAAAGTCATCCACAAAACTTAACACCAATATTTGTACATGGAAACCCTATAAGGGGAAAAACCATGGTGGGAAACCTTACCCACAATCAGATGATACTACTATAGATAGTAAGTGTATACAAATGGGGTATGCACATGCAGAAATGCCAAGCACCTAGAGCTCACTACTCAAACACAAAATAGGAGTCACAGTGACTACAATTGGATGGTTAAATCCAATAAGAATGTACTGCTCAAAATAACATCTTCATATGCTGGATTCAGTACCGGTGTAGTTCTGATATGCTTTCACAAAAACCTTGCTTCACCTTCAAAGGATGTCTATGTGTATAGCTCTACTTATTCTCACATATACCTTCTCACAATTCTTCTTCACATTCCACACTCGATCTTACAAATAAGATCTTACATTTATATCATAACCTAGGACCAATTTTAGTAGGTCGGCTCTAAAAGATATTACAATAAAATCAATTTATAATTAAAACAATATCAAATGCAATAACTGATTCAACATGTTGGCTTGATGTATTTACAACAATAATAAATCATCTCCATAGTGTGTCATGCTGATCTGGAAAAGATAATCTTGGCGGTGTATAACTTGGACCTATTTGCCGGTATCAGCAAATATGCAAATACGAATATGCCAATAAACAAATCTCCAAGACAAAGTGTCCAAACAATGTCTTCGACATAACCAAGTGTTTTCCATGCCATTCCAAGTGTCGGTGATCATTATATCCTGCTGGTGTACCAGATACCAGTGACTGTGCATGAGTCATTTGCTTGCCGGTGAATGTTGTTGATTCTCCAGAGTGCCAGAGTTGATAAGTGTTAGTAGGTGTTGAAATCAATGACAAAACCATACCAACAATACCAAGCAAGGATCACAAAGCTGGATTTTCCATCTAACTTAATAGCATAGCATACTTTGGGGCAGATGTCAAACCTTTTAGCTGCAAAAATATCAAAATAAAACATGGATCTTCCAGTGAAAACCACACTATAGCATTGTTTGATCCCAAAAAAAGTAAAAAGAAAGAGTGTATCTAATGGTGAAAACCTCTCTGAGGCACCTATGGATGAAAGGTTTGACATCCTCCCCTCAAATGCAAATTAGGAATGATCAATGATCCTCATCGAGGAAACAAAAGAATTCAACGTGGGGACCCATGAGACTCCTCACCAAATACATCTAGAATTTCTTTTAACTCCAAAGGAACAACCTAAGTTTGTAGAATTCTTCCAAAAGTGTCAGATCAACTTTGCATGGTCATATGCAGACATGCCTGGTCTAGATCCTGATTTAGTCATGCATCATCTCACCATGGCAGAAGGAGATAAACCTATCAAACAGAAGCTTTGCAAGATGCACCCCCAGATTGTGGTACTAGTCAAAGTAGAACTTAAGAAACTCCTGGATGTTGGTTTCATCCAACCAATCGATTATGCATATTGGATCTCCAACATTGTACCTGTCGACAAACTAAATGGGGGCATTTGTATCTCTACTGACTTTAGAGATCTAAACAAAGCATGTCCTAAAGATGCCTTCCCCCTACCAAACATTGACATGACCATGGACTTAACAACAGAACATGTCGTGCTTTCTCTCATGGATGGATTTTCAAGGTACAACCAAATAAAGATCACTCCAAAGGATCAACATAAGACTGCCTTCACATGTACATGGAGAATATACTGTTGGAATGTAATGCCTTTTGGTTGAAAGAATGCAAGGGTGACCTATAAAAGAGCTATGACCACCATCTTTCATGATATGATGCATATTATAATGGAGGATTATGTCGATGACTTATTGGCAAAATCATTAACAACAGAAGGTCATCTGGAAATATTAGATAAAATCTTTGACAGACTGGAACAATATCATGTTTGAGTCGACCCAAAGTAATGTGTCTTTGGAGTAACTTCAGGGAAGCTTCTCGGATACATTGTCTCAAGCAAAGGCATTGAGGTTGATCCAGCAAAGGTCAAAGCAATCAAGGACATGTCACCTCAAAGGAACATCAGTCAGTTAAGGACACTACAAGGGCGGCTACAATCAATTCGAATATTCATTGCACAACTGGCAGATAAGTGTCATCCCTTTACGGATTTGTTACACAAAAACATCCACTTTCAATGGGATGCTAGATGCCAGCAAGCATTCTAGATGCTCAAGGACTATCTCATGAATACACTATTGTTGATCCCACTAGATCCAAGTAGACCTCTATTTCTCTATATTTTAGCTACAAATATAGCTACAAATATAGCATTAGGAGTACTATTGGCACACCACAATGCAGATAGGAAAGAGTGTGTTGTATATTACATCTCTCGCACACTGGTCGGCTATGAACTCAATTACACACCTATTGAGCGAGCTTACCTAGCAGTAATCTTGGCAGCCACTAAACTAAGGCACTACCTATTAACACATAAAGTACAACTCATTGCCAAGATCGATCCACTAAAGTACTTACTCAGCAAAGCAGCATTGACAAGCCACTTGGCCAAATGGGTGATGATTCAAAGTGAATTTGACATTGAGTATGTGGAACGCAAGGCTATCAAGGGCCAAGTTATTGTAGATCAGTTGGATGATGTACCCCTCATAGGCAATCATCCTCTTGTTTCTAACTTCCCATATGAAGATATATTCATGATCACAACAACACAACCATTGAAGCTCTACTTTGAAAGTTCATATACTAGGCATGGCTTGGGGACAGGCATTTTGTTTATCATGCCTCAAGGTGACAACATCCCGAAGTCTTATAGGCTATCTTTTCCATTTACAAACAACATAGTAGAATATGTGGCCTTGATCATAGGACTCGGACTAGCCATACAATAGAAATTGAAAGAGCTACAAATATATGGCAACTCCCAACTAGTCATCTGACAAGTCACAAACGAATATCAGACCAAGGATGATAAATTCATGTTGTACAAGCAAATGGTGGACAATTTAAAAGCATCATTTATGACTATCACCTTTAAGAAGATACCTAGAGATCATAATCGAGCTTCTAACACCATGGCTACCATTGCATCTCTCCTAGATCTTCCGTAGAATTCAACACACTATGAGTTCTTAGTAGAACAACTTTGGATTCCCACTTATGATATCCCTGAATCTAAGATGATATGTCACCATGTTGGTTCTGAATCCCCATGGTATGGTGAGTTCTACACTTACCTACGTGATCACACACTTCCTCCTAACCAATCGAATAACCAATGCAAAACCTTCATTCACCAAACTGCTCAATACACCATCATTCCCGAAACCCTATACTGACACAGTCTTGATGGTACTCTCCTTCGATGTTTGGAACAGGATGAGACAACAAAGGCCTTGGAAGAGGTACATGAAGGAATTTTTTGGACTCACTCAAGTGATCCTTCCTTAGCAAAGAAGACCATGCACAATTGATACTATTGGCCATCCATGAAAAAAGACTCCTACTATTTTGTCAGTAAATGCAAGAAGTGCCAAGGTCATAGAGACTTGATACATGCACCAGCATAGGGATTGCAACAAATCACAAAACCATGTCCCTTTTTCCAATGGGGACTTGACCTTGTGGGTAAAATTCATCCATCTTCATCCAACGGTCATAAATTTATTATTACCACCACTAAATACTTCACAAAGTGGATCGAAGATGTTCCACTTACCCAAGTCACTAGCAAGCAGATCACCTCATTAATCCTTAATTACATCATCCGCCAATATGGTGTACCCATGTCCATCATCACAGATAATGAGCTTCCTTTCAAAAATCAGGATGTCTGTGAGCTCTATAAGAAGTTTCACATCCAACACTGCTTTTCCACTCCCCATTACCCACAAGGCAATGGTCAAGCCAAAGCATAAAACAAGAACATATTGAGAATCCTCAAGAAGACAATAAATGATGTTGGTAATGATTGGCACGTTCAATTGAATCCAACACTATGGGCATATCAAACTAGCATTTGAACCCCTACAAGCACAACTTCCTACTCACTGGTCTATGTCATAGAAGCCATTCTTCCTATTGAGGTTGAGATACCATCTCTATGGGTTTCCTTTCATAATTTGATAGATGATGAAGCATGCCGAGTCTCCCATCTTCAAGAATTGGAACTACTTGATGAAAGGCGACAATCTGCATACAACCACCCCAAAGCCTATCTGCAGTGAATGAGCAGAAGCTATAATCATAGAGTTAGACCTCATACATTTGAGGTAGGTGATCTTGTTCTCAGGGAGAATCCTCATAACCAACCAAATAGAGAACATCAAGGAAAGTTTGAATCAAGCTGGCTGGGTCCATATGTTATCACTGCTATCTTTGGGTCTGGGGCATATCAGTTGGCTACTTCAGAAGGAGAACCGCTAGCAGATCCGATCAACAGTATGCACCTCAAATGGTTTCATACATAAGCTGTATAGAGCATCAGGCTCCCATACATACCACAAAAAGACCAAAAACATTCAGATAAATGTACTGAAGAAAATACCAAAAAAAAATCAAAAAGGTAAAGAGACAAATCATGCATCCAAATGGTGAACAACCACTTAGGTGGAACCTTGGGTAAGTGCGATGGTGAAAATTTGGCAAACAAGTGCCACTCATAAAGGCTATGGTTCCATTGTCTTTTAGACTTGATGTGGTTGCATTCATTGCCTCCCTTCATCCATCAGTCAAACCATGGCTTGTATTGATTTGCAATCAGGGATAGTACTTCATGCATCTTGCATCTCACTTTTTCATAGTAATGTCTAAACTAGGGGCAATGCTCTTAACCTATTGATGGAAGTAGATTCTACATTACTTGTGATTCATTTAGTTCTTCATTCAAACCAACTCACAAAATCCACAAACATTCAAAAACACTCACAAAATCCAAAAACATCATATAACATAAAAAATAATCAAAAACATAGCAACTCATAAAATCCTTTGTACATACACATCGCAAATAGACAACAAACAAATATTTTGAGCTACTCAAACCATGATCACTTATCAAATCAAACAAACAATCAACACATCTACACACAACTGTCTTAACAAGGATGTATCCTTCCTTACCAAAACAAAGACATGATAATATTTTCTTTGACAAGAAAATTTTATTTAAGCTATCAATTACTTGGACAGTTTCATAAGTTATTCATTCATTTATATCACGTTCCTACGCTACTTCGGGATATCCACAAGTGATTAGAGTATCCGAGATGGTTCCTTAAAAGTATCATTTGTTTTTCATCTGTGAATTGTTCCAATGAAGTTCTGGGGCATGTACTAATGGTGTCTACATGGGAAGCTCACTAAGCTACGTGATCATATGCAAAAAATAAATTAAAAAAATCTAGTCATGGATCACTATGGCTTACTGACTACAGCGTATACCTCAATTGTTTGCACATGAACCAGAATGGAGAGTCCATCATGTTTTATCTATATTGCTTGTTTACAGGTACAATGCTCCAAACTTGGTTCCTATTGCCTCATCCAAGATTGATACTACCATGCTCAATGATGAAAAATAAAGCAATAGAATGAGTAAAGGTTTGATACTATTCTATTTTACCGAGCAAGGAGCCAATCGGTAAACTCTACGGTTGTCAGTTAAAGAAGGAAGAAGTCACTGAGCGTCATCAACAAGCAAAGCTACCGAGACGAGAATGTCTACCGAGTAAAGTTCAGAATTAACCGAGTATCAACCAAGTAGTAACAAAATGCATTGGATGAATAAATACATTATTAAATGAAGGATGCCAATGAGCTGAAGATTTATAGAAGATTGGAATGTCGTGCAAGAAGTTTGTTAAGGATCAACAGAAATGAAAATTCAAGAGTTAGATCTACAGCACAAATTGATCGGTCATAATCGAGCACAAGTACCAAGGAAGGAATACAAGTTTCAAAGCAAGGTAAAACGTTTTTCAGTTCAAAGGATTCAATGAACCTAGTCAAGTTTGAAGATCTGATGGCTAAGATTATGTTAGGGGTCCCACAGATACTGAGAGGGGGGGGTGAATCAGTATCTAACCGGTAATAAGAATTTCTTAAGTTAAAACATGCAGAACATAATATAACAGTGTACCGGTATGCAAGAAATAATTCAATAAATAGAATCAAGAATATCCACATAAAAAGTACACCATAGCACAAGATGTTTAACAAGGAAACCCGGTGTGGGAAAAACCTTGGTGGGATTTGTGACCCACAATATTCACTCACTGGCCAATAAGAGAATATTACTTACAATAGGGACCTGCACATGCAGGAAGGCCAACAGCCTAGAGCTCACTGCTCAATGGGAAGTCACACTGACTTACAATAAGGATTATACTAATCCAATAACTTGTATTGCTTTACAATAGCATCTTCAATGCTAGATTCAGTACTAGTTCTTGCTCTGTTCTTTACATATACCCTTGACCTATATTTCGCACATTAGGTTTGCCTAATAATTTCTTTTATGCTTCTACCATCGCTTATATAAATGTCTACAATGATCTCCTTTATATATAAGAGTCATTTTACAATTTGCCAGGTCAGCTTACAATAATAAACAAAATATTACATAATAAAAATCATATTGGCCTCTATGCCGGTAAACTTTCTTTCTTCTGTGTCGGTGCCAGTGTAGAGTGTTCTGCTGATGCTGGTGCACTATCTTGCCGGTGTAATGCTTTGCCGGTATAATGTCTTGCCAGTGCCATAGGATTGCAAGGTTGCCATCAATGACAAAACCTTCAATCACATACAATGTCTCATTGGAGTGTCCATATGCCAACAGATTAATCATGGGAAATGTGATTAAGGAGATTAAGCGGTTAGGAATTGCTTATAAATAAGGAAAGTTGATGAACAAAGGATGCAGGAAAATAGAAGAACAGTGATGTTGCTAAAGTGATTACAGAGTACAGAAGATTGAAGATTTGATTGAAGAATAGAATGAGAATCCCAACAAGGAGGAAGATAAGTCTTATGACAAGATTATTTTGAGCACATAGAGTCTTCTATAACATTTCAGATGTGAAGTTGCAGATATATTTTATTATTGTTATTTATTTTTGTAAGTGACAGAAAATCTCTTAACCGAGTGGACCTAACAGTCTTATTGTAAATCCTCTAGCAAGGTAACATTCTAATTGAGTATTTGAAATCCTTTGACAAGGTCACTTCTAACAAAGTGCAAGATTTTGATAGATCTGAGGGAAATCCCTTGACCGGGTCACATCTAGCAATGTGTTTATGTAATCTTTAACAGGGTTGGCTTTTAACTGAGCATATTCTAGCAGAGTATATTTTCTTTATGGGTCCCAAATCCCATAGTGGTTTTTCCCTATTTGGGTTTCCATGTTAAATCTGGCGTTAAATGTGTTTTGATGTTTCAAGTTTATCAGTTTATGAGTTTGAATGATTTACAATCATAGTTGCATATCAAGTAAGTTCTACCAAGGTTGAATCTGATTAGAACATTGTATTGTGAGCTTATCTGATTCACCCCCCCCCCCCCTCTCATTTAACTAACAATTGGTATCAAAGCTAGAACTCCGAAATAAAATTTTAAAGGAACTTGAGGCAAGATTCGAAGATGTATAAAAGGGATGCACCAAAGTTGAACAAGTCAAGTTTCACCACATGGCAGAAAAGGATGAAGCTGCACTTATCAAGAATTGGAGAATATGCAACATATTATCTAGAGAATGATTACACTGCACCTAGCACCTACCCTATGACAATGGAAGAAATAAAGGCAAAGCAAGAACATATTCAAGCAATGATTGAAATAACATCAGCATTGACCGACTCAGAGTTTAATGATCTTGAAGGTTGTAATGATGCCAAAGCTATGTGGAATAAGCTTACATCTATATATGGTGGTGATGAACATGTTCAAAGAGCAAAAGTAGATAGTCTAAGAGGACAACTTGAATCCATGAGAATGAATGAAGGTGAGAACATAATCCAATATAGTACAAGGTTAAAGGAAACTATCAATCAAATCAAAGGAGCAGGAGGAACTATTGAAGAAAAGGATGTAACAAGTAAGTTGCTGAGAACACTTCTACCTGCTTATGCCATTCGAGTCTCTGCAATTAATGAATTAAGGTCTCTACCAAACATGCCAGTCTCTTTGGATGCTACTATTGGTAAGCTACATGCTTTTGAGTTAAGTAATTTTGATAACAGTGGGTCTTCGGTAAACAAAGTTGAATTTGCATTCAGTTCTTTTCATCTTGGTGAATCTAATGATTACAATGATAGAATGTATAAGTATGTTAAAGGAAATCACAGTGGAGCAAGTGAGAGATTTTGCAAAAACATGGAAGAAGTACACAAACTATATGAGGAAATCAAAAAGCAAGAAGAGTTTGAAGCATTGTTGACCAGAAGGTTACCGAGAGGCAAAGGTAAGTATAAAGGGAAGTTACCTTTAAAATGTTTTAACTATGATAAAATTGGACATATGACTTCTAACTATCCTGACAAAGAATCTAGTGAAAAGAGAGAATACCGAGATGACAGACAGAAAGACAACCAATAGAGAGGGCACCGAGACTTCAGAAGGAGAGATAGAAAGACATGCCTAGTAGCTGATGAGGAATTCAATGATGATAAATCTAATGGGACTAAGACAGAGGAAGTTGTATATGTGGCTATCAAATATGGATCAGATGAAGAAAGGTACGATGAAAAGGCCTTAATATCACACATAAATAATAATGATTCTTGTATCATAGATAGTGGATGCTCACATCACATGACAGGTGATAAACACAAGTTTGTTAAATTAGAAGATTATGATGGAGCTTATGTAAGATTTGGTAATGATGCACCATGTCCTGTGAAAGGTAAAGGTTCTATCACACTTCTTGACAATGCTAAATGTGATGATGTATATTGGGTTGAAGTTCTGAAATACAATTTGTTGAGTGTAGTACAACTAAACAATATAGGATACCAAATAGAATTTTAGAAAGGAATTGTCAAAGCTCATGACAAACATGGAAAGTTGGCTAGTTCCGAGACTCAAACAAGAGGTAATACATTTCACCTTGACTCAACTCAAAACAATTATCTGTATGCAAAAATAGAAGATACCTGGTTATGGCATAAAAGGTTTTGTCATGTAAATTTTGATAACCTAATCAAAATAAGTAAGAAGCACCGTGTAAGAGGTCTAGCAAGCTTGGAAAAACCTAAGAATGCAATATGCTGAGGATGCCATATGGGTAAGATGACAAAATCAATCTTTACAAGTAAGTCTTACACTTCTAAAGGAATTTTAGATCTTGTGCACACTGATCTTTGTGGTCCAATGAAAGTTCAAAGCTATTATGGTGATAAATACTTCATATTATTTGTGGATGATTACTCAAGGATGATATCAATTATGTTTCTAAAAGAGAAATCATAAGCCTTTCAAATGTTCAAATGGTATAAGGCAAGAGTTGAAAAAGAAACAAGAAGACAGTTGAAATGTCTAAGATCTGATATAGGAGGAGAGTTCATTTCAGATGAATTTAACTTATTTTCCAATGATCATGGTATAAAGAGACAAGTGTTTGCACTGAGAGCACCACAACAAAATGGGATAGCTGAAAGAAGAAACAAATCAATTGTAGATTATGCCAGAAATTTTATGATAGAAAAGAGAGTACCTCAAATATTTTGGAGAGAAGCAATAAGCACTGCAGTTTACACCCTGAACCGAGTACAACTAAAGAAAGGAACTATGAAGACACCGAATGAAATCTGGTGTGACAAGAAACCAAATGTAAGTTATTTTAAAATATTTGGAAATAGATGTTATGTTCACAAAGATGACAGAAATGGAAAATTTGATTAGAAAAGTGAGGAAGGAACATTTCTTGGTTATTCCTCTAGGAGTAAAGCATTTAAATGTCTGATCAAATCATCTAACGAAATAGTGGAAAGTGCAAATGTGAAAATTGATGAATTTGCATAAAGGAATGATGAAGGAAATTCAAAAGAACCAGAAGATTGTGAAGAATTTGTATATGTACAACTGAGAAGTCTTACCGAGAAAGCCGATGAAGAAAATACTCAGTTACCGAGTGATGAAGAAGATCATGCAGAGCCTACCAAGCCTATATTAGCAAAATATGTCAGAAGAAATCATGTATCAAGTCAGATTATAGGAGATAAGGATGCTCAAGTGATGATAAGGAACAAACTGAGATAGAACACATGTTTGATATCCGAGTTTGAACTGAGGATAGTAAAAGAGGCATTAAGCAATGAAGATTGGGTGAATGCTATGATAGATTGAACAAATCAAGAAAAATGAAACATGGACACTGGTCCCAAGACCAAAAGAGAAAAATGTAATTGGTACAAAGTGGATTTTTAGAAATAAGCTAAATGAAAAAGGTGAGGTCATTCGGAATAAAGAAAGGCTAGTTTGCAAAGGTTGTGCTCAAGAAGAAGGAATAGACTATGGTGAGACTTTTGCACCTATGGCAAGAATTGAGGGAGTGATAACATTGTTGGCATATGTTGCTTACAAAAATTTCAAGGTATATCAAATGGATGTTAAGTCTACATTTTTGAATGGTATACTAGAAGAAGAGGTCTATATTGAACAGCCAAAAGGATTTATTGAAGAGAAGAATAAAGATCGGGTATGTAAGTTGAACAAAGCTTTATATGGTCTAAAGCAAGAACCTAGAGAATGGTATGAAAGGTTGCACTCTTACTTAATAAAGATTGGATTTATAAGGACTAGTGAAAACAACAACATGTATATGAAGAATGATGAGGATAATGGAATACTGATTTCAGCCATATTTGTTGATGATATTATTTTTTGTGGAAATGATTCTTTATGCAAGAACTTTAGAAATGAAATGTGCAAAGAATTTGAGATGTCATTAATCGATGAAATAAAGTATTTTATAGGTTTACAAATATTGTAAATGAAAAATGAGATTTTCATTACTCAATCCAAGTATATAAAGGAAATCTTGAAGAAATTTGGAATGAAGGATTCTAAACCTGTAAGTACTCCTATGACTACTAATTGTAAACTATCAAAGAATGATGAATTTGCATTTGTTGATGAGACACTTTACCAATCTATGATTGGAAAGTTGCAATATGGAGTTCACAGCAGGCCTGATATAGCACATGCAGTAGGTAAAGCTGCAAGATTTTCTACAGATCCCAAAGAAATCCATATGACATCAATCAAGAGAATTTTCAGATACTTGAGAGGCACTAAAGATTATGGTTTACTATATAAAAAGAGGAATGATTTTGACTCAAAAGTCTATACTGATGCTGATTGGGCAGGAAATATTGATGACAGGAAAAGCACAACTAGTGGTGGAGCTTTCTTTTTGGGAGAAAGACTAGTGAGTTGGCTTAGCAAGAAACAAGGATGCATTTCACAGTCAATAGCTGAAGCTGAATATGTCGCTGCAACATTGAATTGTACCGATATAGCATGGATCAAGCAACTATTGGAAGGTATGAATGAGACAATTACCGAGCCAGTAACTATATTTTGTGATAATACAAGTGCTATTAACATTTCAAAGAATCTGGTAATGCACTCTAAGACAAAGCATATTTCTATAAAGTATCATTATCTAAGAGAAGAAGTTCAAGAAAAGAAAGTTGTGTTGGAATATGTTAGCACAAAGGAACAAATAGCAAACATCTTCACAAAGCAACTGCCAAGGGACACTTTTGAGTATCTCAGAAGTAAGTTAGGGGTCCTACCCCTATCTAGTACTCACTGACGGAGTTCGATGAAAGCATCAATTATATGACTCTATAGAATACTATTTATGAGTTGATGCTGATTTACACACTTTAGAAGGTTGTCTAAAGTTGTGTAGGAAACAGTGAATGAAGACAAGATGCTCTGACCGAGACTAAGATGATACATTTGTATATGTTTTAACTACAAGGAAATTAATTCATAGGGGAAGTAATCATGGATTAGTTTTACTTTTGGCATTGTTGTCAAAGGGGGAGAAGACTAATGACAGGGGGAGAAGATTACAAGAGAAAAGGATAACAGGAGAAGAATAATAACAGTTCAAATCAATTGGAATAAATCAAGTTGGTATTGCCATCAATGCCAAAGGGGGAGATTGTTGGCATTACATTAAGTTTTTTGGTATGAGGATATTGAGAAGGTTGTTGGAGATTGATGATATAATTAATAAAGGTTGCTTATTGTCTTAATGATATTATTTTGTCATTGATGTCAAGCAATTGATTTTCTGATTCAATATGATGTTGCCATATCTTAAAGAGTATGTTTTGATGATTATAAAGATGTCGGTAAGTGACACTGAAAGAATGTGAAAATGAAGGGAAGTAATAAGTTATTCAATGGGAAATTATTACCAAGTTAGACAGTGATGAGATTATGATATTTTGATTGTTTTAATATCCTATATATGTGTATTCAAAGACTAGATAAGAAGAAGAAAAGATTTCATGCAATAGAATGAGTAAAGGTTTGATACTATTCTATTTTACCGAGCAAGGAGCCAATCGGTAAACTCCAAGGTTGTCGGTTAAAGAAGGAAGAAGTCACTGAGCATCATCAGCAAGCAAAGCTACCAAGACGAGAATGTCTACCGAGTAAAGTTTAGAATTAACCGAGTATCAACCGAGCAGTAACAAAATGCATTGGATGAATAAATACATTATTAAATGAAGGATGCCAATGAGCTAGAGATTTATAGAAGATTGGAATGTCATGCAAGAAATTTGTTAAGGATCAACGACAATGAAAATTCAAGAGTTAGATCTACAACACAGATTGATCAGTCATAACCGAGCACAAGTACCAAGGAAGGAATACAAGTTTCAAGGCAAGGTAAAATGTTTTTCAGTTCGAAGGATTCAATGAACCTAGTCAAGTTTGAAGATCTGATGGCTAAGATTAATCATGGGAAATGTGATTAAGGAGATTAAGCGGTTAGGAATTGCTTATAAATAAGGAAAGTTGATGAACAAAGGATGCAAGCAAATAGAAGAATAGTGATACTGCTGAAGTGATTACAGAGTATAAAAGATTGAAGATCTGATTGAAGAACAGAGTGAGAAGCCTAGCAAGAAGGAAGATAAGTCTTATGACAAGATTATTTTGAGCACATAGAGTCTACTATAACATTTTAGATGTGAAGTTGCAGATATATTTTATTACTATTATTTATTTTTGTAAGTGACAAAAAATCTCTTAACCGAGTGGACCTAATAGTCTTATTTGTAAATCCTCTAGCAAGGTAACATTCTAATTGAGTGTTTGAAATCCTTTGACAAGGTCACTTCTAACAAAGTGCAAGATTCTGATAGATTTGAGGGAAATCCCTTGACCAGGTCACATCTACCAATGTGTTTATGTAATCTTTAACATGATTGGCTTTTAACCAAGCATACTCTAGAAGAGTATATTTTCTTTGTGGGTCTGAAATCCCATAGTGGTTTTTCCCTATTCAGGTTTGCACATTAAATCTGGCGTTAAATGTGTTTTGATGTTTCAATTTTATCAGTTTATGAGTTTGAATGATTTACAGTCATAGTTGCATATCAAGTAAGTTCTACCGAGGTTGAATCTAATTAGAACGTTGTATTGTGAGCTTATCTGATTCACCCCCCCTCTCATTTAACTAACAATCAATTGCTCAATCAATCCAACACAATCATAATGGACAATTACATCAATTGTCTAAGTCTCAACGAGTATTTTGCGTTAGATACCTTGACTTCATCAAACAATTACATCAATTGTCTAAGTCACCAACATGTCACTTTGATTCACTTACTCATACTTTATCTTGTCCAAGCAAAAACTGACATCAACTATCATGTTTTGACTTGACTGGGGCAATTAAACCAATTGCACCAGATTGTACAACCAATTTTGATCAATTGTATAACATCAATCCAAAGCACATAGTACCTTTGCACCGTATCTCCTACATGACCTAAGGGTACTCACTGGCTTCCCCATTCTTCATCTTCACCCCGTCTTCCCCCTTTCTTTCGCCATTATTTCTAAATTCTTCTATTCTACCTCCCCTCCACTTTTCATTCTTTTTTGAGAGATCGCCCGATTTTTTGAAATTCTTCAGCCCATCTCTCGAGTGGGCATAACACCCACTAAATTAACATTTATGGGGGATATTTCTTCGCGCCTATTTTTCTCTTTGAAACAACGCGATAAACCGCACCATCTCAAAGAGGGGCAAATGTAGTCACATAAATCTATCCATTTAATTAAATGAATATTTACTATTTATTTGATTAATAAACCTTCAATAATCAATTAATTAAATTAATATTTAATTAATTCATCCTCAACCATTCTCCTATTAATTAAATAAATTATTTAATTTATTTTCAATTAATTCATTAAAATCACACCTCTAAATCAATTAAATGAATAAATGCTATTTATTTAATTTACCCCCTTTCCTCTTTTAAATAAATAATAAAATATTTATTTAAATCACTAAACTATCCCCCCCAATTGCATTCTCCTACAAATGCAAGTTGCAACCACAATTGAAATAAATTAATTTTATTTTAATTAAAATCCTATTTTCCCTCACCTACCAAACCCACTTGCAATCCTAAATCCCCTTCTAGACTCTTCTAACCACTTTCTAAGTTCTTCTAATCATTCCCAATTATCCTAATCTCATTTCCTAAATATTGTCACATTCCTAAGCAACTTGAAGTCACTTCTCAAAGCCTTCAAAGTCTTTGAAAAGCATTTAATGTTTTATGTATTCAACAAGCTAACCCCTAAAGTCTTCCAAACCACTAATGGCTCTTACATGACCATTAATGGCTCTTACATAACCATTTATGGTTAAATCCACTTGCCCCAATGGTTAGAGTCTTTACCTCTAACTCAACCTCCATTTGACTCATGGGTCTCTTCAAGCATTTATTGCTTTGACCATGGTTATCCTCACTAACTCTTGCACAAGAGTTTATCCATTGGATAAAGACATTATTTATTGGATAATGGCTTTATTCTTTCAACTCAACATTAACCTTACCTCCCAAGTTAACCCTCAAGTCATGTCAAGCATTTAATGCTTATTCCCTCTCCTCTCAACCCATCTCTTGTTGACATTTATCATTCTAGGATTGGGTTGAAATCCCTCACATGGATCATAAACCCCTCAATCCTAACCCTTGATGAGATTACTCAATCTCAACCCTCCATTGCTCCATTTTACCTAAAAATAGAGCTCATATTCCTCATTTTCAAATCCTCAAGCATCCTCAAGCACATCTATAATCTTGAAATCTTGTATGCATCTAATTTATAGTGAAATTTAGAAAGCATTTAGCATAATAATCTACATTTGTCTTTTTGGCTAAAATTGATATTAAATATGTTAGGTCCCGGAGACAACTGAGAGGGGGGGGGTGAATTAGTTGTCTAATAAATTCAAACCAAAAACCAATTAACCAACTTAATGCTTAATACCGGTAAACCAGTTAAGTATGTCGATAGACAGTGTTAATAGTAAATTGCTATACCGGTAAGGATTAATGCATGAAACATAAACATAAAGTCATCCACAACACATAACACCAATATTTGTACGTGGAAACCCTGTAAAGGGAAAAACCACGGTGGGAAACCTTACCCACAATCAGATGATACTACTACAAATAGTAAGTGTACATAAATGGGGTCTGCACATGCAGAAAGGCCAATAGCCTAGAGCTCACTGCTCAATCACAAAATGGGAGTCACACTGACTACAGTTGGATGGTGAAATCCAATAAGAATGTACTGCACAAAATAGCATCTTCATATGCTGGATTCAGTACCGGTGTAATGCTGATATGCTTATACAAAAACCTAGCTTCACCTTTGAATGATGTCTTTGTGTATACCTCTTCTTAATCTCGCATATACCTTCACTCAACTCTTTTTCGCATTCCACACTTGATCTTACAAATAAGATCTTACATTTATACCATACCCTAATACCAATTTTAGTAGGTCGGCTCTACAAGATATTACAATAAAATCATTTTACAAACAATATAATATCTGATGCAATAACCAATTAAACATGTCAGCTTAATGCATTTACATCAATAATAAATCATCTCCATAGCGTGCCATGTTGATCTAGAAAAGATAAACCTGTCGGTGTAACCCTAGATAACTTGGACCTATTTGCCAGTAAAAGCAAATATGCAAATATGAATATACCAATGATCAATTCTTCAAAACAAAGTGTCCACACGATGTTTTCGACATTACCAAGTGTCTTCCATATCATTCCAGATATCAGTGAACATTATATCCTACCGGTGAACCATATACCAGTAACTATTGCACAGTTTACTTGCTTGCCGGTGAATGTTGCTGGATCTCCAAAGTGCTTGTTTTCAGTAGGTGTTGACATCAATGACAAAACCATACCAAAATACCAACAAAATAATTAGACAATATCTCATTTTAGTTTGTTCACATTTGCATTCGCATAAGCTTTCATTCTACAATCTTGAACCTCCATAAGACATCCAGAATAGTGCAAAAAGCTATTGAGAGCTACACTCATTTGGGAACTTGGAGAGGAGAGGAACAAGGGAGGAGTAGCTACAAACATGGTGGAGGGAATTTGGAGATGTCTTATTTCTTTTCTTAGATTTGTTAAGCTTTCTATCTTATGTTGTTTGCCTCTCTTGATATGCTTGCTTAGAATAGTATTTGATTTATGATTTCTAACACTAACACTTGGTTTGTTGCTTGTTGTTTTGTGTTTGTCTTGATAATATCCTAACCATCCTTTTTGTAGAGCATCAGGTATATTATGGTTTGTTACCCTATCGGTTGAGTAATTAATGCAGTGGGTAAGTTTATAAAAGCAAGTTTCACTATGTTATTTTTACCCTAATTGCATTCGAAGGAGAGTTTTTGAGCACCTGCAAAGCGAAAAAGAGAATTGCTAGTTGATTGTAAAAGAATTTGTGTTGTGGATCGAAAGATTGAATTAGATTTGAAGATTAGTAAAGGCAAAAAGGGTGTACATTCAAGAGATCAACCGAAAACCTTGCCAGCATGAAGGAATTAAGATATTCTTTTGCTAATCTCTCTCAAATCAACTTTATCCAGAATGGCATCATCATCTAAGCAACTAGGGAGACTTATGATTACTCCTGAACCTATGGAGTCTATGGAATTAGAAAAAATAGTATCATATAATGCATCATCTCAAGTTCCTAGTGGTGTTATGATCAAAGGTGATTTATCCAGTTATATTGACTGTAAAAATGAGGTTTTAGAATTGCTATCAATTTATTCTCAACTCAAATCTTTATGTGATAAAAGAGGGAAAATCAAACCTGAGTTCATTAGGGTTTACAAAAAAGGTTTTCATAATGCGACATATTTCCTTGAAGATTTTGAAGAAAAGTGTGTTAGGATAATTATTAGTCATGTGCATGGAGAGAATATGTATCTTAACAAGTCGCATACAATCACAAAGGAACCAATCCATGTAGTGACTGGTTTTTGGCAAACCGGTGAAGTTCCAAATATGAGGAAATTTTTTAAAGAGAGTGTGATTGCACTAACTCAGACCACCTTTGATGATCGTGCATTTTCAATCAACAACATTAAAGACCCAACAGTTAGACTTGCAACTATGGTCATTGGTTATAGGATATTTTATTCCAGTAGGATGAACAGTGTGCCATCTGTTGTTGTGCATGCAGCTTACAGGATGATTGTTGAGAATGGAGATTATGACTTATGTGAGGCTATAAGGAGCCAATTAATATTGAACCTGTAATCAATTAAGAAAGACAGTAGTCAAAGGTTCAAATATGGTCAACTGTTGGTTGGTCTATTCTTCCATTTTCATAATTTCCTATCGAGAATGGTGACATTCAATGGTCAAAGGACATACCGGTAACAACTCAAATCAAGAACAACATTAAGGTTGTAAAGAACACATTTTTTTTTTTTGTTGTGAACAGATATTTTAATGAGTTTCAAAAGAAGATTAGCATGAGGTTAAGGCTACCTGAAGATGTGGTGAAACACTTTGCAAAAGACATATGTTTCACAGTTACCACATACTTTTATATTATGGAGGCTGTAGAACCCAGGGAAGATGAGATGGAAGAAATGAGTTATGAAGTCAACTATGACTTATTAATTGGATATGCCAACAACCTTTTGGTATCTCCCAAGGATAAGAAGAAGAAAAGACTCAGAACTTATGAGGAAAGAAATGCACTTGCTGAATCTAGTACTGCCAAAGAGAAGAAGAAGAAAGTTGAGAAAGCACCTTCAATGACCACCGGTACAAGAGTGACAAGAAATGTTCAAGTCAAAAAGGAACCAACACCCAAAGTATATGCTAAGAAGCAAACTGCAATGGAGAATGGAGGTAGGTAACTCATTCTTCAAGCAGAATTTGAGGATACTAACACTAAAGAGGAACCAAAGAAGATGAAAGCAACTGGTAAGAAAGCCAAACTAGTAGGAGACAATTCAAAGAAAATTATTCCTATTAATGCTTTATCTTATAAACCTATAACTGATTTTAAGAGAACTGTAAAAACATTAGGGAGGAATAGGCTTGATAATGTGAAAGAATGTTTTGATTCATTTGATGATGATCGGAAGCAATAAATTGTTCAAGAGGTAATCAACCACTTGTGTCAGTACAATCGGTTACCTCAAGATATTGAAAAGGAAATTTTTGATTCTTTGTATTCTATTTCTCTAAATAAGTGGAAAATGGTTGTTGAGCAAGATCAAAAAATTATTGATAGAATTTTCATTCAATATTTTCCTGAATTACCTAGAGATGAATTATTAGCATTGCTTGATAATTTCAAAGGACGGTGTCATTCTAAGGAAAGAATATTGAATTTATTGAGTGGAAAGGTTTAATCTGTTGAAGTTGAAACTCATCAGATAGATAGAAATATTTAAAAGATGCATGAGCAGATCAAGTCTCATAAAGATGACCAAAGAAAGATTGGAGCTCAACCGGAGTTAGATGAAGAAGAAATTATTACACTAGATATTGTCTATCCTATCAAGCATAAGGATGACACTACTTCTCTACCGGTTATCTTTGTAGATTATACTGATGAAATCCAGGACACTGTTGCTACAACTGGTAATATCATTGAACTAGTTATGGAACCTTTACAACAACCTCTCATTACTGTTACATAGGAAGCAGCTGAAGCACTAGTCATTGAACCTAGTGTGCATATTCATCTGCCACCAAAAAAAGAACACCAAGTGGAAAATCAACTATCGCTGGTTACAAAAGATACACATGAGAAACAAGAAAAGGCAGAAATAGAGAAAGAGAAACTTGAGAAAGAGGTTGAAGTGAAGGAAACTAAACAGAGAAAGGAGGAAGAGAAACAGAAAGAGAAAATAGAGGAGAAGATAGCAGATGAAAAGGAAAAAGAAAAGTTAAAGCAGCAAATTGATGATGAGGATGACTCAATAGGAATCAACGGGCCTATAGATGTAGATAATATGAGTGCATTTGAACTCATGGGAATTGCAATAGTGATGCAATCTATATCTCAAAAGAAAATATTCAAAGAGCAAAGGAAAGAAGCAGAAACAATTCAAACTGCTTGCCAGAGATTGATACTGGGAATTTGTCAACTCCTATCAGTAAGCTTGACCAATTGGTTGTTGATGCTTCTAACCAATTGAAGTCCCTTGAAGAAGCTGCTCAGACTTTAGCTAAGAAGAATTAGAGAAAGAAGAGAGGAGAGAAAATAATGAAAGACAATGATATAGGGAAGATTGTCTTATCCCTAAATAAATATTTTTTGAAGACTGCTATTGAAACTAGAGGAAGGATATTGGCCTATACATCTAACATTTCATTTTTCTATCCTGATTTAAAGAAGAGGTGAGAAGAGACAAAATAGGGAATAGAAAGGATATGTACTACCTACATACCTTTATAGGATTTAACTATCAGCTGATGATTTGCAACGTCGATTAGATATCTATGATTGTGAACAAGCTAAGAGACTTTGATCCTTGAAAGAACTAAAGAACCAATTAAGACCTAAAGTGGACATCTTACAACGCACATACAAGGATGTAGAAGCAGTTTCGGTCTCCATCTGGTTGCAGTGTGACCATGACCATGACAAATCCAATAGTTTGCTCTCCATTCTGTTGTCGGTTGATAGCCACCACTTCTTGGCAGATGAATGAAGGCATTAAACTGGTTGTGATTCCGGTTCACAAAAGGTTTAGGACCAACTCCTTGAGTCCTCTGAGGATATCTTCTAGTGTTTTTCATAACAAACCTGCATTCACATGCTCTATGCCCAAACTTGTTGCATGCATAATAGCTACCATTGAATCTATAGGATCTAGGCTTATCATTTAGGAAATAAGGAAAATTATTGTAGGCCTTACTCCTACACACATTTCCAGTATGTCCTTCTTTAAGATAGTTAAAGCAAATGGGTTTAAACTTTTTCTTACCTTTATCCTTTGATGTTGGTTGGTTCTTTGATGTTCCAGCATTTGTACCAGAGGTCTCACCTTCCTCATGACCGAAATAACCAAGTCCATCAGTATTCTTGACAGGTTTGGCAGAAACAAGATTTTTCTCTAGCTTGACAGTATTCTTGTTGAACTTAGCAAGTATTTCCTTTGACTTAGAGAGTTCTTTGGAAATAGCAGCATTTGTTTCCATCAGGTTTTCATTTTCAGAGATGGCAATGTTCAGTTCTCCTTGCATGTCTTCCTTTTCCACTTTGCTCGCATGTAGTTGAGCAGTTAGGGCACTGATCTCTTGCTTCAGCTTGGAGATTTCATGATCTTTATCTTTGACCAGATCTTCAACTTTCCTCCGGTTCTTAAGCTCTTGGCACATTCAGATAGTCAGTCCTTCCAATTCTTTTCTCAGATTAGAATTGGATTCATTCAGCTTTTCTACTTCTTGAATCAGGGCTTCCATGTTTGCTTCATCAGAGGAACTCTTTTCAGATAGCTCCATCAGCTTTTCAGCATGTTCTCTCCTCTTTGCTTGAGATGCCTTGTATTTTACCATAAGATCATCATAGGCTTGCTCAAACTAAGTGAGCCAATGAGTAAGTTCCCTCAATGTGTATTCCCCCATATCTCTTTCCAAGTGGTTAAACTTATAGAAAGGCTGGATCTGATACCAATTGATGAATACTAAGAGGGGGTGTTAATTAGTATGCCAAAAATATTTGCACTTAAACACTTTGCAAGACTAACAGTAAACCGGTAAAATAGTTTAGTAGATAAACCGGTTAGTACACATGCAAACCAAATAGAAAATAATGCATTCACCCATAGAAGCACAAACACCATAACAAAAGAGATTTTGACGTGGAAACCCAAATGGGAAAAACCACGGTGAGATGGAACTCACAAGTAACTATCTGCAGACTAGGAACTAGACCGGTTAAGGTCTTACAATGTTCTTTACCAGAACAGATCCTATCAGGAATCTCAATCTCTGTTAGGAGATAAGTCTGATCAAAGACCACCTTGCTAGAGGATTTTAGATCCATAGATGTGAACCACCTTGTTAGAGGATTTACAAAAGGCTTTTGGGCCTACCCGGTTAAGGGCTACAGACTTGTTGAAGATGTGAGTAATCAACAAGTGAGTGATCTAGCAAATAGCATAGATTGCTTGGTTAGATCCTTAATAGCTCGTTCCTAATGCATACCAGCATTACTTTAGTCTTCTACACATTCATACTCTCTAACTCCTCAACCACCTTAAACCCTAGCAACAATATCAACAACAACAACAACCTAAAACCCTAGACATGATGTCCTTTTTAAAGGAATCTGATTTCATGTCGGTCCAATAGGTTTACAATCCAATTCCCTAGGTTCAATGAACCTAGACATACTTGGTAACACGACACAAAAAAGCATCGTTAAAGTGTCGGCACCGTCAAACAATCGATGGATGGTAACTCATCACAAAATGTCGGTTGGTAACTCATCACAGAGTATTACTGGTTCATACAAATACCGGTTCAAGCAAAATGTTGGTTGCCAGTTTGACAATAAAGACTGGGAAATATGTGTTCTACCACTTTGATCCTTCGTGCCGCTTGAGATCCATGAACCACTTGGGGTCGACCTACTGCTTCAGACCGGTAAACACATTCTACAAAACACCAAGTCTAATGACTATAATACAACATACTAGTTGCAACATATTCCGGTTGAGCTTAAACTCATACATATAAAGGAGATCTCAATGCAAGTGTGTGTCCATCAATGACAATCACATCATAAACATAAAAAATGTCAGCAATCTCCCCCTTTGGCATTGATAGCAACACTTAGGAAAATAAAATTTTGACATCTAAGTGTTTTTACAACAAAATCATGCCATTAGCAAAATTGCTCCCCCTAAGCATATACACTATCCCTTTAACAATACAATGTATAACTATTTTGCATATAGAGATAGACATTGAGATATCAGAGCATACATCAAAATTTTAAATACCAGATACTTCTCCCCCTTAGAATACTTCTCCCCCTTTGCCAACAATGACAAAGTACAGTTGAACAACCCCTATTTTCATTTGGTATTAAAATAATAAAATTTTATGACAATAAGGAATAAAACTTGTCAAAAACAGATTTAAAGTCCTACAAGAATTGTTTCATAGATAAAGACCAGGACTCAAGTAGGGAGGTGGCTACTTCTTTCTTTGTCTGCATCTGGGAGACCTATTCTTCCATGGCATCAATTGTGCTCATCTCCTGTGTCACTATTAAGGCATCCAGATTTAGATAGCACTTCTGAAGAATTTGCAGATGTGGGAATAGAACCAGTTGTAGCTCTTGCAAATCTTGAGACCGGGTGTTGATCTCATGCTCCATTTTTGTTGTCTGGATGTGAAACCGGTGAATGGTTTTCCCATAGGCTATAAAGGAGTCATAGGGTGACTTGAATGTGCTCATGTAGGACTGCAAGTTAGATTGAAGCTTTTGCTTCTATGCAAGCACATCGTCACAGAACAGATGGGGTTGGCAAATCTTGTTGAGTAGAAGATTCCCCTCATCCAGAGCATCCCTTATATCCTTTTGTGCTTCTTGGAGTTTAGTCTGGAGCTTATTTAACTTCTTCACCAGAGCAATATTTTGAGCCTTTTGATGCTCTTTCTTGACATTTGCCTCTGCTGCCTCTTCTAGGCTCTACACCTGATCATCCACTACTGTGCATAGGATTTTTAATTTAGCCAGTGATGATTCAGTATTTGGAAGGTTTGTATCAGGTATCAAACCGGTAAGAGTGTCCACCACCGCTTGGATCACATCTTGAGCAACCTTGATGCTCTACATCAGCTCCATTTCACTTGCAGACTAGAGGTCGATAGGACTGGTGAGGTCAGCCGGATTGGCTTGAGTACTGGTTGCCTTCGGAGTCTCCATCTGTGTGCTCTTTACCACTTCTCCTTCCTTGTCCTCTTTAGCTTTCTTCTTCTCCACTTCACTCCTTTTCTCCTTTTCCTTATCCTCCTCTGCCTTTTTCTTCTCTGCTTCTCTCCTCTTCTCTTCTTCTTTGTCCTCCTCTACCTTTTTCTTCTCTGCTTCTCTCCTCTTCTCCTCTTCTTTGTCCTCCTCTGCCTTTTTCCTCTCTGCTTCCTTCCGCTTCTCCTCTTCCTTGTCTTCCTCTTCTTGTTTCTTTTTCGTTTCATCATCTTCTTTTCTTTTCTCCTCTTTCTCTTTTCTCTTTTCCTCATCTTTCCTCTTCTACTCATCTTCATCCTTTTTCTTCTTCTCCTCTGCATCCTTCTTCTTCTCCTCCTCTTCATCCTTCTTCTTCTTCTCTTCTGCTTTCTTCTTCTCCGCTTGCTTCTGTGCTTCCTCCTTTTTGTCCTCAGTTTCTTTTTGCTTGTCTACCTGTTCTGCCTACTTCTCATGTCATGTTTCCTCATATGGTGTTTTCTGAGTAACATCCTCTACATCTAGAGCATCGACATCAATGGCATTGATCGGTTCAGCAACCGGATTTCCTTATTCATCAAACACTTCATCTGGTTTAGTTATTGCCAGTTCTTGCTTAGCCTTCCTATTGGCTTCAGCCACTCGATGCATCTTCAGAGCTTCTAGAGCAAGGGTGTGTGTATTCTTGAGCACTTCTTTACCCTTCCCTTCTAGTAATAGGAGTCTTCTTCTTCTCATGAAGAAGAGGCCTTTGTATTTTTTCATTACTTTGAACAGTTCTGAATTTGATACATCAGGAAAATGTTCAGCAAAAACTTTCTCTCTCATTTCCTATTCCTACTCTATGGCAATGCGCCATTTATTGTCTAAGGACTTATACAAAGAATCCAGTGTCTCAAATCTAATTTCTGAAGGTGACCAATCATTAACACATAAATACTGAATAATTTCTTTTTCAACTGCTTCCTTTTCATCATCACTAAAGTCATCAAAACAATCAATCAAATCATTCAACACTTTTCTCCTAATGTTTTTGATAGTTCTTTGACAATGTGTCAAACATTTGTAAGAGGAGATGTCAATATTTACTGGTGCCAATGATGTCAGTTCATTCTTTGTCTTTTTCTTTGCTTGTCGTGTCTTCTTAGGTTTTTCCTCAGACACAGTTTCTTCTGAGTCTGGAGAGGTATCCCTTGTCTTCCTCTTTCTTTTGAACACTTTAGCAGGTGTCACTTCCAATTTCTTTTTAGCCAGTGACTGCTTGATCACTTTAGGACTGGATGTAGTAGCTAGTGCTGATGCTGAAGGCACTGCTTTTGCCTTCTTCATTGAAGGTTCTCTTCCTTTGTTTGTTGAGGGTTCATCAACTGGTGTTATCCTTTCTAGGTAGGTGTCGGTTCTCTTTGCCTTTGGATCAAGTTGTGAGGCAATAAGGGTAGAGGCATATCCTTCCAGCATATCATTCATTACCTCATAGCCCATAGGCTCCACTTTCTCCTATCTGGGCTCAACAGCTTCCATTATGCATTGATCCACTTTAATGGTGAAACAGATATCATCTTCATATTTCTTGACAATATCACCTGATATTCTCACCCTTTGACCCTCTGCATTACGAACCTCATGAAAGTCAATTTTCTTCACAACCATATCATGTTGATTTAAAGCACTTTTCCACTATGAGGCTGACACGGTCTTCTTTTCATGTCCATAATGCTTAGTGGCATGAACCATTTTGAAACATCTTCGACACCTGAAGGGAATCCCTTCATAGTCCAAGGTTTGAACCCAACTTCCCTTAGAGTAATTGATAACAATTTCAGATGTTAGTCCTTTAGAAATAGCAAAGGTGGAATGAAGAAGGTCATTAGATTCATTAGTCATAATATTGATGTTGCTCTAAAGGTTGCAAATGAGAAACACAGAGAGATCAAGCAAGTATGGAGAATGAAACAAGAGGATATGGCCATGGGAAGGCACTGTGCATTCAATGCACAAGTGACATCTTCTAAGGCTTTAAGAGATGTAGGATCTTAAAGGGAACTACATAATAATCACATCCTTTACCCCCAAATTTTGAAAAGTACAAATGTAAGGATGGGTTGCTGCAAATATGAGGAAAATCAACTTTAACAAGAAGACAAGAAGAAAGAAATGAGATGGAAGATCTTATAGTTGAATGAGAAATGATGTTGAGTTGGTCAAGATGTTGTATATTTGTTGCAGTTAGTTTAAGTTGCAGATGTTGTGTCTTGTTTTAGATTGGTGTAAAATCAATTTAGTTTATGGTGTATACTTGTATACATAAGGATGAGTACAACTACAAGTAGTGAAAATGTGTTAAAGACAATCCATAGTGCATTGCTTTCAGTATAGAAGAAAGGAAGAATTATGCAGCACAAAAGAGACTAGACAACATAGGGAAGAGATGGTGAGAGTATGTGTGGTTCAGAGAAGAGGTGAACATCAAGATACATGAAAGAAGAATTACAGCAGACATGAAACTAAATAAATGAATGATCCTAGTCAAAACTTTGCAATAGTGGTGAATTGGTTATAGATGTCTTTGGCTCAGGGGGAGCTTATTGATTATAGTCTTTCTCATCCTTGAACATGCGTGTGTGCTTCAAGGGTGATGAAGCATAGAAGTTATTTGTCTTAGGTCAATAAGTATATTGATTGGTTACAAGATAGGCCAACAATAGTGAAAATGGAAGAAAACAAATGAAAATATGATGCATACTGGTTGTGGTTCTTAGAGGGAGACAAAATGCATACGATGGTAGTGGATCACAAGAGGAGCTAAGAAGACTTGATCAGAGTTAATTTTTGTAATGTTGGATCATCTCCAGCATATATTGTAATAATGGTTCATCTAACTACAACAAGGAACATTCTCATGTGTCAAAGGGGGAAAAGTGAAAGGCAGTAGTTGTGCACACAATCAAATGACTCAAAGGGAGAGTGTGATGAGAAGTGTTATATAAAGTTGTCAAGTTGGTATCAGATGAAATCTTACTGGTACCTAAGCCCCTTTGCCATTATTGTCAAAGGGGGAGAATGAGAATTTTGTTTGTGTTCACATCAATGCCAAAGGGGGAGATTATTGGTATTGAAGTTGTCATTGATGTAAACATGTGTGTGTGCAAATCCGATGAAGTAGTAGAAGAGATCACACAAATCAAGATGATATTGAAAACTCCCACAATGCCTATGATGTGTCTATGGATTTTGATAAATAAGCATCACAAGCAATATTGGGATAACTTATACTGATCAAGTGTTGTGTAGGTGAAGTGATCTTATCAAGATAACTATACTGATATCAAGTTATGTGGAGAAAACTTGTTATCGGCATAAGTCATGCCAATGTCAAGTAGTGTGCAATTTATGTCATATCGGAATAGTTATGTTGACCAAGAGATCAAGGGTATGTTTCAGAATAGCTATTGAATGTGGAATGACTAATTCTAACTATTTTGATGAAGTTTATCTCCATAGAGTTGAGCTTTTAGGATACCTATGCTAATAAAGGGAGGCTGATTGTGTGGCATCGAAATAAATTGTTCGGTCGATCTAACAAGTTCTACCTTTGTCGATAGTGTTGACTATTCCGATATGTGATCATTTGGTTTGGAGGCTCTTCATTCGAGATAGTCAAATCACATTCACTTCTCTACTCAGCTCTACTCCCTTGCATTCATTCTAAAAACCTGCATCAAGTTAGTCTCGTCTTAACTTATCACAAATCAGACAAGATCTATTTTCCTTATTGTCATGCCACATGAGCTGTACAATTTCCTATGTAGCTTACAGATCGTCCATTCAGTCGGTCTACCTCTTTCTAGCAAGCTACTCAAATTCCCAGATGTGTCAAACTACATTATTCATCTGCTTTGAATCTGAGCCATTGATTTGATGGATTCAACTAGAAAGACTTTATCTCAGTCATCATTGTGGCAGTTCCACACACCACAACATCATACACCTCAGCCAGAACACTTGACCACTCTCTATCTATTATGACACCTGTCTTCACAACTCTCCCATCTCAGCTACGTCATCTCCTCCTGTCGAGTCACATCAAATTTTCCTCTACCCTCAATCAACTCTCTACCTACTGCTAGAATCAAACAATTTTGTACATACTAGATTTTTCCCTCCAAATCTGTAATTATTACATTTTTTCTCTCTGAGTAGCAAATCTGATTTTCTTCCTTGGATCGATCATTTTGCATTAAGTGATTCTTCTTTGTTCTCCAACTACTCTCTGTACTCAGTTTTCTATATTTAGCAAACTCAATCTATCTCATAGATTTGGTTCTACCTTAGTCAATCATCTCAAGCCCATTGCTTGTCTACAACAAAACTGTCATTGATGAATTCTCCAACCTCTGTCGACCTACCTAGACAAGATTGACAACTACTCATGCTGAAATCTACCATCATCAGCATCTACAAATCTGATTTTTTTTGTGACCTCTGAAAGCCACATTCCTTCATTATCCTTGTCCAAGTCAAATGGTCATGGTCAATCAAAATCCATGTGGGCAATTAGGCTGCACAAATCATTCGAACTTCATTCTATGACTAACTTTCATGTTATGCAAACATATTGCACTTATTGAGTTTACAATTGAACAATTAAGCCGATCAATTCTATAAATTGGATTTTCCTACCCTCATGTCCATGTAATCCCGATGTCAATTTATCAAGGCTCCATAGGTATAGTTTTAACTATTCGGTTAACATTTTGTCTCTATTTCACCTTCACAACCTATCCCAATCACCTTGCGATGTCTTTTGTTCCTTTCACCGGCATGAGTTACTCTGATAAGAAACCTTGCCTTCGATTTATAGAGGAGAGTTACTAGAAGTGGGAGCTAGAAATAGTGCCTAGAAGAGTAGAACTAGAGACAAAGAGTATAGCAGAATAGTGATCTGCGACCAGGAAAGGTGCATGTATGTTTGTGTGTGGTGCTGCTAATCAAGGAAGGAGGTAACTGCCATGAACAGAAGTTGTAGAAGAACATAAAGAGATAGAATAGAGAGTAGTGTTGAGCTAAGATACACAGAGTGCATCAAGCTTATATTGAAGCCTAGGGATAGAGAGCAGAAAATAGACAAGTCAATCTCAAGAGTAGATTTGTAAGGTAATACAAAATCTCATTTGTAACAAGGTGCATAAATTGTATTTGTAATTACATTCATTGTATTCTCTGAGTGGGTTCTCAGAGCTAGGGGTTGGTGCTCCTTGGTTTTGTGCCCTAAATTTAGGGGTTGGTGCTCCTTGGGTTGGTGCTCCTTTGGGTTGGTGCCCATAAACATTAGGTGTTGGTGCTCCTTGGGTTGGTGCCCTAAATGTTGTAATTAGTTTTACCTGTGAGGCTAGATTGGAGCAGTAGACTCCAACAATAATTCTCATCAGAGTTTTTCCCCATTGTGGGTTTTCCTCATATACACTTGTGCTATGTGATGTGCTCTTATGTGTGTGTGTGTGCTCATGTGTTAGTATCTCTCCTCATGGTTTTGTGATTATTGATATTAAATCTTAGATCTTTTGGGAGTAAAAATTTTTATTGATCACCACTGATTCACCCCCCTCTCAGTGGTCCATTGTGTTCCAACAATTATAATGTTGAGCAGATTCTAGAGAACATTGAGAATGTAGAGATGATTGGTGTAGAGGAGAATATTGAAGAAAAGGAAAATTAGAAGGATGTTGAAGAAGAAGTAAAGGAGAAGAATGTTGAAGAAGAAGAAAAGGAGGGAAATGTTGTTACAATAGAGGCTAGTGATGAAGAGAAGAATAAAGAGGATACTCTTGAGAAAGCTTAATACACTACTACAGTGTCAAGCAAGAGTATTCTTCCAGTAGTTCAAGTGCGAGTGCTGCTAATTCCTTCAAAGACCTATTAGGTCTTCAAGTGCAATTTGAGCCAGTTGTGACTCTGCATTTGTTTAAGGTAGCAACTCATGAGGGGAAAATTGATATGTCTGTTGTTTCTCCCTTACAAAAAATTCAAATAAGTAATATATTGAGTACATTGACTTAGAAAGGAATACATGTAAGAATATATGATTAATTCTAGGCCTGTTAAAGATGTAGTGAAGATAATCCATGATGGATAATTGAACGTAAACATTGATACATCCTTAGCCCCAAATCAAAATTTAGAGTTACTGATGAACTCTTTCAAAGATCATTCCACTCACATGGATAAGAAAGCAAAAGAGGAAGCACTGAGAAGTTGAAATGATAAGGGGAAGGTTGAGGCATTTGACAAGTGTACTAATGCAAACACCTTGATATGGGAGAACTTGAAGAAATTTAAAGATGAATTTGATGAGACTGCAAATTTGTACAAATATTGTTTGAAATGGCCAAACTCTAAAAAGAGTATCAAAGCACAAATGGATTCAATTGAGTCTCAGATTTTTCAAATGAATAGCGCATATGAGTTGGAGAAAGATAAGGATGGATCCCTCCATGTGCAGATTGATCAACTTCATGTGCAACTAGATTTGCTACAATAAAAAAAAAATCAGATTACGAAACAATTCTATTTTTTAATAGAGACTCTTTATTTGAGATTGGCATCCTTGTCTACAATTTCGAGTGATGTAGTGCAGGTTAAACAAAAGATGAACAAGTTGAATGACATTGGTGTAGTAGAAGAACTATTCCTATGATTTGAGTGCCAAAGCATAATTCTTCCTTCAACTATATCTACATGGGAAACCATTCTTGTAGTGTTAAAGGTATGGTATAAAGGTATCTTATGTTCAAAAGGAGTTGCTAAGGTATAGACAAAACAAAAAAATTTGGTGTAAAGTTGGTGATTTTTCTATCAATTTTTTAAGGATCTCCATCTTAGGGGGAGAATTTTGAAATATTTGCACACATTTAGGGGGGGTATGTATAGTTCTATTTTTTGATTGGTATAAATACTATGCCCTTTTTCCTAGATGTCAAAGCGGGAGAAATATCAGCTAACGAGGAGCTTGTACAAACTTTTGTAGATATGTGAATAATATTGCCATGAATGACAAAGGGGGAGATTGTTAGAGACTCTTTGAGAGAATGTTGGCAATGTATGTTGTAATTGATGTCAACACTAATGCCTGACAATATGTGTTGTGACTTATCTTGTATATATGAAGAAATTTTTATGGTCATTGATGTAGAAGTCAGATCAGAGTTCATGGTAAGTATGGATTCTCATGGTATAACTTATGTTAAAGGTGAAGATACTTTGGTAGAGCTTAGATGGTTGGCAGATGTCTTGATTTTATCATGGTTCAGTTTCATGATTGAGAGTTTAAAGAAAATGACTAAGTGTTGAGAAAATGAATTTCTTTATGTCTTTGGATCAGTGTTTTGCTCCACATTCCACCACATTGCATTCTTTGGTTATGCAAATCTAGAGTTAGGTTTGTGATGTCTTATTAGTATACTTTTAAGTTTTTATTTGATTTGATTACCTACATAATAAGTTACAAGTGTTTGATCCTTTGTTCCCAGTTTGATAGAGGAACAACTTTAGATCAATTAGAAGAATTCTTTGCATTCTCCCACATCGATATATATGATCATACAAATTTGGGGACATGGTATGGATAGAAAATTATACCCATGACAAGAATTTCAAATCTATTGGTGAATTGGTGAACACATTCTATTGTTCAGGTCTACACAGTGTCTAACAGATCAACAATTCCCTTCTTGAGAATTATATTTCGATGATCTGTTACTTTAGGAGTTGATTAGAGAATACTCTTCCATGGGTTGCAAGTCTTGTTTGGTGGTCCACATTATTTTTGGTGGTCACGTGATTGTATATATTAATTTATTGTATTTATAAATTGTATTTATTAATAAGTGCAAATAATAAATTAATAAATTGCATTTATTAATTTTGTATTTATATTCTTCCAAAATAAAGATAATTAATAAATAATTTTTTAATTTATCTTTATCTTCTTTTTTATGGTGAGATATTTAATAATTTTTTTGTTTATTAATTATCTTTATTTATCCTCTCATATGAGGATAATATATGCCTTTTCCTCATTTTTTACTTCTTCATAATATACTCCTAATATTTAAATTTGGGAGGTTAATATCTTTCCCAATTTTCAAAAAAACATTCCTTTTGGTAATATCTCATCTACTTTAATTTGAAATTAAAAAATGAGATATGCACATTTGAAAATCAGCTTTCTTCCTTTTCCTCCACTTTATCTTCATCATCTTCATGCTTCCTCGAATAACAACTTTGTCATGCACTCAATCAAGTCCATTCGATTAAACAAAAATCTTTTCAATCCTACCCGTCATTGAGTTTTCTATAAATTGAGACTTCATTACTCATTTGAATCATCTAGTTTTAGCCTTGTCATTATGTCAAAATAGTCATCTTACGATCAATTTTTAAGTAGTCTCATTCTGTCGAGTTGTCTAGCCATCATCTAGTTTTAATATTTCACTTTGTTGAAATCATTTAATCCTATAATCATATTTTTTAGTATCCTTAATATCATCCTTGCTTTCATCCATATTTGTACATGCACAATGAGAGTGACATCAAATTAGAGAAGAAAGGAAGAACAATGGAGCCATATTTAAGGAATGATGATATCACTTATTTAGTTTTCATGCTATTTGCATTTCATTTCAATGTCTTTATTGATCAAATTAGGATAATTTCGCATAATCATTAAGAATTTTTTGATTCTCTTTTATTGTGCTTGGTTTTCATAATTAACCTGATTTTGCCAATCTACATCTAGTGAACTTGACATGAATTGTGCATCTAATCTAATTTCTCTACGAGTTTTCAATTACATGTAGGTGTCCGAGGTCCAATTTTCTATCTAGAATCAAGTGTTTCATCTTCCCTATTCCTCAAGACTAGACTTGTGAATTTTCCACCCAGACCTATGCAATTGACTTTGAAAAGTGCACAATTAATCCTTAGACTTGTGTAGTTGTCTCTCAGAACTATGTGGTTGACCCTTAGACCTGCACAGTTAGCCTTAGAAAATATACAATTGCTTAGGTAGTTTGGTTTTCATTGTTGATTTCTGACATGTAGGGCTTTTCCTAACCTGGTTTATCACATGCATGAATTTCATTTATTAGGGTTTTTATTTACAGGTTTTGGGAAGATCTAACATGTGCATGCAAGGTTTCATGATGATTTTAATCTCTTTTTCATCCAATTTCTCAAATTAAAAGGATTGAAATGAACCACAACTTGCACATAGCTTTAAATAGGTGGTTAATTTAACCTTTCAATTCTAGTTTACAACTTGCACATAGCTTTAATTAGGTGGTTAGTTTACCCTTTCAATTCCAGTTTACAACTTGCACATAGCTTTAATTAGGTAGATTGAATGAATCACAAAGTCTAGATTTTGTCTCACAAGGTTGTAAAAAATAAAATTTCATTTAGACTAAATTAGGAAATCATTCCTACATTTAGGATTTTAATTTCGTTAAACTTTTAAAATGGTTCTCCTTAGTGAGAATATTACCCTTGTACTCTAGCTCAATCTAGGGTTTCAAGATGAACAAGAAGATGATATCTTCGAGTTAAATAGGCTTTCTTGGAAAACCAAAACCAATTATGTTGAATATATGTGGACGATATTTATTATATAGGAGGAAGAAGAAAGAGCCCAACATCACACAAACACCATAAGAAAACAACTTGAGCTAGAAAGAGAACAACAATGACAATGAGAGAAATAATGAAACTAAGCCTTTCAGCCACCTCCTCCACAACTTTGATAGAATTTAGGCTTTGTTTTAGTCAATTTCAGTATTTTGGATCCTTAGTTTAGGGTTTTTGTCGCATACCTTTGTCTTTGAAAATGACTAAAAAATTAATACAATGCCTTTTAAAATATAGACAAGGTTTCTAGGATATCATCAAAGGGTAGAACATAGGAGAATCCAGCTAGCAGAATGATTACTCAACAAACCTGACGAGAACATTGAACTTATGATATACCAAATGCATGTCCTAGATTACACACATAAATGCAACATACACTCAATGACACCTATTCTAATGTTTTAATTATATCTTTGTCTTCTATAATTCGATAAATTTCTGATTTGAAAACAAATCAAGATGGTTCTCCCTGGTGAGGATGAGGATGAGGTCCTTGTGCTTCAACCTAACCTAGGTTTTGACAATAATCAAAAAGACATTATCTATGAGTTGAATACCTTAAACTAGAGAACAAAAAAAAGTTCAACCGAGTTTAGACAAACAATCTCTATCTTGGACAAAGAAGAAGAAAAAGCACAATGTCTAGAAGAAGCCTTGTGCAGAGAACACAAACAAGAACAAGAATGACAAAAATCTCCTCAAGAAGCTCCCACACCTCCTTGATATAACTGACACTTTTTTTTCTTCAATTTCAGTCATTTTATATTCAATTTAGGGTCTTGTCACATCAATTTATTAAAGTGACTTGAAATTGATCTTTGTTATGTAGGTGAGGACTAGAGTTGCACACTTGAAATATTTTGTTGCACATTTGTAGCATTATGTTGTGCAATTGGAGACTTTAACTGTGTAGTTGCAATATCCTACAGTACAATTGACACATCATGTTGCATAGTTGACCCTTTGTACCTACATAGTTGACAGGTATGAGCAATTTTCAAATTAGGGTTTTTCAATTGATTTTAAAGAGTTTTCAATTCCATTTTGGCATAAGTTTGTTGTGCTACTAATTAGTTTATGCAAAATTTTGGCATCTATCCTAGGATGAAGATTAAAATAAATCAGACTACCAACTTGTTTGGTCGAAGATGATAGTTGAAGACATTATGAAAAACCCCAAACAAATTGTCTTTTGTTTTCATTCGATTAGCTCACAATTGAATTTGTTTAATGGGAATGAATGTGTGTCTTGTATGTTTTGAGCACTTGCTCATTCTATATGGTGGACTCATTGTTGCATTGAGTATCTTCTCCCCTCGCCTTTGGGATCTTGGGTGAAAGAGAAAGGTGACAATGATACTTGTATTTCTTTTATTAGAGAAATATTTTGTGGGGATTTCATAACCTCATAGGATATTTCAAAACTAGAATAGCTTTAGGGATTTTATCACCTCTTAGTAATTTCCAAGTGGTATCTCTCTTTGGGCCATTATATAAAAGGCTTTGCCAAGGGGTCCCTATGGAAATAGTGCAACCTATGTTGGGTCCACAGGGGCTTCACTTAGTGAAGCTAGGGTATATCACATGCATTCATGGCATACTAAAGAATCCCCTTATTTTCAAAAAATATTGCCCTAAAATCCTTTTTTGTCACCCCCTCTCAACACATAGCCGAAATTAAATACCTACTATGTTCACCAGACATTGCATTTTTTCATAGCTTAAATTAAAAACCCCCCTATTTTCACTAGATAGGCAACATATTGAGCTCATTTTCTAGGATATTAAACCCCCCAATATGAATACACGTTATATATATTTCCTATCTAATGAAGCCCCTGTGGCTGGGTGTTATCCTTGTAGGGGTTGTCATAGATTTAAGTAACTTTCTTTGAGAATTCATATTATGATCTTATTCCTCAAAGAATTACTACAAACCATTATTTTCACAAAGCCCAAATCCCATATTCAATAATCCAAGGAGTGTAGATCATACCCCGAAGTTAACCCTTCATTGTATCCTTCAAAGTGGGCTATGAAATTCCTTAGTTCATATGGTTTCTAAACCTCAAAGGAATGAGATTTGGTGTGCCTGTGTTGTGGTGGGGGAGCTAGTGTCACTAGATCTCTATATATTCATTTTGTTTGAGATACTGTTTTTAAAGAGAAGGGCCTCAGTTGAATAGTATCCTCATTCCATCCAAGGTAGTACATGCTTCCAAGTGCTTTATTTGTTAATACAAGTAAAAATATGGGCTAATATAGGCCCCTTTTTAGTCATAAATCTGAATTAAAGTCAAACAAAATCAAACAACCATATCTATCTGATGCACGTGAAAGGGGAACCAGCCAAAAAAAAAGCTCAAACATCAACAAGTTAGTCTCAACCAAAACCAAAACACATGAACTTCAAACCTTCATATACATATTAAAAGGGATTAAAAAGCACACAAATGGAAATTAAACAAATGAAAATAAGGGAGAATAGACTCCCTAAGATTCTCCCATGATGCTCTTGTTTCCTCTCCCTTGTTAATCTCCTCTCTAAGATCCAAAGCTTGCTTGAGCGTAGCCCTTGGTTTTTAGCATGTTGCCATGGATGCCAAATGAAGGATTGAATGTGGTTGAAAATGTAGTTCTATTACTATGGAAATGTACAAACTAGAATTTCTATGAGAAAGCTAAGTGAAATTCTTATGCAACTTGTTAAAGCACAAATTTGCACCCTACTAAACTATAAGTTTAGCAATCTGGCCTAACATGGGATTCACTTCTGCATGTGGGCAATGCATAACTTGAAATGAAACCTCCGGTTCCTAGGCCGGTTCCTATTGGATAATCACCTGATACTCTCTAATATTGAACTAACTTTGCAGGGTAAAGGATAAGAATTGCAGAAATGGAACTTAAAACTGAACTAAACTTAACTAGAACGTGGTGATACACCAAAATGTGAGAGATAAATGATAAAAACCGATCTCAGTCTACAATATTCTACTTTAATTGATAAACACTTCTTTCCTATTATAAGTTTACATAAGTGTTTCATAATAAGGTCCTGAGATGAACCAATGAGGAAGAGTAATTCTTCACTCAAAAGTTTTGAACTCTTAAACACATACTATGACTTGCAAACATACACACGTTCCTATATTAAGGTACTATCTGAGACAAGTAAACAAGGAGCAATATAACTCACAAATTTAACTTCATCAATCATGCTTGTACACAAAAAAAATTGGAAGGAAAACAAGGCTTGATTCCATAGAATACTGCTCCAAAAGATGTTGTCACATATATAATATCTCTAAATCTGAGTTACAGAATCCATGCAAAAGAAATGCTAAGGACAAGAAACTGTCTCTGAAAACACTGTTCTTGCATAAATCTGAACTGACCTTTTTCAGGTGTTCCAAGACACTAAGTACAAAACCTCCCAACTGATTGGGTCGGATGCAAGAAAAGGGCCTCAAAAAGAGGAGTCTAGAAGACACCAAAAAGGGCTATAAACATGGAAAAGTCTTCTTCAATCAATAACCAACCCAACAGATCACTAGAAATGGCCTCAAAAATCTCAACCAAGTAATAAAAGCTCCCTAAAATGATGAAAAAGTCCAAACTCGACCCTTTGCCTAAAAGTGCTCCAACCTCCCTAAATTTACTCCATTTGATCTCAAACAACCTCATGTTCCTATTAAAATGTCCTTATTTCCAAAATTATCTCAACTCCTTTTGAATATTTCCCAAGTAGTCATGAATACTCCTATATGCTCTCCTTATGTCTCCAAACCGAAAAGGCTTCTTCAATGGTAGCCTTATCTCTCCAAAATTAACTCATCCTTCAAAATTAAGTCAAAAGACTTAGTCTCCTTTTAGCACATAGATACATCTTTTACACTTTTAATAATAATAATAATTAATTACAATTTATAATGATATTGTAATTAAATATTTTTTACAAAATGATGCAAGCTTAGACAAAGAAAGAAAACAAAATATATATAAAAAAAATAAAATAAAACATACTTGATAATATCGATGCTTAATGAAACATTTAAACATTGATATTATCAAATATATTTTATTAATTTTATATTTTGTTTTCACAAAGCCCAGCGGACTTGAAGAAAAGGATAAATATTACAAAGGGCTTTGTCATAACCCTAAAATCTTATACTCTTCCGCATTGACTTAGCCCTTTCATTTTTGCAAAATGAAGAAAACAGCTGAAGAAGCTTTTCGAGGGTTTGAGAGATAAGGAGATGCCGCCATTGCTGTTCAGATTTCTATTGCTTTGCGAAATCTTTTGGTGAGGTTCTTTTGTGCTGCTACCGCCATTATGAATTATTTCTGTATGAAAAAATATATGTTTGCTACTGGTGCTAAAATATTCATAAGCAAATTCAACGTAGATTTTATCTTCTTCTCTTCTTGGTGCTTTTCTAGTTTTAAAAATGAATACACAGAGGATAAAACTTTGTCCTTCCATAAATTCCAAATGAACATCATTGTTGTTGAAGAGACTCTATTCTCCAGAAGCATTTTGGAACTATCAACCCTTTCGAAAAACTCACTCCTTCGTCATGCTCAAATGTTTTGACATCAGATCGAAGGTGCACATCAAGAACTTTATGAAGAGAAACAACTTCGAATTTGACATTTCTCATCTGGTGTGAGGATTATTTGAACAAACCCATTTTGTGCATAGCTTACAATCATTGCATTCCATGAGAAGACATCTTTTTTAGGAATACTGTCAAACAATTCACATGCTCTGTCTATTTTTCCACATTTTGCATACATGTCTGCCAGGGCAGTTGCAACTACAACATCTGACAAAATTTTCTTTATCTTTTATGCTTTGATGGATGTCCATACCCTGTTCTAAATTTCCGATTTTGGCACATGCTAGGAGTACGCTGGCAAATGTGAAACAATCTGGTTGGAGACCTGTTTGTTGCATTTGGTAAAATAATGTGACTACTTTGTGAAGATACCCATGTCTTCGGTATGCTGTAATAACTGTATTCACTTTACGAGCATCTCCCAAACTTCCACACTTCACATACATGCTAATAAGCTTATTCTGAAAAGTTGTGCATGTAGCAAATACAAATATTCTGTGAGTGATGAAAATGCAGACTTTTTCCCATTTTGAAAAAGGTGTTCTTGAGAATGCAGGTCTCTAATAATTGAAGATATGTAGAGGAGTCTCCAGGTGAACTGAAAATGCTCCCAGACTTACCAACATAGATCGAATAATAGTGCAGATTTTCCTTGCTCCAATTAGTCATAAAATGCCATTGCTACCTTATGTCTCCTGATTGTGCATTTTGATCTTATGTAGAAATGAAGTTCGAGCACGGGCTAGTGACACTCATTTCATTACCAGTTGATTCTGATTTCATTGAAGTTTACTGTTTGAACATGCATTAAAATATTTCAGATACTCTGTTTCTATACCAACCTGTTGCATTGAATCATTTATCTTCACTATATAGCATTGACCTTTTAAAATACTGTAAGGTTTCACATTGAAATAATATGTCCCTTAAAATAGTTTATCCATTAATGCTTTCTTTTTATATATATCATGAATAGTAAAGTAAAAGGTTTCATATTTAAAACAAATATGTCCCTTTGATACTTTAGTTATTTTCTTCATCATTCCATTTTGATATTTTGAGATTAGTTACTCTAAAAAGGTATGTCGGGCTCATACCCGAAGGGAGCCTCGGTCAGGGGCACATGCCAATTAGAGTAACTAATTATCTGCACATGAAACAAACACATTAGCATAAACATTTCTTTCTCCTAAAGCAGTGATTTGTGTCTTTATCTTTCCTGCCCTTTCGAAACAGAAATAAGATAGGATATGATAAATGGTATATTGTAGGATAATCTTTCATTGCGTAGATCTGTTGAATCTGACACCTCTTCTCTTTTGTGCAAGAAAGTAGGGGTTGTTCAGAATTTGAAGACCGAGAAAAAAAAAAAAGTCATGAGGGCAACGGGACAGCTAATAACCAGTCAAAGCAACCCAAGGCAATGACTGGTTATCCTTACACTCACTATTTGATTCTATCCTTTTCTATTTTGGATATGTAGGAAAGATAGAAATGCTAAGCTCGCGGCTTGTGTGAGGTTTTTAAGGAATTCAGTGCATGTATAAATATGCTTCAAATGCATGAACTCAATTTGTAATCTATCATTGTTCAATACAAATGAAAATACTTTTTAAAAACATTGCAATGTACCTTCTGTAAATGCAATCATTTGATAAAAATGCATCCTTTGGCTAAAATTACATGAGTAATGAAATTTTAGATAACACAACTATAATAACAATGCTCAAGATGCTTCCTCCTTTGCTTGAGGATGAGGGTAACTTTTATAGGCAAAGGGGTTGCTTGAAGGCTCAAGATCAATCTGTCTTATCAAGGGCTAGGATTGCATGAGAGAGACATGATCCTCAATCCATGTTTGTAACTTCCACCAATGCAATGGTGACAAATGGCATCATGAGAGGGCTTGAGAGGAGAGGGAAGAAGCATTAAATGCTTGAGAGGACATGAGGGTAACCTCATGTGGTTGAATTATTTGATGAAGGTTTTATCCAATGGATAAACTCTTGTGCAAGGGTTACCCATGGTTAGGCTAAGGTCAAAGGGGACAAGACCCATATGAGTTAGCTTGTTGAAGAAGGGAAGCCTTTAACTCTTTGTAAGAGTCTTAAATGGGTGAGATGATGGGTTGAGGGTTAATTTGGGTTTAGGATTGTGCAAGTGATTAGAAAGGGGTTTAGACTAATTTATAAGGGCTTACAAGAATCTAGAAGAAGGTTAGTGAGCAAATGGGTGAGGATTCAGGGATTTTTAAATAAAAAAATTATTTATTCAAAATAATGGTGCAACTTGTAGGTAAGAAAATGTAAGTGGATGGGAGGATTTTTAAATAAATATTTATTTATTAAAATGGGTATTTTTAAATAAATGCTTAATTTATTTAAATGAGAGGAAAATGGAATTAAATAAATTTATTAATTTAATTAATATTTGGACTATAGATAGTAATTTTAATTTAAATAAATTTTATTTAATTAAATTAGTAGAATAGGATTGAAATGAATTAATTAAATGTAAATTTAATTAATAGAAGAACATTAGTGTATTAAATAAATATTGAATATTTATTTAATTTATTGGACAGATTTATGTGTCTACACTATCTATTATGTCTTCTACAACTGTTCATGATAAACATTACCATTTTAGAAAATAAAAAATTGTCAGAAACTTCAAACATTCCCAAAGAGTTAGAAACTTGTCCAAAAACTTCAAACATCGAAACATCAAACAACTTCAAACATCACCATATCACGTGGGAAATCAAAATCTTCCCAACCATACATAGGCTCTATTTTAGCCTTGCATATTCATCCTCAATCATTTTCATATTGTCTCATAACATTTAGAGATTAACTTTGCATAAGTCTATATTCATCTCTATTTGCCTCATGTCATTTTAGATAAGTTGTGTATATTTACCTTTATCCTAAGTCTTAGGTTTATCTTTGCATTAATTCCATAAACATCTTAGGATAATATTTTACATGATTGTCATTTTCCATAGCTTGTAGGATCATTTTAGCATAAATCTTGTATGGTTATCACTCTTTCTATTTGTTCAATCACTACAATCATTTTTTATGATAAGATTTTGTGTAACTTCATATCCCTAAGTCATATAACCCATCTTTATCTTAACTCTTACAATTGTGCATTTAAAACATTCAATAGTCCAATTCCAAAGTTTTCATATTAATCCATTCACATCCCCTTTTAGCATATATCATTACCATTCTCATTTTAGGACATATTATTCCTTTAGTGTGTCTTCATTTTTCACTTAGACCATAAAATTAGATTTTTGAGAATCCTAGAAATGTCAAAATTTAGGATTAAACCTTGCATTATTGTTAAAAAAGTCAAACACTTTGTCAAAATTTATGTTCATTATCAATCACTATCAAGTCAAAACCCTAGCTCATCAAACTAGCTATAGGCTTGTAATCTTGTCCCTTTGTCCTTCAGAGGTCTCGACTTCACTACAATTTCTCAAGGACACATCTTTAGGTTTGTAGACTCAAATATTCTAAAAATCTTGAAAAATACAAAAAAACATAGGTGCATTTGTTCTCCTTACTTTGCATCTTGCTCATTTTCCAAAAACTAAAACAAAAATATAGGTGCATGTTCTTCCATAGATTGCATTCATTAATTTTTCAAAAAAAATCAAAATTAAAATAAAAACATAGGTGCATTCATTATTCTTAACTTGCATGTTGCTCATTTTCCAAAATTCCACAAAAAATCCAAAAATTAGGTGCATTTGTCCAAAATTAAGTTGCGTTTGTCCATATTTTCTCCCAAAAATCTCAAAAATACAAAAACATAAGTTATATTATTTAGTTTCATTACATCCAAAATCCAAAACAAAAACAAACAAACACATTAACATAGTCCATAGTGCATATAGTTGAAACAAGGTCCCAGATTTCTAGAAAGTGATAAGAATTGATGGAAGAGACACTGTTGAGACAATCCTAATCAAATTTGGCACAATCAAGAAATATTATGCAACTAATTTTCAATCCAAAAATAGGTTCGAACCCACAACCTAAATTTGACATGACTCAATTAGGGTTAGGACTCAATTCTCAAATAGTGAAACTAGGAGAAAGAAATATTCTATTGACAACATCGACCAATTTGCCACCAAGTCTTGACCCAAACCCATTAGCTCAAGGCTTTGTTGAACACGGATCTTCCTCAAGAGAAACAAATTTTTCACTTTGAGTTTGGATATATTCAACTTCAGACACTTGTGAGTGTAAATGTGCAATAAGATACATCATTTGACTTAGATTCTTCATAGAAGAGTCATTTCTCCTTAACCTATGTGTCTCAGAAATAAAATTTTAAAACTATAAACAACCCAAGAATCTTTGAAACTCTTGACCAATTAATTTTCAAAGATCCATTGTGATTTTTCAATTGGTTTAAAGAAAAATTGGCATTGACACTCAACTACCAAGTCACATTAGGTGAACTTGAGTCCCAACTTTGAATGCGAGAACATATACACCATCTCCAGCAAATAATTCAAACAAACCTTCCACAACAACATCAACAAACAGATCAAGTCCCAAGACCTATGATGACATAGGAAACAACAAAGGAATACTTAGGAAAAAGACCTCACAAGAAATTAAATGTACAACATGTTATTTATTACCACATCATCAACACATCAAATGGATCCATACAAGGTACTATTATCACAAGTGACAATGAGAACAAGGTCATGTAAGAATGAATGATGAACCTCCCTAGTGCAGGGCACCTAACACTCCAAGCATGCAAAAAAAAATACTTCAAAGTTTTTGTGTTGTCTTTCGTGATGTAATAATGGACCAACCATTTGGGACTCAGGAGAGCCATGGTGAGTTGTCCATGTTTTTTATTGTGTCATTTGTGTTCAGGATGCTATCAACCTAGGCAGTTGTAATGCTAAGGTTGATCACATGAGTAGTACTCTGGATCATTGTCAACATGTAAAAGGGTCTATTTTTTTATGTTTAGGACTTATAGGATGCTTGAGGGCCTTCAGGAGCCTTGAAATGCACTTGAATGCAAATTTGCATCTCAAGTGTCAAAAAGATGTAAAAGTTGTTGAGCAACATTTTGTAACTTTTTGCAAAAGTTGCATTTTTTATGATTGGCATTGCAAAGTTGGTTCAACCAAATAAACCATCAACATATAAAACAAAATATACTTCATTGTATGGGTTGGAGAATCTGAAATGCAAGAACAAGTTTTGTGTTTTCAAGAAATCTTGTCTTTTCACCATTTTTGACAGTTTTTCCTTATTTTTCATTGCATTGTATGGTCCAATATGGACTTGTCCAATAAATCTCATTGCGGGGAATGAGTGATTGTTGATTTTACTTTCCATCAAGGTATATTAATAAGTTTGTTTGTGTTTGGTTGTAGAGATCCCATTCATTCTCTGTAACTAGGTGTAAAACCCTTGCAAAGTAGGGTTTAAGAGAAAAATGGCTCTAACCTGAGCATCCATTGATGACACCTATTAAATCAAGTGGAATGATAGGTTAGGGTATATACATATGATCAGAGTAGGTTTTTTTTTCTTGTGGGCCTTTGTGGAGGAGCTACAATGAAGCCCTAAGCTCACCACTAGGAGTTGGTGACTTAGGACAACAAAAGATGTGTACATTCCGAGCACATGTGGATTGGTGGAAGAGAAATGGACCCATGGTTGTAAATCCCTCTGAGTTCCCTTAAATAATCCTCAATTTATTTGAGTGGATGGTTTGAATCATGAAGGGTTTTAAAACCATCTTTCCAAGTCACCCAAGGAGGCTTAAACCCTTGAAAAATAGTGTTGTATTGGAAACCCCATGTGTACGGATAACATAGATGCAATTTTCCAATACTGTTTGTAACTCTAAAAAGGGTACTCGGATATACAATTTTTTTGTGGCCTTGTGTGAAAAGTTTGTAAAACAAGTCCTAAAAACCGCCAAGGAAGGGCTAATTGAATTAGGCCTATTTGAGATCGGTGGAGACAAACAAAGGTTAGGAAACCTTAGCGATGGGTTTGAAGATGCCCAAACCCCTTAAAGACATAATGTAAATGTATTTTTAACACCAAGAATAAATTAGTGTATTCTGATCCTTTACAGAGGTGCTTGGAGCTTGATGAGTGGAGTTGGAGATTGAAGTGCAACCCTCAATAGGTAGTTAGTTGTCAAAGCTCAACTAGATATACCTTGGAGGCAAGCCAAAAATGGATCAGACCTTGGAGGTCTAGATAGAAAAACCCCTACCAAGTGCCATTGTATGGGCTTGAGGAGTTAGAGGGTTGAGTAGACAAGTAAACCAAGAAGGTGATTGGAACAAGCTCCAAGACTCTTTGCATCAGAGTGGTATCAGGGCCACCCTTTGAAAGATTTGGTGTATGTCAGACTGTGAAGAATTAGAAGAAAGTTCAATACCTCCAAAGGCTATGACTCCAGAAGCCATTTGGTAGATGGTGGCAAAGATAATAGAAGGATTGAAGGATTCAAAAGGAAGTAAAGGAACCAGAGATGCTAAGAAGGAGAAGGGGAGGGTTAAGACAAAATGGGGAGATGAGACAGATGAAGTGGAAGATGGAGAGGAACAAGCAGTAGTAGCAATGCCTCAAGACCAAAAGTTATTCTTGGATGTAGTCAAATCCATCTCCAAAGATAACTTGGATGGATTACCCACCTATGGAGGAAATCTTAATGGAGAAGAGTTGCTAGATTGGATAGAGGCCCTAAATAATCATTTTTATTATAATGAGGTAGGAGAGGAGAAAAGAGTAAATTTGGCCAAATCAAGATTGAGGGGATCAGCATTAGTTTGGTGGAACATGATGCAAGAAGAAAGGGTACACGAAGGTAAGAAGAAGATAACTTCATGGGAGCGTATGATGATAAGGCTTAAGGCTCAATTCCTACTAGGGGATTATGAAGTTCAAATCCACAAGAGACTGCAAAATTTGAAACAAAGGGAGCTAGATGTCAATGCATACACTGAGGAATTCCACAAACTCAGTTTAAGGGCTAGGAAGCATGAGAATGAAGTGGAGAAAATGGCCAGGTACATGAGTGGCCTTAGACAAAACATATAAGATGAGATAAGTATCCTCACACCAGACATTGTCCATAAGTCTTTTTAGTTGGCATTAAGGGCACAGGAAAAGATCAAGAGGAGAAGTAAACAAAATCAGAAACATAGAGGTGCTAAGAATTTTAGAGGTAGAGAAACCTTTGGTAGAGGGTAGAATGCTCCAAGAAATGAAGAGCAACAAAAACAAGAAGGAAGTGGGGAATCCCAGAGAGGAACATTTAGAGGATCCTTTAGATGAAGGGGCAATTTTAGGGGAAGGTTTGGAAGCTCAAGAAGAGGAAATACAGTATTCACTGGTAGGTTCTATCACTGCAATCAAGTTGGACATACCATGAGTAGGTGCCTGGGAAAAGCCTCAAGTTCAACAAGCTCATACATGGGTGAAAGAGGGACTCAATTAGTGTAAGAGGAGGACACTCAAAGTTAGACCTCTCCAATCAGCAAGGCAGGGCCAGTGACAGACGGAGAAAACTTAATGATGAGAAGGACAATCCTCAAGATACCACAAGCTCAAGAGCCACCATAGAGGAGAAGTTTGTTTAGGACTAGTTGTAAGTCACATTGGAAAATTTGTAAGTTGATTGTGGATTCAAGTTCCACTGAGAACATTGTCTCAGTTGAAATGGTGGATAAAATCAATCTAAAAAGGTTACCTCACCTCACTCCCTATAAGGTATCATGGCGCAACCGGTGTCAACATGTCTTAGTTGATGAACAATCATGGGTGGACTTTGAAATTGGTGAGTATAAATAGAAAATACTATGTGACATATTGCCTATTCATGCTTCTCATTTGTTGTTGGGTCATCCATGGTAATATGATGTGAGATCCAGACATGATGGAGAAAAGAACAACTATCTCATCACCAAGAATAGAAAGAAGTATCAGATGGATCCATTACTTGATCCAAGGGAAGAAAATAAAGTAGGATCAAGTGTGATTTTGATGAGAGGAAAAGATTTCCTTAAGGTGTTAAAGCAAGAAGGTCATCAAAGCCATGCTATAGTGTTGAAGCCTAAAGATGAAGCTAAGGAATATCCAATGAGTGAAGTTCCTCAAGAGGTGCAAGGTTTACTAAAGCAATATGCAGAAGTTATAGGAGATGATATGTTTGATTCCTTGCCTCCAATGAGAGATGTGAATCATCAAATAGACTTGATACCAGGGGCAAATCTTCCTAACAAAGCTTCTTATAAAATGACACCTAGTCAAAATGAAGAGATTGCCAAACAAGTGCAAGAACTCTTGGACAATGGGTTCATTAAAAAGAGCTTGAGTCCATGTAATGTTCCTACTATATTAGTGCCTTAAAAAGGGGGAAAATGGAGGATGTGCACTAACTCAAGAGCAATCAATAAGATTACTATAAGGTACTGGTTTCCCATGCCAAGGATTGAGGACCTATTGGACAATCTAAGTGGAGAAAGCTACTTCACAAAGGTGGACTTGAAGTCTAGTTATCATCAGATAAGAATCAAACCTGGTGATGAATGGAAGACAACCTTTATAACCAATGCAGGTGTATATGAGTGGTTGGTGATGCCATTTGGTCTCACCAATTCACCTAGTACCTTCCAAAGGCTCATGAATGAAGTCTTAGTTGAGTTTATTGGTAGATTTGTTATTGTGTATCTTGATGATATTTTGATCTTCAGCAAGTCCAAGGAGGAACACCTTAAGCATGTGGAGATGGTCTTGAAGAAGTTGAAGGAGGATCAACTCAACATCAACCTTGAAAAATGTGAGTTCTTGAGAACAAAGCTAGTTTACCTTGGTTTTGTTATTTCTCAAGGATGTTTAAAGATGGATCCAAGTAAAGTAGAAGCAATACTTAATTTTCCTACACCTAGGGGCATAAGTGATGTTAGGATTTTTCATGGAATGGCATATTTTTATAGGAATTTTGTGAGAAACTTTATCCATGTTTGTGCTCCTATACTCAACACCATAATAGGAGGGATTAAATGTCATTTTAAGTGGATAGAGGAATCCAATAAGGGATTTGAATTATTGAAAGCTATGATAGCAGAGCTGGCAACCCTTAGATTGCCTGATTTCAATATTTCAATCAGTTGTTTATAGTAGAATGTGATGCTAGCCAAAGGGCAGTAGGGGAAGTTTTAAGCCAAGAGGGTCATCCTATAGCCTTCTTCTCAGAGAGGTTAAATGAAGGTAAGAAAAGGTACTCCACATATGAATTGGAGTTGTATGCAATGGTACAAGCATTGAAGAAGTGGTATCATTACTTGTTGCCCAAAGAGTTTGTAGTTTTCATTGACAACCATGCCCTTAGTTTCCTCAATCAGCAAGAGAAGTTGAACCAGAAACACCTAAAGTGGGTTGAATACCTACAATCCTACACCTTCACTATAAAACACAAGAAGGGCACAACAAACAAGGTATTTGATGCATTAAGTAGGAGACTCATGACTATGCAGGAGATGCAATTGCAAAGTGTGGGTTTGAGTGAGTTAAAAGACCTCCACAAGGATGATAAGGATTTTGCAAAGATATATAGTGTTTGTTTTGATTTCTCTAACTCCTCTCATGTTTCTTATTTAGAATATATGATACAAGAGGGTTTGTTGTTCAAAAGAAATCTTCTTTGCATACCCCAATGCTCTATGAGACAAAATATTATCCAAGAAAAGCATCAAGGAGGTCTCGGAGGTCAGATAAGACTTTGGAGTAGGTTGGTAGGTTTTACTATTGGCCCAAGTTGCAATCAGAAGTGAGAAGGTTTGTAGAGGAATGTACAATATGCCTAAGAGAAAAATGATCATCAATTAATGCAGGTCTATATCAACCCTTGGTCATACCTCAAAGGCCTTGGGAATGTTTGAGCATGGATTTTGTGTTAGGCTTGCCAAGAACTCCAAGGGGATTTGATAGTGTGTATGTGGTGGTAGGTAGATTCAATAAAATGACAAATTTTATACCTTGCTAGAGCACCAATTGTTGGCATTTTTTATGATTATGTTGTGATTGTCATTGATGGATACACACTTGCTATGAGTTATGCTTAACCAGTATCATGTTGTAGTCTTTAGACTATTGTTGTTATGCAGAAAGTGTTTACCGATCTCAAGTGGCATAGAGACTTAAGTGGAGTAGACCAGAGCAGAGCAAAGGAACTAAAGTGGCAGTCATCATATTCCCAGTCTTCATTTTGGCAAACTAGTAATTGGTGAAAGTGTGAACCAGCAATCTATTTAATATTTGAACTAGTATTACTCTGTGTTCCAAACCGACAACCGACATTTTGTATAAACTGGTATTACTCTGTGATGAGTTACCATCCACCATTTGTTTGGTGGTGCCGACGCTTTGGTGGTGCAAATGTGTCATGTTACCAAAAGTGTCCAAATGCATTGAACCTAGGAAATTTTATTGTAATTCTATTAAGGACATCATGTCTAGGGTTTTAGGTTGTTGCTAGGGTTTAAAGTGGTTGATGAGTTTTTGAGAGTGTAAATGTGTTGAAGACTGAAGTAATGCTGGAATGCATTAAGAACGAGCTATCGAGGATCTAACCAAAAAATATGTGCTATTTTCTAGATCACTTACTTGTTGATTACTCACATCTTCGACAAGTCTAAAGCCCTTAACCGGGTAGGCCCAAAAAGCCTTTTGTAAATCCTCTAACAAGGTGGTTCACATCTATGTGTAGCGTCCTAAATTGTGACACTTGCAATTTCGACTGCATTTGGGTCTTCACGATGGCGGCGCAACGTTGAACCAGAATGGAGACCCCGAAACCTGTGTACAACATCAAAAACTGCATTTTTTCGCACCCTGGCCTGATCCCTCCTTGCACCCTGCTGTCCCGGGAGGTGGGAGCATGGCGCCCAGCGCCCTGGTCCTTCTGGACTAGGGTGCCCAGTGCCCTGGTCTCCCAGGACCATGGCGCCCAACGCCCTGGTCCCTGGCCCTATTTTGGGCCCGGTCTCTTATGGGGCTTTGGGTCTTTAAGTTTGCAAATTGGAAAATAATGTTTCCTGGTCGGCCTAAGGTCGGGAAAATAAATCTATCAGCCCTAATTGACAAGTATATAAACTACATTTCCTCTCCCATTTGAGGAGGTCGGAAAAAGAAGATATATGCAAGCAAAAGGCGGAAGCAACATTCAAACATTCAAACATTCAAGCATTCAAGCATTCCTTCAAGCAATTGAGCATTCTAAGTCTCCATTCAAGGCTAGGTGTTGCATTCAAGACAAGGATTCAACCATTGAAGAGATCACTTACAACATACAAAATACAACATTCATTACACCTTCGCATGTAAGAATACAAACATTCTTACAACAAGGTATCAGTACTTGTTTACATTACAAACATTTACATTTACAACATTCTCATTTCTTGGTTAATTCCAAAACCAAACCCCTCATCCCTAACCCCCCAATCCTCCTCTCTTTTCTGTGTGTAGGTTGCAGGTACGCAGCTGTAATTGAAGATCTGGAATCCTTGTGCAGAGACGAACAGATCCCCCTTCGTTTCACGGATTTTTCGGAGGACCGTGTGCACGCCGGGCGCCATCGTCCCGTCAACTTTCGCTCAAATTTGCAGAACAGCACCGTCTCGACATTTTACTGCTAATTCCAGGTCCGGAGCTTCATCCCATATCCCTATCTCTGTTTATAAGCGAATCTTTCCTACTTTACATGCATTCCTAGTTCAATCTTTCTATCTACATTCTTTACAAAAGAGGGTATCCTTGATGTCACAACCCTTGAAACTCATTTAGAATCTAATCTTGCATTGTGTGGGATTGGATCTTGTGGGTTTCAACCCCTCTTTTGAATGTAAAGTCTCTCCTAAGTGAAAATCATCAACCCTAGTGACTCTCCCTTCTCTCTCCTTGGAGTTGGGGAGGGGAGAACGACTAGGGTTCGATTTTTTCGCTTTACATTTTGGTGAACCCGACGTGAACATCCTCATTCTGATTATTCAAGGTTAGATCTGAAAAATTTGCTTCCCTAATTACATTTCCATGTTTGATCTTTTGCAAATTTTAGAGGTTAATTGCATAAAAACCCTAAAATTTTCTTTTTAAGTAATTAAACTTGTGAAATGTTTAATTGTTAATGCTTGTTTCAGATCTACCCTTCTATTGCAAATTGTCAATTTATATTTGTGCTTTAATTCTGAAAATTAAGTGGTTAAATGTCAAAACCCTAATTTTTAAGACCTTCTTGATTCAACCTTTGACTGATAATTTCACTAATCAAAACACCTCCAAATCAGCTGTAACTTTGGATTCCGCAATAAAATCACAATATCTTTCATCCCTGAAAAATTTGGAACAAAGTTGTGAGGACCGTGTGCACCCCGAGCGCCCTCGTCCCCGACATTTTTCTGAAATTTCGGGAGCTAGATCTTACTGTATTTTTCTACTAAAATCCAAAATTTTGGCTAATTTTATCAATTTGAACACTCTCAAAATTAAAGTCAAAGTTGGTCTAGCAATTACTTGGATTGAGGCTTCTAATCATTCAAAAATTGTTGAAATTGAAATTCATATCAAAATTGTGTTTCTTACTGTCCTAAATCTGAAAAGTGTGTTAGCATTCATTCAAAATTTCAGTGTTTTATTCAAATTTTTGCAGTTTGTGACTTTTGAAATTAAGTGTTTAATTGCAACAGCTTTGATTTCCACTTTCAAATTTGAATTTTGCATGAAATTGAGTCAATTTTAAAATTTCAACACTTGCATTGCTTTCAGCATTCCCTCTAAAATCATAAAATTCAAAATTTTAGTTTCCCTCTCTTTTTCAAAATTCAAAATTTGCATTTTTCAACAATCTTGGTAGGGTTCAATTTTGAGATTGCAACTTTAATTTGGCCTATCTACAGATCATAAAATCACTCAATTTTTTCAGATTAGCTTTAAAATCATCATAACTGTCATCCCTAAAAATTTCGAAAAAAGTTGCGAGGACCGTGTGCACTCCGTTCGCCACGGTCCCGGACATTTTTTCCGAAATTTTGGGAGATTGTCCTGATTGCATTTAACAGCTTAAATCTAGGAGATTGGCTGATTTTATTGAAATTTGCTACCTCTAAAATTCAAAATCTCTCTCTCTCTTTAGTGCATGAGTTTTACAACAATAAGTCCTACTTACACTATTCCCGTTAGACGAAACCTTAGAATTAAGTCTTTCCAAGGTGTAATTACCGAGGAGATGGAACCTAATTTGAATGGCCTTTTTAACGAGGACATGGGTAATTCCTCTAATCCTCTTAATGATGAAGAAGCTCTCCATGAGGTTTTTGTAGAACAACTTTCAAAATTGGATAACCAATTTGATGATTTTCGACAATGGATGTCTCAAGAATACCCCGATAGTCAAGCTCTTTCATTAATTGAAGGTCTAAAACGTATGGTTCAAAGTGATAAGAATGGAATTGATATTTTGCATGGTATTACACACATTGTGGATTCGAATGTGATGCCTATGAAAAGTTGTGCTAAAACCTTAGGTTACACACAACCTCCTACTCAAGTTAATCATTCTATTCCTTTAACAACTTCTATTGCTAGTATACCTACTTTTACATCAAACATAATGACTACTTCAATACAAGACATTCCTCCTATGATCACCAGTCATGGGGGCAATCCTTCTTCTTCAATCAACCCTCTTCCTTCATTCAATCCAACTTCTTCATTCATTCCTTCAATGAGTGTTCCTCTTATATCTCCACAAATGAACATGACGCAAGGGGGCAATTCATTTAACCCTTCCATTCCTCCTTGTAGTGTTCCTCCTTTCCAATCATCTCCTATGACTAACTGTCATAGTGTCCCACCACCTTACTCTCCACCTTCTTTCAATAACATAACACCTCCATCACAATCTAACACGTCTAATATGAACTCTTCGACTGAAGTGACCATTAACAATCTTGCGCAAACTGTCTCTTCTTTACAGCAACAAATTGCCTCTATGAATCAATCTAAGTTTAGTGTGCCCACATTTGATGTTGAGAGCCCACTTTCTCTTGACATTGTTCGAGCTATCCCCCCTAAACATGTTGAAATTCTGCATTTGGAGCTTTATAATGGTAAGGGTGATCCTCTAACACATGTTAAGACCTTTCAAACAATATGTACTGATTTTGCTTATGACCAAAGGTTGCTTGCAAAACTATTTACTAGAACATTAAGAGATAAAGCCCTACAATGGTATTGCTCGTTGCCTTCTTATTCTATTAATTCTTTCGAACAACTTGCAAATGCTTTCATTCAACAATTTCAAAACAATATAAGTCCTAAAGTTACTTTGATTGATTTAATGCATTGTAAACAAGGTGTTAAAGAAAAAGTGACTGATTTCATTGGTAGATATAAGCATTTGTATGCTCAAATTTCTTTTCCAGTGCCTGACAATGATATTCAAAGAATCTTTATTTCTAATTTACAAAAAGATATTAGAGAAAAACTTCTATTTTCTGAGTTTACTTCTTTCCAACAGTTGTGCGCAACTCTTCATAATTATCAACTGACTGTGAGTCAAATGGAACAAGCAAATCCTGTGGCTCCGAGTGATAAGGGTGATAGTAGTCAACAACCATTTGGGAAGTTTAAACCGAATAGAGAGTCCATTAAATTCAATGAAAACATCATCAACAACAATGTGAATGCAGCATCAAGTGTGCCTCCCATTTCTAAGTTTTTCAACAAAGAAAGAAAGTTTACTCCTTTGAATGAATCATTGCATAGTATTATGAATAAGTTATTGAAATAAAATGTGCTTACTCTTCCTCCTATAAGGCAAATAGATCCTGCAAAGATTAATTCACCCTATTTTGATAACAAATCTTTTTGTCGATTTCATCGTCATCCTGGGCATGATACTGAAAAATGTTTTGCTTTAAAGGGTAAAATTCAAGATTTGATTGATAATAATACTATCTCTGTTTCTGGTGTGAATGATAAAGGCAACACATCTGTAGCTCCTCCTAACCAAAATCTTCAGATTTTTACTGATCCATTACCTTCTCATACCTCTAATGCGATTGATACTACTGATTCCTCTGTCTCACCTGATGATCTTGTGTCCATGACTCCGAATGTGATTAACTTTGTAGAGTAGCAGAAAATCCCTAAAGAACCTTCCATCACCTTTGATTCTAGTGAAACTATCAGGGCACCTAATGGTCCTTTATATATAGTTGCAAAAGTCAAGAATACACCTTGTCGTGGAGTGCTTATTGATCCTTCTTGTATGATTAATATCATTACTGAAGAATTTCTTTTTACTTTGCAATTGAATCAAGTGATCTATGATGAAACAAATGTGGTTGTGAAACTATTTGATGCATTTTCTTCTCCTACAATTGGTTCTATTATATTACCTATTGAGGTCCATAACAAATCCCTTGATGTGGACTTTGCTATTATTCCATCATCCGAACAATTTCGTGTGAAGCTAGGCTATCCTTGGCTGTCTTCCATGAAAGCTATTGCTTCTCCTATTCACAAGTGTTTGAAATTTCCCCATAATGGTGAAGTTGTTACTATCAATCATAGTCTCTTTAAACCAGCTGAAAGAACTTCTAGCGTTCCTATTGATTATTTTTGGCCTAAACAATTCCAATCTCTTCCTCTGCGAAGTGATCATCTTTTCAAATCTTATCAAAAGTGGAAAAAAGATATGATCCTAACTTTAAGTGAACCTAGAACACCCAAACTTGACATTCCTATCGTTCTTGAGAAGGAAGTTCTTCTTTTGAAAGATAAAACTAATGTCTTTCCTCAAGAAGATTCCTAACCCATCCCTATGAATGTGACTATGCCTATGACTAATAAACTTCCTAAAAGTAGACCTATACCTCCTCGTCATGATGGACTTGGTCTCCTTCCTAAACCAAATATTCCTCCCTTATATGGAGCAGTTCCTCCTCCTTCCTCTTATGGAGAGAAGAGACCTTCCTCTTCTCCTATTGTTCAACCTAAGAGACCACAACCTAAACACCCAAGTGATAAGGATGAGAACATTCCTCCTCCTCAATCTTCGCAACTCCCTACTAAGACTAGACGAAATCGTTCTACACGTGAATGCCGATGAAAGTGTCGTCTTAGAGCTCAGGCAGCTGCTTCTCAAACTTTGCAATCCCCAAAAACACCTTCAGCCAATATTATTCCATTTTCTCCTCAGCTGACGATTGAGCCGAAATCTCCTAAACATAAGATGCATGATGGTCTTGATCGTGTGTGAGTTAAAGATCCTATTTTTATAAATCTTGATGATGATATAGATTAAAATGTTATTCATGATGAAAATGTTACTCCTGTTCATTCTGATAATGAATATGAATATGTTGATGTTGATAACCATCTATCTAACGAATTTTCTAAAGCACTTATCCTAGCTCCTAGACAAGAACACCGTGGCTTGGGGTATGAACATAGCCCTTGTTTGGATCTTGTGATAGCTCCATCTGCTGTGTTGGATGTTCCTCCTCTAGCATGTTTCCTACCTTCCCGAAATATTGATCAGCAAGATCGGGGGGTAGATGACGTGCTAGACTAGTTCATTACCATAGCAGACTCTCTCCTCCTCTCTTTTGTTACTTCTTCTATGTGTTACTTTCATTCTTCTATTTGTTGTCCTTAGTGTTGTCTACTTGAGGACGATGCAAAGCATTGAGATCTCTCTTGGTCTCTCTCATGTTGACTCAAAAGACACATGTGTTCCCTTCTTCTAGGTGACCTTCCTTGATTGGGGAATGAAGAACAATTATGCATACATACATATGATATACATGAATTATCATACAGCATACTGACCCCGAGGAAAGAGAAGTCACCTTGTGCTTTGTGTTCTGTGTCTATTATCCTTGGGCTTATCTCACACTTGGGGGCTAAATCCTTGTGATAACGTGCTCCTTTCTCATTTCTTATATGTATCACTAGCTTAAAGCAATCACCCCTGGTGAGGCGTGTGTGATCGCTTTAACATAGGGGGGCATACATCCCATTCATATCTTTTCAAGATACTTGAAAATTTCTTGACAAATTTAGCTTTGCCTTGAAAATTTTTGATATCTTTCTTGCCTGACTCATAGTGAGGGAACCTTACTACTAATAGTCATGGTTCTCCCTCGTGATCTTCCCTTTTACTTTTTCAATCGAAGTCGTAAGATCCTTAGTCCACTGGGGGCTTGGTGTATCTTGCCTCCTTGATGTGGTGAAAGTTTTTCAATGTTGTTTCCTTGTACTTTACCGGAAGTATGAGCATACGCTTATACTCCCGCTAAAGTGGGGGCTAAATGTAGCATCCTAAAATTGTGACACTTGCAATTTTGACTGCATTTGGGTCTTCACGATGGCAGCGCAACGTTGAACCAGAATGGAGACCCCGAAACTTGTTTACAACATCAAAAACTGCATTTTTTCGCACCTGGCCTGATCCCTCCTTGCACCCTGCTGTCCCGGGAGGTGGGACCATGGCGCTCAGCACCCTGGCCCTTCTGGACTAGGGTGCCCAATGCCCTGGTCCCCCAGGACCATGGAGCCCAGCGCCCTGGTCCCTGGCCCTATTTTGGGCCCGGTCTCTTATGGGGCTTCGGGTCTTTAAGTTTGCAAATTGGAAAATAATGTTTCCTGGTCGGCCTAAGGTCGGGAAAATCAGTCTATCAGCCCTAATTGACAAGTATATAAACTACATTTCCTCTCCCATTTGAGGAGGTCAGAAAAAGAAGATATATGCAAGCAAAAGGTGGAAGCAACATTCAAACATTCAAACATTCAAGCATTCAAGCATTCCTTCAAGCAATTGAGCATTCTAAGTCTCCATTCAAGGCTAGGTGTTGCATTCAAGACAAGGATTCAACCATTGAAGAGGAGATCACTTACAACATACAAAATACAACATTCATTACACCTTCACATGTAAGAATACAAACATTCTTACAACAAGGTATCAGTACTTGTTTACATTACAAACATTTACATTTACAGCATTCTCATTTCTTGGTTAGTTCCAAAACCGAGGTTTGACCTAAGGGCAAACCCCTCATCCCTAACTCCCCAATTGTCCTCTATTTTCTATGTGTAGGTTGCAGGTACGCGGTTGTAATTGAAGATCTGGAATCCTTGTGCAGAGACATACAGATCCCCCTTCATTTCGCGGATTTTTCGAAGGATCGTGTGCACGTCAGGCGCCATCATCCCGTCAACTTTTGCTCAAATTTGCAGAACAGCACCATCTTGACATTTTACTACTAATTCCAGGTCCACAGCTTCATCCCATATCCCTATCTCTATTTATAAGCGAATCTTTCCTACTTTACATGCATTCCTTGTTCAATCTTTCTATCTACATTCTTTACAAAAGAGGGTATCCTTGATGTCACAACCCTTGAAACTCATTTAGAATCCAATCTTGCATTGTGTGGGATTGGATCTTGTGGGTTTCAACCCCTCTTTTGAATGTAAAGTCTCTCCTAAGTGAAAACCATCAACCCTAGTGACTCTCCCTTCTCTCTCCTTGGAGTTGGGGAGGGGAGAACGACTATGGTTCGATTTTTCCGCTTTACACTATGGATCTTAAATCCTCTCACAAGGTAGTCTTTAATTAGACTTATCTCCTAACAGAGATTGAGATTCCTAACAGGATCTGTTCTGGTAAAGAACATTGTATGACCTTAACCGATCTGGTTACTATTCTATAGATAGTTACTTGTGAGTTTCATCTCATCGTGGTTTTTCCCATTTGGGTTTGCATGTCAAAATCTTGTGTTATGGTGATTGTGCTTCTATGGGTGAATGCATTATTTGCTATTTGGTTTGCATGTGTGCTAATCATTTTGTTTGCTAAATTGTTTTACTGGTTTACTGCTAGACTAGTAAAGTGTTTAAGTACAGTAATTTTTGGTATACTAATTCACCCCCCCTCTTAGTATTCATCAATTGGTATCAGAGCCTACCTTTCTATAAGTTTAACCACTTGGAAAGAGATACGGGGGAATACACTATGAGGGAACTTACTCATCGGCTCACTCAGTTTGAGCAAGCCTATGATGAACTTATGGTCAAATATAAGGCCTCTCATTCAAAAACGAGAGAACATGTTGAAAAACGGATGGAGCTAACTGAAAACAATTCCTCTGATGAAGCAAACATGGAAGCCCTAATTCAAGAAGTAGAAAAGTTGAACGAATCCAATTCCAACCTAAGAAAGGAGTTGGAAGGACTGACTATCCGAATGTGTCAAGAGCTTGAGAACCGGAGAAAAGTTGAAGATCTTGTAAAAGATAGAGATCATAAGATCTCCAAGTTAAAACAAGAAATCAGTGCCCTAACTGCTCAACTCCATGCGAGCAAAGTGGAAAAGGAAGACATGCAAGGAGAACTAAACATAGCCATCTCCAAGAATGCAATATTGATGGAAACAAATGCTGCTATTTCCAAAGAACTCTCTGAGTCAAAGGAAATACTTGCTAAGTTCAACAAGAGTATTGTTAAGCTAGAGCAAAAGCTTAAATCGGCCAAACCTGTCAAGAATACTGATGGACTTGGTTACTCTAGTCATGAGGAAGGTGAGACCTTTGGTGCAAATGCTGAAGCATCGAAGAAGCAACTGACATTCAAAGGTAAAGGTAAGCAAAAGTTCAAACCTGTTTGCTTTAACTCTCTTAAAGAAGGACATACTGCTAATGTGTGTAGGAGCAAAGCCTACAATAATTTTCCTTACTTTATAAACAATGTACCTAGATCCACTAAGTTCAATGGTAATTGTTATGCATGCAACAAGTTTGGGCATAGAGCACCTGAATGCATGTCTGTTATGAACAACACTGGAAGATATCCTCAGAGGACTCAAGGAGTTGGTCTGGAGCCTTTTGTGAACTGGAATCCCAATTGGTTTAATACCTATAATCATCAGTCAGGTAGCAGTGGCTATCAAGCGGCAACCGGATGGAGAGAAAACTATTTGATTTGTCATTGTCATGGTCACACTGCTGCAACATGCGGGAGGAAGAATGATAACATGAATAATGGACCATGGAGAGCACCTAGAATGGTCTGCTATCATTACAACAAACCAGGTCACATTGCCAAATTCTGCAGAACAAGAAAGAACATATCGGATGACATATTGGTCACTTCGGAAGGAAAGATTGATATTGAAATTGTTCAAGTGGATATGAACAAAACTTGGAAAAAGAAACCAAGAGTGTTACAAGAAGAACCGGTTTTTGCACCTAGTGTGGAAATTTCAGAACCAGCAAACTAAGCTACAAAAAGCTTAGGGGGAGAAAACGGTGAAATGTTTCGAACCCCCGGTTTACACCGGTAAAAGACCTTATTCGGTATGTGATACCTGTCTTTTGGCAGAAGACCAAAAATGGTAAAAGGCAAATTAGGGTTTGCACCCTAATGGTGGAGCATTTATTACGATAGGTGAAGGATTTGTTTAAAAGGATTTTTCAAATCATTTCTCACCATCATTTTTCGAGCGAAGAAAAGTGATTTACACTATGATTCAAAGAATTTATCAAAATCTTGAAGAAGAATCTGAGGCAAACATCTATTGGAGAAGTGTAGAATGCAAAGCGGTATTTCAGCAACCGAAGGAGTGTGTAGCAAAGTTCAAATTGCAAAGCCCTAAATTTCGATCTATGAAAGTATTTTTCAAAATTCTTTGTTTATTATGGCTTTTGGATCACATGCTAGTTCTAGTGCACTTGTTGATTCTATAGATTTCATCAAACGAAAGGCAAAATACAATGCCCTATCCCAAGTACCCGCTGGAGTTATAGTGGAGGAAGGTATTTCAGATTATATTGATTGTAAAATTGAAGACTTGGGGTCTCTTGTAATACATTCCCAGTTGAGTTTGTTCTACGGAAAGGATAAGATGATTAAACCAGAAGTCAGCATTCTCGAAAAGAAGAAACTTCACAACATAGTCTATTTTCTTGAAGAATTTTTGGATGATCACATTCGCATTATTCTGAGCAGAGTACATGGTGATAATATGTACTTAGAGTGGACGCATGATATCACACCAGAAGCGATTCATGCTGTCACTAGTTTCTGCAACATCAGTGAAGTACCAGCCCTAAGGAAGGTTAGCAAGACTGAAATGACCAAGCTCACCAGTTCTATGAGCAATTCATGGGGAATGTCTGTCAATTCAATCAAGGACGACCTTGTCAAATATGCATGTATGGTGATAGGATACCAGACATTCCTTGCCAATAGAATCAACTCTGTCTCTGCTGCAGTGGTAAATGTTGCCTATAGGATGATCAAGGAAGATGCATCGTTTGATCTGTGCACTTGTATGCAAAGACAACTTCTGTTGAATCTCAATTCAATCAAACAGGACAATGCCTTGAGGTTTAAGTTTGGACAACTACTGGTTGGGTTATTCTTCTACTTCCAAGGTTACTTCCCAGGAGTTGGAGATATTCAATGGTTTGCTGACCAACCGGTTACAAAACAAATCAAAGAAAGCTTGCAAGTAGTTGGAACCAGCTACCCTAAAGTCCTGAACAAGTACTTTGATGAGTTTAGAAGCAAGATGAGCCTAAGGATGAGGATATCCAATGACATTGTCAAGAAATATGAAGAGGACATCTGCTTTATCATCAAAGTGGATGAATGCATAATGGAGGTCGTTGAGCCCAAACAGGAAGAAGTGGAGCCTATGGGATATGAGGTAATGTATGATATGTTGGACTGGTATGCCTCTACCCTTATTGCCTCACCTCTTGATCCTAAGAAGAAAAGAAGGGGCACCTATCTGGAAAGGGTCATGCCAGTTGAAGAACCTTTAGTGTAGAAAGGAAAAGGACCTCCAGCAAAGAAGGCAAAGGAAGTGCCATTTGTGTCGGCATCGATTACTACAACAAGTCCTAAAGTGACCAAGTGGTCACCAACAAAGAAGAAACTAGAAGCTGCTCTCGCCAAGGTATTTGAGAGAAAGTGGAAGGCAAAAAGAAGCACACCAGACTCAAAGGACATTGTATCTGAAGAACCGCCTAAGAAGACTAGGCAAATGAGGAAAAAGACAAAGAGTGAACCGGCAACATTTGCACAAGTAAATATTGATATTTTCTCTTACAAATCTTTGACACATTGTCAAAGAACAATTAAGAATATTAGAAGAAAAGTACTTGGTGATTTGAAAGAGTGCTTTGATGATTTTAATGATGATGAAAAGAAAGAAGTTGAATAGGAAGTTATCAATTATTTATGTATTAATGACCAGTGGCCATCAGAAATTAAGTTTGAGACACCTGATTCTTTGTATAATTCTTTAGACAACAAGTGGTGCATTTCCATGGAAAAGGAACAAGAAATAAGAGAGGAAGTATTTGCACAATACTTTCCTGATGTGCCTAAAACAGAATTGTATGAAGTGGTGGAGAGATATAAGGGCCTCTTCTTCATGAGAAGAAGAATACTCCTATTATTGGAAGGAAAAATTCTGGAAGTGGTCAAAGATACCCACTCCCTTGCTCAATCAGCTTTAAGACTGCATGATGTGGCTGAAACCAACAAGGAAGTAGAGCAAGAACAGGAAATCACTCAACTAGATGAAGTATACAACAGCGAAGGAGAACCAGTCACCACTCAAATGGAACCAATTGATGTTGATGCCTTAAATGGTGACAGTGTTACTCTGGATGCACTAGTAGAAACAAAAGGAGAGAAGAAACAGGAGGAAGACAAGAGAAAACAGGCAGAGGAAGAAAAGGAGAAACAGAAGATAGAAAAGACAAAATAGGTAGAACGAGAAAAGAAGAAAGAGGATGAGAAGAAAAAGGAAGAGGAAAAGAAAAAGGAAGAAGAGAAGAGAAAACTAGAAGAGGAAAAGAAAAGAAAGGAAGAGGAGAAGAAGAAACAAGAGGAAGAAAAGAAGAAGAAGGAAGTGGAATAGGAAGAGGAGAAGAGAAAGGAGCAAGAGAAGAAGAAGCGGGAAGAAGAGAAGAAGAAGAAGGATGAAGAGAAAGAGAAGCAGATAGTAGAAGAGAAAAAGAAGGTAGAAGAAGACAAGAAAAGAGCCAAAGAGAAAGAAGAAGTGGAACAAAGCACTCAGATGGAGACCCCAAAGGCAACTGGTAGTCAAGCCAAACCGGCTGACATTACCAGTCCTATTGACCTCTAGTCTGCAAATGAATCGGAGCTATTGCAAATCATTAAGCTTGCTCAAGAGAGATTGGATGCTCTAAGGAGGAAAAAGGAGGAAGATGTTATCCAAACTGCGGTGGAAACACTCACCAATTTGATACCCAGTACAAACCTCCCCAGTACCAATTCCTTGTTTGCCCAATTAAAGCTTCTATGTACAGTTGTCGAAGACTAGGTCCAAAGCCTGGAAGAAGTTGCAGAAACAAATGTCAAAAAGGAGCATGAAAAGGCTCTGAACATTGCCTTGGTGAAGAAGTTGAATGAGCTTCTGGCAGAACTTCAGAATGCACAAAAGGACATTAGAGATGCAATGGATGAGGGAAATATACTACTCAACAAGATTTGTCAACCTCATTTATTCTGTGATGATGTGCTCACTAAGAAGGACAAATTGCAAACTGATATGCAGTCATTTATTAGCACATTCAAGATGCCAAATGACTCCTTCTCCACATATGGACAAATTGCTCATCGGTTTCAACTTCAGTCTACAAGAATAGAGGCAGAGATAAGCAACCAGACACATAATTTGCAGGAACTTCAACTGGTCCTACTGCCAAGATTGCAAATTCTCCAAAAATGCTACCTCAATTTAGATGCCCTAATGGTTACTCAAGAGATGAGTACCATGGATGCCATGGAGGGGCAGGTTTATCAAATGCAAATGGAGCATGAGGTTGCTACCTCATTGCTTGAATCATGGTCATTATTCATGAAGCAATTTACTCAGGACTTTAAATCTGTTTTTGACAAGTTTCACTCTTTATTGTCATCAACCCTTATTATTTTAATGTTGATGGAAACATGGGTTATAAGCTATATTTTGTCATTGTTGGCAAAGAGGGAGTAGTATTTTGGTATTTAAAATTTTGATGCATGCTATGTATACTTTCATGTTTATCTCTGTAAGAGAGTAGTATATGTAGTCACATAAATCTGTCCACTTAATTAAATGAATACTTAGTATTTATTTGATTATTTAACCATCAATTAATAATTAATTAAATTAATATTTAATTAATTCATCTTAACCCTCTTCTCCTATTAATTAAATAAATTATTCAATTTATTTGATTTAATTCACTTAACCAAATTCAGACCATTAATTAAATAAATAAATCATATTTGTTTAATTAAATCTTCTCTCACATTTAAATAAATTAATATTTATTTAAAACCCCCAAAATCCCACCTCTCACATTTAAATAAATAAATCATTTATTTAAATCACCTTTATCCTCCACCCACTTGCATTTTCCTACAAATGCAAATTGCACAATTATTTTAAATAAATCATTTATTTAAATCACCTTTATCCTCCACCCACTTGTATTTTCCTACAAAAGCAAGTTGCACAACTATTTTAAATAAATTATTTATTTAAAATCCTATTTATCCTCACCCACTTGAAACCTTTAATGGTTTCCCTTAAAGTAGTCAAACTTGATGGCTTTAAAAGTCTTCAAACTTGATGGCTTCCTTCTATAGTCTTCTTAAGACTTTAATGGTTTTCCTTAAAGTCTTCAAGCCTTTAATGGTTTCCCTCAAAGTCTTCAAGCATTTTAAATGCTTTATCTTCTTTTTCTCATTTAAATAAATTAATATTTATTTAAATATTTATCCAAATTCAACTTACACCATTTAATTGAAATAAATGATTTTATTTTAATTGAAAATACCAAAATTTCTCCCACTTGCATTTTCCTACAAAATCCACTTGTATGCCTAAACCCCTTCTAGATTCTTCTAAACCCTTCCTAATTAGCCTAATCCATCCCCTAAATATTGTCACATTCCTAAGCAAATTGGAGTCACTTCTCAAAGACTCCAAAGTCTTTGAAAAGCAATTAATGCTTTGTGTGTTCAACAAATTAACCCTCAAAGTCTTGGATAACCTTTGAAAGCTTCCAACCTTCAACCACTAAATGGCTCAAAGTCTTGGATAACCTTTGAAAGCTTTCAACCTTCAACCACTTAATCCCCAAAGTCTCCAATAACCATTAATGGTTAATTCAACCCTCCCACATGGTTAAAACATTTGTTTTGACTCAACCTCTACCCAACCCAAAGGTCTCATCAGGCCATTAATGCTTTGACCATGATTATCTCTTAAACATTTGCACAAAGGTTTATCCTTGGATTAACTCTTAATCCAGTGGGTAATCTTAATTTAGACTTGACCCTTACCTTCTAGATAACCATGAGGTCTTCTCAGGCCTTTAATGCCTCCAACCTCTTCTCTCAACCCAATCCTATGTTGACACTTGTCACCATTTTATTGGTGCCAATTGTGCACATGGATCCCCAACTTTCAAACTGGGCCCTTGATTAAACCATTCAATCTTAACCCTTCATTTCCCCATTTCTTCTATAAATAGAACCCTTCTCCTCAAGCAAAGGAGAAGCATTTTAGAGTATTGTTGTTATACTGGCATTAGCATAGAGCTTTTTCATAGCATCACTATCTACTCTAGCATAGTATTTAGCTTTTCATTTCATATTTGAAGCTTAGTATTAAATCTCAATCCTCCATAAGCATCCATAGTGCAAAAAGCTGCTGAGAGCTACACTCATTTGGGACTTGGAGAGGAGAGGAACAAGGGAGGAGCAACTATGAGCATCTTGATTAGCTATTTCATTTTATGTTTATATGCTTTCTATTTCATGCTTAATATCTCTCTTGATATGCCTGTTTAGGATAATCTTTTGTTGCTAACACTAACGTTTGTTTCTTGTGCTCTTGTATGTGTTGCCATCAAACAGATTTTCTAATCCTTTTTGCAGAGCATCAGTATACATTGTATTTTTTGCATAAGAGATAGTGTATATGCTTAGGGGAGTAATTTTGCTTATGGCATGATTTTGTTGTAAAACACTTAGATGTCAAAAATTTTCCTAAGTGTTGCCATCAATGCCAAAGGGGGAGATTGTTGGCATTTTTGATGATTATGTTGTGATTGTCACTGATGGACACACACTTGCTATGAGATCACTTTTTGTATGTATGAGTTATGCTTAACCGGTATCATGTTGTAGTCTTTAGACTATTGCTATTGTGTAGAAAGTGTTTACCGATCTCAAGCGGCATACATACTTAAGCGAAGTAGAGTAGAGCGGAGCAAAGGAACTAAAGTGACAGTTAGCATATTCCTAGACTTCATTTTGGCAAACTGGTAATTGATGAAAGTGTGAACCGGCAATCTGTTTAATATTTGAACCGGTATTACTCTGCATTCCAAACCGGCAACTGACATTTTGTATAAACTGGTATTAATCTGTGATGAGTTACCATCCACCTTTTGTTTGGCGGTGCTGACACTTTGGTGGTGCATTTGTGTCGTATTACCAAAAGTGTCTGGATGCATTGAACCTAGAAAATTGTATTGTAATCGTATTGGACCGACATGAAATCAGATTCCTTTATAAGGACATCATGTCTAGGGTTTTAGGTTGTTGCTAGGGTTTAAGGTGGTTGATGAGTTTTTGAGAGTGTAAATGTGTTGAAAACTGAATTAATGCTGGAATGCATTAGGAAAGAGCTATCAAGGATCTAACCAAGCAATCTGTGCTATTTGCTAGATCACTCACTTGTTGATTACTCACATATTCGACAAGTCTGAAGCCCTTAACCAGGTAGGCCCAAAAAGCCTTTTGTAAATCCTCTAACAAGGCGATTCACATCTGTGGAACTTAAATCCTCTCACAAGGTAGTCTTTAATCAGACTTATCTCCTAACAGAGATTGAGATTCCTAACAGGATCTATTATGGTAAAGAACATTGTATGACCTTAACCGAGCTAGTTACTATTCTGTAGATAGTTACTTGTGAGTTTCATCTCACCGTGGTTTTTCCCATTTGGGTTTCCACATCAAAATCTGTTGTGTTATGGTGATTGTGCTTATGTGGGTGAACATGCATTATTTGCTATTTGGTTTGCATGTGTGCTAACCGGTTTGTTTGCTAAACTGTTTTACAGGTTTACTGCTAGACTAGTAAAGTGTTTAAGTACAGTAATTTTTGGTATACTAATTCCCCACCCCCTCTTAGTATTCATCACCAATAATGCCACCTACATTGCAGGCATCTTCTACAAAGAGATAGTCATAATTCATGGTCTTCCAATCAACATAGTTACTGATAGAGTTGTGAAGTTTTTAAGCCACTTTTGGAGGTCACTTTGGAGAAAGTTGGGCACTAAGTTATCTTTTTAATCTTCCTATCATCCTCAATCAGATGGTCAGACAGAGGTAGTCAACAGATCATTGGGTAACTTGCAAATATGTCTTACAAAACAACATGGGCAGACTTGGGATTTAGTACTCAATCATGCAAAATATGCATACAATGACTCAGTTGACCGAAGCATAGGTAAAAGTCCCTTTGAGATAGAGTATGGATTTCTTCCTATGGGAATATTAGAGCTCAGAGATCTCAATTCTATGACACCTAAGAGTGCACAAGGTGAGAACTTTGTAGAAGGTATTAAAGAAGTGCATGATAAGGTAAGGCAGTCCTTAGAACAAAAATCTGAGCAATATAAGGTGCATGAAGATAAAACAAGAAGGAATGTGCAATTTAAAGTTGGAGACTTAGTGTTAGCATACCTAAGGAAGGAGAGACTTCCAAAAGGGCAACCTACCAAGCTAATGATGAAGAAGATTTAACCTCTCAAGGTGGTGCACAAATATGGACATAATATATATGAAGTTGAACTCCGTCCCACCTTGGTTATTTCTCCTATCTTTAATGTATGTGATCTCTATCCATACAAGGGAGAGTCACCAACAAATCAATTGGACATATCATCACAGGTTAACGAAGATTGGGTGAGGGATTTGCCACCTAGACAATTGGTCAAGTTGGAGAGTATATTGGACACCAAGGTAGTAAAGAAGACAAGGAAAGGAGTCTACAAGCATTATCTTGTCAAGTGGGAAGGGTTACCTGATTCAGATGAAATGTGGATGTCAGAATCATATATACTTCAGCATGGAGTGGAGATTGCAGACCTCTTAACTCAAGGGACTTGAGTTCTTTGTCCCAGGGGTGTATGGTGCAGGGAACATAACACTCCAAGCATGCAATTTTGTTTTCTTCTAAGTTTTTGTGTTGTCTTTCATGATGTAATAATGGACCAACCATTTGGGACTCAATAGAGACATGGTCGAGTTGTCAAATTTTTTGATTGTGTTGTTTGTGTTCAGGATGTTGTCAACCTAGGAAGTTGTAATCCTAAGGTTGATCACAGAAGTAGTACTCTGTATCATTGTCAACATGTAAATGGTTCTATTTTTTTTGTGTTTAGGACTTCTAGGATGCTTGACGACCTTTAGGAGCCTTGAAATGCACTTGAATGCAAAGTTGCATCTCAGCTGTCAAAAAGATGTAAAAGTTGTTGAGCAACATTTTGCAAAAGTTGCATTTTTTGTGATTGGCATTGCAAAGTTGGTTCAACAAACCAAAAAATAAGAATATAAGACAAAATATACTTCATTGTATGGGTTGGAGAATCTGGAATGCAAGAATAAGTTTTGTGTTTTCAAGAAATCTTGTCTTTTCACCATTTTTTATAGTGTTTCCTTATTTTTCATTGCATTGTACGGTCCAGTATGGACTTGTCAGAGAAATGTCATTGCAGGGCATGATTGATTGTTGAGTGTACTTTCAAGCAAGGTATATTAGTAAGTTTTTTTTTGTTTGGTTGTAGAGATCTCATTCATTCTCTATAACTAGGTGTAAAACCCTTGCAAAGTAGGGTTTAAGAGAAAAATGGCTCGAACCTGAGCATCCATTGATGGAACCTACTGAAATAAAGTGGAATTATAGGTTAGGTTTTGTACATATTATTAGAGTAGTATTTTTTGTCTTGCAAGCCTTTGTGGAGGAGCTACAATGAAGCCCTAAGCTCACCGCTAGGAGTTGGTGAGTTAGGATAGTAGAAGATGTATACATTCTGAGCACATGTTGATTGGTGGAAGAGAAATGGACCCATGGTTGAAAATCCCTTTGAGTTCCCTTAAATAATCCTCAATTTATTTGAGTAGATGGTGTAAAGCGGAAAAATCGAACCCTAGTCGTTCTCCCCTCCCCAACTCCAAGGAGAGAGAAGGGGGAGTCACTAGGGTTGATGGTTTTCACTTAGGAGAGACTTTACATTCAAAAGAGGGGTTGAATCCCACAAGATCCAATCCCACACAATGCAAGATTGGATTCTATATGAGTTTCAAGGGTTAAGACATCAAGGATACCCTCTTTTGTAAAGAATGTAGATAGATTGAACTAGGAATGCATGTAAAGTAGGGAAGATTCGCTTATAAACAGAGATAGGGATATGAGATGAAGCTGCGGACCTGGAATTAGCAGTAAAATGTCGAGATGGTGCTGTTTTGCAAATTTGAGTGAAAGTTGATGGGACGATGGCGCCCGACGTGCACACGGTCCTCCGAAAAATCTGCGAAACGAACGTGGATCTGTTCGTCTCTGCACAAGGATTCCAGATCTTCAATTATAACCGCGTACCTACAACCTACACACAGAAAAGAGAGGACAATTGGGGGGTTAGGGATGAGGGGTTTGCCTTTAGGTCAAACCCCGGTTTTGGAATTAACCAAGAAATGAGAATGCTGTAAATGTAAATGTTTGTAATGTAAACAAGTATTGATACCTTGTTGTAAGAATGTTTGTATTCTTACATGCGAAGGTGTAAATGTTGTTGTATGTTGTATGTTGTAAGTGATCTCCTCTTCAATGGTTGAATCCTTATCTTGAATGCAACACTTAGCCTTGAATGGAGACTTAGAATGATTAATTGCTTGAAGGAATGCTTGAATGTTTGAATATCGCTTCCGCCTTTTTTCCATCTTTGTCCCCCTCAAATGGGAGAGGAAATGTAGTTTATATACTTGTCAATTAGGGTTGAAAGACTGATTTTCCCGACCTTAGGCCGACCAGGAAATATTATTTTCCAACTTGCAAAATTAAAGACCCGAAGCCCCAAAAGAGACTGGGCCCAAAATAGGGCCAGGGACCAGGGCGCTGGGCGCCATGGTCCTGGGGGACCAGGGTACTGGGTGCCCTAGTCCAGAAGGACCAGGGTGCTGGGCGCCATGGTCCCACCTCCAGGGACAGCAGGGTGCAAGGAGGATCAGGCCAGGGTGCTGAAAAATGCAGTTTTTGATGTCATGGACAAGTTTCGGGGTCTCCATTCAGGTTCCATGTTGCATCGCCATCGTGAAGACCCAAATGCAGTCAAAATTGCAAGTGTCACAATTTTAGGATGCTACAGATGGTTTGACTGGTGAAGGGTTTTAAAACCATCTTTCCAAGTCACTCGGGGAGGCTTAAACCCTTGAAAATAGTGCAGTATTGGAAACCCCATGTGTATAGATAACCCAGATGCAATTTTCCAATATTATTTGTAACTCTTAAAAGGGTACTCGAATATACAATTATTTTGTGGCCTTGTGTGGAAATTTTTTAAACCAAGTCCTAAAAACCGCCAAGGGAGGGCTAATTGAATTAGGTCTATTTGAGCCCGGTGGAGACAAAGAGAGGTTAGGAAACCTTAGCGATGGGTTTGAAGATGCCAAAATCCATCAAAGACATCAAAGACATAATTTAAATGTATTTTGAACATCAGGAACCAATTATGTATTGTGATCCTTTGTAGAGGTGCTTGGAGCCTTAGGAGTAGAGTTTGAGATTGAGGTGGAACCCTCAATAGGTAGTTAGTTGTTGTAGCGTCCTAAAATTGTGACACTTGCAATTTCGACTGCATTTTGGTCTTCACGATGGTGACGCAACATGCAACCTGAATGGAGACCCTGAAACCTGATTATGACACTAAAAACTGCATTTTTCAAGCACCCTAGCCTGAACCTCCTTGCACCCTGCTGTCCCGGGAGGTGGGACCAGAGCGCCCAGCGCCCTGGTCCCCAGGACCATGGCGCCCAGCGCCTTGGTCCCCAGGACCATGGCGCCCAGCGCCCTGGTCCCTGGGTCCTATTTTGGGCCCAGTCTCCTAAGGGGTCTCGGGTCTTTTTGTTTGCAAATTGGAAATTACATTCCCTGGTCGGCCTAAGGTCAGGAAAATCAGTCTATCAGCCCTAATTGACAAGTATATAAACTACATTTTCCTCTTTCATTCGATATGATGATGGAAAAAGGCATGGAAACTATACTCAAGCATTCAAGCATTCAAGCATTCCTTCAAGCAATTGATCATTTCAAGTCTCCATTCAAGACTAAGTGTTGCATTCAAGACAAGGATTCAACCATTGAAGAGGAGATCACATACTACTACAACATACAACATACAACATCTAAACCTTTGCACATAAGGATACAAACATCCTTAGAACAAGGTATTAGTACTTGTTTTACAGTCATTTACATTTACAGCACTTGCTCATTTCTTGGTTAATTCCAAAACCGGGGCTTGACCTAAAGGCAAACCCCTAATCCCTAACCCCCCAATCGTCTTCGCTTTTCTGTGTGTAGGTTGCAGGTATGTGGCTGAAATTGAAGATCTGGAATCCTTGTGCAGAGACGAACAGATCCCCATTCGTTTCGCGGATTTTTCGGAGGACCGTGGCGTCGGGCGCCATCGTCCCGACAACTTTTGCTCAAATTTGCAGGACAGCGCCGTATCGACATTTCACTACTAATTCCAGGTCCGCAGCTTCATACTGTATCCCTATCTCAGTTTATAAGGGAATCTTTCTCACTTTCCATGCATTTCTAGCTCAATTCCTCTATGCACATTCTTTACAAAAGAGGGTAGCCTTGCTGTCTTAACCCTTGAAACTCATTTAGTATCCAATCTTGCATTGTGTGGGATTGGATCTTGTGGGTTTCAACCCCTCTTTTGAATGTAAAGTCTCTCCACTAAGTGAAAACCATCAACCCTAGTGAATCTCCCTTCTCTCTCCTTGGAGTTGGAAGAGGGGAGAGCAACTAGGGTTCGATCGCGATTTTCCGCTTTACATTTTGGTGAACCCGACGTGAACATCCTTTCTGATTTTTCATGCTTAGATCTGAAAAAATTGATTACATTTCCATGTTTGATCTTTTGCAAAATTTTAGAGGTGATTGCATAAAAACCCTAAAATTTCTTTTTAGTAATTAAGCTTGTGAAATGTTTAAATGTTAATGCTTGTTTCAGATCTGTCCTTCTATTACAAATTATCAATTCATATTTGTGCTTTAATTTTGAAAATTAAGTGGTTAAGTGTCAAAACCCTAATTTTTGAAACCTTCTTGATTCAACCTTTGACTGATAATTTCACTGATCAAAACGTCTCCAAATCAGCTGTAACTTTGGATTCCGCAATAAAATCACAATATCTTTCATCCCTGAAAATTTGGAAAAAAGTTGTGAGGACCGTGTGCACTCCGAGCGCCATCGTACTCGACATTTTTTCCAAAATTTCGGGAGCGAGATCTTACTGTATTTTCCTGCTAAAATCCAGAATTTTGGCTGATTTTATCAATTTTAACACCTTCAAAATTACAGTCAAAGTTGGTCTTGTAATTGCTTGGATTAAGGCTTTTAAACATTCAAAAATCATTGAAACTGAAATTTTGTGTCAAAATTGTGTTCTTACTGTCCTAAATCTGAAAAGTGTGTTAACATTCATTAAAAATTTCAGTGCTTTATTCAAATTCTTGCATTTTGTGACTTTTGAAATTAAGTGCTTAATTACAACAACTTTGATTTTCGCTTTCAAAATTGAATTTTGCGTGAAATTGAGTCAACTTTTGAATTTCAAAACTTGCATTGCTTTTGGCATTCCCTCTAAAATCATAAAATTCAAAATTTCAGTTTCCCTCTCTTTTTCAAAATTCAAATTTTGCATTTTTCGACAATCTGGGTAGGGTTCAATTTTGAGATTGCAACTTTAATTTGGCCTACCTACAGATCGTAAAATCACTCAATTTTTTCAGATTGGCTTTAAAATCATCATACCTTTCATCCCTGCAAATTTCAAAAAAAGTTGCAAGGACCGTGTTGCACTCCGAGCGCCACGGTCCCGGACATTTTTTTCAAAATTTCGGGAGACTGTCGTGATTGCATTTAACAGCTTAAATCCAGAAGATTGGCTGATTTTACTGAAAATTGCTACCTCTAAAATCAAAATTTTCTCTCCTTCTCTAGTGCATGAGTTTTACAACAATAAGCCCTACTTACACTATTCCCGTTAGACGAAGCCGTAGAATTAAGTCTTTCCGAGGTTTAATTACCGAGGAGATGGAACCTAATTTGAATAGCCTTTTTAACGAGGACATGGGTAATTCCTCTAATCCTCCTAATGCTGAAGAAGCTCTCCATGAGGTTTCTGAAGAACAAATTTTGAAATTGGATAACCAATTTGATGATTTTCGACAATGGATGTCTCAAGAATACCCCGATAGTCAAGCTCTTCCTTTAATTGAGGGTCTAAAACGTATGCTTCAAAGTGATAAGAATGGAATTGATATTTTGCGTGGTATTGCACACATCGTGGATTCGAATGTGATGCCTATGAAGAGTTGTGCCGAAACTTTAGGTTATACACAACCTCCTACTCAAGTCAATCATTCTATTCCTTTGATGACTTCTATTGCTAGCATACCTACCTTTACATCAAACATAATGACCACTTCTACACAAGACATTCCCCCTGTGATCACTAGTCATGGGGGCAATCCTTCCTTTTCAATTAACCCTCTTCCTTCATTCAATCCGACTTCTTCATTCATTCCTTCAATGAGTGTTCCTATTACATCTTCGCAAATGAACATGACGCAAGGGGGCAATTCATTTAACCATTCCATTCCTCCTTGTAGTGTTCCTCTTGTCCAATCATCTCCTATGACTAATTATCATAGGGTCCCACCACCTTACTCTTTGCCTTCTTTCAATAACATAACACCTCCATCTCAATCTAACACATCTAATATGAATTCTTCGACTGAAGCGACCATTAACAATCTTGCACAAACTGTCTCTTCTTTACAGCAACAAATTGCCTGTATGAACCAATCTAAGTTTAGTGTGCCCACATTTGATGTTGCGAGCCCACTTTCTCTTGACATTGTTCGAGCTATTCCTCCTAAACATGTTGAAATTCCGCATTTGGAGCTTTATGATGGTAAGGGTGATCCTCTAACACATGTTAAGACCTTTCAAACAATCTGTACTGATTTTTCTTATGACCAAAGGTTGCTTGCAAAATTGTTTACTAGAACATTAAGAGACAAAGCCCTACAATGGTATTGCTCGTTGCCTTCCTATTCTATTACTTCTTTCGAACAACTTGCAAATGCTTTCATTCAACAATTTCAAAACAATATAAGTCCTAAAGTTACTTTGATTGATTTAATGCATTGTAAACAAGGTGTTAAAGAAAAAGTGACTGATTTCATTGGTAGATATAAGCATTTGTATGCTCAAATTTCTTTTCCAGTGCCTGACAATGATATTCAAAGAATCTTTATTTCTAATTTACAAAAAGATATTCGAGACAAACTTCTATTTTCTGAGTTTACTTCTTTCCAACAGTTGTGTGCAACTCTTCACAATTATCAACTGACTGTGAGTCAAATGGAACAATCACATCCTATGGCTCCGAGTGATAAGGGTGATAGCAGTCAACAACCATTTGGGAAGTTTAAACTGAACAAAGATTCCATCAAATTCAATGAAAACATCATCAACAACAATGTGAATGCAGCATCAGGTGTGTCTCCTATTTCTAAGTTTTTCAAGAAAGAAAGAAAGTTTACTCCTTTGAATGAATCATTGCATAGTATTATGAATAAGTTATTGGAACAAAATGTGCTTACTCTTCCTCCTATAAGGCAAATTGATCCTGCAAAGATTAATTCACCCTATTTTGATAACAAATCTTTTTGTCAATTTCATTGTCAGCCTGGGCATGATACTGAAAAATGTTTTTCTTTAAAGGGTAAAATTCAAGATTTGATTGATAATAATACTGATGCCCTCCTAAATGACACAAGATTGTTAGTTTAAGATCAAACAACATAAAACACACAAGATGTTAGAGTTAATCAATCAAAAACTAAAACATGAAGGCATTCCAAAGGAGACACTAAAAACATGCTAAATATATCTAACTAAATAAGTAAAGACAAATGAGATATCTCCAACTATCTCTTAGCATGAGATTAGCTCCTTCTCCCTTGTTCCTCTCCTCTCCAAGTTCCAAAATAGTGTAGCTCTCAGCAGCTTTTTGCACTATGGATGCTTATGGAGGATTGAGATTGTAGAATAGCTCCCAAACATGAAATGAAAAGCTATTTTAATGCTAAAATGATGTGTTTTAACCAAAAGACAAGAGATTAGATTGTTTATGCTAAAATGCTCTCTAAAATGACTATAGTATAAATGCTTACAAGTTTTCAGGATGTGGATTATGAAGGAATGGGCTCTATTTATAGGAAAAATGGAGCAATGGATGGCCAGGATTGAAAGGTTTAATCAAGGGTCAAGCTTGAAAGTTGGGGATCCATGTGCACAATTTGCACCAATGAAATGGTGACAAGTGTCAACACAGGATTGGGTTGAAAGAAAGGGGTTGGAGGCATTGAATGCTTGAGAAGACCTCATGGTTATCTAAAGGCTAAGGGTCAAGTCTAAATTAGGATTACCCACTGGATTAGGAGTTAATCCAAGGATAAACCTTTGTGCAAATGATTAAGAGATAATCATGGTCAAAGCATTGAAGGCTTGATGAGACCCTTGGGTTGGGTAGAGGTTGAGTCAAAACAAATGTTTTAACCATGTGGGAGAGTTGAATTAACCATTAATGGTTATTGAAGACTTTGGGGGATTAAGTGGTTGAAAGTTGGAAGCCTTCAATGGTTTTCAAAGACTTTGGGGTTTTTGGTGGTTGAAGGTTGAAAATCTTCAATGGTTATCCAAGACTTTGGGCCATTTGAGAAGTGACTCCATTTTGCTTAGGAATGTGACAATAATTAGGGGATGGATTAGGCTAATTAGGAAGGGGTTAGAAGAATCTAGAAGGTGATTAGATTTTGCAAGTGGATTTGGTGGGTGAGGGAAAATAGGATTTAATTAAAATAAAAATTCATTTATTTCAATAAATATGTGCAAGTTGCATTTGTAGGAAAATGCAAGTGGGGTGGGGATAATGATTTAAATAAATGTTTTATTTAATTTATTTAAAAGAGGAAAAGAGAATTTTAATTAAATAAATAGATTTTATTTATTTAATTGATTGGAATTGGATTTAATGAATTAATTAAAATAAATTGAATAATTTATTTAATTAATAGAAGAATGTTTGGGGATGAATTAATTAAATATTAATTTAATTAATTGGTGGCTAGTGGATTTTTAATCAAATAAATACGAAATATTCATTTAATTAAAATGGACAGATTTATGTGACTACATTTGCCCCTCTTTGAGACGGTGCAGTTTATCGCATCGTTTCAAAGAAAGAAAAATTGGTGTGAAGAAATGCCCCATAAAATATAAATTTAATGGGTGGTATGCCCCCTCGAGAGATGGGCCGAATTTTTTTTTGAAAAATCGGGCGATCTCTTGAAAAAGAATGAAAAGTGAAGGGGGGGTAGAATGGAAGAAATTAGCAACAACGGTGAAAGAATGGAAGAAAAATAGAGTGAATACGGAGAAACAACAAGCCAGCGAGTACCCTGAGGTCATGCAAGAGATACATAGCAGATGTAGTGTGGGGTTTGGATTGATGCTATACAATTGATCAAAATTGGTTGAACAATCTGGTGCAATCGGTTTAATTGCCCCGGTCAAGTCAAAGCGTGACAGTTGATGTCAATTGGTCGCTTGGACATGATAAAGTCTGAGTAAGTGAATCAAAGTGACCTGATGAGACTTAGACAATTGATGTAATTGCCCGATGAAGTCAAGGTATATGAAGCAAAAATACTCGTTGAGACTTAGACAATTGATGTAATTGTCCGATGTGATTGTGTTTGATTGGTTGATCAATTGATAGTGTGTGCGTGTGATGGATGGTTGTGGGGAATCATGGCAGCCCCGTTGAGACTAGGCCATTATGATAAATGCCTGATGTAGTCTAGGATTACCATAATCGATTACCTGTTGAGACCCGAAGATACTTGATCAGAGTATCTGTTGATAGTCTAGGTGTGTGGGAGTCGATGTACCTGTGCAGACAGAGTAACTTGCTTGGCTTATTGGATGACTTAGGATAGGAAACACAATCCCTCCTATTTAGAGATGGATGGTGATGAACGTGGCTTGATTGGGTTGATTGAGAAACGATGTAGGGTATGGGATGTTGATTATCGAGATGGGGAGGGTGAGGGGGGATTTGATGTTAGATAGAGGATATGGAAAACCTATGACTCATTCCTATGGAAGAAGAGGAAAATAGAGTATGCATTATTATGACTACGTATGCATGATATGCAGCTATTTATGAATGTATGGATGGATGGAATGCAATGAAATGCAATATATACAGATGAGATGAGATGATGATCCATAGTGCTCTATTTTCATCATTGAGCTTTAAAATGTTGGAAGAGAATACAAGCATCTTGACATAATGATTCAAGATGACCTGAGTATTCCTTTCATGGATTTTATATAGCAAGTTAATACAAGAAACTTGATATAATGGATCAAGTTGACCAGAGTATTGCTTGCGGAACAGACAAGGATTATCTCCTTTCATGCATGACTTGGATCGTCCTCCTTGATCTTAGGCGTGATCAGATCCTGAGACAAGTACATACCGTACTAAAAAATGAAACCTTTATCCAATTTGGAGGAAGAGGAACCAAAGGATGAGCATTGTACCTGCAACCAAACAGCATATTTACATAAAGAATAAAGAATAAGGATCCTTGGTAATGGCTCATGCTCATATGGTCGAGGTATACGCTGTAGTCAGCAAGCCGTAGTGATCTATGACTGCATTTTGCATAAGATCACGTAGCTTAGTGAACTTCCCACGTAGACACCATTAGTACATGCCCCAGAACTTCATCGGAAATGATGCGCAAATGATACAAAACAATGCTGAAAGATCCCGATACAGACAAACAAATGAATTACTCACGCATCAACCAAGCATTTGATAGCTTAACGGAATTTTCTTGTCAAAGAAAACGTCATCTTGTCTTTGTTTTTGATAAGGAAGGATGCATCCTTGTTTTTAAAGACAGTTTCTGATTGTTGATGTGGATTGTGTGGTTGTTTGGTAAATGGTCATTGTGTGAGTAGTTTGTCGCAATGTTTGTTTTGGTATCTGCATGGATGAGTATGTACAAGGTGTTGCCATGTTTTTGTGTGATTTTTCAATGGTTTTGTCGATGTTTTTGGATTTTGAATTGTTTTGAATGTTTTTGGTATTTTTGCGAGATATTTTTGAATGTTTTTGGATTTTTGATGATTGTTTGAATGAAGAACTTAATGAATCATAAGACAATGTAGAATCCACTTCCATCAATAGGTTAAAGGCATTGCCCCCAGTTTTAGACATGACTATGAAAAAGCGGGATGCAAGATGTATGGAGTACTATCATAATTGCAGATCAAATAACAAGCCATGGTTGGGATGGATGGATGTATGTGTGCATGAATGTGATCGCAATAAGATTTGAAAGATAATGGAGCTATTGCCTTTACGAGTGGCGCCTGTTTGCCAGGTTTTCACCATCGCACTTACCCAAGGTGCCACCGGAGTGGTTGTTCACCGTTTGGATGCATGATTTTTCTTTACTTTTTTGAATGTTTTTGTATTTTCTTCAGGACATTTTCTGAATGTTTTTGGTATTTTCTGATATGTAGGGGAGTTGGATGCCTTGTACACCTTAGGTATAAAACCGTTTGAGGTGCATGCTATTGATTGGATCTGCGAGTGGTTCTCCATCTGATGTAGCCAACTGATATGCCCCGGACCCGAATACAGCAGTGACAACATATGGGCCGAGCCAATTTGATTCAAATTTGCCTTGATGTTCTCTGTTTGGTTGGTTGCGAGGATTCTTTCGAAGAACAAGATCACCTACCTCAAATGTACGAGGTCTAACTCGGTGATTGTAGCTTCTACTCATGCGCTGCTGATAGGCTTTGAGATGGTTGTATGCAGCTTGTCGCTTCTCATCAAGTAGCTCCAAGTCCTGAAGGCGTGAGACTCTGTATGCGTCATCATCAATGAGATTGTGCAAGGAAACCCGTAGTGACGGTATCTCGACCTCAATAGGTAAGATAGCTTCTGCACCATAGACCAATGAATAAGGAGTTGCACCTGTAGGGGTTCGAATGCTAGTTCGATATGCCCATAATGCTGGATTCAATTGAACATGCCAATCACGGCCGGCATCATTGACTGTCTTCTTTAGGATTCTCAATATGTTTTTATTGGATGCTTCGGCCTGACCATTGCCTTGTGGGTAATAGGGAGTGGAAAAGCGGTGTTGGATATGAAATTTCTCACAAAGCTCACGGACATCCTGATTTTTGAAAGGGAGACCGTTATCTGTGACAATAGACATGGGTACACCATACCGGCAGATGATGTAATTGAGGATGAATGAGGCGATCTGCTTGCCGGTGACTTGGGTAAGTGGAACAGCTTCGATCCACTTGGTGAAATATTCGGTGGCGGTAATAATGAATTTATGGCCATTGGATGAAGATGGGTGAATTTTACCGACAAGGTCAAGGCCCCATTGACAAAAAGGCCATGGTGTTGTGATTGGTTGCAGTTCCTGGGCCGGTGCATGTATCAGGTCGCCGTGAACTTGACATTTCTTGCATTTTCTGACAAAGTAGTAGGAATCCTTTTCCATAGATGGCCAATAGTATCCAGCTCGCATGATCTTCTTGGCTAGTGATGGACCGCTTGAGTGAGTCCCGCAAATTCCTTCATGTACCTCTTCCAAAGCCTTTGTTATCTCATCTTGTTCCAGACATCGAAGGAGAGTACCATCAAGACTACGTCGGTATAGGGTTTCGGCAATAATGGTATATCGAGCAGTTTGGCGAATGAAGGTTTTTCGTTGGTTATTTGATTGGTTGGGAGGAAGGGTATGATCGCGAAGATAGGTGTAGAACTCACCGTACCATGGGGATTCAGAACCGACAAGGCGACATATCATTTCGGATTCGGGGATATCATAAGTGGGAATCCAAAGCTGTTCTACCAAGAACTCGTAGCGTGTTGAATTCTGTGGAAGATCTAGGAGAGATGCGATAGTAGCCATAGCGTCAGCAGCTCGATTCTGATCTCTTGGTATCTGCTCAAAAGTGATAGTAGTAAATGATGTCTTTAGAGTGTCCACCATTTGCTTGTATGGCATGAGTTTATCATCTTTGGTCTGATATTCATCTGTTGCTTGTCGAATGACCAGTTGCGAGTCGCCATATACTTGCAGTTCTTGTAATTTCCATTGTATGGCTAGCCTGAGTCCTGTGATCAAAGCCTCATATTCTGCTATGTTGTTTGTGCATGGAAATGTGAGCCTGTAAGACTTCGGGATGCTATCACCTTGAGGTGTGATAAACAGAATGCCTGCCCCCGAGCCGTGCCTAGTGTATGAACCATCAAAATATAGTTTCCATGGCTGTGCTTCTGTGATCATGAATATCTCTTCATCTGGAAAATTGGAAATGAGAGGATGATCGCCTATGAGTGGTGCATCGGCCAACTGATCTGCAATAACTTGCCCTTTGATAGCCTTACGGTCCACATACTCAATGTCGAATTCACTTAGAATCATTACCCATTTGGCCAAACGACTTGTCAATGCTGCTTTGCTGAGTAAATACTTGAGTGGATCAATTTTTGCGATGAGTTGTACCTTGTGTGTTAACAGATAGTGCCGCAATTTAGTGGCTGCCAGGATTACTGCTAGGCAAGCTCGCTCAATAGGTGTGTAATTGAGTTCATAGCCAACCAGTGTACGAGAGATGTAGTATACAACACACTCTTTGCCTTCTGCATTATGTTGTGCCAGTAATACACCTAATGCTGTACTTGTTGCTGAGATATAAAGTAACAACGGTCTACTTGGATCTGGTGGCATCAGCAATGGTGGATTCATGAGATAGTTTTTAAGTGCCTGAAATGCTTGCTGGCATTTGTCATCCCACTGAAAGCGGATGTTCTTGTGTAGCAAGTGTGTGAATGGGTGACACTTATCAGCAAATTGTGTAATGAATCTTCGGATGGATTGAAGCCGTCCTTGTAATGTCCTTAGCTGACTGATATTCTTTGGAGGTGGCATGTCCATGATTGCTTTAACCTTTGCTGGATCGACCTCAATGCCTTTGCTTGAGACAATGTATCCTAGAAGTTTCCCGGAGGTCACTCCAAAGACACATTTCTTTGGGTTGAGTCGAACATGATATTGTTCCAGTCTATCAAAGATTTGATCTAAGATGTGGAGATGTCCTTCTCTAGTAAGTGATTTTGCTAGTAAATCATCCACATAATCTTCCATCATAGTATGCATCATGTCATGGAAGATGGTGGTCATTGCTCTTTGATAGGTCGCTCCTGCATTCTTTAGACCAAAAGGCATTACATTCCAGCAGTATGTGCCCCATGGACATGTGAAGGCTGTCTTATGTTGGTCCTCTGGTGCGATCTTTATTTGATTGTATCCTGAAAAGCCATCCATGAGTGAAAGCATGGCATGTCCTGCTGTCAAATCCACTATGATGTCGATATTTGGTAGGGGGAAGTCATCTTTAGGACATGCCTTATTCAGATCTCTGAAGTCTGTACAAATGCGAATGCCCCCTTTTGGTTTGCCAACTGGTACAATGTTGGAGATCCATTCTGCATAATCAATTGGTCTAATGAAACCAACATCCAGGAGTTTCTTGAGTTCTGTTTTGACTAGCACGGCAATCTGAGGATGCATCTTACGAAGCTTCTGCTTGACAGGTTTGGCTCCTTTTGCTACTGTGAGATGATGCATGACTAAATCAGGATCAAGCCCAGGCATGTCTGCATATGACCATGCAAAGTTGATCTGACGCTGTTGGAAGAACTCTATAAATTGAGGCTGTTCCTCTGGAGTGAGAAGAGATGCCAGATGTATGATATGAGGGTTTTCAGGAGTCCCTACATTGTATTCTTTAGTCTCCTCAATGAGAATCGTCGATCGTTCCTGTTGTGTACTAGCAGGGAGAATGTCAAACCCTTCATCCTCAAGTGCCTCAGAGAGGTTTTCACCGTTGGATACGCTCTTTCTTTTTACTTTTGTTGGATCAAACAGTGCCACAGTGTGGTTTTCACTGGAAGATCCATGTTTTAATGTTATATTTTTGCAGCTGAAGGGTTTGGCATCCGCCCCGAAGTATGTTGCGCTATTAAGTTGAATGGCGAATCCAGCTTTGTGATCCCCGCTTGGTAGATTATCCCTTAATTCCAAAAAGTCGATGATAGCCTCATCGTTCTGGAAGAGGTCAAGACATGGGGGATTTGGTTGGTTCCATTCAATGAGTTCAGGGTGGATAATGGGCATTACTTCATCGATTAGGTTAAGTGCAGGAGATGTATCCGTGAGGGTTAAGACGTTATGGTGAAGGTCATTGATGGTACTCTCCCTGTCAGAATCAGGCGTAGGATGAGACGTAGGGTCTGTGGAAGATGTTTCCAGCTCAGGTACCCAAGTGGTCTTTATCTGTGCTTCTCCATAAACAGGGATGTCTTTGCGGGGTGGAGGTGGTGATGTGTCTTCCTCATCTGAAGTGTTAAGTTGCACTGAATCAAATTCCCATTCATGTGAGTCGGTCTCTGAATCACTTTCCAGCATCCGATTGCTATACCATACTGGGATGTCTTTGGAGTTAAATACTGCAGGCGTGATTGGTTTATGTACTTTTGTGGTGATCGATGTTGCAGGAACCGTGATGGGGTTTAATGGATTTGTCATTGGAAGTATCGGTAGTGTTGATTTAGTGGCTTCTGTGGGAATGGCTGGTGCCATAGATGTTGCTGTAGGTTTCCATACAGTTGTTGCTACAAATGGTGTTGCTGATGGGATTACTGGTTCATTTGGTGGGATGATTGGCATTGTAGATGGTTGTGGTAGGTTTGTGAGCCTCGATGGGGCAGTGGGGATAGTGTTTGATGGTGCTTTGATTATGAAAGGTGTCCTCTTTGCAGTAGGCGGGCAAAATGGTTTGCTAGGTTTTCCTTTGAATCTGAGTTTAGGAAGGATCTCTTTTTCAAAACCTAGGCCTGTATTACCTTTGGGCTTGAACTCTGGCAACAGCGGTTCATGTCGTCCTTGTTTGCAGTATCCCAAAGCACTCTGACCATCATATCCCATTCTTTGCATAATGAGGAGGCCTTTGCCATATTGTTCCGTAGGAAGTGTAACTCGCGGTATGTCAGTGGTGATGGGATCCTTATAGATCCAGTCTGCTAGGTCCTCATCTTGTGTTTCTTCCTCTTGACTCTTTCCAAGGATGAAAGGCGTTAAAGCACATGCTGGCGTGATTAGTGGTTGCTGGAGCAACTGCTGTGGTTTACCATGTGTTCTAGGAGAAGTGGGCATTTGTCCCACACAAAAGAGCTGACTCAAGTTGTATTCTCCAGGACCTTCCTCTGCGACTTTCATCTTAAGCTTTTCTTGCTTGGGTATAGGGGTGTTTGAACTGGCAAGAAAGGCGGGATTTACATATGATGTGGAGGAAATGGCTTCCCTATTATTAGGAACAGTAATCTCTGGTTGATGGCTGATATTATGGCAAAATGCAAAGGGATTTGCATCACCCAGGATTGTGATCTCTGCACCATTATGTGGGAACTTGATACATTGATGGTAGGTAGATGGAACAGCTTGCATGGCATGTATCCAAGGTCTCCCTAATAATAGATTATATGGCAGAGGAAGGTCCAGAACCTGACAAGTGATGTGCTTTACCACAGGGCCCACTCGGATTGGTAGTACCACAGCTCCTTTGGATGAACGCTCTGCATCATCATAGGCCTTGATGGTGATCTTCTTGCGAGGATCCACTGATTCTATTGCATATCCCAATGCTGTGACCAACTGTAGTGTACAAATGTTTAGGCCTGCTCCATTATCTATCAAGACTCGCTTGATCCTGTGTTGGTTGACAAAGCCTTCAATGTGGAGTGAGGCGTTATGAGGTTGTTGGAAAGAAGAGTTGTCACTTTCGGAAAAAGTGAGACAAGGTGATGACTTTAGACTTCCAACCATGGCTTGAAATTGGTCCGTGTTCAGGTTTGCAGGGACTGACGCCTCTTGGAGTGCTTGATCCAAGATAGTTTTATGAGAGGGTGACAGACGCAAAAGCTCCAAAATGGATATAAGCGCAGGGGTTTTGTCTAATTGTTCCACAAGATTGTACTGCTTTGGGACGGAGGTGGTGCCTTGTGGAGCTGCCTTGATGGTGACCTTGCCACGACGCGTAACAACATTGCAATTGGAGTTGGGATTTTTGAAGGTTATAGTTGCAATTTGTTCACTGGCATCATACAGGTGATTGACAGTGTAATTATACGCAGCTTGTGTATAATCAGTGGTATCAGTGCCTCGCCGAGAAGTGGAAGGACCCCTTTGATCTTGTGATGGAAGTGGATTCTTGAACATCTGATGATCATTATTGGTTGTTTTTGGGTCATGTTCTTCAATTCCAATTTCTCGTTGCCTTGACCGTGATCGAGTTTGAGCCATTTTGTTTGCAAGTTTGTTTTGAAGTTGATTGAAGATGATGATGAGTTGGTGATGAAATGAAAGATTGATGATTGGTGATTTGTGTTGTATGGGGATCTCTAGCACTTTAAGGTAAATGTAACCGAAATTCCTTCTTTGAATTGCTTGTTTGTTTTGATAAGATTTGATGTGATAAGGTGTAGAGAAATCTGAGATGTGTTACAGATTTTGACTACCTAGTAATGAGAGGATTCACTCATGAACTAGTTTTAACCTGCGTAGATGTGTCTCTTAGGATGAGTTTATCCTAGATGTAGAAACAATCTAAAAAAGTGAGGTGATGCGTTTGATTCAAGCAATATCTAAAAAGGAATCTTGGGACAAGAACCTCTTAATGTTTTGAGAGTTTTGGGATGGATTGATGATGGAAAAATGATGTATGAATGAGATGATGGATGTTTTGTTCTCAACTTCAATAAAAACTTTGTGTTACAAATGGAACAAACTCTACTTCTTCCCTTTCAGGCGTTGGTGGCATTTCTCGAGCTGTGTTGTAGGTGATACAGATGTTTGGGAAGAAGTTGGGATTAATCTTTCCTCCTTGATTTTTGTGATAACTCAAAGCTCTATATTGCATAAAAGCTCTGCGGTTTAATGATTCTGAATCAAATTCGTTTGTTTTACCTTGAAGGTATAGACGCATGCGATGTAGAAAGACTCTATGGGAGACAAAGATTTGTCGATTGATATAGAAGAATTTCCTCCTTTTGATTAAAGCCTTTGAGCTCAATGGTCTTCTTTTCAAGGTAATATTCTGATGACCCTTCCTCTTTCGCAAGATGTGAAGAATGGTCATAAAAGTTGTGACTCTGTGTTGTTTGCACTTTGTTTTTGATGTTTTTGGTTGTGTTTGACAGATGTTGGATGAGTACTTTGTTTTTGAAAGTGATTTTCTGATTTTTCTTTGACAAGAAAACAAAGCAAGCACACAAACACAAAATTGTAGCCTCAAAGGCACAAATGAGTACGGGTCTAGATTAACCCAATCCTTGGACTTGTTTCTGACCCTTCCTTTAGATTTATTTTAAGGTGTAATTCCAAAGCCTGAAGTTGGCTCAATTTGCTCTAGGTCTGTAAAACGAACACACTTCAAACACTCTTTATCCCTATGGTCAAATGGCCAGTTGTGATAAATTTAGCCCACATCTTGATATTTCTTCGACTTTGGTACTACATACCTTATGAATCCCGCCGTGGCAGGTAAGGATGTGATATACTAAGTCTTGCACGAGCATAACAAATAGATGATCCCTATGATGGGGGAGTCACCACTTTTATCAAGCCACAAGTGACTTTTCAAAAAGCTATGTTTCTACTCAAGGAAATATGTATGGTGAGTATCTTGGGAGCAAAACCTTCTATGCTCTTGCACTAAATTGTACCTCAAATATCCTTAATCAATAGAACGGGTGGGCTACTACTTAAAGGTGTTTAGTCATGTTCGATGTTTTTGGACATAAGTTCATTCTGCAGTGACTCACTTAAGAGCCTTGTAACTGGTGGTGGGGCCCATTTGTCCTTTCGGCCAGTTACACTGTAGGAACAGCTATACCCAAGGCTACAGCTTTCGCTCTCACCTGATTTCTATAGCGGCTCGAAGGATTTACCGCTCGAGGTCGTTCCCAAGAGTATCGATCCCTTGGCAGGCCTCTCTTAAAAAGATAAAATGTGAGCGTTACTAACACTTTTCTCTTGCACCTAGGACCACGAGAGCCAAGGGAGAGGATAGTGTGTGTTAGAGGTAGGACCACTCGACTGACTTTTGTGCACAAGCGTGCCAGATACGTAAAACACTTGTTCTTTTTAATCCAGCATTTGCAAAGATGATCTAACTATTTGGAGATGTTGCTCCAACAACCATGGTGTTCATTTTAGCTTCAAAGCAATATGTTTTGTAATCTAGAATTGAGAAATCCTGGTCAACTTAATGAAAAACACGTTTTGCTTTGAAGGAAAATTTTTGTTTTTGCCAAAAATAAAGACAAGTGGATTGTTCTTTTTACTGCACCAAAAATTGAAGTGTGGATTGTGATTTTTTTTTAAGTCCCAATTGATGCAAGAAAGAAAGTTTGTTTTGTTGATTTTAAGCACCAAAACAAAATGTATCCCTAACTAGAAAACAATGAAACTATTTTTTTGTGTTTTTAAGTTCTTTTTAAGCACTAAATAAAAAATTTTGTGATTTTTGTGGTGAGTTGTTAACCTGTATCAACAAAAACAAATTAGTAAAAATCGGTGTTCAAGGGGGGCTTCCACAAGCCTAAGATACTCAATTTTTCGGTTACAAATTTTACAAATCCTGATTCTGAAATGCCCTGAAATTTGACTAAGTCTGAAATTTGGAGGATCTTCCAAAAACTAGATTTTGCATTACAACTCCTAGAGGTCTGAAACCCCTCTCAAACATCCTGAAAGTATATATGGAATATAACTTAAAGTATAAGAAAGAGAAAAGAGAAGAGGAAATGTCACTTATACTTAAATGTTATATTCCATATATATTCTACCTCTCACAAACCTAAAAAAAAAATAGTTTTATCAATTACAAGGCCTTTTTTTACAACGTTCTGTTACAATAGCGCTACTCTGTGTTTTTGCAGAAGCGCTGATTCATGCAATAGCGCTAGTCTGCGTGAGCAGAAGCGCTAATTTAAACGGTAGCGCTGAAAGAAGAGAAAAATCCGAGAAGACAAAAGCGCTAGAAGTGTGTCAATAGCGCTGAAACTGTGACAATAGCGCTAGAATGTTTCCAATAGCGCTGAAACATTTTCAATAGCGCTACTTTATGGTCAATAGCGCTAAAAGAAATTTTTCAATAGCGCTAAAACGCGTTCAATAGCGCCGAAGCGCGACCTGTGTGGCAATTTCAACAAGCAAAATGTTAATTTCAAAAACAATGATCAGAAGGTTGCGTGTTCGATTCACGTCGGGTTCACCAAATGATGCCCTCCTAAATGACACAAGATTGTTAGTTTAAGATCAAACAACATAAAACACACAAGATGTTAGAGTTAATCAATCAAAAACTAAAACATGAAGGCATTCCAAAGGAGACACTAAAAACATGCTAAATATATCTAACTAAATAAGTAAAGACAAATGAGATATCTCCAACTATCTCTTAGCATGAGATTAGCTCCTTCTCCCTTGTTCCTCTCCTCTCCAAGTTCCAAAATAGTGTAGCTCTCAGCAGCTTTTTGCACTATGGATGCTTATGGAGGATTGAGATTGTAGAATAGCTCCCAAACATGAAATGAAAAGCTATTTTAATGCTAAAATGATGTGTTTTAACCAAAAGACAAGAGATTAGATTGTTTATGCTAAAATGCTCTCTAAAATGACTATAGTATAAATGCTTACAAGTTTTCAGGATGTGGATTATGAAGGAATGGGCTCTATTTATAGGAAAAATGGAGCAATGGATGGCCAGGATTGAAAGGTTTAATCAAGGGTCAAGCTTGAAAGTTGGGGATCCATGTGCACAATTTGCACCAATGAAATGGTGACAAGTGTCAACACAGGATTGGGTTGAAAGAAAGGGGTTGGAGGCATTGAATGCTTGAGAAGACCTCATGGTTATCTAAAGGCTAAGGGTCAAGTCTAAATTAGGATTACCCACTGGATTAGGAGTTAATCCAAGGATAAACCTTTGTGCAAATGATTAAGAGATAATCATGGTCAAAGCATTGAAGGCTTGATGAGACCCTTGGGTTGGGTAGAGGTTGAGTCAAAACAAATGTTTTAACCATGTGGGAGAGTTGAATTAACCATTAATGGTTATTGAAGACTTTGGGGGATTAAGTGGTTGAAAGTTGGAAGCCTTCAATGGTTTTCAAAGACTTTGGGGTTTTTGGTGGTTGAAGGTTGAAAATCTTCAATGGTTATCCAAGACTTTGGGCCATTTGAGAAGTGACTCCATTTTGCTTAGGAATGTGACAATAATTAGGGGATGGATTAGGCTAATTAGGAAGGGGTTAGAAGAATCTAGAAGGTGATTAGATTTTGCAAGTGGATTTGGTGGGTGAGGGAAAATAGGATTTAATTAAAATAAAAATTCATTTATTTCAATAAATATGTGCAAGTTGCATTTGTAGGAAAATGCAAGTGGGGTGGGGATAATGATTTAAATAAATGTTTTATTTAATTTATTTAAAAGAGGAAAAGAGAATTTTAATTAAATAAATAGATTTTATTTATTTAATTGATTGGAATTGGATTTAATGAATTAATTAAAATAAATAGATTTTATTTATTTAATTGATTGGAATTGGATTTAATGAATTAATTAAAATAAATTGAATAATTTATTTAATTAATAGAAGAATGTTTGGGGATGAATTAATTAAATATTAATTTAATTAATTGGTGGCTAGTGGATTTTTAATCAAATAAATACGAAATATTCATTTAATTAAAATGGACAGATTTATGTGACTACAAATACTATTTCTGTTTCTGGAGTGAATGATAAAGGCAATACATCTGTAGCTCCTCCTAATCAAAATCTTCAGATTTTCACTGATCCATTACCTTCTCATACCTCTAATGCGATTGAGACTAATGATTCCTCTTTTTCATCTGATGGTCTTGTGTCTATGACTCCGAACGTGATTAATTTTTTAGAGCAGCAGAAAATCCCTAAAGAACCTTCCATCACATTTGATTCTAGTGAAACTATTAGGGCACCTGATGGTCCTTTATACATAGTTGCAAAAGTCAAGAATACACCTTGCCGTGGAGTGCTTATTGATCCTTCGTGCATGGTTAATGTTATTACTGAAGAATTTCTTTTTACTTTGCAATTGAATCAAGTGATATATGACAAAACAGATGTGATTGTGAAACTATTTGATGCATTTTCTTCTCCTGCAATTGGTTCTATTACATTGCCTATTGAGGTCCATAACAAATCCCTTGATGTGAACTTTGCTATTATTCCATCTTCCGAACAATTTCGTGTGAAGCTTGGCTATCCTTGGCTATCTTCCATGAAAGCTATTGCTTCTCCTATTCATAAGTGTTTGAAATTTCCCCATAATAGTGAAGTTGTTACTATCAATCATAGTCTCTTTAAACCAGCTGAAAGAACCTCTAGTGTTCCTCTTGATTACTTTTGGCCTAAACAATTCCAATCCCTTCCTCCGCGAAGTGATCATCTTTTCAAATCTTATCAAAAGTGGAAAATAGATATGATCCTATCTTTAAGTGAACCTAGAACACCTAAACTTGACATTCCTATCATTCTTGAGAAGGAAGTTCTTCCTTTGAAAGATAAAACTAATGTCTTTCCTCAAGAAGATTCCCAACCCATCCCTATGGATGTGACTATGTCTATATCTAATAAACTTCCTAAAAGTAGACCTATACCTCCTCATCATGATGGACTTGGTCTTCTTCCTAAACCAAAAATTCCTCCTTTATATGGAGCAGTTCCTCCCCCTTCCTTTTATAGAGAGAAGAGACCTTCTTCTTCTCCTATTATCCAGCCTAAGAGACCACAACCTAAACACCCAAGTGATAGGGATGAGAACATTCCTCCTCCTCAATCTTCTTCACTTCCTACTAAGACTAGATGAAATCGTTCTGCACGTGAACGCCGGCGAAAGCGTCGTCTTAGAGCTCAAACTTTGCAATCTCCAAAAACACCTTCAACAAGCATTATTCCATTTTCTCCTCAGCCGAGAATTGAGCCAAAATCTCCTAAACATAAGATGCATGATGGTCTTGATCCTGTGCGAATTAAAGATCCTATTTTTATAAATCTTGATGATGATATAGATGAAAATGTTATTCATGATGAAAATGTTACTTCTCTTGCTTCTGATAGTGAATATGAACTTGTTGATATTGATAAACATTTATCCAATGAATTTTCTAAAGCACTCATCCTAGCTCCTAGACAAGAACAACGTGGCTCAGAACATGAACATAGCCCTTGTTTGGATCTTTTGATAGCTCCATCTGCTATGTTGGATGTTCCTCCTCTAGCGTGTTCCCTGCCTTCCCGAAACATTGATCAGCAAGATCGGGGGGTAGATGACGTGCTAGACTAGTTACATTAGCATAGCAGATTCTCTCCTCCTCTCTTGTGTTACTTCTTCTATATGTTATTCTCATTCTTCTATTTGTTGTCCTTAGTGTTGTCTACTTGAGGACGATGCAAAGCATTGAGATCTCTCGATCTCTCTCATGTTGACTCAAAAGACACATGTGTTCCCTTCTTCTAGGTGACCTTCCTTGATTGGGGAATGAAGAACAATTATGCATACATACATATGATATATATACATGACTTATCATACAGCATACTGACCCCAAGGAAAGCGAAGTCACCTCATGCTTTGTGTTTTGTGTCTATTATCCTTGGGCTTATCTCACACTTGGGGGCTAAATCCTTGCGATAACGTGCTCCTTTCCTTTCTCATTCTTATATGTATCACTACCTTAAAGCAATCACCCCCGGTGAGGCGTGTGCGATCGCTTTAACATAGGGGGGCATACATCCCGTTCATATCTTTTCAAGATACTTGAGAATTTCTTGGCAAATTTAACCTTGCCTTGAGAATTTTTGATATCTTTCTTGCATGACTCATAGTGAGGGAACCTTACTACTGACAGTCATGGTTCTCCCTCGTGATCTTCATTTTTACTTTGTCAATTGAAGTCGTAAGATCCTTAGTCCACTGGGGGCTTGGTGTGTCTTGCCTCCTTGACGTGGTGAAAGTCTTTCAATGATTGTTCCTTGTACTTTACCGGAAGTATGAGCATACATACTCCCACTAAAGTGGGGGCTAAATGTAGCGTCCTAAAATTGTGACACTTGCAATTTTGACTGCATTTCGGTCTTCACGATGGCGACGCAACATGCAACCTGAATGGAGACCCTGAAACCTGATTATGACACTAAAAATTGCATTTTTCAAGCACCTTGGCCTGAACCTCCTTGCACCCTGCTGTCCCGGGAGGTGGGACCAGAGCGCCCAGCGCCCTGGTCCTTTAGAACCAGGGCGCCCAGCGCCCTAGTCCCTGGGTCCTATTTTGGGCCCGGTCTCCTAAGGGGTCTTGGGTCTTTTTGTTTGCAAATTGGAAATTACATTCCCTGGTTGGCCTAAGGTCGGGAAAATCAGTCTATCAGCCCTAATTGACAAGTATATAAACTTCATTTTCCTCTTTCATTCGATATGATGATGGAAAAAGGCGTGGAAACTATACTCAAGCATTCAAGCATTCAAGCATTCCTTCAAGCAATTGATCATTTCAAGTCTCCATTCAAGGCTAAGTGTTGCATTCAAGACAAGGATTCAACCATTGAAGAGGAGATCACATACTACTACAACATACAACATACAACATCTAAACCTTCGCACATAAGGATACAAACATCCTTAGAACAAGGTATTAGTACTTGTTTTACAGTCATTTACATTTACAGCACTTGCTCATTTCTTGGTTAATTCCAAAACCGGGGTTTGACCTAAAGGCAAACCCCTAATCCCTAACCCCCCAATCGTCTTCGCTTTTCTATGTGTAGGTTGCAGGTACGCGGCTGAAATTGAAGATCTGGAATCCTTGTGCAGAGACGAACAGATCCCCCTTCGTTTCGCGGATTTTTCGGAGGACCGTGGCGTCGGGCGCCATCGTCCTGACAACTTTTGCTCAAATTTGCAGGACAGTGCCGTATCGACATTTCACTGCTAATTCCAGGTCTGCAGCTTCATACTGTATCCCTATCTCAGTTTATAAGCGAATCTTTCTCACTTTCCATGCATTTCTAGCTCAATTCCTCTATGCACATTCTTTACAAAAGAGGGTAGCCTTGCTGTCTTAACCCTTGAAACTCATTTAGCATCCAATCTTGCATTGTGTGGGATTGGGTCTTGTGGGTTTCAACCCCTCTTTTGAATGTAAATTCTCTCCCCTAAGTGAAAACCATCAACCCTAGTGAATCTCCCTTATCTCTCCTTGGAGTTGGAAGAGGGGAGAGCAACTAGGGTTCGATCGCGATTTTCTGCTTTACAGTTGTCAAAGTTCAAGTGGATATACATTGGAGGCAAGACAAAAATGGATCAAACCTTGGACATCTAGATAGAAAAACCCCTACCAAGTTCCATTGGATGGGCTTGAGGAGTTAGAGGGTTGAGTAGAGAAGTAAACCAAGAAGGTGATTGGAACAAGCTCCAAGACTCTCTATATCACTCCCTATCCGAACAAGTTAAAGCATTACAAACAAAAGGGATTAAAAGAAGTTACATGCCATATGACATATGTCCTAATCCCTATGCATCTTGCATGGAATTCTACTACAATGAAACATATCTCATGTGTCTATTCAATCAAAGTCTATCAGGACAAGAGATAGACTGGTGTGCATGAATACCCAGTAACATCAAGTCATGGAATGAATTCATTGATAAATTTATTTATCACTTTGCCTTCAATATCGATAATGAAGTCACCATGACTGGTCTTTGTACTACTAAATAGAAAATAAAGGAATCCTTCATAATGTTATTATAAAGATGGTGAAACTTAGCTAGTTCATGTCTATTCGACATCTCTGAAGAATAACAAGTCAATCTATTCATAGAAAATCTAGTACCAAAATTAATGTACAAGTTAAAGATTAAAAGTCCTAGCACCATTGACAAACTTGTGAAGAAAGGGATGAACATCAAGAAAGCTCTTATACAAAAGGGGATTATCAATATCTTCAAAGATAACACCAACGACCCTAGCACTTCCAATGATAAGAGAAAATTTTGGTCTAGAAATAAGAATGTTACCAGTGATGGAGTTGTGGATGCAAGGGTATAGTAAACAATGCACAAACAAAGATCACCTTAAATGGGCCACACCACCAAATAATCGGACAAATAACCAACCTCAATAGAAAAATCAAAACAATGTGCCTTTTCAACAACCAACACAACAACAACATCAAGCAGTGAACACCATGTAACAACACCAACAAAAAATACCTCTAGAACCAGAGACACACCTCCTCAACAATTGGCATTGTTAAGTGAACCTATCAAATATGTGTTAGAACAACTACTTCAATTAAACCTTGTGTAGCTACTCGAAATCATAAATGAACCAACAGTAAAACTTGGGTGGGGGAATGACAACCACTATTGTGAACATCACTAAACAAATGGACATAAAGCCCCTTCCCATTTCTAACTAACATATCTTATACAAGATTTGATTGACCAAGGCTTGGTTTAAATAGAATCTCTGGCAGCATCAAACATAGATCACATCATATTCAAGACTCCCTTTCTTGATCATGATAAAGGAAAGGCATCTACATCTAATCTTGATCCAGAAGGAAATGTTAATTACACTAGCACTTCCCATAAATATACAATCAATTGTCTCCAAATGTCAGATAGTCATGTATCTACCATAAGTATCAAGGATATAAGTTTGCAATTTGCAATAACTACATGATGATCTAAGATTGTTTTAAAAGCAGCTCCTTCTATGTCAAAAGTCACTAGCTAGTATGATATCCTTGATCATTTAGGCAAAAAACATACATAAATATATATTCTTGATTTATTGCATATATCCCCTACCCATAGAGCAGTCCTAGACAAGGTATTACAAGAATCCACAATTCCTATAGACATAAATGTTGACCAATTTTAGGCTATGATATGACATATCTCTCCCTCACACCCAGTTAATTTTACTGAAAATGATTTCCCTCATAATAAACCCAATCACAATGATCCATTGCATTTAGAAGTCTTAGTCCATAACTATAAAATAAGACGAGTTTTAATAGATCATGGAGTAGGATTGAGCATTTGTACATTGAAAGTTATCATAGCTCTTGGATATTCAGAAAAATGGCATTAATCCTTCAAATAAAATAACTATCAAAGTCTATGATGATGCAAAGCACCTTTCAAAAGGAGTCATTGTGCTACCTATCCATGTTGGACTTTCCACTGGAAGCATAACATTATAGTTCCTGGACTTATATCTTCCATATAACATGATTCTAGGTCATCCCTAGACACATGCCATGAAAGCAATTCCATCTACTTATCATTTGTGCCTAAAATTCTCTTATAATGGAACAAAAATCACTATCCATGGAGATATAGATCCCTTCCAATTTGTGCCAATTTAAATGGGACATATGAGTAACAAGTTCCAGTAAAAAGAGAAACTCCATCATCCATCGACACTTCTCAAAATGTAAATCCTCAAACACTAGCTTAATTATCTAAAGGAAAACTCAAGGTCTAAGATCAAGGGTGTGGGGAATACACTATGGTCCAGTCATTCCATAATGGAAAGTTGCCTACTTCCCCTAGATCTTATTGAAAGCCATGTCCTCTACAAAAAGAACCCAAGGTTATAATTCAATATCAACCTCCTACTACTTTTACAAAATGGGGAGACCACAACGAAGAAAAAATTGAAGAGGATGTATCAAAGTGGCTTTACAAAGATAAAGAAGATATCCCACATATGCAGTTGCTAATTAAAAACTATGGAAAAAGAGTCATCATCATGTAAAAGAAAGGCTATGATGGACATAGTGGTCTTAATACAAATAAGCAAGAAATTGTAGAGCTCATTCAACCAAAAGAGCGACATCACACTAGAGGATGAGGATTTAAACCATTACGGATTGGGACCTCTAATGCTAAGTTAACCTTATTTGAAGAGGGGCACACTCCTAACAATGAAAAGATAGCTCATGAAGACCTTAACAAAAATGATTCCAATTTGTGGGAATAGGACTCCTATTCCTCTAGCTCCTATGCCCTAGATGATATTTTCATTGATCCTAGTGACTTACCTACCAAGGGCAAAGATGTAAACACTCCTTCTCTTGATAAAACTTGTCATAGGGCCTAGATTCTAGAATTTTGGGATCCTAGGTCATCTTCCAAAGAATGCAATATCAAAATCAATGTTGACAGTGATACTACCGATGTCTATATCATGACCTTAACCCTTGTTGCACCAAATTTGTATAATACCAATGACAGCATGCCCTTGGTTCATCTCAAACATATTGATTGGGACCAACAAGGACCACCAAGTTTAGACCATTTCAAGAATGATGAGGCCATAGCAGAATTCCTTGAGTCTCATGAAGACATATCAATACAATTTGGGAAAACAACTCCATCTTCTAGTCACAAAAATGAAAATGAAAAAAATGAGTCTCTTGGTGAAAAATGCAAGGCATCTCTAGACATTAAAAAATTAAAAATAAATGACGTATCCAAGGGTGTAAACCTTTTTGAGGAACCCAAGGATGGAAGATTGGACAAACCCCCTACATATCATGGGAAATTTCCTCTCTTGATGGAGATAACAAAAGAAATCAACTTGGGTATCCAAGACAACCCTAAAGTCATCCATTTTGCAACATCATTGTTAGAACAAGAAAAGACGGACTTCATTACATTCTTCCTAGAAAAACAAATAAAATTTGCATGGTCATTGCAAATATGCTTGGAATAGATCCAGAATTGGTCCTTCATCACTTGCCATTGTAGCCAAGTACTAAACTAGTTAAACAGAAACTAAGAAAAATACATCCACAAAATGCATTACAACTGAAATCTGAGTTCAAGAAACTATTATATATGGGTTTCATTAGGCCCGTTGATTATGTAGAGTGGATTTATAACTTAGTTCCAGTAAGCAAGCCCACTGGGGTGTAAAGTGGAAAATTGGGGGCTTGGCCAGCTCTCCACTTGGAAGTGGGGAATTTACAAAGCTCAATTTTCACTCGAGAAAAGTTTACATTCAAAAGAGGGGTTGAATCTACTAAATCCAATCCTAAATGATGCAAGGACTGAATACTAACTAGATTGATTGAAATTGGAATGAAATTGATCCTCTTTTGTAAGTTGATTGATTGAATTAAGGTGAAGTATTGGAAATGAAGATAAAGTGTGAAAACAATGAGCTATAGATTTGCGATTTAGTTGTGCACCTGGATCTGAGAAGTTTGAAATGATTCGGAGCTGCTCTGCAAAATTGGGCAAAAGTTGCAAGGACCGTGTGTCCAGACAGGGGTGCCCTCCAATAGGATCTCTGAACTTTCTGCACATCAAAAAGGGTTTTCCATCTTTGTGAATAAAGCCTAATTCCAGAAGTACAACTGCACACCTATTTTGTGCACACAAAAAGAAAGGGAAATGTATGGGGAATAGGGGTTTGCCTTCAGGTCAAACCCTAATTTTAAAATTAACCAAGTGATTGAAATAATGTAAATGAAAGGACTAAAAGTAGAAATCCTCCTCTTTGATGGGATGTTGAATTGTTTGGAAATGAAATGCTTATACCTCCTTGTGAAGTTTTGCTTGCCTCCACATCGAATTATGATTTCATGATGATCTCCTCTTCAATGCTTGAAATCTTGACTCTATTTTTGCTCCAAAGCTTGAAGGAAGATTGAAAATGCTCAATTGCTCTTGAATGCTTGAATGCTTGATAGATGGATTGGATTTCATGTTTTGTCAAATGAGAGGATAAATCCCTCTTATATACTTTCCAGTAGGATTAATTGACTAATTTTTTGACTTGATCTGGCATAGGCGAGATTTTCCCGCTTCAAATTTGAGTTAGGTCTAAGGGAGGGGATCAAGAAAATCCCTAATTAAGGGGTCACAGGGTTCCATGCCCTAGTCCTACCCTATTTTGGGGTGGGATCAAGGTGACCCTAGAGTACATTGTTGAATTACAAGATGTTTTTGATGTGCATGAGCATATCTAGGTCTCCAATCACGTCGAGGGTTGCAAAGAATAAGGCAAAGACCCAAATGTAGTTGAAGATTGTGAGAGGTGCAATTTTAGGATATTACATTTAGCCCCCACTTTAGTGAGAGTATGAGCTTACACAAATACTACTGATAAAGTACAAGGAGTTCAGATTGAAAGACTTTCACCACATCAAGGAGGCAAGATTCATTAAGCCCCTAGTGGACTTTAGGATCTTACCACTTCAATGATAAGGTAAAAGGAACAATCATGAGAGAGAGAGAAAACCATGACTACAACTAGTAAAGTTCTCCTACTATGAGTCATGAAAAGAATACTATAAATTACAAAGCAAAGACAAAGTTCGCTAAGTAATTTAAAGTATCAAGAGAAATAATCATGAGCAGAGTGTATGCCCCCAAGTTAAAGAGAGATTGTGTACGCCTTATCAGGAGCAATTGCTTTAAGGTAGGATACACCCAAAAAACATAAACACACTATCGCAATAATTTAGCCCCTAGGAGAGGACAAATCAAAGAATAATGAACACAAAGCACAAAAGATGAGGTGGTTTCACCTAACTTTGGAGTCAGTATGCTTTTTATGATAACTCATGCATATCATGTATATACATATGTGTGTGTGTGTGTGCATATAATTATCCTCATCCTCAAAAGAGAGGAAACTGCCATGGAAGAAGGGAACACATGTGTCTTTTGAGTCAACATTGGAGAGACAAAAAAGAGATCTCAACGCTTTGCATCATCCTCAAGTAGACAACACTAGGGACAACATATAAGAGAATAAGGAGAACAAATAGAAGAATGTTACAAATAAGAAATAAAAGAGAGAGAAAGAGAATCTATGGTGCTAATGAAGCTAATAAAGCATGTCATCCTCTCCTAGATCTTGTTGATCATTATTTCGGGAAGGTGGACAACACACAAGAGGAGCTGATGCAACACAATAGATGGAGCTATCAAAAGTTCCAAACAAGGACCATGCTTTCATGATAAGTCACTTTGTTCATTACTAGGAGCTAGGATTAATACTTTTGAGAATTTTGCAGATAAGTCATTGTTAACATCAACATATTCATATTCATCATAAAAAATATTAGGATCAACATTTTCATCATTAAGAACAATTTCACCTATTTCTTCATCAAGATTAATAAGAATAGGAGCTCTAATAGGAATAGAACTTGAACCATCATTTGTTTTGAGTATTTTGCATCTCAGAGAATTAGGTTGAACATCTTGTTTAGGAGAAAATGGAATCATGTCAACTATTGGTGTTTTAGGAGAAGAGATGGTTTGGGAAGCAACTTCACGAGCTCTAGCATGATATCTCCATCGACATTCTCTCACATAATGGTTTTGTCTAGTTTTGGTTGAAGGTTGAGAAGGTTTAGGTTTATCAGACACATGCATCATCTCTTCTTGTAGGGAAGGATGAATGGGTTGAGGTATCCTAGGTTGGACAATATGAGAGGTCGGTCGCTTATCTCTATAAGATGAAGGAGGAACCACACCATATAAAGGAGGAATGGTAGGTGTAGGAAGGAGACTAGGTCCATCATGAGGAGGAGGGATAGGTATAGCCTTAAGAGGAATAGATTGTTGTTTAAGAGGAATAGTTTTTCTACCTTTGAGAGGAAGAATGGGTTTATCCATAGGAGAAAGAATAGATTCTTCTTTAGGAAGAAGAATGTCTCTTTTCTTAGGAGAAAGGATACTCTTCTCTTTAGGAGAAGTAATAGGTGCCTCTTTAGGAAGAAGATTATTTCTTTCCTTAGGGGGAAGAATAATCTTATATTCAAGAAGGGGTATATGATCATCAAGAGGAATGATAAGTGTTGGATTTCTAGGTTTACTTACTGACAAAATCATTTCATTTTTCCAATTTTGATATGATCTAAAGAGAGCATCACTTCTAGGTTGAAGAGTTTTGAATTGTTTGGACAGAAACTAATCAAGAAAAACATCTCCATACCTCAGTGTAGGTTGAAATATGCTATGATTAACAGTTATGATTTCACCATTATGTGGAAATTTCAAACACGTGTGGATAGTAGAAGTGATCACTTTCATGGAAGAGAGCCAAGGATGTCCCAACTTTAGACAAAATTGATCGGATGTAGGAATGATAGAAAATTGAACATATAAGCATTTAGTGCCAACATAAATAGGAAGTGGTATATAACCAATAGCAGGACAAGAGAAGCCATAAAAATTTATAAGTATCACATCAGTATCATCATATATCACTTGATGCAATTGCAAAGTATAAAAAAAATCTCCAGTTATCACATTAACCATGCAAGAAGGATCAATAAGCACTCCTCTAGTGGGTATAATTTTGATATTTTCACTTATGTATAATGGGCCATCAGGTGCCTTAATGGTCTCACTAGGATCAAATGTTATACACAAATCCTTAGGAGGTTCTTGTTGATCTACAAGGTTCACCACGTTATTACTTTCAAGGGTCACATCATTAGGAGGGAAAGAAAGAAGATTAGTCTCAATCACATTAGTGGAATGGGATGGTAAAGGATCAATGAAAATTTGAAGGTTCTGATTAGGAGGAGCTGCGGATTTGTTTCCTTTATCATTCACACCTACCACATAAATAGTATTGTTATCAATCAATTCTTGAATCTTACTTCTCAACGAAAAACACTTTTCAGTATCATGACCAAGCTGACGATGATATTGACAAAAATATTTAGTATAAAAGTAAGTTGAGGTTGTTTTAGATGGATCAATTGGTTTGATTAGGGGAAGTTTTAACACATTCCTTTGTATTAACTAAGACATAATGCTATGCAAAGATTCATTCAAAGGAGTAAACTCTTGTTCTCTTTTAAAGAATTTAGATAAAGGAGGCAAAACTGTAGTGGTTGCTACTTGAGTGTTGTTGTTGATGTTGTCATTGAATTTTATGAATCATTTGTTTGGTTTGAACTTCACAAATGGTTGTTGAACATTATCACCCTTATCACTCAGAGCCATAGAAGGATATGATTGTTCCAATTGACTCACAATCAGTTGATAATTGTGAAGTCCTATGGACAACTGCAAAAGAAGAATTAAACTCAGTTAAGAGAAGTTTATCCTTAATATATTTTACTAAATTAGCAATGAAAATATTTTGAATATCTTGATCAGGCACAGGAAAATAAATCTGAGAATACAAATGCTTATATCTAACAATAAAATCAGTCACCTTTTTTTTAACTCCTTGTTTACAATGCATCAAATCAGTCAAAGTAACTTTAGGACCAATGTTATTGTGAAATTGTTGAATAAAAGCCTTAACCAGTTGTTGAAAAGAAGTAATAGAATAAGGAGGCAAAGAACACTAACATTTCAAATCTCTATACCTTAATGTTCTAGTAAACAATTTTGCTAACAACCTTTGATCATGAGAAAAGTCACTACACAAAGTTTGTAAAGTTTTAACACGATTAAGGGATCTGAGAAGTTTGAGATGATTAAGAGCTTCTTTGAGAAATTGGGCAAAAGTTGCAGGGACCATGTGTTTGGATAGGGGCGCCCTCTAATCGGTCCTCCAAACTTTCTGCACGTCGAAAAGGGTTTTTTTGTCTCTATGAATAAAGCCTAATTCCATAAGTACAATGATGCACCTATTTCTTGCACATAGAAAGAAAGGGAAATGTGTTGGGAATAGGGATTTCCCTTTAGCTCAAACCCTAGTTTTGGACTTAACCAAGTGGTTGAAATAATGTAAATGAAAGGACTGAAAATAGAAATCCCCCTCTTTGAGGTGATGTTGAATTGTTCAGAAATGAAATGTGTATACCTCCTTGTGAAGTTTTGCTTGCCTTGATATGAAATTATGATTTCATGATGATCTCCTTGTCAATGCTTGAAATCTTGACTCTATTGTTGCTCCAAAGCTTGAAGAAAGACTGAAAATGCTCAATTTCTCTTGAATGCTTAAATGCTTGGTAGATGGATTGGATTTCATGTTTTGTCAAATGAGAGGGGAAATACCTCTTATATACTTTCCAGTAGGATTAATTGATCAATTTTCTGACTTGAGACGACATAGGGGGGATTTTCCCGCTTCAAATTTGAGTTAGGTCCAAGGGAGGGGATCAAGATAAGCCCCAATTAAGGGGTCCTAGGGTGCCATGCCCTGGTCCTATCCTATTTTGGGGCAGGATCAAGGTGGCCCCTAAGTGCATTGTTGAAATGCAATATGTTTTTGATGTGCACGAGCATATTCAAGTTTTCGATCAGGTAGAGGGGCACAAACACTAAGACGAAGACCTAAATGTAGTCAAAAATTACAAGGGGTGCAATTTTAGGACGTTACAGAGGGCATCAAAATCTATACTGATTTCAGAGACTTGAACAAATCATGTCTAAAAGACAACTTCCCTTTACCAAACATTGACATAATTATGGACATGACAACTGGTTATGAAATGATGTCCTTAATGGATGGTTTTTTTGAATAGAATCAGATCAAAATTATATCTCTTGAGGATCAAGCGAAAACAACCTTCACATGTGCCCGAGGAACCTACAATTGGAATGTAACGCCCTTAGGCCTAAAAAATTCCAGAGCAACTTATCAAAGAGAAATGACAATTGTCTTCCATAATTTCATGCACACATTGATGGAAGACTATGTAGATGACTATTATGTAAACCACTGACTACAGATAATCATCTAAGTATCCTAACATTGATTTTTGATGGAATGGAAAAATACAAGCTTTGTTCGAAGCCTAAGAAATGTGGTTTTGGGGTTACATTAGGAAAACTCCTAGGGTACATTGTCTCTCATCATGGTATTAAAGTAGATATAGTAAAGGCTATAATGGATATGCTTCCACCTTCAAACTTGAAACAACTAAGAAGTCTATAGGGAAAGTTACAATCTATTAGGAGATTCGTAGCACAATGTCCTAACAAATTCTACCCCTTCCAACATTTGCTTCACAAGGGGGTAACTTTCAAATGGAATGAACAGTGTTAGCAAGCTTTCCAACAGTTAAAAGACTATTTGTTATCTCCACTGGTCTTAATGCCTCCTATCGAAGGAAAACATTTCATATTGTATATATCAACAACAACAACAACATTAGGGGCTCTGTTAGCACAACACAATGAAGAAGGAAAAGAGAGAGATATATACTATATCAGTTGAACCCTAGTTGTCTATGAATTGAACTATACCAGTGTTGAACATGCTTGCCTAGCAATTGTCTTCACTACCTAGAAGCTAAGACATTACATGTTGAGTCACAAAAAAATTCTTGTAGAAAAGATAGACCCATTGAAGTATCTATTCAAAAGAAAAACACTCATAGGATGCCTTACTAAATGGGTTATGACATTAAGTGAATTTGATATCTAGTATGTTGATTTCAAGGCTATAAAAGGACAAGAAATATAATATCAACTCATAGAAGCTCCTATCCAAGATGATCACCCATGTTTATTTGATTTTTCAGATGAGTCCATATTTAATATTACACCTACCACTGAATGACAACTCTATTTTGATGGTTCACACAAACAACAAGGCTTGGGGGCAAGTATTTTGTTTTTGCATTTGTAGGGAGATGCAATTCCTAAATCATATAGAATCACATTTGAATGTACAAATAACATTGTGTAAAGTATGAAGCCTTAGTCACAATGCTAAGAATTGCAGTGCAATGGGATATCAAGAATCTTCAAGTATATGGTGATTCTCAATTGGTCATCTGGCAAGCAAATGATGAACATGAGACTAAAGATGAGAAATTGTTCCCTTACAAGAAGTTAGTCGATTTATACAAGACTAGGTTTGTCACAATCACATTCAGTCAAGTGTCACATCTACAAAACAAACCAACAGATGCCATGGCCACTATTGCATCCATGTTTGATATCCCACAAAATGTTGTTAAATGTGAGTTCTTGGTAGAACAATTATTCATTATTGCTTTCAAAATATCACAGTTTGAACTCATGTGTGAAATTGTTGGTCTAAATTCCCCTTGGTACCAAGATATATATAACTACCAAAAATCTCAAACCTTACATCCCAACCTGTCAAATAATCAACGTCGCTCTTTTATCCATCAATCCACTAGATATGTTATCATCTATGACACACTCTACTGTCACTCTTTTGACGAAACCCTCCTCAAGTGTCTTGAGTTCAAAGAAGCACAAACTGCTTTACAATAGGTACAGGATGGTATTTATGGGGGCCACTTCAATGGTTTAAGTCTTGCAAAGAAATTGACAAGAGAAGGATACTATTGGCCTACCATGGAATAAGAAGCTCACAATTTTGTAGTGTGTTGGAAATATCAAATTAACAAAGACCTAGTCCATGCACCAACACAAGAGCTCTGACTTGTCATATCTCCTTTTCCCTTTTCTTGGTGAGGACTCAACCTCATAGGTAAGATCCATCCTACCTCTACCAATGACCATAAATTCATAATCACTGTCATGTAATACTTCACCAAATGGATTGAATCCATTCCCATGACCTACATTACTGATACATAGATTTACAAATTTAAATAGAATCATATCATATGTCGATATGGAGTCCCTTTGGCCATTGTCACTGATAATGGTCATCCCTTCAAAAACCAAGATGTTAGGGAACTTTGTGAGAATTTTCATATCCAACACTTATTTTTCACTCCCTACTACCTAGAGAGAAATGGTCAAGTTGGGGCATCTAATAAAACCATCATAAAAATACTCAAAAACATTATCAATGACACTAGCTGAGACTGACATACATGCAACTTAACCCTTCTTTATGGGAATATCTAACTAGCATCCACACACATATAGGCACTACCCCTTATTTGCTAGTTGTAGCGTCCTAAAATTGCGACACTTGCAATTTCGACTGCATTTGGGTCTTCACGATGGCGATGCAACACGGAACCTGAATGGAGACCCCAAAACTTGTTCATGACATCAAAAACTGCATTTCTCAGCACCTTGGCCGGATCCTCCTTGCACCCTGCTGTCCCTGGAGGTGGGACCATGGCGCCCAGTGCCTTGGTCCTTCAGGACTAGGGCGCCCAGCGCCCTGGTCCCCCAGGACCATGGCGCCCAGCGCCCTGGTCCCTGGCCCTATTTTGGGCCCGATCTCCTATGGGGCTTCGGGTGTTTATGTTTGCAATTTGGAAAATAGTACTTCCTGGTCGGCCTAAGGTCGGGAAAATCAGTCTTTCAACCCTAATTGACAAGTATAAAAACTGCATTTCCTCTCTCATTTTGGTAAGAGAGGAAAAAGACATGGAAACGATATTCAAGCATTCAAGCATTCCTTCAAGCAATTGATCATTCTAAGTCTCCATTCAAGGCTAAGTGTTGCATTCAAGACAAGGATTCAACCATTGAAGAGGAGATCACATACAACATACAACATACTACATACATTACACCTTCGCATGTAAGAATACAAACATTCTTACAACAAGGTATCAGTACTTGTTTACATTACAAACATTTACATTTACAGCATTCTCATTTCTTGGTTAATTCCAAAACCGGGGTTTGACCTAAAGGCAAACCCCTCATCCCTAACCCCCCAATCGTCCTCTCTTTTCTGTGTGTAGGTTGCAGGTATGTGGCTGTAATTGAAGATCTGGAATCCTTGTGCAGAGACGAACAGATCCACCTTCGTTTCGCGGATTTTTCGGAGGACTGTGTGCACACCGGGCGCCATCGTCCTGTCAACTTTCGTTCGAATTTGCAGAACAGCACCGTCTCGACATTTTACTGCTAATTCCAGGTCCGCAGCTTCATCCCATATCCCTATCTATGTTTATAAGCAAATCTTTCCTACTTTACATGCATTCCTAGTTCAATCATTCCATTTACATTTCTTTACAAAAGAGGGTATCCTTGATGTCTTAACCCTTGAAACTCATATAGAATCCAATCTTGCATTGCGTGGGATTGGATCTTGTGGGTTTCAACCCCTCTTTTGAATGTAGAGTCCCTCCTAAGTGAAAACCATCAACCCTAGTGACTCTCCCTTCTCTCTCCTCGGAGTTGGGGAGGGGAGAACGACTAGGGTTCGATTTTTCCACTTTACACTAGTCTATGGTACTGAATCCATACTTCCTACTGAGGATGAGATCCCCTCGTTGAGTGTCTCCTTGTGACATATCATTGATGATAAAAAATATAGTATCTAAGCTACATGAGATAAAAACATTGGATGAGTGACACCAAAATACTGTAGTCCATCTACAAGCATATCAAAATTGTCTCTAAAGAAATTATAACAAGAAATTAAAGGATAGACACTTTGAGATTGGAGACCTGGTCCTCAAGATTAATCAAAGGAATCAACAATATAGATTGAAGCCAAGCAAAATTGAGCCCAATTGGCTAGGTTCCTATGTAGTTACAGTGGCCTATCTATCTGGGGCATATTAGCTAGCAACACCAGAGGGAGAATCATTGTCTAAATCTATAAATAATATATGCATCTGCAAGTATTATAATTGATGACATATGACCCTGAAAAAAGTAAAAAAAAATTGCATATGATCTTGAAAAAAAGAATAGATATTTTTTTTAAAAAGATCCTAAAAAAAAGAGAAAAATAGTAAAGAGAAATCATTCACGCACTAGTGAAAACTTGGCAAATAGGCACCCCATGTAGCAATTCATTTCTTCGTCATCTATCGTCACTCTATTTGACTCCTACTCATATTCATGATAGATTTTCCATCCAACTTTCCATCAACCCCTTTTGTCCTTTCTGGCCTGAAATTGGTCATTATTCATTGTCTTTCCTTAGCAAAACCCAATCTTGTATACATATCAGATTGGTTCTATTTGGCCATTGTATGTGGTTTCATAGATTAGGGGTAGTTCTCTTATCATCGTCAATTGATGGAGTCCTTCTCACTGCAAGATCGGAGGATGATGCATGTACATAGCATTAAGTCCTGAAAAAATCCCTAAAAATCGTAAAATGTCCTTAAAAACATTCACAAAATGTCCTTAAGAAATATCCAAAAAAATGAATAACCACAAAACCCTAAAAATTTCAAAACAATCAAAAATCCAAAAATAATCATTTACTGTAAACTATTCCATTCCAACAGAAAGACCTTTGAGCACACACGAATGAGAAAAACCCATAAAAACACCTCGCTTATCAAATCACACAACAACAAACAAACTATCAATCAAATAAAAAATTAGATAGATCAACTTATCGTATCAATTTCAACCTATCAATCAACAGTATCCAACTATCATCTATCTTATACAGGGTGTATTATACTTGAAACCAGATTGTGTCTATCTTAAATGGGGTACATCATTCCTGAAACCAGACATCATGATCGTCCCATCAAACAAAAACTATAAAACTCTAACAACAAGATCAGAATGGTTGTTGACTCACTTGGTCTAGTGAGTTTTATCATTCATTGATTTATCTTTGATAATGTTCCTATGCTACTCAAGGATATCCACAAATGATTAGAGTGGTCAGGATGGTTCATGATCTTTTTTGTTTTTGTCTTCTATTTTTGGGACGTTTTGATGATGTTCTAAAACATGTATCTTTTAGGTGTCTGTGTTGATATGTTCACATTATGACTATCATACATACCTCAACCCTTGACATACAAACCCAACATTTCAAAATGGATTGGAACTTTCCTTGTCTAAAATATCTCTATTTTTTTGCAAAGGGATGACATTATCGCTTTGACCTCATATGTCATGACGTAATGTATCCATTTTCCATATTAAATAAAGCTCTCTACTACCAATGGTGCATTTATGAAAGCAATGATTCATCATTACTAACTTTTTCTCTGTCTAACTTTTGTCTTTTATTAATATTTCTTCAGTCAATCCTTGTGATCCCCGTAGTTTCGTACTCTGATGCCCCAAAATAGTAAGCATCATGCATTCATAACATGTTAGTCCACATGCATATCATAACCATTTATATATGATCTCAATTTGAACACATGTTAGTACCATCACATAATATCATGAAATTACGAATAATTCTACATTACATAGCATCATAGCAATGCATCCATAATTAATACAAGAATATCATCAATAAAATCATGTAAGAATCAAAATCATCAAAGAGAATCATAACTTTTAGCAAAAAAATCTCATCTATCAACACATCTCATATAGAAAAACACATCATATAATCTCATATAGAATCTACATCTCATATACATATCTAACTAGTATCAAAGTACAAAAATATGAATCTCAATGTCCAAAATAGAGCTCACAAGCTCAGTACAATCTCAAAAAAGTGTCTACAAAAGAGAAAGCATATTGCTATCACTATAAATATCATTGGGTGTTCCTTTGGTCCTCCCAACCTTTGTCCTATCCTAAGGATGAAGCTCCTCCTATCTCCAATCCTACCTATCTTAGTGGCCTCAATGGCCCTATCACCCTGCACTACTCTGTGTCCTTCAAAAGTGTGTCCTGCTACATGACCTTCTTTGTGCTCAATATGATGGTGCTCTTTTCTTTGTTGCAATGATGCTCTTGTACATATCCCTCTGATACGTGGCCTCCTTTCCTAGCTCTCCTATCTCTTGTATGGCGTCATGCATACTAATATCTATGACACTTTGGATGAACTCCTACATAGTCTCATCTTCTCTCTATGCTCTAGCCACTATTGTATCTCGAGAGGCTATAAATGTAGCTCTCTCTACTCTAAGTCTGTCTCTATCCACAATCAAATGTGCTTTCTCTGCCTCCCATGTTTCCTTATCTGGTGTATCTCGAGAGGCTATCATAGTATCCCTCTCTGTCAATAGTGTAGCCCTCTCTGCACTCAACTAGTACCTCTCCACTATCAGTCTCTTCATGCCTGCAATTAAAAATGATCTCTCAACATCCCAAGTTGTCCTATCAACCTAAAGAGACACTATCTGTCTCTCTAATACTGAGATGTGCTCTCTCTAATACCTCACCTCGCCTCTAATAGTCTCGTCATTTGGAATGTGTTCAACCTCATTGCCTACTACTATGTCCTGCATGGGATCCTATATAACTTGTATATTATTAGTTTGATCCATCAACATGACATCTTGATCATCTATCTCCTCATCCTCATCTATCTCATCTACCTCATCTCCCTCCTCATCTAACTCTCTCTCCTCATCCTCATATATCTAATCATCCTGATCATCTCCCTCTACCTCATCCATCTCTACCTCATCATGTCCCCTCCTCTGTCTCTATCATAGTGGCATCTTCAGAATGGGTACAACCGAATTTGTCAAAGGCACAAGCACGCTCTCTTAAAACCACCTTATATCATATATTGTTGTCGTACATGCATCTATAACATTTGGTCCAACACCCCACTATCTTTATTGTAATTGTTCAAACTCAATATAAGCTACATGTAGCTAATCATTGGCCCCTAGTCTCCAAACTCTTTGGTGGATCACACATAATATGTCATACTTGTAGGTACATCTTGTCACTCCCTAAACTACCTTCTTACCCTCTCTAGTAGTTGAACCTCAATAACCTTCTATTTCACACTAGTAGAAAAACAACAATAAATGACTAAAAAGATTACTAAAAATTGCATATAGATGACTAATCTTGGTCACGTGACCATTAGTAGTTTATTATCGGTCATTTATAATGCGACCGAATTTATGACTAAATCATTTTTAGTCATTTATTGGTTGTTTTGATTGATCAATTTGGTAGTATATTTAGTCATTGATTGTTGTTAAGTGGTCATTTATTTAGTCATGGTAGTCATTTATTTAGTCATTTTAATCATTAATTACCATCAATTGGTAGTATATTTAGTCAATTTAATTATTAATTAACATCAATTAGTAGTATATTTAGTCATTTTTATTGACTTATTTCCATTAATTGGTAGTAAATTTACTCATGATATGAATAATTTATTAAATACCATAAATTGTATAATGCAGAAATAAACAAATTATTAAACTTGAATTAAAACATAAAAGAAAATACAAAAATACAAAAATAAACATATAGAATTCCATTCAATATGTGGAATTATATTATGTGCTAATTTAGTAAATTTGGAAAGAAAATCATTACCCATGTTAAATTATGTAAGATCTATATTTGCTAGAAATGAAAGGATTAGAAATAGAATAAATAGATTTAAGTTCAATAAGATTAGTTGACGCCTGAGAATATTTTAGATGAGATTAATTGTTATTATCCTAATTTCTGAACATTTAATGTTATTGTTTGTGTCTCCTTATTATTATTTTATACTCTTGTATATTTTGATTTGTTAGAGATATTCATTTACTCACATGTGTATGTTAAAATATATAAGTGCAACTGAATAATATATACTTATATATATCAAATGTTTATGTATATACTGCTCATGTTGGGTAATCTATACATGAATCTCATAAGTATATAACTACTATTTCTTTTATAAGATTGGGATATATACATACATACACATGCATGCACGCACGCGCATGTGCACACACACACACACACACACACACACACACACACACACATGCACACATGCATGCGTATGCACGCACACGCACACACACACACACATACATTTATATAGATTTAATAAAACAAATTTTAAGAATACTTATTTTTTTACTAAGAAGGACAAGGAGGGGGGCAGTGACACCCATAGGGGAGTCATAGACCCCGCAGAGGGTTTGTGGCCACCCTACAGGGGTTGCAATCCTCTGTGGGGGCGTTGCAGCCATCTTGTGGGGGGTTGCAGAACCCTATGGGGAGAGTTGTGACCATTGTGTGGGGGTCACGATCCCCATAAAGGGTTGTGACCACTGCAAGAGGGTTGTAGTCCCTCCATAGGTTTGCGGCTCCCATAAACGGGTCACCGGTCGTAAGGTAAGGGAGTGGAGCCATGGGTTTCAAGCTCGGCCCCCTCACCCAACAAATTTTAAAAAACATTTAAAAAAATATGGTAATAAAAATAATTTTTCAATATTTTTTTACAAAAAGAAAAACACAAAAAAAGGAAGAAAAGAAACAAGCACACAAGAAAACCAAGCAAAATGAAAGCTAAATCTTCCTGCAAACTTTAATTGGTGCCCCCTGCTCAATCCACACCCAACAATCTACAACAAAATATGGATAAGTAAACATTAGATCTAGGGTAAGAATAGGAAAAGAGAAGAAAGAAAATACAAATGGAATGATGATATCCTTATTAAAAAAAATGGGAGAGGACTTTGGGTGAATCCTTGATCTTCATAGCTTCTTTGAAATAGCCAATACATCCTTGAGAAACCTGCAACAATGGCTTCCATGGAGGAGGCTAGGGTTAGGAAACTAGAACAATTATTCAAATGAGAGAATAGGGTTATAATTCCCTTTCTTTCCATCATAATAGAATTTAGGGTTCCCATTAAAGCCCTGAGATCCAATGGTGGAGATTGAATTCATCCTATGGATGAGATTCAATGCACAACCCATTAAGGTAGTGGCTGGAAGTTTATAATGGATATTAAGATAATTAATTATGATTAACATCACGGTGGGGGACCAAGATGTTAGGTACCATAATTTAGTACACTTAAGACTGACTTGGTGGGGATAGATTATTTGTTTAATTATTATCTTTTAATTGAGATGGATAAAAGTAACTTAAATCAAAAGAAAACTTAAATATTTTTCCCTCCAATATGAAAGATAAAAGTATTTACTTTGTCAACATGAGGAATATGCTCATTTGAGCCCCTTTTTAATTTTTTTTAATGTGTTATTTATAAATTTCAACGAAAACTATTAGACAATTAAGTCAATTAGACCTCCAAAAGTATTGATAGGAATTGTATTATAAATATTGTGATTTTGAATTAGAGGTTTTATTGTCGTAATATTTATTTATTATTTAATTTAGAAGTATTATTTGGTATTGTAATAAATGTGGTGAAATTAATTAAACATTGCAACTTTAGTAATATTTATTAATGGTTGTTATAACTTGATATAAATAGACATAAATTAGTTTGATTAATTATCATATACTATTAGTATAAATTCAAGGAAGAGGGGCAACTTATCACTGAATAATTATCATTTATAAAATAATCAACACTTAACAAATGACAATGGCTATTAAGGGTACCATTGAAGTAGATGACCTTATTAAAACTTTATATACCTTGGAATTTTTTTAACTAGAGGGGTTGATGCATAACCATATCTCTAGGTTCGTATGGTTGGAGGCAAATTATTTTAGCTCTTTATTTATTCACTATTTGCAGTTTTAAACAATTTTTTTTTGTAGTTTGTGTATTCATGTATCATGTTTCCATCTTGCGAAAAGTGGGCATGACATGCGACCTTTAAAATATTTACATTTGCATCTCTTGTTCATTTCAATTTGACTCCATGTACAATAGATATTGAGTGAATCCACTCAATGCCCACGTTAGCACCATCAAACGAATCCAACACCCTAACCTTATCCCCTTCTTAGAGTTTATCAATACTTTTTTGCGAAAAGAAGAAAACACATTATATTGAGATATAAAAAATTCAATAACACAGATAATTATTCGATAAATATTTATAGGAAACTAGAAAATGACATAGGAGTAATAGTCATTTATTTAGTCATTTTTTATTTTTGTGAATAATAGTATAAAGAAGTAATAGTCATTTATTTAATCATTTTTATTTGTGTGACTAATTATTTAGTTGTGTTTTATTCGCGATAATAAAATTAGTCATTTATTTAGTCAATTATAGCTATGTTGCAAAAAATTAGTAGAATTTAGTCATTTTTAGTTGTCGTGACTAAAAGTTTTAGTCACGCAGTCATTTATTTGCCAAATTCTACTAGTGTCATAATGTTCTTGCCTATTAGGCACCTCTTCTATTTGCAATAAGGAAGATGATCAACATCATTTGGCCAACTCGAGCAATATTTATATGGTCTCCATGTAAAATCCCTCAGGTAGTCTAGCTGATGTTTCCAGTATAATGTATGATCCAATAGTCCTTGTGACAATGCTCCATAATAATAATACCACATAAGGTAGTCCTATCCACACTCATCAATCTGGTATAGGTCTACACACTGTTATATGCTCAAAAGCCCACACATGTAATAAAGTCAATCTATTGCTAATAGTAAAAGTCCATTTGTATGCCACTCGGTGTAGATAAAAGTATAACATCTCAAGCATGTATGACCCCACACAAATACCATACCCTCCATAACCATTCGTTCTAGCACCTGTCCCCATCCAATAGGGAATCCATGTCCTCCCCTATCTACTGCTACCAATCTTGCTATCACTGCATTGATGACAATCACCAACCTCAAATGTTTAGTTGCCATAGTCTCCCATCTAATCTCATAATCAACAATGCATAGCTCGTCCTTGTCCACCTCAAACATCTAGCTCAAAGCCTCTCTCCTAGTAGAAGGCTCATACACAACTAACATGAATAGGAATCCTCAATATCCACCACATGTCGTCCAATATGATTGTTGCCTCTCCCATCAACAAATGAAATGAATTTGTCTCAGAATGCCACCGCTTTGCTAATGCGGTAATAAGAGCCCTATTTGCCCTTATTTCGGGCATGAATGTGATATGATGTAATCCTAAATGTAATAAACAATCTCTCTCCCATTTCCACAACTGATGATGCAATGATAGGCATGAAGGCCAATTCTCACGAGTTTGTAAAGTCGGAAGATCAAACTAGAAGATAATGGGGCAAACATTGTGTTAACCTAACCTAATCCATCATGACTTCTTACCCTTATCAATTATGTTTCAATCCCTATTTGGAAACCCTAACTTGGAACCCTAATTTTAGTACCCTAATCAGGGACATGAGCATCAACCCTAGTCAAACCAATCCAAACCCTAGTCAAACCCAGTCAATCCAATCTAAACCCTAGTCAAACCTAGGTCAAACCATTCCCCACCCTAGTCAAAACCTAACCCTACACCCTAATTAGTTTGCATATTGACCTAGTCAACTGCGCAACATAACCTACTCAACTATGCAGCTTAACCTAGTCAACTACACAATTTTGGCTTCCAGTTCTGCGTAGTTGTAGCTACCAATTACATAGTTCTATCTCTCACTTGCACATGACTTCAATCAACTGTACAAAAACACACCCAACTGCATAGCTTTGATCCCAAACCCCCTGACAAGCATCGAAAATGAGAAAATTAAACCTAGAAAAGCATGCTCAAATAAAAAATTGACGAGTGGGATGAGGGTTACATACCTGTGGTCCTATGCCCTCTGATCTCTAGAATCTCTGCACACGCTCACCATGATGATTCTCCCTCAGAATTCACACCATTCTTGCTAACTCCTTGCTTCAGAGCTCCAATTCTTCCAACAAAGAGAGTGAAAATGAGTTGTTTTCACCCTCTCACCCTATTTAATACCTCTCTCACCTGCCTAGATGGATGTGCACACATTCCCATTAGTACTAGTCGCAGTTTTTTTCACCTTCTTGAGATTGTAGCTTTTACGTTTTAACTTTGATTTTCCTTTGGTTCGTGATTTTGAAATCTTGGCGACATTGTCGACAAATTAACCTTTTTTCTTGATTTTTTGGTCAATTTCTCGAGGGGGCACCCTTAGACCTTGTCATACTTGAGGCATGCTTTAATGTGATTTTTCTTTAATTTTCTTTGAAACAATGCTCTAAATTGCATTATCTCAAAGATGGGAAAAATGTAGACCCTAAAAATTGGTAAATGCCTATGGTCTTTATTTTTAACCTAATCACATGTATAGTCTTTATTATTCACATTATCCTGTCTTGTTTCCACTTTCCCATTTTCTATGGGCTATTGGCATTATTTTCTCCCCATTTTGAGTTTGGGATATCATTTTGACCTAAAATCCATCCCATTGATGACATTTTGTTCCCATTTTAATCTTGTAATGTTCATTTGTCCCAAAACCTACCTTGATTAGGTCATTTTGCTCCTGTTTTGATCTTGTCATTTCTTCTTTCCCATTTTTTGTCCAAATTGCATCATTTTCTCCCAATTTCGAGTTTATGACATTATTTTGGCCTCTTCTCTTGCCCCATGGCATTGCATTGGTCCCATTTCAGTCTTGTGACCTGCTTTGACCTGGTTTACCGACTTTTACTTGATTTGACCTAATTTTCCCATTTTGATTCAATTCTTCCCATTTTTTGTCTGAAGCTTCCCAATTGCTCCCAATTTCACCCAGTTTGACTTACTTTGACTTAAATCAAACGAATTTAGGTCTTTGGATGTCGGTTTGACTCATTTTCCCTTTTATGTTTAATTAATTACTAACAATTCTTCTAAAGTTAAATAAATAAATCTAATAATTTATTTATTTATCCCTTTTGTCCATTAATTAAATAAATTCATTTTATTTAATTAATCTAGTCATAAATACAAACAATAAATTAATAAATCATATTTATTAATATATTGTATTTATATTCTTCCAAACTAAAGATAATTAATAAATTTTATTTATTAATTTATCTTTATTTGCTTTTTTATGGTGAGATATTTAATAAATTTATTTATTTATTAATTATCTCTATTTATCTTCTCATACGAGGATAATATCTGCTTTTTCCTCATTTTTAAATTCTTCATAATATCCTCCTAATTTTCAAATTTGGGAAGTTAATATCTTGCTTGATTTTCAAAAATCAATATTTTGGTAATATCTCATCTATTTTAATTTTAAATTAAAAATTGAGATATGCGCATTTGAAAATCAACTTTCATCCTTTTCCTCTACTTTCTCTTCGCCATCTTCATCCTTCCTCGAATGACAACTTTGTCGTGCGCTCAATCAGGTCCATTTGATTAACTAAAAATATTTTCAATCCTGCCCATCATAGAGTTTCGAGTTTTTTATAAATTGGGACTTCATTCTTCATTCAAATAATCTAGTTTTAGCCTTGTCATTATGTTGAAATAGTCATCTTGCGATCAAGTTTTAAGCATTCTCATTCTGTTGAATTGTCTAGCCATTATCTAGTTTAAATTAGAGGAGAAAGGAAGAACAATGGAGCCATGTTGAAGGAATGGTGATACCACTTATTTAGTTTTCATGTTATTTGAATTTCATTTCAATGTCTCTATTGGTCAAATTAGGATAATTTAGCATAATTGTTAAAACGTTTGTGATTTGCTTTGATTTTCATGATTAACCCGATTTTGCTAATCTACACTTCTAATATTATCTCATAAATTCTCTACCAAATAAAACTCTAGCATTCTCCTTGATAATTCTTAAATGATTTCAAATGAATTAATAAATGCATTTAAATGTAGGAACAAAGCACACAAACTAACATATCATGTGTTAAGTTAGCTCCTAATGACTAGTACAATGATTGACAAGATAATAATTTAAATTTTAATAAATTAAATTTCATATTCATGACTATAGAAGTGACCTGTTTCAAGTATGCACTCACATATTTGATCCATAGTGAAGAACAAAGTCTAAGGAACATAGATAAATCCATAGGAATCAATGATAGAAGGGATCAAGATATATGATGTCATAAACCAATTTCATGCAAGACTATGCCATTTTTTAGCCAACCATTGCATGTACAACACTCTAATTGAAGTTGTTCAAAAAATATATATAAACGAAGCATGAGCATGCAATTTTCACAATTATAAAAAACTTATTCTTTAAATGTCAATTCATGCTTACATAATGTAGTTGAGCAATAACTGGGCTTACTCCTTAAAAGTAACCTCATTTCATTTTTTATGGAAGATAAAAATTTCCATTACAAATACTAAATAATTCACAAAGTGTGATCCAAAATGTTGACGATTAAAAATCTTGCATTCAATCAAATCTAAAAACTTGGCTACAATATTGACATGGATTGTGAAAATCTAATAGCATTACTTAAATAATTCATCCGAGTACAATTCTTTTGATATACAAATTGCGTCTTAAGTTCAAGTCATATGTTACACGTTTTTTTTCCCTTCTAAGACTCAACTAACCTAAATTCATTTTTTGTTGCAAGTGATTCATTTTCTCAAATTAAATTTCTATTGTTGGACAAGAGTTCACCCTCCCAACAAATTCAATCCTAGTATCAAATAAGTTTTTCTCAAGTAAATATATTAAAACATCACTTCATAAAAAAATTTCACGTAAAAGGTGTCCTAAAACCTACATGATTTGGAAGATATTTCCATTTCCATTTCCATTAAAAAAAACATAAAATCCTATCAAATCTTTTTTTGACTTAGACAAAGATATCATACCGACAATAATGTACAATTCACACCTATATACACATTTTCCATGTCATTGCCAATCTCTTTTGACTCAACAAAGATACAATACCTACAACTACCATATACAATTGACACCTATACACATATTTTTCACATCACTACCAATTTCTTTCTTTAACTTACAATTGTAAAATATAACCATCAAAATTGTTTAAATCCCAATACAATTTACACATAATATTAAAAAAAGTGATTGAAAACTATTATTAAAATTGCAAATTATGATGATTGTAAGTGACCATCAAATTGAAAGCTATATAGAAAAAAAAAGGAATAAATGTACATGGAACTACAAAACAAAAGTTTCTTGATTTTAACACTAAAATATAGTCATCAATATTATTTAAATCCCTATAAAACTCACAAAATACCTATATATAAACACACATATCTAGAATTTAGAATAATTCGTAACAGCATCTTTATTTCCAAGAATATTAAAATTGTAATCTATCACTAAGACATTGCTTGACAGCTATCGGTGAACGGTCACCGGTGACGGTCAAAAACACAAAATTTTCCCACAAACACGAGAGTACTTGTAAATCATATTCCCCAAGATCTGCCAGTAGAAATAGGAATAAACGTGTACAGAACTATCTGACAAGGGGTGACAAGGGGTTTCAAGATCTAAGCGAAAATAAGAAAAAAAAAAATCAGATCCAACTGCAAGACAAGGGGTTTCTTCAAAAAACAGCAGAACCCAAAAGTATGAATCGTGATGCTTGCATTGCAATTTCCTGTCAAAAGAACAGTGGAGTACCAGGTAAGGGTTTTATGTCTTGAAGCTATAGCGTATAGTATAGTTTACTCCCGAGTCCCGAGACAGGAAGACAACCCAGTTATAATTGGAAGATCTACCAGCATTTAGGGAAAGAGGAAATAGTAAAAAACGTGTAGTGGTATGCGGTCCACTCCGTTTGTTGGATCCACCAAACACGTCATCAGAGCAATTGACTGGACACCAAGTTTTGTTTTAATGAAATAAAATATCTACAAGACAACTACAGGGGAACAGAAACGAAGGAACAGGCCGTAACAAGTCTGATGTGACTGCCAAGTGTCGGTGGCAGTTTCCACAAGAAGTGGATAGTGAGCTACCCAAAATGAGAGAATAAATGAGTGAACGGATGAGAATTTAGAGTGCCCATTTTATTTCCCTGCTTTTGCTCTCCCGTAGCCCAGTTTCTTGAGGCGGCTATTAGTTTTTTAATTTTGGGCATCAACAAGTATTTAGAGTGAAAGATAAATCATTTGGAAGGGAGGGCACCCACCCACATGAGCAAATTGGGATTTACACAATGATTAATTGGTTGACTCGATCTGGAAGAAGAAGAACAAGGGAGAATGAATAATTGGTTTATGATATAAATCAGCTTTAAGCTTTTTGGTTACCCAGATCGATTGGGGTTATTTAATCATTTTGAGCATTATTGTTGTTGGTGTTGTGGTGGTGATGATGAGGAGATCAGGATCTAAGAACCCCATGGGTGGTAGTATTACTGGTGGTAGCTCAGCTAAGAGAGATGCAGATGCAATAGAATGGGAGATGAGGCCTGGTGGAATGTTGGTTCAGAAGCGAGATCCCAATGCTGATCCTGCATTGAAGCCTCCTCCCAATGCTAAATTGAGAGTAACCTATGGTTCTGCTCGGCTTGAAGTCTCCATCAATCTACAGACTACTTTTGGTATGGATTTTGACCTATACTCATTTCGTTGTTTACTGTACTGATCTGGTTCTTCTCAAAATGTTACGTCTCATGCCCACAAATGCAAATTCTTTTGTTTGTTAGCTGTTACACAAGGAAGTCGTAGGTAAACTTTGTGTCATCAATGGAATTGATCACGAAAATCAATATTGTACGCACCCAAATGCACACATGTTCATTTGTGTATTTTGGAAGCAAAGAATGTGTGAACTCTGTGATATCAATTAGTAATCTTTTACAGATCCACATGGGGAAATGCTCATATACAAAAAATGTGTGGTTATTGTTAAACCAATGCATGTTGAAACATTGTGACATCAGCAAAGTTGAAGACCCTTAACATTTTTGTCAATTGCCCCAGCTCTTACAGACATCGGAAATAAGTTTATGCATTTTCACAGCATTAAGCTCTGTAAAACCTTCCAGTTTTCGAGGATGCTTGATTATAGAAGTAATGCTTTAAATGATTTATTGTGGGCTGCAAAAGTTCTCATATTAAATAGAAATGCATATCTGTGAATGTGATTTGCTCACTACATTGGCCCCAGCTAATTAGATTACAGGGTTGGATCGATTCTATACCCGTGTCCACATAATATGGTGCTTATGGTTAAATCAGATTCAGAATCTCAAGATATAAGAAATGAAAGATCTAACTAGTAAAACCTGCTTCCATTGATTGGTGAACAACTGTATATATAGTACAATATGAATATGAGCTGAGATTTTATTTGATGATTCCACCTATCATCTTGATGATCATTGTTATGGTCTGTTCATTTTTATTATATTGTCATGTTTATTAGAGGGGAAAAGAAAGATAATCATTCCAATCTTCAAGCTGCCTTGTAAGTCTTGAACTGAGATCTCTTTTGGGGAGTTTAAGAGAGGTCTTATTCTTTTGGCCATTATTCTTTTTTCACAGGTGAGTTGAAGAAACTGCTTGCTGTAGAGACAGGATTGCAGCCTAATGAGCAGAGGCTTATATTCAAAGGAAAAGAAAGGGACACTAGCGATTTCTTAGATATATCAGGGGTGAAAGAGAAGTCGAAGATTGTGCTCATTGAGGATCCTTCAAGTAGGGAAAGAAAGTACATAGAGATGAAAAGAAATGCAAAGATTGAGATGGCTTGCAAAGCAATTTCTGAAATTTGTGGAGAAGTGGATAAACTTGCAGAGCAGGTATGAGCATTTTAAGACCGCTTGGCATCCTCTCGAAACTAACTGCATTAATATGCTTCTGCTTGTTAGTAGAATTAATTTTCAATTCTCATGGGAAATTCGAGTAAAGTTTTCCAAATCTGATTTTAATTATTATAACATTAGGAGATGTTGTATTTGAAGGAAGCAGAACCATTTTTATGCAAGATGGCATTTAAAAATCTATTTTAATTTTTGCATGAGTACCACATGGTGGAATTATAGCAATTATTGTTGGTCGAAGGCTTGATGCATCTGCTAATTGTCATTTTCTGGGTTCCATATACCCAGATCGCAGAGAATAAATGTTAAATTTGTTTTCCTTGATCCCTCACATGTTCATGGTGCTTTCAGATCTAGTCAGTTCAAACAACCTATAATTAATTATTAATTAACTTATGGACGTTTCATTGAGGAGCTTTGCAGGTGTCCGTTCTTGAAGGATTAGTGAACAATGGGAAGAAAGTAGTAGAAAATGATATAACAGCACTTACCGAGTTCCTTATGAGACAGCTAGTAAAGCTAGATGGTATTACCGCTGATGGGGATGCCAAAGTGCAAAGAAGACTACAGGTAATCTCTAGTGCAAATCTTATTTTTTACTTGGTATTTCATGTAATGAGAATAAAGCCAAAGCGTATGCATGAATATTAAGAAAATGTAAATTTATTTGTGTTGTAGGAAAAAGTATTGATGGGTATTTAGAGTTTGTACTCCTGAACATGGGCAAGTACTGCTGTTCTTTTAGGTCAATGCTTAGGTTCATGGGATTATACTAGGCATGACTTATTACTTGAGATACCTATTGACTGTTCAGATTCATTTTCAGGAATGAGGTAACTATAAATGGATGACACTATTTAGGCAGACTGTGAGCTTGCTGTTTGCTGATTGTGTACATTGGAAAATAATGCATAAGTTTAGGCTGCTAATGACAATATTAATAGGGGGTGAAAGATGATCAATTGCGATGCCTTATTGTCCATGAAAGAATAGCCTCATAGATTTCTATATGTTTCCAAATATTGCCTATTCTCCTTTTCTTTCTCTAAGTTCGCACTACAACTACTTTAACTTAGTGACCACTCCCTGCAGGTGGTTTGCATGCTTCTCCAGGCACTCATCTAGTTTTAAATTTAAATTTTTGATTCTTTGAACACTTCCTGCAGTTTGGGGCCTAGGCATCCTGATTCTAATTCTGTTAACTTCATCCCATTTACCAATTGTAGTCGTGCTTGTTTTCCATCATAGGCATAGCTTGCAAGTTCATACATCATTATCTTTTATTTTCCTACCAAAACTAGTAGCTCTTTGTCATATAGATTATATATTTTGCTTCTCTGTTTTCCCTTTGAAATACGTAACGTCTTTCACATTTCTTTCCTTGGAAAAGCTTGTAAAAACTTTATTTGACGTAAAATGTCATTTTACTGCTTTAAAAGTCATTCATGCTAATGACAGGTCATGTTAAATGGGTTATTGATGCTAGTAGCTTAAATGGGTGAAATTTCTGATTCTTGTTGTAGAAAGTTTCTTTTAAAATTAGAATGATCAAATCTTTCACAAAATTCATGTAAAGAATTTATGAAAAGGTTTCATTTTGAACATTTTGTGGGGCAGATTAATCATGTCAAAGAATGCTGTTTTAAAAAATGGGAGAATGTATGCAGGTTAGGAGAGTACAAAAGTGCATCGAGACTTTGGATGCTATGAAAGTTCGCAATGCCATGCCAAAGTCATTGCTTGATCACCCTGTAGTGACAACAAAGTGGGAGACATTTGAGTCTGTACCTCCAAATTCAACATCATCAGCCACACCAAAGTGGGAGCTCTTTGATTAAGCATGAGGAGAATATGCATTATACCTTAGCAACTGTATTCCATGTATCGGTACTTAGGGTTTCCCCAATATTCTTATTGTGAATTGTTACTTGTATCCATTCTGATTTGTATTCTCATGAAATAAACAAGAATAGCCTGCTTGCCTCCTAATAGTATGGAGATGGAGGTAAACATATTGTTTCTGGCAGCACATATCTTTGGTATTAGATTTGAAGCATCTCTCATAGGATCTGCAATATTTGCTACTATATGGGCCAGCATTCAGACTTGAGAAGGCATAAAATGCGTGTGGAAACTTTGCATGTGAAGAGTGCACTTCAACATTGATTCTAGCATCATTGGTTCGAGTAAGTTGGCTCAGAGAGAGGGCTCAAAGGTGCCGTTGATATCCCTAGTCGTCCTACCATTAGGAATGTTGCTTATTTTTACTTCATTAAAATCCAAAATGCAATCCATCATGTAATTAGAGATATGAAGTGATGTATGTCCGAGATCTAATCTAATAGATTAGAGGACAATATCCAAATCTGATGTGGATTACAGGACATTAATAACTTGGATTGAATGTGGAGTGATGTATAAAACATGTGATTTTTTTGGGATGCTGAAGAATTTCTTAGTGCTGATTTCATGTCTCTACAACTTTTTGAATTTGAGGCCAATGTTAGAATCTGGAATGATCATCATAATTTCTGCCTCATTCTAGGTGCTAATAATTTGCCTTTGATTGTTGAAGTGTAGAATATTTTTAACTGCACTTACTTAAGTTACAGGTGAACATCACCCACAATATGGCACTGTTTATGTTAATCTTTTATTGCTTGTATTGAATAAATCAAAATGGCAAGAGAAATCACAGAATGATAAAAAAGTTGGCCAACGTTTCTACAGAAGAAACAATGGCTAATCCAAACATGAACAACATTAGTAGTTTCTCTATGGGGTTGGAGGAAGGAGAAAGCTTTGTCCTGATGGGTTTAGTCCATGTTTGTACATCTGAAACCAGAATTTCCCGTATTCCTCCAGAGATTTCAGCTTCATAACATCTTTGAACTTGACATTTTAGGATATTATAGAGAAATTTTGACCTTGGTTCAAAACTGCTTTCTACCAGGTTGAATAGTCAGCATAGATGACTTATATGCCTCCATAACCACAAAAATATTGTTGATGTTGTGAATCACAAGTTACATTTGTTCCTTCATCTGTAGTCTTCTTAAAATTTTACTTTCCCAGATCAATTTTGTGATGAAATTCCCTAACATGTTAAGCAATGAATTTCTTTTATTTTTTGTGTTTTTGAAAGTATATATTTGGTCAGACTTTAAAAAATCTTTACCAGAGCAAGGTTGGCATCCGTTTTGACCTTTCTCTTAACATGAATAAATTTAGGGACACTGGAGGTGTTACAAAGAACATCTATTCTTCTATAAACCCACACATTTACTTCCATTTGGCCATTTGATATGTTGGATTCCCCTTAAACAATTTTGCATATGCATAGAATTTGCCCCAAATTAATTCTTTGAATTAGAGCTTCAAATGCTGCAACTTCAAAATTTTATCCAAAACAATCTGCAATCCTTGGGTGTTGTTTTTTGAGAAATCCTCGAGTCCTTGATGTCTAACGTTCTCCTTGGACATCCTATCAAAATTAAGATAATGAAGTATTCCGATGATGCCATGTTGGCTTCTGGGATAATTTAACAATCTTGAGCTGCCTTTTATGCATGTAAGTATATATGAGTTATATCTGTTGGTTTGCATTTCTTTTAGTCTATAAGCAATTCTTCTGATTTGGGAAGTTACAAGGCAGAGGACGTTGTATATTTTGCACTAGACATGTCATGTCCTGTCCATTTCTGCTGGCTTTGCAGTTACAAAGTAAAGGATGCAAAACATGAGCATTAAAGAAAAGGTCTTCTTTAAGGTGCCAAAAAGTTGTTACAACTCCATGTGATCCTGGAATATGGAGATTTTGTTCTGCAGAGAGAACAAAATTCTGCAGAACAGAATTCTATTGCTTAACAGGATAAAAAGTGATGCTCTCCAATTCATGGATTACTATATTCTGTCTAATTAATTGGATACATGGAATCTGCATGTTCCCGTGGTAAATGTAATAATTTGTAATTAGGTGAATGAACTTTTTATTCCACTACAAGGTCATTCAAGCTAAATTTTATTTACTGTAAACAAGCGTTCTGCAAGAAAACCTTGTGCAATCATAAGAGGGTTAAAATCTACAGACATTTTGCATTCCATCTAAAGTACAGATATGTATATGATTGTGTGAAACTGGCCCCAGCCATTGTAAATTTCAATAAATTTAATTTTAAAAATAATTAATTTTAGAAAGAAATCACATGGGAACCTTCACGCTCATAAAAGGGAACTTCAGTCATAAAATTGTGTGGTTTATACGATTATTTGCTTTATCTCTTGGTGGGCAATGATCAAACCAATTAAATTGCAGAAACTTTTCTAATAAGAAAAGGTTTAGCTGTTGGTGAATCAAAGGAGATCCCTGTAGCTTTTCTTCATTCCCTTACTCATGTGGGGTGCATTAGAATAAAACTGCAGGAATTCTCAAGGAAAGTAACATCAAGAAAAGTTATTTACCTCACATCCAATCTGGAAAACTGATCAAATCTTCCAAAGATCCTACGGACAACTGATCAAATCTTACAAAGATCCTATGGACCCAACCCTAAAATATGTTGGTTATTACTTTGAGTGTTTATATGGTGTCCTATACATTGGTGAAGCTGGTTTGTTTCATTTGCAGTAAGATCGAAGAACGTGTTTCAAACATTAGTCAAAAAGGGTTTTCCAGTCAGCTTTGACAGAGCATTCTCTTAAAAGAAAGAACATTTTTGCATTGATAAAATCAAAAGTGCACAAGTCAAAACACTTCCAAATTACATTTGCAAGGAGGCTATTGAGGATAATGAACATATGCACAATGTAATAAAAAGATGAAGATTTAGAATTAAACTCATCTTGGAGGCTTGTCAAGTCATATACTAAACATGGTAAAGGGACAACATCTAAAATGATACACCTGACAATATTTATGTATATATTTTTTAACATTTTATTAGGGAGAATAAATTTAAGAACAATCTATATTTTTCTGTAGTGGTGCATGAAATTTTTCTATATTATTTTAGAAGTGAAAGTAATTGATGATTGAAGCTAGATCTCGACTTTTGGATCTCAAGCTCAACTTTTTTCCTAAATCTTAAATTTTTATGATTTTTTGTGGCATTGGGGAGATCTATCAAGCCATCCATTCATTTTTTTTCTAGATTTAGACCCAATTGCATTTTGTTCAATATTTTTCATATTCACATTCCAGAGGATTACTTGGACATGGTAGCACTATGGAAGGTTCTATTTTTTTATCAAATCACTTCATTTCAGCCACATAATGTGTATTGATTTATGATTTTATCATTTGAGGAGATTATACTTATTATACTCATGCGTCATGCAACTGATCTTTCTATAATCATTCTAATTAAGGACAATTATGAGTCTCGGCAAAAAGGCATTTTGACACATTATAGGTGGCTCAATCTTTTGGCATTTGTTTAAATTCTCCCTAGGTTACACTTAAGGGAGGGCACTGGTGTGAAAATGGGATTTTCCTATTTTGTTCATCCCTTTGTAGTATGAACAAGGCAAATTATCCAACTTGTTCTTTCATAGAAATTTTTCATGCATGTTCACCCGTTAAGCTTACTTAGGAAGCTAGGAATCTTTCTAGAACATTTGATTTGTCATGTGATTTTATCCTACCTTATCTTTACTTGTCTCATTGCATAAGATTAAGACACTTGTCACAATCTTGTGTAGTCCTATCTATCAAATTAAAATATCATATGTACATTTAGTCCAATATCAATGCAATCCATTTTTTCCATTATTAGGAAATGTTTTACTTTTGCTACTCTTTTGTGGAAAGCATTTTTTGGTTTTGCAGGTAATCCTGGAGGCTTGTTGTATTTATAAATGGGTACCTAACATGGCCTAGTAGTTAAGACCCATAATGGCCTTTGCATTATATACATTCTCCCTAATTTTCACTTAAGGGAAGGTGTTTGTGTCAATGGGGATTTTTAATATTCAATTTATCTCTTTTTAGTGCGAACAAGACATATTATTTAACTTGTTCCTAGTTAGGCTCTTTTCACACATGTTTACATGTTAAATTTACTTAGGGAGTTTTTTTTCTCGTTTGTCGTAGAGATATCCTTGTGACTCATCCCAACAATTCCCACTAGACCTTGCTTTGGGCTTACTTTTTTGCCAAAATTTACTTAGGGAGTTGGGAATCTTTCTAGAAGATCTTAGTTGTCATGTGATCTTTTATCCTATTTTATCACTAGTTGTTTTGTCAACCTCTCAACCTTGCCTATATAATCAAGGCATCATATGTACATTTTGTCCATCATTCAATCTAATTCATTGTGCTTGTAATCAAACAATATTATTCTTTGTCTTCTCATATTTTAGTTTTGTAGGCGATCGTAGAAGATTGAGTCCATTGGTGATTATAACAAAGAGAACATCAAAAGGTTAAGGATATGGTGTTTGTAAAATTGCAATGATAAAAGCAATCACCTTTAGAGGAAATCAGATTTGAAAAGCTTAAGCAAATTTTTTATGGAACTTACAAAATTTTGAGAAATATTGGAAAATCTCCCTATGAGTTGGTGTTAGTTGTCATCAATGTCAAAGTTCATTTTGTTCAAGAAATAGTTAAAACCAAAATACGGAGTCCCAATAAGGTTTCAAAAGATAAATTGTTGATAGTATTCTATACATTATGATTGAAGGTGAAAATTGGTTCATTGTTGTGGCTTATTTAAATGGCATCATTTTTGCAAGCAATAATTACAAAGTTGCCAAGAGTTTGTAAAGGATATGCAAAAGAAGTTTGAGATGTCCATGCTTACTAATATGTCATTCTTTCTTGGTTTACAAATTTCTCAATCTAACAAAACAATATTTATCTCACAAACCAAGTACATTAAGGAGACTTTGAAAAAAAGATAGAATGGAAAATTGTACAATATGTCTCTATGACTAATCTATTGATATTAATTGTACAATAGTTAGCACACCCATGACCATAGGCTATAAATTAAGCAAGGGTGACTAATCTTCTAAAGAAGACTAGACATTACATAGGTCAACGATTGGTAGCTTTTTATATGTGACAACATCAAGGCCAAGCATTATGCAAGCAATAGGCATGGTAGCATGTTTTCAAGCTACACCAAAAGAAACTCATGTGCAAGTAGTCAAAATAATATTTATATATCTAAATGACACCTTGGACTTTGGTTTTTAGTATCTAAGAAGTGAAGATTTCAATCTAGTAGCATATATAGATGCAAATTAGGAAGGTATTGTCAATGATAACAAGAGTATGAGTGGAGGAGCATTTTTTCTTGGAAACAACCTTGTGTTTTGGCTAAGCAAGATAAAAGATTCTATTTCTTTATTGTAGTTGAGAAAGAATACATAGTGGTAGTGCCATCTTGCACATAAGTTCTTTGGATGAGCTAGGCATTGAAAGACATTAAAGTAGAATATGATCATCCAATTTCAATACTTGTGACAACACTACTACAATAAATATTTCAAAGAATCTTGTTATGCACTCTAGAACAAAGTATATTCCTACCAAGTATCATTTATTAAGATAATAGGTAGTAGAACAACATGTCAAGTTGGAGGACATTGCCACACAAGAATAAATTGTAGATATTTTCTTGAAGCCCCTTCCAAAAGGGAGTTTTGAATATCTCAAGCATAAATTGAGAGTAATATCCTTTTCATCTAGTCACTAAGTTCTCAAGGAGAAACAACCTCTTTTAATCCCCTTACTGAATCATTGTCTGTGCGTCCAATATGGGTCCGCCTCCCTAATCTCCCTCTCCATTTTTGGGAACTCTCCTGCTATGAGGCCATTGGCAGCTCCATTGGTCGCTTCTTGAAGGTGGATGAGGCCATGTCTTCTATGGGGCACTCTATCTTTGCTTGCTTGTTAGTTGACATCGACGTCTCCTCGCCTCTCCCCAAGGATGTTGTTCTTATGGTTGGGGATAGGCCTTGGTCTCAGCCATTGGATTATGACGTCCTGCCCTTCCGTTGTCAAAAATGCTTCTCAACGAAGCATCTTGCTTCAAATTGTTCTCTTCCTCGCCATAAGGGTGCTGCTACTTGGTGGAAAGATGCCACTATTGAACATTTCACTGTCAATGCGTTGGATTCTACTTGTTCCTCTCATGAGGATGATGTTTCCTCCTGTGATGAAGAGCCTCTCCCTGTTGCTAAACCTTCTACTTATCCTCTCATTGCTGTTTAGTAGCCTTTTTCTACTACTGTTGAGCCCGCTTCTGGTGTTGCATTGCTTTGATAGCCTATTTTTGCACCCCTGCAACAATCTGTCGCTATTTCTCAGCTTCCTAGTGCGGTTCTACAACAACACTCTGCAACTACTTCCGATCACAACTCTATTGAATCACTTCCACCTAATCTCTCTCTTGGTCCTAATGATTGTATCGCCTAGACTGTGGTTCATCGTAGGCAGAAGGGGAGGTCCCCCCCCTTGTCCTAACCTCTCCCTCTCAAGGCTTGGGTGTCTCTTCCCCTCCTTGAGTTGGGTCTAGTTTTTTTTTGTTTTTTTCTCTGACTTTGTTGTAAGGGGGCTTGCTCCCTTGGTTTGTTTTGTCTTTTTGATAGTCTTTGACTATGTTAAGGGTCGACGCCCTGGTTAATGCTGCTTTTTTAATCAAAAACATAAATTTAGGGGAAACTAATTACTGTATTATCTCTTAGCTTAATAAATTCATTGGTGATATATATTCAAAAGACGAATTAGAGAAAGATCAATTGATGAAATTGTTTGTGAGATTACTGAATATCCCTTCAATATTCATGTCAAAGGGGGAGAATTATAGACAGGGAGATAATTATGTTCTTATTGTATTCATAGATTATTTCTTTGTAAGGTTGTCATCAATGACAAAGGGGTAGACTGTGAGAAATATTGTCATTGATGTCAAAGATTAATTTGTTTGAGAAATGGTTAAAACCAAAATATTGAGTCACAATCACTAAAAGGTTATCAATGAACCTTGAAAATATGGAAAATCAATTAAGTTTGTCGAGCCTCAACCATCATGATTTTTCTTTTTTTTCTTGCATCTTTGATAAGATGAGGTTAAGCCACAATGTCAAACCCCAACCCTTGATGCGCTCATCAAGCATCACTGCAAAACTTACAATCTAACCTTTGTGAACTCACTAAAAGATGGTAAGAAGAAAATCCAATCCTTGATTATCAACAATCACTCCAAGCCTCGAATGCTCATTAGGATTTTAATGTACAATGTTTGTTTCTAAGCAATGACCTAAACTTTGGTAAGAAGTAATAGTGCACCCCACACCTCAATTTCTCAAAGTGGTTGAAATTAGGTTAATTTGGTTAGCTAACCTCCATTTGTTTTGGCACCCATGTTTGGAAATAAGTATTCTTAAATGAAAGGATGCCTCTATTGAATGGGACGAATCCATGAAGAGGCATCAAGGGCTATAAAATGGTGAAGCAAATTTGGAGAAATAAAATGGTAATAAAATATTTTATCTTTCAAATAAAAGAAAAAATTCATGAAGGAGATCAAAATAACCATCATTTATTGAAGAAGCATCATTCATAAGTTGGAATCTTGTTTATTTGGAGGTTGGTGCCTCCTAGAAGAAGAGATTGGTCTCTTGCTAAGTTGGTTCTTAACAATGAGATTTTATCTAGTAGGTTGATGCCTACAACTTTTGTAAGAGAATTTTATATTGTGGTTGGATTTGGATAGTAGATCCAATTAGTCCTTCTTTAAGGTTTTTTTTGTGAAAGGGTTTTCACGTAAATTTTGTGTTCTTAATTGTTGAATCTTGTGTGCTTTCTATTATTAGGTTTGTTTAATTTTAAATAAGAAAAATGTTAAATACTAATTCACCCCCTTTTAGTATAAGTGCTTTATCATCAATTGGACCTACCAAAAGGAAGTAAGATTCAAAATGTATTTCATGTGTTTTTTCTCAAAGGAGCACATAGAAACCATATATTGCCCTTAGATGAGTTGTGTTTGATTGATGAAGAAGACAATTTGATTTTGATTCTTGAAGTAGTAATAGATGTGAGGGAAACTTGGAAGTTGAGAAATAGAAGCATAAAGGAGTATTTGTTTTGGTGGAAAGATCTCTTTATAGAGATTTATATGTAGGAAGGCCCTTGGAGTTTGAAACACATGAGCTTGAAATTACTTGAGGGCAAAAAAATTGAGTGGAAAAAATTTCGTGCCTCATTTCTAGTAAAATATAAGTCTGCACATATATTAGGTTTTTTCTCATGTCTCCCTTGGTCCTATTTACTATGTAACTTTCTACTTTTTATTATTTCTTTCTTTTCAACTCTTCTTTTCCCTTATTTCTCTTTGAGTTTTAGAATTATCCATCCTATCACGCCTTCCAACCCTTCCCCGTTTCATTATTGTATTTGTTAGACTTTCATACCTATCATTACTGGCATTTTCCTTAATTAAGCCCCAACCCATAGTATGAGTCTTATGGTATCTCTAGTTCCTAATCCTTGATATGCTTGTGTTTTTTTTTATATCCTCTTCCCAGCTTCCCAATGCGTGTGGTAGATCTAAGATTGGTTCCATAAATTTCAAAAGTGGAATATTTCCCACCCATAATATTTGTTCACCTTCAAAGTTGTTGATTTACTTTGAGGTTGACCTATTATAAAGTTTTGATGGATATAAAATTTTGAACATGTCCTTCTTAGCGTCATCATATATACTTTACACATTTCCTTTTCTAGAAACCATTTTAAGAACTTATGTTTCAATGAGAATATCATAGAAAAAACCCTATTAATCTAAAAGTTTAGTCTCATTTATATTTTGTATTTAAGCTTCATCGAACATGGATTCAAACCACATTTTATTGATTTGATTTACTATTGGTATTGGTATGAATATGAGAGATTATTGCTATATTTTTTGATATTGTAGAATCATTGAATGCAATTCAATCATTGTTGTACTAGGAAATATATCAAAATATTACATATACCATTTATTGTTCATTTTAATAATAAGATTAGGAGTTATATATGTCAACTATTGTTTGGAAATGTGATGATATTGGTAATGTGTACATATTGAAACACATCAAATTTATATATCTAAATTGAATACTATTGTCACAAAAATAAGTGTTTGTAGAAGGTTAAGAATCAAATTTTCCATAGAATATTTTGGCCAATCATTCCTAAAGATATGCCCACCACTCACTTTCCCCAAGTTTCCTTTTGCAACCCCATAAAAACTAAATGTAACCCACCCAATATTAGGGCATTTCTGGGAAATCAACTTGGCCTAGAGATTCATAGGTTAGTTTAACCACTTAAGATGGATCCAAGCATCTATCTAACCTTTCTCATGCCATAAGACATCGAATCCTTCTTAAAAAAATTGTCCAACTTCAAGATAGTTATTTCCACCTTGTCCTAAATCCTTTCATCTAGGCTTTTGAGGTCTTGAAAAATCCTCCTATTTATTTCCAACCATATATTCCACAAAACCAAAGTAAAGAAACACTCCCATATCAATTTCAACCCACAAATCTTAATATTTAGAGCCTAGATGGTAAAAGGTGAGATATGTTAGAAGGGGTAGCTTGATACAACCCCCATCTTCGCATAAACTAGTGCATTACCTTCTTCTTGTGATTTACACATCACACATAAAATGGGACTAGACTAACCAAGTTTCTAGAACTAGTCTCAATTGAGAGTGTGATGGTTAATTTCCACCTACAAAAAAGTATTTTGCTTGAGTAAACACCTATGTTACCAAATAATAGCCTTGAGGGATAGAGGTAAAAGCTCATTCATCCTAAAAAGAAGATGGTGAACATACCTCACCATGATCTTGCCACTATTGTGGCCATTCCACACCAATGAGTGAATATTAACTTTTGAATGAATTTAGCAATTAGAAAGCCTAGCCTACAGAGAGAAGAAAGCATCATTAAGCTTGATATTGAGGGTAGAGAGGACTATCGTTTCAATCCTATTTATAGGGTTATACCAATAATCTTTCACCAAAGAACCTCTACTATCTTAAAAATGAGAGGCTAGAGGATGAAAGCTTTTTATAACCAAGGTCAAATCCTTAAGATAACTATGTCACCAAGAATTATCCTTGTCCCCCCTTGCCAAGATTCTAACTAATATGCAACCTAATGAGTTTGTAGCAACTTCTTAGGACATTCCATATACTAGAACCAAGAAGGAGGAGAATAGCAAAGAAAATATTTCCCAACACTAAATTTAGGTATTTAGATTGAAGAATTTTTTTCCATAGCCTTTCCTTTTCCTCATAAATTCTCTAGACTAGCTTGGACCTTAAGGCTTTGCTTGTTCATCCATGTACATTGTGAAGACAAAGCTCCCCATGCTTTTGGGTTGGCAAACATTATCTCATTTGATCAAGATATACTTATGATTAAACTCATTTCCACATTAGAGAAAACTTCCCTAGTAAGTCTTTTAGGACCTTCACCACTCGAGATTTGAAAAAATAACATAACATAAATTAGCATAACCACGAGGGTGGTCTTAATGAGTACAATTTTGCATGTAAGGGAGAACCATTTTCCCTTCTAGGAAGCTAACCCACCTTGATCTCTTTCAATAGTTGCTTTCTATGCTAGATTATAGGTACTTTTATCCATGAGCAACATCCTAAGATACTACGAAGTTTGTTAACCACAAAATTAAAAATGTGCAATACCTCCAATTTTTCCAAATAATGATTCTTAAGAAAGAAGATATTAGATTTGTTGGGGTTCAATTTTTTATCAACAATCTTCTGATAAAGCAATAAAAAGTTCTTTATCACTCTGGCCTTCGAAACCTCTCTAAAATGAAGCATGTAATCTGTGTCGACTTGAATTTCATCCTTAGAATGCTACCTGCAACAAGTTAGTTTCACAAAATACAAATGGAAATGCTACAGGAAATCCAAACTCAACCAATGAAACTACATGAAATACATATGAAATAAAAATACTAATATTAACTTCATGATTTATATCTCATTGTGTCCTAACTCCATTGTTCCTGGTTGCAAATGGTGTGCTCTCAGACAATGCACTGATAGCTTCCAAGATGGCATATGAAGAATGGACTGATAACTGGTAGTTAACAAATGCTATGATATGAAATACTACATGATTATGCTATATGATAATTGCTATTTGCTTCAAGATTAAAACTCACAGATGCATAAGTTTTACAAATGATTTGCTTTGAAAAGCAACTTGAAGACTCTTGAAGTCTCTTGAAGTCTAACTCTCTCTCAACTAAAGCTCTTGATTTTATAGACCTTGAGAGGATGAGATGATGTGGCTCAGATCAATGGTCATGATCAGATCTGCAAATTTGGATGGCTGTGAGCAAAGGTGAAGGTTGAGAGAAAGTGGGAAGGAAAAGACAAGTGTCACTCATCTCACCTTGACTGGGTTGCTGATTGAGAGAATCTAGGGATGGTTAGAGAAGATTTAGGCATGATAGGACAAGTGGACTCAAGTCCTTCCTAAGATTTAGGGAGTGTTGGAGAGAATATAGGAAATGGTTATGAAATATGTGTACATACACAATATTCATTAAGTTTGGAAGTTGGAGATAAATGATGAATTAATATTTAAGAAATATTAATTTCCTTAGCCACATGTTGGATGAGTTGGCAAAGAGAAGATGAAGTGGAGATGGAGGGTGAGTTGGAAAAGAAAGATTAAATAATTTAAGAAATTATTTAATATTTGAGACTATAGGATAGGAGAATAACCATTAAATATTGGATATTTAATTGATTGGAGGAGATAACTAAATATTAGATATTTAATGAACTTGGAGGAGATAATTAAATATTATATATTTAATTATTTTTAGAGGAATAGAATAAATGAATTAATTAATAGAAAGACACAAAAATGAATTAAATAAATTAATCTTTTCAAATTAATTATTTAATAGAAGAATAATTATTAAATAAGTATAAAATATTTATTTAATTGCTCATAGCCATTTTTATGTGTATACATTTTGCTCTCTTTGAAATGATGTCAAGACAACATTGTTTCAAAGATTAAATCAAGTCTCAATAATGTGCCTGATGGAGATTGAAAATCCTGATTGTGTGCCCCCTCAAGAGATTGATCGTGAAATTGTTAAAAACTTTGGTAAAAATGAAGTCAATTAAATTCATTTGTAAAAAACAAATTAAATTGCCCCATTAATTACTCTTCAAATAGTAAATATAAAATTAACCAAGGCTAATTTTAACTTTATTGTTATCCTTGTCCGCTTGTGAAGAAAATATTCTTACTGAGGTGGCAAAAAGGTGATTCCTGTGGAGAACCATCGATTTGAGCGTGTTCGACGATATCAGCGACCTTCTGAGTATGGGTATCCGATATGTACCTTATCCCGAGGTTTGTTTTCAACTTTTCATTTGACTTTTCATGTTTTTAGGCACATTTTTTTTGAATTTTTTGGCATTGATTTAGCGCATTTGCAGTTTGTTTTAGCGCATATGCAATTTGGTTTAGTGCATTTGTTCAAATTAGCGCATATGCTCAATAGATTAGCGCATATGTTAAGGATGTTAGCACATATGCATAGGATAGCGCTTTTGCTTTGTTTGTTTGCGCTTTTGCAGCTAAAATTAGTGCTTTTGCTTAGTTTTGCACATATGCTCTTAGGGTTAGCGCATTTGTTCAAAGAGATAGTGCATATGCTTTTTTTTAGTGCATTTACATTTAGATTTAGCGCATATGCTGCAGTTTAGTGCAAATGCTCAATAGGATAGCGCAAATGCTCAAAAATTGATGTTTTTGATAAGTGCAAAAGCTAAAAATCTCTTTGATGATAAGATTTAACGTGTTTAATACGTATTGATGATGAATAGGGACTTGATTGAGTGATTATGTGATTTTGTTGGATAGATAGATTTGATTTGTTTTGATAGAGTAGCTCTAAGAAACCGATTTAGTTTTTGATACAAGAGCTTAGCAAAGTTTTGATTGAACTCAATGATTGATAGAAAACCATGATTGATAGGTTTTAAATTGATAGCTTAAGTTGTTTTAGTTTGAGTTGATAGATTTGATAGCATAGATTGATTCAGTTTGATTTGATAGATTTGATAGATTAGCGATCGCTTTGATGTGATAGATAGATAGTTGACGATTGATTGAATTTTCTTGATAAATAGGAGAAACTTGATGTTCTCTAGTGTCGAGAGAAATTACCGGCAGTACGACATTTAGTGCCAAAGCTGACAAAGGCTGAGATTAGACATATAGATTCTTGTGGTTTATGCCATCTTTTGTATATGCCTAAGATTACACATAATAGAGGATTGTTGACGACATTAGCCTAGAGATGACACAGTGAGCATAAAAATTTCCACTTGCCTACTGGTGAGATTAGTGTGACGCTCGAGGATGTCTATAGGATTATGCACATCCTAGTGACTGGCGAGTTAGTGCAGTATGATTTTTAGGATCGTGTTGGGACAGAGGCTTGCAGAGCCATGTTTGCTGATGATAACATCGCTAGAGGAGAGATCCGCTGGGAGGATATGGTGATGTATTACGAGACTCTTCTTGTGATTCTTGCTGGTTTGATTGGAGGATTTATTTGTCCTGATAGGCGATCACATGGTTTTTCTGTTGGATGGGGTGAGATTCTCCTGAGTATGATGCAGCATCGTACTCGATATGCTTGGGGTGTTTGCATGCTTGCACATTTATATTATGATCTTCATCAGGTGGTGTATGATGAGAGCGCTAGTTTGTCTACATGATGTACTTTACTGCAGATCTAGTGCTGGGAGCACATTGCTATTACTCGGCCTATCCATAACGGAGTGCATGGACAAAGACAACCATATGTGTATTTTTATGCAGGTATCCTTACTCAGCATAAGTTGGGTAAGATGGAGTATTGGCGTTGGGTGCTTGATTCATTGGATAACATTACTTGAAGACCATATGTTGATTGTGAGCCATGGATGGATGATGCACAAACATTACCATTTATCATGCAGAGTACATATCTCATTGGTCAGACTCCTTACATTGTTGAGCGACAGTTGATTAGTCATATTCTTAGACATTTTGGTATCATTCAGCCTATGCCTACTGGTTTGATGATACATGCTCGACAGTACAGAGATAGACGAGATTGGGGACCTTCCTTGTCATTTGAGATTGCTCGTGCAGAGTTTGTTGCTACTCTGAGAGTGGCTTATGATATGAGATTACACATTCTTGATCCTGGGGTTACTGCAGAGTATGCTTAGTACATACTAGCTCATCCATTTCCTCGCATTACTGATCCAGCAGATCCTCCTCCCAGTTCAGGAGATGATGATGATGATTTAGATGATCTAGGTGTGAGGAGACGCAGATGGAGATGAGAGATCAAAGTTGCTTAGGAGGCTGGGGGAGGTGGAGATGAGGGTGGGGATGGAGGTGGTGGTGGTAGGAGACTTGGACGAAGAGGAGGTCGATTGAGAGTCCGTGGAGGACCATTTGGACCAGTTGGTAGGATTGCAAGAGCACGTCCTATGGGTGGGAGAGATGTTGGACGGATTGGGAGGGAGCATGGCAGGGTAGGGATGAGATCACCGAGAGGGTTGCCATTGACAGGAGGAGGCAGAGTGACTGGACTGGATGGGGGTTGTAGGAGAGGCATTGATTTTGGACAGATTTAGCTAGACCCTAGGGTTATTGCTGCTCATGGTGGATATGATGAGGATCCTGAGGATCATGTTCCTCTTATTAGACGACGGGTTCAGAGAGTTACTCGGATTGAGATTCCAGTAGTTAGACAGGGTGGTGAGGAGGAGATTGGGGTTCATGCACCACACCAGGATTTGCTAGAGAAAAGTGCACCAGTGCATGATATGCCAGAGCAGGAGACCATTGATAGTCTTAGAGCACAGACTGATCAGCTTCGAGCACAGGTGCAGACTCTTATGGCTGAGAGAGATAGAGCTGTTAGGAGACAACATGATACTCAGGGCCTTCTTGATCACATTCAGCAGGTTGGATCAAGTACTCTCTCTGCTGACACTGTTAGAGCACTAGTTCGAGTCGGGAAGGAGACTTCCCATTGGCGACAACGATATGAGGAAGTAGTTGTAGAGAGCCAGAGAGCAGGTAGTTATCATACCACCATGTTGATGGATACTAGTAGTGGTGGGGTCATGGGACCTCCTCAGAGGAGTGGTGATCATGGGAGTCAAGCATCTGGAGGATCTTCTCGCCCATAGCCACAGAGACGGACAAAGTCAGGTGGTAATGGTACAGGACAACCATGACTTGATTTGGAGGCACTTGTATTGTTTATTTGATATCATTGTATACTTGGACTTTTATTGTTTTTATGATGATCTATATGCAGACATGGACTCTATATGATGACGATCCTTCTTATATGTATGTTATTCTATTTGATTATGATGATGCTTATATGCTTTGATTATATGGATGCAATGATTAGATGGATGATGTTCTATATGCATGTTACTCCTATTTTATGATGATAATTTATATGATGATGCAATCATAAATGCTTTTGTGATTTTCGATTTTGATGACCTTGGATGCAAATGAAAATGATTATTAACTTAAATGATATGTAAATGATGCAAATGCAATGATCTATATGGAAATGCAAATGAATGATTGATTTGGTTTTCTTTTATGATGATGTAAATGCAAATGATCTACATGAAATGTTTTTGATTTTATATGTAATGCTTATAATGATTATGAATCTAAGTGCAAAGATGCAACTAAATGATCTTTATGAAATGATAATGCAAAACAACAATAATGATACACTACATGATGAATGAAATGCACTTAATTGAATGCAAATTAATGCAATGATTTAAATGCAACTAAATGAAATGGATAATGATTAAAATGATTCCAAAAATGAATGAACCTATAATGATCAAATGTAAATTGTTTTTGTTTGTCCAAGTACACTCAATCTTCATTTATGACCGTTGATTTGTTAATGAAATGATATGCTTATAATGCAACTGACAAAATGAATGCTTATAATGCAGACGAATAATGAGCTAATGAAATGATCTAACTAAAAATGATATTGCCATTCTTCATATGCTATCTTGCAACAGTGCTTGATTTCATCATTGAGCTTTAAAATGTTGTAAGAAAATACAAGCAACTTGACATAAAGATTCAAGATGACCTGAGTATTCCTTACATGGATTTTGATATAGAAAGTTAATACAAGCAACTTGATATAGTGGATCAAGTTGACCTGAGTATTGCTTGCAGAACAAACAATGATTATCTCCTTTCATGCATGACTTGGAACGTCCTCCTTGATATTTTGTTGATCATATCTTGAGATAAGTACATACCGTAGTAAGAGATAAATCACAGATAGCAATCAAAGAAAATAATCATGCCCTATCATAGCTTCTCTAGTCATGGACATCCTTGAGTCACATAGAGTACATGATTAGCAATAAAATCAAGATATAAACACTGAATATTGCATATCATTCACATGCTCTTATGGTCATTAACTGATATAATCATCTTGATGAATGATCTTTGATAATCCTTTATTACTTGCTGATCGATTCTTCATTTTCTGAGTTTCACGATTCAATTGTTGATGAAATGCCTTGATTTTTGTTTCTTTGTTGCTCGTTATCTGTTTCAAAATCCTAGGTGTTTTTGGTTTTTCTAAGTTTCTCGAATGTTTTGGATTTTTTCAAAGATTCAAAAGATCACCTTAGCAAAAGGAATTAGGATTTTGCCCCCAGTGGAAACACAAATTTATTATGGATGTATGAATTGATCAAGATTCAAACCATGACAGGATACAAATGCAGATATGATTGATTTTGATAAGATCTAAGACAGTGACTACGACAAGTATGTCAAAGATTGATAACTGTTGGTAAGCTGCATATTTCTTGCTAAATGGTTTAGAGAAAATGGATGCGAAAAATGGAATGGATAAGCTAAGATAGATGGAAGTGATAGATGTTGTAGGATGGAGTAGATAGGTGTGCAAAGCGATCTCATAGATGGAGGAACTTACTTCTTAATTTATTGCATTTTTTTCATATTTTGATTTTTTTTTAAGACTTTATATGCTTTTTGTTGATTTTTTCAGGACTTTATATGCTTTTTATTGATTTTTTTCAGGACTTTATATGCTTTTTGTTGATTTTTTTCAGGACTTTATATGTTTTTTGTTGATTTTTTTCAGGACTTTATATGCTTTTTGTTGATTTTTTCAGGACTTTATATCTCAAGCATAAAATTTCTTGAGATTGATGGAATTGATAGGTTCATCAAACCAATCACCTTCAGGGGTAGATAACTTGTATGCTCCTGATCCATATGCTGCTACTATGACAAAAGGTCCTAGTGAATTTGGTTCAAATTTTCCCTTCTTTTCTCGATCTTGATGATTTCTTGGATTCTCCCTTAGAACTATATCTCGAATCTAAAAAATGCGCGACTTGACTCTGTGATTATAGCTTCTTGCAATTCTTTGTTGATATACTTTCAAATGATCTGTTGCATTTTGGCGACGTTCCTGAATCAATTCTAGTTCTTGGAGTCGAGAGACTCTTTGTTCTTCTTTTGTGATAAGACCTTGCAAGGATACTCGTAGAGAAGGTATCTCTGCTTCTATAGGTAATATGGCTTCCGATCCATAGACCAAACAATATGAAGTCACCCCTATTGGTGTGCGGATGCTAGTTCGGTATGCCCAAAGAGCAGGATTTAGCTGAATGTGGCAGTCTTTTCTAGCTTCATTGACTTTTTTCTTCAAGATTTTCAAGATAGTTTTATTTGATGCCTTAGCTTGACCATTTCCTTGTCGATAATATGGAGTAGAAAACCTATGTTGGATATGAAATTGTTCACATAGCTCCTTCACATCTTGATTTTTGAATGGTCTTCCATTATCAGTAATAATGGTCATAGGAACTCCATAGCGACATATTATATAATTCAAAATAAATGATGATATTTGTTTTCTTGTCACTGTTGTTAAAGGCACTGCTTCAATCCATTTAGTAAAATATTCAGTAGCAATCAGAATGAACTTATGTCCATTAGAAGATGAGGGATTTATCTTACTAAGTCAAGGCCCCATTATGAAAATGGCCATGATCCTATCATAGGATATAACTCTTGGGTTGGTGCATGAATGAGGTTCCCATGGATCTGACATTGTTTGCATTTTCTAACATATGTGAATGAATCTCTCTCTATAGTAGGCCAATAGTAACCCATATGAAGAAGTTTCTTAGCCAATGTTAAACCACTTGAGCGTGTGCCACAAATACCCGCATGAACTTCGTCAAGAACTTTTTCAGATTCTTCTTGTTCAAGACATCTTAATAAAGTACCATCTAGACCACGCCTATATAGGATATCAGAAATTATAGTATAGAGAGAGGACTGACGGATAAAATTCCTTTTCTGATTACAAGATAAGTCAAGAGGAAGGATATGTTCTTTATAGGGATTGATTGGTTCCTGATATATGACAAATTCGGTAGGTATGCTGGGATTGAATGGTAGGGGTTAATATATCTTCCATGAGAAATTCGTAACGTTGTTGATTCTCCTTATTTTGCAAGAGAGATGCTATTGTAGCCATTGCATCTGCTGCTTTATTCTCCTTTCTTAGAATCTGGGTGAATGATATTTCTTTAAAGTGTCCTTTAAACTCCTCCACCAGTTGTTTGTATGGCATAAGCTTATCATCCTTTGTTTGATATTCGTCATTTACTTGATTGATGATAAGTTGTGAATCACCATAGACATGTAGCTCTTTGACATTCCATTCAATAGCCATTTTAAGCCCAATAGCCAATGCTTCATACTCTGCAGTATTATTAGTGCATGGAAACCATAGTCTATATGATTTGGGAATTGTGTGTCCTTGAGGTGTGATAAAAAAGATGCCTGCACCTGATCCATATTGTGTATAAGAACCATCAAAGTATAATTCCCAAAAGTTTATACTTACTGTCAAGATATCTGCATTAGGAAATTCGATGTGCAAAGGCATATTATTTTGTAAAGGTGCATCAGCCAATTGATTAGCGATAACTTGTCCCTTGATAGCTTTCCGGTCAACATACTCTATATCAAATTCACTTAGTATCATAACCCATTTGGCTAGTCTCCCTGTTAATGTTGACTTTCTCAACAAATATTTCAGAGGATCTATCTTTGCTATTAGTTTTACAGAATGAATACATATAATGTCGTAGCTTCTGAGTTGCAAATACAACTACTAGACATGTCTTTTCTATTAAGGAATAATTTAATTCATAGCCAACAAGTGTTCTACTGATATAATAAACTGCTCTTTCTTTTCCTTCATCATCATGTTGGGCTAGGAGGGATCCTAATGATACATTTGTTGTTGAGATATAGAGCAATAATGGTTTCCCTTTGGTTGGTGATATTAGTATTGGAGGACTCATAAGATATTCTTTTATTTGCAAAAAAACTTCTTCACATTTTGGATCCCATTTGAATGGAACATTTTTATGTAGAAGATGGGTAAATGGAAGACATCTATCTGCTAACTGAGAAACGAATCTCCTGATTGATTGCAATCTTCCTTGTAAAGATTGCAATTGACTTATGTTCCTAGGTGACTCCATCTCCATGATAGCTTTGACTTTTTTAGGATCTACTTCAATTCCACGAGCTGATATAATGTAGCCAAGGAGTTTTCCAGAGGTTACCTCAAATGCACATTTCTTTGGATTTAATCTCAATTGATATCTTTCCAACCTACCAAAATTTTTGCTTAAAATGTGCAAATGTTCTTGTCTTATATGAGATTTTGCAAGTATGTCATCGACATAGTCTTCCATAAATGTATGCATCATATCATGGAAAACTGTTGTCATAGCCCTTTGATAAGTCGCTCCTGCATTCTTAAGCCCAAATGGCATAACATTCTAGCAATATTGTCCCCATGCACAGGTGAAAGCTATCTTTTCTTGATCTTCAGGTGCAATTCTTATTTGATTATATCCTGAGAAGCCATCCATTAATGAAAACATCTCATGCCCTACTGATAAGTCCACTATGATATCAATGTTTGGTAGCGGGAAATCATCTTTTGGACATGCTTTATTCAGATCTCTGAAATCTGTACAGACCCTTATACTTTTATCTAGTTTTGATACTGGTACAATACTTGAAACCCATTCTGGATAAGCAACAAGTCTTATAAAACCCACTTTTAATAGTTTCTTGAGCTCGGTTTTTACAAGAAGAGCAATGTGAGGATGCATCTTTCTTAGCTTCTGCTTAACTAGTTTTTCTTTTAAATCCACATTAAGATGATGCATGATAAGATCTGGATTAAGTCCTGGCATATCTGCATAGGACCAAGAAAAATTTATTTGCCTTTGCTTAAAGAACTCCATGTATTCATTCCTCTCTTTTCCTGATAATGAGGCAGCATAATGAAGTATTTTAGGATCCTTTGATGTACCAATGTTTACTGCTTTTGTTGGTTCTATCAAGATAGTAGATCTCTCTTGAAAATATGTAGGAAGAATGTCAAACTTTCCATCTTCTGGTGCCTCAAAGAGGTTTTCACCATCTAATACGTCCTTTGTTTTCCCTTTCGATTGATCTAGTGTTACCATAAAATGGTTTTCAACAATAGGTCTCTTTCCTTGTTTTATTTCGCTTTTGTGACTAGAAAGTTTGGCACTCTTCTAACTATGAGAAACATCACTTGATTCTACAATGGAAGATATCTTAGGTGGGATGGGTTCAATAACGTTAAGGTACACGACTAAGTCATGATCATTGGAAAAAAAATTCAGTTCGGGGTTGTCTAAATTATCCCAATCAATTAGTTCAGGATGAAGAAGGGGTAAATCATAATCACTGTCATCATCAGGTGTTTCAACGTTCATGACATAATGATCGCAACTTGGCATAGAATAGGTACTGTCATAGATTAAATGTTTTTGAGATTTGTCTTTCTCAAGCTTCTCCAAATTAGTTCTAACAAAATCAATATTAGCATTTTGTAGTTCACACTCAAGTGGTTCTTCAATTGACGTTTGTCCCTTAAATGAATGGATTATATCAACACACACATCTTTAATACTGTAAATTCCTTCTTGATTGACCTCATTTTCATTTTGGAGTTGACATACTCGTGTACATGATAAAGAGGATTCTTTTGCTAGATTTTGTCTCCTTTCAAACTCAACTTCTTTTGGACTAATAGTCAATCCAACTTGACTATCTCTTAATTCTTCTATGGTTCTACCTTATTTGGATATATCTTGTTCCTCTTTTGATGAAAATCTTGTATTTTCAGATGCTTGATCTATCCTTGTTTATATTTCTTGTGGCATTACTTCTTTGTCTTTGTCATTCCCTTTCCTTTTTTCATATGCCTCTTTTCTCTAAATTCCGAGTTTTTCTTGTCTTGTTTCTAACTCTATCTTTTGTTTTGTAATAGACAAGTCTTCTTTTGTAATAGCTTATTGGTCTTCATTGTGTTCCTTACTTGATGTAGTAGATAAGACATTTGGACCCCACTCATACTCATTTGAATCTATCTCTGAATCATGATCTAGGAATACTCCACTATACCATATAGGAATGTTGATTAGTGCAAAAAGTTCCCTGATTTCTGCCATCTCTATTTTTACTGCTTCTGGAATATCTTGTTCAAATTTTGCATTTGTTTGTATTTCCAAAACTTGTTGACAAGATTTTTCTTTACCCTTGATGGTAATCTCCTTGTCTTGCTTTTCATGTTCTTCGTGCTTCTTTTGTGTATTTGTTACTATTTCTACCGCTTGATGTAGCTTTTCTTGTCAATTTTCTTCTTTAGAAATTGATTTCTTTTTCCATTTTTGCTGTTGATGATTATGTTGCCTTTGATTGGATTTTAGATATCTAGGCCCGGATTTATCTTCTTTGGATTGTGAGTGTGGACAAATAGGTTCTGAAATACCTTGATGTCACTTACCAATTGGTCCTTTTCCTTCATATCCCATTTTTTGCATGATTTCGTAACCTTTGCCATATTGTTTTATGGGAATATTGACTTTGGCTACTATTGCTATAGTTTTATCTTCATCCTTGTACAACCAACCAAGAATGTCTTTGTCTTCATTTTCTTCTTCAAGAGTTCTAGCACTAACAAATGTTCCTTTAAACATATGTTTTGATTTTTCAGATGTCTTTGATTGAATATCTGTAGGCTTTCCATATGATTTAGGGGAAAGTGGAAAATTATGCAAAGAATATTTTCCCATTCTTTCATCATTTAATTTGAGCTTTTCTTCAAAATTTTCCCATAACTTTGCTTGAATTTCTTTGGTAGGATATACTGATTCTCTGTTATGTGGAACTCTTGTATCTTGTGTTGGCTTCAAATTATTGCAATATTGACTGGAATCTGCAATTATAGTGATCTATTTTCCTTCATGAGGAAATTTCACACATTGATGATATGTAGAAGGAACTGCTTGCATCTTGTGAATCCATGGTCATCCTAGAAGAATGTTGTAAGAGAGGTTCAAATCTAAAACCTGACACAATGTATTCCTTTCTACAGGTCCTATTCTTATTGGTAGTACAACAGTTCCTTTAGAAGAACGTTTTGCTTTATCATAAGCCTTGATGGCTATTTTCTTTTTCGGCTCCACTGCATTTTCTGAATATCCCAAAGATTTTATCAAACTTAATGCACAAATATTTAAGCCAACTCCTCCATCTATGAGTACACGTTTGACACGAGTTTTATTAATGGAGACTTCAACATGTAAAGGAGCATTGTGAGGATGTTGCAAGGATGCTCATCATTTTTCAGAAAACGATAAGCAATGAGGAGCTATAAGGTGTCCTACCATGTTTTGGAACTGATCTATATCCAAATATTTTGAAACTGTTGTTTCTACTAAAGCTTTCTCCAAAATTTCCTTATGCATAGGTGAAACTTTGAGAAGTTCTAGAATTGATATTTGAGCGGGTATCCTTTGTAACTGCTCTACTAAATTGTATTGTTGTGAAGTGGAAAATGGATCTTTTGTTATACCTGGAAAGGTAACCTTTGCTTTGCTTCTAGTAATAACATTGATTGGTTCTGGAGGAGGATTATCTTTAACAATGATCACATTTACCACATCATCATATTTATAAGTGTAATTCACTTTGGTTTTTCCTTTGTCATCTTTTAATTGTGATGGTTCACCTTTGTCATAATTTGGAAGAGTTTTGAAAGCTAGATGTGATTCGTTTGTCTTATGGCTATCCATTGTGATGGTCCCATTATCAATTAGATCTTGGATAAGGTGTTTCAATCTTTGACAATCATTTGTTAGGTGTCCTTTATTCTGATGGTAATTGCAAAAATGATTGTCATTCCACCAATTTGTCTTGACTAGTGGTTCATAACTTCTTGCTTCTGGTAAAATAATCAATTTGTTGACAAGTAAAGTTTTTAGAGCTAATTCTAAAGGTTCTCCAATGTTTGTGAATTTCCTCTGAGGATTGGAGAAAAAGGACTTGGCTTTATTGTTTTCTGGATTATCATTGCTTGGGATTTGACTTGATAGATTAAAAATTGGTTGTTGTTTTGTAGTGTTAGGTTTTCAAGCAGATCCGAAGCAAATATGAACTAACAATTATATGCAGATTTAAATACAAAAGATAAAGAAATAAAAACAGGACACAGATAACACAGATATTTAACGTGGTTCACCCAGAATGGGTTACGTCCACCATACACAGCCGTCCAATCTTTCTTATTATCCAGCAAAAACAGTACATCAACCTTACAATGCCTTAAGCATCCCAGCCGCTTATAACATGCGTTTTTAGGGCAACAAACAAAGTCGGCCTTTTTTAGGGTTTTATTACAATGTCGGTTTTCATCAACAAAAAACGGCAAAAAAAATTTTCTCGGGGGCTGCCGCCCCTGAACCCCCACCCGGGGCCCGGCCCGGCCCTGGACCTCAGCGAGGATACGTGCTGAGTGTACAGTAATTTGTTGATCAGTCGCCACATTTCAACAATCTCCCACTTGGAGACTGATCAGGCTCCACACCAAACAATCTCCCACTTGGAGACTGATACTACACGACACCACTATACATGCAACATCTGCTGGATAAAACGCTAGGACTTGACTAGTATAAATTCCACAACTATTAATCAAGAAGACCAATAGAAACTGATGAAGAAATCAGCTTCTCCTGTGGAACTGCCTTTGTGAACATATCGGCAGGATTCTCACTTGTGTGAATCTTCTCAAGCCGTAACTGACCCTCCTCCAAAATAGTCCGAATGAAGTGGTACCTGAGCTGAATGTGCTTTGTCCTTGAATGAAAAACAGAGTTCTTCGCAAGATGAATGGCACTCTGGCTATCAGTATACAATGGGCTATCCTCTTGTGTCTGACCCAATTCCTTCAGAAAACATTGCAACCAAATCATCTCTTTGCTGGCTTCTGTAGTAGCAACATACTCAGCTTCAGTGGTTGAAAGTGCAACAACCTTTTGCAGCCTAGAAATCCAACTGACTGCAGTTCCCCCTATAGTAAAAACATACCCTGTAGTACTCCTCCGTAAATCAATATCACCCGCCAGATCAGAGTCAACAAATCCACTTAGAGCAGCATTAGATCCTTTGAAACATAATGCCTTCGTAGTAGTTCCTTTCAAATACCGAAGAATCCATTTCACAGCATTCCAATGTTCCATACCTGGATTACTCATAAACCTGCTCACAACTCCCACTGCATGTGCAATATCTGGCCTTGTGCATACCATTGCATACATCAGACTGCCAACAACTGATGAATACGGGATGTTAGACATTTTATTAACCTCTTCCTGTGCCTTTGGGCACATCTCCTTAGTCAATTTGAAATGACTAGCCAAAGGTGTACTAACTGCTTTTGCATCCTGCATGTTAAATCTTTTCAACACCTTCTTTATATACTCACTTTGGGACAAATTTAAGGTTCTATTTTTCCTGTCCCGTGTAATCCTCATACCGAGAATTTGCTTAGCTACACCCAAATCCTTCATAGCAAATGACCTGGCTAATTTCTGTTTAAGATCATTTATATGTTGCATGTTAGACCCAGCAACAAGCATGTCATCAACATAAAGCAACAGGATAATATAACTGCCATTATCAAATCTCTTAAAGTATACACAATGATCAGAATGACATCTATGATAACCGTGTTCAACCATGAAACTATCAAATTTTAAATACCATTGTCTGGGTGCTTGCTTTAGGCCATACAGACTTTTCTTCAACCTGCACACCAAGTTCTCCTTACCTTTGACCTCATATCCCTGTGGTTGCAACATGTAAATTTCCTCCTCCAAATCTCCATGGAGAAAAGCTGTTTTGACATCTAATTGTTCAAGATGTAAATCATCTGTAGCCACAAGACTAAGTACAGTTCTAATTGAAGTCATTTTTACAACTGGAGAAAATATTTCATCATAATCTATACCCTTTTTCTGTGCAAAACCTTTTACCACAAGTCTGGCCTTATATCTTTTCTGACCTCCTTCCTCCTCCTTCAGTCGATAAACCCATTTGTTAGGCAAGGATCTTTTTTCTGCAGGTAAAGGAACTAAGTCCCAAGTCTTATTTTTCATCAGGGAGTCCATCTCCTCTTTCATGCCTAGCTGCCACTGTTGTTTGGCATCCACCTGCATTGCTTCTTCATATTCTTCTGGTTCACCAGAATCTGTTAATAAAATAGAATACAAAGAAGGAGAAAATCTTTCAGGGGGTCTACTTGTCCTCGTAGAATGTCTAACACTTGCAAGAGTTTGTGGGACAATCTGTTGTTGCTGAGCATCAGGTACCTGTGGCATTTCATTTTCAGGAATCTCATCCAACACCACATATTCTTGTTTGTCCTGTTCATGCTTCTTTTCCTGCATCTGTTCTTTATACATAACCTTCTCATTGAATATAACATCTCTACTTCTAATTATTTTCTTATTTTCAAAATCCCATAACCGATAGCCATATTCATCTATCCCATATCCAATGAAGGTACATTTCTGAGATTTAGCATCAAGCTTGGTTCTATTTTCTTTATCAACATGGACAAAAGCTTCGCAACCAAAAGTTTTTAGAAAAGAATAATTTACCTTTTTACCAGTCCATGCCTCCTCTGGAATACCACCATCCAAAAGGGTTGAAGGTCCTCTATTTATCAAATAGACAACAGTATGTACAACATCTGCCCAAAAATGTAAGGGCAATCCAGCATGCAATCTCATGCTCCTCGCACATTCCATGATGGTCCTATTCATTCTCTCTGACACACCATTTTCCTGTGGAGTTCTTGGAACTGTCTTCTGCTTTCGAATCCCATTTAAGGAACAGTAATCTTCAAATGCTTTGCTGCAATACTCACCTCCATTATCCGATCTGAGACACTTCAACTTTTTTCCTGTCTCATTCTCAACCAAAGCTTTCCATTTCTTAAAAGTTTCAAAAACATCTGATTTTTGTTTTAGAAAATATACCCATGTTTTTCTGGTTGAGTCATCAATAAAAATAACATAATAACAAGAGCCACCAAGAGATGATACCTGAGCCGGTCCCCATACATCTGAATGTACAAGCTCTAACTTCTCACTCTTCTTCTCTTTCCCAACCTTGAGAAATCTGACTCTTTTCTGTTTACTATAAACACAGTTTTCATAGAACTCTAAATCAATCTTCTTTAGTCCTGGCAATAGATTTTTGGAGTGAAGGATTTTCATCCCTTTCTCACTCATGTGCCCAAACCTATGGTGCCACATTATCGAATCTTTTCTTGCAACATTTATTGTTGTTGTCCCTGCAGTAACTTTATCTATAGCAGCTAAGGTAGAGTAAGTGTTACCAGTACATAGATATAATGTGCCTACCTTCACACCTTTAGCTACTACTAATGATCCTTTAGTGACCTTCCACATACTGTCCGAGAAGGTAACTATGCAACCTTCACTACCTAGTTGCCCTGCAGAAATTAAATTTCTTCTTAAATTAGGAACATGTCTTACCTCCTGCAGAAACCAGTCATTACCATTCTGCAACTTGATCTTTATCTTTCCTTTTCCAACAATTTGACAGGGCTCATCATCACCCAAATATACTTGTCCAAAATCACCTTGAACATAATCTAGAAAATATTTTCTATGGGGTGTAGCATGAAATGAAGCCCCAGAATCTATTACCCAAGAATCATTAACATTATCCAAACATAAGATTAAAACATCTTGTAAAATATTACTTGCAATATTAGCTTCCTTACTGTCATTTTCATTTTTGTCTCCTTCTTTGTTTTTCCGAGACCAACAGTCTTTCTTTAGATGACCAGGCTTTCCGCAGTACCAGCAATCTTTCTTTCCTCTAGATTGAGAGCGTCCTTTCTTTGACTTCCCTCGTGACTTCTCATTCCCAGGGCCTTTTCCTCTTTCCTTTGATCTTCCTCTGTTCTCCACATTCAAAACACTACCCGATGATGTTGGAGTCTCACCTGTGCTTTTCCTTCGCATTTCCTCGCTTAGGATAACACCAACAATATCATCAAATACCAAAGTATTTTTACCAGAGACAGAGTTACTTACAGCCATAACCAAGCTATTCCAGCTTTCTGGCAAAGAACATAAAATCAAGAGAGCCCTAACCTCTTCTGCAAAGGTAATTTTTACCGAAGACAATTGACTGGTAATTGTATTAAATTCATTTAAGTGCTCCGCTACAGATCCTCCCTCACTCATTTTCAAATTAAACAAACGCTTCATAAGAAATACCTTATTCGAAGCTGAGGGTTTCTCATACAGCTTAGCCAATGTTGCCATCAAATCTACAGTCGTTTTTGCTTCTGTTATATTGAATGCTACAGACGCCGCAAGGCACAATCGAATGGATCCCAGTGCCTTTCTATCTAAAATGTCCCACTCTTCATCTGATATTGTGGTCGGTTTCTTTGCCTTTCCTTCCAATGGCCACCACAAATCCTTTTGATACAGGTAATCCTCCATCTACATTTTGCATAACTGATAATTCTGGCCATTAAACTTTTCGACCTTGAATTTGGAATCCTCCATTGCTCCCACTCAAATCTGAAAGTCCTGCCAATTTACAGAAAACCTCGCTCTGATACCAATTGTTAGGTTTTCAAGCAGATCCGAAGCAAATATGAACTAACAATTATATGCAGATTTAAATACAAAAGATAAAGAAATAAAAATAGGACACAGATAACACAGATATTTAACGTGGTTCACCCAGAATGGGTTACGTCCACCATACACAGCCGTCCAATCTTTCTTATTATCCAGCAAAAACAGTACATCAACCTTACAATGCCTTAAGCATCCCAGCCGCTTATAACATGCGTTTTTAGGGCAACAAACAAAGTCGGCCTTTTTTAGGGTTTTATTACAATGTCGGTTTTCATCAACAAAAAACGGCAAAAAAAATTTTCTCGGGGGCTGCCGCCCCTGAACCCCCACCCGGGGCCCGGCCCAGCCCCGGACCTCAGCGAGGATACGTGCTGAGTGTACAGTACTTTGTTGATCAGTCGCCACATTTCAACATGTAGTACTATTATCATCATTTCCTTGATTGCTGACATTCCTTTTCTTTGACCAGAACTTGGGTTTGTCATTGTTGTTGTTGTATGAATTATTGTAAAGTTTTAGTTCTCCTTTCTTTACCATTGCATTCTCTATTTTCAGACCATTCTCAATCATTTTGGCAAAAGAGGGAGGACATTGCATTCTTAATCGGTAACTCATTTCACTGATAAGATTATCAATGAATATGTCCATTTTTTCTTGATCAAGTACATCTCAGGGATACCTATTAAACATGCATTTCCATCATTGTAAGAAAATCATAAAAGATTCACCATTCTTTTGTTTAACATTGCAGAGATCCAACATCGTTATCTCATTCCTTATATTGTAGGAGTATTGTGAAATAAACCTATTCCCAATTTCTTCAAAAGATTTGATTCCGGATGGTAATCTTGAAAACCTCTCCATTGATTGTCCATTTAAACTCCTAGGAAAAAGACGCATAAGGTAAGTCTCATCATGAGCAAATTCCATGCTCATAGTACAAAACTCCCTAATGTGATCTTGAGGATCATATTTTCCATCGTATTTGTCATATTTAGGAATCTCACAATGTTGCGGAAATGGTATCATATTCAAATGATTATTGAAAGGATATGGGCATATATCTTCTAATGAATACTTATTGGTGCTTGTTCCATTTTGCATGTCTTGCATCTGTTGTTGTAGAGTTTGCATTTTTTGAGTAAAATTTGACAATGGATTATCCACATAGTTTCTCCTTGTTTCTTCGTGAGTTCTTTTATCACTATGTTCTTTTCTTGTGTCATCCCTTTCTTTCCTTGTTTCTTCATGACTTTCTTTGTTTACATCCTCATTATTTGGATCATCTGTGTTTTGGGTGTTACTTGCCTCCACATCTTGTTTCAAGCTTTCTATGTACTCTTGTGGTAGTTTAGCTCCAGATTTTGCCAACATCAAGAGAAATTTCTCTTTTTGTTTTGCCAACAATTTTTCCATTAGCCTATCAAATTTGAAATCTTGCTCAAGGTCTTTAATGGTGCTATTGATTGCTTCTTCGTCAACAACGGTAAACCCAAAAGTTTGAAATACAAGATTATCTTCTTCCTCCATTTGTTGTTGTTTTCTAAGTTGTTCGTATTGGGCTCTAGTCCAAATTGGCATGTGATTATTTCCAAGTTTTTGAAATTTCCAATGGACCAAGTCAATAGGTGATTATTGGTTTAGGAAGATATGCCTTATTGATTTTACCGCTATTGTTTGTTCATTGGGATAAAGCGTCTCTTTGTTGAAAAACATGTCTTTGCAAAATTTCACCATCAAACTCTATACTGCAGCCACGTAAGTAGTGACGAAAACGGTGTAGGAATGTCCTATGTTTAATAAGATTTTCTGATTGTTATACAAGAATCTTATTCTATTCTGAGTAACTTTATAACTGGGTTTTCTTTTCTTAAGGTGATACTTAAAAAGTCATATAAGCATTTGACAATTTGCAAGTTTGTTTGATTCCAATGTTGGTGCAATTCCGATTTTGATATAACCTAGGTTCAAAATAGGAAAGATATATCTAAGATTATGAACCTAGTATAGATTGATCAAGCTTCATGATAGAGGATTTGATTATCCTGATGAGAAACTTGATAATGATGTTGATTTTTTTTTGCATTTAAGATGTTTGAATCAATAGCTTGTTGAATGTCGATGTTTATAGAACTTTTTGGGAATAACCTGTTGGATTAGTGGCCTAGTTGTTGAGCTAGTTTGAAAATATGTGATGGTATAGAGACAAACCTACTTCAAGAATAATTTTGATACTGACATTTTGACACTTTGGTTTTGATCTGGTGATTCAAGTGTTGGCAAGCTTTCGTATTACCCTTTTGATCAAACTTTTCAGCAATTTGTTGGATTTTTGCTCACTCTTAGATGATAATTTTCTTCAATTTTTGACCATTTGGAACATGTTACATACATAGAAGACACGATGTCTAATAAACAAAATGCACAAGCAAATACAAATCTTATGGCAGGCTGAGACAATAGTTGTTGAATCTCACATGGGGTTTCCCCTGAGGCTACACTATTCAAAGTGGATATTTAGATGCTTGACCCCACTGGCTTCACCCTCGACACTCACTTATTCGAGGCAACCAAGCACCAGCTTCCATGAAAACTCCCCATGGCAAACTTTATATCTCTACTAGGAACCATATGTGTGTGAGCCGCTTCAGAGGTCTGACCTCCTGCGCCAACAACTAGAAGGATTTTGACAACTAGTACAAGTAGTTTTTAGTAAAGGCTTCCGATCATGTGGCCATACATGCGGCACTTTCAGTTCTGTAAATACAGAAGGTTCCCAGCCTATAGAGGTTACGCTCCATAGGGTTTATGGGGAAACATAGTGTTGGTATGAACTTATCAACACATGTTGCTTGGGAATTTCATCACAAACACGATTTATTTATAGTGGATTGGAAGGACTCGATAGTAGCCCGTTTCCACTTTAGATCATTCCCCTCTCACTGGCCCCTTCAAGGCAGCTCAGGAAGGTAGGCTCTCTAAAGGATTTAATTGCTTGAAAGTAAAGAAAGTATAAAAGAGTGGGTTTGGCTTTTTGATCACCCAATTAAGGGGAGAGCATATACCTACCACTTTCGAGACATGAAATATAAGTGTTTTTTTTAACCTTTTCAAAGCAATTTGTTGGCTAAGTCCTATTTGGAGATGTTGCTCCAACAAGCATGGTGTTTATTTTAGCCCTTTTAAAAGTCCATGTGCAACTATTTTTAGAGAAAATACTAAAAATGCAAGTTGCATGCTGTTAATTTGCCTTCCTAGTTAGACTAAATGAACAAAACATGATATGTTACTTCCCAAAATAAGACTTTTAATTAACCAGATGAGGAAAAGCATAAAATTTTCCTTAAACACCATCCTGCACATGCATGTTAATAGTTTGGAAAATCTAATTTCTTGGACATTCAGGCCTGCAAGAAATTTTGGTCAGTTGGAAACAAAAGCGCTATTCTAACACATGCACTATCTTTCTCCTCAGAAGCGCTAACCTATAGAGCAAAAGCGCTAACCTAGACTACAAAAATGCTGCTCTGCGAATACAAAAGCATGATTTCTTTAATAAATGCGCTAATCTAGAAAACAAAAGCACTAACCGACAAGGCAAATGCACAGATTTTCAGACAAAAGTGCTAACCTGCATGGCATATGCGCTAACCAGTGATGCAAATGTGCATATTTTCAGACAAATGCGTTAACCTGCATGGCATATGTGCTAAGAAGTGATGCAAATGCACTAACCTATGAGCAAAAGCATTGTCAGAATTCACATGCGTGAATCTGCATTACAAATGTGTTAATTTTTTTTTTATGATTTTTAAAGGTATATGTGAGGTCCATGAGCCCCACAGTGGGTGCCAGAATGTGTCGACTTGAATTTCATCCTCAGAATGCTACCTGCAACAAGTTAGTTTCATAAAATACAAATGGAAATGCTACAGGAAATCCAAACTCAACCAATGAAACTACATGAAATACATATGAAATAAAAATACTAATATTACCTTCATGATTTATGTCTCATTGTATCCTAACTCCACTGTTCCTGGTTGTAGATGGTGTGCTCTCAGACAATGTACTAATAGCTTCCAAGATGACATATGAAGAATGGACTGATAACTGGTAGTTAACAAATGCTATGATATGAAATACTACATGATTATGCTATATGATAATTTATATTTGCTTCAAGATTAAAACTCACAGATGCATAAGTTTTACAAATGATTTGCTTTGAAAAGCAACTTGAAGACTCTTGAAGTCTCTTGAAGTCTTGAAGTCTAACTCTCTCTCTCAATTGAAGCTCTTGATTTTATAGACCTTGAGAGGATGAGATGATGTGGCTTAGATCAACGGTCATGATCAGATCTGCAAATTTGGATGGCTGTGAGCAAAGGTGAAGGTTGAGAGAAAGTGGGAAGGAAAAGACAAGTGTCACTCATCTCACCTTGACTGGGTTGCTGACTAAGAGAATCTAGGGATGGTTAGAGAAGATTTAGGCATGATAGGACAAGTGGACTCAAGTCCTTCCTAAGATGTAGGGAGTGTTGGAGAGAATATAGGAAATGGTTATGAAATATGTGTACGTACACAATATTCATTAAGTTTGGAAGTTAGGGATAAATGATGAATTAATATTTAAAAAATATTAATTTCCTTAGCCACATGTTGGATGAGTTGGCAAAGAGAAGATGAAGTGGAGATGGAGGGTGAGTTGGAAAAGAAAGATTAAATAATTTAAGAAATTATTTAATATTTGAGACTATAGGATAGGAGAATAACCATTAAATATTGGATATTTAATTGATTGGAGGAGGTAACTAAATATTAGATATTTAATTAACTTGGAGGAGATAATTAAATATTAGATATTTAATTATTTTTAGAGGAATAGAATAAATGAATTAATTAATAAAATATTAACTAATAGAAAGACATGAAAATGAATTAAATAAATTAATCTTTTCAAATTAATTATTTAATAGAAGAATGATTATTAAATAAATATAAAATATTTATTTAATTGCTCATAGCCATTTTTATGTGTATACATAATCAATAAATTAAAGATGAGTGATATGTCTAACCCTACTAGAAACCTGCAACCCCTTCAAATTTTCCCTATCCACTTTAGTCCTTAATGCCCTACCCAAAACCTCCATTGCATTGAGAAAAAGAGAAGGGGATAGAAGCTAACCTTGCCTCAACTTCATTTAGCTTGGAAAAGATTAGCAAAGGAGGAATTGATTAGAATGGAAAAATAAATATAGGAAATGCAATTATATATCCATTTACACTAGTCTTTATTGAAGTTGAATTTTTTCATGACCTTTATCAAGATATTCCAAGAAATTTATCATAAGCCTATTCATATCATTTTCACCATAACCGACTTGAAATGCCATCACTTCTTATAGCATCCATGTATTTCACCATGATGCTAGAGGGAGGATGAGTGCTCACAATTTTATTGTTCTTCCTCCTAATATTGGTAGGATTTAAAAAAAAAATGTGCTATTAGCCACTTAACTCTAGATTTTTTATGCCAAAAAATATCTTTCATTCTTAAAATTCTATTTAGTTCTTAAAAAAATGCATTATCCATAGACTCTCAACTCATAACTAAGCCCAAAAAGAGACATGACAGTTTCAATGGTCCACAATTCAAACTCAACAAGATGCTTATTGGTGAAGAGATTACCCATCTCTTCCTTGTTCCACTCTTTAACCTTCTTAACTTCCTTCAACTTCTTATGTTGTCTAAACCAATGACATCCTTTGATATTTTCTTTTCACAACCCCCAAAACTCAAGATGTTCATACCAAAAGACCTCCATCTCGAAAGAGCTAAATTTTGACTTCTTACTACTAAGCTTGACCAACTCAATATACCAATGATCCAACCCACCATAATAAATGAATCCGAAGTTAAATAAATCATTAGACATTATCCAATCTAAACTCACTAAGAATCTATCTAATTTATGAAAAATGTTCTCCTCCCTAATGTATCTATTATTCTAAACAAACCATCAAGTTGTGAAAATAACATCCACCAGCACAAATACCCCCAAAAAATTCATAAATGCAAGAGAACCAAACAATGTAGCCTTATTACTCCCTTCTTTTTATCTAGACTGAACATAGCATTAAAATTCCCACCAAGAATCTGTCACCCTCAATGCCCTTAACTCACCCACACTAAGACTCTATCTAATTCCAAATTGGGACCATAAAAAATTATGACAACAAAGAATGCATTCTCTCGAAGCAACAAAAAGTGTACCCTTATATTCCAGCTTATAACTTTCATTACTTCTTATGGGAAGGGAGGTGCTTGCTTCCAAATTTAACAAACTTCCTCATAGATGCCCGTGTACTATTTTGTAAATCCTCTAATGCCTTCAATTTTGCTTCTTTCCTCATAGTTTTCCTTCTTTTGGCATTGCTCTTGCTTTCGTCCAATGAGCTACTATAAATACTTTCCCCCCAATCCTTCTACCTCTATGAGAAGCCACGCTCCAATCTATGGTGTTCTCCTTATCTTCAAGCATGTCCCTGATAGATTCCTCATCACTTCCAATAGAAATTAAGAGTGCCATCCTTTCTATCCGTAATGTTAAGGTGGCTCACATCGACTAATTAATTTTCCCTATTTCTACACAACTTCTGTTCTCCTTGAGAACTGGGCTTACTAGTATCACATCTTTAGAAATCCAGCTTGGGACCTCCTTTGTGGGAGAGGATGAGCAGTCAAGTCCACTTCTCCCTGTCAACCACACAAGGGAATGAATAATATTTTTGTCCTTGTTGGTAATACATCTTGTTGCTTTATGACGATCCTTCGGCACCACAAGCATCTGATGGAATACATCAAGCTCTTAAAGCCACTCTCCAAGGACAGAGATAAGTTTCTGACCATCTGTCCTCCAACAGTGGCATTAGAACTATAAATATAGTTGTCAGGAACTAACAACTATGCTGTATACATCTTCTTACCATAACTCCTTCAAGATCCCTGGCTATCCAGTCATATATTTATCATATCACACGAAAGATTTTTAGAAAAAAAGATAAGTGTTTTCTTTGTATGATGTGCTAAATATATGACTGGATAGATGTTGGTTCATAAAGGAGCATCTTTGATCTACTCATTGTGCGGATTGAATTCAAGAGTCCACGCTTGAATATAAAGATCCGAGGCCTATCCTTAAGAACAGTATCATACCCAATTTAGTTTGAAAAACCATTTTGAATAAAACTTAATGGAAGGAAACTTACCTCAAGATTAGGGTAATGTCAATTTTTGACTTACCTAGAGCCTAATTTTTTCATGTCTATGAATTTGGCAATCAACACGTTTTTCTTCGACCTTTCCACTATTGAGTTTAGAATGCTGTTCAAGATACTGATCCTCAAAATTTCTTCATCCACTTCTAAATTCACATTGAAAACTAAAATTCTATAATTCTTTGAATTAAATCGTATCTCTTCTTTTCCTTGATCAAATCATTGTTTTTTTTAATGAATAATCTTCCCATCTCTCGATACAAATCCTTTGAAGCATCCTCTGTCCAACATAATTCTAAATAGGTCTTCGACATGAGTATAGATTGATCACCACCACTTGAGGCAAGAGCTTCCCTCCATCAACTCTCTTTCCTTCAATATTTTCTCTACCTTTTTTGTGCAATATGCCTAATCTTTTGCCTTCACAATTTTTTCCATCCATTCTTCTCACATATGACATGACATTTAATAAAAAGGAAAAGGCTTGTAATCTTAATTCTTGCAAAAAAATAATGTATGGTTATGAAATCTTTCTTGAGCATTTGACGTGATATACTTTGCTCTAAGGTCTATTAGATCTCAAATATTTCATGAAAGAAATTCATTGAAGACGGAAGTCAAATGGTATGTTGTCATTTCAAGCTCATTAAGAGCTTCATAGTTTTTCTTCAAATAATCTTCTTTTGAAATTCTTCAAGACAAATTATAGATTCGTAGATGAAATATTAGGCCAAGGGACTAACATTTGTGTTAAAGAAATAAGATTATTAGAGATGAAACCCTTATAATAGTTATAAAGTCCTCCTTTTATGCTTTATAAAATCATTTACTCATTGTAAAACATAATACATAAATGAACTATTGAGTAGTTCTTAGTTTAGTAATTGTTAAATATGTAGTTTTTGTGAGAGAGTATGTTAACTACCCTTCTAGGTATTTACCATCCCTAGAATTCTTCTCTATATTTGGAAGAAGTAAAATAAGAAATTGGAAATATTATATATGAAGGAAAAGGCCATTGGAAATATGGAGAAGTGTATCCCCAGTTTGGTCTATGTTTTGATTAGACCTTTGTATAAGTTTTCTTTTATATAAAATGTTATTTTTTTATGAGTTTTATTTACTAGTAATAGTGATCTCCATATAAATCCATGTGTATTATGTATTGTTATTTTGTCTCTATATTATTTTATTTTTAGATTACTTATTTTGTATATTTATTATTATTTATAATCACAAGTTTAAATATAATACCTACTTCTAACAATTTCTCTAGCACAAACTCACCTTCCTCTACCTTGTGACCTTTGACTATGTGACCTTCTAGCCTTCACTTGAGGAGAAACTAGAGGAATTTTTTTTTGAGTACTAGTGTGAGAAGATACAATACTAGAAAGAAAATATGTTCTTTCATATTGAAGATTGCTCACATCTTTGGATGGTATACCATTATATTCTTAAGTGACAAATTCTTTCACCTTTTTAATAGGTTTAAAACATGAAGCCAACAATTTTGTTTTGAGCTCCATTGGAGACTAGACCCTTCACTTTGTTATTGAGATTATTTAATTTTACTACTTATTGAAGGCTTCAAAATTAGCTTAGCTCATTGAGTCATTATGGGACAATTTTTTATTTTGTTTTTATAGGATTAACACTTGTAGCATGTACCAAGTGTAGATTCAACACATGAAGTAATGGCTCTCCCGCTTCTCTCCAACAACTCTCCTGCCTCTCTCCATTTGAATGCTGCTAGCGGTGCCTCTGGTTCAACGGTGGTTTCTGCTTCGACAATATTATCTACTTTGGATGTCTGTGGCGTTCCCTCATCCTTTGACTTCCCCCCCTTCCTCCTCACGGGGGGGGGGTTGCTCCTGTGACCCACGGTATGTTCGATGTCACTGCTGTTGTTTGGTCTGATGCTCCTCGAGTGGTTGTTGCTGCGACTCTCCATGTTCCCAATGGGGATTTTCTCGGTCCAACACCCAGGCTCCCTGGTTCTTTGGCTGAAGGTCCTACTGTTGTCGGCTCTTTGGCTTCTAGTGATGCTTCTTAGCCGACTGCTATTGATGCTGTTGGTTCTATGCCCAAACCTACTAACAAGCGTAGCTTTGCTCATGTGGCCAGATCTTCCACCTAACCCTCGAAGGGGGTTCGTCCTCTTCCCTGTGCCAAATCCTCCCCTGTGGTGGTTTGTGGACAGGATGTTGTGGACAACATTGGGTTCTACCAATGTTGCACTCTTGTGTGCAGATTCTCAGGGCTTTGGCCTTCTCTACCGGACCTTCATCGTTGGGTAAGTGACTCTTGGCGGACTTTGGTGGCTGAAAATATTGAGCTTTTCCTCTCTGCTAAAGGCTTTTTTGTCGCTTCATTTACTTCTTCCGCTGATCAAGATTTGGTTTTGGGCATGCTATGGGCTTGGGGAGTGCCCTCCCTCTCTGTTAAATGTTGGACAACTTCTTTTCACCCTCTCACTGAACCAATTAATGTGTGTCTAGTTTGGGTCTGCCTCATCAATCTCCCTCTTCATTTTTGGGAGCACTCTTGTTATGAGGCTATTGGTAACTCTATTGGCCATTTCTTGAAGGTCGATGAAGCTACGTCATCAATAGACCACACTACCTTTGCCTACATTCTTGTGGACATTGACATCTCATCTCCCCTCCTCTCCTAGGAGATGTGGTTCTTATGGTGGGGGATAGGCCTTGGTCACAACTACTAGATTTCAAAGGCCTCCCCTTCCATTGCAGGAGATGCTTCTCTATGGGTCATCTTGCTTTAGACTGCTCTATTTCACACCACAAAGGTTTCTCTACCTATTGGAAGAATGCTACTGCTGATCACTTAACAATCAATGCTCTTGACTCTACGTTTGCTAGCTCCTCTCATGAGGATGATGTCGATGTTGTGCCCCTCACGACTATTGATGCTCCTGTTGCTCCTTTTGTGGCCTCATTTCCTGAGGTCCCCATTCCTACTTCTCCTATTCTACAACCACGCTTTTCTGCCGATGGATTTGCTTCTGCTGTTGTTTCATCACAACCTATTGCTTCTCTTTAGCAACCTTCTGTTGTTTTATTGCAACACTCTGTTGACACCATTGATTGTAACCTTGTGGGGTCCCTTCTGATTGATCTCTCTTTTGATAGACCTAATGACAACATTTCATGCATTGTAGTTGCTCACAGGAGGAAGGGGAAGTCTTCTCCCCTACCCCAAACCCCCCCTCATTGGGGTTTGGGTGTCTCTCCCTCCCTTTGATTGGGGTCTTCTTTGTTCTCCGGTTGGATATGATTCCTTGCTTGTCTGACTATGTTTGTTTATAACTACCTTTGGGCTATTGTTCTTGTTGCCAACATAATTTCTCTTGATGTTGGTTATTTTCTGTTGATAGTTTTTGACTATGTGAAGGGTCAATGCCCTAGTTAACACTTCTTTACTAATCAAAAACACTTGTAGCATATTGTGGGAATATTGAGATCCACCACTCTCAAGTAGTAAGATATTACTAACCAATCTAGGTGTTAAGAGTCTTTGAGATCCTTAGATAGGTTAACCTCAACACAAACTCTATTTTGGGCATTAAAAAATAAAAAATATTTGAGTCAACATAAACAACATGACCTAAAGAGGCCACCTTACTATTAAGAAAATGTTAGAGAGGCAAAAGGAGATCGAGAAACTCAACCTAGACTAGGACTTGTAGGACATGCTCCTTAAAGACAAATTTAAGTCTTAAGTCCATGGGAAAAAGACCATCAAGGAAGTGTGAATATACGAAGGGCCATGCTAAAAAATGATAATGATAAATTTAACCCTTATAAAATATAAAATTAAAAAACCGTTAGTAAGGTTTTGAACAATTTCCATGTAGACCACATAAGGGACATTTGTGAAATTAATCTTATTTTTAACATGCTTTCATAAGTTTAGTACAAATTGAGTTATCCTAGAGGTGGAGAACTTGTGCTCCTGAAAGAGAGGCCACAAGTTTAAATACCACATGGGGTAGGGTATGTACACCTCGTTTGTAGCACAATTAGGTGCCTCCCACAAGGAGTACAAGGTAGTAACCATATTACTATAAGCCTTTTGTAGACGCATATACAGTATTGTGGACTATAAAATAATATTTCTTATCATGGACTATAAAATAGTCTTTCTTTCTTTCTTTCTTTCTTTCAGGGATTCTATCAGCAAAATATCATATTAATGCAAAGCTCTCAAGCCTTTGCATGTATCATCAAAATAAAAAAAGTGGCAAAATAATATAAGAAATTGACGATAATAACTCATGTACCATTTTGAGATGAATTCTTGGATCTTTTTAGAAGTTCCATGATTATGTGCATTCAAACCATTGACCCTAACAACAACTATTGATCTACTACATCATCAATCATCTATAAAAGAAACAAACCATTCGAAGGTGAGACAATCCCATTAGCATAAAAACATCTTTGCTAAAAATACAAGATGATGAGAACAAAAACTGACCCAAATAAAAACATACATACATGCCATTTCTAGCATCATCATATAAACTTTACATAATTCCTTTTCTAGAAATCATTTTAATAACCTATGTTTGAGCAAGGATATCATAGGGAAAAACCCTATTAATTTAAAAGGTTAGTCACATATATATTTTGCATTTGAGCTTCATCGAACATGGCTTTCAACCACATTTTATTGATTTGATTTGGTATTGGTATTGGTATGAATATGAGATATTATTATTGTTGTATTTGTTGATATTGTAGAATCATTGAATGCAATACAATAATTGTTGTACTAAGAAATATATCAAAAGATTACATATATTGTTTATTGCTTATTTTAATAATAAGATTATGAGTTATATATGTCAACTATTATTTGGAACTATGATGAAATTGCTAATGCATAAATAGTGAAATGCATTGAGTTTATAAATCTAATTTGAATATTATTGTCACAAAAATAAGTGTTTGTAGAAGGTTAAGAGATTCCTAAAGACATGTCCACCACTCACTTTTCCCAAGTTTCGTTTTGCAACCCCATAAAAATATATTTTACCCACCCAATATTAGGGAATTTCTATGAAATCAACTTGACCTTGACATTCATAGGGCAATTCAACCAATTAAGATGGATCCAAGCATCTACCTAACATTTATCAATGTCATAAGATATCAAATCCTCCTTAAAATAATTTGTCCAAATTCAAGATAGTTATTTCCACCTTGTCTTAAATCCTCTCAACTAGTCTTTTAAGGTCTTGAAAAATCCTCCTATTTCTTTCCAACCATATCTTTTACAAAACCAAAGTAAAGAAACATTCCCATATCAATTTCAACCCATAAATCTTAATATTTAGAGCCTAGATGGTTAAAAGGTAAGATATATTAGAAGGGGTGGCTTGAAACAACCTCCATCTTCCCATAAACTAGTGCCACCATTCCATAATATAGCCATAGTTTAAAAGGCGATCATTACATCGCACATTTAGTGGGACTAGACTAACCAAGTTTCTAGAACTAGTCTCAATTAAGAGTGTAATATTGATTTCCACCCACATAAAAGTTTTTTCCTTGAGCAAACACCTATGTTACCAAAAATTAGCTTTTTGGAATAGAGAGAAAAGATCATTCATCTTATAAAGATGATGGTAAACATAACTCACCATGATCTTGCCACTATTGTGGCCATTCCACGCCAATGAGTCCATATTACCTTGTGAAGAAATATACAATTTGGAAAGCCTAGCCTACAAAGAGGAGCAAACATCATTAAGCTCGATAATGGGGGTAGAGAGGACCATCCATTCAATCCTATTGCTTGGATTATACCAATAATCTTTCACCAAATAATCTATACTATCTTAAAAATGAGAGGCTAGATGATGTAACTTTTTCATAACCAAGGTCAAATCCTTAAGATATCTATCTAACCAAAAATTAACCTTGTCCCACTCTTGCCAAGACTATAACTAATATGAAACCTAATGAGTTTGTAACAAATTCTTATGAAATTCCATATACTATACCCAAGAAGGAGGAGAATAGTAAAGAAAAGATTTCCCAACACTAAATTTAGGTATTTAGATTGAAGAATTTTCCTCCGTAGCGTCACCTTTTCATCATAAATTATCTAGACTAGCTTGGGCCTTAAGGCTTTGCTTGTTCATCCATATACATTGTGAAGACAAAGCTCCCCATCCTTTTGGGTTGACAAACATGATCTCATTTGATCAAACTATACTTATGATTAAACTCATTTCCACATTAGAGAAAAATTCCCTAGGAGGCCTTTTAGGACCATGGCCACTTGGAATTTGAAAGAATAAAATAACATAAATTAGCATAATAGTGAGGGAGCTCTTAATGAGTACAATTTTGCATGTGAGGGAGAACTATTTCCCCTTGTAGGAAGTTAACTTGCTTTGATCTCTTTCAATCATTTCTTTATGTGCTAGATTAGAGGTTCTTTTATCCATGAGAAACATCCCATGATACTTACTAAGAAGTTTGTTAACCATAAAATAAAAGATGTGCAACACCTCCAAAATTTCCATACAATGATTCTTAAAAAATAAAATATTAGATTTGTCGGGGTTCACTTTTTGATCGACAACCTTCTCATTAAGCAACAAAATGTTCTTTATCACTCCAGCCTCTTTGGCCAAAGCCTCTCTAAAATGAAGCATATAATCAATAAATTAAAGATGGGTGATATTTCCAACCCTAGTAGAAACCTACAACCCCTTCAAATTTCCCCTACCCACTTTGTTCCTTAATTACCTACCTAAAACCTCCACCACAATGAGAAAAAGAAAAAGGGATAGAGGATTGCGTTGTCTCAAACTCCATTTAGCTTGAAATAGATCATTAGAGGAGGCATTAATTAGAGTGTAACAATAAATGGAGGAAATACAACTGTATATCCATCTACACTAGTCTTTATAGAAGTTGAACTTTTTGATGACCTTTATCAATATATTCCAAGAAATTTATCATAAGCCTATTCATATCATTTTTACCATATCCTCTTTCTTCTTCAATCTCATGGAATGAATGGTCTCATGAGGAATGAAAATGCCATCCAAAATTCACCTTCCAATTTGCCTTCCATTAAAAAAGTCCTTCTTATCCTCCAATTTGAACCCCTCTAAGCACTTTTTATCATAAAAGTCATAGCCTTGACAACAATTTTGAAATTTATGTCGCAAAAAGAAACATGTTTGTAGTAATCAAATTATTTAGGGCTATTGTTTCTTTGGAATGAAAGCTATGAATATGGAGTTCCAAACCTTCATCATGACCCTGCTTGTTTTGCATTCTTCTAACACTCTCCACACATCTTTTCCTACTAGGTCCTAGAAATTTTGAAGAAAACCAACTTGAAATCCATTTGACCTAGGCTCTTTCCTCACCCCAAGAAAAAAAGTAGCCTATCTAATCTCATCCAATGAGAAGGGCCTCAACAAGTATTCATTTTGAACTTTGTTCATAACATAAGGAATATTCGTCAATATCATCTCTTGAGTTAGATCTTATAGAAGAGCCAAGGTGAGTACGTCTTTAGAAAAGCTAATGCCATCCCTTCTTATAGCATCCATGTAATTCACCATGATGCTAGAGGGAGGATGAATGCCCATGTAATTTTATCAACATTTCTCCTAATATTGGTAGAAAGTTAAAAAAAATTGTGTTATGATCCCCCTCTTAAAGCCACTTAACTCTAGATTTTTTATACCAAAAAATCTCCTTCATTCTTAAAATTCTATTGTGTTTTTCAAAAAATGTATTTTTAGAGGCTCTCAACTCATAAGCGAGCCCAAAAAAAGACATAGCAATTTCAATGGTTTACAATTCAAACTCAATGAGATGCTTATTAATGAAGAGATTACCCATCTCTTCCTTTTTCCACTATTTGTCCACTATGTAGCCTTCTTAACTTCCTTCAACTTCTTATAGAGTTTGAACCCATGTCATCCTTTGATAGTTTCTTTCCACAGTTCATACCAAAAGATTTCCATCTTGAAAGAGATAAATTTTGACTTCTTGCTAATATGTTTGACCAAGCTAATAGAGCAATGATCCAACTCACCATAATAAATGAGTTTAAAGTAAAGAAGACATTAGACATCATCCAATCTAAATTCAGTAAACATCTATCTAGTATATAAAGAATAAAATTATGACCAAAACAAAATGCGGTAAACATCTATCTAGTATATAAAGAATAAAATTATGACCAAAACAAAATGCGTTCTCCTGAAGCACCAAAAAGTTTACCCTTATATTCCAGCTTATAACTTTCATTTTATCTAATGGGTAGGGAGTTACTTGCTTCCAAATTTAACAAACTTCCTCGTAGATGCCCTTGTACCATTTTCTACATCCTCTAATGCCTTCAATTTTTCCTTGCTAGCCTTACTTTTCCTTCTTTGGCATTACCCTTGCTTGCGTCCAATGAGCTGGTATAAATACTTTCCCCCCATTCCTTCTACCTCTATGAGAAGCCACACTCCAATCTATGGTGTTTTGCTTATCCTCAAGCATGTCCTTGATAGATTCCTCATCACCTCCAATAGAATTGAGATTGCAATCCTACCTATTCCTAATTTTTAGGTGGCCCACATCAACTAATTCCCCTATTTCCACAGAGTTGTCCTCTGCCACACTACTGTTCTCCTTTAGAACTGGGCTTACTAGTATCACATCTTTAGAAATCTAGCATGGCACCTCCTAAGTGGGAGAGGATGAGCAGTCAAGCCCACTTTTCCCTGTCACCCACACAAGAAAATGAATAATATGTTTGTCCTTTTTGGTAATCCATCTTGTTGCTTTATAATCAACCTTCCAGCACCAAAAAGCATCTGATTGGAATGCATTCATCGTCAAGCTCTTAAAGTCAGTTTCCAAGGACAGAGATAAGCTTTATCGCTTGTCTAATTGTCTGACCAACTGTCCTCCAACAGTGGCATTAGAACTATAAATATACTTGTCAGGAACTGCCAATTATTCTGTATACATCTTCTTACCATAACTCCTCTAGGATCCATCAAGGGGAATCCTTGATCATCTCCTTGCGGATTGAACCCAAGAGTTAACACTTGGATATAAAGACCCACATTCCCCATAAACCAAGGTCTGTCTTTAAGAATAGTATTACACTTAATTTAGTTTAAAAAACAATTTGCATAAAAATTCATGCATGGAAATGCCATTTTTGATTTATCTAGAGTTTATCTTTTCATGTGTATGAATTTGGCAATCAACTTATTTTTCTTTGACCTTTTTATTATTGAGTTTAGAATGTTGTTCAAGATATTGATGTTCAAAATTTCCTCATACACTTTTAAATTCACATCGAAAACTAAAATTCTATAATTGTTTGAATCAAACACTTTAAACTTCTTTTCCTTGATCAAATCATTGTTTCCTTCATGAACAATCTTCCCATCTCTCGATAGGAATCCTTTGAAGCATCCTCTGCCCAACATAATCCTAAATGGATCTCCCACATGGACGTAGATTGATCACCATCACTAGAAGCAAGAGCTTTCCTAAATCCATTTTCTTTCCTTTAGTATTCTCACTACCAACTATGTGCAATTTGGCTTATTCTTTGCCTTCACAATTTTTTTTCATTGATTCTTCATACATATGACATGACATTCAGTTAAAAGGAAAAGACTTGTAATCTTTAATTCTTGCAAAAAATTAATGTATGATTAGAAATTCTTTCTCAAGTATTTGGTGTGATATACTTTCTTCTAAGATCTATTAGATCCCAAATATTCCATGAAAATAATTTATTGAAGATGGAAATCAAATGACATGTTGTCATTTCAAGCTCATTAATAGCCTCATAGCTATTCTTCAAGTAAACTTCTTTTGAAGAAGCTAAGCTTCTTCTGAAATTCTTCAACACAAATACAATAATAGATTCTTAGATGAAATGTTAGTCCATGATACTAGCATTTTTGTTAGGAGATAAGACTATTAGGGATCAACCTTTATAATAGTTATAAATGTCTTTCTTTTATGCTTTATAAAATCATTTACTCCTCACAATAAATACATCAATGAACTATTGAATAATCCTTAATTTATTAATTGTTAAATAAGTAGTTTTTTGAAAGGCTATGGTAACTACCCTTTAAGGTATTTGCCATCCTTCTCCTTATACTTAAAAGGAGAATTCTTCTCTATATTTGGGAGAAGAAAAATAAGAATTTGGAAATACTACATTTGAAAGAAAAGTCTTATAGAATTATGGAGAAATGTATCTACAAGTTTGATTTATGTTTTGATTAGACATTTGTAAAAATATTCTTTTATATAAAGATGCTAATTTTTGTGAATTTTTTTACTAGTAAAAGTTTTCTCCATATAAATCCATGTGTTTTGCATCAATTTATTTTGTCTTTGTATTATTTTATTATTTGAATACTTATTTTATAGATTTTATTATTAATTATAATAATAATCTTAAATATAATATCCAATTTTAACAATTTATTTAGCACAAACTCACTTTCATCCACCTTGTGACCTAGCCTTCACTTAAAGAGAAACTAGAGGAGAAATTGCTTGAGTAGTAGTTGGAGAAGATAGAACACAATAGGCAATGGGGCTCTATTATATTGAAGCTTGCTCACATCTTAGAGGGTATACCATTAGATTCTAAGGTGACAACTTTCACCTTGTAAATATGTTTGAAACTTGTAAGCCAACAACTCTGTTTTGAGCTCCATTAAAATCTAGAGCATTCACACTATTATTGAGATTTTTTTTCTACTACTTATTAAAGGCTTAAGAATTAGCTTAGCTCATTGAGTCACAATGAAACAATATATTTTGTTTTTCTACCCGATTAACACTTGTAGCATGTTTCGAGCGATTTGAGATACACAACTCTCAAGTAGCAAGCCATTATTAAACAATCTAGGTGTCAAGAGTCTTTGAGATCCTTAGATAGGTCAACCTCAATAGAAACTCTATTTTGGGCATTAAAAATAAATAAATATTTGACTTAAACCTAAAAACATGACCTAAAGAGGCCACAACACTATTAACAAGATGTTAGAGAGGCGAAGGTAGATTGGGAAACTCAACCTAGACTAGGACTTGTAGAACATGCTTTTCAATGACAAAGAAGTCTTCAGACCAACAAGGAAGTGTGAATCCACCAAGGGCCATGTTAAAAAATGATATTTATAAATTTCACCTCTAAAAAATATAAAATGAAAAATGCATTAGTAAGGTTTTGAACAATTTCCATGTAAACCATAAGAGGGATTTGTGTAAAATTAATCTTATTTTTAACATGCTTTCATAAGTTTAGTATAGCCTGAGTTGGCCTAGTGGTGGAGAACTTGTGCTCTTGAAAGAGAGGTCACAAGTTTAAATCCGGCATGGGGTAAGGTATGTTGCCTTGTTTGTAGCATATTTAGGTGCCTCCCACAAGGAGTACAAGGCAGTCCCATAATACTATAAGCCATATGTAGACCCATATATAGATCACTTGGTATTGTGGACCATAAAAAAATCTTTCTTTCTTTCTTTCTTTAAGAAATTCTATCAACAATATATCATATTAATACAAAGCTTTGAAACCATTTGCATGGGTCATCAAAATAAAAAAGTGGCAAAAATAACATAACCTTGTGTACCGTTTTTGAGACGAATATTTGGATCTATTTAGAGGTGCCATGATTGTGTGCATTCAAACCATTGACCGTAGCAACAATATTGAGTCACTATGCCATCGATCATCCAGGGGAAAGGATCCAGTAGTTGAGTGTGTTCTAATTCTTGTGACAGAAGTTGTTGATTTAATACTCCCATACTTGCTGCTTTAATGTCCAACTTTTGTATAGCATTGCACCAATAGTTGTGACTTTAAAGTTGTTATTGTTGATGATAAGTACCAATAATTGTATGAAATATACCATTTGTTGTGAAAAGTAACCAATCATGTAATGCCACATCAGCTGCACAAGTATTGGGGCCCCTTTTGCACGCCTATTTGTCTCACTTTTTTTTGGGGCTGTTTTGGATACCTTGGCAAAAAGTATACTGATGTGACATCATATTTGATGATGTGGCCTTGAAACCTTAGTTATAAGCAGGGGACTTGCCAAGCAAGCTGCTGTAAAAAAATGGAAATGATTTAAAATTTCCACGTAAGATTTTGAGAAGCGCAAAGTTAGGATGCACAACTACTAAGTCATCCCCCTGTAAAAGAAACAAACCACTTGAAAATGAGACAAAAAAAAACTTTGCTAAAAAACAACATAAACAAGATAACAAGAACAAAAACTGACACAAATAAAAACATACACACTATACCAAATTAAACCAATCCAAAACCCTAATAAAATCCTCTTTCAGCAATGTCATTAATGCTTCTTATTAATTATGGGCTTTCTGCCACCCTATTCTAGTTTAATTTGTTTAGGCAAGGCGTGAATGTTACAGACTAATTTAATTATTGTGATAATTTCCACTACAGTAAGGAAAGCGACCCTGTTTTTGACAGGAAACAGATTTGATGTAAAGTGAAGAAAAGGCGTATCACTCACTTCTTCTCCCAATCCAAAATCAGTAATTTAATAACGAGTAAAGACTAGTTTGCACGGAAGTAATGCAGAAATATTTGCACAGCTTGTAAAAGATTACTTCTACTTGTTGCTTTCCTTGCATTTGCAGTTACGTTTGTTTTTCTCTCCTTTTGCTTTCTTTTTTCTGTCAGCCTTTACCCATTTGTCTTCTAATGCTTGGTTTGATTCATAGATTGTCAACCTCTAATGGAGATTCAAAATAGTATTAACAGCAACTTTGCCCAATTAATAACAAAATAGTTGGCAGGTTTGTTGTTATATATATAAAATTTAGAGTTAATCTATACAGGTCAATTCTATTCTACTTTAATCAAATTTTACTGACATATAATCTACCAATTCATCTTTATGTGGGTTCAAAAAATGCATTCTTATGGATTATCAAAAAGTTTGTTCTTTATAGGGGAAGAGCATCAATAGATAACATAGTTCTAATAACCGTCACCTTATTGTACCAATAGCCGATCATTTTTTTAATTTTTTGTTCATAATTGGCCTATTTGTGCACCACTATTGGAACATTTGTGCACCACTATTGGGACATTTGTCAACAAGTACTAGCGATTTTGAGTTGACGGTTACTGAAACATCTTTAGTTAGGTATCAGGCGACACTTTGAAATGTGTACTTTTTGACCTTTGTGCGCATAACTGATTCCACAGCGTGCATCGTCACTATCCAGAAGCCAGATCAATAGCTATAAGCAGTTGAGTCACATATGAAAACAACTAAAAGAAAAATCAAAATCTGATGTACCGTTTAGAATCTGTAGGTGCGTGAAGTTAGCTATGACAGCTACTGGTACTCTTCCCCTAATCAAACTTGTACTTTCATTATTTCTTATAAATAAGAAGACGCTTCCTTCCAAATTTAACTAACTTCCTCAAAAATGACTATGTACCGTTTTCTAAATCCTCCAATGCCTTCAATTTTTCCTTGCTAATCTTGCATTGCTGTTGCTTGTGTCCAATGAGCTATATAAATATTTTTCCTCTCTATGAGAAGCCACACTTCAATCTGTGATGTCTTCCTTATCCTCAAGCATGTCCTTGATAGATTCCTCATCACTTCCAATAGAATTGAGATTGCCATCCTTTCTATCCGTAATGTTTAGGTGGCCCACATCAACTATTTTCCCACTATCTCCACAGAGACTACTTCTGGCCTCCTTGAGAACTGGGCGTACTGGCATCCCATCTTTAGAAATCCAGCCCACTTTTCCCTGTCACCCACACAAGGGAATGAAAAATATGTTTGTCCTTGTTTGATAACACATCTTGTTGCTTTATGAGGAACCTTCAGCACCAAAAAGCATCTGATTGGAAGGAATGCATTCATAGTCAAGCTGTTAAAGCCAGATTCCAAGGACAGAGATAAGCTTTATGGCTTGTCTATTTGGTTTGCTCAAATCTATGTGTCTGACCAACTGTTCTCCAACAGTGGCATTAGGACTATAAATATACTTGTCAGGAACTGCCAAGTATTCTGTATACATCTTCTTACCAGAACTCCTCTAGGATCCATAAAGGGGAATCCTTGATCAACCCCTTGTGCGGATTGAACTCAGGAGTTAACACTTGGATATGAAGACCCACATTCCACATAAAGCAAGCCTACCTTTAAGAATAGTATCAAAATCAATTTAGATTAAGAAAAAAAATTTGAATAAAATTTCATGGAAGGAAACTTACCTTAAGATTAGAGTAATATCAAAGTTTTTCATGTTTAAGAATTTGATATTCAATACGTTTTTTTTGGACTTTTTCATTATTGAGTTCAAAATTTCCCCATCCACTTCTAAATTCACATTGAAAACTAAAATTCTACTTTCATCTTCTTTTCCTTGATCAAATTGTTGTTTACCTTAATGAACAATCTTCCTACTTATCAATAAGAATCCTTTGAAGCATCTCTCTGTCCAACATAATTCTAAATGGGTTTCCGACATAAGCATAGATTGATCACCATCACTTGAGGCAAGAGCTTCCCTCCACCCAGTCTCTTTCCTTCAATATTTTTTGTATCATTTTTGTGCAATATGCCTAATCTTTTGCCTTCACAAATTTTTTCCTGCCGTTCTTCTCACATATGAAATGACATTTAGTAAAAGGAAAAGACTTATAATCTTTGATTCTTGCAAAAAAGTTAATGTATGGTTAGGAATTCTTTCTTGAGCATTTGATGTGATATACTTTGTTCTAAGGTCTACAAGATCCCAAATATTTCATGAAAAAAATTCATTGAAGACGGAAGTCAAATGGTATTTTGTCATTTCAAGCTCATTAAGAGCTCCATGGCTTCTCTTCAAATTTTCTTCTTTTGAAATTCTTCCAAACGAATTATAGATTCCTAGATGAAATGTTAGGCCAAGGGACTAACATTTGTGTTAAGAAATAAGATTATTAGAGAGGAAACCCTTATAATAGTTATAAATGTCCTCCTTTTACGCTTTATAAAATCATTTATTGGTTGTGAAAGATAATACAACAATGAACTATTGCGTAGTTCTTAGTTTATTGATTTTTAAATAAGTAGTTTTTTGAAAGAGTATGTTAACTACCCTTCCAGGTATTTACCATCACTTCTCCTTATATTTAAGGGAGAATTATTCTTTATATTTGAGGGAAGAAAAATAAGAAGTTGAAAATATTACTTATGAAGGAATTTAAGGCTTGTGGAAATATGGAGAAGTGTATCCCCAGTTTGATCTAAGTTTTGGTTAGACCTTTGTATAAGTTTTCTTTTATATTAAATGCTATTTTTTTAATGAGTTTTATTTACTAGTAAAAGTGTTTTCATATAAATCCATGTGTACTATGTATTGCTATTTTGCCTCTGTATTATTTTATTTTTAAAATACATATTTTGTATATTTTATTATTATTTATAATCATACGTTTAAATATAATATCTACTTCTAACAATTGCTCTAGCACAAACTCACCTTCCTCCACCTTGTGACCTTTGACTAAGTGACCTTCTAGCCTTCACTTGAAGAGAAACTAGAGGAAAAATTTCTGGAGTATTAGTGTGAGAAGATAGAATATTGGAAAGAAATGTGTTTTTTCATATTGAAGCTTGCTCAAATTTTGGAGGTTATACCATTATATTCTTAAGTGAAAAATTCTTACACCTAGTTAATAGGTTTAAAACATGAAAGCCAACAATTTTGTTTCGAGCTCCATTAGAGATTAGAGACCCTTCACTTTGTTATTGAGATTATTTCTACTTATTGAAAGATTCAGAATTAGCTTAGCTCATTGAGTCACTATGGGACAATTTTTTATTTTGTTTTTATAGGATTAACACTTGTAACATGTTGTGAGAATATTGAGATCCACCATTCTCAAGTAGTAAGACATTGCTATCTAATCTAGGTGTTAAGAGTCTTGGAGAGCCTTAGATAGGTCAACCTCAACACAAACTCTATTTTGGGGACTAAAAAAATAAAAATATTTGACTTAACCTAAACAACACGACTTCAAGATGCCACACTACTATTAAGAATATGCAAGAGATGCAAAAGGAGATTGAGAAACTCGACCTACACTAGGACTTATAGGACATTCTCCTCAGAGTAAAGAAGTCTTGAGTCCATGGAGAAAATACCAATAAGTGTGAATATGCCAAGGGCCATGTTAAAAAATGATATTTCCTGTCTAAAAAATATAAAATGAAAAATCCATCATCAAGGCTTTGAACAACTTTCATGTGGATCCAATAAGAGACTTGTGTGAAATTCATCCTATTTTTAGCATGCTTTCATAAGTTTGGTACAACCTAAGTTGGCTTAGTGGTGGAGTACTTGTGTTCTTGAAAGAGAAGTCACAGTTTAAATCCTACAGGGAATAAGATATGTACTCCTCGTTCGTAGTACAATTAGATGATTGCCACAAAAAATACAAAATAATACCGTATTGCTATGAGCCATATCTAAACCAATTATTCTATCAATCATCTAACCTTCCTAAAATCTTTTTAAGTAATGTCATTAATGTTTCTTATTAATTATGGGTTTTCTTTTCCTTATTCTGGTGTAATTTGTTTAGACAAGGCGTGAGTGTTATGTACTAATTTAATTATTGTTATAATTTCCATTATAGTAAGGAAAGCGATCTGTTTTTGACAGAAAATAGATTTGATGCAAAGTGAAGAAATGGCGTATCAGTCACTCCTCCTTCTAATCCCAAATAAATAATTTAATAATGATTAAATACTAGTTTGCACGGAATTAATGCAAACATATTTGCACTTACTTCTGCTCGTTGCTTTCCTTGAATTTGCACTTATGTTTGTTTTTCTCTACTTTTGCTTTCTTATATATTGTCAACCTCTAGTGAAAATTTAAAATAGTATTAACAACAACTTGTCCAATTAATAACAAAAATATTTGCCTTAGCCTTATTAGCTTCGGTCGACTTTACATTCTCCTTAATTTCTGATTCCTCATTGATGTCATTCTCTGTCTTTAGAGCCAAACAATTCATTTTTATTGCTCATGAGCAAACTGGCAGGGTAGTATATCGGAGATGGTTATTCTCCATACAAAATGACATCTGATTAAAAACACAAATTTGAATAGTACAATTGTTTTTCAGCGGATTTTTTGTATTTTTACATCACTGAGAAGGCAGATTAAGAGGATCGAACTAGTAGAAATCACATAAAAATTCATTGTGATTTGGAAATTTTGTGTTTTTGATCAGTTGTTTTGTATGGAGAATAGCCGTTTCCCTTACAAACTTGGGTTATTTTGCTGAAAAACGGTATGACATCAATTCAAAATCATGCAAATCATATGAGAACCCAAAAGATGCAACACAAAAAGGTAGTAGGTTAATCAAACCAAGCAAACAACAGATCACAAAACATGGAAGAAGAGGAAATCTAGTTTCTTGTCGTGAAAGCAAAGCTCCTTGAAGCATCAATGGTATGAGACCATTCGACTCACTCTATTCTCTCAAATTTAAAATTCTAAAAAATCTTCTTTTTTTTTTATAAATATCATGGAATGAAATGAAATTGAGTCTAAAAGAAAAGCTTCTAGAGAAGTTGAGGACTTGATTTGCCAAGTAGATTGTGGACTCGACTTTATTAAAATGATCTTCAGATAATGATATTGTTCCTTATTTTTTGGCTAGTTACTATTTATGTTATAGTAATAAACATTTTTTTTTTGTGTATATGGCTTCTTATTATTAAGATTTATAGTTGGAATGATGAGTAGATATCAACATTTTATACTTGAAACGGAGGATACGATTCTTGTAATTTTTATTAGATCCATTTTAACAAAAGTATATTAGAGAATTGATAGAAGTGTTTAAAAGACATACACATGAGAGGATTATATATTAGTGGAGCTTTTCTTAAGATCTACATTTCTCACTCATAGGTACAATTGCAAGTACTAAGACGTGGGGATGGGTTCCCCACTTTTGCATGTGGTGCTAACAACTCCATGTTAAAACAAAGATGAAAGAAATATATTGGTGACATAATTCAAGTGGGAAATATGGGATGGAGAAACTAGATGAATTCCATATGTAGCTCAATAGCATTTTGTAGCATCTAGTTTGTGAAGGTGCTAAATTTTGAGAGGAAGTTTTTATTGACACAATTCTCTTTGGAAATGTTGGTGGATCTTGTTCTTGTTAAAAATATAGGAGAACCACTCAACGCCAATCTTTATCTACATGCCACATGACACCACCACTCCATTCAAAAGTAATGCATGACCACTATATCTTTTTGAATTTGTGATGGGGATTTCAAGCGAGAACTTCCACACTCAACTTCCCTTTCAAGAGAAAAAAATATATGGAAAAAAAATTAAAGCTTCAATTAGTTTAGGGAGAACATATTTTTAGTAAGATGATTCGTAGAAGATCCCTATAGCTTTAATTCTTCGTGTTAAGATATTTTCAATAAAATCACAAAAAATTAAAGAAAAATGAACTCTCCTATGATAGATTTAATTTTTTCAAATAATTCAATATATTGAAAGAAGTGTTTGATTAATAATAGAAGTTTATATTTATTTTTGTTAACCACAATTAATTTATAAAATTAAACATATTTACTTCTAATATAGAAGATTGACTAGAACATTAAGTTTGCGTAATCCACTTAACTAACAAGATTATATTTAATTATGAGTATGTTCATAGTCAATCAACAATATTATGATTACATGATTAATGCTAATGTCATTTCTCTATTTTGTTATGTTATTCAAAACACGTGCACAATATAAGATCTATAGATTTTATAAACTTTTTCTAATGTGTGTATATCAGAATGTGTGCGTGGTCACAATATAATGCACATACATTATATCTTGCTTTGGATTTACCTTAGACATCTAATCCAAAAGGATGGACTTGCATGTGATGCAAACAAAATGTCTTGTATAAAACACACAAAAACAAGCAAATGTTGAGTGCACTCTCCATGAAGTTTGCACATTTAAAGATATTTTTTCTGAAAAAATCCATGATGATATTAAATTCTCTTTTATCTTTCTAACCATATGAGTTTTTCCTAAAATTCAAATACATTAAGATTTTGATCTTTAATTTCTTTTGTTAATATCTTTATTTTTCGTTGACAATACTATACATGGAATTTTTTAGTGTCCTTTTTGATTCACTCATTCAAATTAGAGCTTGTAGATTGAATTTTTATATTCTATGCTTTTGATATACATTAGAAAAGTTATTTTTTAGTTTAATTTTGTCAAAATTAAGGGGCAAATATTGATGACCAAATTGACATAATTCAATTTAGGTCGAATGAAACCACTCTACATTTACCAAAAAGATAAACCATCTACAATATATTATCTCCAAGGTTTAGGAAGTTGGGTCACAACTGCATCAGATCACTTAGTAGTCAATTATGGTCCCATCATGGTTTAATACATTTTCAAAGTAAAAAGAAGTTTGAATATTCATTTTCTAGATTTTTCCTTGGAAGAATTTATGGCACTAAAAAGAGTGAATTTTGGGCCTCGTGATCAACCATTAATAAGGTTCAATAAAATTGTGAGATTAAGTGGTTGGGGAATGCAACCAAGAAATGAGGAAGAAAGGAGGGAACCTATAATACTATTAACCCCACAACCTCTCCTAAACTCACACTCTTCTACACATGCAACCCCTTCTATGCATGTAGCTTCCCCTAAACTTGCAATCCCTTCTGGACCTTCAACCTCTTGATGTGGATTCTTCCATTCAAATCCCTAGTTTAGGGTCTATGCCATCAACTCATCCACATGAAACAACCACTAAACAAGAAACACCTTCTAATCAATATAATTGTTCTAAACATTCATCTTCACCTAATATTTCTTCTATACCTACAACCACAACCACACCTACAATTAGCAAAGAGAAAGTAGACTCAAAAATAACCAATGGAAAAAGAAATAAAAGGCTATCCCAAAAAATCCCAAGTAATCACATCACCTTAAGAGAAAATGGCAATGAAATGGATAGTTTCCATGCAATCAAAGATAATTTTACTTGAGTTAAACACTAGCTTTGAAAGGGAGGATTTGTTCACCCATTGGGACCACCCAATCCAACTTATGTCATATCTTGAATCTAGTAATTGAGGGAGACCCATTTGGTACACTACTAGAGGCCTTGAAGGGGAACTACAATCGCACCCATAATAGGAGTTTGAATTGGAGCAATTAGTTTAAATGGATCCCATTAAAATAAAGGAGGGTTCTACATTGGTACTGTGGAGCTATTAAAAAAACAAACCTTCCTAATCTATCTTAGCTAGCCATTGCATTACAATTGTGGAAGAGGGTGTAGCAATTAAATTTATAGAAAAAAAAACGTGGAAGAAGGAAGAGGAGGAAATGCAACATAGTTTTGAATTAAAAAATAAAATGAAAATGGGAAGATTGAAAAGGAAAGTGGAATGATTGACCACCATCACTCTCTAGATAGTTAATTGTAGACCACTTGTAAAGGTCTACACACTATTATTGAGAGATAAATTCTTAAGTCTTCAATGTATGCAAACATTTTGTGACATGCCATTATCTATTGCTACTCCTAGATCCTTCTTTGATATTTTCCAAAACTCCTCTAGAATTGCAAAATCAATTGTGTGAGTTCGATGAACAAACTATGCCTTACCATATGATATAAAATGGAACCCACTAGAGCACTTGCACCATTCATTTAGAATGAGAACAACATGGAGCAACAAATGTGATAATAAATAGAGATTGAGAAGTCAAATTTCTTAAACCTTAGGGTAGAATTTGAGAATCTAGACAAAATATTAGATGAGGGGTCGCTTACAATGGTTGGTAGGTGAGAAATTAAAGAGCATATTCTAACCACAAGACAACTAAATTATATACTTTTTGGAAATTGGCTCAAACTACAAGAAGGGCTCAAGCTTGAGATTTATTGCAATTGGGTGGTATGAGTTGATCAATTTTATAGAAAAGGAAAGAATAAAATTCTCTCCACGTTTATAATGAAACAATTCGGAGATATCAACATTACATAAGGTTCATAGAAAATCATGAAGTGTTTTGGTTGCCCTTATTGTTTCAACCATCATTACTTTGGTATCCCATTCCACATTGGTAGGGAGGAACACCTTATAATGTAGAACAGGATGATAGCATATGGGCCAAATTGGAAAATAAAAGAAGATTTTATTGGGACTAACATAAATGAATAATATCTCTAGGTTACTTCAAGGTATTAGAAATGATGCATAATAAATGACCACCTCTTGGTTGATAAGAAGCATGGATTGAGCAGGGGGGAGTGATAAGCCTCTACTTTGCCATCTTTGACCATGTTTATTTACTATGACTTGCTAATACCTATAGAAATTTCCATGACATTTCATAATAATTTTCAAAACTCTATGTTAAATTTAAAGCACTAAACTTAATTGTTGATGTTTGATCTAAATTTTTGCGCATGCATGCGATTATTAACTGAAATGTATATTGTAATGTATTGAATGGAGTGACCTGAATGCGAAATTATGGTTGATTGATAACTCATCTATGTGAACAAGTTACCCCAAGAAAGGGTCCACTTGAGGTATATTGTCACTTTGTTAAATTTTAATCTAGTAATCAATATTTTGTATTTACTCATTAGTTAGTTATTCTATAATTCATGTAGAAATCACAGATTAGTAGCAATTGGAAAACTTGTATCTAAATTCATATACACCGATAGTTGAAAGTTTGTAGTATGAGTTGTAGTAGAATTTCTTAGTTTTCTTTAATTACTTTTTAGTCCAGTAATAGTTATTTTCTAGTTCAATAATTTCGTTACTATAATCAACATCCTAAGAATATTTGGACTCCTAAATCATACATACAATATTGATATCATCTTAAGAACATGTCCCTTTTCAATATTGGAATGTGACCTTTCATGACCTAGACTTTCTTGATAAGGGATAATTATGTTTGTCAAGATACACATGAATTAGCTACTTTGTATTATTAGGTGTTAAAAGGAACAAAATAAGGACCATACATTAAATATTACTTCCCAACTTAAAATACTAAGAATATTTCATCAAAAAACCTATACTATCTTCAAAATAAGAGGCTAGAGGATGAAACTTTGTATGTCCACCCAAATCAAATCCTTAAGCCAACTATCTCACAACAATTTAACCTTGTACAGTTGTGAAGCCTCCATCTCATATGAAATTCAATGAGTTTCTAGTAACTTCTTAAGAATTTCCATACTTGATCAAAACATGAGGAAATTAGTAAATAAAATATTTGTGAACTCTAGATTTAGGTATTTAGAATGAAGAATCTTGCTCCATAGCCTACCATTTTCTTCATAAATTTTCTAGTCTAGCTTAGAATCTAAGGCTTTGTTAATCCACTTGTATTGTATGAACCTCAAGTCCCCCATCCTTTTGGGTTGGCACACATTGTCCCATTTGATCACACTATACTTATAATTTGACTCATCAACACACTAGAGAAAGCTTCTCTAAGAAACCTCTAGCACCTTGGCCACTTTACTTGGGATTTGAAATATTGACATCACATACATCAAGATAGCTATGAGGGTGGTCTTATTTAGTGCAATTCTTGTAAGGGACAATGAATCTAAATTTCCTTGAGCTCTTTCAATTATTACTTTTCGCTCTAGAATATATGTTCTTCTATCCATGAGCGGTAGATCCCAAGACACTTACTAAGAAGTCTATTAATCACAAGCCCAAAATGTGGACCACCTTTAAAAATTTTATACAATGGCCCTTATGCAAACCTTAAATTTGTTGGGTTCAATTTTTGACTAGCAACCTTGGGTGTGTTGGCAACAATAATGAAGGAAGACTGAGAGGGGGGGGGGGGGGGTGAATCAGTCTTCACCAAATCTACAAACTTAATCACAAATACAGATTTGATAAATTGCAACAATAACATAGATAAGCAAATTAGAAGCACAACACACAAAACCAATATTTTTGTCATAAAAAATTCGATGAAGGGAAAAACCACAGTAGGAACCTACCCACAATAAGATGAGTGACGAGTCTACTGTAGTATGTGAAAATATTATAATTTGGAATGCACATGCATTCAAGCACACTACCTAGAGCTCAGTGCTAAAAAGATAATGATCCAAAAGGCTACAACCCTCAGGGAAGTCTTACTAACTTACAACAAGGTTCAGACTACAATCCAGAAGGAATGAACTGAAAGAACAACATCTCCAAATGTCTGATTACAGTTTCATTTAAGCACAAATATTTGCTCTACCACACCAATCTCTACTCAATGACAATGTTGAAGGATGAATCAATTTCTTGCACATACACCACTCTCTGATAATGCAGACACAACCTCTATCTCTAAATTACATGAATATATCACCTATATATACAATTCATCAACCCTGATAACAAGGCTAGCTAAACCCTCAACTCACAATTATAAAATTATATCACACGATACCACGATCTACCACCAGACCAATATAATAATTTACATGACATAACATGGACCTAATTCAAATATCCAAATGCTCTTCAGCATCAAAAATCATGTCAAGATCAATTGCAACACGTTGCACCACCAAAAATACCACATAACATGAAGAACATCACCACTTTATGAAAACCACCAATAACTTGCACCACGATCAATGCAGATCATAAAAAAATAGGACATGATTAGGAAACACCAACAAACATGTTAGAATCATCAATAACAACTACACCAAAACCACTTATCAAATCTTCATCGATCAACATCTGAAACTCAAGAATACAGTCAATCAACAACTGTCACAAAGAAAGATAACTTGCGGAGCACCAAATCACGATCCATCTGAAATGAAGATACACAAGACCATCCCAAACAATATCCCCAAAACTTAGCTCAATATCTGAGCACATCAGAATATACCGAAGGACATAAATCTGCAAAGCACCAACACAACAAAACAAATCTGCAAAATCGGATCATAAGATCTTCCCAATCTCCAATCACCGGAGCAAATCACAAGAATATATTGACATCAATGACAACAACATATCCTAGCAGCAACAATGCCCAAAAAACTCCAACAATATCCAACAATCTCCCCCTTTGGCATTGATGGAAACATATGAATGTGAAAAACAATCAATGCAAAGAAAGAATATATCTCCAACAAACTCCCCCTTTGGCATTGATGGAAACATATGAATGTGAAAAACAATCAATGCAAAGAAAGAATATATCTCCAACAAACTCCCCCTAAGATCAAGACAAATAAAGAAGTTTTTCACATGATCTCTCTCCCCCTTTGACAACAATGCTAAAGATCCAAAACAAAAAACCAAACTCTCTCCCCCTTTGAGTATGAAACATGAATCTCAGGAATCTCTCCCCAAAAACACAGACTACTCCACCAGAGGATTAACACCAACTCATCAATCTGGATAGAAAGATAAGGCTCTGAAATCCACCGGATTGATGCAACTTAATGCATCTAGTTCTCATTAGGAGGGGTAGATACCCCTAACTTGTCTCTCAAATAGACAAATGTCTCTGCAGGCAAAGACTTAGTGAAAATATCAACAATTTGTTCCTTTATAGACACATACTCCAACTTCACTTTCTCTTCATTGACTTGTTCTCTCAAGTAATGATATTTGATTGACACATGTTTCATCTTTGAATGTTGCACCAGATTCTTTGACATGTTAATAACACTTGAACTATCATAGTATATGATAGTAGGCTCATCATAGATAACTCTAATATCCTTCAACATTTGCTTCATCCAAACTACTTGAGTGCAATTACTAGTAGCAACAATGTACTCAACTTCAGTAGTAGATAAGACTACTGAATCTTGTTTCTTACTAGCCCATAAAACCAACTTCTTACCCAAAAAGAATGCTCCATTGGTAGTGCTCTTCCGGTCATCTACATCACCATCCCAATCAGCATTAGTGTAAGAACATAGCATGAAATCATCATTCCTCAGATATCACAAACCATAGTCCATAATACCCTTCAAGTATCATAATATTTTCTTAACAAAAGTGACATGAATCTCTTTCGGATCAGCTTGATATATAGCAGCCATGCACACAACATGCATAATGTTCGACCTAGTCTGAGTAAGACATAGTAGTCCACCAACCATAGATATGTACAAAATTTGATTAGCTTTCAGAGATTCATCATTCTTAGATAATTTACAACCAGTCACCACAGGAGTTCCAACAGGTTTGGAGTCATCTAATCCAAACTTCTTTAGCAATTCCTTCACATATTTAGTTTGAGATATAAATATACCTTTTCCAGTCTGTGAAATCTGCAAACCTAAGAAAAATTTCATCTCACCAACCATAGACATCTCAAATTCTTTCTGCATATCACCAACAAACTTCATGCTCAAATCATCATCTCCAAGAAAGATAATATCATCAACAAAGACTTCAACAATCAAGATATTATCATTCTCAATCTTAAAGTACAAATTACTGTCAGCAACACCTTAATTGAATCCCAATTTCAACAAATATTTATCTAATCTAGCATACCATGCTCTAGGGGCTTGTTTCAATCCATAAAGAGCTTTCTTCAACTTACATACCATGTCTTCATCATCTAATAATAAAAATCCGTCAGGTTTCTCAATGTAAATTTCTTCCTCAAGATCACCATTCAAAAAGGTAGATTTGACATTCATTTGATATACCTTGAAATCTTTATAAGCAACATATGCAAGCAACAGTCTAACAACTTCAAGTCTGGCCATCAAAGCAAAAGTATCCTCATAAGCAATTCCTTCTTTCTGTGAATATCATTTGCAAACCAATCTAGCTTTATTTCTGACAACTTCACCGACTTCATTCAATTTTTTCTTGAACACCTATTTAGTACCAATAACATTCTTGTCCTTAGGTCTAGGCACAAGCTCCCAAGTGTTGTTCTTTTCAATATGTTCTAATTCTTCTTCCATAGCTCTCATCCAGTTTTCATCTTTACAAGCTTCAACAACATCTTTAGGTTCAACTTTAAAAATCAAACATACTTCTTTAGTAGCTAACCTTCTTCTAGTCATCACACCTTTATTTTTATCACCAATAATCTGATTTTTTGGATGATTCAATCTTACATACCTCGGGGTCTTTTGATTGTTCTAATTTTTAGGTTCCTGCAACTCTTTATCGATAACAACAACATTCAGATTAACAGTATCTACCAGATCATTCTTCTTTGGCTCTTCAGTCTGAATAGGGTTTAGAACAACATGCTAACCATCATCATATATGCATGCTTTGATCTCTTTCCCAAGGTTCTCATCCACCTTCGCATTTGCACTTTCTACTATCTTTTTCAGTCTCTTATTGTAGCACCGATAGGCTTTTCTTTTTGTTGAATATCCCAAGAAAATTCCTTCATCACTTCTAGCATCAAACTTTCCTATGTCCTCATCTCTCTTGATATAACATTTGCTACCAAATATTCTAAAACATCTCACAGTAAGAACATGACCAAACCATAACTCATAAGGAGTCTTATTGGTATCACCTTTAATATGAACTCTGTTGAATGTGCAAACAATAGTGCTAATAGCTTCTCTCCATTAGATCTTCAAAACATTCCCTTCAATCAACATAGTCCGTGCAACATCCAAGACAGTTATGTTCTTCCTTTCAATAACTCTATTCTGCTGAGGGGTTGTGGGAGAAGATAGTTGTCTTCTAATTCCATGCTTCTCACAGAATGAATTAAATTCATTGGAATAAAATTCTCCACCTCTATCAGATCTCATACATTTCACCTTTAATCTAGACTCAGTCTCAACCTTTGCTTTGAATATTTTGAATTTGTCCAATGCTTTTGATTTTTCCTTCAAAAAGACAACCCACATCATCTGGAATAATCATCAATCAGCAACATAAAGTATCCGTCACCCTGAACACTTCTAACATTTGTAGGTCCACATAGGTCAATATGCACAATATCTAGCAATCCATCAGATGTATACTGTGTGCTCTTGAAATAAATTCTTGTATGCTTACCCAACTGACATTCTTTACATACCAGATTAATAGGCTTAACAATCTTAGGCATATCTCTAACAACTTGTGTAGAATTTATCTTAATCATTGAATCAAAATTAACATGACACACTCTCCTATGCCATAACCAACTTTCATCAATATGAGAAATCAAACAACTTTTCTCACCAATATTCAAGTGAAAAATGTTACCTTTAGTCTTAGTTCTAGATGCAATCTCTATACCAGAGGCATTTAGGATTTTACATTTACCATTCTTGAATTGTAGATCATAACCTTTATCAACCATCTATCCAACACTCAAAAGATTATGTTTCAAACCTTCAACATAAAAGACATCATCAGTGTTATGCTTCCCATCGAAATAAATAAAACCTCTACCAAGGATCACACAAACTTTGTCATCCCCAAATCTTACTATTCAATCATCATACCTTTCCATGCTCACAAATTTGATTCTATCACCGGTGATATGATGTGAACAACCGCTGTCAATCACTCATTCATCTTTTTCTTCAACTTTAGTAGCTAAAGATTTCTTCTCAACAATATAAGTAGTGGAATCAACAGGTACAGGTCCATCTTCCTTAATGGCAAGAAATACAACTTCATCTCCTTCTAATTCTTCATTCGTAACACCTTCATCAACAGCATAATAAAATTTCTTCTGATTCCTATACTTCTGGTTAGACTTGTAAGGCTTATCATACTTCTCATGCTTCTCATATCTATCATTCCTATCATGGTTATCAAACTTATCATGCTTGTCATATTTAGCCATTCTCTCTGGGCATCTAGAAGCAACATGTCCTATCTTATTACAAGAGAAACATTTCAAAGGCAATTTTCCATCATACTTATCGGCTCCTTTAGGCAATCTTTGAGTAATCAATGCTTCAAGATCATCTATCTCTCTTTCTCGCTCTTCCATTTCTCTTCTCTCTCTTTCATATCTGGATATTTTTCTCTCATCAAGATCATACTTCTTCTTTCTGGATATAGATGTTGATTCTCTAAATTTTGTCTCAGACTTTCCATGTGATTCTCCAAACTTTCTCAGCTCAAAAGAAACAATCTTTCCAACTAGCATATCTCTTGTCACTGTAGTCATACTCCAAATCTCATCAATAACAACTACCTTGTGTTTGTAAGTAGGAGGCAATTATCTCATCACCTTAGCAAAAATTTCATATTCTTCAAGGGTTCCATCAGCACATCTGATACCTAGAACAAGGGCATTCACCTTAGCCAGGAAAGAGTGTATATTCTCATCTTCTCCCATCTTCAACATCTCATACGTTCCTTTCAAACTCTGCAACTTAGCAACTTTCACCTATTTGTCTCCTTCATATAGGGTCTCAAGCTTCTCCTAGATCTCATGTGTGGTCTGAAGTCCCATTACATTTATCATCTCTGAATCAGTCAGGGCACTAAGAAATGTTTCCTTTGCTCTGATGTTACTTTCAACATCCTTGATTTCAACAACAGTAATCGGTCCATTCTAAGGACCATAATAGACATCCTTTGTAATCTTCCATTGATCTTCTGCAAGACATCTCAAGTGAACCTCCATCCGATTCTTCCATATAGCATAGTTACTTGGACATAAAATCTTAGACTGTCCTTCTTAAAGATAGTTGCCATCCCGGATCTCCTCAAGATGTTAAGCTTCTTTCAAAGGATCTAGCTCCGATACCAATTGTTAGCAATAATAATGAAGGAAGGCAGAGAGTGGGGGAGGGGGGGGGGGGCTGAATCAGTCTTCATCAGATCTAAAAACTTAATCACAAATACAAATCTGATAAACTGCAACAATAACAAAGATAAGTAAATAGAAAGCACAACACACAACACTAAGATTTTTGACATGAAAAACCCAGTTAAGAGAAAAACCATGGTGGGAACCTACCCACAGTAAGATGATACTCTACAGTAGTATGTGAAAATATTACAATGGGGAATGCACATGCATTTAGTCGCACTGCCTAGAGTTCACTACTCAAAAGATAAGGACCTAGAAGGCTACAACCCTCAGGGAAGTCTCACTGACTTACAACAAGGTTTAGACTAAAATCTAGAACGAATGAACTAAAAGAACATCTCCAAATGCTTGATTATAGTTCCAGTTAAGCACAAATGTCTGCTTTGCCACACCAATCTCTACTCAATCACAATGTCAAAGGATGAATCACTTTCTCACACATACACAACTCTCTGATAATGCAGACACAACCTCTATCTCTAAATTACATGAATATATCACCTATATATACAATTCATCAACCTTGATAACAAGGTCGGCTAAACCCTCAACTCATAATTAAAAAAATACATCACACGATACAAAGATCGATCACTAGACTAATATAATGATTTACATGACATAACATGGACCTAATTCAAATATCCAAACACTCATCACCACCCGAAATCACGCCAAGATCAACCGCAACACGTTGCACCACCAGAAATACCGCATAACATGAAGAACATCACTGGTTTATGAAAACCACCAATAGCTCGCACAATGATCAATGTGGATCATCAAAACAAATAGGACATGATTAGGAAACACCAAAAAGAACGTTAGAATCATCAGTAACAACTACACCAACACCAGTTATCAAATCTTCATCAATCAACATTTGAAACTCAAGAACAGAGTCAATCAACAATTGTCACAAAGAAAGATAACTTGCAGAGCACCAAATCATGATCCATCTAAAATCAAGATACACAAGACCATCCCAAACAATATCCCAAAAAATGAACTCAATATCTGATCACACCAGAATATACTGGAGGACATACTGAACTTTGCAAAGCACCAACATAGCAAAAAAAATTTGCAAAACCAGAATATAAGATCTTCCCAATCTGCAATCACTAGAGCAAATCATAGGAATATGTTGATATCAATGACAAAAGCATATCCTAGCAGTAGTAATTCCCAACAAACTCCAACAATATCCAAGGTTCTCATAACAATAAAAAAATGATCTTTATCACTCTTACTTCCTTGGCCAAATCCTCTCCAAAGTGAGGCATGTAATCAAATTGAAGAAGAAATATCATAAACCTACTAGAAACTTGCAAAACCTTCAAATTCATCCTATCCACTTCAACTCTTAATTCCCTCCTAAAACATCCACCACAATGAGGAAAAGAAAAATGAACATAGGGCCACCTTGCCTCAAACCCCATTTAGCTTAAAATATTGATAAAAGAGCCATTAATTATAATAGATAAAGAAATTGAGGAAATGCAATTATGTATCAATATGCACTAGTCTTTGTTGTAGTTGATTTTTTTCTTGACCTTTATCAAGAAATCTCAAGAACTTTATCATAAGCCTTATTCATATTGAGTTTGAGAATCATATCCTATTTATTCTTCAATTTCATGGAATGAATGGTCTCATGAGAAATGATGATGCCATCCAAAATTTTCCTTCCCTTAAGAAATCCATTCTTCTCCTCCACTGTTAATCTCTCGAAGCAATTTTAAAGCATAGAAGCCATAACCTTAGTAATAATTTCAAAACAATGTTGCAAAGAGTTATGTATTTGTTTGTACTTTGGGGCTCTTTTTCTTTGGAATGAGAGCTATGGAGATAGAGTTTCAAACATTCATTTTGGCCCCATGATTTTGCATTCTTCTACCACCATCCACACATCCTGTCCTACAACATCTTAGAAATTTTGAAGAAAAGTATTTTGAAATCTATTCAACCTATGCACCTTTCTTCACTCAAGAAAAGAGTAGCCAATATTATCCATCCAAAGAGAAAGGTCTTAAAAACTCTTCAATTTGAGCCTTTTTTTATAATAAAGGGAATATTATTCAACAACCTCTATTGATTTGTTAGATCTTCTAGAGGAACCGATGTGAGTAAGTCTCTAAAAAAGTTGATGCCATCTCTTCTTATAGCATCCATATAATTCACCATCTTGCTAGATGGAAGATGAATGGTCACAATTTTATTGTTATTCCTTTTGATATTGGTGGAAACGTTAAAAATAATTGTGTTATAATCCCCATCTTAAAATAACTTAACTCCATTCTTAGGTTTCCATTTAATTCTTTAGAAAATACATTTTTTTGAGGCTCTCAACTCATAAGTGAGCCTAAAAGGAGAAATGTTAGTTTCAATGGTCCACAATTCAACTCAACATGATTCTTATTGATAAAAATATTTAACCATCTCTTCCTTGTTCCAGTCTTTAGCCTTCTTCTTAACCTCCTTGAATTTCTTATGAAGTCTAAACCTATGACATCCTTTGAGACTTTCTTTACACAACCCTCAAAAATTAAGATGTTCATACCAAAAGACCTCCATCTTGAAAGAGATGAATTTTGACTTCTACTAAGTTTGACCAACTCAATAGACCAATGATACAATCCACCATAATAAATAAAACTAAAGTTAAATAAGACATTAGACATCATCCAAACTAAGTTCACTAAAAATCTATCTAGTCTACAAGGAATGTTCTCCTACCTCACGTATCTATTGTTCCAAATAAACCATCAAGTTTTGAGAATAATATCCACCAACACAAGATATCCAAAAATATTCATAGCCCCATGAATACTCTCCTCCCTTATGCATCTATTATTATAAATTATTTAAGAATAACATCCACCGACATGAGACACCCAAAAAAATAGTAAATACAAGAGAACCAAACACTGTAGCCTTATTACTCCCTTCTTTATATCTCTTCTGAGTATAACATTAAAATTCCCACTAGGAATCTAATTAGCTGAACTCTGTGTCACTCTCCATGCCCTTAACTTATCCCAAACTTAGAGTTTATCTAATTCCAAATTGGAGCACAAAACATTGCATTCTGTTGAAGCACCAAAATTTTACCCTTATATTCCAACTTAGAACTTTCATTATATCTTATGGGTGGTGAGGTGTTTTCTTCCAAATTTAATTTTTTTTAGCTACCTTGTGTTTGTAAGAAGGAGGAAATGATATCAACACCTTAGCAACAATTTCATCTTCTTCAAGGGTTCCACTGGCACATCTAAGCAATGCTTCCTTTGCTCCAATGTTACTTTCAACACGCTTGATTTCAGCAATAGTAATCGGTCTATTCTAAGGAACATAATAGACATCCTTTGTAATTTTCCAATGATCTTCTCCAAGATATCTCAAGTGCACCTCCATCTAGTTCTTCCATATAACATAGTTACTTCCATCAAATCTCAGGCTATCCTTCTTTAGGATAGTTTCCATCTCGGATCTCCTCAAGCGGTTAAGCTTCTTCTAGAGGATCAATCTCTGATACCAATTGGTTGCAACAATAACGAAGGAAGACTGAGAGGGGGGGGGGTGAATCAGTCTTCACTGGATCTACAAACTTAATCACAAATACAGATTTGATAAATTGCAGCAATAAAAAAGATACGTAAATTGGAAGCACAACACACAACACCAAGATTTTTGACATGGAAAACCCAGTCAAGGGAAAAACTAGGGTGGGAAATTTCCCACAGTAAGATGATACTCTACGATAATATGCGAAAATATTACAATGGGGAATGCACATGCATTCAGACATACTGCCTAGAGCTCATTGCTCAAAAGATAATGACTTGGGAGGCTGCAACCCTTAGGGAAGTCTCACCGACTTACAACAAGGTTCAGACTACAATCCAGAAGGAATGAACTGAAAGAAAAACATCTCCAAATACCTGATTATAGTTCCGGTTAAGCACAAATGTGTGGCATGCCTGATTATAGTTCCGGTTAAGCACAAATGTCTGCTCTGCCACATCAATCTCTACATAATCACAATGACGAAGGATGAATCACTTGCTTGCACATACACCACTCTCTGATAATGTAGACACAACCTCTATCTCTAAATTACATGAATATATCACCTATATATGTACAATTCATCAACCTTGATAACAAGGTTGAGTAAACCCTCAACTCACAATTACAAAATTACATCACATGATACAAAGATCGACCACCAGACTAATATAATGATTTACATGACATAACATGGACCTAATTCAAATATCCAAATGCTCATCACCACCCAAAATCATGCCAAGATCAACCGCAACAGGCTACACCACCAGAAATGCCGCATAACATGAAGAACATCACCAGTTTATGAAAAACACCAATAGCGTGCACAATGATCAATGCAAATCATAAAAAAAAATAGGACACAATTAGGAAACACCAGTAAGAATGTTAGAATCATCAGTAACAACTACACCAACACCACTTATCAAATCTTCATCGATCAACATCTAAAACTCAAGAATACAATCAATCATCAACTGTCATAAAGAAAGATAACTTGCGGAGCACCAAATCACGATCCATCTGAAATGAAGATACACAAGACCATCCCAAACAATATCCCAAAAACTCAACTCAATATCTGATCACACCAGAATGTACCGGAGGACATACCGAACTCTACAAAGCACCAACACAACAAAACAAATCTGCAAAATCAGAACATAAGATCTTCCCAATATGCAACCACCAAAGCAAATCATAGGAATATGTTGACATCAATGAAAACAACATATCCTAGCAACAACAATGCCCAACAAACTCCAACAATATCCAAGGTTCTCATAACAATAAAAAAATGTTCTTTATCGCTCTTACCTCTTTGGCCAAATCCTCTCCAAAGTGAGGCATGTAATCAAATTGAAGAAGAAATATCATAACCCTACTAGAAACTTGCAACACCTTCAAATTCATCCTATCCACTTAAACCTTTAATGCCCTCCTAAAAAATCCACCACAATGAGGAAAACAAAAAGGGACAAAGGGTCACCTTGCCTCAAACCCCATTAAGCTTAGAAAATATCGATAAAAGAGTCATTAATTAGAATAGATAAAAAAATTGAGTAAATGCAACTATGTATAAATTTGCACTAGTCTTTGTTGTAATTGAAGTTTTTCTTGCCCTTTATCAAGAAATCTCAAGAACTTTATCATAAGCCTTATTCATATTGAGTTTGAGAATCATACCCTATTTCTTCTTCAATTTAATGGAATGAATGGTCTCATGAGCAATGATGATGCCATCCAAAATTTTCCTTCCCTTAAGAAATCCATTCTTCTCCTCCACTGTTAATCTCTCAGAGCAATTTTAAAGCATAGCAGCCATAAGCTTAGTAATAATTTAAAAAACTATGTTGCAAAGAGTGATGTATTTGTTTGTACTTTGGGGCTCTTTTTCTTTGGAATGAGAGCTATGAAGATAGAGTTTCAAACCTTCATTATGGCCCCATGATTCTGCATTCTTCTACCACCATCCACACATCCTATCCTACCACATCTTAGAAATTTTGAAGAAAAGTAGTTTGAAATCTATTCAACCCATGCACCTTTCTTCACCCAAGAAAAGAGTAGGCAATCTAATCCATCCAAAGAGAAAGGTCTTAAAAACTCTTGAATTTGAGCATTTTTTATAATAAACGGAATATTCTTCAACAACCTCTATCGATTTGTTAGATCTTCTAGAGGAACCGATGTGAGTAAGTCTCTAAAAAAGTTGATGCCATCTCTTCTTATAGAATCCATATAATTCACCATCTTACTAAATGGAAGATGAATGGTCACAATTTTATTGTTATTCCTTTTGATATTGGTGGAAAGGTTAAAAATAATTGTGTTATAATCCCCCTCTTAAAGTCACTTAACTCTAGATTTTTTAACCTAGAAAATCTCGTCCATTCTAAGGATTCTATTTAATTCTTTAGAAAATACATTTTTCAAAGGCTCTCAACTCATAAGTGAGCCTAAAAGGAGAGATGTCAGTTTCAATGGTCCACAATTCAAGTCAATGTGTTTCTTATTGATAAAAATATTTAACCATCTCTTCCTTGTTCCAGTCTTTAGCCTTCTTCTTAACCTCCTTGTACTGCTTATGAAGTCTAAACCTATGACATCCTTTAAGACTTTCTTTCCACAACCCCCAAAAATCAAGATGTTCATACCAAAAGACCTCCACCTTGAAAGAGCTGAATTTTGACTTCTACAAAGTTTGACCAACTCAATAGACCAATGATACAATCCACCATAATAAATGAAACTAAAGTTAAATAAGATATTAGACATCATCCAAACTAAGTTCACTAAAAATCTATGTAGTCTACAAGGAATGTTCTCCTACCTTACGTATCTATTGTTCCAAATAAACCATCAAGTTTTGAGAATAACATCCACCAACAGAAGATGTCCAAAAATATTCGTAACCACATGAATATTCTCCTTCTTTATGCATCTATTATTCTAAATGGTTTAAGAATAACATCCTCACCAACATGAGACACCCAAAAAATTTAGTAAATACAAGAGAACCAAACATTGTAACCTTATTACTCCCTTCTTTATATCTCTTCTAAGTATAACATTAAAATTCCCACTAGGAATCTAATTAGTTGAACTTCATGTCACTCTCTATGCCCTTAACTTATCCCAAACTAATACTTTATCTAATTCCAAATTGGAGTGCAAAAAATTGTATTCTCTTGAAGCACCAAAATTTTACCCTTATATTCCAGTTTATAACTTTCATTATATCTTATGGGCAGGGAGGTGATGTTAGTATAATGTATTACATTGTTAGTAAATGTATTACATTGATTAGGGTAGACAGTTAGAGAGGTAGTTTCTGCACAATTAAACTATTTAACTGCTTTCTGTCGTCTCCACCACTTTATAAAATTCGTATCAAATGTAATATTTGATATTGGAATAAAGGAATATTTTATGTATTTTTCTTAACAACTGGTATCAAAGTGATCTACTTGAATGCCTGTGAATATGCAATGAGTATCTGAAGCTATGCATATGTTTATGTGCCTGTGAAAATGGTGTGAGAGAAAAACAAACAATCTTTGTGTCTATGATGCGACAATCCAAGCAATCTTTGTGTATGTAAATTGATTGTAGTTCCCTCTTTCTTTAATTTGCAAGGGGAAGTTAGGGATTAGAAACAAATATTGCAATTTTAGTGAAGTAATTACTGAAAAATGAAAGAGTTATTTCATTATGGAGATTGTGGTTGATACACTAGATAAATATTTTGGTTTTAACTTTCATACTTGGAAAATAAAAATTTAGATACAATTAATGAATAAAAATTTATGGGGAATAGTGAGTGGAAAAGAAAGGAAATCTACAGATGCATCTAAATTATTAGAGTGGGAGAACATAGATGATAAAGCCAAAGCTATTATTGGTCTCGCTCTTTCTGATTCAGAATTACATCATATAGATTTGGATACATCATTAGTTGATATTTGGGAAAATCTCAATAAATTGTTTGGAGCAAAGGTATTAAATCCAAAATTCTCTCTAAAACTTCAATTGTTTAGGTTCAAAATGAAAAATGGAGTCAAAATGTCAAGTCATATAAGTAGTTTCAGATCTCTTATCAGACAATCAGTAGAAGTTAAGGCTCCACTAAATGATGAAGATGCTAAGGCTATCTTGTTAAACAACTTGCCTGCAAAATACAATAATATTTTTTTTACACTCAGCCAAATAACCTCCTAGAGTTTAGAAGATATGATTTCAGCCCTTTTAGCAAAAGAAAAGAGAACATATGTAGAAGATTTAGAAGGTGTTTCTCAACTGGAAAATGCATTATATGTTCAAAACCATAATAAAAGATCAAGCACAAGTAATGAAGATATTAATTAAATGTTTCTATTGTAAGAAAAAAAGGTCAAGAGCTTGGTCGTGTAAAAGTCGAGCTAGAGATGTTCTTAAAGGAAAGTTCGAAGACAAAATCAATGAAGAAAACATTTCTTGTATTGAGAATGGGGATTCATCAAATGATCAAGTTATTATTTATGATTATCTTAGTGATTCTGGAGAAGTGCTATAAGTCTTCACTTCATTGGAGGCTGGTGGCACGAGAGGATGGAGGATTTCCATCATTTCAAGTTAGCTTCTCGCTTTGAGATGGTGTTTTGCTTGAGAAGCATTTTTGGTGGTTTAGTTTCTTGTTTATTCCTTGTTGTTGCTAGCATATTTGAAGATACATGTATTGTGAAGTTTTTTTTTGGAGACAGGTAAGGGGTTTGGTGTAAAGCTCAACATGGATGGTTGTCTAGTAGTACTCGAGGATGTGTTCAAGAATTATACCCTTTTGAGGGTTATTAGGCAACTTGATGAACCCATGTGGCTAGAGGGCTCAGTATGGATGGTTGTTGAATAATTTGGGATATCAGATAGAGGTTACACCTTTCTGAGGGTTAAGAGACAGCTTGATGGAGCTAAACTTGATTCATAATTTGTTTTTTCAAATAATTTTTTCAAAAAATGTGTCTATATATATTATGTAATCAGCAATTTTTATTATGTAAGACTTAAGGGAGGTTTTTTGGATAAACATTTATAAAGAACAATGTAATAGGGGGGATTGTTAGTATAATGTATTACATTGTTAGTAAATGTATTACATTGATTAGGGTAGACAGTTAGAGAGGTAGTTTCTGCATGGTTAAAATATTTAATTGCTTTCTACGTCTCCATCACTTTATAAAATGCATATCAAATGTAATATTTGATATTAGAATAAAATAATATTTTACATATTTTTCTTAACAGATGCTTGCTTCCAAATTTAACAAAATTCCTCATAGATGGCAGTGTACCACTTTCTAAATCCTCGAATGGCTTCGATTTTGCTTTGCTAGCCTTAGTTTCCCTCATTTGGCATTGCTGTTGGTTGTGTCAATGAGCTGCCATAAATATTTTTCCCACAACCCTTCTACCTCTATGAGAAGCCACACTCCAATCTATGGTGTTTTCCTTATCCTCAAGCATGTCCTTGATAGATTCCTCATCACCTCCAATAGAATTGAGATTTCAATCCTACCTATTCCTAATTTTTAGGTGGCCCACATCAACTAATTCCGTATCTCCACAGGGTTGTCGTCTGCCATACTACTATTCTCCTTGAGAACTAGGCTTACTAGTATCACATCTTTAGAAATCTAGCTTGGCACCTCCTAAGTGGGAGAGGATGAGCAGTCAAGCCCACTTTTCCCTGTCACCCACACAAGAAAATGAATAATATGTTTGTCCTTGTTGGTAGGGGAAAGGACCTAGTAGTTGTGCACCCTAACTTCATGCTTCTCAAAATCTTACGTGGAAATTTCAAATCACTTCGATTTTTTTACAGGAACTTACTTGGCAAGTCCCCTGCTTATAACTAAGGTTTTAGGGCCACATCATCAAATATGATGCTACATCAGCATGTTTTTTGCCAAGGTGTCCAAAACAACCCAAAAAAAAAGTGAGACCAATAGGTGTGCAAAAGGGCCCGAATACTTGTGTAGCTGATGTGGCATCACTTGATTGGTTACTTTTCACAACAAATGGTATATTTCATACAACTATGGGTGCAATGTTATACAAAGGTTGGACATTAAATCAACAAGTATTGGGGTATTAAATCAACAACTTCTATCACAAGAATTGGAACGCGCTCAACTACTGGGTCCTTTCCCCTAATACATCTGCTTGCTTTATGATCAACCTTCTGATTGGAATGCATTCATAGTCAAGCTCTTAAAGCCAGTTTCCAAGGACAGAGATAAGCTTTATTGCTTGTCTAATTGTTTGACCAACTGTCCTCCAATAGTGGCATTAGAACTATAAATATACTTGTCAGGAACTGCCAATACATCTTCTTACCATAACTCCTCTAGGATCCATAAGGGGGATCCTCCCCCCCCTTTTTTTAATTAATGTAATTTGTTTTTGAATTAATGTAAAAAACAATTTACAAAGATGTAGAGTTAAAAGACAAAAGTCATACATAGAACAAAGTTTTCAGCCATACAATCACATAAATTGTTTGTGCAACATAAAACTGTCAAAGTTTTCAGCCACACTCCTGTTGTACATACATAGGATAACCAAGCTTGCCCAATAGATGAACAAGCCATACATGTATTGTAGCTATAATGTGATCCTTGTGTAGATTATACCCAAGAGTTAACACTTGGATATAAAGACCTACATTCTCCATAAACCAAGGCTTGCCCTTAAGAATAGTATCACACTCAATTTAGTTTCAAAATCCATTTGCATAAAACTTCACACATGTAAATGCTATTTTTTACTTATTTAGAGTTTATTTTTTCATGTCTATGAATTTGGCAATCAAAGTACTTTTCTTCGAGCTTTCTAATATTGAGTTTAGAATGTTGTTCAATATATTGATGTTCAAAATTTCCTCATTCACTTTTAAATTCACATTGAAAACTAAAATTCTATAACTGTTTGAATCTAACGCTTTCATATTCTTTTCATTGATCAAATCATTGTTTTTCTTTATAAACAATCTTCCCATCTCTCGATACAAATCCTTTGAAACATCCTCTGACCAACATAATTCTAAATGGGTCTTCGACATGAGCATAGATTGATCACCACCACTTGAAGCAAGAGCTTCCCTCTACCGACTCTCTTTCCTTCAATATTTTCTCTACCATTTTTGTACAATATGCCTAATCTTTTGCCTTCACAATATTTTTCTATCCATTCTTCTCACATATGACATGCCATTTAGTAAAAAGGAAAATGCTTGTAACCTTAATTCTTGCAAAAAAAATAATGTATGGTTATGAAATATTTCTTGAGCATTTAACACGATATACTTTGTTCTAAGGTCTATTAGATCCCAAAAATTTCATGAAAAAAATTCATTAAAGACGGAAGTCAAATGGTATGTTGTCATTTCAAGCTCATTAAGGGCTTTATAGCTTTTCTTCAAATAATCTTCTTTTGAAATTCTTCGAGACAAATTATAGATTCCTAGATGAAATATTAGGCCAAGGGACTAACATTTGTGTTAAAGAAATAAGATTATTAGAGAGGAAACCCTTATAATAGTTATAAAGTCCTCCTTTTATGCTTTATCATATCATTTACCCATTGTAAAAGATAATACATCGATGAACTATTGAATAGTTCTTAGTTTAGTAATTGTTAAATAAGTAGTTTCTTTTAGAGAGTATGTTAACTAACCTTCTAGGTATTCACCATCCCTTCTCCTTATATTTAAGGGAGAATTCTTCTCTATATTTGAAAGAAGAAAAATAAGAAATTGGAAATATTACATATGAAAGAAAAGGCTTATGGAAATATGAAGAAGTGTATCCTCAGTTTGGTCTATGTTTTGATTAGACCTTTGTATAAGTTTGCTTTCATATAAAATGCTATTTGTTTATTAGTTTTATTTAATAGTAATAGTTTTCCCCATATAAATTCATGTGGACTATGTATTGTTATTTTGTCTCTATATTATTTTATTTTTGGAATACTTATTTTGTATATTTTATTATTATTTATAATCATAAGTTTAAATATAATATCTACTTCTAACAATTTCTCTAGCACATACTCACCTTCCTCCACCTTGTGGCCTTTGACTATGCGACCTTCTAGCCTTCACTTGAGGAGAAAATAGAGGAGATTTTTTTTGAGTACTAGTGTGAGAAGATATAATACTAGAAAGAAAATGTGTTCTTTCATATTGAAGATTGCTCACATCTTTGGGGGGTATACCATTATATTCTTAAGTGACACCTTGTTAATAGGTTTAAAATATTGAAGCCAACAACTTTGTTTTGAGATCCATTAGAAACTAGACCCTTCACTTTGTTATTGAGATTATTTAATTTTACTAGTTATTGAAGGCTTCAAAATTAGCTTAGCTCATTGAGTCATTATGGGACAATTTTTTATTTTGTTTTGATAAGATTAACACTTGTAGCGTGTTGTGGGAATATTGAGATCCACCGCTCTCAAGTAGTAAGACATTACTAACCAATCTAGGTGTTATAGTCTTTGTGATCCTTAGATAGGTCAACCTCAACACAAACTCTATTTTGGGCATTAAAAAATAAAAATATTTGACTCAACATAAACAACATGACCTAACAGAGGTCATCATACTATTAAGAAAACATTAGAAAGACAAAAGGCGATTGAGAAACGCAACCTAAACTAGAACTTGTAGGACATGCTCCTTAAAGACAAAGAAGTCTTGAGTCTATGGAAAAAAGACCATCAAAAAAGTGTGAATATACAAAAAGCCATGCTAAAAAATGATAATGATAAATAAAAACATACATACCATGCCAAACTAAACCAAATCAAAAACCCTAATAAAATCAACTTTCATAATGTCATTAATGCTTCTTATTAATTATGGGCTTTCTTTCCTCTATTCTAGTTTAATTTGTTTAGGCAAGACCTGAATGTTACAGACTAATTTAATTATTGTTATAATTTCCACTACAGTAAGGAAAGCGACCTGTTTTTGACAGAAAACAGATTTGATGTAAAGTGAAGAAAAGGCGTATCACTCACTTCTTCTCCCAATCCAAAATCAGTAATTTAATAACGAGTAAAGACTAGTTTGCACGGAAGTAATGCAGAAATATTTGCACAGCTTGTAAAAGATTACTTCTACTTGTTGCTTTCCTTGCATTTGCAGTTACGTTTGTTTTTCTCTCCTTTTGCTTTCTTTTTTCTGTCAGCCTTTACCCATTTGTCTTCTAATGCTTGGTTTGATTCATAGATTGTCAACCTCTAATGGAGATTCAAAATAGTATTAACAGCAACTTTGCCCAATTAATAACAAAAATAGTTGGCAGGTTTGTTGTTATATATATAAAATTTAGAGTTAATCTGTACACGTCAATTCTATTCCACTTCTAAATTCATTTTGAAAACTAAAATTCTATAATACTTTAAATTAAATTGTATCTCTTCCTCGTCTTGATCACTTGAGGCAAGAGTTTCCCCCCACCCACTCTCTTTCTTTTGCTATTTTCTCTTCCATTTTTGTGCAATATGCCTAATCTTTTGCATTTACAATTTTTTTCCAACCATTCTTCTCACATATGACATGACATCTAGTAAAAAGGAAAAGGCTTATAATCTTTAATTCTTGCAAAATATTAATGTATGGTTAGGAATTCCTTTCTCGAGCATTTGATGTGATATACTTTGTTCATTGAAGATGGAAGTCAAATGGTATGTTGTCGTTTCAAGCTCATTAAGAGCTTCATAGCTTTTCTTCAAATGATCTTCTTTTGGAATTCTTCGAGACAAATTATAGATTCCTAGATGGAATGTTAGGTCAAGAGACTAACATTTGTGTTAAGAAATAAGATTATTAGAAAGGAAACCCTTATAATGGTTATAAATGTCCTTTTATTCTTTATAAAATCACTTCTTGTAAAAGACAACACACCAATGAACTATTAAGTAGTTCTTAGTTCATTGATTGATAAATAAGTAGTTTAAAAAAAAAGAATGTTAACTACCCTTCTAGGTATTTACCATCCCTTCTCCTTATATTTAAGGGAGAATTCTTCTTTATATTTGGAGGAAGAAAAATAAGAAGTTGAAAATATTACATATGAAGGAATTTAAGGCTTATGGAAATATGGAGAAGTGTATCCCCAGTTTGGTCTATATTTTGATTAGAGCTTTGTATAAGTTTTCTTTTATATAAAATGCTATTTTTTATGAGTTTTATTTACTAGTAATAGTTTTTCCATATAAATCCATGTGCACTAGTATTGTTATTTTGTTTCTTTATTATTTTACTTTTAGACTCCTTATTTTGTATATTTAATTATTATTTATAATCATAAGTTTAAATATGATATCTACTTCTAACAATTTCTCTAGCACAAACTCACCTTCCTCCACCTTGTGACCTTCTAGCCTTCACTTAAGGAGAAACTAGAGGAGAAATTTCTTGAGTATTAGTGTGAGAAGATAGAATACTAGAAAGAAAATGCGTTCTTTCATATTGAAGCTTGCTCACATCTTTGGAGGGTATACCATTATATTCTTAAGTGACAAATTCTTACGCCTTGTTAATAGGCTTAAAACATGGAAGCCAACAATTTTGTTTTGAGTTCCATTAGAGACTACACCCTTCACTTTGTTATTGAGATTATTTAATTTCTACTACTTATTGAAGGCTTCAAAATTAGCTATATCAACATGGGACAAATTTTTATTTTGTTTTTATAGTATTAACACTTGTAACATGTTGTGGAAATATTGAGGTCTTCCACTCTCAAGTAGTGAGACATTACTAATCAATCTAGGTGTTAAGAGTCTTTGAGATCCTTAGATAGTTCAACCTCAACACAAACTCTATTTTGGGGACTTATAAAATAAAAATATTTGACTTAACCTAAACAACACGACCTAAAGATGCCACAATACTATTAAGAAAATGCAAGAGATGCAAAAGGAGATTGAGAAACTCAACCTACACTAAGACTTATAGGACATGCTCCTCAGTGACAAAGAAGTCTTGAGTCCATGGAGAAAATATAAATAAGGAAGTGTGAATATACCAAGGGCCATGTTAAAAAATGATATTTATAAGTTTCACCTTTAAAAAATATAAAATGAAAAATCCATCATTAATGTTTGCAAACAATTCCATTTGGACCCAATAAAGTTTGTGTGAAATTAATCCTATTTTTAGCATGCTTTAATAAGTTTAGTACAACTTGAGTTGGCCTAGTGGTGGAGTACTTATGCTCTTGAAAGAGAGGTCACAAGTTTAAATCGTATAGGGAGTAAGGCATGTATGCCTTGTTTGTAGCACAATTAGGTGCCTACCACAAAGAATACAAAATAATACCATATTACTATGAACCAACAAAAAAATATTTACTAAAAATACACTATAAACGGATTTGATGGAAATGGAAGAAATGACGCATTAGTCACTTCTTCTCCTAATCCAAAATTAATAATTTAAACTAATGAGTAAAGACTAGTTTGCACGGAATTAATGCAAACATATTTGCACGCAATTCTACTTGTTGATTTCCTTGTATTTTCAATTATTTTTGTTTTTCTCTCCTTTTGCTTAACCCATTTGCCTTGTAACACTTGGTTTGATTCATATATTGTCAAACTTTAATAAAAGTTAAAAACGGTATTAATATAAAAAATAGTTTGGAAGGTTGTTAATATATATAAAATTTAGAGTTAATCAATATAGCTCAATTTTATTTCAGATGCAATTTACCAGTTTATTTTTATGTAGGTTTTGTATAATATTTGATTTAATGTTTGACATATTGTGATAAAAAAATTAAACATTTCAATATGGGTTTGTTTTATATAGATTATTGAATGATATATATGCTAGTTTTAGAATGTTAAGTTATTGTTAGGGTTTCAAGTAGATCCGAAGCAAATATGAACTAACAATTATATGCAGATTTAAATACAAAAGATAAAGAAATAAAACAGGACACAGATAACATAGAGATTTAATGTGGTTCACCCAGAATGGGTTACGTCCACCATACACAGCCGTCCAATCTTTCTTATTATCCAGCAAAAACAGTATATCAACCTTACAATGCCTTAAGCATCCCAGCCGCTTATAACATGCGTTTTCAGGGAAACAAACAAAGTCGACCTTTTTAGGGTTTTATTACAATGTCGGTTTTCATCAATGAAAAATAGCAAAAAAAAAATTTCTCAAGGGCTCTCGCCCCTAAACCCCCGCTTTTCTCGAGGGCTGCCACCCCCGAACCCCTGCCCGAGGCCCGACCCAGCCCCGGAGCCCGGTGAGGATACGTGCTGAGTGTACAATACTTTGCTGATCAGTCGCCACATTTCAACAATCTCCCACTTGGAGACTGATCAGGCTCCACACTGAACAATCTCCCACTTGGAGACTGATACTACACGACACCACTGTACATGCAGCATCCACTGGATAAAACACTAGGACTCGACTGGTATAAATTCCACAATTATCAATCAAGAAGACCAATAGAAATTGATGAAGAAATTAGCTTCTCCTGTGGAACTGCCTTCGTGAACATATTGACAGGATTCTCACTTGTGTGAATATTCTCAAGCCGTAATTGACCCTCCTCCAAAACAGTCCAGATGAAGTGGTACCTGAGATGAATGTGCTTTGTCCTTGAATGAAAAGTAGAGTTCTTCGCAAGATGAATGGCACTCTGGCTATCAGTATACAATGGGCTATCCTAGTGAGGATACGTGCTGAGTGTACAGTACTTTGCTGATCAGTCGCCACATTTCAACAGTTGTATTATAGTTAATTTTAGAATTTAAATTTTGATAAAAATGATAAAATTTAAAATAAATCATCATCTTCATTAGATATATTCAATTAAAAAATAAGAGATATCAATTTGAAGCTATTTTATTTATTATATGTGGAGAGATAAAATTTATTTGCTACTTATTTTAGAGATATAATGTTTATTACACTCCACTCCTTAATAGCATTGTATAGTAGCTTTCAACATTAATTAATTTGTTTTTTCATCAATGGCTCTCCCGTTTCCCTCCAACGGCTCTCCTGCCTCCCTCTTTTTGAATGCCCCTAGTTCTGCTGCGAATGTTTGGGGCTCTGCTTCCCCCCCATTCCTTGCACGGGGTCCTCGGCTCCTACGATCCATGCTACTGTTGTTTGGCCAATGACCCCTTTGGCGGTTGTTGATGCGCCTGGTGTTGCTTCCAGCCCCCTCCCCGGTTGTGGATCTTGCTGTTGTCGGCTCTTTGGCTTCTGGGGAAATGACCTTGCTGCCTGTAGCTGATGTTGGTCCCTTGCCCAAACCTGCCGGTAAGCATAGCTTTTCTCATGTGGCCAGATCTTCCGCCCAACCCTCTAAGGGGGTCCATCCTCTCCCTTGTGCAAAATCCTCCCCTGTGGTGGTTTGTGAATAGGATGTAGTGGACAACATTGGGTTTTACCAGTGCTGTGCTTTGGTGTGTGGATTCTCTAGGCTCTGGCCTTCCCTACCGGACCTCCACCGCTGGGTAAGTGACTCCTGGCGGCCTTTGGTTGCTCTCAATATCGAGCTTTTTCCTTGTGCTAAAGGATTTTATGTTGCTTCCTTCACTTCTTCCGCTGATAGGGATTTGATTTTGAGAAATCTTTGGGCTTGGGGAGTGCACCCCCTCTCCATCAAGCCTTGGACAACCTCTTTCAACCCTCTCACTGAACCACTTAATGTGTGTCTAGTTTGGGTTCAGCTCATCAATCTCCCTCTTCATTTTTGGGAGCACTCTTGCTATGAGGTGATTAGTAACTCTATTGGTCATTTCCTGAAGGTCGATGATACTACATCCTCAATGGAACACACTACCTTTGCCTGCATTCTTGTTGATATCGACATCTATGCTCCTCTCCCGGGTGATGTGGTTCTTATGGTGGGTGATAGGCCTTGGTCACAAGTGCTGGATTTTGAAGGCCTCCCCTTTCGGCGTAGAAGATGCTTCTTTATTGGCCATGTTGCTTCAGATTGCTCTTCTCCACAACACAAAGGGGTTTCTACTTGGTGGAAAATGCTACTGCTGACCACTTAACAGTAATTGCTATAGATTCTGCGTCTGCTGGCTCCTCCCATGGGGATGATGTCGTGCCCCCACGACTCCTATTGCTCCTACTGATGTTTTTGTGGCCTCATCTCTGGAGGCCCCGACTTCCACTTCTCTTGTCCTGCAACCCTCCCCTGTTGCTAGATTTTCTCCTGCTATTGCTGTTCTGTCACAACCTGTTGTTGTTGATGTTTTGTAGCCCTCTACGGCCCTCTTCCAGCCTTCTACTGTCACCAGTGTTGTTGACCCTACGAGGGCCATTCTGGCGGATCTTAGCATTGCCTGGTCTATGGTTGCTCATAGGCATAAAGGGAAATCTTCTCCCCTGCCCCATACCCCCCCTCATGGGGGTTTGGGTGGCCCGTCCCCCCTTTGATTGGGGTTTGTTCCCTGGTTGGTTAGGTTCCTGTGTTTGTTCCTTTCTACCTTTGGGCCGTGATTCTCTTCCAACATCATCTCTGTTGATGTTGCTTTATGTTAAGGGTCAACGCCCTAATTAACGTTTCCTTTTTAATAAAAAACATTAATTAATTAAATTATACTCTTTAAATATCTTATTTTAATTTTGAATTATATTAATAAATTTAAAAATTATTAATATTTGTGTTTAATTAATAAGAGTTGAGATAATTTCACTAAAAACATAAAGATTATTAATAATAATAAAGATATGTAAAGACTTATAAAATCCTCAAAAATCAATTATATGACAAATCAAAAAATTCTAACACAAAAATATAATATTTTATTAAATAATTTGTACTTTACTTTGTATGTATTATTATACTATTTGAACAATATCATATCTATTATAAAAAAATATTTTTAAATGACTAAAATCTTAATATTACAAAGCATATCAAGGAATAAAAAGGTCAAAAGAATTACCTAACATAGATGTAGACAAAAACTAAACATTATTGTTATGAATTTGTGATAAGTCAAATAAACCATATAAAAAAATTATATTAATCATGCATTCAATTGAATATACTTTTTAGCTGTCATTATAGCAATTAGGATTATGAATGGGCATTCAAGATGTTATGATGTATTTACAAGAATGCTTTTGGAGAAACTATGTATGTTTTTTGTGTCAATGTTTCGGATTGCACTCATCAATTCATCATCAGAAAGATGAAAAATTGACACAAAAAAATACACAATTTATCCAGAAACATTTTTGTAAATATATTATAGACTGTAGAAAACTCATACCAACTAATGTTATATGTCTCTTCTTTATAATGCATGTAAGAATTAATATCATCTTTAAAAATATTTGAATATTATATCATATTTAATCAATAAATATAATTATTTATTTAGGATGGAGGATCATTTGATTAAAGATATATCATTCAATTAATTGTGCAATTTATGAACTTGTAGTTATTTTTTTTTCTAAAACTTTTTTTATTTTGAATTATATAAATACTAAATATTCCCTTAATGGTAATGGTTATATAAATTCAAAATACAAAGTTTGAGATATACTTGTTATAATTTTTTTAAAGATAGTTATAAGAGTAGATAGAACATGTAGCAATTGATTTACTATTCTCAATATAAGCTTCCTACTTCTAGGTAGCTTATTTATTAGCGTGGAGAAGGGGAGTAATAAATTCTATTATCACATGTGAAATATGAATGACCTAAAAAATATTTTATATTTTTTTACTATTTATGATATTCTTTTTTTCTAAACCTTTACTATTTTTTTTTGGGCAAAAGGTCAAAGCCTATAATATATTAATATAAAACTGAAAGAGTAAATATAATTACATCTTAGGAATGCCAAAAAGAGGGGATAAAAACACCCTCAGAAACAAGAACATAATATTCAAGAGAGCAAACAACAAGCCTAATAAGAAATATTGAAGATAAACATCCACTTCACATAACAAAAGAAATGATTCCACCTAACCCAAAATGAACCACTGCTTAACAAAATACGAAAGATTTAGATACATGAAGCCCACTCCTTCTATGTACCATTATAACTTCCTTGAGAAGAAGCCAGATCCTTTGGTAAAGGGAGAGAAGAATCCACACCATGTGGATCAACATATGCATGATGAAGTAACTCTCAAAAAGCAACAACCTTTGACAAAGCAAGCAAAAACATAGGTTCCGGAATTAACACTATAAAATTGCATCCAAATGAAGAAAGGAGCTGGAAAATTAAATTTGAAGCCATTGATGATGGATATGTATGCAAACCATTCAAAAGACTCCAAAAAGAGCCTATCCCTATTTAGAAAACCTCCAATCCATTGAAGCCCCTTAGAAACATCATACCTCTACAATTCATGAACTAATTAATCCTAGTTATGAAGGGATGTGTGCACAAAAGCTCCAACAAGGAGCATAGTAAAATCCACCGATCTAGTTAGATCCATCACAACTATAGCAAACCACGATGCATCATTTGGTTGTTCTAACTAGATTGGTGGATTTTACTATGAGGGGCTACCCAATTGAGCTTTAATTGAAACCATTTCTAGCAATCTTGAGCAAAAGGACAATTAAGCAAGAGATGATCCATGTACTCAAAAACTTTATTACAAAGCACACATTTGAAAGGTTGAATCACTCTAAGCTTGCATAATCTTTCACTCCTGATAATTTTGTTACTTAACACCAACCATGCAAATGACCCATCTTTCTGGATTCTAGTACCCAACCAACAAAAGGAAAAGCCTCTTGAAAAATCACTCACGTTTTTTGGAAAGAATACTATACCCTTGCTTAATCGATTAAGTGCTAGATTTAGAGGGGAGCTAAATGAGTTTATCCTTAACATTTCTAAGGAAGAGAACTCTCTTTTTAAACTCAAAAATCAATTTATCTTTTTGTAAAGGAGGTGCATCTATCTCATTTAACCCCTTCTATCTAACTACCCATAAGCCATCAATGAGTGCAACATTAAAATAGTCACAAAATCTACTGCCCCATTCAACTTGTAATTTATTTTTTATGTCATCTAGCCCCTTTACTTGATCAATTGGAGGGAAACCATTCCAAGAATCCTCCCAAAATCTAATTGATTTACCATCATTTACTAGCCAAGTGATATTAGGAAGAAATAGTTCTCCACACAACTAAAAAATTCCACATTTGAGATCCTTTTGGAGGATCAAGAATGGAGAAAATTCTTTCTGGTTTATCCGAGTCCAAATATTTAGCTCTCGTGATAACTAGCCAAAAGGAATTGTTTCTCTCATATAACTTCCATACCACTTTGACATCTAGGGCAATATTTATATCATCAAAGTTGTGAATGCCATCTCCCCCAAACTATTTGGCTATAGTTTCCTTCTCCCATGCCATCAAGTGGATTTTTCTTTTTGGATCTCTGTTACCTTTCCATAGATTTAAAAAAAAAATAGATTCAAGATCAAACTTTACACTCCTAGGCATGAGAAGTACTAACATAATATAGTTAGGGATTGTGATAAGCACTAATTTAATCAACAATATTCTACTCGCTAGAGATAACCATGAGTTCTTCCATGATTCAATTCTGTATCTTATCAATGAAATAATTTTAGACCAAAATCAACCCTTATTCACACCTGAAAAGAGAGGTATACCTAGATATTCACAAGGCAAAGTACCTTGTTTGTAACCCATAACTCTGATCAATCTACTAGCTAAGATAGGTGAACAATGAAAAACAAAAAACTTTGGATTTATCTGCATTTACCTTTTGTCCTAACACCTCACAATAATCTTCCACTACTTGCTTGATAACCTTAGTTTGCCTCATAGAAGCACTACCAAACAATACTATATCATCTGCAAATAAAACATGTGTAACAACTAGTGCAGTTTGGGGAAGGGCAATTTCTTTCAAAATGCCCCTATTATGAACCTTAACAACCTTTATACTAAGACCTTCAACCATTAGAATGAACAAAAAAGGTGACTAAGGATCACCTTGACACACCCCCTGAGACAAAGAGAAAAATCTAGAGGGACACCTGTTAATAATTACTGAGAATTTTGCTCCTAAAATACAAGAAGCTACACATTTGCACCATAACTTAGAGAAACCAACTTTAGGAGGATTAGATTTAGAAAATGCCAATTAACTCTTTCATACACCTTCATCATATCAAGATTTATTATCATTGAGTCCAATTCATGAGAAGTGATTGAATGCACAACTAAAGCTTCATCTGAAGTCTCCCTACCAGGAACAAAACCTTGCTGATGTGAAATGATTTTTGGAATAATCTTGGCAAGCCTGACAGATATTGCCTTGTAATAATTTTATATATTGTATTGCACAAAGATATCGGTCTAAAATCTACAAATGATGAAGGAGAAACCATCTTTGGGATAAGTGCAATACAAGTTGTACTAAATTGCTTCAACATGCATGCATTCTTCCTAGAATCCTCAACAACCTCCAAATATCAGTAGCAAGAAAACCCCAACACCTCTGAAAAAACAAAGTGGTGAATCCATGTGGCCCAGGTTCCTTATCAATAATAATAGAATCTTTTAGAAAATGGTAATTGAATTAACATTTATTATTGGAATAGTAATGTTATTCATTAAAAAATAATAAATTTTATTTTTTGATACACAAAATAAATTGTAAAAGAATCTATTATTTAAATAAAAGCATAGCTTTTTATTCTTATGTAAAATAACTCTCTCATAAATGTATAGATCTACATTTTTAATGATAAATTTATTCCTTTTAATTATATGTTTTTTATTAAAGTGTTAAGAAGGTTTTGAAGGGACTTACAAGTAACAAAATATTAGCTTAACATATACTAACCTACATTAGAATGAAAACACAACTAGGTCAGTAGACTAAAACATAAAATAAAGAGAGAGCAAAGAAAATACATGGATAATTTGGAAGTCTGTCTAGAGTTTTTGCAACTTGTAGTTCTTCTCTATAAAATCTCTTGTGTAGGTCTATGAAATCCTATCACTCCTTTCTCTTGTGCATTTACTAACCTCGTTGACCTTATTGATGTTGTACTCAATGAAATTCATATCATTTTTTAGGATAGAAATTCTAGTATTATGATTGTAAGATTCACAAAATATATTCAAGCAACTAGAACCATTTGCAAGATCAAATATAACCTTCCACAAGAGAGTAAAAAAATTGAATTATTTTATTATAGATGTGAAATGATACAATCATATCGCATGGTTCAAAGATAGATAAAATACAAGAGAGACCTTACTTACATAGGAAAGTTGAGAGGATAGGAAACATAAGGTTATGGTAAGTGTCACAATCATATGATGCAATAAGATACAAAATATTCTAAGTAAAATTAACTAAAGTTGTAATTAGGACCTAAATATCAAATAATTAGGTAATGTAACCCATTTACAATAGCACCCCACTTAAATGCAACTTAGGAAGGAACATATTAATGCATGCTCAATGCGAATATGGGTTGCAACAAAAAAATCCATGTTAGATAACTGTGTACAAAAGGTCTCTCACAAATAAAGTAAAGGAGATTAACATGTTATAAACACCCCCCTCCCAACCTCCAAAAGAGAGAATGCATGAAAAACCTATGTACAAGTGAAGAATAGACTTAATGTGGTCCCCCAAGTAGTACATCCGCAACAAATGTACAATTACACAAGAGATAAAGAGTACAAGGCCATTTAACTCCGTCCATAACGAAGTAACTCTTATGCTAATGGTGAAAGCATGAACACGAATGCTAAAGAGTGTCCAAATTGACAAACATTATTTCTTCACTTGGGGAGACATAAATCCAATGGTGTATGTAGAAGAAACTGCAACTCCAAGAATAGATATGAGGGAAGAAGTCTCATGATCTAGGTTCCTATTAAATTCACTCAAGATTTGTCATGCTAGAGTATGCTACAACAAAATCATGTGTTATCCCATTTAAACAAGATGAAAAATTAGGATGATGTGGAAACCTATGAAGAACAATCTTCAAAGGCCGATATGATTCGATAATAGATGTTCTTTAACTATCATAAAAAAGGAAGTGGATATATCAAATGTGTCCTTCAAATTTGTGACATGAGACTCACACAATAATTTTGAAATACATATCAAGTAGTCATCTCACAAAGCTAAATTTGAAAGACTAAAATACTCCTATTAAACTAAGTACTAGAAGGTATGACACCATTGATATTTGAACAAGTAGGATGTGGAGGAGATGGGATCTCAACACAAGTATCAATAAATCCAAGGTTTGAGTGACCAAAATTTATCGCAAATCTATGATTCACACTAGATGCATGAGTGCCAACATCAATAAAAGAAACTACAATATTATTAGGAAAAAATGTGAAATGGTGTACAAAAAATATGTATGATAAACCATCCCAACAATAATATATATGTGTACTCTCCAAGTTTATAATGATCACATAATTAGGTGTGAACTCAATATTTTTCCTCATTCCACTTTGTGCAATCTAATAGATACAAATGAGATTGATTAATAAGGATAAAATATATTGTACATCATGGAATGTTATTCCTCCCATGTCAATGGATCATTTCACATAAACAAAAAATTGTTTTTTATCACTTAAAATGCGATGTGAAGTACCAAGGCTCAAATTAAGAGAACATACTTCATGATGAACCCGTATGATGTGAAACTACATAATCAAGAAGCCATCTCCTTGACTTAGGACTTGTAGATGCAAGAAATGTCTTATATCTTTAATCTAATAAACCCCATTAGCTAATCTAGATATCCCTAATTATCTCAATGATATTGATTTAGTAGAAGAAGAAGAATCAAAGGATATTATTGAATGAAAAGAGATATTATTCTTAGATTCTTCAACTCATCAATATATTTTTTTATATTTACTATGTTCATCATGCCTAGTTTTTTATAAAAGAAAATGTAAATTTCTTCTTGTTAGTTTTATCCCATTTAGAAGAGACATTGAGGCTCATTAGAATCTATCTTAGTTTAGGCTACCAATATCATGAGTCTAGTTCAGTGCATATAAATAGATCATATTAATTTCTTCTTTAGTCAAAAGATCACAAAATGATTCAAAAAGGTATTTTACATAAATCACCTAGGCCTTTCATAGCATAAGTAAGGTTGAGAAAAAAACTAAGAATATAGTTTCCTTATCAAAGTTATCTTTCTTGAAAGGAAGCAAGTTAAGAAAAAACAACCTTCTACACCAATCAATTGACAAGGGATAGCACAAATTTTATTAAAACCCTTTAAAAATTATAATGAGAATATGCCCAATTATAAACATAAACAAATCATCAACAATACCATAACACAATTTTTACACAGGGAAAACCCTTTCAAGAGAAAAACCCCACACTCTAAAAACTCAACCCAATGCATTAATTTATAAATAATATGTGTAGTCACATAAATCTGTCCATTTTAATTAAATGAATATTTCGTATTTATTTGATTAAAAATCCACTAGCCATCAATTAATTAAATTAATATTTAATTAATTTATCCCCAAACATTCTTCTATTAATTAAATAAATTATTCAATTTATTTTAATTAATTCATTAAATCCAATACAAATCAATTAAATAAATAAAATCTATTTATTTAATTAAATCCCCCTTTTCCTCTTTTAAATAAATTAAATAAAACATTTATTTAAATCATTATCCCCACCCCACTTGCATTTTCCTACAAATGCAACTTGCACACATTTTGAAATAAATGAATTTTTATTTTAAATAAAATCCTATTTTCCCTCACCCACCAAATCCACTTGCAAAATCTAATCCCCTTCTAGATTCTTCTAACCCCTTCCTAATTAGCCTAATCCATCCTCTAATTATTGTCACATTCATAAGCAAAATGGAGTCACTTCTCAAATGGCCCAAAGTCTTGGATAACCATTGAAGGTTTTCAACCTTCAACCACCAAAAACCCCAAAGTCTTTGAAAACCATTAAAGGCTTCCAACTTTCAACCACTTAATCCCCAAAGTCTCCAATAACCATTAATGGTTAACCCAAACCCTCCTACATGGTTAAAACATTTGTTTTGACTCAACCTCTACCCAACCCAAGGGTCTCATCAGGTCATTAATGCTTTGACAATGATTATCTCTTAATCATTTGCACAAAGGTTTATCCTTGGATTAACTCCTAATCCAGTGGGTAATCCTAATTTAGGCTTGACCCTTAGTCTTTAGATAACCATGAGGTCTTCTCAGGCCTTTAATGCCTCCAACCTCTTCTTTCAACCCAACCCTATGTTGACACTTGTCACCATTTCATTGGTGTCAATTGTGCACATGGATCCCCAACTTTCAAGCTTGACCCTTGATTAAACCTTTCAATCCTGGCCATCCATTGCTCCATTTTTCCTATAAATAGAGCCCATTCCTTCATAATCCAGATCCTGAAAACTTGTATACATTTAGACTATAGCCATTTTAGAGAGCATTTAGCATAGCATAACTAAATCTTGTCTTTTTGGTAAAATCAATCATGTTAGCAATAAAAATAGCTTTTTATTTCATGTTTGGAGCTATTCTACAATCTCAATCCTCCATAAGCATCCATAGTGCAAAAAGCTGCTGAGAGCTACACTATTTTGGAACTTGGAGAGGAGAGGAACAAGGGAGAAGGAACTAATATCATGCTAAGAGATAGTTGGAGATATCTCATTGTCTTACTTCTTTAGTTAGATTCATTAGCATGTGTTTTTTAGTATCTCTCTTGGAATGCCTTCATGTTTTGGTTTTTGATTGATTAACTCTAACATCTTGTTTGTTTTGTGTTCTTTGATCTTAAACTAACAATTTTGTGCCATTTAGGAGGGCATCATTTGGTGAACCCGACGTGAATCGAACACGCAACCTTCTGATTTCATTTTTTTTTGAAAAATTAACATTTTGCTTGTTGAAATTGTCACACAGGTCGCGCTTCGGCGCTATTGAACTTGTTTTAGCGCTATTGAAAACTTTCTTTTAGCGCTATTGACCCTAGGATAGCGCTATTGAAAATGTTTCAGCGCTATTGATAACATTCCAACGCTATTGTCACCGTTTCAGCGCTATTGACATAATTCTAGCGCTTTTGTCTTCTCGGGATTTTCTTTTCTTTCAGCGCTACTGTTTAAATTAGCGCTTCTGCTCACGCAGACTAGCGCTGTTGTATTAATCAGCGCTTCTGTAAAAACACAGAATAGCGCTATTGCGACAGAGTGTCGCCCAAATAGACTTGTAACCGAAAAATCAAAAAAATTAGGCTTGTGGAAGCCCCCCTTTGAGCACTAATTTTACTAACTTATTTCTTTTCTGTGTGCAGGTTAAACAACACAACAAAAATCACAAAAATTCTTTTTTTTAGTGCTTAAAAAGAACTTAAAAACACAAAAAAAAATAAAAAAAAATATAGTTTCATTGTTTTCTAGGTAGGGATACATTGTGTTTTTGGTGCTTAAAATCAACAAAAATAAACTTTCTTTCTTGCATCAATTGGGACTTAAAAATCACAATTCACACTTCAAATTTTTGGTGCAGTAAAAAGAACAATCCACTAGTCTTTATTTTTGGCAAAAACGAATTTTTCTTCATGCAATCGTGTTTTTCATTAAGTTGACCAGGACTTTCAAACTTCTAGATTACAAAACATATTGCTTTGGAGGTAAAATGAACACCATGACTGTTGGAGCAATATCTCCAAATAGTTAAATCACATTGCAAATGCTGGACTAAAAAGAACAAGTGATTTTCGTGTTTGGCACGCTTGTGCACAAAAGTCAGTCGAGTGGACCTACTTCTAACACACACTATCCTCTCCCTTGGCTCTCGTGGTCCTAGGTGCAAGAGAAAAGTGTTAGTAACACTCAAAATTTTATTTTTTTAAGAGAGGCTTGCCAAGGGATCGATACTCTTGGGAACGACCTTGAGCGGTAAATCCTTCGAGCCGCTATAGAAATCAGGTGAGAGAGAAAGCTGTAGCCTTGGGTATAGCTGTTCCTACAGTGTAACTGGCCGAAAGGACAAATGGGCCCCACCACCAGTTACAAGGCTCTTAAGTGAGTCACTGCAGAATGAACTTATGTCCAAAGCCATCGAACATGACTAAACGCCTTTAAAGTAGTAGCCCACCTGTTCTATTGATTGAGGATATTTGAGGTATAATTTAGTGCAAGAGCATAGAAGGTTTTGCTCCCAAGATACTCACCATACATATTTCCTTGAGTAGAAACATAGCTTTTTGAAAAGTCACTTGTGGCTTGATAAAAGTGGTGACTCCCCCATCATAGGGATCATCTATTTGTTATGCTCGTGCAAGACTTAGTATATCACATCCTTACCTGCCACAGCGGGATTCATAAGGTATGTAGTACCAAAGTCGAAGAAATATCAAGATGTGGGCTAAATTTATCACAACTGGCCATTTGACCTTAGGGGTAAAAAGTGTTTGAAGTGTGTTCGTTTTACAGACCTAGTGCAAATTGAGCCGACTTTAGGCTTTGGAAATACACCTTAAAATACATCTAAAGGAAGGGTCAGAAACAAGTCCAAGGATTGGGTTGATCTAGACCCATACTCATTTGTGCCTTTGAGGCTACAATCTTGTGTTTGTGTGCTTGCTTTGTTTTCTTGTCAAAGAAAAATCAGAAAATCAATTCCAAAAACAAAGTATTCGTCCAACATCTGTCAACACAACCAAAAATACCAAAAACAAAGTGCAAACAACACAGAGTCACAACTTTTATGACCATTCTTCACATCTTGCGAAGGAAGAAGTGTCAGCAAAATATCAACTTGAAAAGGAGACCATTGAGCTCAAAGGCTTTACTCAAAAGGAGGAAATTCTTCTATATCAATCGACAAATCTTTGTCTCCCATAGAGTCTTTCTACATCGCATGCGTCTATACCTTCAAGGTAAAACAAACGAATTTGATTCTGAATCATTGAACCGCAGAGCTTTTATGCAATATAGAGCTCTAAGTTATCACAAAAATCAAGGAGGAAAGATTAATCCCAACTTTTTCCCCAACATCTGTATCACCTACAACACAGCTCGAGAAGTGCCAACAACACCTGAAAGGGAAGAAGTAGAGTTTGTTCCATTTGTGACACAAAGTTTTTATTGAAAGTTGAAAAACAAAACATCCATCATCACTTCATCATCAATCCATCCCAAAAAATTCTCAAAGCATTAAGAGGTTCTTGTCCCAAATTCTCTTTTTAGATATTGCTTGAAATCAAACACATCACATCACTTTTTAGATTGTTTCTACATCTAGGATAAGCTCATCCTAAGAGACACATCTACGCAGGTTAAAACTAGTTCATGAGTGAATCCTCTCATTGCTAGGTAGTTAAATCTGTAACACATCTCAGATTTCTCTACACCTTATCACATCCAAATCTTATCAAAATAAACAAGCAATTCAAAGAAGGAATTTCAGTTACATCTACCTTAAAGTGCTAGAGATCTACATACCATACAAATCCACTAATCATCAATCTTCCATCACCAACTCATCATCATCTTCAATCAACTTCAAAAACCAAACTTGCAAAACAAGATGGCTCAAACCAGATCACGATCAAGGCAACGAGAAATAGAAATTGAGGAAGAAGAGGACAACCTCAATGAATTTCAAGAAGCACTTGGAGGAAATGCAAATGATGAAAACCCAAGTACTCCCACTCCTTCAACAATCGAAAGAGTTCAGCATAACCCTCATTTTAACAGATTGTTTGATGAAATACTCAGGAGCAATGCAGATGCTCACTTCTTAAAACTTGCTCAAGAAGGAGCCAAACTCCCCTCTGACTTTGATCTTGCCCAATTAAGACAAGCATCAGAAAGACAAAGTCGCAATGAGGAGGAAAGGGGTAGAAATCAAATCAGATATAACATTCCTCGAGGTAATCCACCACCTCCTCCTCCAAATGAAATGGAGATGTTGCGGCAACAAGTCGAGAATCTCGCCCAACAACTTCATAGTGGTGTTAAGACCAATAAATTTTCACTCAACGACATCTGTCCCTATCCTTTTGATAGGAATCTTTATATGCCACCCTTTCCACGCGGGTTCGAAACACCAAAATTCGAAAAATATAGAGGAAAGGGAGATCCCCGCGATCATGTCCGAGAATTTCATTCCGCTTGTCTCGAAGTCGCATATGAAGACACATACTTAATGCGCCTTTTTCCCCAAAGCTTGGGAGGAACAACCACATCATGGTTTTCCCGACTACCAGGTGGCATAAGAACATTTGAGGAACTCATCCAGAAGTTCCTATCTCATTACTCTTATAATATTGAACGCGACATCACCATGGCTGATCTATGCAACACCAAACAAAAACCAGGTGAATTATTCTCAGTATTCCTGCAACGATGGTGCCAAATGTCTAGCAGACGTTCTCTTCAGTTACCTGAACGAGAACTAGTGGAAATTTTCATTTCCAACTTAAACGAAGAAATGGAATTTCACCTGGATGTCAAAGATACATATTCTTTTAACGATATGATCACCAAAGGTATAAAATGTGAAAGGGCACTCATCAAAAAAGGACTCATCAAAATCTTTAATGAACCCAAAGATGGTCCTCGCCTGCGCTTCAATAGTGATAAACCGAACTTCTGGAACAAGAATAAGAATATCATCAATGATGGAGTTGTGGATACTCGGACTGTCCAAAATGCCCAACCTGTGGTTCGATTTGCAGGACAAAATCCTCCACCTCAGAATAACACAAATGTTCCTCCTAATCAACGTCGCATCACATCTCATGATGAACCAAGACCTCGTCCACAAAAACAAAAACGCACATACACTCCCTTAGGGGAACCCATTGAAACAGTGATGCGACAACTCATTTCTCAGAATTTGATCACTCTACCTAAGTTATCAAATTATGAGCCTCAGGTCAAACCGGCATGGTGGAGAGATACTGAACATTGTGAATTCCATCAAGGAAGAGGACACAAGACAAGTAATTGTCACCGATTGAAAGATCTCATTTAGGATCTTATTGACCGAGGAGAAATTGAAATTGAAGGGCATGACCCAAAAACAACCAATAATGATCATCAGATGTTCAAAAATCCACTTCCATCGCAGGATCAAAGGGGTCCCTCCACGTCCAGATGAGGTCCTGATACCACTGATTATACGCAAGCTGCGTATAATTACACTGTCAATCACCTATATGATGCCAGTGAACAAATTGCAACTATCACCTTCAAAAATCCCACCTCAAATTGCAATGTTGTTATGCGTCGCGGCAAAGTTACCATCAAGGCAGCTCCACAAGGCACCACCTCCGGCCCGAAGCAATATAACCTTGTGGAACAATTAGACAAAACCCCTGCGCTCATATCCATTTTAGAGCTATTACGCCTATCGCCATCTCATAAAACAATCTTGGATCAAGCACTCCAAGAGGCGTCAGTCCCTGCAAACTTGAACACAGACCAATTTCAAGCCATGGTTGGAAATCTCAAGTCATCACCTTGTCTCACTTTTTCTGAAAGTGACAACTCCTCTTTTCAACAACCGCATAACGCCTCACTCCACATCGAAGGATTTATCAACCAGCATCGGATCAAGCGAGTCTTGATATATAATGGAGCCGGCCTAAACATTTGTACACTATAGTTGGTCAAAGCGCTGGGATATGCAATAGAATCAGTGGATCCTCGCAAGAAGATCACCATCAAGGCCTATGATGATGCAGAGCGCTCATCCAAAGGAGCTGTGGTACTACCAATCCGAGTGGGCCCTGTGGTAAAGCATATCATTTGTCAAGTTTTGGACCTTCCTCTGCCATATAACCTATTATTAGGGAGACCTTGGATACATGCCATGCAAGCCATTCCATCTACCTACCATCAATGTATCAAGTTCCCACATAATGGTGCAGAGATCACAATCCTGGGTGATGCAAATCCCTTTGCTTTTTGCCAAAATATCAGCCATCAACCAGAGATTACTGTTCCTAATAATAGGGAAGCCATTTCCTCCACATCATATGTAAATCCCGCCTCTCTTTCCAGTTCAAACACTCCTATACCCAAGCAAGAGAAGCTTAAGATGAAAGTCGCAGAGGAAGGTCCTGGGGAATATAACTTGAGTCAGCTCTTTTGTGTGGGACAAATGCCCACTTCTCCTAGAACACATGGTAAACCACAACAGTTACTCCAGCAACCACTAAAAATACCAGCATGTGTCTTAACGCCTTTCATCCTTGGAAAGAGTCAAGAGGAAGAGACACAAGATGAGGACCTAGCGGACTGGATCTATAAAGATCCCATCACCACTGACAAACCGCAAGTTACACTTCCTACGGAACAATATGGCAAAGGCCTCCTCATTATGCAAAGAATGGGATATGATGGTCAGAGTGCTTTGGGATCCTGCAAACAAGGACGACAAGAACCACTGCTGCCAGAGTTCAAGCCCAAAGGTAATACAGGCCTAGGCTTTGAAAAAGAAGTCCTTCCTAAACTCAGATTCAAAGGCAAACCCAACAAACCATTTTGCCCACCTACTGCAAAGAGGACACCTTTTATAATCAAAGCACCATCAAGCACCATCCCCACTGCCCCATCGAGGCTCATGACTCTACCGCAATCATCTACAATACCAATCATCCCACCAAACGAACCAGTAATCCCATCAATAACACCAATAGTAGCAGCAACTACATTGGAACCCGCAGTAACATCTATGGCACCAACCGTTCCAACAACAGCCACTAAATCAACACTACCAATACTTCCAGTGAAAAATCCTTTAAACCCCATCACAGTTCCTGCAGCACCGATCACTACAAAGATACATAAACCAATCACACCTGCCGTGTTTAATTCCAAAGACATCCCAGTATGGTATAGCAATCGGATGCTAGAAAGTGATTCAGAGACCGACTCACATGAGTGGGAATTTGATTCTGTACAACTTAACACTTCAAATGAGGAAGACACATCACCACCTCTGCCACGCAAAGACATCCCTGTTTACGGAGAAGCACAGATAAAGACCACTTGGGTACCTGAGCTGGAAACATCTTCCACAGACCCTACGTCTCATCCTACGCCTGATTCTGACAGGGAGAGTACCATCAACAACCTTCACCACACTGTCTTAACCCTCACTAATACCTCTAACGAACTTAATCTAATCGATGAAGTAATGCCCATTATCCACCCTGAACTCATCGAATGGAACCAACCAAATCCCCCATGTCTTGACCTCTTCCAAAACGATGAGGCTATCATTGACTTTTTGGAATTAAGGGATAATCTACCAAGCGGGGATCACAAAGCTGGATTCGCCATTGAACTTAATAGCGCAGCATACTTTGGGGCGGATGCCAAACCCTTCAGCTGCAAAAATATAACATTAAAACATGGATCTTCCAGTGAAAACCACACTGTGGCACTGTTTGATCCAACAAAAGTAAAAAGAAAGAGCGTATCCAATGGTAAAAACCTCTCTGAGGCACCTGAGGATGAAGGGTTTGACATTCTCCCTGATAGTACACAACAGGAACGATCAATGATTCTTATCGAGGAAACCAAAGAATACAATGTGGGGACTCCTGAAAACCCTCATATCATACATCTGGCATCTCTTCTCACTCTAGAGGAACAACCTAAATTTATAGAGTTCTTCCAGAAGCGTCAGATCAACTTCGCATGGTCATATGCGGACATGCCTGGGCTTGATCCTGATTTAGTCATGCATCACCTCACCATCGCAAAAGGAGCCAAACCTGTCAAGCAAAAGCTTCGTAAGATGCATCCTCAGATTGCAGTGCTAGTCAAAATAGAACTCAAGAAACTCCTAGATGTTGGTTTCATTAGACCAATTGATTATGCAGAATGGATCTCCAATATTGTGCCTGTCGGCAAACCAAAAGGGGGCATCCGCATTTGTACAGACTTCAGAGATCTGAATAAGGCATGTCCTAAGGATGACTTCCCTCTACCAAATATTGACATCATAGTGGATCTAACAGCAGGACATGCCATGCTTTCACTCATGGATGGCTTTTCAGGATACAATCAAATAAAGATCGCACCAGAGGATCAACATAAGATAGCCTTCACATGTCCATGGGGCACATACTGCTGGAATGTAATGCCTTTTGGTCTAAAGAATGCAGGACCGACCTATCAAAGAGCAATGACCACCATCTTCCATGACATGATGCATACTATGATGGAAGATTATGTGGATGACTTACTAGCAAAATCACTTACTAGAGAAGGACATCTTCACATCTTAGATCAAATCTTTGATAGACTGGAACAATACCATGTTCGACTCAACCCAAATAAATGTGTCTTCGGAGTGACCTCCGGGAAGCTTCTAGGATACATTGTCTCAAGCAAAGGTATTGAGGTTGATCCAGCAAAGGTAAAAGCAATCATGGACATGCCACCTCCAAGGAATATCAGTCAGCTAAGGACACTACAAGGATGGCTTCAATCCATCCGCAGATTCATTGCACAATTGGCTGATAAGTGTCACCCATTCACACACCTGCTACACAAGAACATCCACTTTCAGTGGGATGCCCGATGCCAGCAAGCATTTCAGACGCTTAAAGACTATCTCATGAATCCACCATTGCTCATGCCACCAGATCCAAGTAGACCGTTGTTACTTTATATCTCAGCGACAAGTACAGCATTAGGTGTATTACTGGCACAACATAATGCAGAAGGTAAAGAGTATGCTGTATACTACATCTCTCGCACACTAGTTGGCTATGAACTCAATTACACACCTATTGAGCGAGCTTGCCTAGCAGTAATCCTAGCAGCTACTAAACTGAGGCACTATCTGTTAACACACAAGGTACAACTCATTGCAAAGATTGATCCACTCAAGTATTTACTTAACAAAGCAGCATTGACAGGTCGCTTGGCCAAATGGGTAATGATTCTAAGTGAATTTGACATTGAGTATGTAGACCGTAAAGCTATCAAAGGTCAAGTTATTGCAGATCAGTTGGCCGATGCACCCCTCACAGGCGATCATCCTCTCATTTCCAATTTTCCAGATGAAGAGATATTCATGCTCACAGAAGCACAACCATGGAAACTATATTTTGATGGTTCATACACTAGGCATGGCTCGGGGGCAGGCATTCTGTTTATCACACCTCAAGGTGATAGCATCCCGAAGTCTTACAGGTTCACATTTCCATGCACAAACAACATAGCAGAGTATGAGGCCTTGATCACAGGACTCAGATTAGCCATACAATGGAAATTACAAGAACTACAAGTATATGGCGACTCGCAATTGGTCATTCGACAAGCAACAGATGAATATCAAACCAAAGATGATAAACTCATGCCATACAAGCAAATGGTGGACACTCTAAAGACATCATTTACTACTATCACCTTTGAGCAAATACCAAGAGATCAGAATCGAGCTGCTGACGCTATGGCTACTATCGCATCTCTCCTAGATCTTCCACAGAATTCAACACGCTACGAGTTCTTGGTCGAACAGCTTTGGATCCCCGCTTATGATATCCCTGAATCTGAGATGATGTGTCGCCTTGTTAGTTCCGAATCCCCATGGTACGGTGAGTTCTACACCTATCTCCGCGATCACACCCTTCCTCCCAACCAATCGAATAACCAACGAAAAACCTTCATTCGCCAAACTGCTCGATATACCATTATTGCCGAAACCCTATACCGACGCGGTCTTGATGGTACTCTCCTTCGATGTCTGGAACAAGATGAGATAACAAAGGCTTTGGAAGAGGTACATGAAGGAATTTGCGGGACTCACTCAAGTGGTCCATCACTCGCCAAGAAACTCCTACGAGCTGGATATTATTGGCCATCTATGGAAAAGGATTCCTACTACTTTGTCAGAAAATGCAAGAAATGTCAAGTTCACGGTGACCTGATACATGCACCAGCCCAAGAACTGCAACCAATCACAACACCATGGCCTTTTTGTCAATGGGGCCTTGACCTTGTGGGTAGGATTCATCCATCTTCATCCAATGGCCATAAATTCATTATTACCGCCACCAAATATTTCACCAAGTGGATCGAAGCTGTTCCACTTACCCAAGTCACCGGCAAGCAGATCGCCTCATTCATCCTCAATTACATCATCTGCCGGTATGGTGTGCCCATGTCCATTGTCACAGATAACGGTCTTCCTTTCAAAAATCAGGATGTCCGTGAGCTTTGTGAGAAATTTCATATCCAACATCGCTTTTCCACTCCCTATTATCCACAAGGCAATGGTCAGGCCAAAGCATCCAATAAAAACATATTAAGAATCCTAAAGAAGACAGTCAATGATGCCGGCCGTGATTGGCATGTTCAATTGAATCCAACATTATGGGCATATCGAACTAGCATTCGAACCCCTATAGGTGCAACTCCTTATTCATTGGTCTATGGTGCAGAAGCTATCTTACCTATTGAGGTTGAGATACCGTCACTACGGGTTTCCTTGCACAATCTCATCGATGATGAAGCATACCGAGTATCCCGTCTTCAGGACTTAGAATTACTTGATGAGAAGCGACAAGCTGCATACAATCATCTCAAAGCCTATCAGCAGCGCATGAGCAGAAGCTACAATCATCGAGTTAGATCTCGTATATTTGAGGTAGGTGATCTTGTTCTTCGAGAAAATCCTCGCAACCAACCAAATAGAGAACATCAAGGCAAGTTTGAATCAAATTGGCTGGGCCCATATGTTGTCACTACTGTGTTCGGGTCCGGGGCATATCAGTTAGCTACTTCAGAAGGAGAACCGCTTGCAGATCCAATCAACAACATGCACCTCAAACGGTTTTATACCTAAGGTGTACAAGGCATCAGGCTCCCCTGCATATCAGAAAATACCAAAAACATTCAGAAAAATGTCCTAAAGAAAATACCAAAAACATTCAGAAAATGTCCTGAAGAAAATACAAAAACATTCCAAAAAGTAAAGAAAAATCATGCATCCAAACGGTGAACAACCACTCCGGTGGCACCTTGGGTAAGTGCGATGGTGAAAACCTGACAAACATGCGCCACTCGTAAAGGCAATGGCTCCAGTATCTTTCAGGCTCGTTGCGATCACATTCATGCACACATACATCCATCCATCCCAACCATGGCTTGTTATTTGATCTACAATTAAGAAAGTACTCCATGTGTCTAGCATCCCACCTTTTCATAGTCAGGTCTACAAACTGGGGGCAATACCCTTACCCTTGTGATGGAAGTGGATTCTACATTGTCTTATATATCATTACACTCTTCATTTACGCAATCATCAGAAAATATCAAAAACATTCAAAAATGACTCTCGAAAATATCAAAACATTCAAAAATGACTCACAAAATCCAAAAAACATCGGAAAACCCATCAAAAATCACACAAAAACATGGCAACACCTTGTACATATTTATTCGATCAGATACAAAACAAACATTGACAAAATACTCACACAAATGACCACTTATCACTCGACTAACACAAATCAACATCAACAATCCAAACCTGTCTTTAACCAAGGATGTATCCTTCCTTACCAAAACAAAGACAAGATGACATTTTATTTGACAAGAAAATTATGTTAAGCTATCAAATAATTGGTTGATTTGTGAGTACAATCATTTGTTTATCTGTATCGGAATCTTTTAGCATTGTTTTGTATCGTTTGCGCATTATTTCCGATGAAGTTCTGGGGCATGTACTAATGGTGTGTACGTGGGAAGTTCACCAAGCTACGTGATCTTATGCAAAATGCAGTCATAGATCACTACGGCTTGCTGACTACAGTGTATATCTCGACCATATGGGCATGAACCATTACCAAGGATCCTTATTCTTTATTCTTTATGCATATATACTGTTTGTTTACAGGTACAATGCTCATTCTTTGGCTCCTCTTCCTCCAAATTGGATAAACGTTTTATTTCTTAGTACGGTATGCACTTGTCTCAGGATATGATCAGCCTAAGATCAAGGAGGACGATCCAAGTCATGCACGAAAGGAGATAATCCTTTTCTGTTCCGCAAGCAATACTCTGGTCGACTTGACCCTTATATCAAGTTGTTTGTATTAACTTGCTATATTAAAATCCATGAAAGGAATACTCAGGTCATCTTGAATTATTGTGTCAAGTTGCTTGTATTCTCTTCCAACATTTTAAAGCTCAATGATGAAAATAGAGCACTATGGATCGTCATTTCACCTCATCTGTTTATATCTTGCATTCCGTTGCATATCACCCATCCACTCATTCATTCATATATAGGCTTTTACATGCAAAAATGACTAATAAAAACTGGTCTTGGATACAATCACGACCGAGTACTCTGATACATCATCAATGCATCATGCAAAGTCTTAAAAACCTTGCATTCCTCATGGACATATCATCATTACATTTAGGTGCATCTTGCATTGCGACCATTCATGTCATTTTTAAAACTTAAACATTGCATCTAGTTCATTATTGACATTAGTTTTCATTAAAAATCATTTTCATCGTTGCATCAATCATAAATAATTAGATTCATTCATGGGATCAAATTGTCTTTGGTTGTTTTAAATCATTTACTCAACATTTCATCCAGTGAAAATTATCCATTATCATCTTATCAACTTATTATTACACACATCCATTTATCCATTTAGTTACAAAGTGCATTCAATCATTCATTAATAAACATCTTATTATGTTCATTTTAGGATTCATTTCACATCGCATTCATTATCCTCTTTTTAATTGTATTAAGGTACAGTTATTACAAATATTAGTTATAGTATCATCCCACTTTCATATTTAATGCATTTTAGATTCATAAGACCATTTGTTTACAAAACATTGGTTCATACCATTTCATATATCCATTTTACGTATGCATTTAAAACACATTATCATATAAACATTTGTACTTTACATTTTTTTATCCATCTGCGTTCATTTCGGCATTATCATATAAACATTTGTACTTTACATTTGTTTCTCTATCTGCGTTCATTTACCACATTATCATATAAACATTTGCACTTAAACATTTTGTTTATCCATATTACATTCATCTAAACACATCTCGATGCATATCCATACATAAAATCATTCATCTAACCATTACATTAACATCGTCACATAAATCATCTTATCAATGCATCACAATAGGAAACACCATAAATCCTGTTCATACATCAAAACATAAGCATATATCATCCTGGCATTCCATACATAACGCATTACATCACAAATCAAATACATCATATATATGAAAACCTGCATTCATATGTCAGTATCTCACATCATAAATCATCATAAAAACATGCATAAAAGAAACATCCATACATCATCACATGCATATCATCACAAATATGGGATCTCCTCATATATATCATCTCATATATCAGAGTACAATGAAGTCTACAAAAATCGGCTACCAAAGAGCCATCCAAGATACAGTCCAAAAAAAGACAATGATACAAAACATGTATGCAAAAATGCTCTCTCAAATGCCACTCTGGCCAGATGCTGTACCACCACCACCCCTACCTACTCCCCCACTGGTACCTGCACCACCTAATCCATCTCTCCGTGGAGGCCTCATCGAACCCCCACTCCCTCCTGCATCCCCTGATCTCTCCTGACGTAGAGGACCCATCACACCCCCACTGCTCTGCATCCTCTGCGATCGCTCGGATCTGGCCTGCCGCATCTATGAGTAATTGAGCGCTCGCTGGCTGATCGGTACCACCTGCTCATATAACCCCCGCCAGTACTCTATCTCCGCCTGCGCTCGCCGCATCTCCCTCATAATCTCCCCTGAAGGCCCCTGTGCACCAGTCCGCACTCTCTCCTGCAGCTCCGCCAATCTCTCCACCGCAGTATCTCTCTCCCACAGCACCACTGTCAGCTCTGACTCACGTGCAAATAGCTGCACATCTCTAGCTGCTACCTCCGCCTCCAATCTCTCTACCCGGGTCTGCAAATAACCTATCATGTGCTCCTGCAGATCCCCAGTAGCTCCCTCCCCCATGGCCATGGCTGCCGCACCTGTATCATCCCCTCCACTAGGTCCCTCCCCTGCACTACTCTCTCCTGCACCTGTATCCATAGGGATCTCTCTCTCCATCCCCCTCCCACTCAGCTGCACTCCTCCCTGCATCAAAGGACCCTGTGATATCTGTAGTGGTAACCCCCCTCTCCCTCTCCGCTGTCTCGGCATCCCCATCCCTCCACCACCTCCTCCACCTCCTCCACCACCTCCTCCTCCTCCTCCTCCTCCTCCTCCACCTCCTCCACCACCACCTCCTCCTCCTCCTCCTCGGCCTCCTCCTCGGCCTCCTCCTCTCCGTCCTTGTCCCCTCTCATCCTCAAACGATGGGATCGGCTCCGCTGGATCTGATATCCGTCGAATCGGGTGCGCCGCCTGATACTGGGTATACTCTGCTGTAACCCCTGCATCCACGACCCTCAGTCGTAGATCCCATGGCCTCGCCTGCAGTGTCCGGAACTCTGCCAGTGCCTAATCATACGGTAGCACTGGACCCCATGCATACCGCTCTCGAATAACTCGAGCATACTCTCCCGATCCGCTCGGCAGTCCCTGCTGCCGTCCAAACTGCCTCATCACCCGTCCCGGCACCTGTCTCTCTACATGATACGAGGTCCTCCCAATGAGGAATCGGGTCATGAAGCAATATGGTAGTGCCTCTGCATCATCCTCCCATGGCTCACACTCCAAGTATGGCCGCCAGATCACTGCATCCAAATCATCTAATGTCCGCTGCCACCACTCTAGCTTCCCCAAGTGGGGCTGGCTCATCATACCACTATACATAAACATATAGGGCTGGTCCACGGCTCGGAATCTCAGACTCACTGGTCGAGTCACTGGTAAGTGCTCCCATGCCCACACATGCAGCAGCGTCATGCCCACTGCTAGAGAACCTCATGTAACTCCTGATACATGTGCGCTAGCACGCACGGCCCCCAGGCATATCAGGTCCCCTCTGTCACCATCATCTCTATCACCTGTCCCCATCCGACCGCCAATCCATGTGACCGCCTGTCTGGACATAGAAGTCCTCCCACGATCCCTGACAACACTGCTGGAAGGGGCTCATATAGTGTCGCTATATCCTCCCAGGCAATCGAGCCATCATCGATGTATACATCCTCATCAAATATCCGCTGACAAGACACTGTCCCCCAGGATCTATCATATGTCACCAGCTGCCCCCGAATCGGAATCCGAAGGATACGCCACACGTCCTCTAAAGTCACCGTCATCTCGCCCTGAGCTAGATGGAACGTGCATGTCTCACTGTGCCATCGCTCTACCAATGCTGTGATCAGGCCGTGATTCATCCAAATCACGGGCATATGCATCACCTCGTAGAGGCCAGTAGCCACAATACAGTCAATCTCTAGCTGCGTCAAACGATCTCGCAACCCCTGTGTCGCGGGGTGGTGCTCGCGTAACTGCAACACGCGCAGATCCTCCTGCATATCGACATTCATAAAACCACCATCAGTTGTTTTGTTATCAAACTTTCTTAAAGTTTAAACCTAGACTATCATCAGATACTTTGATCACGTATCTTCGGGTCTCAACAGGTAAGCAATCAGGGCTGCCTAGACTTCAATAGGCATTTATCCTAACAAATGACCTAAGTCTCATCGGGTTGCTCTGGTTCAAAACAACTCCCACTTCCCCTCATCATCCATCAATCGTTAGGCATCAGGAGATTTATTTTGTCCAAAACTGGGGCATCTCATTATCCTAAGGCAAAAGCGCTATTTAATCTACAATAGCGCTCATTCTGAACAATAGCGCTACAACAACATCAATAGCGCTCAAACAGCCCTACAATAGCGCTACAAAAACAAATGCGCCAAAACCACTCTACAATAGCGCTATTACGAGTCAATAGCGCTCAATTAACTATACCGTAGCACTAATTTTGTAAAAGCGCTAAAACTAGCCTACAAAAGCGCTATTGCGGCACAATAGCGCTACTTCATGGAGCAAAAGCGCTAAAAACCTAGTTCCAGCGCTCTTGCTCCGACTTGACTTGAACTCAGCTTAAAACATACCAAAAATGCATAAAAAGTGAGTTTTCAAATTTGCGTACCGCTGGTCCATAGTCGGCTGGGCGCTGGTACCGGCGGACTCGCTCAAATCGGTGCTCGGTGATCGGAAATGGCATCGTCGCTCCTCCTTGCTCCTCCAAATGTCACTGTCAGAGCTATAGTTTTCAACTGGTCGCGGTCACAAATGATCCTATTTTCACCCCTTTCACCCCATTTATACCCCCCGCCGTCACTATAACTTCGCCCTGCTCATCGCCGTGGTCCCCGTGAACTTCCCGAGCCCCCCATTTCTCCATGTTTCCCCCGTTTTCTTCTATTTTTCCCAGTATGCCTAACTTCTTCTCTTCTACCACCCTGCCAATTTTCATTCTTTTTTGAGAGATCGCCCGATTTTTCAAAATTTTTCGGCCCATCTCTCGAGGGGGCATACCACCCATTAAATTTACATTTTATGGGGCATTTCTTCACACCTATTTTTCTTTCTTTGAAACGACGCGATAAACCGCACCGTCTCAAAGAGGGGCAAATGTAGTCACATAAATCTGTCCATTTTAATTAAATGAATATTTCGTATTTATTTGATTAAAAATCGACTAGCCATCAATTAATTAAATTAATATTTAATTAATTTATCCCCAAACATTCTTCTATTAATTAAATAAATTATTCAATTTATTTTAATTAATTCATTAAATCCAATACAAATCAATTAAATAAATAAAATCTATTTATTTAATTAAATCCCCCTTTTCCTCTTTTAAATAAATTAAATAAAACATTTATTTAAATCATTATCCCCACCCCACTTGCATTTTCCTACAAATGCAACTTGCACACATTTTGAAATAAATGAATTTTTATTTTAAATAAAATCCTATTTTCCCTCACCCACCAAATCCACTTGCAAAATCTAATCCCCTTCTAGATTCTTCTAACCCCTTCCTAATTAGCCTAATCCATCCTCTAATTATTGTCACATTCATAAGCAAAATGGAGTCACTTCTCAAATGGCCCAAAGTCTTGGATAACCATTGAAGGTTTTCAACCTTCAACCACCAAAAACCCCAAAGTCTTTGAAAACCATTAAAGGCTTCCAACTTTCAACCACTTAATCCCCAAAGTCTCCAATAACCATTAATGGTTAACCCAAACCCTCCTACATGGTTAAAACATTTGTTTTGACTCAACCTCCACCCAACCCAAGGGTCTCATCAGGTCATTAATGCTTTGACCATGATTATCTCTTAATCATTTGCACAAAGGTTTATCCTTGGATTAACTCCTAATCCAGTGGGTAATCCTAATTTAGGCTTGACCCTTAGTCTTTAGATAACCATGAGGTCTTCTCAGGCCTTTAATGCCTCCAACCTCTTCTTTCAACCCAACCCTATGTTGACACTTGTCACCATTTCATTGGTGTCAATTGTGCACATGGATCCCCAACTTTCAAGCTTGACCCTTGATTAAACCTTTCAATCCTGGCCATCCATTGCTCCATTTTTCCTATAAATAGAGCCCATTCCTTCATAATCCAGATCCTGAAAACTTGTATGCATTTAGACTATAGCCATTTTAGAGAGCATTTAGCATAGCATAACTAAATCTTGTCTTTTTGGTAAAATCAATCATGTTAGCAATAAAAATAGCTTTTTATTTCATGTTTGGAGCTATTCTACAATCTCAATCCTCCATAAGCATCCATAGTGCAAAAAGCTGCTGAGAGCTACACTATTTTGGAACTTGGAGAGGAGAGGAACAAGGGAGAAGGAACTAATATCATGCTGAGAGATAGTTGGAGATATCTCATTGTCTTACTTCTTTAGTTAGATTCATTAGCATGTGTTTTTTAGTATCTCTCTTGGAATGCCTTCATGTTTTGGTTTTTGATTGATTAACTCTAACATCTTGTTTGTTTTGTGTTCTTTGATCTTAAACTAACAATTTTGTGCCATTTAGGAGGGCATCAATATGGTTACATTAAAATTTAAAATCCAAACTCTTACACGAGTTTTCAACAATAGAATTTTTGAAGTGATATTGATAGTATTATGGTACATATTATAGTGCCAATTATTTAAAATGAAAATGGAAACAAACTAGAGTGTAAGCTTCTTATTCAAACCAAGACAAAGCCTCTAGATAGAGATTGAACAACAAAATTTAAAATAAATAAATAACATAAAATACAAAACTAAATTCTACAATAAACTTCATTGTGATTTTATTTTCTCTAAATAATAGATGGTATGTGGATGATTCTTTGCTTGAAGATTACAAAAGTTGACAACATTTATTTAGCTCAAGTGATGATAGATGATGTAATAGGTGAGGGAGTATATAAATTAATAGAATTTTTGTGGAGGCACTGGTAAATTAATATTTGATGGTGAGATCATCAATGGAGAATTCTTGAAAGAATTTCCATAGGATCGAGGAGAGAATAGAGGGTTGAGATGGAGGTTTTTGGAATGCGAATGAATAGGATGAAATTATTTAGTTTAGTAAGTGGTTGTGATCATGACATAGATAAAAGACACATGCATCTATGCCCAACTATATTTTTCGATTTAGTGTCCAAATAATAATGGAACCATAAGGACAAGTGTTCTTAGGTGCCCTTTATTCTTGATATAGGCTAAGGGAATATAGACATAATTAAATGATGATATTATATAATTATTTTATCCATCTATGAGATAGAGAATAGGTGAAAAATGGTAACTATTTATTTATTTATGAGATAAGATAAAAAAAAGGTAATTAAATATTATTATTATTTAAGTGTTGAAGATCTCAGGTGAAGGGGAATTGTCCTAGGTGATGAAATTAGTCGACTAGGAATAAGTACATTTAGGAAAACATTTAGATGTCTATATTTGGTCCCTCTTTGATACAAGTTGCTTAAGGATGATGATGGAAGTGATTCCCCCTCAAGAGATATGTTAGGTAAAATTGATCCTAGGAGGTAACTTAAAAAGAAAAAGGATGATAAAAGACATATCATGTGGTATAAAAGATGATTTTATAGAAACTATATGTAGATTATGTACATGCCATGCATATAGATTGTATGATGGATAAGGATTAAGCATATTGATTAATTTTTCTTTGATATAATATTTCATGGATGTGCAAATTAGATGATGAAATATCACAAGGATGTAATGAATAATGAAACATGATTTGGGTCATGGATGATTGAGGATAATGGATGAAAATGGATGTTGGATACATGTTATCATAGTAACTTCACATGTAAGGAGAAACCTTTTATTTTGATGTAACACTTAGCAATATGCACCATAATACAATGGATCATGATGATGTGATGATGATGCAATATGTGTATATGGATTGACACATAAACAAAGAAGTTATAGATAGTATAATGATCTAATAGATACACTATTATGACATGCTATCATGTGAAGGATGGAGTAATAGGACTTTAGACAACAAAAAAACACAAACCTAAACAAAGAAGCAATAAAAAACATGCAAAAATTACAAGTTGGTATCTAATGACATGTTGAATCCAAGGGTCAATGGGAAGATGGGATGGGGGGATGTATTGGTTGGTGAGGTTCCAATGATGAGGATGGATTAGTTTTTGTTCCTAGTAAAGATAAAAATTAATTGATTTATTTTTCAAGGATGAGGATAACAATGTTGTTGATATGGGAAGAACACATCCAAAAAACAACATGAGGATTTGTAAAGAGATATTTTAATGATGATAATTACACTGATTTTAGATTAAATTTTTTTTAGCAAGACAACGAACAAATCTTATGGATGTTTTTAGATGGATGTGATATTTTGAATAGGGTATTCTTGGATGTGTTCTTATAAATGGATGGAGTGTGCTGGGAAGAATTTTAGAGGCTAGGAATGTTTTTTGACAAGTTTTTTCTTTTGCTTATCATTTTGATGGTGGAACCAATGGCAAGGGATAATCCAAGCCTAGAGATAAGTACGAAAGTTGTTTGGATGGAACGGTTGATAGATTAGATATGATGGTTGATGGACAAATAGAATGAAGATGATATGGATTCATGAAGGAATGCAAAAGGATATGTCCAAGGACTACATCACATACGATTAAAATGTTTTGATCCAAGATACAGGTTGGGTAATACTATGTAAGAAATTAAGTGTATGGCCAAAGGATAGTTATGCCAAGAATTTTTCAATGTATACATTAAGTTTGTACCCCTAATACTTGTTAGGATGAAGGTAGGTAGGAAATATGTATGAGACATAACTAAATAGATATGATGGATGGCTATGATTGAATTATATGATAGGAGGAATGGGCATGGTGGAATGGTGTGAAAAATCACCCCCAATTGCAAGGTTCACATAGCTATTTAATTTATACATGATGCCCAAGAATATGTTTTCATCACGGTACTTGTTTAAGGTGTCACAAGAATTGTTTTTCATCATTTAATAGATTATTTCTCTTTACATTTTTTATTGAATTTTATTGATTTTATAATTTTTTTCTCTTTTCACTTTTAGGTATCACTTATATGGACATTTGATGAATTGATCTAGATGCTTCGGTTATAACATGTCAATAGTATCTTGCCTCATAGAGTTTATTTGCTAATATCTTTGCACTAATATATAATGCAAAACTATGGTTTATGTTTAATAGTTGGGTTGGCCTTGTTCAAATATAAAAATCTCAATACAATGCCATCATAACTATTATGGTAAAGTGTTGTTGCAAGGATGTGATAGATTTTAGGTTTTTGGTTGGATTTAAGAAGGATTTTTATGGATTTAGATGTTGGATTTGAGAAGTGGGATTTGGATCCTGGTACTTTGGAGGTGATTTTGTGGATTGAAGAATTTTAGAGTTAGGTATTTAATATTTGGATTGGAATGAGAGATGTTGGGTTTGGGTGACAAAGTTTTATTTGGAATAAGATTAGGCTTGGGATTGGGACCAACAATATTTTTGGACTGTGATGTTTGACATGATAATTGTGAAGGTGGTGCAAACCTATTTTATGCATGATATATAAATTTTGAGTAATGGATTGATTTTGATGATTTAGTTTGATTGGGCTCATCCATTTATTTTTCTTTGGAATCCATATTTATGTTTTTCTTTCTTCTTGATGTTTGGTATGCCACCTTTTATATTCCTTTTTATTTTGTGTTTTATATGGAGTTTGCATTTGGAATTTATTTGGAAGTTGATTTCAATATTTTACTTCATAGGAATGGTTCACTTTGTATAATGGATGATGTTGGTCCCAATCAAGGGATTAAGGATGGTGCATATGTAGGTTGTTTGTATGGATTGAGGAATTAAGGAAAAGATGAGTGGAAAGAGGAATTGTAGAAGAGCTATTTATGGCCTCTATTTTGATGCTTTCATTAGATGTGGTTGTTGTAGAGGAGGGAATTTTCTACCCTTGAGATGATGAGATTGATGAACACAAATGGACCACTTAGAGGGGGGTGAATCAATAGTAATAAAAAAACTTGAACTATTTGAATGATTAAAACATTAATCACAGAAGTCATCCAACCATTCTAAACTATCAAATCTAACAACAAACATCAAGAAAATTATGGGTAGATATGTTCAACACATTTGCACACACACATAGAATGTAAACTCATAACACCAGATGTACGAGGAAAACCCACAGTGGGGAAAAACCTTGGTGAGAAATGCTGCTGGAGTCTACTACTCAAATACAACCTCACAATGAAAAATTGGTTACAACGTTTATGGGAACCAACCCAAAGGAGCACCAACCCCTAAAGTTTATGGGCACCAACCCAAAGGATCACCAACCCCTAGCTTTATGGGCACCAACCCAAAGGAGCACCTACCCCTTCTCTGAGCACCCACTCAAAGATTAAAATAAAGAAATATTCAATAACAAATAAGCACCTTGTTACAAATAAAGTTTTGTAACTTAGTATTTCTTGCACTCTAGATTGACTTGATTCTTTTCTGCTCACAAATTTAGTCCTTTGCTTTCTAATCTCTACCGTCAATCCTTGCTACCAACCTTCTATTCTCTACTCTTCTCTACACACTAGTCTCTTGTTGCAGCTCAGTCAATCCTCTTTCTCTGCTTCTCACAGTGTATGCAACCCACTATGTTATCTGCCTCAACTCTATTCTCTTTGGTCGCTAGTCTCTGATCTTCACAGATGCATTTTGCTATCTTTTCTTTTGCTTTCAGCTCCCTCTTATCTCCCCTTCTCATTTGATCATTCTACCTGCAATCTCTTTCTACAGTGTTATGAGTGCACTAACATCATGTCATCTACCACAACTCACCATTCTCTGGTCTCTGATCTCAGCACTTTTTTGTCCTCTATTTTTCTTCTCTCTTCTTCGACCTTTTGTTGCCTTTAGTCTCCTCTTCAACTTTAGATTACTCTGCCTACAATATTTTTTACGATTTTATTGACTGTAAAGACGTGTTATGCACACCCACGTAAAATGCTTTTTTGTGCCCTCTTCTCTTCTCTATGTTCTGTAACCTCTGTATTTGCAAAGATTCTTCTCTTGCTCACCCACACCTCTCTTTTTCTAATCCAACTACTTCACTTTTTCACTCTCCTTCATTTTGTGGTCATCTACATACTTCAAGAGTTTTCCCTCCAAGAATAAATTAAAAAATAATCTTCTCAGCCTCTGAGAAATCCCATCTACATGTTGATTTTATCCTCTATACATTCTCTCCAGACAACTTGTTAGGTCCCGGAGACAACTGAGGGGGGGGGGGAGGGGTTGGGGTGGTGTGTGAATCAGTTGTCTAATAAATTCAAACCAAAAACCATTTAACCAACTTAATGCTTAATACCAGTAAACCAGTTAAGTATGCCAGTAGACAGTGTTAATAGTAAATTGCTATACCGGTAAAGATTAATGTATGAAACATAAACATAAAGTCATCCACAACCCATAACACCAATATTTGTACGTGGAAACCCTGTAAGGGGAAAAACCATGGTGGGAAACCTTACCCACAATCAGATGATACTACTGTAGATAGTAAGTGTACATAAATGGGGTCTGCACATGCAGAAAGGCCAACAGCTTAGAGCTCACTGCTCAATCACAAATGGGAGTCACACTGACAACAATTGGATGGTTAAATCCAATAAGAATGTACTGCACAAAATAACATCTTCATATGTTGGATTCAGTACCGGTGTAATGCTGATATGCTTCTACAAAAACCTAGCTTCACCTTCAAATGATGTCTTCGTGTATACCTCTGCCTAATCTCGCATATACCTTCTCACAAACCTTTTTTGCATTCCACATTCGATCTTACAAATAAGATCTTACATTTATACCATAACCTAAGACCAATTTTAGTAGGTTGGCTCTACAAGATATTACAAAAAACATTTTACAAAAAATATAATATCCGATGCAAAAACCAATTGAACATGTCGGCTTAAAGCATTTACAATAATAATAAATCATCTCCATAGCATGCCATACTGATCTGGAAAAGATAAACCTGCCAGTGTAACCCTAGGTAACCCTGGAACTATTTGCCGGTAAAAGCAAATATGCAAATATGAATATACCAATGATTAATTCTTCAAAACAAAGTGTCCACATGATGTCTTCAACATTACCAAGTGTATTCCATATCATTCCAAGTGCCAGTGATCATTATATCCTGTCGGTGAACCATATACAAGTAACTGTGCAATATTTGCTTGCCGGTAAATGTTGTTGGATCTCCAAAGTGCTAGTGTTCCAGTAGGTGTTGACATTAATGACAAAACCATACCAAAATACCAACAATCTCCCCCTTTGGCATTGATGGCAACACAAGATGGAAAAACCATCAAAGTGCCAAAACAGAAATGCCAAATACCAAAAACAAACAATCTCTCCTAAACAATAATCTCTCCCCCTGGGAGCAGCATGTGTTTATCCAAAGATTTATTTTCAATACCAATCTTTCTATCAATATTTCCTCAAAGATAATGTGTTTTTCCATAGATATCTCTCCCCCTTTGACATCAAATGCCAAAGTTTGTATACAAAATACCAATCAATTCAATATACCAACTACTCCCCCTGAGAAGTAGCTTCCTCATCAAAGACTGGAGTAAAAGATTTGTCTTTCAATTATGCCGGTTGATGACAATCATCAACTATCTAAGTTTCTACCGGTGGTGGTATGACTCCAAGTTGATCTCTGAGATATTCAAAAGTCTCCTTAGGGAAAGGTTTTGTGAAAATATCTGCAAGCTGTTCTTTAGTATTCACGTAAACCAGTTTTATCTCCTTTTCTTCAACTTTTTCCCTTAGAAAATTCAGTTTGATAGAAACATGTTTAGTTTTAGAGTGTAATGCCAGATTCTTAGATATATCAATTGTTGCAGTGTTATCACAATATATAGTAATAGGTTCCTTGCATTTTACCTTTATGTCTTTCAACATTTGCTTAAGCCATAGTACCTGTGTACAGTTAGTTGCTGCTGCAACATATTCTGATTCTGCTATTGATAAAGAATGCTCCTCCAGTGGTGCTTTTTCTATCATCCACATCTCCTGCCCAATTTGCATCTATGTATGCACATAGATCAAAATTTTATGCACATAGATCAAAATTTTCATCTCTAGGATACCATAATCCAAGATTTGCAGTGCCTTGTAAGTACCAAAAAATTCCTTTTACTACTGATTCATGATTTTCCCTAGGATTACTTTGAAATCTAGAAACAATAAATACTGCATTCATAATATCAGGCCTGGTTTGTGTCAAATATAGTAAACCTCCTATCATAGATTTGTATCTAGTTGGATTAACAGGTGTAGATTCATCCCTTTGAGATAATTTGTCATTTGTAGTCATAGGTGTGCTTACCAGTTTAGAGTTCTCTATCCCAAATTTCTTTAGTAATTCTTTCAAGTACTTGGATTGACTCAAAAATATACCTTTATCAGTCTATGAAATTTGTAATCCTAAAAAGAATTTTATTTCTCCAATCATAGACATTTCAAATTCTTCCTGCATTTTAATAGAAAATTCCTTACATAATCCATCTTCTCCTCCAAAGATTATATCATCAACGAATACTCCTATAATCAAGATGTCATCATTAGTTATTTTGTAATATAAATTGGTGTCTGCATTTCCTTTAGTAAAACCAATCTTTAAAAGATACTTATCCAACATACCAAGCTCTTGGGGCTTGTTTCAATCCATACAGAGCTTTTCTTAACCTACAAACCATATCATTGTCATCTATCAAAGAAAATCCATCAGGTTGTTCAATATAGACTTCCTCTTCAATATCTCCATTCAAGAATGCACATTTAATATCCATTTGATAAACTTTGTAGCAAGAATAATCTGACTGCCTCAATTCTAGCTACCGGTGCAAAGGTTTCATTGTAATCAACTCCTTCTTTCTAAGAATATCCCTTACACACTAGTCTTGCTTTATTTCTAACAACCTTACCATCTTCATTAAGTTTGTTTCTAAATACCCATTTGGTTCCAATTACATTTTTATCTTTAGGTTGAGGAACTAATGTCCAAGTATTATTTTTCTCAATTTGTCCCAATTCTTCTTCCATATCTTTAATCCAAAATTTATCTTCACATGCCTCATTGATAGATGATGGTTCAATTTGAGAAATAAGACATACCTCTTCATTTGCCAATCTTCCTCTTGTCATAACTCCTTTAAATTTGTTTCCAATTATCTGGTCTTCAGAATGATTCAATCTTACATACAAGGGTGTCTTAGTTTGTTGTTGTTCTTCAATTACTGTGGAATCCTCTGATGGTACTGGGGTAACTGGATCTTCATTTTGTACTAGTGGATTTAGTGTAGGTTCATTTATCACAATTTTTGTTGCTAGTTCAGAGTCTATATACCTTGAAGTTCCTCTGAATTGTTCATCAATCTTTACATTTGTACTCTCAACAATTTTCTGCAATCTCTTATTAAAACATCTATATGCCTTGCTCTTAGATGAATATCCAAGAAATATTCCTTCATCACTTCTAGGATCAAATTTTCCAATATACTCATCTCTTCTAATATAACATTTACTTCTAAAAATTCTAAAATACTTAAGAGTAGGAGTACTACCAAACCATAGTTCATGAGGGGTCTTACCGGTTTCACCTTTGATGTGAACTTTGTTGAATGTATAGACAACAGTGCTAATTGCTTCTCTCCAATACACATGTGGTAAATTTGCTTCAGATAACATACTTCTTGCTGCATCCAAGATAGTTCTGTTTTTCCTTTCAACAACTCCATTCTACTGTGGTGTCCGAGGTGCTGATAATTGTCTTCTGATTCCATTCACTTCACACAATGTTTTAAAGTCCTTAGATGTGAATTCTCCTCCTTGATCTGATCTTAAACATTTGATTTTCTTACCGGTTTCATTTTCAACCATTGCTTTGAATAGTTTGAACTTTCCAAGTGCTTTTGATTTTTCCTTGAGAAAAGTAACCCAACACATTCTAGAATAATCATCAATAATTAGCATGAAATATCTATCACCTTGTAAGCTTTTAGTTCTAGCTGGACCACATAAATCAATGTGAATTAAATCAAGAGCATTATTGGATTTTTCTGGAATACTTTTGAAACTAGCTCTAATTTGTTTTCCAAATTGACATTCCTTACAAATTGTATTCTAAGGTTTCACAATTTTAGGTAGATCTCTAACTACCTTGGAAGTACTGTTTTTTACCATGCAATCAAAGTTTACATGACATAGTCTCTTATTCCATAACCAAATTTCATCTATATGTGCAATCAAGTATGTCTTTTCACTGTTATTCAAATGAAAGATATTACCTCTAGTCTGATTACCGGTTGCAATTTCCAAACCAGTTCTATTCATGATTTTGCATTTTCCATTTTTAATTTGTAACTGAAATCCCTTCTCAACTAATTGACCAACACTTAAAAGATTATGCTTTCATCCTTCAACATAGTAGACATTGTCAGTGTTATGCTTACCATCAAGAGATATTGAACCCTTACCTTTGATTGAATAGGCTTTGTCATCTCCAAATCTTACTAAACCTCCATTGTATTCTTGAAAGTTCAAGAATTTACCTTTGTCTCCTGTAATATGATGTGAGCATCCTAAGTCAATGATCCATTCATCCTTTACTTCAACTTTAGCTGTTAGGGCTTGTTCTATCGGTTGAGCAGTAGGTGCTGGTTGATCTTCTGTTATAGCAACAAAAACCCATCCATTGTTTGCTAGATCCTCATCAGAATCATCAGTCACACCTTCATCAGCAATGTAACAAGATTTGTCTTTGTTCTTCTTAAATCTGTATCTTTGATATTTAGGATTAGGCTTGTATGTTCTTCTAGCTTCTTCTCTTAGTCTAGCATGTCTATCAGGGCATCTTGAAGCCATATGACCAATCTTATTGCAGTTGAAACATTTAAAGGGTGCTTTACCTTCATACTTACTTCCAACTAGACCTTTTGGCATTTTCCTTGCAAATAGTGCTTCAAGTTCTTCAAGCTCTTCATTCTCCTTCCTAGTTTCTTCAAGTTCTCTTGCATAAAAGGCTTTCCAGTCTGATTTGTCAAATGATGGAGCAGATGATGTTGATGCTTTAAAGGCCAAATTTGTCTTTATAGTAGCAACAGGACCAAATTCCTCAATTTCAAAGGCTGAAAGTTTTCCAATCAATGTATCCCTAGTTACTGATGTATTAGGCATTGTTCTCAACTTATTTATAGCAGTAACCTTCATTTTATATGCTGGTGGCAATCCTCTTAAGATTTTTGAAACAATTTCATCCTCACTTAAGGTTCCTCCACAACATTTAATACCCAAAATAATTTCATTTACTCTTTCCATAAAAGTAGAAATCCTTTCATCTTCTTCCATTTTAAGATGTTCATACCTGACTCGGAAGCTTTCAAGTTTTGCATTCTTGACTGTGGAATCTCCTTCATTGAGTCTTCCCAAATGATCCCAAATAGATTTAGCAGTAGACCTATCTAATAATCCCATGAATTGTTGATCTGATAATGCGCTCAGAAGTGCTTCTCTTTCTTTGCAATCATTCTCCTCATCTTTAGCTAAGGTAGTTGGAGCAGTCTGACCAGCTACAATAGTAGTATAACCATTCTTTGTAACTTCCCAGATGTCTTTGCCAATGCAATTCATATGTGTCTCCATCCTGATCTTCCATATCCCATAGTTGGTTCCATCAAGTTTAGGACTATCCTTCCTAAAATAATTAGTAGACATTGGATCTCCTCAAGTTGTTAAACTTCTCCAAAAGAGGACTGTGCTCTGATACCAATTGTTAGGTCCCAGAGACAACTGAGAGGGGGGGGGGGGGGGTGAATTAGTTGTCTAATAAATTCAAACCAAAAACCATTTAACCAACTTAATGCTTAATACCGGTAAACTAGTTAAGTATATTGATAGACAGTGTTAATAGTAAATTGCTATATCAGTAAAGATTAATGTATGAAACATAAACATAAAGTCATCCACAACACATAAAACCAATATTTGTACGTGGAAACCCTGTAAGGGGAAAAACCACGTTGGGAAACCCTACCCACAATTAGATGATACTACTGCAGATAGTAAGTGTACATAAATGGGGTCTGCACATGCAGAAAGGCCAATAGCCTAGAGCTCATTGCTCAATCACAAATGGGAGTCACACTGACTACAGTTGGATGGTTAAATCCAATAAGAATGTACTGCACAAAATAGCATCTTCATATGCTAGATTCAGTACCGGTGTAATGCTGATATGCTTCTTCAAAAACCTAGCTTCACCTTCAAATGATGTCTTTGTGTATACCTCTTCTTAATCTTGCATATACCTTCTCACAAACCTTTTTTGTATTCCACATTTGATCTTACAAATAAGATCTTATATTTATACCATAACCTAAGACCAATTTTAGTAGGTCGGCTCTACAAGATATTACAAAAAACATTTTACAAACAATATAATATCCGATGCAATAACTAATTGAACATGTCGGCTTAATGCATTTACAATAATAATAAATCATCTCCATAGCGTGCCATGCTGATTTGGAAAAGATAAACCTGTGGGTGTAACCCTAGGTAACCCTGGACCTATTTGCCAGTAAAAGCAAATATGCAAATATGAATATACCAATGATTAATTCTTCAAAACAAAGTGTTCACATGATGTCTTCGACATTACCAAGTGTCTTCCATATCATTCCAAGTGTCGGTGATCATTATATCCTGTCGGTGAACCATATACCAGTAACTGTGCAATAGTTACTTGCTTGCCGGTAAATGTTGCTAGATCTCCAAAGTGCTAGTGTTCCAGAAGGTGTTGACATCAATGACAAAACCATACCAAAATACCAACACAACTAGTCGTCAATAATAATATATGCCATTGGTATCCTTTTGAATTCATATTGTATTAATATATTTAGTAATCTTGGATTTTGCATCCCATTCGAATATTTTTGGATCATTCTGGAGCTACTTAATCTTTTGCAGTATATGACTCCATTAAATGCCAATGTCTCTTCATCTCTATCTGATAGCTATCCACATTCAATGCTACCTTCCTTGTTTACACAGTAATCTCTGGAGTTGTTTTCTGTTGCACATAACTGTCATTTTAAAAATGTATGTCCAACTGCACCCTATTTCAACATTTATTTCTTTCTCTATTTGTTGAATAGACTGGAAAATATCCTTTGATATGTATGCACTTTTTGTTTATAGACTAGTCAAATCTTTTGTCCACAAGGAATTCCATGTCACTCAGCCACTTGGTGAATGGTGGGACCCATCTACATATACATCCATTCACAAATGGTCTACGTGTGGAAGAAATCAATGTTGGATTCACGAGCTGCGCCAATGTGTTATGCATATCGACTAACTCGCGTGTTATGCACATCGTGAAACAACAAAACCTTCCTTTCTATAGGCTGGCAGGATAGTGCGCCATCTATCATTTTCATTATCCCGCATCATTTTCTCTTAGGCCTTCTTACTTGTATGGTCTGACAGGATGCATAATTTTTTTTATTTTATGTTGCCCCGTGGAACACTTCTCTCAAAGTTTGCATGGTGCGGGATAGTGGGGTGTGTGAAACTTCTTTTGTTTTTGTTACCCCATAGGGTTATCTTACTCTCGACTAACACGCCACAGGATAGTGGGGAACCAAATTGCTTCATGGTTATGTTAACCCCACAAGGTCATCTTATTGTCGACTAACCTGTTGCGGGATAGCGAGGGACCTCATTTGCTTTGCTTAAATGTTATCCTGTAGGGTCTTTTTACTAACGACTAACATGTCATGAGATAGCGAGACAACTAACCCGTCACTATGGAAACTACCCCGCAGAGACTTCTGTCGTAGGTTTGAGTAAAACTACAAAGCTATGTCACACTTTTATAAAGGAAATGACCAATGTTGATTCAACTTTTTAAATTGAATCAATAGAAAGTGAAATATATGTTTTGAATTTTGAAATGATGTAAACTGATAAAATGTGTATTTTTTTGCATATTTTATGTTTGTAATTTAAAAATAAAAATAAAAAATTATTTGAATATACTTTCTTATAGAGTAAACACTATAATTTAGTTGCTGATAAAATATTGAAATTGAAGTTAAACGAGGCGTCACACTTTATATAGTAAATTTTACCTTTTTTTCTTCAGTTTTTTTGTGTCTATTCATAACTTGAAACTTTAGTGCAAAATATATATTTTTCAATAAATTTGAAAAGTTGTGTCCTGAAATATAATTCTTTCTATTTGGCATCACCTTTTTTCTTAATTATTTATCCAAATTAGAAAAGAATTATGTCATCTTGAAATAGACTCTTTTCTCTAGTGCAATTATTTTTTTCAAAATTTTAATATTTTTCCTTTACAAGATAATCAACCTTATATTTTAGTGTCGATGACATACTTTCAATAAAAATAAAATATAAAATATAAAAACTAATTAAAATATTAAAAGATATATATTTTGGATAATTCACTTATAGATCTATAAAAGGGTATTTTTACATTTCAAAAAAATATTATTTATAAGAGTAGGAGTTGTTGAAACATCGAGTTTTTCAAAAATAAAATAAAATTGGTAATTAGACCCAAAGTGGTTTAAAATATACATTTAGTAGACAATTCCAATTGGAAAAGTTGTGGCCCATATATAAGATAGCTATAATGAATCTCTATCTAGACCATATGTTTCACTAAAGTTAATTTTTAGTTAGAATGACTTAAATTCACTTTTGCTAATAAGTTGGTCTGAAACATGACACAGTTTTGTGCTTTTACTCATCTTTCTTTTTGTGGGATGGAAGGGTGACTAACCTGCTATGTTATTGACATTCCCTATCATAGTTTGTAGTTTTGTGGATAGCGATAATCTGCATGTTATGCAATCCTCCTGCCTCATGTCGCGGGTGCCTTTGGTCAATGCAGAGAGTTGAACATAGGATAACGTTTGTGATAACATGGTGTGTTATGCGCATATCGATTCAGTAGAGTGTGACTAACCCGACATGTTAGTCAAACTGCAATCATACTTTTTCTGATTCTTATCAGCTTGCCTAATGCATTCACCACACTATGACTTGTGTCTTCTTTGTCCAAATGCACACACTCCATGCTTTTCTTCTGTATTCCCCTTGTGTGACTAACAGGTGTGGTGACTAACACTGCCTGTAACTAAGTGAGACTAACATGATGTGTTATACATTTCTGCAATTGCACTTTTCTGAGTAAGACTTGTTTGCTCAATGCTTGTAGAACTTCATAACCTGTTTCTTCTCTATCCAATTGTAGTTCCAAATAGTTGCCCAAATAAACTTCAAATTGTCATCTCTGTCTTTTTTGTGGCCATGGACTCCATGCAACCTCCATGCATATTCATTCAACATGTACAACTATGCCACCCTGATGCAATACCATATCGGCCAGTCTGAACTTTACTTTGGGATATTCATCATTGCTGAATCTTCATCTTCCTCTGGGGAACTCATCCTCCTACATCTTCACCAATACTGCAACTGTTGACATCTTTGTCAACTGCATCTTCTCAACTATTGACATTAATGACAATCTAATGCCAACAATCTCCCCCTTTGGCATTGATGTCAACACACAAAATTCTCTCTCCCCCTTTGACAACAATGGCAAAGGGTCTAGATACCTGTAAAAATCCATCTGAGATGTGCAAGGAGATGGCCAAACATGAATACCAATTAACAAACCTTCTTATATGCAAATAACATACTCCCCCTTAGATGTACATCCTTGCTGAAACTTTTCCACCTGGGTGTAGCCTCTTATGACTCTGCCTATAAATAACCGATTCATTAATCTCCTCTTGTGACTCTATAGAGTTGAACAAGATGAACCATTATTATAATATAAAGAGTAGTGCCAATATTGCTTATAAAAATTTCAGATCTCCCCCTAATCCAATGCACCTGTATGATTGTGTACACCTTTGTTGCCTATATGTTGGATGAACCATTATTACAATATAAAATCTACAGCTCAAGACATATTCACTGCTCATTATAGGTTGCTTTCAAATTTGATACATTTGTCTATCTTTTCAATTTATTCAACATTGCCATTTTTGTCCTTCATGTATGATGTGTGAGATTTTGCCAAGATCAAGAGGCAATGGAAAGCACAAATAAGAGAGAACAAAATAGATGATAGAAATAAATTGTATTTTATCAAGATGAAAATACCGATCAACTGGATCATCAAGCGTTACATACAATGAATATGAGCCTTAATATATAGGCAAGGCTACATGGATATGTGAGCATACACACATGACATGTGGCTCAATAAGAAACAAGGGTAGGTAGGAAATAGGTGTGGGTAGGTAGGAGAAACAATATAATAGTCCACATGAGGTGAATCACCCATCGAAGGTGGAATTATCACTCCACAATAAGTGGATATGATAAAGTAATAACAAGATCAACACCATAAAAGGTGGGAATTCTCCTACACACACTATCCCAATGTGACACAAACACCCAAGTGTCTCATACCCAAACTACTATGAAATGCATGTACCTAAGTAAACTTAAGTAAAGTGTAATAATATCCATGATGAATAATTATTTACACCAACACCCCCTCTTAAGTGCAACTTAGGGGAATGCACTAAAGTCTACAATGCAAGATGGGTCCCGACTACTAGGCCATGTTAGGTACCCATGTACAAATGCAAATGCATTCAAACCAATGCAATGAAATCTCTCACAAAGTGGGGAAAGAGAGAAAAACCCAATGGGAAAAAACCCTCCCCCAAAAGAGAGATGAAAAATAGATACAAAGTACTCTCATAAAGGTATCTGATGGAAAAAACCCCATGTGAGGAAAAAGTCCCCCCCATATGAGAGAAGAAGAAGAAGAAGAGAGACTAGGAAACCCCCCCTCAATGTGGAATCTGCACCAATGATAGAAGCTCTATGTATGAAGAAACTGCTCCACGAACATTGAACAACATTCCTCCCCTTAGGAAGAAACAAAACCAAAGGTGTATCCATGAGGTCTCCCAAATCATGAAGGGAAGATGTATGAAAAAAACTCATGATGAATGGAATCTCTAAAAACTGCTCAAGTGTCCCCATGTCGATGCTGAAAGATACCCCCTCCAAAGGTGGTAAACTGTGCCACACGACTGAAAAAGGCACTCCAAGATCTAGTGGAGATGGATGTAGAACATGTCCCAAAGACTCAAATGTCTCCTCAAAAGATAAAGAGACCTCCTCCAACTGCTGTACATAAGTATCCACAATCATGTCAACCTCAAAAGAATGATCATGTAGAGAATGAACAAGAGGGTCAGAGTGTGCCCTCGCAACAATCAAAGAAGGATCATCTTCATCAAAGAGAAGATGAATGTCATCAATGATGTCTCCCAAATTTGCAATGTAGGATTCCACAAACAAACCTGCAATGTTTGTCAAGTAATCATCCCACGAATCTGAAGCTGGAAGACAATGAATATCCTACTGCACTAAATCACATGAAGACAAAACTGTCACACTATCCGCATCATCAGGTGCAATAGGTGATGTGATATCAATATGAGGAGATGAAATATAAGGCTCAAGAACGGGGTCACATGTGAGAATCCCCATGTTCAAGTGCCCAAAGTTCTCCTCAAAATCTGAACCTTCACAAGAAGTGTGATCATCTTGTGTAGAATCATCAAATGTGAAAACATGAAAATGATGCCACCAACAAAGAAGCCCTGTAGAATACTGCAGATGAAGATGCCTCCGAATGGAATTTCACCAAGAAATATAAATGAACAAATGACCCCCCATAAAAAGATCATGTTGGCACTTGAAAATAATGGCAAATTAGACTTTTGATTTCAACTTTACAACTTCTCAAAATGAAATATAAGAGACTTCAACAAATACTGCTAGTGATCTAAACTGAGATCCAAGCAAAATACAAGTACCAAATAGGTGAAAAATGACCAAATACTGAAAGTACAATATCCACTCAAAATCATTGCAAACTAATGGCAGATTATGAAAGTAGACAAAAAATTATGCACTTTCAAAAAAAAGACACTAGAAAAAGAGTCAATATGAGCCCAAATGAAGCCTCCAAAGTTGTAAACATCAGGATTTCACGATTTCAAAAAAACGTGTATCCAAAAATCAGAAAACTCCTGCACCACTGTACAAATGACAAAATTCTACCCCAAAACAAAAAAACTTGCTCGAAAAAAGGAGTCTGGATGAGTGAGATATCGCTATTTGAAAATTGCTTGCAATTGGAAAATTTCCAGCGCAGCTTCAAACTTCAAATGCCTCTATATTTGGCCTTGGAAGTTCGATTTGGATGAAACAAAAGGCAAAACTGACTTTCTTGGACCTCCTCAATCCAATGGTGACCTTAGATTTGACCCATCAAGATTCAATAATAACTTGCAATAGAAAGCTTCAAAATGCAAACCCCAAATAGCATCAAATTTCTCTCAATTGGCAAACCAATGACACTCTAATGGCTCTGATACCATGTGAGATTTTTCCAAGATCAAGAGGAAATGGAAAACACAAATAAGAGAGAACAAAATAGATGATAGAAATAAATTGTATTCTATCAAGATGAAAATATTGATCAACTAGATCATCAAGCATTACATACAATGAATATGAGCCTTCTTATATAGGCAAGGCTACATGGATATGTGAGCATACAAACATGACATGTGGATCGATAAGAAACAAGGGTAGGTAGGAGAAACAATATAATAGTCCACATGAGGTGGATCACCCACCGAAGGTGGAATTATCACTCCACAATAAGTGGATATGATAAAGTAGTAACAAGATCAACACCATAAAAGGTGGAAATTCTCCTACACACACTATCCCAATGTGGCACAAACACCCAAGTGTCTCATACCCAAACTACTATGAAATGCATGTACCTAAGTAAACTTAAGTAAAGTGTAATAATATCCATGATGAATAATTATTTACACCAACATGTTGCATCAATCAATCCTCTTCCAATCTCTGTCCTTGCCTTTTCAACTTCACAAATTGGTCTTCTTAAACCACTAATTTTTACATTATCTTGTTGTATCATTCTTATTAATCAATTGTTCCATAGATTTTCATCCTATCGTGCCGAAGTAGAGTATTGTTACAAACATCTATGACACAACCTATATGTTGAACCTCTTCAAACTTGGACATGAATCTGTGACATAGATCAAATCCTTCATATACAAGTTCTGTTGTAACATTTTACAATAACCATTTGCAACCACTCAACATAGACCTTCTTCACACTGTGAGTTGCCATCTAGTTATCATCACCACTTGCAACCATGCTCAACCATATATATGCAAGTGTGCAACATCAACTAAACACCTTTTCATAGTGATCTATATGCCAACAATGTCTATGCTTGATACCCTGCCAATGGATAAACTTCTCCACTAAAAGCAACTACTACCAATATGTACAAACTCAACTAACTTCAACACCAACTAACATATTGTATACACCTAAAATTGGCTATGAGAAATTAAATAAATATTTTATATTTATTTAATAATTATTCTTCTATTAAATATTTAATTTGAAAAGATTAATTTATTTAATTCATTTTCATGTCTTTCTATTAATTAATATTTTATTAATTAATTCATCTATTTTATTCCTCTAATTAATTAAATATCTAATATTTAATTATCCTATTCTTCTAATTAATTAAATATCTAATATTTAATTATTCCTTTAACCAAGTTAATTAAATATCTAATATTTAATTATCTCCTCCAAACAATTAAATATCCAATATTTAATAGTTATTCTCCTATCCTATAGTCTCAAATATTAAATAATTTCTAAATTATTTAATCCCTTTTCCAACTCATTCTTCTATCTCCACTTCATCTTCCCTTTAACAACTCATCAAACATGTTGCTAAGGAAATTAATATTTCTTAAATATTAATTAATCATTTATCTCCAACCTCCAAACTTAATGAAAATTGTGTACATACACATATTTCATAACCATTTCCTATATTCTCTCCAACACCCCCTACATCTTAGGAAGGACTTGAGTCCACTTGTCCTCTCATGCCTAAATTTCCTCCAACCATTCCTATATTCTCTCAGTCAGCAACCCAGTCAAGGTGAGATGAGTGACACTTGTCTTCTCCTTCCCCCTTTCTCTCAACCTTCAGCTTTGCTCACAACCATTCAAATCTATAGATCTGATCATGACCGTTGATTTGAGCCACATCATCTTATCCTCTCAAAGTCTATAAAATCAAGAGCTTCAGTTGAGAGAGTTAGTCTTCAAAATAGTTTTCAATCAATCATATGCATCTGTGATTTTTTGAAGGAATTAGCAAATAGCATTATCATTTTAGCAATCTAATCATATAACATTATCATTTTAGCATAATCATGTAGCTTTGCATATCATACTATCAGTTAACTACAAGTTATCAGTCCATTCTTCATATGCCATCTTAGAAGCTAACAGTGCATTGTCTGAGAGCACACCATCTGCAACCAAGAATAGTGGAGTTAGGACACAATGAGACATAAGCCATGAAGGTAAAATAATGTTTTATTTTAGTATGTATTTCATGTAGTTTCATTGGTGGATTTTGGATTTCCTATATACATTTCCATTTGTATTTTGTGAAACTAACTTATTACAGGTAACATTCTGAGGATGAAATTCAAGCTCACACATTTTGGCACCCACTGTGGGGTAGGACCTCGCATATACCTTTAAAAATCTCGCAAAAAGTTAAATCAACGCATTTGTAATGCAAATGCATGCATGTGTGAATTCTGACATCGCTTTTGTTTGATAAGTTAGCGCATTTGCATCATAGGTTAGCGCATATGTCATGTAGGTTAGCGCTTTTATCTAAAAAACTACGCATTTGCATCATAGGTTAGCGCATATGTCATATAGGTTGTGCTTTTGTCTTAAATTCTACGCATTCGTATCACAGGTTAGCGCATTTGCATCATAGGTTAGCGCATATGTCAAAGAAATCGTGCTTTTGTATCCACAAAGCAGCGCTTTTGTAGTCTAAGTTAGCGCTTTTGATCTATAGGTTAGTGCTTTTGAATAGAGAGATAGTGCATATGTTAGGTTAGCGCTTCTATTTATAAAATTGACAAAATTTTCTTGCAGGTCCGAATGTCCAAGAAATTAGATTTTTCAGATTACTAACATGCATGTGTAGGATGGCATTTAAGGCAAATTTTATGCATTTTATCATCTAGCTAATTAAAAGTCTTCATTTGGGAAGTAATATATCATATTTTGTTCACCTAGTTTAACTAAGAGGATGAATTGACAGCATGCAACTTGCATTTTTGGTATTTTCTGTAAAATAGTTGCACAAACTTTTAAAAGGGCTAAAATGAACACCATGCTTGTTGGAGAAACATCTCCAAATAGGATTTAGCTAATAATTGCTTTGAAAAGGTTAAAAAGAACAATTGTATTCTATGTCTCGAAAGTGGTAGGTATATGCTCTCCCCTTAATTGGGTGACCAAAAAGCCAAACCCACTCTTTTACGATTTCTTTACTTTCAAGCAATCAAATCCTTTAGAGGGTCTGCCTTCCCGAGCTGCCTTGAGGGGGCCAGTGAGAAGGGAACGACCTAAAGTGGAAATGGGCTAATACCGAGTCCTTCCAATCCACTATAAATAAATTGTGTTTGTAACAAAAGTCCCAAACAACATGTGTTGATAAGTGCATACCGACACCATGTTTCCCCATAAACCCTATGGAGTGTAACCTCTATAGGCTGGGAACCTTCTATATTTACAGAGCTGAAAGTGTCGCATGTATGGCCACATGACCGGAAGCCTTTACTAAAAATCACTTGTACTAGTTGCCAAAAATGCTTCTAGTTATTGGTGCAGGAGGTCAGACCTCTGAAGCGGCTCACATACATACGGTTCCTAGTAGAGATATAAAGTTTGCCATGGGGAGATTTCATGGAAACTGGTGCTTGGCTTCCCCGAAGAAGTGAGTGCTGAGGGTGGAGCCAGTGGGGTCAAGCATCTAAATATCCACTTTGAATAGTGTAGCCTCGCAGAAAACTCCATGTGAGATTCAACAACTATTGTCTCAGCCTGCCATAGGGATTGTACTTGCTTGTGCATTTTGTTTATTAAACATAGTGTCTTCTATGTCTGTAACATGTTCCAAATGGTCAAAAATTGAAGAAAATTATCATCTACAAGGGAGCAAAAATCCAACAAATTACTGAAAAAATTGATCAAAAGGGTAATACAAAAGCTTTCCAACACTTGAAACACCAGACCAAAATCAAAGTATCAAAACATCAATATCAAAATAATTCTTGAAGTAGGTTTGTCTCTAAACCATCACATACTTTTGAAACTTGCTCAAACAACTAGGTTACTAATCCAACAAGTTATACTCAAAAGGTTCTATAAACATCAACATTTAACAAGCTATCGATTCAACTATCTTAAGTGCAAAAATCAACATCTTTGTCAAGTTTCTCATCAGGATAATCAAATCCTCTATCACGAAGCTTGATCAAATCTATACTAGGTTCCTAATCTTGGATATATCTTTCCTATTTTGAACCTAGGTCATATCAAAACCAAAATTGTGAATTGTCAAATGCTTATATGACTTTTAAGTATCACCTTAAGAAAAGAAAACCCAGTTATAAAGCTACTCAAAAAAGGATAAGATTCTTGTATATCAATCACAAGATCTTATTGAAACATAGGACATTCTTACACCGTTTTCGTCACTACTTATGTGGCTGCGGTACAAAATTTGACAGTGAAAATTTAGAAAGACGTGCCTTTCAACAAAGAGACGCTTTATCCCAACGAACAAACAATAGTGGTAAGATCAACAAATCATATCTTCCTAAACCAATAATCACCTATTGACTTTGTCCTTTGGAAATTTCAACAACATTGAAATAATCACATGCTAGTTTGGACTAGAGCCCAACACAAGCAACTTAGAAAACAACAACAAATGGAGGAAGAAGATACTCCTGTATTCCACACTTTTGGATTTACTACTGTTGATGAAAAAGTAGTCAATAGCACCATTAGAGACCTTGAGCAAGATTTTAAATTTGATAGGCTAATGGAAAAATTGTTAGCAAAACAAAAAGAAAAATATCACTTGATGTTGGCAAAATCTGGAGCTAAACTACCACAAGACTTTAACATGGAAAGCTTGAAACAAGATGTAGACACAAGTAACACCCAAAACATAGATGATCCAAATAACAAGGACATAAACAAAGAAAGTAACGAAGAAACAAGGAAAGAAATGGATGATAAAAGAAAAGAGCGTAGTGACAAAAAGACTTACGAAGAAACAAGAAGAAACTATGTAGATAAACCCTTATCAAACCTTACTCAACAAATACAAGACATGCAAAATGGGACAAGCTCCAAGAAATATTCATTAGAAGATATATGCGCATATCCTTTTGATAAAAATTTGAATATGATACCATTTCTGCAACATTGCGAGATTCCTAAATATGACAAATATGATGGAAGATCTGATCCTCAAGATCACATTAGGGAGTTTTGTACTATGAGCATGGAATTTGCTCACAATGAAACTTACCTTATGCGTCTTTTTCCTAGGAGTTTAAATGGAGAATCAATGGAGTGGTTTTCAAGATTACCATCTGGAATCAAATCCTTTGAAGAACTTGTGAATAGGTTTATTTCTCAATATTCCTACAATATAAGGAATGAAATAGCGATTCTAGATCTTTGCAATGTTAAACAAAAGAATGGTGAATCTTTTATAATTTTCTTACAATGATGGAAACACATGTTTAATAGGTATCCCTGAGATGTACTTGATGAAGAAAAAATGGACATATTCATTGATAATCTTATCAGTGAAATGAGTTATCGACTAAGGATGCAATGTTCTCCCTCTTTTGCTAAAATGATCGAGAATGGACTAAAAATAGAGAACGCAGTGGTAAAGAAAGGAGAACTAAAACTTTACAATAATTCATACAACAACAACAACAACAACAACAATGACAAACTCAAGTTTTGGTCAAAGAATAGGAATGTCAGCAATGAAGGGAATGACAATAATGGTAATACAAAACAACAACAACCAATTTTCAATCTATCAAGTCAAAACCCAAGCAATAACAATCCAGAAAACAACAAAGCTAAGTTCTTTTTCTCCAATCGTCAAAGAAAATTCACAAACATTGGAGAATCTTTAGAATTAGCTCTAAAAACTTTACTCACTAATAAATTGATTGTTTTGCCAGAAACAAGAAATTATGAACCACCAGTCAAGCCCAATTGGTGGAATGACAATCATTTTTGCAACTATCATCAGAATAAAGGACACCTAACAAATGATTGTCAGAGATTGAAATACCTTATCCAAGATCTAATCAATAATGAAACTATTACAGTGGATAGCCATAAAACGAACGAATCACACTTGGCTTTCAAAACTCCACTCCCAAATTATGACAAAGCCGAATCGTCCCAATTAAAAAATGAAAAAGGAAAAACCAAGGTGAATTACACTTACACATACAATGATGTAGTGAATGTGATTATTGTTAACGAAAATTCATCTTCAAAACCAATCAATGTTATCATGAGAAGCAAAGGTTACCTTTCCAAGTGTAGCAAAAGATCCAATACCTAATCCACAACAATATAATTTAGTAGAGCAATTACAACAAATACCCGCTCAAATATCAATTCTAGAACTTCTCAAGATTTCACCTATGCATAAGGACATTTTGGAGAAATCTTTAGTGGAAACAATAGTTTCAAAAGATTTGGATATAGATTAGTTCCAAAATATGGTAGGACACCTCATAGCTCCTCATTGCTTATCATTTTCTGAAAATGATGACGCATCCTTGCAACATCCTCACAATGCTCCCTTACATGTTGAAGTCTCCATAAATAAAACTCATGTCAAATATGTGCTCATAGATGGAGGAGCTGGATTAAACATTTGTGCATTAAGTTTGATAAAAGCTTTGGGATATTCAGAGAATGCAGTAGACCCGAAAAATAAAATAACCATCAAGGCTTATGATGAAGCAAAATGTTCTTCTAAAGAGACTGTTGTGCTACCAATGAAAATAGGACCTGTGGAAAAGGATACATTGTGTCAAGTTTTAGATTTGAACCTCTCCTACAATAATCTTCTGGGAAGACCATGGATTCACAAGAGGCAAGCAGTTCCTTCTACACATCATCAATGCGTAAAATTTTATCATGAAGGAAAAGAAATCACTATAATTGTAGATTCCAGTCAATATTGCAATAATTTGAAGCCAACACAAGATACAAGAGTTCCACATAACAGAGAATCAATATATCCTACTAAGGAATATTCAAGCAAAGTTATGGGAAACTTTTGAAGAAAAGCTCAAGTTAAATGATGAAGGAATGGGAAAGTATTCTTTGCAAAATTTTCCACTTTCCCCTAAGTCATATGGGAAACCTATAGATATTCAATCAAAGGCATTAGGAAAATCAAAACATATGATTTGTTAGTGCTGGAACTCTTGAAGAGGAAAATGAAGACAAAGACATTCTTGGTTGGTTATACAAAGATGAAGATAAAACTATAGCAACAACAACAAAAGTCAATATTCCCATAAAACAATATGGCAAAGGATATGAAATCATGCAAAAGATGGGATATGAAGGAAAAGGACCAATTGGTAAGCAACATCAAGGTATTTCAGAACCTATTTGTCACACTCGCAATCCACAGAAGATAAATCCAGGCTAGGATATCTAAAGTCTAATCAAAAGCAACATAATCATCAACAACAAAAATGGAGAAAGAAATCAGCTTCTAAAGAAGAAAATTGGCAAGAAAAGCTACATCAAGCGGCCGAAACAGTAACCAATAAACAAAAGAAGCAAGAAGAACATGAAAAGAAAGAGGAGGAGATCATCATCCAAGGTGAAGAAAAATATTGTCAAAAAGTTCTGAAAATACAAACAAAGGCAAAATCTTTACAAGATATTCCAGAAGCTAGTAAAAATAGAGATGGCAGAAATCAGACATTCCAGTATGATCTAGTGGAGTAATCTTGGATCAGGATTTAGAAATAGACTCTAATGAGTATGAATGGAGTCTAGATGTCTTATCCACTACATCAAGTAAAGAACATAATGAAGATCAAGTAGCTATCATGAAAGAAGACTTGTCTATAGCAGAACAAAAGATGAAGTTAGAAAGAAGGCAAGAAAAACTCAGAATCTAGAGAAAAGAGGCGTATACAAAAAGGAAAGGAAATGACAAAGACAGAGAAGCAATGCCACATGAAGTGCAAACACGGATCAGATATGGAAGAACCATGGAAGAGCTAAGGGATATTCAAGTTGGACTAACTATTAGTCCAGAAGAAGTTGAGTTTGAAAAGAGACAAAATCTATTAAAATAATCTACTTCATCATGTGCACAAATATGTCAACTCCAAAATGCAAATGAGGTCAATCAAGAAGGAATTTGCAGTATTAAAGATGTGTGCGTGGATATAATCCATTTGTTTAAGGGACAAACATCAGTTGAAGGACCACTTGAGTGTGAACTACCAAATGCTAATATTAATCTTGTTAAGACTAATTCGGAAACGCTTGAGAAAGACAATTCTCAAAAACATTTAATCTATGACAATATTTATTCTATGCCAAGCTATGACATTATGTCATGAACATTGAAACACCTAATGATGATAGTGATTATGATTTACCCCTTTTGCATCCTAAAATAATTGATTGGGATAATTTAGACAACCCTGAACTAAATGTCTTTTCTAATGATCATGACTTAGCCGTATACCTTAACATTGTTGAACCCATCCATCCTAAGATATCTTCCATTGTAGAATCAAGTGATGTTTCTCGTAATCAGGAGAATCCCAAACTTTCCAGTCACAAAAGAGAAATAAAACAAGGAAAGATACCTATTGTTGAAAATCATTTCATGGCAACATTAGATCAATCGAAAGAGAAAACAAAGGGCATATCTGATGGTGAAAACCTCCTAGAGGCGCCAAAAGATGGAAAGTTTGACATTTTTCTTGCATATTTTCAAGAGAGATCTGCTATCATGATAGAACCAACAGAAGCAATAAACATTGATAAATCAAAAGATCCTAAAATACTTCATTTCACTGCCTCATTATCAGAAAGAGAGAGGAAAGAGTACATGTAATTCTTTAAGAAAAGACAAATAAATGTTGCTTGGTCTTATGCAGATATGCCAGGACTTAACCTAGACCTTATCATGCATCATCTCAATGTGGATTTAAAAGAAAAACCTATCAAGCAGAAGCTAAGAAAGATGCATCCGCATATTGCTCTCCTTGTCAAAACTGAGCTCAAGAAACTATTAGAAGTGGGTTTCATAAGACCAGTTGCTTATCCAGAATGGGTCTCAAGCATCGTACCAGTATCAAAACCACATAAGAGCATAAGAGTCTACACAGATTTCAGAGATCTAAATAAAGAATGTCCAAAAGATGATTTCCTCTTACCAAACATTGATATCATAGTGGACTTATCAGCAGGCCATGAGATCTTTTCATTAATGGGTGGCTTCTCAGGATGTAATCAAATAAGAATTGTACCTGAAGATTAAGAGAAGACAACTTTCACCTATGCATGGGGAACGTACTGCTGGAATATTATGCCATTTGGCCTTAAGAATGCATGAGTGACTTATCAAAGGGCTATGACAACAATTTTTCATGACATGATGCATACATTCATGGAAGATTATTTCGATGACATACTTGCAAAATCTCACACAAGAAAAGAACATTTGAACATTTTAAGCAAGATTTTTGATAGGCTGGAAAGATATCAATTGAGATTAAATCCAAAGAAATGTGCATTTGGAGTAACCTTTGGAAAGCTCCTTGGATACATTATATCAGCTTGTGGCATTGAAGTAGATCCTGGAAAAGTTAAAGCTATCATGGAGATGGAGTCACCCAAGAACATAAGTCAATTGCAATCTTTACAAGGAAGGTTGCAATCAATCAGGAGATTTGTTTCTCAATTGGCTGATAGATGACTTCCATTTACCCATCTTCTACATAAAAATGTTCCATTCAAATGGGATATAAAATGTGAAGAAGCTTTCTTGCAATTAAAAGAATATCTTATGAGTCCTCTAGTACTGATATCACCAACCAAGGGGAAACCATTGTTTCTCTATGTCTCAGCAACAAATGTATCATTAGGCGCTCTCCTAGCTCAACATGATGATGAAGGAAAAGAAAGAGCAGTTTATTATATCAGCAAAATGCTTGTTGGCTATGAGTTAAATTATTCCTCAATTGAAAAGATATGTCTAGCAGTTGTATTTGCAACCCAGAAGATACAACATTATATATTGATTCATTCTATAAAACTATTAGCAAAGATAGATCCTCTCAAATATTTATTGAGAAAGTCAACATTGACAGGGAGACTAGCCAAATGGGTTATGATACTGAGTGAATTTTACATAGAATATGTTGACCAGAAAGCTATCAAGGGACAAGTCATCGCTGATCAATTGGCTAATGCACCTCTACACAATAACATGCCTTTGCACATCGAATTTCCTGATCCAGATATCTTGACAGTAAGTACAAACTTTTGGGAATTGTACTTTGATGGTTCTTATACTCAATATGGATCAGGCACAAGAATCTTTTTCATCACACCTCAAGGACACACAATTCCAAAATCGTATAGACTGTGATTTCCATGCACCAATAATACTGCAGAGTATGAAGCATTGGCTATAGGGCTAAAAATAGCCATTGAATGGAGTGTCAAAGAACTACATGTCTATGGTGACTCACAACTTGTCATAAATCAAATAAATGATGAATATTAAATAAAGGATGATAAGCTTATGCCATACAAACAACTAATAGAGGAATTTAAAGGACACTTTAAAGAAATCACATTCACCCAGATTCCCAGAAATGAGAATAAAGCAGGAGATGTGATGGCTACAATAGCATCTCTCTTGCAAAATAAAGAGAATCAACAGTGTTATGAATTTCTCATGGAAGATATCTTAACCCCTACCATCCAATCCCATCATACCTATCAAATTTTCCATATATCAGGAACCAATGAATCCTTATATGGTCAAACCTACCAATATTTGAAAGATCATATCCTTCCTTTGGAATTATCTCATAATCAACAAAGAAACTTTATCCATCAGTCCTCTCGCTATACCATTATTACTGATATCCTATATAGGTGTGGTCTAGATGGTACATTGTTGAGATGTCTTGAAAAACATGAATCTAAGAGAGTTCTTAATGACATTCATGCGGGTATTTGCAGTACACACTCAAGTGGTTTAACATTGGCTAAGAAACTTATTCGTATGGGTTACTTTTGGCCTACTATGGAAAGAGATTCATTCACCTATGCTAGAAAATGTAAACAATGTCAAATCCATGGAAATCTAATCCATGCACCAGCACAAAGAGTTATATCCTATGACAGGATCATGGCCATTTTCACAATGGGGCCTTAATTTGGTAGGAAAGATCAATCCCTCATCTTCTAATGGACATAAGTTCATTTTGATTGCTACTAAATATTTTACTAAGTGGATTGAAGTAGTGCCTTTAACAACAGTGACAAGAAAACAAATATCATCATTCATCTTGAATTACATAATCTGTCGCTATGGCGTTCCTATGACCATTATCACTGATAATGGAAGACCATTCAAAAATCAAGATGTGAAATAATTATGTGAACAGTTTCATATCCAACATAGGTTCTCTACTCCATATTATCCACAAGGTAATGGTCAAGCTGAGGCATCAAACAAAACTATCTTGAAAATCTTGAAGAAAACATTAAATGAAGCTGGAAAAGATTGGCACATTCAACTAAATCCTGCTCTTTGGGCATAGTGAACTAGCATCCACACTCCAATAGGGGCAACTCCATATTGTTTGGTTTATGGATCAAAAGCTATATTACCTATAGAAGTAGAGATACCTTCTCTATGTGTATCCTTGCAAGGTCTTATACTAGAAGAAGAACAATGAGTCTCTCGACTCCAAGAACTAGAACTGATTAAGGAACATCGCCAAAATGCAATAGAACAATTGAAAGTATACCAACAAAGAATGGCAAGAAGCTATAACCACAGAGTCAAGCCACGTATTTTCTAGATTGGAGATATAGCTCTAAGGGAGAATCCGAGAAATCAGCAAGACCAAGAAAAGAAGGGAAAATTTGAACCAAATTGGCTAGGACCTTTTGTCATAGTAGCAACATATGGATCCGGAGCATACAAGTTATCTACCCCTGAAGGTAATTGGTTTGATGAACCTATCAATTCTATCAATCTCAAGAAATTCTATGCTTGAGATATAAAGTCCTGAAAAATCAATAAAAAACATATAAAGTCCTGAAAAAAAATCAATAAAAAGCATATAAAATCCAAAAAAAAATGCAATAAATTTAGATGGTGATAACCTAGTAAACAGGTGCTATCTAACAAACATGAGTTCCTCCATCTATGAGATCTCTTTACACACCTATCCGTTCCATCCTATCACATCTATCACCTCCATCTATCTTAGCTTATCCATTCCATCTTTCGCATCCATTGCTCTGAACCATTTAGCAAGAAATATGTAGCTTACCAACAGTTAACCAATCCTTGACATACTTGTCGTAGTCACTATCTTAGATTTTATCAACATCGATCAATCTGCATTTGTATCCTGCCATGGTTTTGATCTTGATTAATTCATATATCCATAATAATTTTTGTTTCCACTGGGGGAAAATTCCTAATTCCTTTTGCTAAGGTGATCTTTTGAATCTTTAAAATCCAAAAACATTCGAAAAACTTAGAAAATCCAAAAACAACTAGGGTTTTGAAACAGATAATGAGCAACAAAGCAACAAAAATTAAGGCATTTCATAACAACTGAATCATGCAAATCAAAAACCGAAGAATCAACTAACAAGTAACAAAAGATTATCAAAGATCATTCATCAAGATGATTATATCAATTAATGACCATTAGAACATGTGAATGACATGCAAGATTCAGTGTTTATTTCTTGATTTATTGCTAATCATGTACTCTATGCGACTCAAGGATGTCCATGACTAGAGAAGCTATGATGGGGCATGATTATTTTCTTTGATTGATGTCTGTGGTTTATCTCTTACTATGGTATGAACTTGTCTTAGGATATGATCGACAAAAGATCAAGGAGGATGTTCCAAGTCATGCATGAAAGGGGATAATCCTTGTCTGTTTTGCAAGCAATACTCAGGTCAACTTGATCCATTATATCAATTTTCTTGTATTAACTTGCTATATCAAAATCCATGTAAGGAATACTCAAGTCATCTTGAATCATTATGTCAAGTTGCTTGTATTTTCTTACAACATTTAAAATCTCAATGATGAAATCAAGCACTATTACAAGATCACATATGAAGAATGGCGGTACAATTTTTAGTTAGATTGTTTCATTACCTCATTATTCATCTGCATTATAAGCATATCATTTCATTAACAGATCAACGGTCATAAATAAAGATTGAGTATACTTGGACAAACAAAAATAATTTGTATTTAATCATTATAGGTGCATTTTAAGCATCATTCATTCCATTTAGTTGCATTTTATCATTGCATTAGTTTGCATTTAAATTGAGTTCATTCATTTATCATATAGTGTATCATCATTATTATTTGCATTATCATTTTATAACGATCATTTAGTTACATCTTTGCACTTAGATTCATAATCATCATAAACATTACATAAAAACACAAAAATATTTCATATAGATCATTTGCATTTGCATAGTCAAAAGAAAACCAATCATTCACTTGCATTCCATATAGATCAGTACATTTGCATCATTTAAGATAGAAATCATTTTCATTTGCATCCAAGATCATCAAAAATCAAAACAAAAACATATAATCACTACATCCATATGAACATCACATAGAATAACAAAAATATAGATAATCAAAGCATAAAGCATCATCAACATATAGAGTAACATGCATATAAATCATCATCATCATATAGAGTTCATGTCTGCATATAGATCATCATAAAACAATAAAATTCCAAGTATACAATGATATCAGATAAATAATACAAATTTCTCATCAAATAAAAATCAAGTCAAGGTTGTCCTGTACCACTACCACTTGACTCTGTGTGTCTCTGTGGCTGTGGGAGAGAAGATCCTCTAGATGCCTATCTCCCATGCTCACCACTCCTCTGAGGAGGTCCCATGACCCCACCACTGCTAGTATCCATCATCATGGTGGTATGATAACTACCTGCTCTCTGGCTCTCTACAACTGCCTCCTCATATCATCGTCACCAGTAGGAAGTCTCCTTCTCGGCCCAAAATAGTTCTCTAACAGTATCCACCGAGAGAGTACCTAATCCAACCTGCTGAATATGATCTAGAAGACCCTGAGTATCTTTCTATCTCCTAACAGCTCTATCCCGCTCAGTAATAAGAGTCTATACCTGTGCTCAAAGCTGATCAATCTGTGCTCTCAGACTGTCAATATTATCCTACCTTGGCACATCATGCTTTGGTATAACCACATTTGGCATATCATGCATTGGTGCAACCTGCTCTGGTACATCCTACTGTGGTGCATGAATCCCAATCCCCTCACCACCAACCTATCCAACTACTAGAATCTCAGTCCGAGCAACTCTCCGCACCTATCATCTAATCAAGGGAACATGATCCTCAGGATCCTCATCATCTCCACCATGAGCTGCAATAACCCTAGGATCTGGCTAAATTTGTCCAAAATCAATGCCTCTCCTGCAACCCCCATCCAGTCCAGTCACCCTACCTCTTGTCAATGGTAACCCTCTTAGTGATCTCATACTCGTCCTGCCATGCTCTCTCCCAATCCATCCAACATCTCTCCCACCCATAGGACGTGGTCTCTCAATCCTGCCAGCTGGTCCAAATGGTCCTCCGTGGACTCTCAATCGACCTCCCCTCCGTCCAGGTCTCCTACCACCCCCTCCATCCCCACCATCATCTCCACCTCCCCCAGCCTCATGAGCAGCTCTAAGCTCTTGTCTCCATCTATGTCTCCTAGAAACTGGATCATCTGAATCATCATCATCATCATCTCCTGAACTAGGAGGAGGATCTGCTAGATCAATAATGTGAGGAAATGGATGAGCTTTTATATACTGAGCATACTTTGCAGTAACCCCAGGATCAAGAATGTGTAATCTCATATCATAAGCCACTCTCAGAGTAGCAACAAACTCTGCACGAGCAATCTCAAATGACAACGAAGGTCCCCAATCTTGTCTATCTCTATAATGTCAAGCATATATCATCACACCAGTAGGCATAGGATGGATGATACCAAACTGTCTCAAAATCTGACCAATCAACTATTGCTCAACAATAAAAGGTGTCCAACCAATGAGATATCTACTCTGCATAATACATGGTAATGTCTGTGTGTCATCCATCTAGGGCTCACAATCAAGATATGGTCTCCAAGTGATGCTGTCTAATGAATCAAGCACCCAACGCCAGTACTCCATCTTACCCAGCTTATGTTGAGTAAGGATACCTGCATAGAAATATACATATGGCTGCCTCTCTCCACGAACTCTGTGATGGATAGGCCAAGTAATAGCAATGTACTCCCAGCACCAGATCTGTAATGAAGTGCATCCAGTAGATAAACTCACACTCTCATCATACACTACTTGATGAAGATCATGATATAAATGTCCCAGCATGCAAACACCCCAAGCATATCGAGTACGATGCTGAACCATACTAAGGAGAATCTCACCCCATCCAACTGAAAAATCTCATGATCTCCTATCAGGACATATAAATCCTCCAATCAAACCAACAAGAATAATAGGTAGAGCCTCATAATACATCACCATATCAACCCATCGAATCTCTCCTCTACTAATACTCTCATTAGCAAACACAACTCTGCAAGCCTCTATCCTAGCCCGATCTTGATAATCATACTACACAAGCTTGCTGGTCACTGGGATATGCAGAATCCTATAGACATCCTCTAGAGTCACACTAATCTCACCCGTCGGTAGGTGGAAAGTGTTATGCTCGTTGTGCCATCTCTTGGTCAATGTTGTCAACAAACCTCTGTTATGCGTAATCTCAGGCATATGTAACAAATGGCATAAACCACAAGCATCTATGTGTCTAATCTCAGCCTGGGTCAACTCCAGAACTAAATGATGCACTGCAGGTAATTTCTCTCGACACTGGAGAACATCAAGTTTCTACTATTTTGTCAAGAGAAATCAATCAAATCAAACTAAATCATTAAATCTATCAATCAAATCAAACTGAATCATCAAATCTATCAATCAAATCAAATTGAATCATCAAATCTATCTATCAAATCAAATTGAAGCAACTTACGCTGTCAAAATATTTTAAAACCCATCAATCATGGTTTTTTATCAAACATTGAGTTTACTCAAAAACTCTGCTAAGCTCTTATATCAGAAACTAAATCGGTTTCTTAGAGCTACTCAATCGATCAATCAAGCTAATCAACACTATCTATCAATCAAGCTAATCAATCCAGCAATCACGCAATCGCTAAATCAAGACCCTATTTCATCATCAATGCATATTAAACATGTTAAATCTACTTATCAAAGTGATTTTTAGCTTTTGCACTTATCAAAAATATCAATTTAAGCAAAAGTGCTATCCTATTGAGCATTTGCGCCAAACTACAAAAAATGCGCTAAAACTAAATGCAAATGTGCTAACTTAGTGCATATGCGCTATCCTTTTTAACAAAAGCACTAAAACTATAGGCATAAATGCTAATCCATGCAAAAGCGCTACCTTTCTGGGCATATGCATTAACAAACAATGCATTTCCGCTACCCTATGCATATGCGCTAACATCTTGAACATAAGTGCTAACATACCAAGCATATGTGCTAATCTGAGAATTTGCGTTAAACCTAGTTGCATATGCACTAAAGCAAACTACAAAAGCGCTAAAATAATGTCGAAAAAATCAAAAAAATTCAAAAAATCCAAAAAAGTGCCTAAAACATGAAAATTAGAACGAAAACTTGAAAAAAGGCTCAGGATAAGATACATACCGGATACCCATACTTGACAAGTCACTGGTAACGCTGAACTCGTTCAAATCGATGACACTCCACCAAAATCACCATTTCGCCACCTCAGCAAGAATATCTTCAAACAAAAAATTGACAAGGATAACAATGAAGTTAAAAAAATTAGCCTTGGTTAATTTTATATTTACTATTTTAAAGAGTAATTAATTTCAATGGGGCAATTTAATTTGTTTTTTACAAATGAATTTAATTGACTAAATTTTTATCATGAGATCAATCGTTCAAACCAGAATTTTTGACAATTTCACGATCAATCTCCTGAGGGGGCATGCAATCAGGATTTTCAATCTCCATCAGGCACATTATCAAGACTTGATTTAATCTTTGAAACAATGTTGTTTTCACATTATTTCAAAGAGGGGCAAAATGTATACACTTAAAATTGGCTATGAGCAATTAAATAAATATTTTATATTTATTTAATAATTATTCTTCTATTAAATAGTTAATTTGAAAAGATTAATTTATTTAATTCATTTTCATGTCTTTCTATTAATTAATATTTTATTAATTAATTCATCTATTTTATTCCTCTAATTAATTAAATATCTAATATTTAATTATCATATTCTTCTAATTAATTAAATATCTAATATTTAATTATTCCTTTAACCAAGTTAATTAAATATCTAATATTTAATTATCTCCTCCAAATAATTAAATATCCAATATTTAATAGTTATTCTCCTATCCTATAGTCTCAAATATTAAATAATTTCTAAATTATTTAATCCCTTTTCCAACTCATTCTTCCATCTCCACTTCATCTTCCCTTTGCCAACTCATCAAACATGTGGCTAAGGAAATTAATATTTCTTAAATATTAATTCATCATTTATCTCCAACCTCCAAACTTAATGAAAATTGTGTACGTACACATATTTCATAACCATTTCCTATATTCTCTCCAACACCCCCTACATCTTAGGAAGGACTTGAGTCCACTTGTCCTCTCATGCCTAAATTTCCTCCAACCATTCCTAGATTCTCTCAGTCAGCAACCCAGTCAAGGTGAGACGAGTGACACTTTCTTCTCCTTCCCCCTTTCTCTCAACCTTCAGCTTTGCTCACAGCCATTCAAATCTATAGATCTGATCATGACCGTTGATTTGGACCACATCATCTTATCCTCTCAAAGTCTATAAAATCAAGAGCTTCAGTTGAGAGAGTTAGTCTTCAAAATAGTTTTCAATCAATCATATGCATCTGTGAGTTTTTGAAGCAATTAGAAAATAGCATTGTCATTTTAGCAATCTAATCATATAGCATTATCATTTTAGCATAATCATGTAGCTTTGTATATCATACTATCAGTTAACTACAAGTTATCAGTCCATTCTTCATATGCTATCTTGGAAGCCAACAATGCATTGTCTGAGAGCACACCATCTGCAACCAGGAACAGTGGAGTTAGGACACAATGAGACATAAGCCATGAAGGTAAAATAATGTTTTATTTTAGTATGTATTTCATGTAGTTTCATTGGTGGATTTTGGATTTCCTGTATACATTTCCATTTGTATTTTGTGAAACTAACTTATTATAGGTAACATTCTGAGGAAATTCAAGCTCACACACATATATACAACCATTTTTTTTAATCTACTTCCCTATCACATTGGATTACTTATTCTTTTAGAGATTTTGGGGGCAAAAGATGTTATCTTTCTAAGCTCCCCCTAAGGTGATACCTCTCCTTAAGCTCTGGGAGATGTCACATGTGCATGAAATGCACCATGTTGGCCCAATGAATCATCCATCTTGTTTTTCACATTATTTCTATCCATTTTCATTCTCCACACTTGCATGATCTCCCTCCTTTTCTCAGTTGCAACTTTTGGAGCAGCATCTATTATCTTCTTTTGTTTGACCACCTTTATTCTACACATTTTTGTTGTGTGGCCAAAATTGTTGCAGTTGTAGCAAACTATGTTCTTACTAAACAAAGGAGTAGAGGGTTTCCTATTATCCTGATTCGTTCTCCCTCTCCAAACCATACTATTGTGACCACCTGATGGAACAAAAGAAATTCTTGACAAACCAAAGACACATATGTTTTTGTTCCATGTATATCCATGTCTTACATAAGGTCTAATCACTCTTTCATGCTGACCAAAGTTGTTATATCTCATATTTTTGTTGAAAGAGGAGGTGTAGGGATAGCCATATGACTGGAATGACTTTCTTCGACATTCATTGCTCTTGTGACCAATATTATTATAGTGATAACATATGGCATTAACATTTCTAGATGCAACAAAATAATTTTTTCTTTCATAGCTAAGAGAAGGCCTATGCATAAGTTTGCACTCTAAAAACTTATGACAATATACATTACATTTGTAACAAACTATCTTTTTTCTTCTAGAGAATTCAACTTGACCATTCCTAGACCCTTTACTACACACACTTTTCTTATGCCCATAATCTTTGCATAAATAACAATAACCAAAGAAAGAATGATTGTGACTTACAAATTAATTTTTCCAAAAATATGGAGATCTAGTTGATTGGTTTGATTCATTTCTTCTTCGTCATCTGTGATTGGCCTTGGATAGTATATTTGCAAGTAGTTACATGACCTAAATTCATCTTGTTCTCAGTTTTATAAGCATCAACATGTTTTGGTCTTCTATGCCTCCTTCTTGTGTTCTTATCTCTGAAGTAGCTAACTTCATCCATCTTACCTTTTCCTTTTGGATTAGCACTATTCTTCCTTGTAGAAGCAACCTTGGTCTTCATGTTATTAGTTGCAGATTTTAAATCTATCTTCTTCCTCAGAGCATTCTTGACTATGAAGGTTTGTCCATTACCATTCTCACTTGAAGAGATAACATGTATTTCCTTTTTGGAAGAGTCCTTGCTAGTGAAACATTGACTATCATCATATCCAAAGCCTGCAATGTCCTTTGAATGCTTTTGTTTGCTCAACATTTCATCCAATGCTTTGGTGCTACCATCATACTTCTACCTTAGCTTGAGATCCTCTTTTCAACTTTCAAGCTCTTTTCTCAGAGTCACAACTTCTTGTTCCAGCTTTTGACACTCCTTCTCTTTGGCCGCCAAATCTAATTTTGTTACTTCATACATCTTCTTGGCTTCTTCCAATTGAATTTTAAGATTAGTAATGCTTTGTTTTAACTCTTCAAGATATTTATTTTATTTTATTTTCTCCTTAGTAGTAGTATTCTTGAGCTTTATATTCTCTTTCCTTAAACTCCTAATCTCTTCAAGTGCACTTACTAACTCTCCTTCAAGATCAACTTCAGCTTCAACTTCTTCTTCCTCATCACTATCAAGTGAGCTTTGATTTCCAGATCCAGACCTAAAATCCTCCCTTGAAGTATGTCCTTCATCATCACTGCCAAATACATCTTGCATTATGGATTGAGTTTCATTATCACTCTTTGATGTTTGCATGACACTTTGGACCTCTCGTGCCAAGAATAGATAAGTTTATTTTTCATCTTCATTACAATGACTTATTGATCTGCTTCTATCATTTGCACATTTGTCTGCACCTTTATTCTTCTTCATTTCATAGTTTGATCCAACAGTGGTAGGCTCTTCTCCATAGATTTTCTTTAGTCTATCCCATATGCTCTTTGCAGATTTACATTCCTTTACCTTTGAAGACAATGTATCAAACAACCCATTGAGAATAACCTTCTTAGCTTCAACATTGCATTCATATTCTCTTTTAGCTTTAGGTTTAGTAGGAGAAGTGGTAAGGGAAGTGTAACCATTCTTGACTGACATCCAAACATCATAACTTAAGGATGACAAATAGACTTCCATTCTTGAACTCTAGATGACGTAGTTTGTGCCATCAAACTTTGGTACATTAGTATAGGATGAATCATACATCACCATTGTGCTCACACACCAGAATCTACCCAACTAGAGAAAGCTTATCTAACAAGGAACCTAGTGCTTTGATACCAATTGATGAACACAAATGGACCACTAAGAGGGGCATGAATCAGTGGTAATAAAAAAACTTGAACTATCTGAATGATTAAAACATTAATCACATAAGTTAGGCAACCATTCTAAATAATCAAATCTCTAACAACAAACATCAAGAAACTTACGGACATAGATGTTCAACACATTTGCACACACACATAGAGTGTAAAATCATAACACTAGATCTACGAGGAAAATCCATGGTGGGGAAAAACCTTGGTGAGAAATGTTGTTGGAGTCCACTACTCTAATCCAGTCTCACAATGAAAAACTGATTACAACATTTATGGGCACCAACCTAAAAGAGCACCAACCCCTAAAGTTTATGGACACCAACCCAAAGGAGCACCAACCCCTAGCTTTATGGGAACCAACCCAAAAGAGCACCTACCTCTGCTTTGAGAACCCACTCAAAGAATTACAATAAAGAAATATTCAATAACAAATAAGCACCTTGTTACAAATGAAGTTTTGTAACTCATAGTATATCCTGCACTTGAGATTCACTTGATTATTTTTTGCTCACAAACTTTGTCCTATACTTTCTGATCTTTGTTGTCAATCCTTGCTTCCAACCTTCTATTCTCTTCTCTTCTCTGCACACTACTCTCTTGTTGCAACTCAATCAATCCTCTTTCTCTGCTTCTCACAATGTATGTAACCCACTGTGTTATCTACCGCAACTCTATTTTCTTTGGTCGCTAGTCTCTGATCTTCATAGATGCATTATGATATCTTTGCTTTTGCTTTTAGCTCCCTCTTATCTCCCCTTCTCATTTGATCTTTCTACCTTCAAACTCTTTTTGCAGTGTTATGCCTGCACTAGCATCGTGTTATCTACCACAACTCATCGTTCTCTGGTGTCTGATATTTGCTCTTCTTTGTCCTCTATTTTTTTTCTCTTTTCTTCGACCTTCTATTGCCTTTAATCTCCTCTTCACCTTTAGATTACTCTATCTTCAATCTTTTTTGTGATGTTATTGATTGCTCAGATGTCGTATTATGTGGACCTGCATAAAACACTTTTTTGTGCCCTCTTCTCTTCTCTTTGTTTTGTAACCTTTGTATTTGCAGAGATTCTTCTCTTGCTCACCCACACCTCTCTTTTTCTAATCCAACTACTTCACTTTTTCACTCTCCTTTATTTTTTGATCATCTACGTACTTCAAGAGTTTTCCCTCCAAGAATGAATTAAAAATTAATCTTCTCGGCCTCTAAGAAATCCCATTTGCATGTTGATTTGATCCTCTGTACATACTCTCCAGACAACTAGCCATCAATAATAAATATATGCCATTTGTATCCTTCTAAATTCAGATTGTATTACTATATTTAGTAATCTTGGATTTTGCATCCCATTCAAAGATTTTCAGATCATTATGGAGCTGCTCAATCTTCTGCAGTATATGCCTGCATTAAATGTCTGCGCCTCTTCATCTCCGTTTGATGGCTATTCACATTTAATGCTATCTTCCTTGTTTACATAGTAATCTCTGGAGTTTTATTTTTCTATTGCACGTAACCCTCATTTTAAAAATGTATGTCCAGCTACACCCTATTTCAGCATTTATTTTTTTCTCTATTTGTTGAATAGATAGGAAAATCTCCTTTGATACATATGCACTTTTTGTTTATAGACTAGTCAAATATTTTGTCCACAAGGAATTCACATGTTACTCAGCCACTTGGTGAATGGTGGGACCCATCTACATATTCATATGTTCACAAATTGTCCACATGCAAAATAAATCCATATTGGATTCACAAGCTACACTAATATGTTCCGTAGATCGAGTAACGTGCATGTTATGCACATCGTGAAACAACAAAAGCTTCCTTCCTATGGTCTAGCGGGATAACGTGCCATCTACTATTTTCATTATCTCGCATCATTTTCTATTAGGCCTTCTTACTCATGTACGGTGGCGGGATGCATCAATTTTTTCATTTTATGTTGCACCGTGGAACATTTCTCTCAAAATTGGAACGATGCAAGATAGCAGGGTGTGTAAAACTTCTTTTGTTTTTGTTACCCTGCAGGGTTATCTTACTCTTGCCTAACACACCATAGAATAGCGGGGAACCAAATTGCTTCATGGTTATGTTAACCCCTCAAGGTCATCCTATTGTCGACTAACTTGTCGCGGGATAGCGTAGAACCTCATTTTCTTTACTTAAATGTTATCCCCCAGGGTCTTTTTACTAACGACAAACATGTCGTGGGATAGCGGGACAACTGAACTATCACCGTGGAAAGTACCTCGCAGAGACTTTTGTCTCAAGTATTTCTTGTTGTGGGATGGCGAGGTGACTAACCTGCCATGTTATTGACATTCCCTATCACAATTTGTCATTTTTAAGATAGCAATAACCTAGGTGTTATGCACTCCTCCTGTCTCCTATTGTAGTAGCATTTGGTCAATGTAGAGAGTTGACCATGGGATAGTGATAGCGATAACATGGTGTGTTATGCACATATTTATGCAATAGAGTGTGACTAACATGACATGTTAATCAAACTGCAACCATACTTTTTTTGATTCATATCAGGTCACCTAATAGATTCACCACACTATTCAACTTGTGTCTTCTTTGTCCAAATGCACACACTCCATGCTTTCCTTATGTATCCCCCTTGTGTGACTAACATGGTGTGGTGACTAACACTACCTGTTACTGAGTGCGACTAACATGATGTGTTATACATTTCTGCAACTGCACTTTTCTGAGTCAGACATGTTTGCTCAATGCTTGTAGAACTTCACAACTTGTTTCTTCTATATCCAATTGCAGTTCCAAATAGTTGACCAAACAAACTTCAAATTGTCATCTTTGTCTTTTCTGTGGCCATGGAATTCATGCAACATCCATGCATATTCATTCAAAATGCACAACTATGCTAACCTGATGCAACACCATATTGGCCAACCTAAACTTTACTATAGGATATTCATCATTATTGCATCTTCATCTTCCTCTAGGGTACTCATCCTCTTACATCTTCACTAGTACAACAACTATTGACATCTTTGTCAACTGATCTTCTCAACTGTTGACATCAATGATAATATAATGGCAACAAAGATCTCAAGGAGAAAATGATGAGCCAAGGAGATAAAAAAAGAAAAAAAAGAAAAAGGAAACTATGCTAACTTACAAATAGAAATTGCCAAATAACAGAGGAACCTAAAATGATAAAAACAAATTAATTAAGGAAACTAAAAGGTAATGAAACACAGATCTTACCATCAATCTAGTAAAGCAGGAAGAAGAGAAAGGGAGGGATGCAGGGATAGAAATGGGGGTAAGGAGGGAAGGTGAGGTACAAAGGGAGAGAGGGTCAGAGAGATCTAGAGAAATAGAGGTAGTGAGGGAGTGAGGGGGAGGTGTGTAAAGAGAGAGGAAACATATAGTGGAGAGTGAAGGGTAAGATAGAGAGCTAAAGAGGTAGTGTTAGATATTTGGGAGAGAGGTAGAAAGGGGACATAGGAAGAGTGATAGAGAAAGATCTATAGGTCTAGAGTTTTGGGGAGATAAATATAGTGAGATAGAGAGTGAGAGAATACTAATAGAGGCATATTGATTACTATAATTTTATTGTCTAAAAATTTAAGTGATATTTTAAAACCTAGAATCTACATTATAACTCCTAGATATCTGAAACCACTCTCAAACATCCTACTAATATATACATGAAATATAACACCTTTTTCTTTTCTTATACTTAAATGTTATATTTCATGTATATATTCTTGTTGGGGGAGATAGAGTGAAAGAGAAAGAAAAATTGCCTAAACAGTTAATCTGATACTAAAAAATTGGTTAGCACCAAATTTGGCACTCACCAAATGAAAATGTACTTTCAAAAGTGTGTTTCTATTTGGCTAGTGGAAAATTTGGTGAGTGCTAAATTTTGCAAGAAGCAAATGGAAATGTACTTACAAAAGTGCATTTCCATTTGGCTAGTGCTAAATTTGGTGCTCACCAAATATGGTACTTTCCAAATAGGTTTGGCATGACCAAACCTATTTGGACCACACCAAATATGGTGAGCACCATGGCTTCATTTGGGCAAAAAGAAGTTAGCATCTTTTTGGTCCCCCATCTTGGTGAATATGCTTCTTTAGGAATGTCTAGGATGGGGGGTTTGGTCAAATGGATTGGGAATGGTTGATGTTAAAGAAAAATATTCTTTTCAAATGTTTTAATTTTTTGGGATTATTTGGTTTTTATGATTTTTCTTTCCTTTTTGATTTTAATGATTTTTTTTTTAGATCTTTCATTAAATATGAAAACATACAAGAAAGAAATGAAAAAGACAAAATCTTATTGCTCCATTTGGATGATGTGTCTTATTTTGGTTTCAAGTAGGGAAGGATGTCTGAACATTTAAACACATAAGATACACCAACAAGCCTACTCAAGTGGGAGTATCTGTCCTTGCATCCACAAGAAATGGCAGCCAAAAAGTCAACTATAGGCTTTACAAGCTTAACTAGGGTATCCTCTATATACCACAAGCATATGTTGAGGCTAAATTTGTGAAATTAGAGAGAATAATGCCAAATAGTCAGGAGGAAAGGGTAACCCACTCTCCACCTTCACTTCTCTAAGGTATAAAGTTCTTAAAGGCTTAAAATAGAATGACAAGATTTCACTTCTAAAAGGTGTGTCTTTTGATTCACCCTCGGTATCTATACTCTGCCAGAACACAAGGGTTGAGGTCATCCCATAGAGTGATCACTTCTCTACGAAGACCCCCTTAAAAAGAAAAGCAAGATCCCTTATTTATTGTGCACTCATGTTTGCTGCTAGGATGCAAGAGGTGATCATATGTAAGGAAAACTTGGGGATTAAAATAAACTTGTTCATTTTAAGTCCAAATCCAAATTTGAAAGGTTGATTTTAATCCCATTTTTAATATGTGGAAGACACAACAAGAACATTGATCTGAGGCAAGAAATAATTCTATGATAGATGAAAAAGACTATGATTACTTTTAAAATTTGAATGAGATGGTTTAGAACAACTCCACCTAGATTCAATACTTTTAATTTGTGTTTAAAACCCATTGATCCATTATGATGAGCTTCAAGCTAGCTTTTATCATCCTCAAATCTTCTATGTAAAAAAATGCCAAAAATGATAAACTAAAGAAAAGAAATGTTATGCATAAATTAATTCCTTATGATTTTCTCTTAAATTTGAAGAAAAAATCACTAAGAGATGATTTCATTTGAAAAAGATATGAGGGACTAATTTTTTAAAAAGAAGAGGTGAATTTGAGTGAATTTACCAATTTTTTAATTCAATATCTAGAAAAATGAACTAGACCATAGGATAGAGCATTGAACCATATTTCTAATGAATTTAAAAATATTCATATGTTATACAAAAGTTATGGACATTTTTGTAAATATTATCACAATTGTGCAAGAATAGAGATCAAATGCACCACAAGAATGCTTCAAATGCATAGAATTATGCAAAAATATGCAAAAATAGAGAACAAATATGGAAGAATATTAAAAATATGTAGTAGAATGAAAAATTCATAAGAATAAATAACAAATGTGTAGGAATAGAATGAATATGTAGGAATATGGTTCAATTACGTAGGAATACATGATAAATGCATAGGAATATGTAGTAAATGTGCATGAATATGCAAAAAAATGCATAGGAACGAAAAAACCAAACAAAGAACACATAATTAGCAAAAACACAAGTCTAGGTGGCAATAGTGTAGTTCTAGACAACAATAGCATAGATCCGGTGAACAAAATGCACAAATCTAGGTGACAATAGCACAAGACTCGTGAATAAATGCATAGATCCAACCTAAAACTCAAGAAAACACTAAATTAAATCCAAAAAATTGTTAGAAAAATGGGACTAGGGTCCCACATGGTGTGCCAAAATGTCTATGTTGAATATTGCACCTAATAGTAAACTCTAACCAGCCCAACCACAAGCCAAGAATCTACCTTGACATCCAACAACACCAATGGACCACTAACTTGTGAGATGCAAAGAAAATAAAATAAACATTATAACCTCACATCCATGAAATGCTTAACTCCATTATTCTCCTATCTCCAATATCTTGTGAAAATGGTGTGAATTCTTTTAGCCTTAAGCACTAGCACAAGATGGAATAAAAGGAATGGAGAGCGATTGATTGATGATGAAATGGTGATGATAAAGAAATCTCTAGAAAGATTTCAGAATTATGTAATTAGATTCAAGCTATGGATAGATGAAGATGAAAGGGGTGAGAAGCCTATTTTATAGAAATCTCCAAGAGAATCAAGGGCTTAGATTAAGAGGTTAAAATATGAATGGCCATGATCACATTGTTAGAAGAGAATCAAAAGGATTGAGTGGTAGGTGAGAGTGAATAAAATTAGGAGGTTAATACGAAGTGGAGGTCTAAGATTGAGTGGTAGGTAGGATTGGGTAGATGTGTTTTCACATGCAGAGGAGGAGAGAGAAAAGAGGAATGGTACACTTGTCACATGCTTGCGAATTTAGATTGTGATCCATGTGAACATGTTGGAGGGATAGGATTAGAAAGAAGGGGATAATGAATTAAATAATTAAATAAAAGTATTTATTTAATTAATAGATGAAAAAGTTGGGGTTAAGATAATTAAATAAATAATAAATATTTATTTAATTTTAGGAAGAAAAGGATAATGAATTAATTTGTTAAATAAAAATATTTATTTAATTAATAGTAGGAATTATGGTAAAATAATTAAATAAATAATAAATATTTTTTCAATTAAGTTAGGACCATTTTAGGTGATAACAACAATAATGATAATATTTGTGACAAGATAGAGATAAGTAGATATGGAAGGAGATAGAGAGAGGGGGGAAGGAGAGGCAAGGAGATAGAGGTAGAGAGGGAGAGAGAGGTAAGTAGAGAGATAGAGAGAAAGAGAGAGGAAGGAGGGAGAGATATGTAGAGAGAGATGAAGATAAAGAAAGAGAGAGGAGGGAGGGAGGGAGGTAGAAATATGTAAAGGGAGAGGGAGAGAGAGGTAGGGAGGGAGAGGGGGGAGAGAGAGAGGTGAGATAGAGAGAAGTGGTGAGGGAAGGATGGAGGAAGAGAGAGAGGGAGGGAGGTAAGGAGAGCTATGTACATACCTCTCCCTACCTTCCTCCCTCTCCCCCTCTCTCTCCTCCCTCTATCTCTCCTTCCCTATCTCCCCCTTAGGAGATACCCTAGTCTATAATACCTCTCCCTCCCTCCCTCCCTTCTCCCATATCTCTCTCTCTCTCTCTCTTGCTATCTCTCTCTCTCTCTCTCTCTCTATATATATATATATATATATATATATATAGAGAGAGAGAGAGAGGGAGACATGTATGTAGGGAGAGAGGGGAGATGGAAATAAGTAGAGAGGGTAGGTGTGAGAAAGAGAGAAAGAGAAGTGGAGAGGGAAGGAGGGAGATAAAGGGAGAGTAAGGGACAAATAGGTATATAAAGAGATAAATGTAGGAAGGGAGTGGGGGGGAGTTGTGTAGAGATAGGGAGAGGGGAGATAGAGATACATAGAGAGGGAGAGGGAAATATGGAGAGAGTGGTGAGGTAGAGAGGGGAGAGAGAGTGTGAGGTGGGTAGAGAGGGAGAGGGTAGATAGAGAGTAGAGAGTGAAGGGTGTGAGAGAGGTGTAGATAGATAGGTCTAGAACTTGGGGGAGAGAGGATAGAGTGAGATAGAGAGGTAGAGAGAAGGGAGAGAGATAGGTCTAGATATTAAGGGAGTCAAAGAGAGTGAGATAAAGAGAGAAAATTGAATAACTTAAATTTGACTGTCTAAAAAATTATAAGATCTAGAGATTGGGGGAGATAAGAGAGAGTGAAATAGAGAGGCAAAGAGAGAGGAGGGGAGAGGGAGAGTGATAGGGAGAGAGATATAAATTGAGTTTGGTGGAGAAAAAGAGAGTATATATATATATATATATATATATATATATAGAGAGAGAGAGAGAGAGAGAGAGAGAGAGAGAGAGAATGATGATAGGAGGTTGTTGATTATTGAAATATGACAATTTGAAAAATTATAAGATCTTTTAAAACCTACAATCTACTTTATAACTCCTAGAGATCTGAAAATAACTTAAAGTATTATATATATCATGTACATAGTCCAATGGAGAGAGTGATTTTGAGATATAAGAAGAGAGAGGATTTCTTCTTCTTCAAAATGTGAGTTCATTATAATGCACTTGTGTTATGGCTTGGTAGTGATCAAGCCTAGGCTTGACCTCTACCAAGACATAATGCATTTGCATTATAACACTCACACACTATAACACACTTGGTAGTGACCAAGCCTTGGCTTGGTCACTACCAAGGAATAATTTGTGACTACATCATTACATGCTCACATTATGTCTTGAATGGGACCAAATAGTAGTGTGACCACTTTTTGGTCCCCCATCTTTCTACACTTACCCCTCATGACTTGTTTGGGAAGCTTAGTGTCTCTCCTTTTGGCTCCTAAGTTGTTGGTCCCCCCATCTTTTTGCACTTACCCCTCATGACTTGTTGTTCCTATAATATTGAGTTCTATATATTCCTAAGAATTATAAAAGAACCTTATCTCTTCTTAAGCAAGCATTCTTTACCTTCATTTTTTTTACTAAACTCAAGTTCAATTCTAAGATTTTGGGTAAATTTTAGTGGGTTGGTTGTTTAGTTTTGGATAATATCACCTCTAAGAAGATCTATTCCTTATTGGTTGACATAAGAGAGACTTTAAACCACATCCATGCTTCTTGGAACCTTTATTCGACATTTGATGAGCTATCTAAAGCCATGTGTTTAATTTGATTCTCATCTTGTGAGGCCAAAAATACTTGTTCAAATGTTGTGTGGTACTTAAGAAACTTGTTGTTTTTGATGATTTAGATAATGATGCTTTTTCTATTAATGTGTGCAATCTATGTGATAAAGTTGAGACCTATGAGAATTTATTTTGTAAGTGTCCTTTTTCTTTGAAACTTTGGTCATTATTTTTGGGTAAGGGTCGAAATTAGGATTATAAAAAATGTTTTTAGCTGGATTGACATGTTGTTTGGTCATGTTAAATCCTTATCTCTTGAGTTTAACTAGTTTTGGTATATCCGTACTTGTGAATTTTTTGTGGAATATTTGGAAAGCAAGAAATAGGGATATATTCCAAGGTAGGAGAATAATCCTTACTAACTAGCTATATTTGAGCTCATGAGTTTCAATATTATGATGTAGGTCTCACTTATAATGGAGATTCCAAAAATAAAATTCTAGATTCTATTCAAGGAGGGTCTATTGTTGGTGTACAAGCATGAGATTATTAGTGCCCACTTCTTTTTGTATACACCTAAAAATGGTCTGAAGATAGTTAATTAAATACGCAGTTATTTGATTAATTCCCCTTCCCAATTAATTGAATTCACAAGCAATTTAATTAATTTCTCTATTCATCTACTAGTAAATAAATCTAAATGATTTATTTATATAGTTCATCTCACATCCCCCTTTGATTAATTAATTCTCAATTAATTAATGTCTCCCCATACTAATCAATTCTTCTAATCCCTAATTAAGATTAACAAACTCAAGTTTGTTGAGATTAATTACCATTTTTCAATTATTTGAATTTCTAAATTCAAATGAGCACATGGCTCCTAACTTTAACCACCCAACCTAACCATCCCCTAACTTAACCCATTCAATCTAATCTTGGGTCTAACTAAACCTATCCTATCTTGCACATTCTAACCTCCTTATCCTAACCTCTCATGGTGTGGATATTCTCTCCTTGAGACACATGGCACTTTCGCCACATGTCTCCTCCCTTGGACACTTGCCCTCTCATGAGAAAAGCTCCTTGACACTTGTCACCACAGAGATGACAAGTGTCCCTTCCTCCAACCTCTTCTCCAACTTCCTCAATCTTGGCCCTTGATATCTTCAAATCAAATCTGGACCATCGATTCTTGCCACCTTAGCTTCGGCCTTGGAATTCCTATAAATACCCCTCATTTTGGAGCAATATGGATCCGATCTCATATCAATTTATGCATTGTTATTATAGGCATATCGATATGATCTCATATCAATTTAGTCATTGTTACTATAGGCATTTACATTTCAATTATCTAGTAATTAGATTTTGGATTAATCATAGCATGTTAATCTAGGTTCTTAAATCATGCATTTCATATCATCTCCATAGTCAATCATGATCAAATAGCTACTCAACTCTTGAGTTGCCATTTTGGAGGTCAATGCTCCGCTGAGAGCCCATCAATCCAACACCTTCAAGGTCCTCAAGAATAGAGTAAAATAGGACATTTCAAGGAAGGCTTATGGTTTGCATCTTTGATTTAGTTTTCAATTAAGCTTTTCAATTACATCTTATTGTCTCATTATATGTGTATGCCTCTTATACTAACCACATTTTTAGCATCACATTAATTGGCGCCCACCGTGGGGCCTAGCCCCTTTGATCTTTAACAAGTTTGCTTGCAGGAAATTTCATTGATAGGTTGATTAGCTCTTTCGGAGTGCAGATTAGCTCTCTTGGGCTCCCGAATCGCATTTTTGGCATCTTTTGGGGCGTTCTGGCACCTCAAATGACATTTATGGGAGATTCCTCAACTTTGTTTTTATGTTTTTTTGTACTTTAGCGCTTCCAGTCTGTACTTTAGCATTTTTGGTATGCATGGTGGCATTTTTGGCAAATTTGTCAGCATTTTCAATCTATTTAACAACGTTTCTGGTTTGCAGAACAGTGTTTCTGGTTTGTAGAACAATGTTTCTGGTGTGCAGAGCAACATTTCTGGTGTGCAGAGCAGCGTTCTTGGCACATATGATGGCATTCTTGGTCAATTTGATGGTGTTTTAAGTTTTTTATTAATTTTGCAAATATTGTATGTTGCATTCCTCATTTCTGCTTCTGGATTGTCATTTTCCCGAACCTAATTTGCAGATTGTTGGTTTTGCAGGTACTTATTTCATTGTGAAAGACCAGAGTTATAAACTATTTCACCGCCAAAGAATACAATATAAACTACTAACTTTGTTTGTAGCCGCAGGATTTTGCACTTATATTTGTTAAATTAGGCACGTAGACTAATTACAATGGAAATGAACAAACATGTCTTATGTGTCTTGATGATAGGCGAGTATGCTCTCACCTTTCTTAGGTGATCAGAAAGCTAGACTCATCCTTTGCTTTCAATAGTGCATATCTTTAGCGGGCCTGTCACAGTGGGAAAAAGTAATCACCTTGTGAGAATGACCCAAGTCAGTACAACTGGACCTGATCATTCCAACTCACTATAATAAATAGGTCTCTGATGATTAAAGTCTAAGAGGATGGGATTATTTGATTTTTCTCTTTGAGATCTCTCATATCGAGCATTTTGTAGGGCCTCACGATCTCAATCATGTTTACATGACTACAACTTGTTTCGGTACCTTGTCGGGCTATAGGCCTCAATCATGCTTGCATGACTTCAAGGGGTAATTTCAAATGGAATTCTTGACTAAGAACCATAAAAATAGAAGCTACCCGATTCACCTCTGAAAGGGTGATAATCTTTGTGCAAGAGAGATAGTAACTCTCCCAAGACACTTGCCATATCATGCACCCATTAGCATTTGGAGTCAGATAATACAACATTGAGAATCCATTGCGTGAGACTCAGCGGCCGTATTCTGATTAGCTATTGGGTGTGTACCTAAGTCAGCAAGCAAAGGTTTTCATTCTTAGCCAATCTCCTTAGGATAGATTGATTGATGTGTTTTTAATTGTTCAAAACCTTTGGGATAAAAATACAATCTGATTTCTGTGTTTATAAGTCAAGTCAAGATCTCATCCATTGAAATACAACAAAAATTGCAAACTCAAACCTCAAATTGTCAAATTTACAAGTTTCACAGTAGATTAGCTCTTTCAGTCCAAATAGTAGCACATACGGTTCAAACAGTTGCACATACAGTCCAAACAGTCTCACATATGATTCAAACAGTCACATCTGTAGTCCAAACATTAGCTTTTTCAGTCAAAATAGTTGCTCTTTTAGTCCAAACATTAGCTTTTTCAGTCCAAACAGTTGCTCTTTCAGTCCAAACATTAGCGTTTACATTTCAAACATTAGCTCTTTCAGTCCAAACGATCACACCTTTGGTCCAAACAGTCACATTTTCAATCCAAAGGTCAGCTCTCTTGGTGTTAATGTCAAATTTCTCATATTTCAACATTAACTCTCAAAGGTTGAGCATATTACAGAGTTCGATCAAAATTGTAATCTTCTAAGTTCAAACACTCAATTTGCTAAACCTACATATCATTATTTGAACTTTAGAGTCACTGAATTGCAGAACAGAGTTCCTGGTTTGTCAGTCAGTGTTTCTAGTCTATATGTCAACGTTTTTGGTCAGTATAGTAGCATTTTTGGTAAGTCTGTCAGAGTTTATGGTCCAAACAATAATGTTTTTGGTCTAAACAACAACGTTTTTGGTCTAAACAACAGAGTTCCTGGTCTAAACAACAACATTTCTGGTCTAAATAGCAGGGTTCCTAGTCATTTTGTTAGCGTTTCTGGTAAAATACATCAAAATCAGAAAACAAAAACAACCCATTTCTCAAACAGTCAAACATAGAGAGTAGGTCATCTTTTTGGGTCATTCAATCAGGTTATCTTCTGTCAAAAATAGATTCAAGAGCAAGACACACAAAGGTTTCAAGTATTCACCTCAAACAAGTTAAAGATCAAACACCTTAAAGTGCAAGATCACATTGTCTTTGATAAACTAATCGTTCAAACATAGTTTCTCATCAAGATCAAACATCATTTAATCATGAAACTACAATGCTTGATCATAATAACGTCATTCTTTATCATAGGATATATCGTTCCTATTTGAACTTGGTCATATCAAAAATGACAAAATTTGCACTCCAAAACTAAGATCGAAAAACTTGCAAACAAGCAAATACTTGAAAAAAATCATTTTCTCAACAATTGATCACTTATTGTGGCACATTAAGTAAGATTTAATCACAAAAACATTCAAAACACAATGCCCATTTTAATTGCAGCATAAAGACATAAGATTGCTAATACATTGGAAATACCTAAAGATCATAGAAACATGGCATACCAAATTAAAAGACAAGAACACATAAAAAGCCAACATATTGGAGAAATCAAAGAAGTCCAGAATCAAAATCCAACCATGTCAAAACCTCACAAGGATTTAAACATATCTCAGAAGAAAAGTGGCTCTTTTATGCACCTCTTAAAGAGATCCCTAAAGGATTTGGCTAAAGAAGATCAAAATCATGCACCCATGTCTAACAATGATCCATCCATCCATAAGCAAATTAACTCTCCAAAGGCATCTATTCTTACACTTCTTAAAAAAGTGCAAAAACCTTCCATAACATCCTCACTAGGCAATACACCCAAAGATGATGTTCCCCAAGGGATATCCATAATGGCCATCAAACCTATTTCAGAAGATCCTATTCAAAACCCATCTACTTCATATCCAAGCATTGATTCCTTGCAACATCCCCATAGCGCTTCCTTGCAAATTGAAGTCTTCATTCATAAAACACTCGTTAAACGTGTCCTAATAGATGGGGGAGCTAGCCTAAATATTTTCTCATTGAGTCTTGTCCGTGCTCTAGGTTATTCAGAAGATGTGGTTGATCCCCTGAAAAAGATCAAAATCAAAGCACATAATGAAGAAGAGAATCCCTCTAAAGGAGTTGTGGTATTACCCATCACAATGGGACCTTTGCAGAAAAACACAACATGCCAAGTCCTAGATTTGGACCTACCATACAATATACTCTTGGGGAGACCATGGATTCAGAACATACAGGCTATTCCATCAACATGTCATCAATGCTTAAAGTTTCCATACAATGAATAGGAAATCACAATATCAGTAGACTTAAATCTAGTGCAGTGTGGTGATAAACTGAAATCATCTCAAGAGATCATTGTTTCACATAATAGAGAGGAAGCATATTCAAACACACAATCCAAGGAACAATAATTTGCATCAATTTTGTCAAACATGGAAGAACAAATGCAGCTAAAAGATCAAGGGAACAAAGAATATTCATGATCATGGAACAACAAACAAGAGCAACTTGAAATTGAAAGGGAAGAAGTAGATGTAGGTGTTGATGTAGTTCACACATATGCAGAACAAACGTTAGGAACTAGCCTACTTGAATCAGAATCACATACGGTTGACATGGACTTAACCGAGGACGATCAAGATTTTCTTGAACGAGGTCATTCTGATGAGAGTATCATCTTAGACATGGAAATACCTACTAAAATCTCTGACATCTCTATCATGACTCCCAATATCTCTAAAACATATCAACTTGAAGATCCTTTACCCTTAAGCTATCCTGAACCTATGGACTAGGAAAATAAAGGACATACTGACATTGATACCTTACCTAATGACCATGCCATATCCTTATATATTAATGAAATCAAACCCACAACAACTTTCACCAAGGATTCCGCTAACGTATCTTCAAGTCAAATGGATGTCAAATCTCCTAGCCACAAAATTGAAAATCAAGAAAACAATATCAGCTCTAATGCTGAAAACCATTTATTGGCAACATTAGACCAGGAAAAAGTAAAAATAAAGGACGCATCTATCGGTGAAAACCTCCTCGAGGCGCCGAAAGATGGGAGATTTGACACCTTCCATGTGTACTATCAAGAGAAGTCATCTATCCTAATAGAACCAACAGTTATCATTGACACAATCGGTCTAAATCCAGGAACAATCTCTCTATCAGAACCAACAAGGAAAATATATTTGAAATCCTTCAAAATATGGCAAATCAATTTTACCTGGTAATACGCAGACATTCCAGGGTTCGATCCAGATCTTATAAAACATCACCCGAATATCAGTCCAGGAGCAAACATCAATAATGGAACACCGTATGGATCAAGAGCAGACATCAATAGAGGAACACAACATAAATCAAGAGTAGACATTCTATTTATCAAAATGGCTACATAATGGAACATTAAACAACTTCAAGTCTTTGGAGACTCTCAGCTTGTCATTAATCAAATCAATGATGACTATCAAACAAAAGATGAAAAGTTGATGCCTTACAAAAAGATGGTGGATGATGTCAAGAAATATTTTGTTGAAATCACTTTTGAGTAGATTCCCAGAAATGATAAAAAAGTAGCAGATGCCATGGCAACACTTGCTTCTTTATTACAAACACAAGAAAATCAAGAGCGTTATGAATTCCTGGTTGAAGAGTTGTCATACCCTTCTCATAATTGGCCATATTCCCAAACCATCTACCAACTTATTGGACATAATAATTCTTCCTGCCATGGAAAAAATTACACATACCTGAAAGATAACACCTTACCTCTTAACCTATCAAAGAACCAAAAGAGAAACTTTATTTGCCAATCCTCCCATTATACTCTTGTCATGGATACCCTATTTAAATGAGGTCTAGACGGTACTCTCTTAAGATGTCTCGAACAAGAAGAATTTGAGAAGGCCTTAAATGAAGTCCATAACGACATTTGTGGCACTCATTCAAGTGGTCTTACCCTTTCGAAAAAACTCATACGCTTGGGCTATTATCGGCCAACTATGGAACGAGGTTCTTTTCAGATAGCTAGAACATGCAAACAATGTCAAATCCATGGAAATTTGATCCATGCACCAACACAAGAACTTCATGCTTTAGCAACATCTTGGCCTTTCTGCCAATGGGGCCTTGATCTAGTATTAAAGGAAAATCCACGAAAGTAGTCAGATCAAGAAAAGAAGGAAAAATTTGAACCAAACTGGTTAGGTCCATTTGTGGTCACAATAGTATTTGGGTCGGGAGCATATCAGCTATCAACACAAGATGAAGATCAACTCGAGGAACCCATCAATAGCATGCATCTGAAGAAGTTTTATGTCTGAAAAATCCAAAAACAGTGAAAAAGTAGAAAATCCAAAAACAGTGAAAAAACAAAAAATCCAAAAATAGTGAAAAAGTAGAAAATCCAAAAACAGTAAAAAAGCAAAAAAAAAAATAGTAAAAAAAATCAAATATGATAAAAAGTGCAATAAAAATAGACGGTGAAAACCTGGCAAATAGATGCTATTTGTCGGCTAGCTCTGCCATCTATTGGTTTGTGCTTTCTTCCACTTGCATTCTTTTCCATTGACGATGTTCATATCCATCATAAAGCCTTTGTACATACGCAGGCATCCCAGGTGAGTTCTCGTCATGGTTTGGATCATTGACTATATCATAATAAGGTTTGTTTCTAGGCTGGGTGCAAAATCCTGAACCTGGCTAGGGGCAAAAAGTTTTGATCATTTTGAGATTAATCAAACAGGTAGAACAATAGTCAGACAACGCTTGTCAAGCGAAAAACTGAGATACATCCAACGTTGAACATAAGATCACATTGTCAACCATTAACTGTCACATATCAATCTAAACATGACAAAACACATATCGATGGATGATATATCTTGACTCATGATCTTAACACTTTGGCAATAATGGTTCAACTATTTTATTTGGATTTTTGCTATCATGATTTTTGAGTAACTCTAGGATGTCTTTGACTAGAGGAACAAGGAAGGAACATGATATTTTTCTTGTCTACTATCTGTAAATTAATCATTAATATGTGAAAAGTTGTCTAAGGAAGTGATCATCAGAGTATATCGAAGACATTTCGGACTTGCATATAGAAATGGTTAATACTGCCTGTTTTATGCAAGCAACACTCTGGTCATTTTGGTTCAATTATACCTCAATGCTTGTGCTAATTTGCAATATCAAAACCCAGGAAAGTAGTGCTCAGGTCATCATGGTTCAATTATACCATTGATGTTTGTACTCACTTCCCACATTTTAGAGGCTCAATGATGAAACAAAGCAATGACTCCATGACCGGTCCGATCATCGCATTGCATTTCACGTTTTGCATTTGCATTTTAAGATAGACTTGCATTTCATGGGATCACAATGCTCATCTTTTCCAAGGCCAAAGCTAACATGGTGTTATCTCTCTTATTACGTGACTGAGTACATTGGACAATAACAAAAATAATCAATTCATTCATCCTGCATGATAAGTTTGTTCATCTCATGTAACCATTGCATACGAAGGCATCATTCATATAAAGCATCAAATCATTTATTCATTTAGTAAGATCATTGCATGGCATTCATCAAATCTCAAATCATATAAAATAGCACCATTGCATTGCATTGCATCCATCTCATATTAACATACATGAGAAAATCATAAAAATATCATAAACATAGAAAGCATTGCAATCGCACAAACATCACATAGAAATTATAAGCATCACCATCCATATTTGCATTTGCATACATCATGTAAATACTGCATCATCATATATCCATCATCTAGAATTCATAAGCATATAGAAATTAAGGCATACATCATGAAAGTAACTGCACATCATAATCATATACCAAATAGAATGCATCCATCATCTCATAGGTCATGTAGAGCGAATAGGATCGACTGCATATCATATCATCAAAACAAGATCAATGTCCAAGGTACAAAGATATCACAAAATATATGAGATACATCACAAATATACATCGCGAGACTCATCAATATCTCATCACAAAAATGGGTGTACATGAATGGATCAATGTCCCATATTAGTGTGACCACTAAGACGCAAATCGAAATAAAAAATCGCGAAAAATCATCAAAAATTGAAAAATAAAAAATAAAAAATAAAAAAATCATCAAAAATTGAAAAATCGAAAAAAAAAATCAAAGATCATCAAAAAATCTACAAATCTACAAATCGAAAAAATTGCCAAAAAAATTGGAAAAACCGAAAAAAAAAAACCAAAAAAAAACCCTCGCTCGCAGTGGCGCCCAAGGCACCACCCGCTGTGGCACCCAAGGCGCCTCCCGCGGCGCTCGCAGTGCCTATGGTGGTGCCAAGGGCACCCGCGGTTGCCGCTCCGCCTCCACACCACCGCCTCCTCTCCTGCCAAATTTTCAAAAAATAATAAAAAATCATTTTTTTTAATGTATTTTAAAAAAAAATAAAAAAATGCATGAGAATAATTAATTTTTTTCGGGTTCAAAGTGAATTTTTTTTCAAAAAATCCAAACAACCCATTTCAACAATATAATTTTCACCCCAACCCATCTGGTGAAAACGCTAATAAATTTTTTTTGGGAGGCATATGGAATTTTTTTCAAAATCTGGAAAAACCCAATGCGATTCTTATGCTACCCCCTCAAATGAACCCACATCAACATTTATGTATCTTCTTGCAACATGATATCAACAAACTGTCAGTTCTTTATCCAATCAATCTTATCAATTCTATCAATCCATCTCATCCGATCCATTCTATCATGTCTTATATAGGCTGAATCCTTCCTGAAACCAGACGTTTTGATCAAGTCTTATACAGGATATATCATCCCTGAAACCAGATGCTTTGATCATCTTTGTCTTATACAGGAGGTGCCATTCCTGAAACCAGACTTAATCTCGGTCTCATCAATCCTATCAATTCAATCAAACTCTATCAATCATCACATCAAGAACCACATCAAAGTGATCAAAGAACTCACACTTTCATCAACCATAGTTGCAGGAATCATCCATTAGTTTATCGAGACATCAATTTCGCAAAGATCCAAAAACTCCAAAGGTCAGTTATCTCAATTGATCTCCCGAGGGGGCATCCTCGCATCAATATCTATCAATCAACGTCTGGGGCATCATATCAAGATTTATCATCTCCAAAAATCAAAACCGCATCATATCGAGGTTTATCATCTCAAACATCGAATCCACATCATATCGGCATCATATCATCTCAAACATTGAATCCACATCATATCGAGATTTATCATCTCCAAATCAAATCAGTATCACATTGAAACCAAATCTGCATCCAATCAAGATTGAATCAGCATCCTATCGGAATCAATATCAGCAACATCATCAATCAAGTTTTCTTTGGACCAATGTGTAGTCACACATCGCTTCAAAGAGGGGCAAAATGTATACACGTAAAAATGGTCTGAAGATAGTTAATTAAATATGCAGTTATTTGATTAATTCCCCTTCCCAATTAATTGAATTCACAAGCAATTTAATTAATTTCTCTATTCATCTACTAGTAAATAAATCTAAATGATTTATTTAAATAGTTCATCTCACATCCCCCTTTGATTAATTAATTCTCAATTAATTAATGTCTCCCCATACTAATCAATTCTTATAATCCCTAATTAAGATTAACAAACTCAAGTTTGTTGAGATTAATTACCATTTTTCAATTATTTGAATTTCTAAATTCAAATGAGCACATGGCTCCTAACTTTAACCACCTAGCCTAACCATCCCCTAACTTAACCCATTCAATCTAATCTTGGGTCTAACTAAACCTATCCTATGTTGCACATTCTAACATCCTTATCCTAACCTCTCATGGTGTGGATATTCTCTCCTTGAGATATATGACACTTTTGCCACATGTCTCCTCCCTTGGACACTTGCCCTCTCATGAGCAAGGCTCCTTGACACTTGTCACCACAGAGATGACAAGTGTCCCTTCCTCCAACCTCTTCTCCAACTTCCTCAATCTTGGCCCTTGATATCTTCAAATCAAATCTGGACCGTCGATTCTTGCCACCTCAGCTTTGGCCTTGGAGTTCCTATAAATACCCCTCATTTTGGAGCAATATGGATCCGATCTCATATCAATTTATGCATTGTTATTATAGGCATATCGATCCGATCTCATATCAAATAGGCATTGTTACTATAGGCATTTACATTTCAATTATCTAGTAATTAGATTTTGGATTAATCATAGCATGTTAATCTAGGTTCTTAAATCATGCATATCATATCATCTCCATAGTCAATCATGATCAAATAGCTACTCAACTCTTGAGTTGTCATTTTGGAGGTCATTGCTCCGCTGAGAGCCTATCAATCCAACACCTTCAAGGTCCTCAAGAATAGAGGAAAATGGGACATTTCAAGGAAGGCTTATGGTTTGCATCTTTGATTTAGTTTTCAATTAAGCTTTTCAATTACATCTTATTGTCTCATTATATGTGTATGCCTCTTATACTAACCACATTTTTAGCATCACACTTTTCATAGAGAAAAAATAAAATTTATACAAAAAAGCTCTAGTTGCTTAAAGAGTACATGAAAAATATTAATATCAGGTTGCTTGAGAAAAAAGAGAACAATATAATTCTAAGTTTAACAAAGGGACTGAGAAACTTATTGAGTACAAACTTATTGTCAAAGACCTAAATGAGGAAGATATGGTTGACCCTATCATTGATACTTTTGAGATTGATTACATGAAAATTATAGTAACTAGAAGTATTTCTTAGAGTAGCTCTATTTATTCTCTATTGAACTAAGTTATAGTTTTCTATAGGTCCTTTTTGTTTGGTATGGAGTGATGTTACCAAAGATCCCTCTTTTGATATGTTGTTAGTGCTAAAGGGTGGTTATGCACCTTATATTGTATATCTTTTACGTCCTCTCAACATTTGAATTATAAATAAAAAACTATATTTTTTTCCTCACATAAGAATCTCTTAAATATAAAATTGGATGTAGCCATCTAGTACAATTGAGTGGTTCACCTTTCTAGTGTGTATATGCTATTTTATTAATAAAATAACATTTTATTATTCTATGAATGATTTATCAAACAAAAATATATAAATAATATCAATATGTTTTATTATATAAAGTGAAAACTTATCTTAAAATAGAGTCATCCTTAATTAAATCCACTTATAAATAATAGTGGCCTCTTAAGAAACATTATGTTCTAGTAACCAAATCATACATGAACCAATATGAGAATTAGTGTCAGAGTCCTTGACAAATGTTTAATTAAGTATAAAATATTGATGTTGAGTCAACAATACCCATTTTGTCTAGATATGTTTAACGATCTCAATTATTTTAGAGCTAATTCATCCCTAACTCTCATACTTAACTATAGTCCAATTGTTAAAATTAGACATAATTTACTTAAAAGTCAACTTTATATCATAATGGTTTTATCTCTAACTACAATAGATATTGATTTTTTAAATTAAAGATCACTCTTACACATTGAACAATTCATTAGTCAAAAACAATTTTTTTTAAAAAGAATTATTTACCATTTAAAATAAAAATGAAATATATAATTATTATAGATTAAATAATTTAATATTTAAATAATTAAGATATTTAAAACATCATGCCAATCACTTTGACTCTAGAGTTCATGTTGAGAGATTTAAAAAAAGTCAAAATTTTATGTAGAAATGCAAGCACTATCACTTTATAGGTTGAATTCACCATGCATTGCAAGATATGCCAAATTTTGTAGAAAAATGGAGCATTTAAATTATCCTTAAGCATGATAAGGATATGCTATTCTCAAAAAGCTATAATAGATATTGGTTTATTATTATTTTATTAATAATAATAATTTTTTATTCTATTAATTATTTACCAAGTTAAACTTTATAAATGATATTGATATGTTTTATTATATAAAGCTAAATCATATATATTAAAATAGAGGTATAGTAAATGTTATTAAGTCAATTTATAAATAATAATGGTTTGTGAAGAAACATTATGTTATAGTAATCACATTTTGTGAATATCAATATGAGAATTAGTGTTACAAATTTTAATAAATGTTTAGTTAATTATTAAATCTCAATTTTAAGCAAACAATGCCTATTCTATCTAGATATATTTAATTCTCTTATTTTATTTTGTCTAGAACTAATTCATCCTCAATTCTCATAATTAACTAGAATCCAATTATTGAAATTGGATATAATTTAGTAATTAAAAAACTTTAAAGTCAACTTTATATCATAATTATTATCTCCAACTACAATAGATGTCGATCTGTAAAATTAAAGATTACTCTTAGAAATCATACAATTTAATAGTCAAACATAAATTTTGAGGAAAAAATAAAATAATTATTTACCATTTTTTAATAAGAAATAAATATATAGTTAATATTTAAATAAAACATCATGGTTCACAAGTATAAGCTATGGATATGTTATTCTCAAAAAGCTATTATAAATGTTGATTTACAAACTTATGAATACCCTTAATTATAAAATAATAATAATAAATTTTGATTAAAAAATAAAATAATTATTTTTTACTTTTCAATAATAAAAATAAATATTTAAAATTACTGTTCATTTAAATAAAATATTTAAAAACATCATGTATCATCATGTTGACATACTTTGAAGAGAATTCATCTTAGAAATTGAGAAAGAAAATAAAAACCTCTTGCACTCATGCTTAAAGATTGGAAATAACAAAAAGAAGAAAACAAAAATTATGTAGAAATGTAAGGTTTGTCGATTTACAGGCATCACCATGAAATGTGGAGACACATTAAAAAGTTTTAGAAAAAGGAAGCATTTGAATGGTCCTAAAAGCATAAGCTTTGGATATGTTGTTCTCGGACACCTTTGAATCCCATCATATAGTACACAAAGATACCAATATCTTCCATTAATTTAGTTCTTTTTATAACTTCCACTACATTAATGAAAGTGATTCATTTTTTACCAAAAATACCTTTGCTGTAAATTGCAACAATGAAGTATCATTCACCTCACATAACTTCTTGTCCCACAATGATGGTTGAACGACCTCATAGCTCAAACTAGGACCTACGATAATGAAAAGATAAGAGGAGAGGGGGTCACCTTGTCTTAACCCTCTTTCATTAGGGAAGAAACCTTTAGAAACATCATTAACCAAAATAGAAAATCTAGGAGTAGTGACACATTCCTTATAAGCTAAATAGCTTTATCCTAGAAGCCAATTTGGAGAGTAATAAAATGAAATTGGAAAGAGATCGTATCATACATTATGAAATGTCATTTCTTTCAGTGCTCTTTTTCTAAGGAAATTTGGTACTTCTAATGGAGAGTTTGGAATTAGGCTTGCTGGCATGTATCCTCTTTGGTTGAGTGTTGGACTCCCTAGGGTAGGCCCACAGTTAAGACTTCTATCTTTAGGTTGTCTGGGCTCTAGGACCCACTTTCATTATTTGGCATATTTGGTTGGAGAGAAATCATAGGATTTTTCATGGTGCTAGGATGGTTGTTCAACACTTGTGGTGGAAAATAATTCTCACTCTTTGTGAGATTGTCTTGGCAGGGCGTGACTTTGCTGGAGGGATGGATCCTAAAGATATTGATATTTGCACTTGGCTAATTTTTTCTCCACAGGGAGGTGATCCTTCTCTTGGAGTGAGGAGTGGTAGGAATGTCATGAGGAATCGATGCAAACATCATTTGCGAAAGATAAACTAGGAGGGTTGGTGGATCTCTCCTCCTCAATGAGTTTTAAAAATTTACATTGGTGGCTCTTCTTGGGGGAATCCTAGTCATGTTAGTATTGGCAGAGTAGAGCATGATAGTTCTAGATAAGTTTAATTTATTTTTTCTATCTATAAGGGTCTTCATACAAATAATTACATGGAGGCTCTTGCCATTTTGTATGTTGTGGAGTTGTAGAGGTGTAATTTGGAACTAGGGTTTCACTAAGTAGGATAAGACCACCAATTAACCAAATTAGCCAATACATTGAAAGTGGGGTGAATCCAATAGATCTAGCCTCAATAAAACTAAGGAAAGGGCCAAGATTTTTTATTAGATTCACTGGTTAGGGTTTGATTCCCTCTTTCTAAGTTGAATCATGAAAATGCTAAAATTGGGGTAAAACAAGGAATTTCTAATGTAAATTGGCAAAAAAGTGAGCTACAAATGTTGTACAAAGCCATTGACCCAGATCTTGGCAAAATAAGATGTCATGGATCTATTCCTAGACGTTTAGCCTAAATTGTCGGGATCAGGGCACATCAATTCGACATGGTCCTCTGAATTTCTTGTTGTCGAAAGTTGAACTTGTTTGTCTCAGTGAATTCTATCGACCCTCTGGAATGTAGCTTTGTACCTATTCTTGCACATAGAGAGAAAATGAAATATGTTGGGAATAGGGGTTTGACTAAGTCAAACCTTGGTTTACAAATTAACCTTGAATGAAATAGTGCAAATACTGAAATGAATGTTGAATAGATATACCTCAAATCTGCAATTATTGATGATGATGCTTTTCTCTTTGAATGTAATCACAAATATTGTATGAAATGACCTGACAAACACAAATCCATAATCACACACACATGCTTGCATGAGATTGATGTAATTTTGCCCTATAATGGTTGAAGGATAAATATGCAGCCTCTAAGATCTCTAAAAATGCTTGATAATGAATGCTTCAAAAATTCCTCTTGATCTCTTAGATTGCTTAGATTGCTTAGATGAAAATGAGTTGAGAAGGATGTCTTATATAGGGATTTCATAATTGAAATCACCTTTAGGCCGACTTCTCGATTTGATATGTTTTTGCATAGAGCTAGATTTGGATAGGATAGGACCACTTTATTATCCTTATGAAATTCAAGGAAAAAAGTGTAGGACCATGGCGAATCAAAGTTCCCTTGTCCTATCAATATTTTTCCGAAATTCTAGGGATGCAAGATAATGAGGTTCTAATGAAAATTCTAGCTCAGTGGCTCAAACAATAATGTGTAGATATATAAAATATTCCGTGAGAGTTGAAATAAGGGTAGGATTAAGGATAAATTAAGATATAAAATGATAAAGGGAACACCTAGAATTAAGGGCCCAAATAAGAGTGAGATGATGTAATAAAGTGGAATAAGACTCATAATTTTGAATTAAATATTAATTAATTAAATAGAGGTCCTATAATGCATAGAGGAAAAGAAAATACTAAAATAGGTGCTAGGAGAGTGTGAAATTGGACACACTAATAAAGGTGTACAATTTATGATGCTAAATGAGTGATGTTGTAATCTTGCTTGGACAAGGATTATTTGTGAATCTGATTCTCAAGTGGTGGTGATTCTACTGAATGGGAAACAACTAGATGATGTCAGTTGGCACTTAGCTTTGGTTATTAGATAAATTCTTAGGTTGTGTGGCTCTTTGGAATATGTTACTTTTATTCACATTCCTAGGGAGTTGAATGGAGTTGCAGATTGTCTAGCCAAATGGACTTCTGATCAAATGTAGGGTTGGAATGTAGTGGATAGGGGATAATTATGTTTGGAATTGTCTCAAATGTTGGATCAATTAGTGGATAAAGACATGGTTGTGTAGTGCTCTTTTCTTTGCTGGGCAATTGGTCCTTCTTGCTTTGTTTTGAAATATTTTTTCCCCTTATAATTTTAGATTATGAAATGTCAAGTTTGAAAACCATACTTATCTTCTTATTGTTTTCCATTGAATGTATAATCTCATGGCTTGTTAATACAACATCCAAGATTTGTCTTCCTTGAACAAAGCCCTTTTGATTAACAAAAATGAGGCGGGACTCACCTAGTGTTGTGTTATAGTATGTTTGCAAAGTTTGATGAGGACAAGCAAAGTAAACTTTTGACTATGTATGACCAAGACAGGTTGAATGAAAAATGAAGCTCTATGGGAAGCAACCTTAGAATATCTTTAGATCTGAAAACTTAAGTCCTTTTTCTCTTGACAAATCTTTTGCAATTTCTTAGTTTTGAACACATACGTATTTTAAGTAAACCCAAACGTGATTTTGAAAATGTTTTGCAATTCTGTGCAATTGTGAAGTTGTTGAATGTGACCAAATCTTAATGTTTTGACTTTTTAGTGGCACGAAGCCACAATAACAATGGAGATTCAATGTTTGAAGGCGTTTTGTCTTAAGGATCCAAAATGTTTCCAAATGTGAAGTGTGATGTGAAATGTTTTTGCATACACTTGAAAACATGACAGACAGAATGTTTCTTTGTTTTGTTTGAAAATGTTTGAGTGTTTTGATCATGCAAACACAAATCCTAGGGTTGGCCGAGACAATAGTTGTTGAATCTCACATGGGGGGTTACCCCGAGCTACACAATTCAGAGCGGATACTTAGGTGCTTGACCCCACTGGCTCCATCCTTGGAACTCACTTCTCTGGGGCAGCCAAGCATCAGTCCCCATGAAAAATCCTCATGGAAAACTTTGTATCTCTACTAAGAACCGTAAGAATGTGAGCTTCTTAAGAGGTCCGACCTCTTACGCCAACAACTAGAAGTTTTTTGGTCTTTCTAAAACAAAAAGGTTCTAGTAAGGGTTTTTGTTAGGAGACTATCCTTTGAAGTCACGGAAGCATGATTTAGGCCTATAGCCCAACAAAGTACCAAACACTTTAGTAGTCATGCAAGCATGATTTAGACCTCAAGGGCCCTATAAAGTGCTTGATATGAGATAAATCTCAGATAGCTCCAACCTCCAAAATTTTTCATCCCAAGAGGCCTATTTATTATAATGAGTTGGAATGCTTGGGTTTTAGCCATACTCACTTGGGTCATTCCCTCCTCATTAGTAGTCCTAGTGACCACACGGGGAGGTAGACCCTCTAAATATAAACACAAAACAGCCTAATGCTCAAAATATGAAAGACACTGGTTCAATTTTAGTGCACCAATTGAAGTGTTTGCTAGACCAAGAAGACAAAGCAAGAAATTTTAAAATCAAATCTTTGCCAAAGTTCCTGCACCAATATTATTAGTAGTTTTGAAATAATACCCCTCCTGCAAGCATACAAGTTAGGTAAATTTTAGATCCAAAAGACTTTGTGAAATAGGGGTCTTCGACAAGACGTTTTTTGATAGATTCAAATATATGATTTTCCATGAGTTCTTTTGCATCATAAAAAATAGACCACCTGTAAAATTTCAAGACATTTCCAGAAATGTAATAAAATCCCAAAAATTTGCTAATTTGCTCCAAAAATTATTTTTTTATGAAAATCATAGAAAATCAACAATTGATCCAAAAAATCTAAATTTTTTGTTGGAAACTCATGATACCATTCCAAACCTGCATAATAACATTCCTACCCAAATTCCAAGTAGTTTGTGAGATATGATAAAAATAATGCAAACCCTAATTTTTAAAGATCCATTTTTTTATGAATTTGTTTGCATAAAAATCAAAATCCCAAATAATAGATCATGTGTATAATTCTGATAAATTTCCAAAAATATAAAAAAATCCGAAAAATGCACTCATTTACTCTCAAAATTAATTTTTTTATGAAAATCCATAAAAAACTCATAGAAAATTCAAATATGCTTTGAAAAATCATATTTTTTTTTCTGAGCACTTCTAATACTATTCTCGACCTGTAAAAAACATTTTATGCCAAAATTCCAAGTCGTTTATGAGATCTAATCAAAATAATGCAAAACCCTAATTTTTAAAGATCCGATTTTTCATGAAATATTTTGCACCCAAATTTAAATCAAAAATAATAGACCCCTATAGAATTTTGAGAAATTTCCAAAAATGTAAAAAAATTCAAAAATTTTGCTAATTTGCTCTCACAATTAATTTTTTATGAAAAATTATAAAAAAATCATAGAAATTGCAAATATGCTGCAAAAATTTTGAATTTTGTGTTGAGATCTCTTGATGCTGTCCTCAACTTGCCAAAAAAATTTGGTGCAAAAATTACAAGCTGTTTGTGAAATTGGATCAGATCTCTCCAAGATCTTAATCTTGTGTCCAAAACCCTAGCTGCACAAGGTTATTCTCCAAATTGTTTTACAAAACAACAATATAGGGTTAGAATAACCTATTAAAAACATAGATCTAACAAAAATCCATGTCCCACCGAGCATGCCAAAATGTATATGGTGAAAAGTGATGATAAACTATTGTAAAACCATTAAGATCCTACCACAAACAATCTAAGTCCTATAATGAAACATTCACCAATACCAATAGAGATACCTAAGATCATGAAAATCAACAAAGATAAAGCAATATTACCATTCACATGTCTAGTAGGGTTTCAATCTCCATTGTCTTCCTATCTCCATTGATCTTGTTTGATATATTTGCTCTCAGATTTTATGTGTGCACAAGAGCTCAACAAATAACGGAAATATGGTTGATAGCTTGATCACAAAAAGGCTTGATTGCATAATTAGTGTGCTCATTAGCTGATTAGGAAAATTAGGAAATTAGGGTTAATAATGAAAAAGAGTATCCTCTTATATAAAAGACACTATAAGAAATGGAGGGATAAGATTAAGAGGTGTAAAATATAAATGGCTGACTAGGATTAAAGGGTAGGTAGAAAAAATAATAAAATGATAAAGGGGGTAGGTAGTGTAGAAATTAAGAGATGAATGACACATGTCATGGGTAGAAAAGGCTAATGAATTAATTAAATAAATAAAGATTTATTTAATTAATAGAAGAAGTGGGATCAATTAAATAAATAAAGTTATTTATTTAATTTAGGGGAAGGACAATTTTAATAAATAAATGTATTTATTTAAATGAGGAAAAAGGCTAGAAGAGGATAAATTAATTAATTAAATAAATAAATAATTATTTAATTAGTAGAAGACTTAAGATAAAATAATTAAATGATACTATTTTTTTTTAAAAGTTTCACATAGGAGGAGGATGTGAACTTTCGGTGGTCTGTACTTCTTCGCTGATGTGGATTAAAGTTCCCCTGAGGTGGTGGTCATTAGAGGAGGTCTCCCTCCTCAGCAGGGTTTAAGTTTTTATTCCTTGCGTTTCTTTCTTTCACTGCATTTATTTCTACTTGTTGCTCGCATTTAATTTCCTCCCTGGCTGAACGTGCATAGCCTTTATGGAGATTGAAACGGATGGCTCACCCCAATCTTCTCCCCCGCCACTCGGTCCCCTGCCTTTCACTCCACCCAAACAGTCTTTCTGCGAGGTCGTTGGTGGGAGCGCTAGTTCGGTGGCGCAAGATGCTAGGTTCGTGGCAATGGACGAGAGCGATGGAGCCAATCTAGAAGGTAAGAAGCCTGGGGATGGCTCCACTTCTTTCTCCATTTCTCTAAACGAATCTATGGCTAGTGCTATTGCTAGTGAGAAATCTAGGCTCAAGGACACTGCAATCTTCTTTGCCTACGTTGACATTGATAAATTCCCACCAAGAAAATTTATGGATGACTGGTTTTACAATTTCTGGAATATTAAACTAGGTTTTCATATTTCCTTTTGTAGACAATTGCAAAAGTGTTTGTTCATTATATTTTTTAAATCGCATGATACCCAGGTCGAAATTCTAAAAAAGGTCTATTGGAACGTGGGTAAAACCTTATTTTGTGCCCTAGGTTGGTCCCATGAAGCTAATGCCGAAGAAATATTAGCTCTGTCTTGCCCCAGGTGGCTTGTGTTGAAGAATGTCCCTCCCTTCTTATGGAAATTTATCCCGCAAATGGTTGAACCACTGGGTAGATTCATCCGGATGGATGACTCACCTCGGCTTGTGCCACACCTAGATGCTAGGATTCTCCTATCTGTTAAGCCTGGGATCGATCTACCCAGTATCCTTAGATTTAATATTGAGGACAAATCCTTCCCGTGCCCTCTAGAATTCCTAGGAGGCGCAAACGCGTGCTTTCTATGTAAGAAGGACGACCATATCTGAAAAAATTGCCCCATTATTTCTAAAAGAGCGATAAACACGAAAAAAAACCAGGCTAGTGGATCTAACCCCAAGCCCCCTAATGTGGTCTCCTCCTCAGCTCCTGAACAGGAATTGCCCGTTTTAGAGGCATGCCTCTCTCCCCCTCCCCCACCCCCTTGTTCCTCCTATTTCTTCCGCTAACCCAACCCTAGAGGAGTATATAGATGAGGGCTTCCGTATGGTCTCCTCCAGAATCAAAAAACGCAGATGGTATGTGAAATCGCCTGTCTTTGATGGACCTAGAGTAGATCATGTTCACTCTAAACAGCAAGACCCCACTGTGGTTCCTGCCTCTACCTCTAAGGATCGCCCCTTTGACTTTAAAAACTGCTTTGATGCCCTTGCTATGATCAGTAATGACACTATGCCAGTCGATGAAGCTGTGCCCTCCCTAAGGGATAACCCTCTCTACATTGACCTTGGAGCCTCAGCTCTCACCGGCTCCCATAGCGTCACTACTGATCATTGTGAGAGCACTCCCTCGATTGTACTCAGGGAGCCTGACACTGATGATGTGCTTTGTGTTATCACTGCCAACTCTGGTGTTGAGCATAACTCTTCTTTTGTCCCCACACATGTGCCCTGGATCGACATGAATGCTGCCCCCCCATTATCTTAGCCCCCAATGACACACCCATTGGGATTACTACATAGGGTGAGAATGAATCTGGGGATGACACTGATGCCCCAAATAGTAACAACGCTAAAGCTAACAAGCGAGGTCGACCCGTGGGTTCCAAAAATAAATCCACCTTGAGTAAGAAAAAAGATGGCAAGGCAATGCCTACCAATGGTAGCAACCTTCATGCTGCTAAGGATATGTAACTCCCTGCCATTGTTAGCTATGAAGTGCATCTCATGGAATGTAAGAGGGCTGGAAGCCCCTGACAGAAAATATGTTGTTAAACGTTTCCTTGACTCTCATAAGGAGATTGATCTTCTAATGTTGCAAGAAATAAAATCTATTAACTTCACTCTTGAAGCGAACCTAAACTACATTTGGAAAAATTCTATAAAGGTTTGCTCAAAGCACTGCAAAGGTAGGGGTGGTGTTGGGCTGCTTATCAGTTCTAGATTAGGCAATCAGATCATTGATAAAGGTTGTTCCCCTTGCAACAGGGTTGTCTAGGCCACCCTTAGCATTGACAACACCCTCTTTGGAGTCTGTTCTATATATGCTCCGAATGACTATAAAGATAGAATTAACTTATGGGAATGGCTCACCTCCTTACCAGACATTCCTTGGATCCTAGGAGGGGACTTCAACATGGTTGAAGATTGTGAAGATAAAATGGGGGGCAACCCCTTCAAGTGGAAAGGCCTAGAGAAGTCTTCCTGGGACAGAATGAAAGCCTCTAAGAACCTACTTGATCCCTTGCTTGGAAATAAGGCTGAATCCAAAGGTCTTTGGAACACATGGTGCAACTACCAAAAAGGTGGGCATAGGATTTACTGTCGGCTTGACCACTTTTATGCTGATAAAGATACCTTCTCCTTTACCCCTTCCGGCCAATGCAACCTTGTTGTTGTCTGCCCCTTCACCCTTTTTGACCACCATCCCATATTTGCTGAAATCAGACTTTCTGGCTCCCTCCCTGCTGTCAAGAGTAGGAAATTCATCCTTAACTATGATTTGCTTCGTGACTCCAACACCCTCATGGCTGTTAAACTCATCAACATTTTTAATAAAACCCATAATCACTTGACCTCCCAGATTGACAAATGGAATCTCAATGTTAGCTCCTGGCAAAAGCTCCTTCAAACTATTGGACAACAAAGGGCCAAGGATTATAGATTTTAAGAAAAATCTCTCACCTCTGAGCTGACTCAGCTGGAGAATGACCTCTAAGCTAACCCCTCCTGCCCATCTCTTGCCACCCTGGTGGCCAATGCCAGAATTGCTCTCCGCTCCCACCAACAGGTCAAAATCAAAGGTGCTAAGATCAGAGCCCATACCCATTGGCTACAGCATGGGGACAAGGGTTCCAAGTTTTTCTTTAATCTCCTAAAGTTTAAGCATGCAAGAGAGAGGATTGGTAGACTTAACATTAATGGGACTAAAGTTACTAACCCTGGGGAAATTATGGAGGCCTTTGCCCACTTTTACCAATCCCTCTTCACCTCTGAAGATTCTGTTTCTGCTAGAGAGAACAGGTCTAAGTGTAGAGCTATCATCCCTAATATGATCTCTGAAGAAGAGTCCACCTGACTTAAATGTCCTCTTACCCTTGAGGATATTCAATCTGCTATCAATTCTCTTCTCCCCGACAAGGCCCTGGGGCCTGATGGACTCCACATCGAGTTCTACAAGGCCAATAGTGAGTGGATTTCCCGTGATCTACTGGACTTGTACAAAGAGGCTATCTCTAAGGGCTCCCTAGGTTCCTATATTAATAGGGGCATCATAAAACTCATCCCTAAGGATGGGGACAAGGCTCTCATTAAAAATTGGTGCCCTATTACTCTCCTCAATGTCTCCTATAAAATATTGGCTAAAATTCTTGCTACTCGGCTGGAGAAACTTCTTCTGAGGTTTATCTGCCCTGCCCAAACTGGGTTTATCAAGGGAAGATACATCCTTGAGAATCTCATCACTAGTTGGGAAGCCATGGAGTGGGCTAGGACATCTAACCAGGATGTTGCCATGTTCCTCTTGGACTATGAGAAGGCCCACGACAGGGTGGAGTGGGAGTTTATCATCATGATGCTTGAATCCTTCGGCTTCCCGGGTGAATTTTGTCAAGTTGTTAAAGTGCTTCTACATGATGCCTCTACTCAAATCGATATTAATGGATCCCTCTCTACCCTATCGTGCTATCCTGATCCATTAGGCAAGGGTATCCGCTTGCTCCCTCCCTGTTCGTCATTGCTTCCGATGCCCTCTTTTACCTTCTTAGAGATAACACTATCTCCCCTAAGGTGGAAGGTATGAGACTCCCTGATAACAATGAGCTTCTAAACATTCAGTTCGCTGATGACACTGCTCTCTTCCTCAATCTTTCCAAGCTTAACTTGGATAATCTGAACTTGAAGACTCAGTTCTTTAGCTCCATCTCTGGAGCTAAGATCTCCCAGACCAAGTCCACCTTCCTTAGCTGGAGCACCCAAAGTCCTGACTGGTTTGATAGGTCTAACTACCAATGGGGAGGTCCCAACAAAATTGCTCGGTACCTTCGTGCTCCCTTCTCCATCTCCCCGTCGCTCAAAGATATGTGGCTCTGGGTCAAAGGGAAAATCGACCAAAAGTTCAATAAATGGAACAATAAGTTCCTCTCACTGGCTGGTAGAATGCAAGTCTGCCAAAAAATCCTCTCTACCTATAGTATTTACTACTCTTCCACCTGGATGTTTAGCAACTACCAGATCCTGGAAATCCAAAAAGGCATCAGACAGTTCCTCTAGTCTGATGGCAAAGGAAATAGTAAAGCCCATTCTGTTAAATGGAATTGGTGCTATGCTAAAAAGGAGCTTGGGGGTCTAGGCCTTAAAGATCTCAAAACTCAGGGCATTGCCCTTACGGCTAAATGGATTTTTCATGCCCTTGATAGGCATGAACCTTGGAAAGTGCTTATCAGGAATAATATCGAGAGGGCTGTCCCTCAGAAGGCTAAGTCTTGGAAAGGTCTGCCTCTTATTGACTTGGTGGCTAGAAGCTTCCCTGTGTCCATCTAGGGCTCATGTGTGTTCAGATCCATCTAGAAGGCTTGGGAACATGTCAGAGGGTTCTTGGTCAACACCAGTGTCTGCAACAATGATCATATTCATGGTGAAAGATCCCTTTGGTGGAGCTTGACCCATGCTGGTAAACCCCTAGCTTTGATCAGGGGGTTCTCGGCTATATCTTGGGCCAGTAAAGGGATCAAACTCCTGGCCGATATTCTTGAGCATGGTTCCCTTATATCATGGGAGGATCTCAGTGCTAAGTTCAATATCCCCCCCACCCAAAAAAGAACGTATTACCTAATCATGCATGCCTGTACATTGCTCGACCTCCCTAAGGATTGTGATATAGACTCTCATAGGTTCTTGGCTTTTGGATGGGCGGATGGCACTCTTCTAACCAAAATCAAAGCCCGAAATACCCACTCTCTCCTGGCTTCTGATACTTCTATTATTTCTCATGTGAATAAGATCTGGTATACTAACCTCTCTGTTTTGCAGTGGAAGAAAAACTTTTGCAGGCTATGGAAGAAAGCTATTGATCCCAAAGTCAAGTGCTTTAAATGGTTGCTCACTCTTAACAGGCTCCCTATAAGGGGGAACTACAACTCACATGATATTTGTTCCATATGTAAGATGCCTAATACTGGCAGGCATATCCTCTTTGAGTGCTCTGTTGCTAGGGAAGTATGGCTGATGTTTGGTGTTTCCTCTCCCCACTTGATTAATATTATGGAAATTATTTCTGGTTATATTCAGGGACTGAAGAAAGATGCTAATATTTTCTGGTTTATTTTACCTGCATACATCCTATGGTTCATTTGGAAAATTAGAAATGCTGATAGATTTTGTGGCCAGTCCAGGGCTCTTACTGAGTCTTTTCGAAGACTCACATTTCATAATATTGCCATGCAAGTCTCGGTCGTGTTGAATGTGCAAAGGAACAAACTCAAAAGATTCCTGCGGGATGGTCATGCTACCATGTTTGTCTTTGAGCTTAAAGGCGGCCTCGACTAGAGGCGCAATCTTGATGACCTTTCCTCTTTTGAGCATGCTTTGCGAATGCTGAACAATGAAATTAGGGAAAACAGGCAGCCGTCCTTTGAGCAATTGGAGATGTTGAGTTAGATCCAGAGCCTTAAGAACATCGTTTGGATGGAGGGACCCCAGGGATGGACCGCCTGGGTGGATTGTTATGATAACATTCTCAGCTAGTGCCTTTCTCTATAGTTTATCTTCTGTGGCTCCTTTTTGGTTTTACGATCCACTACTGATTATTTTTGGCTTTAACTGAACTCGGGATAGGCCCGTGGTGGTGTCTGTTGTTCCTTTTTTGCTGGTGAGGCTCTGCCTCTGTATTTCTGCTCCCTCTATCTTTAATATAAAAAAAAAAATTAAATAAATAAAAAATATTTATTTAATTAGACAGGACAATTTTAGGTGTCTATAGGTTCTTTACCTTATACTTATCTCTTTTTTTGTTTTTCATCATTTATTGGTTCTTTACCTTGTACTTATCTCTTTTTTGTTCTCCATCTATTATTATATAATTTTAAACCTTGTTTTTATTCTTTATTTTTTAAATTCATTCAATTTGTCTTATCTCTCCTTCAACTAATTTTTTTGTTAACTTATGACATTTTCTTTTTCTTTTTCTAATTTGTGTGAACTAATCTCTTTTTATTTTATTTATATTTTTAATTCCTCTCCCTCTACAACCACACCCTTTGTAAGGATTAAATACCTACACTTCTATTTCATTTTTCCTCTTCTTGAATGACAAATCACTACTTGTGATCCAAAATGTTGATTGAAAATCACACACAATTTAATCTAGAAAATTTATTACTATTATGGAAATTCCGAAGAGAAATTTTTAGATTCTACTAAAAAAGGATCTCCATTGGTGTATGAGCATCAAATTATCAGTGCCCACTTCTTTCCATACAATAGAAATAATAATGATGCAAAAAAACTCTAGTTGCTTAAAGAGTACATGAAAAATAACACTAAACAAGAAAGGGGAGAATAATAACTCTAAATTTAACAAAGGGACTAATAAACCTATTGAATACAAACTTTTTGTCAAAGACCTAAATGAGGAAGACATGGTTGAGCCTATCATTGGTACCTTTGAGATTGATTACTATGAAAATGATAACAACCAAAAGTGTTGTTTGGAGTAGCTCTATTTTATTCTTTGTTGAACTAAGTTATAGTTTTCTATAGGTAAATTTGGCAAGAAAGATCCCTCTTTTGAGTTGTTCTTAGTGTTGGTGGGTGTTTAGGCATCTTATATTGTATATATGTTTTGTGCTCTTGACATTTGACTTCTAATATTAAAAAAAGATATATTTTTCCACACATTTAAGAATCTCTTAAATATAAGATTGTCTAAATGTAATATCCAATACAATTGGATGGTTGTACCTTTCTAGTAAGTATATCATATCTCATTAATAAAATAACATTTTATTATTCTATTAATTATTTATAAAACTAAAATTTATAAGTGATATTGATATGTTTCATTATATAAAGTTAAACCTTATATTAAAATGGAGTTATACTTATTGTTATTAAGTCCACTTATAAATAATAATGGACTCTTGAGAAACATTACGTTTTAATAAATATGAGAATTAGTATCACAATCTTAGATAAATGCTTAATTAATTATAAAATAAAGATATTAAGCCAATAGCACCCATTCTGTCTAGATATGTTCAACTCTCTCATCATTTTATTTTGGTTTAGAGCTAAGTTATTCTCAACTCTCATACTTAACTACAATCCAATTGTTAAAATTGGACATAATTTAGTAATATTAAAAAAATATAATTTAGTCAACTTTATTTCATAATTGTTTTATCTCCAACTACAATTACAGAGAACATCAAACAATTATTCACCATTATTAAATAAGAATAATATAATTATTATTCATTAAATTATTTAATATTTGAATAAAATATTTTAAAACATCATGCATCGTCACATTGAAATACTCTAGAGAAAGTTCATATTGACAAATTGAAAAAAACAAAAAAACTCAAAATCTTATGTAGAAATGTAACCCCTATAATTTATAGGTATCACCATGCAATGCAAAATATATCAAATTCTCTAATGAAAAAGGATGTCTAATGGTTAAAAAATATAAGCTATGGATATGCTTTTCTTAAAATAAAAAAAAACTATAATAGATGTTGATTTATAAAACTTATGACTACTTTTAAATATTAAAAATTTCAATAATTAAAAAAAAACAAAAAAAAAACTACTATTTTCTATTTTAAAAAATAAAAATAATATATTTAAAATTACGATTCATTTAAATAAAATATTTCAAAACATCATGTATCGTCATGTTGACATACTCCTGCAGATAATTCATCTTTGAAATTGAGAAAAAAAACAAAAACCTCTTAGACAGTTCATTCTCAAAGATTGAAAAGAACAAAAAGAAGAAAAACCCAAAAAATTCCTGTAGAAATGTAAGGCCTGTCGATTTACAGGTATCGCCATTAAAGACAGAGATACATACAGGTATCGCCATGAAAGGCAAAATAACGTGAAATTTTCCCATAAAAGGAAAGCATTTGAATGGTGGCAGAAGCACAAGCTCTGGATATGTCGTTCTCAGAAAGCTTTGAATCCCATCATATATTACACAAAGGTAGCAATATCTTCCATTAATTTAGTTCTTGCTATAACTGCCACTGCAATAATGAAAGCGATCCAGATTTGACCGAAAATACCTTCGCTGCAAACTGTAGCAATGAAGTATCATTCACCTCACAGAACTTTTTCTCCCACAATGGCGGCTTAACGGCCTGATAACCTAGACCAGGAGCTCTATCTTGAGACGCCGGATTCTTCTCTTCTTTCCAATCCGCCACATATGCAGACACTCTTCTTCTGAACTTTGCCTTGAATTCACTCCATGCCTGGTATTTATAATGGTTTATCACCATTTCTGAGGATTTCAAAGCTACACTTTTGTAGCCGTCCTTGAGCTCAAAATGATGGATAACATTCATTAAAGACGCAGATAAAGCTTCCAAAAGCACAATTGATTTGTGCCGCTGCTCTGCGCGTTGTCTGCAGGTATAACCCTGAGTCACCCCTGCCGCAGGGTGCTCTGTTTGATTCGACGGACCAAAGTTCCGGCAATTGACGGAAACTTGCCCTAGGGTTGAATTGGATTCCCGCGTTTTATTAACAAGCAAAATTTGAAGAGCGTTGCGAGATTCATGATCGGACCATCCGTGAGAGAATACGAATTCATCGACATCTGTGAACATCATCCACTCGCATTTATCTGCAGCCTTTAAAGCACAGTGCGCAAATCCGGCTTCCTGAGTCTTCACCCATGGCCATGGACGCCGGCTGACGGAGTATCCGGTCAGAGAATTTATCACTTCTTCTAAATTGTCCTCGCTGTTGTTGTCGTAGATGAAGAATTCCTCGACTCCGAGATAGGAATGGTAAATAATCCACTCTTTCATGAATTTTGCCGCATTGAAGACCATTGTGCAGGCGCAAAGGAACTTCTTTGCATTTTTTGTTTCCCCTGTTTTACGAACCAGGCGATTAGGGTTATAATTCGCCACCGAGGGCATCTGCAAAGCTGAGGATTTGAGACTGATTTGAGCGCCGGAAAGTTTAGACCGGAGGTGCTTTGGCGGATGAGCGCATCTGAAGATCTCTTGAACGGAAACTGTGACGGCTGTCTGTACTGCGTTGTTAAAGACGCAGTGAAGATTTCCCGGTGGAGTGTTCATGCCCTGCCTTGGATTAATTCCTTTGGCGAACAAGATCACGTCTTTTTCCGTCACGATGCTCTCGTAAACCATGAGCTCCCATTTCAGTGGCCGGGACTCCGTCATTTGCAGACTGAAAAGATTTCTGTGATCTTTCAACACAACATCCAGAGGAAGAGGAGGAAGAGAAAAAGGTACTCCACATCGGACTGCATCTCGTCCGTCAAAGTAGTCGATTCCAATCACTTGAGTAGCAATTCCACCGGTAAAAACACATTCAAGATCGGATTTTGGAGACAGCATAAAGGGCAAGCGCGTCAACAAAAGCAACTGGTTTTCTGGAAGAAGGACAAGATTTTCTATGTTCAATCTCTCATCCGAGGAAGATCGTCTTTGAAGCGGTTCCTTGCCGTATAATAAAACATTGTGCACACCAGCATACTGAAAGCGCAGGGAAGTATTTTCTGGCTGGAACCATGAAAATGTCTCTGCAAGATCCCAACAATGGAGAAAAAGCTAAATTAAACGTCTTATTTCTATCAGACAAAAAACAATTACAGAAACCTCAATAAGTCTTATCAAAACTCACCTCGGTAAACTTTGTAAGCTGTCAAGCCTGAGAGTATAGCGCAGATGAGCATGAAGGAAACGATTCTATTGGACATGATGAGAATCGAACTGTGGACCTCCTTCCGTGATGATTTCAACAACCCTGAAGATATTCTGTGAGTGGACAAGAAGGGGAATTATATGAACAAGGTTTGCCCAAATTGCCTTTGACCTTCAAAAGAACATGTTGGACTGACTCTGTATTTCTGAGAATTGATCTCGTGGGTTTATTATCATTCAAATTTTGAATTGAAATTCATTAATTGCTGGTTTTGGTATAACGATAAATCTTTATTTGGTATTAGAAAAGTTCTTTATTTTGTGATCAAGATCTCTAACAGTTGACCATGTCAAACTTTAACTCTTTAGCCTTATTTCATATTCAAACAGCTCTAGATGAGAGCCTATTTCTAGAATTGCATGTGCAAAAACAGCCAGAGACATTAAACTGCTTCTCAAAGCAGTGATCAAGTCAAAGTTTTCAAGCTGCGGACATTGAAGACAGAATTTGAAGGTTTAAAGAGACATGAAACTGTAAGCTACCGATTATTGTGTAAGAGTGATGTGATCAATAAAATGAGTACCCACAAAGAAATTGTGATTAAAAAGTAAAAAGGTTCAACATCAAGGCGATGACAATTCATCAACTGTTTACTTTTTAGCAATGGTGATTGCATCAGAGTTCATTGAATCTGAAGATATTCTGTGAGTGTGGACAAGAAAGAAAGTTGAATAAATAAGCTTTGTTGAAATTGCTTTTACCCGAGTTCAAAATCACAAACAATAGAATGATGATTCTTACATCCTCCTGTGATGGCAGATTTCAATAACCCTGCTGATATTCTGTGAGAATAAACAAGAAAAAGAGTTAAACCCATAAACCTTATTAAAATTACTTTTTGCATGCAAAATAACAATAACTGATCAACGACTTACTTTCAGACAATAATGGCGGCTGAATCAGATTGTGCATAATAAATTCATATGACGATAAACGTTGAACAAAACAAAATGCTAGGTAGCCGTCCATTTTGAATATGGAAAATCCAAATGGAACCCGTTTCTTATATTTTTATTATTCTTGTAGAATAGGGTTAGTTATCATTAAGACTTCAAAGAAAAAACTATAAGGAAACACTGGTTTGCACGGAAAAAATGGGTGCACGCTTTAGGTCGTTGGCCAATGTTATTTGCCCGTGAAGTCAATTACGATGTCTTTTTCTAAATAACTTAATAAAGAAATAAAATATTTATATATGCCTTCTTCTCGTGGATTTGCTTGTGTTGGTAGGTTTTCAGCCTGCCTTTGTTTATTTGTAGAATGCATGTAAGACATATGAATGGAGTCATTGAGTGATGTAAAGGCAATCCATAACATAGTCTTGGTGTGCCTAAAAGGGCACTTCTCCATTCCACTCCAACGAGTAGTGCCATTAAGATGAGTCTCCATCCAAAGTGCCTCCCATCATTTAATTGTCCATAATATATTGGTAATCTTATCTTAAAGTGTATTGATAGTCAATATTCTATAATTATATTTGAATTATTTTAAGTGATGGAAGGTTGGTTAATAAGGTTATAATTTTATCAATAGATTTATTGGAATAATATTAAAGGAAAGAATCAACAATAGTTTTTTCCATATCTTTCATCGTTGTAATTAAGATTGTAAATTAATTATTATGTTGAAATATTATGTGCCAGAGGCGTTCTCTACAATTATAGTACGATGGAATATTCTGTTTAGACAAAAAGAAATGTTGAATAGTTACAAATACTAGGAAGTGGATTAGTCAAGTTATATTCCAACAGTCAGAATATTTGAAATAATATTTATAAAGATTTTTTTATAACACATGCCAATTACAAATGGAAAGTGAGTACGAACACATGCCAATTACAAATGGAAAGTGAGAACTATCAAATGGATGCACTGAAGATTGGAAATGCAAGAATCCTTGATACATGCCTATTTTAAGAGCAATTCATGCATTCGATTATAGAAAAGGCAGATGCATTCCATTTGAACAAAGCAAACAACTGATATGCTAGATGAGGATTATTGATATGTAATAATGTATCATCGGATATATTAGGCAACTCAAATCTTTGGCATAATGGTTTTGGATCAAATCTTTGCTTGAAATATATAGTACGATCTATGAATAAGCTTTGTAATATTTTGTGGTGATTTTTTCTTTATTTTTGTTTTTTATTTTCAAATTTCTTGTTGTAAGATTATTTCTTTTAGCTTTTTTGTCCATTATATTTATGTTATTGATATGTATCATTGATATATTAGGCAACTCAAATCTTTGACATAATGCTTTTGGATCAAATCTTCATTTGAAATATATATTGGGATCTATGAATGAGCTTTGTAATATTTTGTGGTGATTTTTTCTTTATTTCTTTTTTATTTCCAAATTTTTGTTGTAAGATTGTTTCTTTTAGCTTTTTTGTCCATTATATCTATGTTATTTTCAATGTATTTCAGCTAAAAGTTATGTGATAGCTCTATACTTCTTTGATTGATTTAATTGTAATTGGGTATTTGAAAATTTAATATTCCTCCCTTTAAAGAAAATTTTCAAATTTATGTTTGGTCTAACATAACTATGAATTATAAATTCCAATTTGTGCAAGCATTTGTAAATATTGATGGAGATAGGAAGGGGATCCACATACAGATGGACATTTGTAAATAGTGAAAATTTGAAGAATTTTTTTTAGTTTTTACATGATGTACAATTTTTTAAAATAAATCTTATTTTTAAATTAAAGGATATCTCATTTTAGATTTCTATTAAATGATTTGTGTGTTTTTCTTCATCACCTTTTTGCATATCTTTGAATTTTTTTATTTCACTTCTCACAATTTCTCTATGGTTAAGTTGGAAAATATTCTTAATGTTTAGAATTAAAATATGCTATCCATTTGCTTGAAATCTTTTTAAGGGTGCTAAGAAAAAAATGTGTTCTAAAATTAAATAAAATTAAGTTAATTGAAAAATTAAACACATGACTTTCATCTTTTGGTTAATATATTATTGTGTATTATTTTTCTCTAGAAAAATTATGAGTAGTGAGACTTTGAAGAAATTTTGAAGAATAATAAAAATAAAAGCAATATTTTGATAGAAAAAGAAGAAAACAATCTAAAATTTCAATTTAGAAACATGAAAAAGAATTTCTATGTTTCTAAATCTTAAGAATAAGAATATAATGTTTCTAAATTCAAAAAATCAAAATTAAATGCTTATAAAAATATTTCAAAAATAATATATAATTTGCAATTTGCAATTTAGAAACATCACAAAGAATTTTTGTGTTCCTCAATTTTAATCGTGAAAATATAATATTTTTCAATTCAAAAAATCATAATTATGTACATAAACATTAATTTAAAAAAATTATGTAATTTATAATATATAAATTTATTTATTATAAAATGTGAATTTTAATTTATCTTATACATATAAATTTTCTATTTATATCTTATTTATTTTTGAGTTGAGTTACACAAATATTTCAAAAATAATATACAATTGTTAATTTCAATTTAGAAAGATCAAAAATAATTTTTTATGTTTCTAAATTTTAATCATAAAAATATAATGTTTATAAATTCAAAAAATCAAACTTATGTACTCAAATATTTCAAAAATAATATATAATTAATATATAAAAAATATTTATTATTAAAAGTGATTGCTATTTTATGGATGCGGCTAAAGATGTAGTTAGCTTTGTCGAGCATGACCGAGATCTATAATTATTGACTTACTCTTGTATTATACCGAAATTGTGACATTTTTGAAACCAGATTAACTACAACGAGATATTTTATCATATAAATGTCTTAATATGGTTTCAATTTTTTTATTATATATTAATAAAATTTAAAATCTATTTGTATTAGTCCATTAAATTCTACAACTGAGCTCAACAATGATCCATCCTGCACACCAAATCTAACAGCAACAAGCAATTCTTGAAGACAAACATTAGACTAAAATTTTGAAAAGAAAATGATTCCACATATCATAATTTAATTTAAAAAATTAGATATTCCCTAAGGTAGTACATGTGAAGCCATACGGACAAATCATCCAAACCGCAAAAACTTGATATATGATTAAAAACTCTTAAGTGCAGATGACTTGATCGAGAAAGAATGAGGAGTCCATATGAGGTAATGATAAGATTCATTTCAAATCAAATATTTGTTCGTAAACAAAAAGATCGAGATCCATTTCTAACACATGATCACAAAAGAATGACATCTTGATGTTAACTATGAGCCCCAAACAATTGATGAAAAGTAAAGCAATCAAGCCATCCCCTTTTCAATCTAGAGAATTCGAATTGACAGAAGCATAAATTCCCACAAGATAGTAATATGATTAATCTCATGAATTATTTGCTAATGATCATTATTTTTTAAGCAAAGGTGGAAGATCTTGCTTAAGACCTTCAAAGAGTCGGCAATGAAATTAACCTTACTATAGAAATGAGATTTGACATAAGAATGAAAAAACTGGTAACAAAGATTTTTTATTGGAAATGACATGAAAATTAAACATAGAATCTTTTTCTATAATGATGTCTTTAATTCTAAGTGAAATTGCTAAATCTAGTTCAAGGGACAAAGCCTATAATTCAACATTTTTATTAGTACCATCTTCTATGTATTTGCAGGTTGCCTTGACTAAATTTGCATTAGAATAAAAAATTACCACCCCAATGACATATTTCCTAAGATTACCCATAGATGCCCCATCATAATTTAATTTGAATTTAGTTCTAGACGATGGAGACCATTTAGCCTCCTTTCTTTTGATCTTGTTGATAGAACCTTTCGCAACAAGCCATGGGAGGGCATAATTGACAAAGAGCCCCAGTGCCTAGTAACCCAATTATCCCAATGTGAAAAGGAATTCAGATGGTCCAAAATCTTGTATATGTAAGATAAAGTAGTTTCAGAAATGGACTTTTTTGTGCCCGAAATAATACATCGGATGAGGAAGAAGGTTTTTTCCTAAAGATTCTATTATTTCTTTCTAACCATATATTCTAGATCAAAAGTGAGGGAGCAACATCCCATAAACAAGAGTAAAAAGAAGTTGAGAACAAGGAAGGCCAACTCATGAATTGTGTTTTCAGATCTGGACATAATTTATAGAGACCCAGCCTAATTTACTTTAAAGACAATACCAACACTCAACAGTGAATGGACAATGGAGAAGTAGATGATCTAAGGATTCAATAAAATGTTCACAAAGGACACATGGTAAGACAATTGTGATCCCAAGTCTATCCAATCTCATACTTGTCAATACTCTATCTTGAACAACAAACCAAGCGAAAGCTCCAACCTTAGGAAGACACTTTGACTTCCAAAATAATCTTGATGGCTAGAAGACATTTGATTGAGATAAAAAGAGAGACTTATAACCATCTTTGACAGAATAGGAGCTTGATTTAGCTTTACTCTTATAGTGTCATAAAATTGCGACCCCTGCAATTTTAACTACATTTGGGGTCCTCACCTTGGTGATGACATCTCCTTCCTTTATCGGACCTATTCTGCATTTCCAACCCTTCTCTCTTCCTCCTTCACGTCCTGTGTCTGCTTAGACCCTGTTTGGGCCCCAAAATAGGCAGGACAGTGGCGTGGCACCCCTGTCCCCCCTAGGACAATGGCGTAGTGCCTCTTTCCTCCTAGGACAGGGGCATGGCTCCCCTCTCCCCACCTCTTAGGGTGGTCCTATGTGCAGGTTGCCCGACCTCCTATGCATTTCTTGTCTTCGGTTATTCTTCTTTGTCAGCCTTCGGTGGTTGAAAATTAATCCTTGAGGCATGTATAAAAGGGAATTCAATACCCTCATTCAAGGACGGATGAAAAAATGAAAAGATGGATAGAGAGCATAAGAAGAAGATACAAGATTTCAAGGTCATCATCAAGCATTTAAGCATTCAAGTCTTCTTCATTCATCCATTGGAGGTACATTACAACATTCATTTGCAAGCATGTGTGTGTGTTAGGGTTTTGTCATGTTACATGCCATTTCATACAACATTTGTGGTTACATTCAAGAAGAAAAGCAATCATCATCAACAAGTTGTAGATCTACAAGGTATACATCTCCATTGTTTACATTCAAGCATTTGCAATTACTTTCTTTCTAGGTTGATTCCTCAACCGGGGTTTGACTGAGGCAAACCCCTATCCACAACCCCCCTTTCCTCTCTTTTTTGTGTGCAGGTTATAGGTGCGCGACTGTAATTGCGGGTTTGGACTTCATTTGCAGAGACAAAAGAACCCTTTTCGTTTCCCAGATTTTGTGGCAGACCATGTACATTCTCGCCACGGTCCTGATGACATTTCTCCAAATTTGGAAGGTAGATCCACATCAGTCTAATTAGCTCAGATCCAAAGTTACAGCGCGATCTTGAATCGGTAGCTCTTCATTTCACTCATTTTCCCTCTCTTTTCTGCATAGTCAACAAGTCAACTTTCTCATTTACAAAAGAGGGTAAATCATACTTCAACCACTTGCAATCCACTCAGAATTCACATCCTTGTTTCCCTCGGATTTGGATCTAGCAGATTCAACCCCTCTTTTGAATGTAAAGTTTCTTCCCAAGTGAAAATCATCCTAGTGTCTTCCTTTCTCTCTCCTAGGTTGGGAGTCACTAGGATCCAATTTTCTACTTTACATTTTGGTGAACCCAATGTCTTACACATGAATTTGGAATTCTCATTCTTAGATCTGATTAGTTGCAATTTGATTTCAAATTTTGATTTTCAAGTTTTATCTATTTGCAAATTTCAGAGGTTAATTGCATAAAAACCCTAATTTTTCATTTTGAGAAAATTAAGCTTGTGAGGTGTAAAATTTTAATTGCAATTCAAATCTGTCTCTTTATTCTGAAAATTCAGTGGTTAAATCATAAAACCCTAATTTTTAAGATTCTTCTATTTTCGACCTTTGACTACAAGTTTGACTGATCTAGACATCTCCAAATTGACTTTTTTTTTGGATTCTGCATTAAAATCATAATCTCTATCATCCCTAAAAAATTTCGGAAAAAGTTGGTCGGACCGTGTGCACTCCCGCCACGGTCCTCGACTTTTTTCTCAAAATTTTGGGAGATGGAATTGACTGCATTTTTCTGCTCAAATCCAGAAAATCAACGTACTTTATCAGTTTTAACACTCTGTAAGGTCAAACACAAATTCAAAATTCATCAAATTCAAATCTTAAAATTTATTTTCATAGAAGGTCCTAATTTTAGATCTGCTTTTTCAACAAATTCAGATTCCACTTAAGAGACTTTTAATGACAATTAATAAATTGGATTTACTTGCTCTTTCACATATGATTACATTGTTTTTTCCATATATTTACTACAATCATGTGTCGGATAAGAGTTTCTTTCATTTTTTGTTGCTT